>NC_140580.1:238823857-240061857 GCF_964204655.1 Triturus cristatus | reverse complement strand
ATGGCCTACAGGTTAAGGTCTTAACTCTTACACTCGCCTACAGGTTAAGGTCTTAACTCTTACTCTGGCCTACAGCTTAAGGTCTTAACTCTTACTCTGGCCTACTGGTTAAGGTCTTAACTCTTACTCTGGCCTAATAGCTAAGGTCTGAGACTCGTACTCTGGCCTACAGGTTAAGGTCTTAACTCTTACTTTGGCCTACTGGTTAAGGTCTTAACTCTTACTCAGGCCTAATAGCTAAGGTCTTAAATCTTACTCTGGCCTAATAGCTAAGGTCTTAACTCTTACTCTGGCTTAATAGCTAAGGTCATAGACTCGTACTCTGGCCTAATGGTTAAGGTCTTAACTCTTACTCTGGCCTAATAGCTAAGGTCTTAACTCTTACTCTGGCCTAATAGCTAAGGTCTTAGACTCGTACTCTAATGGTTAAAGTCTTAACTCTAACTCTGGCCTAATAGCTAAGGTATTAACTCTTACTCTGGCATGATAGCTAAGGTCTTAGACTCGTACTCTGGCCTAATGGTTAAGGTCTTAACTCTTACTCTGGCCTACTGGTTAAGGTCTTAACTGTTACTCTGGCCTAATGGTAAAGGTCTTAGACTCTTACTCTGGCCTACTGGTTATGGTTTTAGACTCTTACTCTGGGCTAATAGCTAAGGTCTTAACTTTTACTCTGGCCTAATAGCTAATGTCTTAACTCTTACTCTGGCCTACAGGTTAAGGTCTTAACTCTTACTCTGGCCTAAGAGCTAAGGTCTTAACTCTTACTCTGGCCTAATAGCTAAGGTCTTAGACTCGTACTATGGCCTACTGGTTAAGGTCTTAACTCTTACTCTGGCCTACTGGTTAAGGTCTTAATTCTTACTCTGGCCTAATAGCTAAGGTCTTAACTCTTACTCTGGCCTACTGGTTAAGGTCTTAACTCTTACTCTGGCCTAATAGCTAAGGTCTTAGACTCGTACTCTGGCCTAATAGCTAAGGTCTTAACCTCGTACTCTGGCCTACAGGTTAAGGTCTTAGACTCTTACTCTGGCCTCCTGGTTAAGGTCTTAACTCTTACTCTAGCCTAATAGCTAAGGTCTTAACTCTTACTCTGGGCTAATAGCTAAGGTCTTAACTCTTACTCTGGCCTAATAGCTAAGGTCTTAGACTCGTACTCTGGCCTACAGGTTAAGGTCTTAACTCTTACTCCGGCCTAATAGCTAAGGTCTTAGACTCGTACTCTGGCCTAATAGTTAAGGTCTTAACTCTTACTCTGGCCTACTGGTTAAGGTCTTAACTCTTACTCTGGCCTAATAGCTAAGGTCTTAGACTCGTACTATGGCCTACTGGTTAAGGTCTTAACTCTTACTCCAGCCTAATAGCTAAGGTCTTAACTCTTACTCTGCCCTAATGGTTAAGGTCTTAACTCTTACTCTGGCCTAATAGCTAAGGTCTTAGACTCGAACTATGGCCTAATAGCTAAGGTCCTAGACTCGTACTCTGGCCTAATGGTTAAGGTCTTAACTCTTACACTGGCCTACTGGTTAATGTCTTAACTCTTACTCTGGCCTAATGGTTAAGGTCTTAGACTCTTACTCTGGCCTACTGGTTAAGGTCTTAGACTCTTACTCTGTCCTACTGGTTAAGGTCTTAACTCTTACTCTGGCCTAATAGCTAAGGTCTTAGACTCGTACTCTGGCCTAATGGTTAAGGTCTTAACTCTTACTCTGGCCTAATAGCTAAGGTCTTAACTCTTACTCTGGCCTAATAGCTAAGGTCTTAACTCTTACTCTGGCCTACTGGTTAAGGTCTTAACTCTTACTCTGGCCTAATAGCTAAGGTCTTAGACTCGTACTATGGCCTACTGGTTAAGGTCTTAACTCTTACTCTGGCCTAATAGCTAAGGTCTTAGACTCGTACTCTGGCCTAATGGTTAAGGTCTTAACTCTTACTCTGGCCTAATAGCTAAGGTCTTAACTCTTACTCTGGCCTAATAGCTAAGGTCTTAGACTCGTACTATGGCCTACAGGTTAAGTTCTTAACTCTTACACTCGCCTACAGGTTAAGGTCTTAACTCTTACTCTGGCCTACAGCTTAAGGTCTTAACTCTTACTCTGGCCTACTGGTTAAGGTCTTAACTCTTACTCTGGCCTAATAGCTAAGGTCTGAGACTCGTACTCTGGCCTACAGGTTAAGGTCTTAACTCTTACTTTGGCCTACTGGTTAAGGTCTTAACTCTTACTCAGGTCTAATAGCTAAAGTCTTAAATCTTACTCTGGCCTAATAGCTAAGGTCTTAACTCTTACTCTGGCCTAATAGCTAAGGTCATAGACTCGTACTCTTGCCTAATGGTTAAGGTCTTAACTCTTACTCTGGCCTAATAGCTAAGGTCTTAACTCTTACTCTGGCCTAATAGCTAAGGTCTTAGACTCGTACTCTAATGGTTAAAGTCTTAACTCTAACTCTGGCCTAATAGCTAAGGTATTAACTCTTACTCTGGCATGATAGCTAAGGTCTTAGACTCGTACTCTGGCCTAATAGTTAAGGTCTTAACTCTTACTCTGGCCTACTGGTTAAGGTCTTAACTGTTACTCTGGCCTAATGGTAAAGGTCTTAGACTCTTACTCTGGCCTACTGGTTATGGTTTTAGACTCTTACTCTGGGCTAATAGCTAAGGTCTTAACTTTTACTCTGGCCTAATAGCTAATGTCTTAACTCTTACTCTGGCCTACAGGTTAAGGTCTTAACTCTTACTCTGGCCTCAGAGCTAAGGTCTTAACTCTTACTCTGGCCTAATAGTTAAGGTCTTAGACTCGTACTATGGCCTACTGGTTAAGGTCTTAACTCTTACTCCAGCCTAATAGCTAAGGTCTTAACTCTTACTCTGGCCTAATGGTTAAGGTCTTAACTCTTACTCTGGCCTAATAGCTAAGGTCTTAGACTCATACTATGGCCTACAGGTTAAGGTCTTCACTCTTACTATGGCCTAATAGCTAAGGTCTTAACTCTTACTCTGGCCTAATAGCTAAGGTCTTGGACTCGTACTATGGCCTACTGGTTAAGGTCTTAACTCTTACTCTGGCCTACTGGTTAAGGTCTTAATTCTTACTCTGGCCTAATAGCTAAGGTCTTAGACTCGTACTCTGGCCTAATAGCTAAGGTCTTAACCTCGTACTCTGGCCTACAGGTTAAGGTCTTAGACTCTTACTCTGGCCTCCTGGTTAAGGTCTTAACTCTTACTCTAGCCTAACAGCTAAGCTCTTAGACTCTTACTCTGGCCTACTGGTTAAGGTCTTAACTCTTACTCTGGCCTAATAGCTAAGGTCTTAACTCTTACTCTGGGCTAATAGCTAAGGTCTTAACTCTTACTCTGGCCTAATAGCTAAGGTCTTAGACTCGTACTCTGGCCTACAGGTTAAGGTCTTAACTCTTACTCCGGCCTAATAGCTAACGTCTTAGACTCGTACTCTGGCCTAATAGTTAAGGTCTTAACTCTTACTCTGGCCTACTGGTTAAGGTCTTAACTCTTACTCTGGCCTAATAGCTAAGGTCTTAGACTCGTACTATGGCCTACTGGTTAAGGTCTTAACTCTTACTCCAGCCTAATAGCTAAGGTCTTAACTCTTACTCTGCCCTAATGGTTAAGGTCTTAACTCTTACTCTGGCCTAATAGCTAAGGTCTTAGACTCGTACTATGGCCTACAGGTTAAGGTCTTCACTCTTACTATGGCCTAATAGCTAAGGTCTTAACTCTTACTCTGGCCTAATAGCTAAGGTCTTAGACTCGTACTATGGCCTACTGGTTAAGGTCTTAACTCTTACTCTGGCCTACTGGTTAAGGTCTTAACTCTTACTCTGGCCTAATAGCTAAGGTCTTAGACTCGTACTCTGGCCTACTGGTTAAGGTCTTACCTCTTACTCTGGCCTAATAGCTAAGGTATTCGACTCGTACTCTGGCCTAATGGTTAAGGTCTTAACTCTGACTCTGGCCTACTGGTTAAGGTCTTAACTCTTACTCTGGCCTAATAGCTAAGGTCTTAGACTCGTACTCTGGCCTAATATCTAAGGTCTTAACTCTTACTCTGGCCTAATAGCTAAGGTCTTCGACTTGTACTCTGGCCTAATGGTTAAGGTCTTAACTCTTACTCTGGCCTAATAGCTAAGGTCTTAACTCTTACTCTGGCCTAATGGTTAAGGTCCTAACTCTTACTCTGGCCTAATAGCTAAGGTCTTAGACTCGTACTATGTCCTACAGGTTAAGGTCTTAACTCTTACTCTGGCCTAATAGCTAAGGTCTTAACTCGTACTCTGGCCTAATAGCTAAGGTCCTAGACTCGTACTCTGGCCTAATGGTTAAGGTCTTAACTCTTACTCTGGCCTACTGGTTAAGGTCTTAACTCTTACTCTGGCCTAATGGTTAAGGTCTTAGACTCTTACTCTGGCCTACTGGTTAAGGTCTTAGACTCTTACTCTGTCCTACTGGTTAAGGTCTCAACTCTTACTCTGGCCTAATAGCTAAGGTCTTAGACTCGTACTCTGGCCTAATGGTTAAGGTCTTAACTCTTACTCTGGCCTAATAGCTAAGGTCTTAACTCTTACTCTGGCCTAATAGCTAAGGTCTTAACTCTTACTCTGGCCTACTGGTTAAGGTCTTAACTCTTACTCTGGCCTAATAGCTAAGGTCTTAGACTCGTACTATGGCCTACTGGTTAAGGTCTTAACTCGTACTCTGGCCTAATAGCTAAGGTCTTAGACTCGTACTCTGGCCTAATGGTTAAGGTCTTAACTCTTACTCTGGCCTAATAGCTAAGGTCTTAACTCTTACTCTGGCCTAATAGCTAAGGTCTTAGACTCGTACTATGGCCTACAGGTTAAGGTCTTAACTCTTACACTCGCCTACAGGTTAAGGTCTTAACTCTTACTCTGGCCTACAGCTTAAGGTCTTAACTCTTACTCTGGCCTACTGGTTAAGGTCTTAACTCTTACTCTGGCCTAATAGCTAAGGTCTTAGACTCGTACTCTGGCCTACAGGTTAAGGTCTTAACTCTGCCTCTGGCCTACTGGTTAAGGTCTTAACTCTTACTCAGGCCTAATAGCTAAGGTCTTAAATCTTACTCTGGCCTAATAGCTAAGGTCTTAACTCTTACTCTGGCCTAATAGCTAAGGTCATAGACTCGTACTCTGGCCTAATGGTTAAGGTCTTAACTCTTACTCTGGCCTAATAGCTAAGGTCTTAACTCTTACTCTGGCCTAATAGCTAAGGTCTTAGACTCGTACTCTAATGGTTAAGGTCTTAACTCTTACTCTGGCCTAATAGCTAAGGTATTAACTCTTACTCTGGCATGATAGCTAAGGTCTTAGACTCGTACTCTGGCCTAATGGTTAAGGTCTTAACTCTTACTCTGGCCTACTGGTTAAGGTCTTAACTCTTACTCTGGCCTAATGGTAAAGGTCTTAGACTCTTACTCTGGCCTACTGGTTATGGTCTTAGACTCTTACTCTGGGCTAATAGCTAAGGTCTTAACTCTTACTCTGGCCTAATAGCTAATGTCTTAACTCTTACTCTGGCCTAATAGCTAAGGTCTTAGACTCGTACTATGGCCTACTGGTTAAGGTCTTAACTCTTACTCCAGCCTCATAGCTAAGGTCTTAACTCTTACTCTGGCCTAATGGTTAAGGTCTTAACTCTTACTCTGGCCTAATAGCTAAGGTCTTAGACTCGTACTATGGCCTACTGGTTAAGGTCTTAACTCTTACTCTGGCCTACTGCTTAAGGTCTTAACTCTTACTCTGGCCTAATAGCTAAGGTCTTAGACTCGTACTCTGGCCTACTGGTTAAGGTCTTAACTCTTACTCTGGCCTAATAGCTAAGGTCTTCGACTCGTACTCTGGCCTAATGGTTAAGGTCTTAACTCTGACTCTGGCCTACTGGTTAAGGTCTTAACTCTTACTCTGGCCTAATAGCTAAGGTCTTAGACTCGTACTCTGGCCTAATATCTAAGGTCTTAACTCTTACTCTGGCCTAATAGCTAAGGTCTTAGACTCGTACTCTGGCCTAATATCTAAAGTCTTAACTCTTACTCTGGCCTAATAGCTAAGGTCTTCGACACGTACTCTGGCCTAATGGTTAAGGTCTTAACTCTTACTCTGGCCTAATAGCTAAGGTCTTAGACTCGTACTATTGCCTACAGGTTAAGGTCTTAACTCTTACTCTGGCCTAATAGCTAAGGTCTTAACTCTTACTCTGGCCTAATAGCTAAGGTCTTAACTTGTACTCTTGCCTAATAGCTAAGGTCTTAGACTCGTACTCTGGCCTAATGGTTACGGTCTTAACTCTTACTCTGGCCTACTGGTTAAGGTCTTAGACTATTACTCTGTCCTACTGGTTAAGGTCTTAACTCTTACTCTGGCCTAATAGCTAAGGTCTTAGACTCGTACTCTGGCCTAATAGCTAAGGTCTTAGACTCGTACTCTGGCCTAATGGTTAAGCTCTTAACTCTTACTCTGGCCTAATAGCTAAGGTCTTAGACTCGTACTCTGGCCTAATAGCTAAGGTCTTAACTCTTACTCTGGCCTACTGGTTAAGGTCTTAACTCTTACTCTGGCCTAATAGCTAAGGTCTTAGACTCGTACTCTGGCCTACTGGTTAAGGTCTTAACTCTTACTCTGGCCTACTGGTTAAGGTCTTAACTCTTACTCTAGCCTAACAGCTAAGCTCTTAGACTCTTACTCTGACCTACTGGTTAAGGTCTTAACTCTTACTCTGGCCTAATAGCTAAGGTCTTAACTCTTACTCTGGCCTAATAGCTAAGGTCTTAACTCTTACTCTGGCCTAATAGCTAAGGTCTTAGACTCGTACTCTGGCCTACAGGTTAAGGTCTTAACTCTTACTCCGGCCTAATAGCTAAGGTCTTAGACTCGTACTCTGGCCTAATAGCTAAGGTCTTAACTCTTACTCTGGCCTAATAGCTAAGGTCTTAACTCTTACTCTGGCCTACTGGTTAAGGTCTTAACTATTACTCTGGCCTAATAGCTAAGGTCTTAGACTCGTACTATGGCCTACTGGTTAAGGTCTTAACTCTTACTCTGGCCTAATAGCTAAGGTCTTAGACTTGTACTCTGGCCTAATGGTTAAGGTCTTAACTCTTACTCTGGCCTAATAGCTAAGGTCTTAACTCTTACTCTGGCCTAATAGCTAAGGTCTTAGACTCGTACTATGGCCTACAGGTTAAGGTCTTAACTCTTACACTCGCCTACAGGTTAAGGTCTTAACTCTTACTCTGGCCTACAGCTTAAGGTCTTAACTCTTACTCTGGCCTACTGGTTAAGGTCTTAACTCTTACTCTGGCCTAATAGCTAAGGTCTTAGATTCGTACTCTGGCCTACAAGTTAAGGTCTTAACTCTTACTCTGGCCTACTGGTTAAGGTCTTAACTCTTACTCAGGCCTAATAGCTAAGGTCTTAAATCTTACTCTGGCCTAATAGCTAAGGTCTTAACTCTTACTCTGGCCTAATAGCTAAGGTCATAGACTCGTACTCTGGCCTAATGGTTAAGGTCTTAACTCTTACTCTGGCCTAATAGCTAAGGTCTTAACTCTTACTCTGGCCTAATAGCTAAGGTCTTAGACTCGTACTCTAATGGTTAAGGTCTTAACTCTTACTCTGGCCTAATAGCTAAGGTATTAACTCTTACTCTGGCATGATAGCTAAGGTCTTAGACTCGTACTCTGGCCTAATGGTTAAGGTCTTAACTCTTACTCTGGCCTACTGGTTAAGGTCTTAACTCTTACTCTGGCCTAATGGTAAAGGTCTTAGACTCTTACTCTGGCCTACTGGTTATGGTCTTAGACTCTTACTCTGGGCTAATAGCTAAGGTCTTAACTATTACTCTGGCCTAATAGCTAATGTCTTAACTCTTACTCTGGCGTAATAGCTAAGGTCTTAGACTCGTACTATGGCCTACTGGTTAAGGTCTTAACTCTTACTCCAGCCTAATAGCTAAGGTCTTAACTCTTACTCTGGCCTAATGGTTAAGGTCTTAACTCTTACTCTGGCCTAATAGCTAAGGTCTTAGACTCGTACTATGGCCTACTGGTTAAGGTCTTAACTCTTACTCTGGCCTACTGGTTAAGGTCTTAACTCTTACTCTGGCCTAATAGCTAAGGTCTTTGACTCGTACTCTGGCCTAATGGTTAAGGTCTTAACTCTGACTCTGGCCTACTGGTTAAGGTCTTAACTCTTACTCTGGCCTAATAGCTAAGGTCTTAGACTCGTACTCTGGCCTAATGGTTACGGTCTTAACTCTTACTCTGGCCTACTGGTTAAGGTCTTAGACTATTACTCTGTCCTACTGGTTAAGGTCTTAACTCTTACTCTGGCCTAATAGCTAAGGTCTTAGACTCGTACTCTGGCCTAATAGCTAAGGTCTTAGACTCGTACTCTGGCCTAATGGTTAAGGTCTTAACTCTTACTCTGGCCTAATAGCTAAGGTCTTAGACTCGTACTCTGGCCTAATAGCTAAGGTCTTAACTCTTACTCTGGCCTACTGGTTAAGGTCTTAACTCTTACTCTGGCCTAATAGCTAAGGTCTTAGACTCGTACTCTGGCCTACTGGTTAAGGTCTTAACTCTTACTCTGGCCTACTGGTTAAGGTCTTAACTCTTACTCTAGCCTAACAGCTAAGCTCTTAGACTCTTACTCTGACCTACTGGTTAAGGTCTTAACTCTTACTCTGGCCTAATAGCTAAGGTCTTAACTCTTACTCTGGCCTAATAGCTAAGGTCTTAACTCTTACTCTGGCCTAATAGCTAAGGTCTTAGACTCGTACTCTGGCCTACAGGTTAAGGTCTTAACTCTTACTCCGGCCTAATAGCTAAGGTCTTAGACTCGTACTCTGGCCTAATAGCTAAGGTCTTAACTCTTACTCTGGCCTAATAGCTAAGGTCTTAACTCTTACTCTGGCCTACTGGTTAAGGTCTTAACTATTACTCTGGCCTAATAGCTAAGGTCTTAGACTCGTACTATGGCCTACTGGTTAAGGTCTTAACTCTTACTCTGGCCTAATAGCTAAGGTCTTAGACTTGTACTCTGGCCTAATGGTTAAGGTCTTAACTCTTACTCTGGCCTAATAGCTAAGGTCTTAACTCTTACTCTGGCCTAATAGCTAAGGTCTTAGACTCGTACTATGGCCTACAGGTTAAGGTCTTAACTCTTACACTCGCCTACAGGTTAAGGTCTTAACTCTTACTCTGGCCTACAGCTTAAGGTCTTAACTCTTACTCTGGCCTACTGGTTAAGGTCTTAACTCTTACTCTGGCCTAATAGCTAAGGTCTTAGATTCGTACTCTGGCCTACAGGTTAAGGTCTTAACTCTTACTCTGGCCTACTGGTTAAGGTCTTAACTCTTACTCAGGCCTAATAGCTAAGGTCTTAAATCTTACTCTGGCCTAATAGCTAAGGTCTTAACTCTTACTCTGGCCTAATAGCTAAGATCATAGACTCGTACTCTGGCCTAATGGTTAAGGTCTTAACTCTTACTCTGGCCTAATAGCTAAGGTCTTAACTCTTACTCTGGCCTAATAGCTAAGGTCTTAGACTCGTACTCTAATGGTTAAGGTCTTAACTCTTACTCTGGCCTAATAGCTAAGGTATTAACTCTTACTCTGGCATGATAGCTAAGGTCTTAGACTCGTACTCTGGCCTAATGGTTAAGGTCTTAACTCTTACTCTGGCCTACTGGTTAAGGTCTTAACTCTTACTCTGGCCTAATGGTAAAGGTCTTAGACTCTTACTCTGGCCTACTGGTTATGGTCTTAGACTCTTACTCTGGGCTAATAGCTAAGGTCTTAACTCTTACTCTGGCCTAATAGCTAATGTCTTAACTCTTACTCTGGCCTAATAGCTAAGGTCTTAGACTCGTACTATGGCCTACTGGTTAAGGTCTTAACTCTTACTCCATCCTAATAGCTAAGGTCTTAACTCTTACTCTGGCCTAATGGTTAAGGTCTTAACTCTTACTCTGGCCTAATAGCTAAGGTCTTAGACTCGTACTATGGCCTACTGGTTAAGGTCTTAACTCTTACTCTGGCCTACTGGTTAAGGTCTTAACTCTTACTCTGGCCTAATAGCTAAGGTCTTCGACTCGTACTCTGGCCTAATGGTTAAGGTCTTAACTCTGACTCTGGCCTACTGGTTAAGGTCTTAACTCTTACTCTGGCCTAATAGCTAAGGTCTTAGACTCGTACTCTGGCCTAATATCTAAGGTCTTAACTCTTACTCTGGCCTAATAGCTAAGGTCTTCGACACGTACTCTGGCCTAATGGTTAAGGTCTTAACTCTTACTCTGGCCTAATAGCTAAGGTCTTAACTCTTACTCTGGCCTAATGGTTAAGGTCTTAACTCTTACTCTGGCCTAATAGCTAAGGTCTTAGACTCGTACTATGGCCTACAGGTTAAGGTCTTAACTCTTACTCTGGCCTAATAGCTAAGGTCTTAACTCTTACTCTGGCCTAATAGCTAAGGTCTTAACTCGTACTCTTGCCTAATAGCTAAGGTCTTAGACTCGTACTCTGGCCTAATGGTTACGGTCTTAACTCTTACTCTGGCCTACTGGTTAAGGTCTTAGACTATTACTCTGTCCTACTGGTTAAGGTCTTAACTCTTACTCTGGCCTAATAGCTAAGGTCTTAGACTCGTACTCTGGCCTAATAGCTAAGGTCTTAGACTCGTACTCTGGCCTAATGGTTAAGGTCTTAACTCTTACTCTGGCCTAATAGCTAAGGTCTTAGACTCGTACTCTGGCCTAATAGCTAAGGTCTTAACTCTTACTCTGGCCTACTGGTTAAGATCTTAACTCTTACTCTGGCCTAATAGCTAAGGTCTTAGACTCGTACTCTGGCCTACTGGTTAAGGTCTTAACTCTTACTCTGGCCTACTGGTTAAGGTCTTAACTCTTACTCTGGCCTACTGGTTAAGGTCTTAACTCTTACTCTAGCCTAACAGCTAAGCTCTTAGTCTCTTACTCTGGCCTACTGGTTAAGGTCTTAACTCTTACTCTGGCCTAATAGCTAAGGTCTTAACTCTTACTCTGGCCTAATAGCTAAGGTCTTAACTCTTACTCTGGCCTAATAGCTAAGGTCTTAGACTCGTACTATGGCCTACAGGTTAAGGTCTTAACTCTTACACTCGCCTACAGGTTAAGGTCTTAACTCTTACTCTGGCCTACAGCTTAAGGTCTTAACTCTTACTCTGGCTTACTGGTTAAGGTCTTAACTCTTACTCTGGCCTAATAGCTAAGGTCTTAGACTCGTACTCTGGCCTACAGGTTAAGGTCTTAACTCTGCCTCTGGCCTACTGGTTAAGGTCTTAACTCTTACTCAGGCCTAATAGCTAAGGTCTTAAATCTTACTCTGGCCTAATAGCTAAGGTCTTAACTCTTACTCTGGCCTAATAGCTGTTGGACCCGGCCTCGTGGCGTGGTCCTTAACCCCCTGGATTGTGCCCGTTCCCCGCCCCGGCCGTCACGGGCCACCCGTCTGAACTGCACCAAGGCCCTTCACCCGGAGCTGCACGTGGTCGCATACTCCTCGTGGCTCCGCCATCCTGTTGGCCTCCACGTCACGCCGTGCACCAGCCGGCGCGACCCCGCTCAACCCGGCCTCGACCCCAGCGAAGCCCCGACATCGAGGCACCACGAACTAGCCAGGGGGTGCCGCAGGAACCATTCATCGCCCCCGGCGGAGGACAGTATCGATGGGACCCCCAACTGTCCTCCCCTCTCAAGGTGTGATCGCCCTGCAACTCCCATGGGCCTGGCGCCTCTCCTGCTGGGCGTCTGGCCACCTCCACCCGGCCACTCCGCCCCCTCGGGCGCATAGGTCCGGACATCAAAGGGCTCCAGACCTATATCTGGGGCGACCCCACCACAGCTCGGCAGTTGTATCCCGGAGTCGAGAGCCCTGCTGATTGAATCGCGGCTGACCCTACGGAGAAGAACTCTTGTCGGAACCATCACGAGCCCTGCTGACTGCATCGCGGCTCCTTCTTGTGCACCCTTTCTGAACCACCTGGAACATCGGAGCCCTGCTGACGCTGTCGCGGTCCAACCTCGCTGAAACCTTCCTCGGAGCCCTGCTGACGACGTCGCGGCTCGAGCTGAGCAGAAACCATCTTGAGAGCCCTGCTGATTGAATCGCGGCTCTCCACGAACTGTACGCCAGAGCCCTGCTGACGCCGTCGCGGCTCGACCCATCCAAGATCCGGAGGTCCTCCAGCTTGAGGATAAGAACTGGGCCCCAGGTACCCTCGTACCGCACTCCTGCCAAAGACTGTCCCGCTACCCCTACCCTTCCAAAGAGACACTGAGACTTTTGGTGGATCCCTCGATCCCTTCGTGTAAATATTGACCTCGTAACCTTTTTATTGCTGATAAAGAATTGCTTGTCACCAGACAACCTCCTTGAGTCCTGCGTGGTGGTGTTACTGTGCTAGTACGTGATAGGAGAAAGATCCCACAGGGGACTTCTCGGCAGCGCTCGGCTACTTCGTGCAGTGAGAGGGCCCCCCCCTTGGTGGTCTCACCGACTCCTCGGGGTCCGCCCTCCAACATTTGGTGGCCAGCGACGGGATCCGAGCCGAACGCAGTACGTACCAGCCAGTACCCACTAGCTACTCATCCAAACGAATAGCATCATGAGCAGCCAGGAAAACAACGCGACAATGGAGTTCCAGCCCGAACGGCTGGAAGAATATACGCACAAAGAACTAAAACAGTTCTGCAAAGACAAAGGCATTGCAACCACCGGCCTAGGTACCAAAGAAGAGATGCAGAAAGCTCTGAGGGCATGGTTGGAGGCCGGGGCAGGCCCCTCCCAGGAAGAAGGGCCCTTGCCCCTGACGGAGACCGCAGCAACCGCACTGACTCCGGCAACCGGAGGAAGAAAGAGCCTGGAAACCGGCCTCTCCGAAGAAGAAATACGAGAGCGGGAAAAGGTCCGGAGCCACGAGCTAGAGCTCGCCCGACTGCGGCTGGACGGCGAACTCCAGCTGGCAGAAAAGAAACTGGCCCTCGAGCAGCTACGCCTTCAAGAAGAGATAGAAGAGAAGAGACGACACCGGGAGTTGGAGGAAAAGAAACTAACTCTTGAGCATGAGCGCAGTCTCAAGGAACTCGAGATCAAGGCCAAGAACGGAGGGACCGACACCCCCAGTACTAGAGACACTCTACCGCCTTCCGAGGCCAAGGTACATATCCCGAAAGAGGTCGTCAAGGAGTATTACAAGAATGACGACATCCAACAATGGTTTAAGGCCTACTAGGTGGCCATGACCTCCCATCGGGTGCCCCGAAAAGACTGGGGCGCAGGCCTGTGGGGGCGATTCCTGAGTGAAGGACGGGACACGCTGCTCCAGCTACCGGAGGAGGTGATGACCTCCTACGATCACATGAAGGAGGCCCTGCTCACCCGCTACGGGCTAACAGCGGAAATGTACCGCCAGCGGTTCAGAGACTGCAAGAAAATCCCGGGTACCACATGGGTGGAATATGTGGACTTTTTCAGTCGGGCCCTAGAAGGGTGGATCAAAGGAAGCAAAGTAACCACCTACGGGCAGCTGGTCGACCTCATCATGTGGGAACATCTTTCCAACAATTGCTTCGTGGAACTGAGACAGCACCTCCTCGACAGCAAAATGACCGACCCGCGAAAACTTGCCGTCGAGGCCGATCGATGGGTCAACTCCCGGGTCCCCCGGAGCTCAATGGGGGAGTACCAGAGGAACCCCAACGGACCCCCACGCCAGCGCGGTGGGGGGGAGGGCCGAACAGGAACCGAGACCCTCCCGCCGGGGCCCCCAGGAGCCCCCCTCGAGGGCCACCGCAGCCACATCTCTCCCCGAGCCTAGCCCGAAGGGTGGGCCCGGCCCGACCCGGACCACGGCCACCAGTGACCTGCTATGGCTGCCAACAAACCGGACACTTTGCCAGCGATCCGGCCTGCCCTCTGAACCGAAGAAACGGGGCCGGCGGGCCCCCGCCCCGGCAGCTGACAGCCGCCGCCTTGGGGGGAGGAGAAGAGGAAGAGGAGACCCTCGACCGAGAGAACACTGAGTGGGAGCCGGCAGCCATGTCCCTGGTCTGCCTGGGTAGCCAAGAGATGGTACCCTGCGCCCCCATCCCAACCAACACCCAGAAGTACCGGCAGCAGGTCACGGTCAACGGGCAACGGGCCGAAGCCCTTCGCGACACGGGCGCCAGTATCACCGCTGTCCGCTGCCACCTGGTGACCCCTGAACAGATTCTACCGAATGTGCTGTGCCCCGTACGGACGGCCGACAACAGTGAAAGCCTATGCCAGATGGCCCTGGTCCCCTTCGAGTGGGGAGGGGTGACGGGCCTGCTGAAGGTGACAGTGCGCGACGACGCCCCGGTCGACTGTCTCCTGGGGAACGACTTGGAAAGTTCCCCCTGGGCTCAAGTAGAGCGACGAGAGCACCTCCGAATGTTGGGACTGGCTGATTGGGCCTGCGCCATCACCCGGTCCATGACCGCCCAGGCCCCCCGCTCATCCTCGACCTCCGGGACCACCCAACCCGAGGGGCTCACACCCCCTCCCACCAGCAGCGAGGAGGAGGCGGACACCGACCCTGGGCCCAGCGAATCCTCCCCCGAAGAGATGGCTTCTCCGAGCGTCCTACCAGAGCTGACGCAATGGCAACACGAAGGGGGCCCCACCCGAGAGCAGTTCCAGCAAGAGCAACAGTCCTGTCCCTCTCTCGAAGGGGTCCGACAACAGGCGACCGCGCAAGCCAACGGTGACCAGACCGGCACCCACTGGATCTACTGGGCCGAGGGCCTGTTGTACAGTGAACAGAAAGTAGCAGAACTCGGGGCCAGCCGCGTGTTGGTGGTCCCCCTCCGCTTCCGGGAATTCCTTCTCGACCTGGCCCATGATGTGCCCCTCGCCGGACACTTGGGGCAAGACAAAACGTACAGTCGTCTGGTGACCCACTTCTACTGGCCCCGGATGCGGAGAGATGTGGACAACCACTGCCGGTCCTGCCAGACCTGCCAAGCCAGCGGAAAGACGGGGGGTCGGGTCAAGGCCCCCCTCCAGCCCTTTCCCGCCATCAGCACCCCGTTCGAACGGGTCGGAATCGATATTGTGGGACCCCTGGACCCCCAAACCGCCCTGGGCCACCGCTTCATCCTGGTCCTCGTGGACCACGCCACCAGGTACCCGGAGGCGGTCCCGCTAAGAACTATAACGGCCCCTGTGGTAGGCCGGGCCTTGATGGGGATCTTCTCCCGCGTGGGATTCCCCAGCGAAGTGGTGAGCGACCGCGGCACGAACTTTATCTCCAGGTACATGCGGTCCCTGTGGCAACAGTGCGGGGTCACCTACAAGTTCACGACCCCCTATCACCCTCAGGGGAACGGACTGGTTGAGCGGTTCAACCGAACATTAAAAGGGATGATCCAGGGCCTGGAAGAACCCCTCAGGCGGAAATGGGATGTCCTGCTGCCCTGCCTCCTGTTTGCCTATCGGGAGGTCCCGCAGAAGTCCCTGGGGTTCAGCCCGTTTGAACTATTGTATGGACACCCGGTCCGCGGACCGCTCAGCCTGGTCAAGGAGGGCTGGGAGATGAAACCCCGAGGCGCCCCTCCTGACGTCTACCGATACCTCCTGACCCTCCGAAACCAGACCCGCAAGTTCCGAGCCATGGCCGAAGCCAACCTCGAGGCCAGCCAGGAGGACATGAAGCGGTGGTACGATCGCAACACCTCTACTATAGAATTCGAGCCAGGTCAGAAAGTATGGGTCATGGCCCCGGTCGAACCCGGCGCCCTCCAGGACAAGTGGACCGGGCCCTTCAAGGTGGTGGAGAAGAAAAGTCCCGTCACATACCTGGTCGATCTTGAGTCCCCCCGGAACCCCCTCCGGGTCCTACATGCTAACAGGCTAAAACCCCACTTCGCCCGGACCGAACTGAGCCTGCTGCTGGCGACCGACGAGGGGGGCGAGGACGACTCCGAGCCCTTGCCCGACCTCTTGCAATCCGACATTCACGATGGATCGATCGAAGGGGTCCAACTCGCCTCGTCCCTGACCCCGGAACAGCGCAACGACTGCCAACAATTACTGCGGGACTACGCAGCCCTCTTCTCTCTCACCCCGGGGGTGACCCACTGGTGCGTCCACGACGTCGACACCGGGGAGAGCCCCCCCATACGACACAGAGCCTACCGGGTGCCTGACCAAGTGCGGGCCTGCATCCAGGCCGAAGTAGCGAAGATGCTGGCCCTGGGGGTCATCGAGCCTTCCGACAGCCCGTGGGCCAGCCCTGTCGTCCTGGTGCCCAAGGCCGCAGCTCCCGGTCACCCCCCGGAGTTGCGATTCTGCGTGGACTACCGAGCCCTGAATGCAGTAACCAAGACAGACGCACACCCGATACCCCGGGCCGACGAACTCATCGACCGCCTAGGGGCCGCTCGCTACTTGAGCACGCTGGACCTCACCGCCGGGTACTGGCAAATCCAGCTCACCCCCGGCGCACAAGAAAGATCCGCCTTTTCGACTCCGGATGGGCATTACCACTTTCGGGTGATGCCCTTCGGAATGAAGAACGCCCCGGCCACCTTCCAGAGACTGGTGAACAAGGTTTTGGCCGGGCTTGAGGCCTTCAGCGCGGCCTACTTAGATGACATTGCCGTGTACAGCAACCACTGGGCCGAGCACCTCCGTCACCTGAAGGCCGTCCTGGCCGCCCTCCAGCAGGCCGGGCTCACAATCAAGGCCAGCAAATGCCAAATCGGCCACGGATCCGTGACCTACCTGGGCCATCAAGTGGGGAGCGGGCAGGTGGCCCCCCTCCAAGCGAAGATAGAGGCCATCAAGACCTGGGAACCCCCCACCATCCAGACCGCTGTCCGGGCCTTCCTGGGCCTCACCGGATACTACCGGCGGTTTATCCGGGACTATGGGAGCATTGTTGGCCCCCTCACAGAGTTAACGTCCAAAAAGCAGCCCAAGAAGGTACACTGGACACCCCGCTGCCAAACAGCCTTCGACACCCTAAAAACAGCCATGTGTACTGCTCCGGTGCTGCAGGCCCCGGACTACCAGAAGGAGTTCGTGGTACAGACGGACGCCTCCGAGTATGGGATCGGGGCCGTCCTATCCCAAGCCGACGAAAAGGGGCTCGACCGACCAGTGGCCTTCATCAGCCGACGACTACTGCCCCGAGAGCAACGCTGGAGCACTATTGAGCGCGAGGCCTTCGCTGTGGTGTGGGCCCTCAAGAAGCTCCGGCCCTACCTCTTTGGCGCCCACTTCCGGGTCCAGACCGACCACCGGCCCTTGCAATGGTTAATGCGAATGCGGGGCGAGAACCCCAAGCTGCTGCGATGGTCCATCTTGCTACAAGGGATGGACTTTGACGTCGAACACCGGCCCGGCAATGACCACGCCAACGCCGACGGCCTGTCCCGCTTCTTCCGCCTTGACGAGGAGAATCCCCAAGGAGATGGGTGACTCTCCATGCCTTCGGCTGGGGGGGACGCCTGTTGGACCCGGCCTCGTGGCGTGGTCCTTAACCCCCTGGATTGTGCCCGTTCCCCGCCCCGGCCGTCACGGGCCACCCGTCTGAACTGCACCAAGGCCCTTCACCCGGAGCTGCACGTGGTCGCATACTCCTCGTGGCTCCGCCATCTTGTTGGCCTCCACATCACGCCGTGCACCAGCCGGCGCGACCCCGCTCAACCCGGCCTCGACCCCAGCGAAGCCCCGACATCGAGGCACCACGAACTAGCCAGGGGGTGCCGCAGGAACCATTCATCGCCCCCGGCGGAGGACAGTATCGATGGGACCCCCAACTGTCCTCCCCTCTCGAGGTGTGATCGCCCTGCAACTCCCATGGGCCTGGCGCCTCTCCTGCTGGGCGTCTGGCCACCTCCACCCGGCCACTCCGCCCCCTCGGGCGCATAGGTCCGGACATCAAAGGGCTCCAGACCTATATCTGGGGCGACCCCACCACAGCTCGGCAATTGTATCCCGGAGTCGAGAGCCCTGCTGATTGAATCGCGGCTGACCCTACGGAGAAGAACTCTTGTCGGAACCATCACGAGCCCTGCTGACTGCGTCGCGGCTCCTTCTTGTGCACCCTTTCTGAACCACCTGGAACATCGGAGCCCTGCTGACGCTGTCGCGGTCCAACCTCGCTGAAACCTTCCTCGGAGCCCTGCTGACGACGTCGCGGCTCGAGCTGAGCAGAAACCATCTTGAGAGCCCTGCTGATTGAATCGCGGCTCTCCACGAACTGTACGCCAGAGCCCTGCTGACGCCGTCGCGGCTCGACCCATCCAAGATCCGGAGGTCCTCCAGCTTGAGGATAAGAACTGGGCCCCAGGTACCCTCGTACCGCACTCCTGCCAAAGACTGTCCCACTACTCCTACCCTTCCAAAGAGACACTGAGACTTTTGGTGGATCCCTCGATCCCTTCGTGTAAATATTGACCTCGTAACCTTTTTATTGCTGATAAAGAATTGCTTGTCACCAGACAACCTCCTTGAGTCCTGCGTGGTGGTGTTACTGTGCCAGTACGTGATAGGAGAAAGATCCCACAGGGGACTTCTCGGCAGCGCTCGGCTACTTCGTGCAGTGAGAGGGCCCCCCCCTTGGTGGTCTCACCGACTCCTCGGGGTCCGCCCTCCAACAATAGCTAAGGTCATAGACTCGTACTCTGGCCTAATGGTTAAGGTCTTAACTCTTACTCTGGCCTAATAGCTAAGGTCTTAACTCTTACTCTGGCCTAATAGCTAAGGTCTTAGACTCGTACTCTAATGGTTAAGGTCTTAACTCTTACTCTGGCCTAATAGCTAAGGTATTACCTCTTACTCTGGCATGATAGCTAAGGTCTTAGACTCGTACTCTGGCCTAATGGTTAAGGTCTTAACTCTTACTCTGGCCTACTGGTTAAGGTCTTAACTCTTACTCCAGCCTAATAGCTAAGGTCTTAACTCTTACTCTGGCCTAATGGTTAAGGTCTTAACTCTTACTCTGGCCTAATAGCTAAGGTCTTAGACTCGTACTATGGCCTACTGGTTAAGGTCTTAACTCTTACTCTGGCCTACTGGTTAAGGTCTTAACTCTTACTCTGGCCTAATAGCTAAGGTCTTAGACTCGTACTCTGGCCTACTGGTTAAGGTCTTAACTCTTACTCTGGCCTAATAGCTAAGGTCTTCGACTCGTACTCTGGCCTAATGGTTAAGGTCTTAACTCTGACTCTGGCCTACTGGTTAAGGTCTTAACTCTTACTCTGGCCTAATAGCTAAGGTCTTAGACTCGTACTCTGGCCTAATATCTAAGGTCTTAACTCTTACTCTGGCCTAATAGCTAAGGTCTTCGACACGTACTCTGGCCTAATGGTTAAGGTCTTAACTCTTACTCTGGCCTAATAGCTAAGGTCTTAACTCTTACTCTGGCCTAATGGTTAAGGTCTTAACTCTTACTCTGGCCTAATAGCTAAGGTCTTAGACTCGTACTATGGCCTACAGGTTAAGGTCTTAACTCTTACTCTGGCCTAATAGCTAAGGTCTTAACTCTTACTCTGGCCTAATAGCTAAGGTCTTAACTCGTACTCTTGCCTAATAGCTAAGGTCTTAGACTCGTACTCTGGCCTAATGGTTACGGTCTTAACTCTTACTCTGGCCTACTGGTTAAGGTCTTAGACTATTACTCTGTCCTACTGGTTAAGGTCTTAACTCTTACTCTGGCCTAATAGCTAAGGTCTTAGACTCGTACTCTGGCCTAATAGCTAAGGTCTTAGACTCGTACTCTGGCCTAATGGTTAAGGTCTTAACTCTTACTCTGGCCTAATAGCTAAGGTCTTAGACTCGTACTCTGGCCTAATAGCTAAGGTCTTAACTCTTACTCTGGCCTACTGGTTAAGGTCTTAACTCTTACTCTGGCCTAATAGCTAAGGTCTTAGACTCGTACTCTGGCCTACTGGTTAAGGTCTTAACTCTTACTCTGGCCTACTGGTTAAGGTCTTAACTCTTACTCTGGCCTACTGGTTAAGGTCTTAACTCTTACTCTAGCCTAACAGCTAAGCTCTTAGACTCTTACTCTGGCCTACTGGTTAAGGTCTTAACTCTTACTCTGGCCTAATAGCTAAGGTCTTAACTCTTACTCTGGCCTAATAGCTAAGGTCTTAACTCTTACTCTGGCCTAATAGCTAAGGTCTTAGACTCGTACTCTGGCCTACAGGTTAAGGTCTTAACTCTTACTCCGGCCTAATAGCTAAGGTCTTAGACTCGTTCTCTGGCCTAATAGTTAAGGTCTTAACTCTTACTCTGGCCTACTGGTTAAGGTCTTAACTCTTACTCTGGCCTAATAGCTAAGGTCTTAGACTCGTACTATGGCCTACTGGTTAAGGTCTTAACTCTTACTCCAGCCTAATAGCTAAGGTCTTAACTCTTACTCTGCCCTAATGGTTAAGGTCTTAACTCTTACTCTGGCCTAATAGCTAAGGTCTTAGACTCGTACTATGGCCTACAGGTTAAGGTCTTCACTCTTACTATGGCCTAATAGCTAAGGTCTTAACTCTTACTCTGGCCTAATAGCTAAGGTCTTAGACTCGTACTATGGCCTACTGGTTAAGGTCTTAACTCTTACTCTGGCCTACTGGTTAAGGTCTTAACTCTTACTCTGGCCTAATAGCTAAGGTCTTCGACTCGTACTCTGGCCTAATGGTTAAGGTCTTAACTCTGACTCTGGCCTACTGGTTAAGGTCTTAACTCTTACTCTGGCCTAATAGCTAAGGTCTTAGACTCGTACTCTGGCCTAATGGTTAAGGTCTTAACTCTTACTCTGGCCTAATAGCTAAGGTCTTAACTCTTACTCTGACCTAATGGTTAAGGTCTTAACTCTTACTCTGGCCTAATAGCTAAGGTCTTAGACTCATACTATGGCCTACAGGTTAAGGTCTTAACTCTTACTCTGGCCTAATAGCTAAGGTCTTAACTCTTACTCTGGCCTAATAGCTAAGGTCTTAACTCGTACTCTGGCCTAATAGCTAAGTTCTTAGACTCGTACTCTGGCCTAATGGTTACGGTCTTAACTCTTACTCTGGCCTACTGGTTAAGGTCTTAGACTATTACTCTGTCCTACTGGTTAAGGTCTTAACTCTTACTCTGGCCTAATAGCTAAGGTCTTAGACTCGTACTCTGGCCTAATAGCTAAGGTCCTAGACTCGTACTCTGGCCTAATGGTTAAGGTCTTAACTCTTACACTGGCCTACTGGTTAATGTCTTAACTCTTACTCTGGCCTAATGGTTAAGGTCTTAGACTCTTATTCTGGCCTACTGGTTAAGGTCTTAGACTCTTACTCTGTCCTACTGGTTAAGGTCTTAACTCTTACTCTGGCCTAATAGCTAAGGTCTTAGACTCGTACTCTGGCCTAATGGTTAAGGTCTTAACTCTTACTCTGGCCTAATAGCTAAGGTCTTAACTCTTACTCTGGCCTAATAGCTAAGGTCTTAACTCTTACTCTGGCCTACTGGTTAAGGTCTTAACTCTTACTCTGGCCTAATAGCTAAGGTCTTAGACTCGTACTATGGCCTACTGGTTAAGGTCTTAACTCTTACTCTGGCCTAATAGCTAAGGTCTTAGACTCGTACTCTGGCCTAATGGTTAAGGTCTTAACTCTTACTCTGGCCTAATAGCTAAGGTCTTAACTCTTACTCTGGACTAATAGCTAAGGTCTTAGACTCGTACTATGGCCTACAGGTTAAGGTCTTAACTCTTACACTCGCCTACAGGTTAAGGTCTTAACTCTTACTCTGGCCTACAGCTTAAGGTCTTAACTCTTACTCTGGCCTACTGGTTAAGGTCTTAACTCTTACTCTGGCCTAATAGCTAAGGTCTGAGACTCGTACTCTGGCCTACAGGTTAAGGTCTTAACTCTTACTTTGGCCTACTGGTTAAGGTCTTAACTCTTACTCAGGCCTAATAGCTAAGGTCTTAAATCTTACTCTGGCCTAATAGCTAAGGTCTTAACTCTTACTCTGGCCTAATAGCTAAGGTCATAGACTCGTACTCTGGCCTAATGGTTAAGGTCTTAACTCTTACTCTGGCCTAATAGCTAAGGTCTTAACTCTTACTCTGGCCTAATAGCTAAGGTCTTAGACTCGTACTCTAATGGTTAAAGTCTTAACTCTAACTCTGGCCTAATAGCTAAGGTATTAACTCTTACTCTGGCATGATAGCTAAGGTCTTAGACTCCTACTCTGGCCTAATGGTTAAGGTCTTAACTCTTACTCTGGCCTACTGGTTAAGGTCTTAACTGTTACTCTGGCCTAATGGTAAAGGTCTTAGACTCTTACTCTGGCCTACTGGTTATGGTTTTAGACTCTTACTCTGGGCTAATAGCTAAGGTCTTAACTTTTACTCTGGCCTAATAGCTAATGTCTTAACTCTTACTCTGGCCTACAGGTTAAGGTCTTAACTCTTACTCTGGCCTAATAGCTAAGGTCTTAACTCTTACTCTGGCCTAATAGCTAAGGTCTTAACTCTTACTCTGGCCTACTGGTTAAGGTCTTAACTCTTACTCTGGCCTAATAGCTAAGGTCTTAGACTCGTACTATGGCCTACTGGTTAAGGTCTTAACTCTTACTCTGGCCTAATAGCTAAGGTCTTAGACTCGTACTCTGGCCTAATGGTTAAGGTCTTAACTCTTACTCTGGCCTAATAGCTAAGGTCTTAACTCTTACTCTGGCCTAATAGCTAAGGTCTTAGACTCGTACTATGGCCTACAGGTTAAGGTCTTAACTCTTACACTCGCCTACAGGTTAAGGTCTTAACTCTTACTCTGGCCTACAGCTTAAGGTCTTAACTCTTACTCTGGCCTACTGGTTAAGGTCTTAACTCTTACTCTGGCCTAATAGCTAAGGTCTGAGACTCGTACTCTGGCCTACAGGTTAAGGTCTTAACTCTTACTTTGGCCTACTGGTTAAGGTCTTAACTCTTACTCAGGCCTAATAGCTAAGGTCTTAAATCTTACTCTGGCCTAATAGCTAAGGTCTTAACTCTTACTCTGGCCTAATAGCTAAGGTCATAGACTCGTACTCTGGCCTAATGGTTAAGGTCTTAACTCTTACTCTGGCCTAATAGCTAAGGTCTTAACTCTTACTCTGGCCTAATAGCTAAGGTCTTAGACTCGTACTCTAATGGTTAAAGTCTTAACTCTAACTCTGGCCTAATAGCTAAGGTATTAACTCTTACTCTGGCATGATAGCTAAGGTCTTAGACTCCTACTCTGGCCTAATGGTTAAGGTCTTAACTCTTACTCTGGCCTACTGGTTAAGGTCTTAACTGTTACTCTGGCCTAATGGTAAAGGTCTTAGACTCTTACTCTGGCCTACTGGTTATGGTTTTAGACTCTTACTCTGGGCTAATAGCTAAGGTCTTAACTTTTACTCTGGCCTAATAGCTAATGTCTTAACTCTTACTCTGGCCTACAGGTTAAGGTCTTAACTCTTACTCTGGCCTAAGAGCTAAGGTCTTAACTCTTACTCTGGCCTAATAGCTAAGGTCTTAGACTCGTACTATGGCCTACTGGTTAAGGTCTTAACTCTTACTCCAGCCTAATAGCTAAGGTCTTAACTCTTACTCTGGCCTAATGGTTAAGGTCTTAACTCTTACTCTGGCCTAATAGCTAAGGTCTTAGACTCATACTATGGCCTACAGGTTAAGGTCTTCACTCTTACTATGGCCTAATAGCTAAGGTCTTAACTCTTACTCTGGCCTAATAGCTAAGGTCTTGGACTCGTACTATGGCCTACTGGTTAAGGTCTTAACTCTTACTCTGGCCTACTGGTTAAGGTCTTAATTCTTACTCTGGCCTAATAGCTAAGGTCTTAACTCTTACTCTGGCCTACTGGTTAAGGTCTTAACTCTTACTCTGGCCTAATAGCTAAGGTCTTAGACTCGTACTCTGGCCTAATAGCTAAGGTCTTAACCTCGTACTCTGGCCTACAGGTTAAGGTCTTAGACTCTTACTCTGGCCTCCTGGTTAAGGTCTTAACTCTTACTCTAGCCTAACAGCTAAGCTCTTAGACTCTTACTCTGGCCTACTGGTTAAGGTCTTAACTCTTACTCTGGCCTAATAGCTAAGGTCTTAACTCTTACTCTGGGCTAATAGCAAAGGTCTTAACTCTTACTCTGGCCTAATAGCTAAGAACTTAGACTCGTACTCTGGCCTACAGGTTAAGGTCTTAACTCTTACTACGGCCTAATAGCTAAGGTCTTAGACTCGTACTCTGGCCTAATAGTTAAGGTCTTAACTCTTACTCTGGCCTACTGGTTAAGGTCTTAACTCTTACTCTGGCCTAATAGCTAAGGTCTTAGACTTGTACTATGGCCTACTGGTTAAGGTCTTAACTCTTACTCCAGCCTAATAGCTAAGGTCTTAACTCTTACTCTGCCCTAATGGTTAAGGTCTTAACTCTTACTCTGGCCTAATAGCTAAGGTCTTAGACTCGTACTATGGCCTACAGGTTAAGGTCTTCACTCTTACTATGGCCTAATAGCTAAGGTCTTAACTCTTACTCTGGCCTAATAGCTAAGGTCTCAGACTCGTACTATGGCCTACTGGTTAAGGTCTTAACTCTTACTCTGGCCTACTGGTTAAGGTCTTAACTCTTACTCTGGCCTAATAGCTAAGGTCCTAGACTCGTACTCTGGCCTAATGGTTAAGGTCTTAACTCTTACTCTGGCCTACTGGTTAAGGTCTTAACTCTTACTCTGGCCTAATGGTTAAGGTCTTAGACTCTTACTCTGGCCTACTGGTTAAGGTCTTAGACTCTTACTCTGTCCTACTGGTTAAGGTCTTAACTCTTACTCTGGCCTAATAGCTAAGGTCTTAGACTCATACTCTGGCCTAATGGTTAAGGTCTTAACTCTTACTCTGGCCTAATAGCTAAGGTCTTAACTCTTACTCTGGCCTAATAGCTAAGGTCTTAACTCTTACTCTGGCCTACTGGTTAAGGTCTTAACTCTTACTCTGGCCTAATAGCTAAGGTCTTAGACTCGTACTATGGCCTACTGGTTAAGGTCTTAACTCTTACTCTGGCCTAATAGCTAAGGTCTTAGACTCGTACTCTGGCCTAATGGTTAAGGTCTTAACTCTTACTCTGGCCTAATAGCTAAGGTCTTAACTCTTACTCTGGCCTAATAGCTAAGGTCTTAGACTCGTACTATGGCCTACAGGTTAAGGTCTTAACTCTTACACTCGCCTACAGGTTAAGGTCTTAACTCTTACTCTGGCCTACAGCTTAAGGTCTTAACTCTTACTCTGGCCTACTGGTTAAGGTCTTAACTCTTACTCTGGCCTAATAGCTAAGGTCTTAGACTCGTACTCTGGCCTACAGGTTAAGGTCTTAACTCTGCCTCTGGCCTACTGGTTAAGGTCTTAACTCTTACTCAGGCCTAATAGCTAAGGTCTTAAATCTTACTCTGGCCTAATAGCTAAGGTCTTAACTCTTACTCTGGCCTAATAGCTAAGGTCATAGACTGGTACTCTGGCCTAATGGTTAAGGTCTTAACTCTTACTCTGGCCTAATAGCTAAGGTCTTAACTCTTACTCTGGCCTAATAGCTAAGGTCTTAGACTCGTACTCTAATGGTTAAGGTCTTAACTCTTACTCTGGCCTAATAGCTAAGGTATTAACTCTTACTCTGGCATGATAGCTAAGGTCTTAGACTCGTACTCTGGCCTAATGGTTAAGGTCTTAACTCTTACTCTGGCCTACTGGTTAAGGTCTTAACTCTTACTCTGGCCTAATGGTAAAGGTCTTAGACTCTTACTCTGGCCTACTGGTTATGGTCTTAGACTCTTACTCTGGGCTAATAGCTAAGGTCTTAACTCTTACTCTGGCCTAATAGCTAATGTCTTAACTCTTACTCTGGCCTAATAGCTAAGGTCTTAGACTCGTACTATGGTCTACTGGTTAAGGTCTTAACTCTTACTCCAGCCTAATAGCTAAGGTCCTAACTCTTACTCTGGCCTAATGGTTAAGGTCTTAACTCTTACTCTGGCCTAATAGCTAAGGTCTTAGACTCGTACTATGGCCTACTGGTTAAGGTCTTAACTCTTACTCTGGCCTACTGCTTAAGGTCTTAACTCTTACTCTGGCCTAATAGCTAAGGTCTTAGACTCGTACTCTGGCCTACTGGTTAAGGTCTTAACTCTTACTCTGGCCTAATAGCTAAGGTCTTCGACTCGTACTCTGGCCTAATGGTTAAGGTCTTAACTCTGACTCTGGCCTACTGGTTAAGGTCTTAACTCTTACTCTGGCCTAATAGCTAAGGTCTTAGACTCGTACTCTGGCCTAATATCTAAGGTCTTAACTCTTACTCTGGCCTAATAGCTAAGGTCTTCGACACGTACTCTGGCCTAATGGTTAAGGTCTTAACTCTTACTCTGGCCTAATAGCTAAGGTCTTAACTCTTACTCTGGCCTAATGGTTAAGGTCTTAACTCTTACTCTGGCCTAATAGCTAAGGTCTTAGACTCGTACTATGGCCTACAGGTTAAGGTCTTAACTCTTACTCTGGCCTAATAGTTAAGGTCTTAACTCTTACTCTGGCCTAATAGCTAAGGTCTTAACTCGTACTCTTGCCTAATAGCTAAGGTCTTAGACTCGTACTCTGGCCTAATGGTTACGGTCTTAACTCTTACTCTGGCCTACTGGTTAAGGTCTTAGACTATTACTCTGTCCTACTGGTTAAGGTCTTAACTCTTACTCTGGCCTAATAGCTAAGGTCTTAGACTCGTACTCTGGCCTAATAGCTAAGGTCTTAGACTCGTACTCTGGCCTAATGGTTAAGGTCTTAACTCTTACTCTGGCCT
This sequence comes from Triturus cristatus, assembly GCF_964204655.1. NCBI lineage: Eukaryota > Metazoa > Chordata > Amphibia > Caudata > Salamandridae > Triturus > Triturus cristatus. The sequence goes on along the minus strand of NC_140580.1, from coordinate 240,034,969 downwards.
AATAGCTAAGGTCTTAGACTCGTACTCTGGCCTAATAGCTAAGGTCTTAACTCTTACTCTGGCCTACTGGTTAAGGTCTTAACTCTTACTCTGGCCTAATAGCTAAGGTCTTAGACTCGTACTCTGGCCTACTGGTTAAGGTCTTAACTCTTACTCTGGCCTACTGGTTAAGGTCTTAACTCTTACTCTGGCCTACTGGTTAAGGTCTTAACTCTTACTCTAGCCTAACAGCTAAGCTCTTAGACTCTTACTCTGGCCTACTGGTTAAGGTCTTAACTCTTACTCTGGCCTAATAGCTAAGGTCTTAACTCTTACTCTGGCCTAATAGCTAAGGTCTTAACTCTTACTCTGGCCTAATAGCTAAGGTCTTAGACTCGTACTCTGGCCTACAGGTTAAGGTCTTAACTCTTACTCCGGCCTAATAGCTAAGGTCTTAGACTCGTACTCTGGCCTAATAGTTAAGGTCTTAACTCTTACTCTGGCCTACTGGTTAAGGTCTTAACTCTTACTCTGGCCTAATAGCTAAGGTCTTAGACTCGTACTATGGCCTACTGGTTAAGGTCTTAACTCTTACTCCAGCCTAATAGCTAAGGTCTTAACTCTTACTCTGCCCTAATGGTTAAGGTCTTAACTCTTACTCTGGCCTAATAGCTAAGGTCTTAGACTCGTACTATGGCCTACAGGTTAAGGTCTTCACTCTTACTATGGCCTAATAGCTAAGGTCTTAACTCTTACTCTGGCCTAATAGCTAAGGTCTTAGACTCGTACTATGGCCTACTGGTTAAGGTCTTAACTCTTACTCTGGCCTACTGGTTAAGGTCTTAACTCTTACTCTGGCCTAATAGCTAAGGGCTTAGACTCGTACTCTGGCCTACTGGTTAAGGTCTTACCTCTTACTCTGGCCTAATAGCTAAGGTCTTCGACTCGTACTCTGGCCTAATGGTTAAGGTCTTAACTCTGACTCTGGCCTACTGGTTAAGGTCTTAACTCTTACTCTGGCCTAATAGCTAAGGTCTTAGACTCGTACTCTGGCCTAATATCTAAGGTCTTAACTCTTACTCTGGCCTAATAGCTAAGGTCTTCGACTTGTACTCTAGCCTAATGGTTAAGGTCTTAACTCTTACTCTGGCCTAATAGCTATGGTCTTAACTCTTACTCTGGCCTAATGGTTAAGGTCTTAACTCTTACTCTGGCCTAATAGCTAAGGTCTTAGACTCGTACTATGGCCTACAGGTTAAGGTCTTAACTCTTACTCTGGCCTAATAGCTAAGGTCTTAACTCTTACTCTGGCCTAATAGCTAAGGTCTTAACTCATACTCTGGCCTAATAGCTAAGGTCTTAGACTCGTACTCTGGCCTAATGGTTACGGTCTTAACTCTTACTCTGGCCTACTGGTTAAGGTCTTAGACTATTACTCTGTCCTACTGGTTAAGGTCTTAACTCTTACTCTGGCCTAATAGCTAAGTTCTTAGGCTCGTACTCTGGCCTAATAGCTATGGTCCTAGACTCGTACTCTGGCCTAATGGTTAAGGTCTTAACTCTTACTCTGGCCTACTGGTTAAGGTCTTAACTCTTACTCTGGCCCAATGGTTAAGGTCTTAGACTCTTACTCTGGCCTACTGGTTAAGGTCTTACACCCTTATGCATCAAGCCAAAATCCAGTCGGTAAAATACCGATTCGTTAATAGCTCCCGGTATTGCGTGAAAAATACCCAATCCCAATGCATCAACCCAAAACCCGAGCAAATAACGATTCGCTAAATAAATAACCTCGAACATACCGAATCGCTAATACCCAAAATGCTAATTTACCGATTCGCTATATACCGAATTAGCAATTACCGAAATCACTATTAGCTCCCGGAAATTGCCAATAGCAAATAACGAATCGCACCCCAATGCAACAAAACTCGCTAATAACGAAAATCCCAAAAATCGCTATTTTGCCAGAGCTAAATAAGGGGAATCAAAACCTAGAGGTAAAGTTACAAAAAAAAAAAAAAGATGAGGATAAATTCTTCCTACATGTGCAAATGATTGAGGCAATCACTAAACCCTTAAATGTGGCCCAGGAGACCCTGTTGGCTCCCACAAAATGGCTGCCCTCTACGTGCTTGCAAGGAGGATGCGGATCAATGCAGCAGGACAGCGCAGGAGAAGGGTCCAGGAGCGAGTGTTCAGACTGTGCATAACCTTGCTCGGCCAGAATGAGGACGAGATGTACCAGAAGTATCGCCTCAATCGCGCTATGATCATGCGCCTGATTGCAGACCTGGAACCATTACTGCAGCACCAGACACACAGGACAAATGCTATCCCTGCGCACGTTCAGGTCCTATGCAGCCTGCACCTACCGGCCTCAGGGAGTTTCCAGGGGGTAATTGCGGTGGCCGGAGGTGTTTCGCAAAGCGCACTGTCACGCTTCTTCAAGAAATTCCTAGATGCCATGCTGACAATGCTCCACACACACATCAGCTTCCCCACAACCCCACAGCAGTTGGACCGCACCAAACAGGCATTCTACCAGGTGGCCCAATTTCCACATGTGATTGGATGCATCGACTGCACGCATATCCCCATATGTCCTCCGTCAGCAAATGAGTACCTATTCCGGAACCGCAAGTCATACCACTCGATCAACGTGCAGGTTGTGTGCGATGCCAACAACATCATAACGGACCTAGTGGCACAATTCCCAGGGAGCACACACGACTCATACATCTTCCGCAACAGTGGAATGCACAGGCGACTAATCAATGGAGAATTCGGAGAGGGACTCCTGTTAGGTACGTAGAAATACGCTTCCCCACACCAACACCACACATGTATGTACATCACCAATGCTAAGTCTATGCTTCTATCTTCTAGGTGACAGTGCTTACGCCCTGCGGGAATACATACTCACCCCATACCTAAATCCAGCAACCCCGCAGGAACATCGCTACAACGCTGCACACATCAGCACGAGGAATGTGATAGAGCGGACTTTTGGGATTCTCAAGAGCCGCTTCCGTATCCTCCACAAGACTGGCGGCGCCATGCTATACCAACCAGACACATGCTGTCGAATAATTGCTGTATGTGCAATGCTGCACAACATTGCCACCAGAAGGGGGATACCCATGGAGGTGGACAGGGATGACGACCACCAGGCTGACCAACCACCCGCCCAACGACGACCGGCACACATCCCAAACACAGCAGAGGGCCATAGGAGGCGGACATACATAATGCAAAATCATTTTTGACCCTGGGTAAAATGAGACATTACAAGTTGGTGTTGGGTGCAACTGTTTAATGCACAGTAGCACTGAGGATTGTGCAACAGAACTAGCATTGTGAATCATGCTCCGATTGCATACATGTAAATAAAAGGTGCCTTAAAGTCAGGCCTGTGCAAACACAATAATTGGATGGCCATGGTTGCTCCACCATGGACCTGCAGCATGTCCAAATTTCTAGTGGTGCTTGCCACGTACACCAAGCCTCCGCTCAGGTGCATCCAAAGCCTCACCACGGCCTGTCCCCGTGGAGGCACGCGAACTGCGGCGCCTGGTGCTGGCCTCTGCCAGTGACACGCTGCTGACACTGGAGGCAGCCTCACTGGTGTCATCCCCTCCCAATGCTGCAGCACTGCATGTGCTGCTCTGAAGTTGTTCCACAGCAGTGGTGATGTGTCCCAGTGACTTGGCCACATCACCGCAGAAGTGCCCAAGGTCCACCTGCAGGGAGACTGTGCGGCGTGCCAACACAGCGGTGCAGTTGCTGTGCCGTTGTATGGCCTTGGTAGCGGCGGCGGAACGCAACATTAGCTGCCGGTTACTCCTCCTCTGGGACTCATGGCCCTCCCTGATGGCACGGGTGAGCTCACGTACCTCCTCCCTGAGCTGAGCATTGCCATCAGCAACCGCAGTGGTCTGGTCCCTGACCGCCGTGCCCATGTCCCTGACCGCGGAGCCCATGTCGGTGACTGCTGCAGTCATGGCACGCATCTCCCTCGCTAGGCGCACGATATTGCAGCTGATGCTAGCCACATGTCTTCCCTGCAGGTTCTGTGTACGCAGCATCCTCTCCTCGATTGCAGAGGTTGTTGGGACATCCTGGTCTGCTGAGGAGACGGAACTGCGACGTGCCCTGTGACGCCGTGAGTGTCTTGAGCCTCCAGGTGGTGCAGCAGGTGGTGTGGATGTGCGCTGCGTGGGTGCCAATTATGGGGGGGGGGGGTTGCCATCTCCTGCAAGGGCGCAACTTGGTGCCTGTGCCTCTGCGGTATTGTGGCTGTACTAGCTGCAGGCTGTTTGGCTGGTGCCGTTGCTTGTGGCGCAGGTGCTGGTGCCTTGGCTTGTGGCACTGGTGCTGGTGCCGTTGATTGTGGCGCTGGTGGAGGTGGTGCTGGTGGGGTGGCAGGTGTTGGCGGTGCGTGCGCATCCTGCGCTGTCTCCTGGTCTGACTCCACAGGTGTCTCAGAAATGATCAGCTGGTCGCTGTCGTCAGAGTCCCCAGGTGATGCATCTGTGTGTGAAACAGTGCATGATTAGTGGGATGATTACACCTACATAGTGTTGTACCCATTAATGTCCCTCTGTGGTCCAACAAATGAACAGTCTACAGCCATGTACAAAATATGTGGTGTATGCTCATAGGATTTACGCCTGTACATGCACTCTGGGCTGACTAGACTACAACTCCCAAGATGCAGTAGTGTCATGTGTGGAGCAGTCTGTGCCAGAGCTGCAGACACAGTGAGATTGGGCTGGGGGCATGGGTATGGATTTACGCTATGCTGGGTGTGGCACAGGCATGCATCTTACCTTGGGCACTTGTGGCTGCGCCGGACGTGTCCATCTGGGTCACCCCCACGACGGCTTCCCGCTCTATCGTCCCTTCCACAAGTTCCTCCAGGGCTGTGTTGGATGGTGCAGTGGATGTTCCGCCTCCAGTCCTTCTTGCCTCCCGGAGCCTCTCAGCAATCCTCTCTTTGGCGTGCTTCCGCAGGTCATACCACCGTTTTTTAAGGTCGTCGATGCTGCGGGTAGTGACGCCAACCGCATTGACCCTCTCACGGATGCGCTGCCAGATGCGCCGCTTCTCTGTCTCAGGCACCTTGAGGGACAGCTTGCCAAAGAGGCGGTCGTGTTTGCTGGACACTCCCTCGATGAGGTACTCCAGCTCCCTGTCCGAAAACTTCTTCTTGCGCTTGCGTGCAGATTCTGCGCTGGATGGCACTTCCTGCGACATGATGGTTGTCTGATGTGAATGGCAGAATCTGTGTGGCCTCACTCTGCACAGCCTGTCCTTCTTTCCAGCTCCTGTCTGCTCCTCTGTCGAGGCTATGTGGGTGGGGCAGCAGTATTTCCTGGTTGGTGATGTCATCAGCCCGTTCCCGGAGCGACGCGGCAATTTGCGATTTCGCTATTACCGATTCGGTAATAGCTAACTCGGTATTACCGAACTCGCTATTAGCCAAATCGGTATTACCGAACTCGCTATTTGCTAGTGAGGCCGTTTGCGTGCCCCGCTATTAAGGAATCGGTAAATTTAGCGATTTTTAAGGAATCGCTAAATTTCACCGAATCTGTTGATGCATGCCAATTACCGATTCCTTAATGGCGATTCCTTATTTTTCGCTATTAAGGAATCGGTATTAGTTTGGTTGATGCATATGCCCCTTTGACTCTTACTCTGTCCTACTGGTTAAGGTCTTAACTCTTACTCTGGCCTAATAGCTAAGGTCTTAGACTCGTACTCTGGCCTAATGGTTAAGGTCTTAACTCTTACTCTGGCCTAATAGCTAAGGTCTTAACTCTTACTCTGGCCTACTGGTTAAGGTCTTAACTATTACTCTGGCCTAATAGCTAAGGTCTTAGACTCGTACTATGGCCTACTGGTTAAGGTCTTAACTCTTACTCTGGCCTAATAGCTAAGGTCTTAGACTCGTACTCTGGCCTAATGGTTAAGGTCTTAACTATTACTCTGGCCTAATAGCTAAGGTCTTAACTCTTACTCTGGCCTAATAGCTAAGGTCTTAGACTCGTACTATGGCCTACAGGTTATGGTCTTAACTCTTACACTCGCCTACAGGTTAAGGTCTTAACTTTTACTCTGGCCTACAGCTTAAGGTCTTAACTCTTACTCTGGCCTACTGGTTAAGGTCTTAACTCTTACTCTGGCCTAATAGCTAAGGTCTTAGACTCGTACTCTGGCCTACAGGTTAAGGTCTTAACTCTTACTCTGGCCTACTGGTTAAGGTCTTAACTCTTACTCAGGCCTAATAGGTAAGGTCTTAAATCTTACCCTGGCCTAATAGCTAAGGTCTTAACTCTTACTCTGGCCTAATAGCTAAGGTCATAGACTCGTACTCTGGCCTAATGGTTAAGGTCTTAACTCTTACTCTGGCCTAATAGCTAAGGTCTTAACTCTTACTCTGGCCTAATAGCTAAGGTATTAACTCTTACTCTGGCATGATAGCTAAGGTCTTAGACTCGTACTCTGGCCTAATGGTTAAGGTCTTAACTCTTACTCTGGCCTACTGGTTAAGGTCTTAACTCTTACTCTGGCCTAATGGTAAAGGTCTTAGACTCTTACTCTGGCCTACTGGTTATGGTCTTAGACTCTTACTCTGGGCTAATAGCTAAGGTCTTAACTCTTACTCTGGCCTAATAGCTAATGTCTTAACTCTTACTCTGGCCTAATAGCTAAGGTCTTAGACTCGTACTATGGCCTACTGGTTAAGGTCTTAACTCTTACTCCAGCCTAATAGCTAAGGTCTTAACTCTTACTCTGGCCTGATAGCTAAGGTCTTAGACTCGTACTCTGGCCTACAGGTTAAGGTCTTAACTCTTACTCCGGCCTAATAGCTAAGGTCTTAGACTCGTACTCTGGCCTAATAGCTAAGGTCTTAACTCTTACTCTGGCCTAATAGCTAAGGTCTTAGACTCGTACTATGGCCTACAGGTTAAGGTCTTAACTCTTACACTCGCCTACAGGTTAAGGTCTTAACTCTTACTCTGGCCTACTGGTTAAGGTCTTAACTCTTACTCTGGCCTAATAGCTAAGGTCTTAGACTCATACTATGGCCTACTGGTTAAGGTCTTAACTCTTACTCTGGCCTAATAGCTAAGGTCTTAGACTCGTACTCTGGCCTAATGGTTAAGGTCTTAACTCTTACTCTGGCCTAATAGCTAAGGTCTTAACTCTTACTCTGGCCTTATAGCTAAGGTCTTAGACTCGTACTATGGCCTACAGGTTAAGGTCTTAACTCTTACACTCGCCTACAGGTTAAGGTCTTAACTCTTACTCTGGCCTACAGCTTAAGGTCTTAACTCTTACTCTGGCCTACTGGTTAAGGTCTTAACTCTTACTCTGGCCTAATAGCTAAGGTCTTAGATTCGTACTCTGGCCTACAGGTTAAGGTCTTAACTCTTACTCTGGCCTACTGGTTAAGGTCTTAACTCTTCCTCAGGCCTAATAGCTAAGGTCTTAAATCTTACTCTGGCCTAATAGCTAAGGTCTTAACTCTTACTCTGGCCTAATAGCTAAGGTCATAGACTCGTACTCTGGCCTAATGGTTAAGGTCTTAACTCTTACTCTGGCCTAATAGCTAAGGTCTTAACTCTTACTCTGGCTTAATAGCTAAGGTCTTAGACTCGTACTCTAATGGTTAAGGTCTTAACTCTTACTCTGGCCTAATAGCTAAGGTATTAACTCTTACTCTGGCATGATAGCTAAGGTCTTAGACTCGTACTCTGGCCTAATGGTTAAGGTCTTAACTCTTACTCTGGCCTACTGGTTAAGGTCTTAACTCTTACTCTGGCCTAATGGTAAAGGTCTTAGACTCTTACTCTGGCCTACTGGTTATGGTCTTAGACTCTTACTTTGGGCTAATAGCTAAGGTCTTAACTCTTACTCTGGCCTAATAGCTAATGTCTTAACTCTTACTCTGGCCTAATAGCTAAGGTCTTAGACTCGTACTATGGCCTACTGGTTAAGGTCTTAACTCTTACTCCAGCCTAATAGCTAAGGTCTTAACTCTTACTCTGGCCTAATGGTTAAGGTCTTAACTCTTACTCTGGCCTAATAGCTAAGGTCTTAGACTCGTACTATGGCCTACTGGTTAAGGTCTTAACTCTTACTCTGGCCTACTGGTTAAGGTCTTAACTCTTACTCTGGCCTAATAGCTAAGGTCTTAGACTCGTACTCTGGCCTACTGGTTAAGGTCTTAACTCTTACTCTGGCCTAATAGCTAAGGTCTTCGACTCGTACTCTGGCCTAATGGTTAACGTCTTAACTCTGACTCTGGCCTACTGGTTAAGGTCTTAACTCTTACTCTGGCCTAATAGCTAAGGTCTTAGACTCGTACTCTGGCCTAATATCTAAGGTCTTAACTCTTACTCTGGCCTAATAGCTAAGGTCTTCGACACGTACTCTGGCCTAATGGTTAAGGTCTTAACTCTTACTCTGGCCTAATAGCTAAGGTCTTAACTCTTACTCTGGCCTAATGGTTAAGGTCTTAACTCTTACTCTGGCCTAATAGCTAAGGTCTTAGACTCGTACTATGGCCTACAGGTTAAGGTCTTAACTCTTACTCTGGCCTAATAGCTAAGGTCTTAACTCTTACTCTGGCCTAATAGCTAAGGTCTTAACTCGTACTCTTGCCTAATAGCTAAGGTCTTAGACTCGTACTCTGGCCTAATGGTTACGGTCTTAACTCTTACTCTGGCCTACTGGTTAAGGTCTTAGACTATTACTCTGTCCTACTGGTTAAGGTCTTAACTCTTACTCTGGCCTAATAGCTAAGGTCTTAGACTCGTACTCTGGCCTAATAGCTAAGGTCTTAGACTCGTACTCTGGCCTAATGGTTAAGGTCTTAACTCTTTCTCTGGCCTAATAGCTAAGGTCTTAGACTCGTACTCTGGCCTAATAGCTAAGGTCTTAACTCTTACTCTGGCCTACTGGTTAAGGTCTTAACTCTTACTCTGGCCTAATAGCTAAGGTCTTAGACTCGTACTCTGGCCTACTGGTTAAGGTCTTAACTCTTACTCTGGCCTACTGGTTAAGGTCTTAACTCTTACTCTGGCCTACTGGTTAAGGTCTTAACTCTTACTCTAGGCTAACAGCTAAGCTCTTAGACTCTTACTCTGGCCTACTGGTTAAGGTCTTAACTCTTACTCTGGCCTAATAGCTAAGGTCTTAACTCTTACTCTGGCCTAATAGCTAAGGTCTTAACTCTTACTCTGGCCTAATAGCTAAGGTCTTAGACTCGTACTCTGGCCTACAGGTTAAGGTCTTAACTCTTACTCCGGCCTAATAGCTAAGGTCTTAGACTCGTACTCTGGCCTAATAGTTAAGGTCTTAACTCTTACTCTGGCCTACTGGTTAAGGTCTTAACTCTTACTCTGGCCTAATAGCTAAGGTCTTAGACTCGTACTATGGCCTACTGGTTAAGGTCTTAACTCTTACTCCAGCCTAATAGCTAAGGTCTTAACTCTTACTCTGCCCTAATGGTTAAGGTCTTAACTCTTACTCTGGCCTAATAGCTAAGGTCTTAGACTCGTACTATGGCCTACAGGTTAAGGTCTTCACTCTTACTATGGCCTAATAGCTAAGGTCTTAACTCTTACTCTGGCCTAATAGCTAAGGTCTTAGACTCGTACTATGGCCTACTGGTTAAGGTCTTAACTCTTACTCTGGCCTACTGGTTAAGGTCTTAACTCTTACTCTGGCCTAATAGCTAAGGGCTTAGACTCGTACACTGGCCTACTGGTTAAGGTCTTACCTCTTACTCTGGCCTAATAGCTAAGGTCTTCGACTCGTACTCTGGCCTAATGGTTAAGGTCTTAACTCTGACTCTGGCCTACTGGTTAAGGTCTTAACTCTTACTCTGGCCTAATAGCTAAGGTCTTAGACTCGTACTCTGGCCTAATATCTAAGGTCTTAACTCTTACTCTGGCCTAATAGCTAAGGTCTTCGACTTGTACTCTGGCCTAATGGTTAAGGTCTTAACTCTTACTCTGTCCTAATAGCTAAGGTCTTAACTCTTACTCTGGCCTAATGGTTAAGGTCTTAACTCTTACTCTGGCCTAATAGCTAAGGTCTTAGACTCGTACTATGGCCTACAGGTTAAGGTCTTAACTCTTACTCTGGCCTAATAGCTAAGGTCTTAACTCTTACTCTGGCCTAATTGCTAAGGTCTTAACTCATACTCTGGCCTAATAGCTAAGGTCTTAGACTCGTACTCTGGCCTAATGGTTACGGTCTTAACTCTTACTCTGGCCTACTGGTTAAGGTCTTAGACTATTACTCTGTCCTACTGGTTAAGGTCTTAACTCTTACTCTGGCCTAATAGCTAAGTTCTTAGACTCGTACTCTGGCCTAATAGCTATGGTCCTAGACTCGTACTCTGGCCTAATGGTTAAGGTCTTAACTCTTACTCTGGCCTACTGGTTAAGGTCTTAACTCTTACTCTGGCCCAATGGTTAAGGTCTTAGACTCTTACTCTGGCCTACTGGTTAAGGTCTTACACCCTTATGCATCAAGCCAAAATCCAGTCGGTAAAATACCGATTCGTTAATAGCTCCCGGTATTGCGTGAAAAATACCCAATCCCAATGCATCAACCCAAAACCCGAGCAAATAACGATTCGCTAAATAAATAACCTCGAACATACCGAATCGCTAATACCCAAAATGCTAATTTACCGATTCGCTATATACCGAATTAGCAATTACCGAAATCACTATTAGCTCCCGGAAATTGCCAATAGCAAATAACGAATCGCACCCCAATGCAACAAAACTCGCTAATAACGAAAATCCCAAAAATCGCTATTTTGCCAGAGCTAAATAAGGGGAATCAAAACCTGGAGGTAAAGTTACAAAAAAAAAAAAAAGATGAGGATAAATTCTTCCTACATGTGCAAATGATTGAGGCAATCACTAAACCCTTAAATGTGGCCCAGGAGACCCTGTTGGCTCCCACAAAATGGCTGCCCTCTACGTGCTTGCAAGGAGGATGCGGATCAATGCAGCAGGACAGCGCAGGAGAAGGGTCCAGGAGCGAGTTTTCAGACTGCGCATAACCTTGCTCGGCCAGAATGAGGACGAGGTGTACCAGAAGTATCGCCTCAATCGCGCTATGATCATGCGCCTGATTGCAGACCTGGAACCATTACTGCAGCACCAGACACACAGGACAAATGCTATCCCTGCGCACGTTCAGGTCCTATGCAGCCTGCACCTACTGGCCTCAGGGAGTTTCCAGGGGGTAATTGCGGTGGCCGGAGGTGTTTCGCAAAGCGCACTGTCACGCTTCTTCAAGAAATTCCTAGATGCCATGCTGACAATGCTCCACACACACATCAGCTTCCCCACAACCCCACAGCAGTTGGACCGCACCAAACAGGCATTCTACCAGGTGGCCCAATTTCCACATGTGATTGGATGCATCGACTGCACGCATATCCCCATATGTCCTCCGTCAGCAAATGAGTACCTATTCCGGAACCGCAAGTCATACCACTCGATCAACGTGCAGGTTGTGTGCGATGCCAACAACATCATAACGGACCTAGTGGCACAATTCCCAGGGAGCACACACGACTCATACATCTTCCGCAACAGTGGAATGCACAGGCGACTAATCAATGGAGAATTCGGAGAGGGACTCCTGTTAGGTACGTAGAAATACGCTTCCCCACACCAACACCACACATGTATGTACATCACCAATGCTAAGTCTATGCTTCTATCTTCTAGGTGACAGTGCTTACGCCCTGCGGGAATACATACTCACCCCATACCTAAATCCAGCAACCCCGCAGGAACATCGCTACAACGCTGCACACATCAGCACGAGGAATGTGATAGAGCGGTCTTTTGGGATTCTCAAGAGCCGCTTCCGTATCCTCCACAAGACTGGCGGCGCCATGCTATACCAACCAGACACATGCTGTCGAATAATTGCTGTATGTGCAATGCTGCACAACATTGCCACCAGAAGGGGGATACCCATGGAGGTGGACAGGGATGACGACCACCAGGCTGACCAACCACCCGCCCAACGACGACCGGCACACATCCCAAACACAGCAGAGGGCCATAGGAGGCGGACATACATAATGCAAAATCATTTTTGACCCTGGGTAAAATGAGACATTACAAGTTGGTGTTGGGTGCAACTGTTTAATGCACAGTAGCACTGAGGATTGTGCAACAGAACTAGCATTGTGAATCATGCTCCGATTGCATACATGTAAATAAAAGGTGCCTTAAAGTCAGGCCTGTGCAAACACAATAATTGGATGGCCATGGTTGCTCCACCATGGACCTGCAGCATGTCCAAATTTCTAGTGGTGCTTGCCACGTACACCAAGCCTCCGCTCAGGTGCATCCAAAGCCTCACCACGGCCTGTCCCCGTGGAGGCACGCGAACTGCGGCGCCTGGTGCTGGCCTCTGCCAGTGACACGCTGCTGACACTGGAGGCAGCCTCACTGGTGTCATCCCCTCCCAATGCTGCAGCACTGCATGTGCTGCTCTGAAGTTGTTCCACAGCAGTGGTGATGTGTCCCAGTGACTTGGCCACATCACCGCAGAAGTGCCCAAGGTCCACCTGCAGGGAGACTGTGCGGCGTGCCAACACAGCGGTGCAGTTGCTGTGCCGTTGTATGGCCTTGGTAGCGGCGGCGGAACGCAACATTAGCTGCCGGTTACTCCTCCTCTGGGACTCATGGCCCTCCCTGATGGCACGGGTGAGCTCACGTACCTCCTCCCTGAGCTGAGCATTGCCATCAGCAACCGCAGTGGTCTGGTCCCTGACCGCCGTGCCCATGTCCCTGACCGCGGAGCCCATGTCGGTGACTGCTGCAGTCATGGCACGCATCTCCCTCGCTAGGCGCACGATATTGCAGCTGATGCTAGCCACATGTCTTCCCTGCAGGTTCTGTGTACGCAGCATCCTCTCCTCGATTGCAGAGGTTGTTGGGACATCCTGGTCTGCTGAGGAGACGGAACTGCGACGTGCCCTGTGATGCCGTGCGTGTCTTGAGCCTCCAGGTGGTGCAGCAGGTGGTGTGGATGTGCGCTGCGTGGGTGCCAATTGTGGGGGGGGGGTTGCCATCTCCTGCAAGGGCGCAACTTGGTGCCTGTGCCTCTGCGGTATTGTGGCTGTACTAGCTGCAGGCTGTTTTGCTGGTGCCGTTGCTTGTGGCGCAGGTGCTGGTGCCTTGGCTTGTGGCACTGGTGCTGGTGCCGTTGATTGTGGCGCTGGTGGAGGTGGTGCTGGTGGGGTGGCAGGTGTTGGCGGTGCGTGCGCATCCTGCGCTGTCTCCTGGTCTGACTCCACAGGTGTCTCAGAAATGATCAGCTGGTCGCTGTCGTCAGAGTCCCCAGGTGATGCATCTGTGTGTGAAACAGTGCATGATTAGTGGGATGATTACACCTACATAGTGTTGTACCCATTAATGTCCCTCTGTGGTCCAACAAATGAACAGTCTACAGCCATGTACAAAATATGTGGTGTATGCTCATAGGATTTACGCCTGTACATGCACTCTGGGCTGACTAGACTACAACTCCCAAGATGCAGTAGTGTCATGTGTGGAGCAGTCTGTGCCAGAGCTGCAGACACAGTGAGATTGGGCTGGGGGCATGGGTATGGATTTACGCTATGCTGGGTGTGGCACAGGCATGCATCTTACCTTGGGCACTTGTGGCTGCGCCGGACGTGTCCATCTGGGTCACCCCCACGACGGCTTCCCGCTCTATCGTCCCTTCCACAAGTTCCTCCAGGGCTGTGTTGGATGGTGCAGTGGATGTTCCGCCTCCAGTCCTTCTTGCCTCCCGGAGCCTCTCAGCAATCCTCTCTTTGGCGTGCTTCCGCAGGTCATACCACCGTTTTTTAAGGTCGTCGATGCTGCGGGTAGTGACGCCAACCGCATTGACCCTCTCACGGATGCGCTGCCAGATGCGCCGCTTCTCTGTCTCAGGCACCTTGAGGGACAGCTTGCCAAAGAGGCGGTCGTGTTTGCTGGACACTCCCTCGATGAGGTACTCCAGCTCCCTGTCCGAAAACTTCTTCTTGCGCTTGCGTGCAGATTCTGCGCTGGATGGCACTTCCTGCGACATGATGGTTGTCTGATGTGAATGGCAGAATCTGTGTGGCCTCACTCTGCACAGCCTGTCCTTCTTTCCAGCTCCTGTCTGCTCCTCTGTCGAGGCTATGTGGGTGGGGCAGCAGTATTTCCTGGTTGGTGATGTCATCAGCCCGTTCCCGGAGCGACGCGGCAATTTGCGATTTCGCTATTACCGATTCGGTAATAGCTAACTCGGTATTACCGAACTCGCTATTAGCCAAATCGGTATTACCGAACTCGCTATTTGCTAGTGAGGCCGTTTGCGTGCCCCGCTATTAAGGAATCGGTAAATTTAGCGATTTTTAAGGAATCGCTAAATTTCACCGAATCTGTTGATGCATGCCAATTACCGATTCCTTAATGGCGATTCCTTATTTTTCGCTATTAAGGAATCGGTATTAGTTTGGTTGATGCATATGCCCCTTTGACTCTTACTCTGTCCTACTGGTTAAGGTCTTAACTCTTACTCTGGCCTAATAGCTAAGGTCTTAGACTCGTACTCTGGCCTAATGGTTAAGGTCTTAACTCTTACTCTGGCCTAATAGCTAAGGTCTTAACTCTTACTCTGGCCTAATAGCTAAGGTCTTAACTCTTACTCTGGCCTACTGGTTAAGGTCTTAACTATTACTCTGGCCTAATAGCTAAGGTCTTAGACTCGTACTATGGCCTACTGGTTAAGGTCTTAACTCTTACTCTGGCCTAATAGCTAAGGTCTTAGACTCGTACTCTGGCCTAATGGTTAAGGTCTTAACTATTACTCTGGCCTAATAGCTAAGGTCTTAACTCTTACTCTGGCCTAATAGCTAAGGTCTTAGACTCGTACTATGGCCTACAGGTTATGGTCTTAACTCTTACACTCGCCTACAGGTTAAGGTCTTAACTCTTACTCTGGCCTACAGCTTAAGGTCTTAACTCTTACTCTGGCCTACTGGTTAAGGTCTTAACTCTTACTCTGGCCTAATAGCTAAGGTCTTAGACTCGTACTCTGGCCTACAGGTTAAGGTCTTAACTCTTACTCTGGCCTACTGGTTAAGGTCTTAACTCTTACTCAGGCCTAATAGCTAAGGTCTTAAATCTTACCCTGGCCTAATAGCTAAGGTCTTAACTCTTACTCTGGCCTAATAGCTAAGGTCATAGACTCGTACTCTGGCCTAATGGTTAAGGTCTTAACTCTTACTCTGGCCTAATAGCTAAGGTCTTAACTCTTACTCTGGCCTAATAGCTAAGGTCTTAGACTCGTACTCTAATGGTTAAGGTCTTAACTCTTACTCTGGCCTAATAGCTAAGGTATTAACTCTTACTCTGGCATGATAGCTAAGGTCTTAGACTCGTACTCTGGCCTAATGGTTAAGGTCTTAACTCTTACTCTGGCCTACTGGTTAAGGTCTTAACTCTTACTCTGGCCTAATGGTAAAGGTCTTAGACTCTTACTCTGGCCTACTGGTTATGGTCTTAGACTCTTACTCTGGGCTAATAGCTAAGGTCTTAACTCTTACTCTGGCCTAATAGCTAATGTCTTAACTCTTACTCTGGCCTAATAGCTAAGGTCTTAGACTCGTACTATGGCCTACTGGTTAAGGTCTTAACTCTTACTCCAGCCTAATAGCTAAGGTCTTAACTCTTACTCTGGCCTAATGGTTAAGGTCTTAACTCTTACTCTGGCCTAATAGCTAAGGTCTTAGACTCGTACTATGGCCTACAGGTTAAGGTCTTCACTCTTACTATGGCCTAATAGCTAAGGTCTTAACTCTTACTCTGGCCTAATAGCTAAGGTCTTAGCTCTTACTCTGGCCTAATAGCTAAGGTCTTAGACTCGTACTATGGCCTACTGGTTAAGGTCTTAACTCTTACTCCAGCCTAATAGCTAAGGTCTTAACTCTTACTCTGGCCTAATGGTTAAGGTCTTAACTCTTACTCTGGCCTAATAGCTAAGGTCTTAGACTCGTACTATGGCCTACAGGTTAAGGTCTTCACTCTTACTATGGCCTAATAGCTAAGGTCTTAACTCTTACTCTGGCCTAATAGCTAAGGTCTTAGACTCGTACTATGGCCTACTGGTTAAGGTCTTAACTCTTACTCTGGCCTACTGGTTAAGGTCTTAACTCTTACTCTGGCCTAATAGCTAAGCTCTTAGACTCGTACTCTGGCCTACTGGTTAAGGTCTTAACTCTTACTCTGGCCTAATAGCTAAGGTCTTAGACTCGTACTATGGCCTACTGGTTAAGGTCTTAACTCTTACTCTGGCCTAATAGCTAAGGTCTTAGACTCGTACTCTGGCCTAATGGTTAAGGTCTTAACTATTACTCTGGCCTAATAGCTAAGGTCTTAACTCTTACTCTGGCCTAATAGCTAAGGTCTTAGACTCGTACTATGGCCTACAGGTTATGGTCTTAACTCTTACACTCGCCTACAGGTTACGGTCTTAACTCTTACTCTGGCCTACAGCTTAAGGTCTTAACTCTTACTCTGGCCTACTGGTTAAGGTCTTAACTCTTACTCTGGCCTAATAGCTAAGGTCTTAGACTCGTACTCTGGCCTACAGGTTAAGGTCTTAACTCTTACTCTGACCTACTGGTTAAGGTCTTAACTCTTACTCAGGCCTAATAGCTAAGGTCTTAAATCTTACCCTGGCCTAATAGCTAAGGTCTTAACTCTTACTCTGGCCTAATAGCTAAGGTCATAGACTCGTACTCTGGCCTAATGGTTAAGGTCTTAACTCTTACTCTGGCCTAATAGCTAAGGTCTTAACTCTTACTCTGGCCTAATAGCTAAGGTCTTAGACTCGTACTCTAATGGTTAAGGTCTTAACTCTTACTCTGGCCTAATAGCTAAGGTATTAACTCTTACTCTGGCATGATAGCTAAGGTCTTAGACTCGTACTCTGGCCTAATGGTTAAGGTCTTAACTCTTACTCTGGCCTACTGGTTAAGGTCTTAACTCTTACTCTGGCCTAATGGTAAAGGTCTTAGACTCTTACTCTGGCCTACTGGTTATGGTCTTAGACTCTTACTCTGGGCTAATAGCTAATGTCTTAACTCTTACTCTGGCCTAATAGCTAATGTCTTAACTCTTACTCTGGCCTAATAGCTAAGGTCTTAGACTCGTACTATGGCCTACTGGTTAAGGTCTTAACTCTTACTCCAGCCTAATAGCTAAGGTCTTAACTCTTACTCTGGCCTAATGGTTAAGGTCTTAACTCTTACTCTGGCCTAATAGCTAAGGTCTTAGACTCGTACTATGGCCTACAGGTTAAGGTCTTCACTCTTACTATGGCCTAATAGCTAAGGTCTTAACTCTTACTCTGGCCTAATAGCTAAGGTCTTAGCTCTTACTCTGGCCTAATAGCTAAGGTCTTAGACTCGTATTATGGCCTACTGGTTAAGGTCTTAACTCTTACTCCAGCCTAATAGCTAAGGTCTTAACTCTTACTCTGGCCTAATGGTTAAGGTCTTAACTCTTACTCTGGCCTAATAGCTAAGGTCTTAGACTCGTACTATGGCCTACAGGTTAAGGTCTTCACTCTTACTATGGCCTAATAGCTAAGGTCTTAACTCTTACTCTGGCCTAATAGCTAAGGTCTTAGACTCGTACTATGGCCTACTGGTTAAGGTCTTAACTCTTACTCTGGCCTACTGGTTAAGGTCTTAACTCTTACTCTGGCCTAATAGCTAAGCTCTTAGACTCGTACTCTGGCCTACTGGTTAAGGTCTTAACTCTTACTCTGGCCTAATAGCTAAGGTCTTCGAATCGTACTCTGGCCTAATGGTTAAGGTCTTAACTCTGACTCTGGCCTACTGGTTAAGGTCTTAACTCTTACTCTGGCCTAATAGCTAAGGTCTTAGACTCGTACTCTGGCCTATTATCTAAGGTCTTAACTCTTACTCTGGCCTAATAGCTAAGGTCTTCGACACGTACTCTGGCCTAATGGTTAAGGTCTTCACTCTTACTCTGGCCTAATAGCTAAGGTCTTAACTCTTACTCTGGCCTAATGGTTAAGGTCTTAAGTCTTACTCTGGCCTAATAGCTAAGGTCTTAGACTCGTACTATGGCCTAATAGCTAAGGTCTTAGACTCGTACTCTGGCCTAATGGTTAAGGTCTTATACTCGTACTCTGGCCTACTGGTTAAGTTCTCAACTCTTACTCTGGCCTACTGGTTAAGGTCTTAACTCTTACTCTGGCCTAATAGCTAAGGTCTTAGACTCGTACTCTGGCCTAATGGTTAAGGTCTTAACTCTTACTCTGGCCAAATAGCTAAGGTCTTAGACTCGTACTCTGGCCTAATGGTTAAGGTCTTAACTCTTACTCTGGCCTAATAGCTAAGGTCTTAGACTCGTACTCTGGCCTAATAGCTAAGGTCTTAACTCTTACTCTGGCCTACTGGTTAAGGTCTTAACTCTTACTCTGGCCTAATAGCTAAGGTCTTAGACTCGTACTCTGGCCTAGTAGGTAAGGTCTTAGACTCGTACTCTGGCCTAATAGCTAAGGTCTTAACCTCGTACTCTGGCCTACAGGTTAAGGTCTTAGACTCTTACTCTGGCCTACTGGTTAAGGTCTTAACTCTTACTCTGGCCTAACAGCTAAGCTCTTAGACTCTTACTCTGGCCTACTGGTTAAGGTCCTAACTCTTACTCTGGCCTAATAGCTAAGGTCTTAACTCTTACTCTGGCCTAATAGCTAAGGTCTTAACTCTTACTCTGGCCTAATAGCTAAGGTCTTAGACTCGTACTCTGGCCTACAGGTTAAGGTCTTAACTCTTACTCTGGCCTAATAGCTAAGGTCTTAGACTCGTACTCTGGCCTACAGGTTAAGGTCTTAACTCTTACTCTGGCCTAATAGCTAAGGTCTTAGACTCGTACTCTAGCCTACTGGTTAAGGTCTTAACTCTTACTCCAGCCTAATAGCTAAGGTCTTAACTCTTACTCTGCCCTAATGGTTAAGGTCTTAACTCTTACTCTGGCCTAATAGCTAAGGTCTTAGACTCGTACTATGGCCTACAGGTTAAGGTCTTCACTCTTACTATGGCCTAATAGCTAAGGTCTTAACTCTTACTCTGGCCTAATAGCTAAGGTCTTAGACTCGTACTATGGCCTACTGGTTAAGGTCTTAACTC
Organism: Triturus cristatus; assembly: GCF_964204655.1. NCBI lineage: Eukaryota > Metazoa > Chordata > Amphibia > Caudata > Salamandridae > Triturus > Triturus cristatus. Next base: position 240,015,729 of record NC_140580.1, on the reverse strand, counting down.
TTACTCTGGCCTAATAGCTAAGGTCTTAGACTCGTACTCTGGCCTAATATCTAAGGTCTTAACTCTTACTCTGGCCTAATAGCTAAGGTCTTCGACTCGTACTCTGGCCTAATGGTTAAGGTCTTAACTCTTACTCTGGCCTAATAGCTAAGGTCTTAACTCTTACTCTGGCCTAATGGTTAAGGTCTTAACTCTTACTCTGGCCTAATAGCTAAGGTCTTAGACTCGTACTATGGCCTACAGGTTAAGGTCTTAACTCTTACTCTGGCCTAATAGCTAAGGTCTTAACTCTTACTCTGGCCTAATAGCTAAGGTCTTAACTCGTACTCTGGCCTAATAGCTAAGGTCTTAGACTCGTACTCTGGCCTAATGTTTACGGTCTTAACTCTTACTCTGGCCTACTGGTTAAGGTCTTAGACTATTACTCTGTCCTACTGGTTAAGGTCTTAACTCTTACTCTGGCCTAATAGCTAAGGTCTTAGACTCGTACTCTGGCCTAATAGCTAAGGTCCTAGACTCGTACTCTGGCCTAATGGTTAAGGTCTTAACTCTTACACTGGCCTACTGGTTAAGGTCTTAACTCTTACTCTGGCCTAATGGTTAAGGTCTTAGACTCTTACTCTGGCCTACTGGTTAAGGTCTTAGACTCTTACTCTGTCCTACTGGTTAAGGTCTTAACTCTTACTCTGGCCTAATAGCTAAGGTCTTAGACTCGTACTCTGGCCTAATGGTTAAGGTCTTAACTCTTACTCTGGCCTAATAGCTAAGGTCTTAACTCTTACTCTGGCCTAATAGCTAAGGTCTTAACTCTTACTCTGGCCTACTGGTTAAGGTCTTAACTCTTACTCTGGCCTAATAGCTAAGGTCTTAGACTCGTACTATGGCCTACTGGTTAAGGTCTTAACTCTTACTCTGGCCTAATAGCTAAGGTCTTAGACTCGTACTCTGGCCTAATGGTTAAGGTCTTAACTCTTACTCTGGCCTAATAGCTAAGGTCTTAACTCTTACTCTGGCCTAATAGCTAAGGTCTTAGACTCGTACTATGGCCTACAGGTTAAGGTCTTAACTCTTACACTCGCCTACAGGTTAAGGTCTTAACTCTTACTCTGGCCTACAGCTTAAGGTCTTAACTCTTACTCTGGCCTACTGGTTAAGGTCTTAACTCTTACTCTGGCCTAATAGCTAAGGTCTGAGACTCGTACTCTGGCCTACAGGTTAAGGTCTTAACTCTTACTTTGGCCTACTGGTTAAGGTCTTAACTCTTACTCAGGCCTAATAGCTAAGGTCTTAAATCTTACTCTGGCCTAATAGCTAAGGTCTTAACTCTTACTCTGGCCTAATAGCTAAGGTCATAGACTCGTACTCTGGCCTAATGGTTAAGGTCTTAACTCTTACTCTGGCCTAATAGCTAAGGTCTTAACTCTTACTCTGGCCTACTGGTTAAGGTCTTAACTCTTACTCTGGCCTAATAGCTAAGCTCTTAGACTCGTACTCTGGCCTACTGGTTAAGGTCTTAACTCTTACTCTGGCCTAATAGCTAAGATCTTCGACTCGTACTCTGGCCTAATGGTTAAGGTCTTAACTCTGACTCTGGCCTACTGGTTAAGGTCTTAACTCTTACTCTGGCCTAATAGCTAAGGTCTTAGACTCGTGCTCTGGCCTAATATCTAAGGTCTTAACTCTTACTCTGGCCTAATAGCTAAGGTCTTCGACACGTACTCTGGCCTAATGGTTAAGGTCTTAACTCTTACTCTGGCCTAATAGCTAAGGTCTTAACTCTTACTCTGGCCTAATAGCTAAGGTCTTAACTCTTACTCTGGGCTAATAGCTAAGGTCTTAACTCTTACTCTGGCCTAATAGCTAATGTCTTAACTCTTACTCTGGCCTAATAGCTAAGGTCTTAGACTCGTACTATGGCCTACTGGTTAAGGTCTTAACTCTTACTCCAGCCTAATATCTAAGGTCTTAACTCTTACTCTGGCCTAATAGCTAAGGTCTTAACTCTTACTCTGGCCTGATAGCTAAGGTCTTAGACTCGTACTCTGGCCTACAGGTTAAGGTCTTAACTCTTACTCCGGCCTAATAGCTAAGGTCTTAGACTCGTACTCTGGCCTAATAGCTAAGGTCTTAACTCTTACTCTGGCCTAATAGCTAAGGTCTTAACTCTTACTCTGGCCTACTGGTTAAGGTCTTAACTCTTACTCTGGCCTAATAGCTAAGGTCTTAGACTCATACTATGGCCTACTGGTTAAGGTCTTAACTCTTACTCTGGCCTAATAGCTAAGGTCTTAGACTCGTACTCTGGCCTAATGGTTAAGGTCTTAACTCTTACTCTGGCCTAATAGCTAAGGTCTTAACTCTTACTCTGGCCTAATAGCTAAGGTCTTAGACTCGTACTATGGCCTACAGGTTAAGGTCTTAACTCTTACACTCGCCTACAGGTTAAGGTCTTAACTCTTACTCTGGCCTACAGCTTAAGGTCTTAACTCTTACTCTGGCCTACTGGTTAAGGTCTTAACTCTTACTCTGGCCTAATAGCTAAGGTCTTAGATTCGTACTCTGGCCTACAGGTTAAGGTCTTAACTCTTACTCTGGCCTACTGGTTAAGGTCTTAACTCTTCCTCAGGCCTAATAGCTAAGGTCTTAAATCTTACTCTGGCCTAATAGCTAAGGTCTTAACTCTTACTCAGGCCTAATAGCTAAGGTCATAGACTCGTACTCTGGCCTAATGGTTAAGGTCTTAACTCTTACTCTGGCCTAATAGCTAAGGTCTTAACTCTTACTCTGGCCTAATAGCTAAGGTCTTAGACTCGTACTCTAATGGTTAAGGTCTTAACTCTTACTCTGGCCTAATAGCTAAGGTATTAACTCTTACTCTGGCATGATAGCTAAGGTCTTAGACTCGTACTCTGGCCTAATGGTTAAGGTCTTAACTCTTACTCTGGCCTACTGGTTAAGGTCTTAACTCTTACTCTGGCCTAATGGTAAAGGTCTTAGACTCTTACTTTGGGCTAATAGCTAAGGTCTTAACTCTTACTCTGGCCTAATAGCTAATGTCTTAACTCTTACTCTGGCCTAATAGCTAAGGTCTGAGACTCGTACTATGGCCTACTGGTTAAGGTCTTAACTCTTACTCCAGCCTAATAGCTAAGGTCTTAACTCTTACTCTGGCCTAATGGTTAAGGTCTTAACTCTTACTCTGGCCTAATAGCTAAGGTCTTAGACTCGTACTATGGCCTACTGGTTAAGGTCTTAACTCTTACTCTGGCCTACTGGTTAAGGTCTTAACTCTTACTCTGGCCTAATAGCTAAGGTCTTAGACTCGTACTCTGGCCTACTGGTTAAGGTCTTAACTCTTACTCTGGCCTAATAGCTAAGGTCTTCGACTCGTACTCTGGCCTAATGGTTAAGGTCTTAACTCTGACTCTGGCCTACTGGTTAAGGTCTTAACTCTTACTCTGGCCTAATAGCTAAGGTCTTAGACTCGTACTCTGGCCTAATATCTAAGGTCTTAACTCTTACTCTGGCCTAATAGCTAAGGTCTTCGACACGTACTCTGGCCTAATGGTTAAGGTCTTAACTCTTACTCTGGCCTAATAGCTAAGGTCTTAACTCTTACTCTGGCCTAATGGTTAAGGTCTTAACTCTTACTCTGGCCTAATAGCTAAGGTCTTAGACTCGTACTATGGCCTACAGGTTAAGGTCTTAACTCTTACTCTGGCCTAATAGCTAAGGTCTTAACTCTTACTCTGGCCTAATAGCTAAGGTCTTAACTCGTACTCTTGCCTAATAGCTAAGGTCTTAGACTCGTACTCTGGCCTAATGGTTACGGTCTTAACTCTTACTCTGGCCTACTGGTTAAGGTCTTAGACTATTACTCTGTCCTACTGGTTAAGGTCTTAACTCTTACTCTGGCCTAATAGCTAAGGTCTTAGACTCGTACTCTGGCCTAATAGCTAAGGTCTTAGACTCGTACTCTGGCCTAATGGTTAAGGTCTTAACTCTTACTCTGGCCTAATAGCTAAGGTCTTAGACTCGTACTCTGGCCTAATAGCTAAGGTCTTAACTCTTACTCTGGCCTACTGGTTAAGGTCTTAACTCTTACTCTGGCCTAATAGCTAAGGTCTTAGACTCGTACTCTGGCCTACTGGTTAAGGTCTTAACTCTTACTCTGGCCTACTGGTTAAGGTCTTAACTCTTACTCTGGCCTACTGGTTAAGGTCTTAACTCTTACTCTAGGCTAACAGCTAAGCTCTTAGACTCTTACTCTGGCCTACTGGTTAAGGTCTTAACTCTTACTCTGGCCTAATAGCTAAGGTCTTAACTCTTACTCTGGCCTAATAGCTAAGGTCTTAACTCTTACTCTGGCCTAATAGCTAAGGTCTTAGACTCGTACTCTGGCCTACAGGTTAAGGTCTTAACTCTTACTCTGGCCTAATAGCTAAGGTCTTAGACTCGTACTCTGGCCTACTGGTTAAGGTCTTAACTCTTACTCCAGCCTAATAGCTAAGGTCTTAACTCTTACTCTGCCCTAATGGTTAAGGTCTTAACTCTTACTCTGGCCTAATAGCTAAGGTCTTAGACTCGTACTATGGCCTACAGGTTAAGGTCTTCACTCTTACTATGGCCTAATAGCTAAGGTCTTAACTCTTACTCTGGCCTAATAGCTAAGGTCTTAGACTCGTACTATGGCCTACTGGTTAAGGTCTTAACTCTTACTCTGGCCTAATAGCTAAGGTCTTCGACTCGTACTCTGGCCTAATGGTTAAGGTCTTAACTCTGACTCTGGCCTACTGGTTAAGGTCTTAACTCTTACTCTGGCCTAATAGCTAAGGTCTTAGACTCATACTCTGGCCTAATATCTAAGGTCTTAACTCTTACTCTGGCCTAATAGCTAAGGTCTTCGACTCGTACTCTGGCCTAATGGTTAAGGTCTTAACTCTTACTCTGGCCTAATAGCTAAGGTCTTAACTCTTACTCTGGCCTAATGGTTAAGGTCTTAACTCTTACTCTGGCCTAATAGCTAAGGTCTTAGACTCGTACTATGGCCTACAGGTTAAGGTCTTAACTCTTACTCTGGCCTAATAGCTAAGGTCTTAACTCTTACTCTGGCCTAATAGCTAAGGTCTTAACTCGTACTCTGGCCTAATAGCTAAGGTCTTAGACTCGTACTCTGGCCTAATGTTTACGGTCTTAACTCTTACTCTGGCCTACTGGTTAAGGTCTTAGACTATTACTCTGTCCTACTGGCTAAGGTCTTAACTCTTACTCTGGCCTAATAGCTAAGGTCTTAGACTCGTACTCTGGCCTAATAGCTAAGGTCCTAGACTCGTACTCTGGCCTAATGGTTAAGGTCTTAACTCTTACACTGGCCTACTGGTTAAGGTCTTAACTCTTACTCTGGCCTAATGGTTAAGGTCTTAGACTCTTACTCTGGCCTACTGGTTAAGGTCTTAGACTCTTACTCTGTCCTACTGGTTAAGGTCTTAACTCTTACTCTGGCCTAATAGCTAAGGTCTTAGACTCGTACTCTGGCCTAATGGTTAAGGTCTTAACTCTTACTCTGGCCTAATAGCTAAGGTCTTCGACTCGTACTCTGGCCTAATGGTTAAGGTCTTAACTCTGACACTGGCCTACTGGTTAAGGTCTTAACTCTTACTCGGGCCTAATAGCTAAGGTCTTAGACTCGTACTATGGCCTACTGGTTAAGGTCTTAACTCTTACTCCAGCCTAATAGCTAAGGTCTTAACTCTTACTCTGCCCTAATGGTTAAGGTCTTAACTCTTACTCTGGCCTAATAGCTAAGGTCTTAGACTCGTACTATGGCCTACAGGTTAAGGTCTTCACTCTTACTATGGCCTAATAGCTAAGGTCTTAACTCTTACTCTGGCCTAATAGCTAAGGTCTTAGACTCGTACTATGGCCTACTGGTTAAGGTCTTAACTCTTACTCTGGCCTACTGGTTAAGGTCTTAACTCTTACTCTGGCCTAATAGCTAAGGGCTTAGACTCGTACACTGGCCTACTGGTTAAGGTCTTACCTCTTACTCTGGCCTAATAGCTAAGGTCTTCGACTCGTACTCTGGCCTAATGCTTAAGGTCTTAACTCTGACTCTGGCCTACTGGTTAAGGTCTTAACTCTTACTCTGGCCTAATAGCTAAGGTCTTAGACTCGTACTCTGGCCTAATATCTAAGGTCTTAACTCTTACTCTGGCCTAATAGCTAAGGTCTTCGACTTGTACTCTGGCCTAATGGTTAAGGTCTTAACTCTTACTCTGTCCTAATAGCTAAGGTCTTAACTCTTACTCTGGCCTAATGGTTAAGGTCTTAACTCTTACTCTGGCCTAATAGCTAAGGTCTTAGACTCGTACTATGGCCTACAGGTTAAGGTCTTAACTCTTACTCTGGCCTAATAGCTAAGGTCTTAACTCTTACTCTGGCCTAATAGCTAAGGTCTTAACTCATACTCTGGCCTAATAGCTAAGGTCTTAGACTCGTACTCTGGCCTAATGGTTACGGTCTTAACTCTTACTCTGGCCTACTGGTTAAGGTCTTAGACTATTACTCTGTCCTACTGGTTAAGGTCTTAACTCTTACTCTGGCCTAATAGCTAAGTTCTTAGACTCGTACTCTGGCCTAATAGCTATGGTCCTAGACTCGTACTCTGGCCTAATGGTTAAGGTCTTAACTCTTACTCTGGCCTACTGGTTAAGGTCTTAACTCTTACTCTGGCCCAATGGTTAAGGTCTTAGACTCTTACTCTGGCCTACTGGTTAAGGTCTTACACCCTTATGCATCAAGCCAAAATCCAGTCGGTAAAATACCGATTCGTTAATAGCTCCCGGTATTGCGTGAAAAATACCCAATCCCAATGCATCAACCCAAAACCCGAGCAAATAACGATTCGCTAAATAAATAACCTCGAACATACCGAATCGCTAATACCCAAAATGCTTATTTACCGATTTGCTATATACCGAATTAGCAATTACCGAAATCACTATTAGCTCCCGGAAATTGCCAATAGCAAATAACGAATCGCACCCCAATGCAACAAAACTCGCTAATAACGAAAATCCCAAAAATCGCTATTTTGCCAGAGCTAAATAAGGGGAATCAAAACCTGGAGGTAAAGTTACAAAAAAAAAAAAAAAGATGAGGATAAATTCTTCCTACATGTGCAAATGATTGAGGCAATCACTAAACCCTTAAATGTGGCCCAGGAGACCCTGTTGGCTCCCACAAAATGGCTGCCCTCTACGTGCTTGCAAGGAGGATGCGGATCAATGCAGCAGGACAGCGCAGGAGAAGGGTCCAGGAGCGAGTTTTCAGACTGCGCATAACCTTGCTCGGCCAGAATGAGGACGAGGTGTACCAGAAGTATCGCCTCAATCGCGCTATGATCATGCGCCTGATTGCAGACCTGGAACCATTACTGCAGCACCAGACACACAGGACAAATGCTATCCCTGCGCACGTTCAGGTCCTATGCAGCCTGCACCTACTGGCCTCAGGGAGTTTCCAGGGGGTAATTGCGGTGGCCGGAGGTGTTTCGCAAAGCGCACTGTCACGCTTCTTCAAGAAATTCCTAGATGCCATGCTGACAATGCTCCACACACACATCAGCTTCCCCACAACCCCACAGCAGTTGGACCGCACCAAACAGGCATTCTACCAGGTGGCCCAATTTCCACATGTGATTGGATGCATCGACTGCACGCATATCCCCATATGTCCTCCGTCAGCAAATGAGTACCTATTCCGGAACCGCAAGTCATACCACTCGATCAACGTGCAGGTTGTGTGCGATGCCAACAACATCATAACGGACCTAGTGGCACAATTCCCAGGGAGCACACACGACTCATACATCTTCCGCAACAGTGGAATGCACAGGCGACTAATCAATGGAGAATTCGGAGAGGGACTCCTGTTAGGTACGTAGAAATACGCTTCCCCACACCAACACCACACATGTATGTACATCACCAATGCTAAGTCTATGCTTCTATCTTCTAGGTGACAGTGCTTACGCCCTGCGGGAATACATACTCACCCCATACCTAAATCCAGCAACCCCGCAGGAACATCGCTACAACGCTGCACACATCAGCACGAGGAATGTGATAGAGCGGACTTTTGGGATTCTCAAGAGCCGCTTCCGTATCCTCCACAAGACTGGCGGCGCCATGCTATACCAACCAGACACATGCTGTCGAATAATTGCTGTATGTGCAATGCTGCACAACATTGCCACCAGAAGGGGGATACCCATGGAGGTGGACAGGGATGACGACCACCAGGCTGACCAACCACCCGCCCAACGACGACCGGCACACATCCCAAACACAGCAGAGGGCCATAGGAGGCGGACATACATAATGCAAAATCATTTTTGACCCTGGGTAAAATGAGACATTACAAGTTGGTGTTGGGTGCAACTGTTTAATGCACAGTAGCACTGAGGATTGTGCAACAGAACTAGCATTGTGAATCATGCTCCGATTGCATACATGTAAATAAAAGGTGCCTTAAAGTCAGGCCTGTGCAAACACAATAATTGGATGGCCATGGTTGCTCCACCATGGACCTGCAGCATGTCCAAATTTCTAGTGGTGCTTGCCACGTACACCAAGCCTCCGCTCAGGTGCATCCAAAGCCTCACCACGGCCTGTCCCCGTGGAGGCACGCGAACTGCGGCGCCTGGTGCTGGCCTCTGCCAGTGACACGCTGCTGACACTGGAGGCAGCCTCACTGGTGTCATCCCCTCCCAATGCTGCAGCACTGCATGTGCTGCTCTGAAGTTGTTCCACAGCAGTGGTGATGTGTCCCAGTGACTTGGCCACATCACCGCAGAAGTGCCCAAGGTCCACCTGCAGGGAGACTGTGCGGCGTGCCAACACAGCGGTGCAGTTGCTGTGCCGTTGTATGGCCTTGGTAGCGGCGGCGGAACGCAACATTAGCTGCCGGTTACTCCTCCTCTGGGACTCATGGCCCTCCCTGATGGCACGGGTGAGCTCACGTACCTCCTCCCTGAGCTGAGCATTGCCATCAGCAACCGCAGTGGTCTGGTCCCTGACCGCCGTGCCCATGTCCCTGACCGCGGAGCCCATGTCGGTGACTGCTGCAGTCATGGCACGCATCTCCCTCGCTAGGCGCACGATATTGCAGCTGATGCTAGCCACATGTCTTCCCTGCAGGTTCTGTGTACGCAGCATCCTCTCCTCGATTGCAGAGGTTGTTGGGACATCCTGGTCTGCTGAGGAGACGGAACTGCGACGTGCCCTGTGATGCCGTGCGTGTCTTGAGCCTCCAGGTGGTGCAGCAGGTGGTGTGGATGTGCGCTGCGTGGGTGCCAATTGTGGGGGGGGGGTTGCCATCTCCTGCAAGGGCGCAACTTGGTGCCTGTGCCTCTGCGGTATTGTGGCTGTACTAGCTGCAGGCTGTTTTGCTGGTGCCGTTGCTTGTGGCGCAGGTGCTGGTGCCTTGGCTTGTGGCACTGGTGCTGGTGCCGTTGATTGTGGCGCTGGTGGAGGTGGTGCTGGTGGGGTGGCAGGTGTTGGCGGTGCGTGCGCATCCTGCGCTGTCTCCTGGTCTGACTCCACAGGTGTCTCAGAAATGATCAGCTGGTCGCTGTCGTCAGAGTCCCCAGGTGATGCATCTGTGTGTGAAACAGTGCATGATTAGTGGGATGATTACACCTACATAGTGTTGTACCCAATAATGTCCCTCTGTGGTCCAACAAATGAACAGTCTACAGCCATGTACAAAATATGTGGTGTATGCTCATAGGATTTACGCCTGTACATGCACTCTGGGCTGACTAGACTACAACTCCCAAGATGCAGTAGTGTCATGTGTGGAGCAGTCTGTGCCAGAGCTGCAGACACAGTGAGATTGGGCTGGGGGCATGGGTATGGATTTACGCTATGCTGGGTGTGGCACAGGCATGCATCTTACCTTGGGCACTTGTGGCTGCGCCGGACGTGTCCATCTGGGTCACCCCCACGACGGCTTCCCGCTCTATCGTCCCTTCCACAAGTTCCTCCAGGGCTGTGTTGGATGGTGCAGTGGATGTTCCGCCTCCAGTCCTTCTTGCCTCCCGGAGCCTCTCAGCAATCCTCTCTTTGGCGTGCTTCCGCAGGTCATACCACCGTTTTTTAAGGTCGTCGATGCTGCGGGTAGTGACGCCAACCGCATTGACCCTCTCACGGATGCGCTGCCAGATGCGCCGCTTCTCTGTCTCAGGCACCTTGAGGGACAGCTTGCCAAAGAGGCGGTCGTGTTTGCTGGACACTCCCTCGATGAGGTACTCCAGCTCCCTGTCCGAAAACTTCTTCTTGCGCTTGCGTGCAGATTCTGCGCTGGATGGCACTTCCTGCGACATGATGGTTGTCTGATGTGAATGGCAGAATCTGTGTGGCCTCACTCTGCACAGCCTGTCCTTCTTTCCAGCTCCTGTCTGCTCCTCTGTCGAGGCTATGTGGGTGGGGCAGCAGTATTTCCTGGTTGGTGATGTCATCAGCCCGTTCCCGGAGCGACGCGGCAATTTGCGATTTCGCTATTACCGATTCGGTAATAGCTAACTCGGTATTACCGAACTCGCTATTAGCCAAATCGGTATTACCGAACTCGCTATTTGCTAGTGAGGCCGTTTGCGTGCCCCGCTATTAAGGAATCGGTAAATTTAGCGATTTTTAAGGAATCGCTAAATTTCACCGAATCTGTTGATGCATGCCAATTACCGATTCCTTAATGGCGATTCCTTATTTTTCGCTATTAAGGAATCGGTATTAGTTTGGTTGATGCATATGCCCCTTTGACTCTTACTCTGTCCTACTGGTTAAGGTCTTAACTCTTACTCTGGCCTAATAGCTAAGGTCTTAGACTCGTACTCTGGCCTAATGGTTAAGGTCTTAACTCTTACTCTGGCCTAATAGCTAAGGTCTTAACTCTTACTCTGGCCTAATAGCTAAGGTCTTAACTCTTACTCTAGCCTACTGGTTAAGGTCTTAACTATTACTCTGGCCTAATAGCTAAGGTCTTAGACTCGTACTATGGCCTACTGGTTAAGGTCTTAACTCTTACTCTGGCCTAATAGCTAAGGTCTTAGACTCGTACTCTGGCCTAATGGTTAAGGTCTTAACTATTACTCTGGCCTAATAGCTAAGGTCTTAACTCTTACTCTGGCCTAATAGCTAAGGTCTTAGACTCGTACTATGGCCTACAGGTTATGGTCTTAACTCTTACACTCGCCTACAGGTTAAGGTCTTAACTCTTACTCTGGCCTACAGCTTAAGGTCTTAACTCTTACTCTGGCCTACTGGTTAAGGTCTTAACTCTTACTCTGGCCTAATAGCTAAGGTCTTAGACTCGTACTCTGGCCTACAGGTTAAGGTCTTAACTCTTACTCTGGCCTACTGGTTAAGGTCTTAACTCTTACTCAGGCCTAATAGCTAAGGTCTTAAATCTTACCCTGGCCTAATAGCTAAGGTCTTAACTCTTACTCTGGCCTAATAGCTAAGGTCATAGACTCGTACTCTGGCCTAATGGTTAAGGTCTTAACTCTTACTCTGGCCTAATAGCTAAGGTCTTAACTCTTACTCTGGCCTAATAGCTAAGGTCTTAGACTCGTACTCTAATGGTTAAGGTCTTAACTCTTACTCTGGCCTAATAGCTAAGGTATTAACTCTTACTCTGGCATGATAGCTAAGGTCTTAGACTCGTACTCTGGCCTAATGGTTAAGGTCTTAACTCTTACTCTGGCCTACTGGTTAAGGTCTTAACTCTTACTCTGGCCTAATGGTAAAGGTCTTAGACTCTTACTCTGGCCTACTGGTTATGGTCTTAGACTCTTACTCTGGGCTAATAGCTAAGGTCTTAACTCTTACTCTGGCCTAATAGCTAATGTCTTAACTCTTACTCTGGCCTAATAGCTAAGGTCTTAGACTCGTACTATGGCCTACTGGTTAAGGTCTTAACTCTTACTCCAGCCTAATAGCTAAGGTCTTAACTCTTACTCTGGCCTAATGGTTAAGGTCTTAACTCTTACTCTGGCCTAATAGCTAAGGTCTTAGACTCGTACTATGGCCTACAGGTTAAGGTCTTCACTCTTACTATGGCCTAATAGCTAAGGTCTTAACTCTTACTCTGGCCTAATAGCTAAGGTCTTAGCTCTTACTCTGGCCTAATAGCTAAGGTCTTAGACTCGTACTATGGCCTACTGGTTAAGGTCTTAACTCTTACTCCAGCCTAATAGCTAAGGTCTTAACTCTTACTCTGGCCTAATGGTTAAGGTCTTAACTCTTACTCTGGCCTAATAGCTAAGGTCTTAGACTCGTACTATGGCCTACAGGTTAAGGTCTTCACTCTTACTATGGCCTAATAGCTAAGGTCTTAACTCTTACTCTGGCCTAATAGCTAAGGTCTTAGACTCGTACTATGGCCTACTGGTTAAGGTCTTAACTCTTACTCTGGCCTACTGGTTAAGGTCTTAACTCTTACTCTGGCCTAATAGCTAAGCTCTTAGACTCGTACTCTGGCCTACTGGTTAAGGTCTTAACTCTTACTCTGGCCTAATAGCTAAGGTCTTAGACTCGTACTATGGCCTACTGGTTAAGGTCTTAACTCTTACTCTGGCCTAATAGCTAAGGTCTTAGACTCGTACTCTGGCCTAATGGTTAAGGTCTTAACTATTACTCTGGCCTAATAGCTAAGGTCTTAACTCTTACTCTGGCCTAATAGCTAAGGTCTTAGACTCGTACTATGGCCTACAGGTTATGGTCTTAACTCTTACACTCGCCTACAGGTTACGGTCTTAACTCTTACTCTGGCCTACAGCTTAAGGTCTTAACTCTTACTCTGGCCTACTGGTTAAGGTCTTAACTCTTACTCTGGCCTAATAGCTAAGGTCTTAGACTCGTACTCTGGCCTACAGGTTAAGGTCTTAACTCTTACTCTGACCTACTGGTTAAGGTCTTAACTCGTACTCAGGCCTAATAGCTAAGGTCTTAAATCTTACCCTGGCCTAATAGCTAAGGTCTTAACTCTTACTCTGGCCTAATAGCTAAGGTCATAGACTCGTACTCTGGCCTAATGGTTAAGGTCTTAACTCTTACTCTGGCCTAATAGCTAAGGTCTTAACTCTTACTCTGGCCTAATAGCTAAGGTCTTAGACTCGTACTCTAATGGTTAAGGTCTTAACTCTTACTCTGGCCTAATAGCTAAGGTATTAACTCTTACTCTGGCATGATAGCTAAGGTCTTAGACTCGTACTCTGGCCTAATGGTTAAGGTCTTAACTCTTACTCTGGCCTACTGGTTAAGGTCTTAACTCTTACTCTGGCCTAATGGTAAAGGTCTTAGACTCTTACTCTGGCCTACTGGTTATGGTCTTAGACTCTTACTCTGGGCTAATAGCTAAGGTCTTAACTCTTACTCTGGCCTAATAGCTAATGTCTTAACTCTTACTCTGGCCTAATAGCTAAGGTCTTAGACTCGTACTATGGCCTACTGGTTAAGGTCTTAACTCTTACTCCAGCCTAATAGCTAAGGTCTTAACTCTTACTCTGGCCTAATGGTTAAGGTCTTAACTCTTACTCTGGCCTAATAGCTAAGGTCTTAGACTCGTACTATGGCCTACAGGTTAAGGTCTTCACTCTTACTATGGCCTAATAGCTAAGGTCTTAACTCTTACTCTGGCCTAATAGCTAAGGTCTTAGCTCTTACTCTGGCCTAATAGCTAAGGTCTTAGACTCGTACTATGGCCTACTGGTTAAGGTCTTAACTCTTACTCCAGCCTAATAGCTAAGGTCTTAACTCTTACTCTGGCCTAATGGTTAAGGTCTTAACTCTTACTCTGGCCTAATAGCTAAGGTCTTAGACTCGTACTATGGCCTACAGGTTAAGGTCTTCACTCTTACTATGGCCTAATAGCTAAGGTCTTAACTCTTACTCTGGCCTAATAGCTAAGGTCTTAGACTCGTACTATGGCCTACTGGTTAAGGTCTTAACTCTTACTCTGGCCTACTGGTTAAGGTCTTAACTCTTACTCTGGCCTAATAGCTAAGCTCTTAGACTCGTACTCTGGCCTACTGGTTAAGGTCTTAACTCTTACTCTGGCCTAATAGCTAAGGTCTTCGAATCGTACTCTGGCCTAATGGTTAAGGTCTTAACTCTGACTCTGGCCTACTGGTTAAGGTCTTAACTCTTACTCTGGCTTAATAGCTAAGGTCTTAGACTCGTACTCTGGCCTATTATCTAAGGTCTTAACTCTTACTCTGGCCTAATAGCTAAGGTCTTCGACACGTACTCTGGCCTAATGGTTAAGGTCTTAACTCTAACTCTGGCCTAATAGCTAAGGTCTTAACTCTTACTCTGGCCTAATGGTTAAGGTCTTAACTCTTACTCTGGCCTAATAGCTAAGGTCTTAGACTCATACTATGGCCTAATAGCTAAGGTCTTAGACTCGTACTCTGGCCTAATGGTTAAGGTCTTAACTCTTACTCTGGCCTAATAGCTAAGCTCTTAGACTCGTACTCTGGCCTACTGGTTAAGGTCTTAACTCTTACTCTGGCCTAATAGCTAAGGTCTTAGACTCGTACTATGGCCTACTGGTTAAGGTCTTAACTCTTACTCTGGCCTAATAGCTAAGGTCTTAGACTCGTACTCTGGCCTAATGGTTAAGGTCTTAACTATTACTCTGGCCTAATAGCTAAGGTCTTAACTCTTACTCTGGCCTAATAGCTAAGGTCTTAGACTCGTACTATGGCCTACAGGTTATGGTCTTAACTCTTACACTCGCCTACAGGTTACGGTCTTAACTCTTACTCTGGCCTACAGCTTAAGGTCTTAACTCTTACTCTGGCCTACTGGTTAAGGTCTTAACTCTTACTCTGGCCTAATAGCTAAGGTCTTAGACTCGTACTCTGGCCTACAGGTTAAGGTCTTAACTCTTACTCTGACCTACTGGTTAAGGTCTTAACTCTTACTCAGGCCTAATAGCTAAGGTCTTAAATCTTACCCTGGCCTAATAGCTAAGGTCTTAACTCTTACTCTGGCCTAATAGCTAAGGTCATAGACTCGTACTCTGGCCTAATGGTTAAGGTCTTAACTCTTACTCTGGCCTAATAGCTAAGGTCTTAACTCTTACTCTGGCCTAATAGCTAAGGTCTTAGACTCGTACTCTAATGGTTAAGGTCTTAACTCTTACTCTGGCCTAATAGCTAAGGTATTAACTCTTACTCTGGCATGATAGCTAAGGTCTTAGACTCGTACTCTGGCCTAATGGTTAAGGTCTTAACTCTTACTCTGGCCTACTGGTTAAGGTCTTAACTCTTACTCTGGCCTAATGGTAAAGGTCTTAGACTCTTACTCTGGCCTACTGGTTATGGTCTTAGACTCTTACTCTGGGCTAATAGCTAAGGTCTTAACTCTTACTCTGGCCTAATAGCTAATGTCTTAACTCTTACTCTGGCCTAATAGCTAAGGTCTTAGACTCGTACTATGGCCTACTGGTTAAGGTCTTAACTCTTACTCCAGCCTAATAGCTAAGGTCTTAACTCTTACTCTGGCCTAATGGTTAAGGTCTTAACTCTTACTCTGGCCTAATAGCTAAGGTCTTAGACTCGTACTATGGCCTACAGGTTAAGGTCTTCACTCTTACTATGGCCTAATAGCTAAGGTCTTAACTCTTACTCTGGCCTAATAGCTAAGGTCTTAGCTCTTACTCTGGCCTAATAGCTAAGGTCTTAGACTCGTACTATGGCCTACTGGTTAAGGTCTTAACTCTTACTCCAGCCTAATAGCTAAGGTCTTAACTCTTACTCTGGCCTAATGGTTAAGGTCTTAAATCTTACTCTGGCCTAATAGCTAAGGTCTTAGACTCGTACTATGGCCTACAGGTTAAGGTCTTCACTCTTACTATGGCCTAATAGCTAAGGTCTTAACTCTTACTCTGGCCTAATAGCTAAGGTCTTAGACTCGTACTATGGCCTACTGGTTAAGGTCTTAACTCTTACTCTGGCCTACTGGTTAAGGTCTTAACTCTTACTCTGGCCTAATAGCTAAGCTCTTAGACTCGTACTCTGGCCTACTGGTTAAGGTCTTAACTCTTACTCTGGCCTAATAGCTAAGGTCTTCGAATCGTACTCTGGCCTAATGGTTAAGGTCTTAACTCTGACTCTGGCCTACTGGTTAAGGTCTTAACTCTTACTCTGGCCTAATAGCTAAGGTCTTAGACTCGTACTCTGGCCTATTATCTAAGGTCTTAACTCTTACTCTGGCCTAATAGCTAAGGTCTT
The DNA here is from genome assembly GCF_964204655.1 of Triturus cristatus. Taxonomy (NCBI): domain Eukaryota; kingdom Metazoa; phylum Chordata; class Amphibia; order Caudata; family Salamandridae; genus Triturus; species Triturus cristatus. Next base: position 239,999,429 of record NC_140580.1, on the reverse strand, counting down.
CGACACGTACTCTGGCCTAATGGTTAAGGTCTTAACTCTAACTCTGGCCTAATAGCTAAGGTCTTAACTCTTACTCTGGCCTAATGGTTAAGGTCTTAACTCTTACTCTGGCCTAATAGCTAAGGTCTTAGACTCGTACTATGGCCTAATAGCTAAGGTCTTAGACTCGTACTCTGGCCTAATGGTTAAGGTCTTAGACTCGTACTCTGGCCTACTGGTTAAGTTCTCAACTCTTACTCTGGCCTACTGGTTAAGGTCTTAACTCTTACTCTGGCCTAATAGCTAAGGTCTTAGACTCGTACTCTGGCCTAATGGTTAAGGTCTTAACTCTTACTCTGGCCAAATAGCTAAGGTCTTAGACTCGTACTCTGGCCTAATGGTTAAGGTCTTAACTCTTACTCTGGCCTAATAGCTAAGGTCTTAGACTCGTACTCTGGCCTAATAGCTAAGGTCTTAACTCTTACTCTGGCCTACTGGTTAAGGTCTTAACTCTTACTCTGGCCTAATAGCTAAGGTCTTAGACTCGTACTCTGGCCTAGTAGGTAAGGTCTTAGACTCGTACTCTGGCCTAATAGCTAAGGTCTTAACCTCGTACTCTGGCCTACAGGTTAAGGTCTTAGACTCTTACTCTGGCCTACTGGTTAAGGTCTTAACTCTTACTCTGGCCTAACAGCTAAGCTCTTAGACTCTTACTCTGGCCTACTGGTTAAGGTCCTAACTCTTACTCTGGCCTAATAGCTAAGGTCTTAACTCTTACTCTGGCCTAATAGCTAAGGTCTTAACTCTTACTCTGGCCTAATAGCTAAGGTCTTAGACTCGTACTCTGGCCTACAGGTTAAGGTCTTAACTCTTACTCTGGCCTAATAGCTAAGGTCTTAGACTCGTACTCTGGCCTACAGGTTAAGGTCTTAACTCTTACTCTGGCCTAATAGCTAAGGTCTTAGACTCGTACTCTAGCCTACTGGTTAAGGTCTTAACTCTTACTCCAGCCTAATAGCTAAGGTCTTAACTCTTACTCTGCCCTAATGGTTAAGGTCTTAACTCTTACTCTGGCCTAATAGCTAAGGTCTTAGACTCGTACTATGGCCTACAGGTTAAGGTCTTCACTCTTACTATGGCCTAATAGCTAAGGTCTTAACTCTTACTCTGGCCTAATAGCTAAGGTCTTAGACTCGTACTATGGCCTACTGGTTAAGGTCTTAACTCTTACTCTGGCCTAATAGCTAAGGTCTTCGACTCGTACTCTGGCCTAATGGTTAAGGTCTTAACTCTGACTCTGGCCTACTGGTTAAGGTCTTAACTCTTACTCTGGCCTAATAGCTAAGGTCTTAGACTCGTACTCTGGCCTAATATCTAAGGTCTTAACTCTTACTCTGGCCTAATAGCTAAGGTCTTCGACTCGTACTCTGGCCTAATGGTTAAGGTCTTAACTCTTACTCTGGCCTAATAGCTAAGGTCTTAACTCTTACTCTGGCCTAATGGTTAAGGTCTTAACTCTTACTCTGGCCTAATAGCTAAGGTCTTAGACTCGTACTATGGCCTACAGGTTAAGGTCTTAACTCTTACTCTGGCCTAATAGCTAAGGTCTTAACTCGTACTCTGGCCTAATAGCTAAGGTCTTAGACTCGTACTCTGGCCTAATGTTTACGGTCTTAACTCTTACTCTGGCCTACTGGTTAAGGTCTTAGACTATTACTCTGTCCTACTGGTTAAGGTCTTAACTCTTACTCTGGCCTAATAGCTAAGGTCTTAGACTCGTACTCTGGCCTAATAGCTAAGGTCCTAGACTCGTACTCTGGCCTAATGGTTAAGGTCTTAACTCTTACACTGGCCTACTGGTTAAGGTCTTAACTCTTACTCTGGCCTAATGGTTAAGGTCTTAGACTCTTACTCTGGCCTACTGGTTAAGGTCTTAGACTCTTACTCTGTCCTACTGGTTAAGGTCTTAACTCTTACTCTGGCCTAATAGCTAAGGTCTTAGACTCGTACTCTGGCCTAATGGTTAAGGTCTTAACTCTTACTCTGGCCTAATAGCTAAGGTCTTAACTCTTACTCTGGCCTAATAGCTAAGGTCTTAACTCTTACTCTGGCCTACTGGTTAAGGTCTTAACTCTTACTCTGGCCTAATAGCTAAGGTCTTAGACTCGTACTATGGCCTAATGGTTAAGGTCTTAACTCTTACTCTGGCCTAATAGCTAAGGTCTTAACTCTTACTCTGGCCTAATAGCTAAGGTCTTAGACTCGTACTATGGCCTACAGGTTAAGGTCTTAACTCTTACACTCGCCTACAGGTTAAGGTCTTAACTCTTACTCTGGCCTACAGCTTAAGGTCTTAACTCTTACTCTGGCCTACTGGTTAAGGTCTTAACTCTTACTCTGGCCTAATAGCTAAGGTCTGAGACTCGTACTCTGGCCTACAGGTTAAGGTCTTAACTCTTACTTTGGCCTACTGGTTAAGGTCTTAACTCTTACTCAGGCCTAATAGCTAAGGTCTTAAATCTTACTCTGGCCTAATAGCTAAGGTCTTAACTCTTACTCTGGCCTAATAGCTAAGGTCATAGACTCGTACTCTGGCCTAATGGTTAAGGTCTTAACTCTTACTCTGGCCTAATAGCTAAGGTCTTAACTCTTACTCTGGCCTACTGGTTAAGGTCTTAACTCTTACTCTGGCCTAATAGCTAAGCTCTTAGACTCGTACTCTGGCCTACTGGTTAAGGTCTTAACTCTTACTCTGGCCTAATAGCTAAGATCTTCGACTCGTACTCTGGCCTAATGGTTAAGGTCTTAACTCTGACTCTGGCCTACTGGTTAAGGTCTTAACTCTTACTCTGGCCTAATAGCTAAGGTCTTAGACTCGTGCTCTGGCCTAATATCTAAGGTCTTAACTCTTACTCTGGCCTAATAGCTAAGGTCTTCGACACGTACTCTGGCCTAATGGTTAAGGTCTTAACTCTTACTCTGGCCTAATAGCTAAGGTCTTAACTCTTACTCTGGCCTAATAGCTAAGGTCTTAACTCTTACTCTGGGCTAATAGCTAAGGTCTTAACTCTTACTCTGGCCTAATAGCTAATGTCTTAACTCTTACTCTGGCCTAATAGCTAAGGTCTTAGACTCGTACTATGGCCTACTGGTTAAGGTCTTAACTCTTACTCCAGCCTAATATCTAAGGTCTTAACTCTTACTCTGGCCTAATAGCTAAGGTCTTAACTCTTACTCTGGCCTGATAGCTAAGGTCTTAGACTCGTACTCTGGCCTACAGGTTAAGGTCTTAACTCTTACTCCGGCCTAATAGCTAAGGTCTTAGACTCGTACTCTGGCCTAATAGCTAAGGTCTTAACTCTTACTCTGGCCTAATAGCTAAGGTCTTAACTCTTACTCTGGCCTACTGGTTAAGGTCTTAACTCTTACTCTGGCCTAATAGCTAAGGTCTTAGACTCATACTATGGCCTACTGGTTAAGGTCTTAACTCTTACTCTGGCCTAATAGCTAAGGTCTTAGACTCGTACTCTGGCCTAATGGTTAAGGTCTTAACTCTTACTCTGGCCTAATAGCTAAGGTCTTAACTCTTACTCTGGCCTAATAGCTAAGGTCTTAGACTCGTACTATGGCCTACAGGTTAAGGTCTTAACTCTTACACTCGCCTACAGGTTAAGGTCTTAACTCTTACTCTGGCCTACAGCTTAAGGTCTTAACTCTTACTCTGGCCTACTGGTTAAGGTCTTAACTCTTACTCTGGCCTAATAGCTAAGGTCTTAGATTCGTACTCTGGCCTACAGGTTAAGGTCTTAACTCTTACTCTGGCCTACTGGTTAAGGTCTTAACTCTTCCTCAGGCCTAATAGCTAAGGTCTTAAATCTTACTCTGGCCTAATAGCTAAGGTCTTAACTCTTACTCTGGCCTAATAGCTAAGGTCATAGACTCGTACTCTGGCCTAATGGTTAAGGTCTTAACTCTTACTCTGGCCTAATAGCTAAGGTCTTAACTCTTACTCTGGCCTAATAGCTAAGGTCTTAGACTCGTACTCTAATGGTTAAGGTCTTAACTCTTACTCTGGCCTAATAGCTAAGGTATTAACTCTTACTCTGGCATGATAGCTAAGGTCTTAGACTCGTACTCTGGCCTAATGGTTAAGGTCTTAACTCTTACTCTGGCCTACTGGTTAAGGTCTTAACTCTTACTCTGGCCTAATGGTAAAGGTCTTAGACTCTTACTTTGGGCTAATAGCTAAGGTCTTAACTCTTACTCTGGCCTAATAGCTAATGTCTTAACTCTTACTCTGGCCTAATAGCTAAGGTCTGAGACTCGTACTATGGCCTACTGGTTAAGGTCTTAACTCTTACTCCAGCCTAATAGCTAAGGTCTTAACTCTTACTCTGGCCTAATGGTTAAGGTCTTAACTCTTACTCTGGCCTAATAGCTAAGGTCTTAGACTCGTACTATGGCCTACTGGTTAAGGTCTTAACTCTTACTCTGGCCTACTGGTTAAGGTCTTAACTCTTACTCTGGCCTAATAGCTAAGGTCTTAGACTCGTACTCTGGCCTACTGGTTAAGGTCTTAACTCTTACTCTGGCCTAATAGCTAAGGTCTTCGACTCGTACTCTGGCCTAATGGTTAAGGTCTTAACTCTGACTCTGGCCTACTGGTTAAGGTCTTAACTCTTACTCTGGCCTAATAGCTAAGGTCTTAGACTCGTACTCTGGCCTAATATCTAAGGTCTTAACTCTTACTCTGGCCTAATAGCTAAGGTCTTCGACACGTACTCTGGCCTAATGGTTAAGGTCTTAACTCTTACTCTGGCCTAATAGCTAAGGTCTTAACTCTTACTCTGGCCTAATGGTTAAGGTCTTAACTCTTACTCTGGCCTAATAGCTAAGGTCTTAGACTCGTACTATGGCCTACAGGTTAAGGTCTTAACTCTTACTCTGGCCTAATAGCTAAGGTCTTAACTCTTACTCTGGCCTAATAGCTAAGGTCTTAACTCGTACTCTTGCCTAATAGCTAAGGTCTTAGACTCGTACTCTGGCCTAATGGTTACGGTCTTAACTCTTACTCTGGCCTACTGGTTAAGGTCTTAGACTATTACTCTGTCCTACTGGTTAAGGTCTTAACTCTTACTCTGGCCTAATAGCTAAGGTCTTAGACTCGTACTCTGGCCTAATAGCTAAGGTCTTAGACTCGTACTCTGGCCTAATGGTTAAGGTCTTAACTCTTACTCTGGCCTAATAGCTAAGGTCTTAGACTCGTACTCTGGCCTAATAGCTAAGGTCTTAACTCTTACTCTGGCCTACTGGTTAAGGTCTTAACTCTTACTCTGGCCTAATAGCTAAGGTCTTAGACTCGTACTCTGGCCTACTGGTTAAGGTCTTAACTCTTACTCTGGCCTACTGGTTAAGGTCTTAACTCTTACTCTGGCCTACTGGTTAAGGTCTTAACTCTTACTCTAGGCTAACAGCTAAGCTCTTAGACTCTTACTCTGGCCTACTGGTTAAGGTCTTAACTCTTACTCTGGCCTAATAGCTAAGGTCTTAACTCTTACTCTGGCCTAATAGCTAAGGTCTTAACTCTTACTCTGGCCTAATAGCTAAGGTCTTAGACTCGTACTCTGGCCTACAGGTTAAGGTCTTAACTCTTACTCTGGCCTAATAGCTAAGGTCTTAGACTCGTACTCTGGCCTACTGGTTAAGGTCTTAACTCTTACTCCAGCCTAATAGCTAAGGTCTTAACTCTTACTCTGCCCTAATGGTTAAGGTCTTAACTCTTACTCTGGCCTAATAGCTAAGGTCTTAGACTCGTACTATGGCCTACAGGTTAAGGTCTTCACTCTTACTATGGCCTAATAGCTAAGGTCTTAACTCTTACTCTGGCCTAATAGCTAAGGTCTTAGACTCGTACTATGGCCTACTGGTTAAGGTCTTAACTCTTACTCTGGCCTAATAGCTAAGGTCTTCGACTCGTACTCTGGCCTAATGGTTAAGGTCTTAACTCTGACTCTGGCCTACTGGTTAAGGTCTTAACTCTTACTCTGGCCTAATAGCTAAGGTCTTAGACTCATACTCTGGCCTAATATCTAAGGTCTTAACTCTTACTCTGGCCTAATAGCTAAGGTCTTCGACTCGTACTCTGGCCTAATGGTTAAGGTCTTAACTCTTACTCTGGCCTAATAGCTAAGGTCTTAACTCTTACTCTGGCCTAATGGTTAAGGTCTTAACTCTTACTCTGGCCTAATAGCTAAGGTCTTAGACTCGTACTATGGCCTACAGGTTAAGGTCTTAACTCTTACTCTGGCCTAATAGCTAAGGTCTTAACTCTTACTCTGGCCTAATAGCTAAGGTCTTAACTCGTACTCTGGCCTAATAGCTAAGGTCTTAGACTCGTACTCTGGCCTAATGTTTACGGTCTTAACTCTTACTCTGGCCTACTGGTTAAGGTCTTAGACTATTACTCTGTCCTACTGGCTAAGGTCTTAACTCTTACTCTGGCCTAATAGCTAAGGTCTTAGACTCGTACTCTGGCCTAATAGCTAAGGTCCTAGACTCGTACTCTGGCCTAATGGTTAAGGTCTTAACTCTTACACTGGCCTACTGGTTAAGGTCTTAACTCTTACTCTGGCCTAATGGTTAAGGTCTTAGACTCTTACTCTGGCCTACTGGTTAAGGTCTTAGACTCTTACTCTGTCCTACTGGTTAAGGTCTTAACTCTTACTCTGGCCTAATAGCTAAGGTCTTAGACTCGTACTCTGGCCTAATGGTTAAGGTCTTAACTCTTACTCTGGCCTAATAGCTAAGGTCTTCGACTCGTACTCTGGCCTAATGGTTAAGGTCTTAACTCTGACTCTGGCCTACTGGTTAAGGTCTTAACTCTTACTCGGGCCTAATAGCTAAGGTCTTAGACTCGTACTATGGCCTACTGGTTAAGGTCTTAACTCTTACTCCAGCCTAATAGCTAAGGTCTTAACTCTTACTCTGCCCTAATGGTTAAGGTCTTAACTCTTACTCTGGCCTAATAGCTAAGGTCTTAGACTCGTACTATGGCCTACAGGTTAAGGTCTTCACTCTTACTATGGCCTAATAGCTAAGGTCTTAACTCTTACTCTGGCCTAATAGCTAAGGTCTTAGACTCGTACTATGGCCTACTGGTTAAGGTCTTAACTCTTACTCTGGCCTACTGGTTAAGGTCTTAACTCTTACTCTGGCCTAATAGCTAAGGGCTTAGACTCGTACACTGGCCTACTGGTTAAGGTCTTACCTCTTACTCTGGCCTAATAGCTAAGGTCTTCGACTCGTACTCTGGCCTAATGCTTAAGGTCTTAACTCTGACTCTGGCCTACTGGTTAAGGTCTTAACTCTTACTCTGGCCTAATAGCTAAGGTCTTAGACTCGTACTCTGGCCTAATATCTAAGGTCTTAACTCTTACTCTGGCCTAATAGCTAAGGTCTTCGACTTGTACTCTGGCCTAATGGTTAAGGTCTTAACTCTTACTCTGTCCTAATAGCTAAGGTCTTAACTCTTACTCTGGCCTAATGGTTAAGGTCTTAACTCTTACTCTGGCCTAATAGCTAAGGTCTTAGACTCGTACTATGGCCTACAGGTTAAGGTCTTAACTCTTACTCTGGCCTAATAGCTAAGGTCTTAACTCTTACTCTGGCCTAATAGCTAAGGTCTTAACTCATACTCTGGCCTAATAGCTAAGGTCTTAGACTCGTACTCTGGCCTAATGGTTACGGTCTTAACTCTTACTCTGGCCTACTGGTTAAGGTCTTAGACTATTACTCTGTCCTACTGGTTAAGGTCTTAACTCTTACTCTGGCCTAATAGCTAAGTTCTTAGACTCGTACTCTGGCCTAATAGCTATGGTCCTAGACTCGTACTCTGGCCTAATGGTTAATGTCTTAACTCTTACTCTGGCCTACTGGTTAAGGTCTTAACTCTTACTCTGGCCCAATGGTTAAGGTCTTAGACTCTTACTCTGGCCTACTGGTTAAGGTCTTACACCCTTATGCATCAAGCCAAAATCCAGTCGGTAAAATACCGATTCGTTAATAGCTCCCGGTATTGCGTGAAAAATACCCAATCCCAATGCATCAACCCAAAACCCGAGCAAATAACGATTCGCTAAATAAATAACCTCGAACATACCGAATCGCTAATACCCAAAATGCTTATTTACCGATTCGCTATATACCGAATTAGCAATTACCGAAATCACTATTAGCTCCCGGAAATTGCCAATAGCAAATAACGAATCGCACCCCAATGCAACAAAACTCGCTAATAACGAAAATCCCAAAAATCGCTATTTTGCCAGAGCTAAATAAGGGGAATCAAAACCTGGAGGTAAAGTTACAAAAAAAAAAAAAAAGATGAGGATAAATTCTTCCTACATGTGCAAATGATTGAGGCAATCACTAAACCCTTAAATGTGGCCCAGGAGACCCTGTTGGCTCCCACAAAATGGCTGCCCTCTACGTGCTTGCAAGGAGGATGCGGATCAATGCAGCAGGACAGCGCAGGAGAAGGGTCCAGGAGCGAGTTTTCAGACTGCGCATAACCTTGCTCGGCCAGAATGAGGACGAGGTGTACCAGAGGTATCGCCTCAATCGCGCTATGATCATGCGCCTGATTGCAGACCTGGAACCATTACTGCAGCACCAGACACACAGGACAAATGCTATCCCTGCGCACGTTCAGGTCCTATGCAGCCTGCACCTACTGGCCTCAGGGAGTTTCCAGGGGGTAATTGCGGTGGCCGGAGGTGTTTCGCAAAGCGCACTGTCACGCTTCTTCAAGAAATTCCTAGATGCCATGCTGACAATGCTCCACACACACATCAGCTTCCCCACAACCCCACAGCAGTTGGACCGCACCAAACAGGCATTCTACCAGGTGGCCCAATTTCCACATGTGATTGGATGCATCGACTGCACGCATATCCCCATATGTCCTCCGTCAGCAAATGAGTACCTATTCCGGAACCGCAAGTCATACCACTCGATCAACGTGCAGGTTGTGTGCGATGCCAACAACATCATAACGGACCTAGTGGCACAATTCCCAGGGAGCACACACGACTCATACATCTTCCGCAACAGTGGAATGCACAGGCGACTAATCAATGGAGAATTCGGAGAGGGACTCCTGTTAGGTACGTAGAAATACGCTTCCCCACACCAACACCACACATGTATGTACATCACCAATGCTAAGTCTATGCTTCTATCTTCTAGGTGACAGTGCTTACGCCCTGCGGGAATACATACTCACCCCATACCTAAATCCAGCAACCCCGCAGGAACATCGCTACAACGCTGCACACATCAGCACGAGGAATGTGATAGAGCGGACTTTTGGGATTCTCAAGAGCCGCTTCCGTATCCTCCACAAGACTGGCGGCGCCATGCTATACCAACCAGACACATGCTGTCGAATAATTGCTGTATGTGCAATGCTGCACAACATTGCCACCAGAAGGGGGATACCCATGGAGGTGGACAGGGATGACGACCACCAGGCTGACCAACCACCCGCCCAACGACGACCGGCACACATCCCAAACACAGCAGAGGGCCATAGGAGGCGGACATACATAATGCAAAATCATTTTTGACCCTGGGTAAAATGAGACATTACAAGTTGGTGTTGGGTGCAACTGTTTAATGCACAGTAGCACTGAGGATTGTGCAACAGAACTAGCATTGTGAATCATGCTCCGATTGCATACATGTAAATAAAAGGTGCCTTAAAGTCAGGCCTGTGCAAACACAATAATTGGATGGCCATGGTTGCTCCACCATGGACCTGCAGCATGTCCAAATTTCTAGTGGTGCTTGCCACGTACACCAAGCCTCCGCTCAGGTGCATCCAAAGCCTCACCACGGCCTGTCCCCGTGGAGGCACGCGAACTGCGGCGCCTGGTGCTGGCCTCTGCCAGTGACACGCTGCTGACACTGGAGGCAGCCTCACTGGTGTCATCCCCTCCCAATGCTGCAGCACTGCATGTGCTGCTCTGAAGTTGTTCCACAGCAGTGGTGATGTGTCCCAGTGACTTGGCCACATCACCGCAGAAGTGCCCAAGGTCCACCTGCAGGGAGACTGTGCGGCGTGCCAACACAGCGGTGCAGTTGCTGTGCCGTTGTATGGCCTTGGTAGCGGCGGCGGAACGCAACATTAGCTGCCGGTTACTCCTCCTCTGGGACTCATGGCCCTCCCTGATGGCACGGGTGAGCTCACGTACCTCCTCCCTGAGCTGAGCATTGCCATCAGCAACCGCAGTGGTCTGGTCCCTGACCGCCGTGCCCATGTCCCTGACCGCGGAGCCCATGTCGGTGACTGCTGCAGTCATGGCACGCATCTCCCTCGCTAGGCGCACGATATTGCAGCTGATGCTAGCCACATGTCTTCCCTGCAGGTTCTGTGTACGCAGCATCCTCTCCTCGATTGCAGAGGTTGTTGGGACATCCTGGTCTGCTGAGGAGACGGAACTGCGACGTGCCCTGTGATGCCGTGCGTGTCTTGAGCCTCCAGGTGGTGCAGCAGGTGGTGTGGATGTGCGCTGCGTGGGTGCCAATTGTCGGGGGGGGGTTGCCATCTCCTGCAAGGGCGCAACTTGGTGCCTGTGCCTCTGCGGTATTGTGGCTGTACTAGCTGCAGGCTGTTTTGCTGGTGCCGTTGCTTGTGGCGCAGGTGCTGGTGCCTTGGCTTGTGGCACTGGTGCTGGTGCCGTTGATTGTGGCGCTGGTGGAGGTGGTGCTGGTGGGGTGGCAGGTGTTGGCGGTGCGTGCGCATCCTGCGCTGTCTCCTGGTCTGACTCCACAGGTGTCTCAGAAATGATCAGCTGGTCGCTGTCGTCAGAGTCCCCAGGTGATGCATCTGTGTGTGAAACAGTGCATGATTAGTGGGATGATTACACCTACATAGTGTTGTACCCATTAATGTCCCTCTGTGGTCCAACAAATGAACAGTCTACAGCCATGTACAAAATATGTGGTGTATGCTCATAGGATTTACGCCTGTACATGCACTCTGGGCTGACTAGACTACAACTCCCAAGATGCAGTAGTGTCATGTGTGGAGCAGTCTGTGCCAGAGCTGCAGACACAGTGAGATTGGGCTGGGGGCATGGGTATGGATTTACGCTATGCTGGGTGTGGCACAGGCATGCATCTTACCTTGGGCACTTGTGGCTGCGCCGGACGTGTCCATCTGGGTCACCCCCACGACGGCTTCCCGCTCTATCGTCCCTTCCACAAGTTCCTCCAGGGCTGTGTTGGATGGTGCAGTGGATGTTCCGCCTCCAGTCCTTCTTGCCTCCCGGAGCCTCTCAGCAATCCTCTCTTTGGCGTGCTTCCGCAGGTCATACCACCGTTTTTTAAGGTCGTCGATGCTGCGGGTAGTGACGCCAACCGCATTGACCCTCTCACGGATGCGCTGCCAGATGCGCCGCTTCTCTGTCTCAGGCACCTTGAGGGACAGCTTGCCAAAGAGGCGGTCGTGTTTGCTGGACACTCCCTCGATGAGGTACTCCAGCTCCCTGTCCGAAAACTTCTTCTTGCGCTTGCGTGCAGATTCTGCGCTGGATGGCACTTCCTGCGACATGATGGTTGTCTGATGTGAATGGCAGAATCTGTGTGGCCTCACTCTGCACAGCCTGTCCTTCTTTCCAGCTCCTGTCTGCTCCTCTGTCGAGGCTATGTGGGTGGGGCAGCAGTATTTCCTGGTTGGTGATGTCATCAGCCCGTTCCCGGAGCGACGCGGCAATTTGCGATTTCGCTATTACCGATTCGGTAATAGCTAACTCGGTATTACCGAACTCGCTATTAGCCAAATCGGTATTACCGAACTCGCTATTTGCTAGTGAGGCCGTTTGCGTGCCCCGCTATTAAGGAATCGGTAAATTTAGCGATTTTTAAGGAATCGCTAAATTTCACCGAATCTGTTGATGCATGCCAATTACCGATTCCTTAATGGCGATTCCTTATTTTTCGCTATTAAGGAATCGGTATTAGTTTGGTTGATGCATATGCCCCTTTGACTCTTACTCTGTCCTACTGGTTAAGGTCTTAACTCTTACTCTGGCCTAATAGCTAAGGTCTTAGACTCGTACTCTGGCCTAATGGTTAAGGTCTTAACTCTTACTCTGGCCTAATAGCTAAGGTCTTAACTCTTACTCTGGCCTAATAGCTAAGGTCTTAACTCTTACTCTAGCCTACTGGTTAAGGTCTTAACTATTACTCTGGCCTAATAGCTAAGGTCTTAGACTCGTACTATGGCCTACTGGTTAAGGTCTTAACTCTTACTCTGGCCTAATAGCTAAGGTCTTAGACTCGTACTCTGGCCTAATGGTTAAGGTCTTAACTATTACTCTGGCCTAATAGCTAAGGTCTTAACTCTTACTCTGGCCTAATAGCTAAGGTCTTAGACTCGTACTATGGCCTACAGGTTATGGTCTTAACTCTTACACTCGCCTACAGGTTAAGGTCTTAACTCTTACTCTGGCCTACAGCTTAAGGTCTTAACTCTTACTCTGGCCTACTGGTTAAGGTCTTAACTCTTACTCTGGCCTAATAGCTAAGGTCTTAGACTCGTACTCTGGCCTACAGGTTAAGGTCTTAACTCTTACTCTGGCCTACTGGTTAAGGTCTTAACTCTTACTCAGGCCTAATAGCTAAGGTCTTAAATCTTACCCTGGCCTAATAGCTAAGGTCTTAACTCTTACTCTGGCCTAATAGCTAAGGTCATAGACTCGTACTCTGGCCTAATGGTTAAGGTCTTAACTCTTACTCTGGCCTAATAGCTAAGGTCTTAACTCTTACTCTGGCCTAATAGCTAAGGTCTTAGACTCGTACTCTAATGGTTAAGGTCTTAACTCTTACTCTGGCCTAATAGCTAAGGTATTAACTCTTACTCTGGCATGATAGCTAAGGTCTTAGACTCGTACTCTGGCCTAATGGTTAAGGTCTTAACTCTTACTCTGGCCTACTGGTTAAGGTCTTAACTCTTACTCTGGCCTAATGGTAAAGGTCTTAGACTCTTACTCTGGCCTACTGGTTATGGTCTTAGACTCTTACTCTGGGCTAATAGCTAAGGTCTTAACTCTTACTCTGGCCTAATAGCTAATGTCTTAACTCTTACTCTGGCCTAATAGCTAAGGTCTTAGACTCGTACTATGGCCTACTGGTTAAGGTCTTAACTCTTACTCCAGCCTAATAGCTAAGGTCTTAACTCTTACTCTGGCCTAATGGTTAAGGTCTTAACTCTTACTCTGGCCTAATAGCTAAGGTCTTAGACTCGTACTATGGCCTACAGGTTAAGGTCTTCACTCTTACTATGGCCTAATAGCTAAGGTCTTAACTCTTACTCTGGCCTAATAGCTAAGGTCTTAGCTCTTACTCTGGCCTAATAGCTAAGGTCTTAGACTCGTACTATGGCCTACTGGTTAAGGTCTTAACTCTTACTCCAGCCTAATAGCTAAGGTCTTAACTCTTACTCTGGCCTAATGGTTAAGGTCTTAACTCTTACTCTGGCCTAATAGCTAAGGTCTTAGACTCGTACTATGGCCTACAGGTTAAGGTCTTCACTCTTACTATGGCCTAATAGCTAAGGTCTTAACTCTTACTCTGGCCTAATAGCTAAGGTCTTAGACTCGTACTATGGCCTACTGGTTAAGGTCTTAACTCTTACTCTGGCCTACTGGTTAAGGTCTTAACTCTTACTCTGGCCTAATAGCTAAGCTCTTAGACTCGTACTCTGGCCTACTGGTTAAGGTCTTAACTCTTACTCTGGCCTAATAGCTAAGGTCTTAGACTCGTACTATGGCCTACTGGTTAAGGTCTTAACTCTTACTCTGGCCTAATAGCTAAGGTCTTAGACTCGTACTCTGGCCTAATGGTTAAGGTCTTAACTATTACTCTGGCCTAATAGCTAAGGTCTTAACTCTTACTCTGGCCTAATAGCTAAGGTCTTAGACTCGTACTATGGCCTACAGGTTATGGTCTTAACTCTTACACTCGCCTACAGGTTACGGTCTTAACTCTTACTCTGGCCTACAGCTTAAGGTCTTAACTCTTACTCTGGCCTACTGGTTAAGGTCTTAACTCTTACTCTGGCCTAATAGCTAAGGTCTTAGACTCGTACTCTGGCCTACAGGTTAAGGTCTTAACTCTTACTCTGACCTACTGGTTAAGGTCTTAACTCGTACTCAGGCCTAATAGCTAAGGTCTTAAATCTTACCCTGGCCTAATAGCTAAGGTCTTAACTCTTACTCTGGCCTAATAGCTAAGGTCATAGACTCGTACTCTGGCCTAATGGTTAAGGTCTTAACTCTTACTCTGGCCTAATAGCTAAGGTCTTAACTCTTACTCTGGCCTAATAGCTAAGGTCTTAGACTCGTACTCTAATGGTTAAGGTCTTAACTCTTACTCTGGCCTAATAGCTAAGGTATTAACTCTTACTCTGGCATGATAGCTAAGGTCTTAGACTCGTACTCTGGCCTAATGGTTAAGGTCTTAACTCTTACTCTGGCCTACTGGTTAAGGTCTTAACTCTTACTCTGGCCTAATGGTAAAGGTCTTAGACTCTTACTCTGGCCTACTGGTTATGGTCTTAGACTCTTACTCTGGGCTAATAGCTAAGGTCTTAACTCTTACTCTGGCCTAATAGCTAATGTCTTAACTCTTACTCTGGCCTAATAGCTAAGGTCTTAGACTCGTACTATGGCCTACTGGTTAAGGTCTTAACTCTTACTCCAGCCTAATAGCTAAGGTCTTAACTCTTACTCTGGCCTAATGGTTAAGGTCTTAACTCTTACTCTGGCCTAATAGCTAAGGTCTTAGACTCGTACTATGGCCTACAGGTTAAGGTCTTCACTCTTACTATGGCCTAATAGCTAAGGTCTTAACTCTTACTCTGGCCTAATAGCTAAGGTCTTAGCTCTTACTCTGGCCTAATAGCTAAGGTCTTAGACTCGTACTATGGCCTACTGGTTAAGGTCTTAACTCTTACTCCAGCCTAATAGCTAAGGTCTTAACTCTTACTCTGGCCTAATGGTTAAGGTCTTAACTCTTACTCTGGCCTAATAGCTAAGGTCTTAGACTCGTACTATGGCCTACAGGTTAAGGTCTTCACTCTTACTATGGCCTAATAGCTAAGGTCTTAACTCTTACTCTGGCCTAATAGCTAAGGTCTTAGACTCGTACTATGGCCTACTGGTTAAGGTCTTAACTCTTACTCTGGCCTACTGGTTAAGGTCTTAACTCTTACTCTGGCCTAATAGCTAAGCTCTTAGACTCGTACTCTGGCCTACTGGTTAAGGTCTTAACTCTTACTCTGGCCTAATAGCTAAGGTCTTCGAATCGTACTCTGGCCTAATGGTTAAGGTCTTAACTCTGACTCTGGCCTACTGGTTAAGGTCTTAACTCTTACTCTGGCTTAATAGCTAAGGTCTTAGACTCGTACTCTGGCCTATTATCTAAGGTCTTAACTCTTACTCTGGCCTAATAGCTAAGGTCTTCGACACGTACTCTGGCCTAATGGTTAAGGTCTTAACTCTAACTCTGGCCTAATAGCTAAGGTCTTAACTCTTACTCTGGCCTAATGGTTAAGGTCTTAACTCTTACTCTGGCCTAATAGCTAAGGTCTTAGACTCATACTATGGCCTAATAGCTAAGGTCTTAGACTCGTACTCTGGCCTAATGGTTAAGGTCTTAACTCTTACTCTGGCCTAATAGCTAAGCTCTTAGACTCGTACTCTGGCCTACTGGTTAAGGTCTTAACTCTTACTCTGGCCTAATAGCTAAGGTCTTAGACTCGTACTATGGCCTACTGGTTAAGGTCTTAACTCTTACTCTGGCCTAATAGCTAAGGTCTTAGACTCGTACTCTGGCCTAATGGTTAAGGTCTTAACTATTACTCTGGCCTAATAGCTAAGGTCTTAACTCTTACTCTGGCCTAATAGCTAAGGTCTTAGACTCGTACTATGGCCTACAGGTTATGGTCTTAACTCTTACACTCGCCTACAGGTTACGGTCTTAACTCTTACTCTGGCCTACAGCTTAAGGTCTTAACTCTTACTCTGGCCTACTGGTTAAGGTCTTAACTCTTACTCTGGCCTAATAGCTAAGGTCTTAGACTCGTACTCTGGCCTACAGGTTAAGGTCTTAACTCTTACTCTGACCTACTGGTTAAGGTCTTAACTCTTACTCAGGCCTAATAGCTAAGGTCTTAAATCTTACCCTGGCCTAATAGCTAAGGTCTTAACTCTTACTCTGGCCTAATAGCTAAGGTCATAGACTCGTACTCTGGCCTAATGGTTAAGGTCTTAACTCTTACTCTGGCCTAATAGCTAAGGTCTTAACTCTTACTCTGGCCTAATAGCTAAGGTCTTAGACTCGTACTCTAATGGTTAAGGTCTTAACTCTTACTCTGGCCTAATAGCTAAGGTATTAACTCTTACTCTGGCATGATAGCTAAGGTCTTAGACTCGTACTCTGGCCTAATGGTTAAGGTCTTAACTCTTACTCTGGCCTACTGGTTAAGGTCTTAACTCTTACTCTGGCCTAATGGTAAAGGTCTTAGACTCTTACTCTGGCCTACTGGTTATGGTCTTAGACTCTTACTCTGGGCTAATAGCTAAGGTCTTAACTCTTACTCTGGCCTAATAGCTAATGTCTTAACTCTTACTCTGGCCTAATAGCTAAGGTCTTAGACTCGTACTATGGCCTACTGGTTAAGGTCTTAACTCTTACTCCAGCCTAATAGCTAAGGTCTTAACTCTTACTCTGGCCTAATGGTTAAGGTCTTAACTCTTACTCTGGCCTAATAGCTAAGGTCTTAGACTCGTACTATGGCCTACAGGTTAAGGTCTTCACTCTTACTATGGCCTAATAGCTAAGGTCTTAACTCTTACTCTGGCCTAATAGCTAAGGTCTTAGCTCTTACTCTGGCCTAATAGCTAAGGTCTTAGACTCGTACTATGGCCTACTGGTTAAGGTCTTAACTCTTACTCCAGCCTAATAGCTAAGGTCTTAACTCTTACTCTGGCCTAATGGTTAAGGTCTTAAATCTTACTCTGGCCTAATAGCTAAGGTCTTAGACTCGTACTATGGCCTACAGGTTAAGGTCTTCACTCTTACTATGGCCTAATAGCTAAGGTCTTAACTCTTACTCTGGCCTAATAGCTAAGGTCTTAGACTCGTACTATGGCCTACTGGTTAAGGTCTTAACTCTTACTCTGGCCTACTGGTTAAGGTCTTAACTCTTACTCTGGCCTAATAGCTAAGCTCTTAGACTCGTACTCTGGCCTACTGGTTAAGGTCTTAACTCTTACTCTGGCCTAATAGCTAAGGTCTTCGAATCGTACTCTGGCCTAATGGTTAAGGTCTTAACTCTGACTCTGGCCTACTGGTTAAGGTCTTAACTCTTACTCTGGCCTAATAGCTAAGGTCTTAGACTCGTACTCTGGCCTATTATCTAAGGTCTTAACTCTTACTCTGGCCTAATAGCTAAGGTCTTCGACACGTACTCTGGCCTAATGGTTAAGGTCTTAACTCTAACTCTGGCCTAATAGCTAAGGTCTTAACTCTTACTCTGGCCTAATGGTTAAGGTCTTAACTCTTACTCTGGCCTAATAGCTAAGGTCTTAGACTCGTACTATGGCCTAATAGCTAAGGTCTTAGACTCGTACTCTGGCCTAATGGTTAAGGTCTTAGACTCGTACTCTGGCCTACTGGTTAAGTTCTCAACTCTTACTCTGGCCTACTGGTTAAGGTCTTAACTCTTACTCTGGCCTAATAGCTAAGGTCTTAGACTCGTACTCTGGCCTAATGGTTAAGGTCTTAACTCTTACTCTGGCCAAATAGCTAAGGTCTTAGACTCGTACTCTGGCCTAATGGTTAAGGTCTTAACTCTTACTCTGGCCTAATAGCTAAGGTCTTAGACTCGTACTCTGGCCTAATAGCTAAGGTCTTAACTCTTACTCTGGCCTACTGGTTAAGGTCTTAACTCTTACTCTGGCCTAATAGCTAAGGTCTTAGACTCGTACTCTGGCCTACTGGTTAAGGTCTTAACTCTTACTCTGGCCTACTGGTTCAGGTCTTAACTTTTACTCTGGCCTAATAGCTAAGGTCTTAACCTCGTACTCTGGCCTACAGGTTAAGGTCTTAGACTCTTACTCTGGCCTACTGGTTAAGGTCTTAACTCTTACTCTGGCCTAACAGCTAAGCTCTTAGACTCTTACTCTGGCCTACTGGTTAAGGTCCTAACTCTTACTCTGGCCTAATAGCTAAGGTCTTAACTCTTACTCTGGCCTAATAGCTAAGGTCTTAACTCTTACTCTGGCCTAATAGCTAAGGTCTTAGACTCGTACTCTGGCCTACAGGTTAAGGTCTTAACTCTTACTCTGGCCTAATAGCTAAGGTCTTAGACTCGTACTCTGGCCTACTGGTTAAGGTCTTAACTCTTACTCCAGCCTAATAGCTAAGGTCTTAACTCTTACTCTGCCCTAATGGTTAAGGTCTTAACTCTTACTCTGGCCTAATAGCTAAGGTCTTAGACTCGTACTATGGCCTACAGGTTAAGGTCTTCACTCTTACTATGGCCTAATAGCTAAGGTCTTAACTCTTACTCTGGCCTAATAGCTAAGGTCTTAGACTCGTACTATGGCCTACTGGTTAAGGTCTTAACTCTTACTCTGGCCTAATAGCTAAGGTCTTCGACTCGTACTCTGGCCTAATGGTTAAGGTCTTAACTCTGACTCTGGCCTACTGGTTAAGGTCTTAACTCTTACTCTGGCCTAATAGCTAAGGTCTTAGACTCATACTCTGGCCTAATATCTAAGGTCTTAACTCTTACTCTGGCCTAATAGCTAAGGTCTTCGACTCGTACTCTGGCCTAATGGTTAAGGTCTTAACTCTTACTCTGGCCTAATAGCTAAGGTCTTAACTCTTACTCTGGCCTAATGGTTAAGGTCTTAACTCTTACTCTGGCCTAATAGCTAAGGTCTTAGACTCGTACTATGGCCTACAGGTTAAGGTCTTAACTCTTACTCTGGCCTAATAGCTAAGGTCTTAACTCTTACTCTGGCCTAATAGCTAAGGTCTTAACTCGTACTCTGGCCTAATAGCTAAGGTCTTAGACTCGTACTCTGGCCTAATGTTTACGGTCTTAACTCTTACTCTGGCCTACTGGTTAAGGTCTTAGACTATTACTCTGTCCTACTGGCTAAGGTCTTAACTCTTACTCTGGCCTAATAGCTAAGGTCTTAGACTCGTACTCTGGCCTAATAGCTAAGGTCCTAGACTCGTACTCTGGCCTAATGGTTAAGGTCTTAACTCTTACACTGGCCTACTGGTTAAGGTCTTAACTCTTACTCTGGCCTAATGGTTAAGGTCTTAGACTCTTACTCTGGCCTACTGGTTAAGGTCTTAGACTCTTACTCTGTCCTACTGGTTAAGGTCTTAACTCTTACTCTGGCCTAATAGCTAAGGTCTTAGACTCGTACTCTGGCCTAATGGTTAAGGTCTTAACTCTTACTCTGGCCTAATAGCTAAGGTCTTAACTCTTACTCTGGCCTAATAGCTAAGGTCTTAACTCTTACTCTGGCCTACTGGTTAAGGTCTTAACTCTTACTCTGGCCTAATAGCTAAGGTCTTAGACTCGTACTATGGCCTACTGGTTAAGGTCTTAACTCTTACTCTGGCCTAATAGCTAAGGTCTTAGACTCGTACTCTGGCCTAATGGTTAAGGTCTTAACTCTTACTCTGGCCTAATAGCTAAGGTCTTAACTCTTACTCTGGCCTAATAGCTAAGGTCTTAGACTCGTACTATGGCCTACAGGTTAAGGTCTTAACTCTTACACTCGCCTACAGGTTAAGGTCTTAACTCTTACTCTGGCCTACAGCTTAAGGTCTTAACTCTTACTCTGGCCTACTGGTTAAGGTCTTAACTCTTACTCTGGCCTAATAGCTAAGGTCTGAGACTCGTACTCTGGCCTACAGGTTAAGGTCTTAACTCTTACTTTGGCCTACTGGTTAAGGTCTTAACTCTTACTCAGGCCTAATAGCTAAGGTCTTAAATCTTACTCTGGCCTAATAGCTAAGGTCTTAACTCTTACTCTGGCCTAATAGCTAAGGTCATAGACTCGTACTCTGGCCTAATGGTTAAGGTCTTAACTCTTACTCTGGCCTAATAGCTAAGGTCTTAACTCTTACTCTGGCCTACTGGTTAAGGTCTTAACTCTTACTCTGGCCTAATAGCTAAGCTCTTAGACTCGTACTCTGGCCTACTGGTTAAGGTCTTAACTCTTACTCTGGCCTAATAGCTAAGGTCTTCGACTCGTACTCTGGCCTAATGGTTAAGGTCTTAACTCTGACTCTGGCCTACTGGTTAAGGTCTTAACTCTTACTCTGGCCTAATAGCTAAGGTCTTAGACTCGTACTCTGGCCTAATATCTAAGGTCTTAACTCTTACTCTGGCCTAATAGCTAAGGTCTTCGACACGTACTCTGGCCTAATGGTTAAGGTCTTAACTCTTACTCTGGCCTAATAGCTAAGGTCTTAACTCTTACTCTGGCCTAATGGTTAAGGTCTTAACTCTTACTCTGGCCTAATAGCTAAGGTCTTAGACTCATACTATGGCCTAATAGCTAAGGTCTTAGACTCGTACTCTGGCCTAATGGTTAAGGTCTTAGACTCGTACTCTGGCCTACTGGTTAAGTTCTCAACTCTTACTCTGGCCTACTGGTTAAGGTCTTAACTCTTACTCTGGCCTAATAGCTAAGGTCTTAGACTCGTACTCTGGCCTAATGGTTAAGGTCTTAACTCTTACTCTGGCCAAATAGCTAAGGTCTTAGACTCGTACTCTGGCCTAATGGTTAAGGTCTTAACTCTTACTCTGGCCTAATAGCTAAGGTCTTAGACTCGTACTCTGGCCTAATAGCTAAGGTCTTAACTCTTACTCTGGCCTACTGGTTAAGGTCTTAACTCTTACTCTGGCCTAATAGCTAAGGTCTTAGACTCGTACTCTGGCCTACTGGTTAAAGTCTTAACTCTTACTCTGGCCTACTGGTTCAGGTCTTAACTTTTACTCTGGCCTAATAGCTAAGGTCTTAACCTCGTACTCTGGCATACAGGTTAAGGTCTTAGACTCTTACTCTGGCCTACTGGTTAAGGTCTTAACTCTTACTCTGGCCTAACAGCTAAGCTCTTAGACTCTTACTCTGGCCTACTGGTTAAGGTCCTAACTCTTACTCTGGCCTAATAGCTAAGGTCTTAACTCTTACTCTGGCCTAATAGTTAAGGTCTTAACTCTTACTCTGGCCTAATAGCTAAGGTCTTAGACTCGTACTCTGGCCTACAGGTTAAGGTCTTAACTCTTACTCTGGCCTAATAGCTAAGGTCTTAGACTCGTACTCTGGCCTACTGGTTAAGGTCTTAACTCTTACTCCAGCCTAATAGCTAAGGTCTTAACTCTTACTCTGCCCTAATGGTTAAGGTCTTAACTCTTACTCTGGCCTAATAGCTAAGGTCTTAGACTCGTACTATGGCCTACAGGTTAAGGTCTTCACTCTTACTATGGCCTAATAGCTAAGGTCTTAACTCTTACTCTGGCCTAATAGCTAAGGTCTTAGACTCGTACTATGGCCTACTGGTTAAGGTCTTAACTCTTACTCTGGCCTAATAGCTAAGGTGTTCGACTCGTACTCTGGCCTAATGGTTAAGGTCTTAACTCTGACTCTGGCCTACTGGTTAAGGTCTTAACTCTTACTCTGGCCTAATAGCTAAGGTCTTAGACTCGTACTCTGGCCTAATATCTAAGGTCTTAACTCTTACTCTGGCCTAATAGCTAAGGTCTTCGACTCGTACTCTGGCCTAATGGTTAAGGTCTTAACTCTTACTCTGGCCTAATAGCTAAGGTCTTAACTCTTACTCTGGCCTAATGGTTAAGGTCTTAACTCTTACTCTGGCCTAATAGCTAAGGTCTTAACTCTTACTCTGGCCTAATAGCTAAGGTCTTAGACTCGTACTCTAATGGTTAAGGTCTTAACTCTTACTCTGGCCTAATAGCTAAGGTATTAACTCTTACTCTGGCATGATAGCTAAGGTCTTAGACTCATACTCTGGCCTAATGGTTAAGGTCTTAACTCTTACTCTGGCCTACTGGTTAAGGTCTTAACTCTTACTCTGGCCTAATGGTAAAGGTCTTAGACTCTTACTCTGGCCTACTGGTTATGGTCTTAGACTCTTACTCTGGGCTAATAGCTAAGGTCTTAACTCTTACTCTGGCCTAATAGCTAATGTCTTAACTCTTACTCTGGCCTAATAGCTAAGGTCTTAGACTCGTACTATGGCCTACTGGTTAAGGTCTTAACTCTTACTCCAGCCTAATAGCTAAGGTCTTAACTCTTACTCTGGCCTAATGGTTAAGGTCTTAACTCTTACTCTGGCCTAATAGCTAAGGTCTTAGACTCGTACTATGGCCTACAGGTTAAGGTCTTCACTCTTACTATGGCCTAATAGCTAAGGTCTTAACTCTTACTCTGGCCTAATAGCTAAGGTCTTAGCTCTTACTCTGGCCTAATAGCTAAGGTCTTAGACTCGTACTATGGCCTACTGGTTAAGGTCTTAACTCTTACTCCAGCCTAATAGCTAAGGTCTTAACTCTTACTCTGGCCTAATGGTTAAGGTCTTAACTCTTACTCTGGCCTAATAGCTAAGGTCTTAGACTCGTACTATGGCCTACAGGTTAAGGTCTTCACTCTTACTATGGCCTAATAGCTAAGGTCTTAACTCTTACTCTGGCCTAATAGCTAAGGTCTTAGACTCGTACTATGGCCTACTGGTTAAGGTCTTAACTCTTACTCTGGCCTACTGGTTAAGGTCTTAACTCTTACTCTGGCCTAATAGCTAAGCTCTTAGACTCGTACTCTGGCCTACTGGTTAAGGTCTTAACTCTTACTCTGGCCTAATAGCTAAGGTCTTCGAATCGTACTCTGGCCTAATGGTTAAGGTCTTAACTCTGACTCTGGCCTACTGGTTAAGGTCTTAACTCTTACTCTGGCCTAATAGCTAAGGTCTTAGACTCGTACTCTGGCCTATTATCTAAGGTCTTAACTCTTACTCTGGCCTAATAGCTAAGGTCTTCGACACGTACTCTGGCCTAATGGTTAAGGTCTTAACTCTAACTCTGGCCTAATAGCTAAGGTCTTAACTCTTACTCTGGCCTAATGGTTAAGGTCTTAACTCTTACTCTGGCCTAATAGCTAAGGTCTTAGACTCGTACTATGGCCTAATAGCTAAGGTCTTAGACTCGTACTCTGGCCTAATGGTTAAGGTCTTAACTCTTACTCTGGCCTAATAGCTAAGCTCTTAGACTCGTACTCTGGCCTACTGGTTAAGGTCTTAACTCTTACTCTGGCCTAATAGCTAAGGTCTTAGACTCGTACTATGGCCTACTGGTTAAGGTCTTAACTCTTACTCTGGCCTAATAGCTAAGGTCTTAGACTCGTACTCTGGCCTAATGGTTAAGGTCTTAACTATTACTCTGGCCTAATAGCTAAGGTCTTAACTCTTACTCTGGCCTAATAGCTAAGGTCTTAGACTCGTACTATGGCCTACAGGTTATGGTCTTAACTCTTACACTCGCCTACAGGTTACGGTCTTAACTCTTACTCTGGCCTACAGCTTAAGGTCTTAACTCTTACTCTGGCCTACTGGTTAAGGTCTTAACTCTTACTCTGGCCTAATAGCTAAGGTCTTAGACTCGTACTCTGGCCTACAGGTTAAGGTCTTAACTCTTACTCTGACCTACTGGTTAAGGTCTTAACTCTTACTCAGGCCTAATAGCTAAGGTCTTAAATCTTACCCTGGCCTAATAGCTAAGGTCTTAACTCTTACTCTGGCCTAATAGCTAAGGTCATAGACTCGTACTCTGGCCTAATGGTTAAGGTCTTAACTCTTACTCTGGCCTAATAGCTAAGGTCTTAACTCTTACTCTGGCCTAATAGCTAAGGTCTTAGACTCGTACTCTAATGGTTAAGGTCTTAACTCTTACTCTGGCCTAATAGCTAAGGTATTAACTCTTACTCTGGCATGATAGCTAAGGTCTTAGACTCGTACTCTGGCCTAATGGTTAAGGTCTTAACTCTTACTCTGGCCTACTGGTTAAGGTCTTAACTCTTACTCTGGCCTAATGGTAAAGGTCTTAGACTCTTACTCTGGCCTACTGGTTATGGTCTTAGACTCTTACTCTGGGCTAATAGCTAAGGTCTTAACTCTTACTCTGGCCTAATAGCTAATGTCTTAACTCTTACTCTGGCCTAATAGCTAAGGTCTTAGACTCGTACTATGGCCTACTGGTTAAGGTCTTAACTCTTACTCCAGCCTAATAGCTAAGGTCTTAACTCTTACTCTGGCCTAATGGTTAAGGTCTTAACTCTTACTCTGGCCTAATAGCTAAGGTCTTAGACTCGTACTATGGCCTACAGGTTAAGGTCTTCACTCTTACTATGGCCTAATAGCTAAGGTCTTAACTCTTACTCTGGCCTAATAGCTAAGGTCTTAGCTCTTACTCTGGCCTAATAGCTAAGGTCTTAGACTCGTACTATGGCCTACTGGTTAAGGTCTTAACTCTTACTCCAGCCTAATAGCTAAGGTCTTAACTCTTACTCTGGCCTAATGGTTAAGGTCTTAACTCTTACTCTGGCCTAATAGCTAAGGTCTTAGACTCGTACTATGGCCTACAGGTTAAGGTCTTCACTCTTACTATGGCCTAATAGCTAAGGTCTTAACTCTTACTCTGGCCTAATAGCTAAGGTCTTAGACTCGTACTATGGCCTACTGGTTAAGGTCTTAACTCTTACTCTGGCCTACTGGTTAAGGTCTTAACTCTTACTCTGGCCTAATAGCTAAGCTCTTAGACTCGTACTCTGGCCTACTGGTTAAGGTCTTAACTCTTACTCTGGCCTAATAGCTAAGGTCTTCGAATCGTACTCTGGCCTAATGGTTAAGGTCTTAACTCTGACTCTGGCCTACTGGTTAAGGTCTTAACTCTTACTCTGGCCTAATAGCTAAGGTCTTAGACTCGTACTCTGGCCTATTATCTAAGGTCTTAACTCTTACTCTGGCCTAATAGCTAAGGTCTTCGACACGTACTCTGGCCTAATGGTTAAGGTATTAACTCTAACTCTGGCCTAATAGCTAAGGTCTTAACTCTTACTCTGGCCTAATGGTTAAGGTCTTAACTCTTACTCTGGCCTAATAGCTAAGGTCTTAGACTCGTACTATGGCCTAATAGCTAAGGTCTTAGACTCGTACTCTGGCCTAATGGTTAAGGTCTTAGACTCGTACTCTGGCCTACTGGTTAAGTTCTCAACTCTTACTCTGGCCTACTGGTTAAGGTCTTAACTCTTACTCTGGCCTAATAGCTAAGGTCTTAGACTCGTACTCTGGCCTAATGGTTAAGGTCTTAACTCTTACTCTGGCCAAATAGCTAAGGTCTTAGACTCGTACTCTGGCCTAATGGTTAAGGTCTTAACTCTTACTCTGGCCTAATAGCTAAGGTCTTAGACTCGTACTCTGGCCTAATAGCTAAGGTCTTAACTCTTACTCTGGCCTACTGGTTAAGGTCTTAACTCTTACTCTGGCCTAATAGCTAAGGTCTTAGACTCGTACTCTGGCCTACTGGTTAAGGTCTTAACTCTTACTCTGGCCTACTGGTTCAGGTCTTAACTTTTACTCTGGCCTAATAGCTAAGGTCTTAACCTCGTACTCTGGCCTACAGGTTAAGGTCTTAGACTCTTACTCTGGCCTACTGGTTAAGGTCTTAACTCTTACTCTGGCCTAACAGCTAAGCTCTTAGACTCTTACTCTGGCCTACTGGTTAAGGTCCTAACTCTTACTCTGGCCTAATAGCTAAGGTCTTAACTCTTACTCTGGCCTAATAGCTAAGGTCTTAACTCTTACTCTGGCCTAATAGCTAAGGTCTTAGACTCGTACTCTGGCCTACAGGTTAAGGTCTTAACTCTTACTCTGGCCTAATAGCTAAGGTCTTAGACTCGTACTCTGGCCTACTGGTTAAGGTCTTAACTCTTACTCCAGCCTAATAGCTAAGGTCTTAACTCTTACTCTGCCCTAATGGTTAAGGTCTTAACTCTTACTCTGGCCTAATAGCTAAGGTCTTAGACTCGTACTATGGCCTACAGGTTAAGGTCTTCACTCTTACTATGGCCTAATAGCTAAGGTCTTAACTCTTACTCTGGCCTAATAGCTAAGGTCTTAGACTCGTACTATGGCCTACTGGTTAAGGTCTTAACTCTTACTCTGGCCTAATAGCTAAGGTCTTCGACTCGTACTCTGGCCTAATGGTTAAGGTCTTAACTCTGACTCTGGCCTACTGGTTAAGGTCTTAACTCTTACTCTGGCCTAATAGCTAAGGTCTTAGACTCATACTCTGGCCTAATATCTAAGGTCTTAACTCTTACTCTGGCCTAATAGCTAAGGTATTAACTCTTACTCTGGCATGATAGCTAAGGTCTTAGACTCGTACTCTGGCCTAATGGTTAAGGTCTTAACTCTTACTCTGGCCTACTGGTTAAGGTCTTAACTCTTACTCTGGCCTAATGGTAAAGGTCTTAGACTCTTACTCTGGCCTACTGGTTATGGTCTTAGACTCTTACTCTGGGCTAATAGCTAAGGTCTTAACTCTTACTCTGGCCTAATAGCTAATGTCTTAACTCTTACTCTGGCCTAATAGCTAAGGTCTTAGACTCGTACTATGGCCTACTGGTTAAGGTCTTAACTCTTACTCCAGCCTAATAGCTAAGGTCTTAACTCTTACTCTGGCCTAATGGTTAAGGTCTTAACTCTTACTCTGGCCTAATAGCTAAGGTCTTAGACTCGTACTATGGCCTACAGGTTAAGGTCTTCACTCTTACTATGGCCTAATAGCTAAGGTCTTAACTCTTACTCTGGCCTTATAGCTAAGGTCTTAGCTCTTACTCTGGCCTAATAGCTAAGGTCTTAGACTCGTACTATGGCCTACTGGTTAAGGTCTTAACTCTTACTCCAGCCTAATAGCTAAGGTCTTAACTCTTACTCTGGCCTAATGGTTAAGGTCTTAACTCTTACTCTGGCCTAATAGCTAAGGTCTTAGACTCGTACTATGGCCTACAGGTTAAGGTCTTCACTCTTACTATGGCCTAATAGCTAAGGTCTTAACTCTTACTCTGGCCTAATAGCTAAGGTCTTAGACTCGTACTATGGCCTACTGGTTAAGGTCTTAACTCTTACTCTGGCCTACTGGTTAAGGTCTTAACTCTTACTCTGGCCTAATAGCTAAGCTCTTAGACTCGTACTCTGGCCTACTGGTTAAGGTCTTAACTCTTACTCTGGCCTAATAGCTAAGGTCTTCGAATTGTACTCTGGCCTAATGGTTAAGGTCTTAACTCTGACTCTGGCCTACTGGTTAAGGTCTTAACTCTTACTCTGGCCTAATAGCTAAGGTCTTAGACTCGTACTCTGGCCTATTATCTAAGGTCTTAACTCTTACTCTGGCCTAATAGCTAAGGTCTTCGACACGTACTCTGGCCTAATGGTTAAGGTCTTAACTCTAACTCTGGCCTAATAGCTAAGGTCTTAACTCTTACTCTGGCCTAATGGTTAAGGTCTTAACTCTTACTCTGGCCTAATAGCTAAGGTCTTAGACTCGTACTATGGCCTAATAGCTAAGGTCTTAGACTCGTACTCTGGCCTAATGGTTAAGGTCTTAACTCTTACTCTGGCCTAATAGCTAAGCTCTTAGACTCGTACTCTGGCCTACTGGTTAAGGTCTTAACTCTTACTCTGGCCTAATAGCTAAGGTCTTAGACTCGTACTATGGCCTACTGGTTAAGGTCTTAACTCTTACTCTGGCCTAATAGCTAAGGTCTTAGACTCGTACTCTGGCCTAATGGTTAAGGTCTTAACTATTACTCTGGCCCAATAGCTAAGGTCTTAACTCTTACTCTGGCCTAATAGCTAAGGTCTTAGACTCGTACTATGGCCTACAGGTTATGGTCTTAACTCTTACACTCGCCTACAGGTTACGGTCTTAACTCTTACTCTGGCCTACAGCTTAAGGTCTTAACTCTTACTCTGGCCTACTGGTTAAGGTCTTAACTCTTACTCTGGCCTAATAGCTAAGGTCTTAGACTCGTACTCTGGCCTACAGGTTAAGGTCTTAACTCTTACTCTGACCTACTGGTTAAGGTCTTAACTCTTACTCAGGCCTAATAGCTAAGGTCTTAAATCTTACCCTGGCCTAATAGCTAAGGTCTTAACTCTTACTCTGGCCTAATAGCTAAGGTCATAGACTCGTACTCTGGCCTAATGGTTAAGGTCTTAACTCTTACTCTGGCCTAATAGCTAAGGTCTTAACTCTTACTCTGGCCTAATAGCTAAGGTCTTAGACTCGTACTCTAATGGTTAAGGTCTTAACTCTTACTCTGGCCTAATAGCTAAGGTATTAACTCTTACTCTGGCATGATAGCTAAGGTCTTAGACTCGTACTCTGGCCTAATGGTTAAGGTCTTAACTCTTACTCTGGCCTACTGGTTAAGGTCTTAACTCTTACTCTGGCCTAATGGTAAAGGTCTTAGACTCTTACTCTGGCCTACTGGTTATGGTCTTAGACTCTTACTCTGGGCTAATAGCTAAGGTCTTAACTCTTACTCTGGCCTAATAGCTAATGTCTTAACTCTTACTCTGGCCTAATAGCTAAGGTCTTAGACTCGTACTATGGCCTACTGGTTAAGGTCTTAACTCTTACTCCAGCCTAATAGCTAAGGTCTTAACTCTTACTCTGGCCTAATGGTTAAGGTCTTAACTCTTACTCTGGCCTAATAGCTAAGGTCTTAGACTCGTACTATGGCCTACAGGTTAAGGTCTTCACTCTTACTATGGCCTAATAGCTAAGGTCTTAACTCTTACTCTGGCCTAATAGCTAAGGTCTTAGCTCTTACTCTGGCCTAATAGCTAAGGTCTTAGACTCGTACTATGGCCTACTGGTTAAGGTCTTAACTCTTACTCCAGCCTAATAGCTAAGGTCTTAACTCTTACTCTGGCCTAATGGTTAAGGTCTTAACTCTTACTCTGGCCTAATAGCTAAGGTCTTAGACTCGTACTATGGCCTACAGGTTAAGGTCTTCACTCTTACTATGGCCTAATAGCTAAGGTCTTAACTCTTACTCTGGCCTAATAGCTAAGGTCTTAGACTCGTACTATGGCCTACTGGTTAAGGTCTTAACTCTTACTCTGGCCTACTGGTTAAGGTCTTAACTCTTACTCTGGCCTAATAGCTAAGCTCTTAGACTCGTACTCTGGCCTACTGGTTAAGGTCTTAACTCTTACTCTGGCCTAATAGCTAAGGTCTTCGAATCGTACTCTGGCCTAATGGTTAAGGTCTTAACTCTGACTCTGGCCTACTGGTTAAGGTCTTAACTCTTACTCTGGCCTAATAGCTAAGGTCTTAGACTCGTACTCTGGCCTATTATCTAAGGTCTTAACTCTTACTCTGGCCTAATAGCTAAGGTCTTCGACACGTACTCTGGCCTAATGGTTAAGGTCTTAACTCTAACTCTGGCCTAATAGCTAAGGTCTTAACTCTTACTCTGGCCTAATGGTTAAGGTCTTAACTCTTACTCTGGCCTAATAGCTAAGGTCTTAGACTCGTACTATGGCCTAATAGCTAAGGTCTTAGACTCGTACTCTGGCCTAATGGTTAAGGTCTTAGACTCGTACTCTGGCCTACTGGTTAAGTTCTCAACTCTTACTCTGGCCTACTGGTTAAGGTCTTAACTCTTACTCTGGCCTAATAGCTAAGGTCTTAGACTCGTACTCTGGCCTAATGGTTAAGGTCTTAACTCTTACTCTGGCCAAATAGCTAAGGTCTTAGACTCGTACTCTGGCCTAATGGTTAAGGTCTTAACTCTTACTCTGGCCTAATAGCTAAGGTCTTAGACTCGTACTCTGGCCTAATAGCTAAGGTCTTAACTCTTACTCTGGCCTACTGGTTAAGGTCTTAACTCTTACTCTGGCCTAATAGCTAAGGTCTTAGACTCGTACTCTGGCCTACTGGTTAAGGTCTTAACTCTTACTCTGGCCTACTGGTTCAGGTCTTAACTTTTACTCTGGCCTAATAGCTAAGGTCTTAACCTCGTACTCTGGCCTACAGGTTAAGGTCTTAGACTCTTACTCTGGCCTACTGGTTAAGGTCTTAACTCTTACTCTGGCCTAACAGCTAAGCTCTTAGACTCTTACTCTGGCCTACTGGTTAAGGTCCTAACTCTTACTCTGGCCTAATAGCTAAGGTCTTAACTCTTACTCTGGCCTAATAGCTAAGGTCTTAACTCTTACTCTGGCCTAATAGCTAAGGTCTTAGACTCGTACTCTGGCCTACAGGTTAAGGTCTTAACTCTTACTCTGGCCTAATAGCTAAGGTCTTAGACTCGTACTCTGGCCTACTGGTTAAGGTCTTAACTCTTACTCCAGCCTAATAGCTAAGGTCTTAACTCTTACTCTGCCCTAATGGTTAAGGTCTTAACTCTTACTCTGGCCTAATAGCTAAGGTCTTAGACTCGTACTATGGCCTACAGGTTAAGGTCTTCACTCTTACTATGGCCTAATAGCTAAGGTCTTAACTCTTACTCTGGCCTAATAGCTAAGGTCTTAGACTCGTACTATGGCCTACTGGTTAAGGTCTTAACTCTTACTCTGGCCTAATAGCTAAGGTCTTCGACTCGTACTCTGGCCTAATGGTTAAGGTCTTAACTCTGACTCTGGCCTACTGGTTAAGGTCTTAACTCTTACTCTGGCCTAATAGCTAAGGTCTTAGACTCATACTCTGGCCTAATATCTAAGGTCTTAACTCTTACTCTGGCCTAATAGCTAAGGTCTTCGACTCGTACTCTGGCCTAATGGTTAAGGTCTTAACTCTTACTCTGGCCTAATAGCTAAGGTCTTAACTCTTACTCTGGCCTAATGGTTAAGGTCTTAACTCTTACTCTGGCCTAATAGCTAAGGTCTTAGACTCGTACTATGGCCTACAGGTTAAGGTCTTAACTCTTACTCTGGCCTAATAGCTAAGGTCTTAACTCTTACTCTGGCCTAATAGCAAAGGTCTTAACTCGTACTCTGGCCTAATAGCTAAGGTCTTAGACTCGTACTCTGGCCTAATGTTTACGGTCTTAACTCTTACTCTGGCCTACTGGTTAAGGTCTTAGACTATTACTCTGTCCTACTGGTTAAGGTCTTAACTCTTACTCTGGCCTAATAGCTAAGGTCTTAGACTCGTACTCTGGCCTAATAGCTAAGGTCCTAGACTCGTACTCTGGCCTAATGGTTAAGGTCTTAACTCTTACACTGGCCTACTGGTTAAGGTCTTAACTCTTACTCTGGCCTAATGGTTAAGGTCTTAGACTCTTACTCTGGCCTACTGGTTAAGGTCTTAGACTCTTACTCTGTCCTACTGGTTAAGGTCTTAACTCTTACTCTGGCCTAATAGCTAAGGTCTTAGACTCGTACTCTGGCCTAATGGTTAAGGTCTTAACTCTTACTCTGGCCTAATAGCTAAGGTCTTAACTCTTACTCTGGCCTAATAGCTAAGGTCTTAACTCTTACTCTGGCCTACTGGTTAAGGTCTTAACTCTTACTCTGGCCTAATAGCTAAGGTCTTAGACTCGTACTATGGCCTACTGGTTAAGGTCTTAACTCTTACTCTGGCCTAATAGCTAAGGTCTTAGACTCGTACTCTGGCCTAATGGTTAAGGTCTTAACTCTTACTCTGGCCTAATAGCTAAGGTCTTAACTCTTACTCTGGCCTAATAGCTAAGGTCTTAGACTCGTACTATGGCCTACAGGTTAAGGTCTTAACTCTTACACTCGCCTACAGGTTAAGGTCTTAACTCTTACTCTGGCCTACAGCTTAAGGTCTTAACTCTTACTCTGGCCTACTGGTTAAGGTCTTAACTCTTACTCTGGCCTAATAGCTAAGGTCTGAGACTCGTACTCTGGCCTACAGGTTAAGGTCTTAACTCTTACTTTGGCCTACTGGTTAAGGTCTTAACTCTTACTCAGGCCTAATAGCTAAGGTCTTAAATCTTACTCTGGCCTAATAGCTAAGGTCTTAACTCTTACTCTGGCCTAATAGCTAAGGTCATAGACTCGTACTCTGGCCTAATGGTTAAGGTCTTAACTCTTACTCTGGCCTAATAGCTAAGGTCTTAACTCTTACTCTGGCCTACTGGTTAAGGTCTTAACTCTTACTCTGGCCTAATAGCTAAGCTCTTAGACTCGTACTCTGGCCTACTGGTTAAGGTCTTAACTCTTACTCTGGCCTAATAGCTAAGGTCTTCGACTCGTACTCTGGCCTAATGGTTAAGGTCTTAACTCTGACTCTGGCCTACTGGTTAAGGTCTTAACTCTTACTCTGGCCTAATAGCTAAGGTCTTAGACTCGTACTCTGGCCTAATATCTAAGGTCTTAACTCTTACTCTGGCCTAATAGCTAAGGTCTTCGACACGTACTCTGGCCTAATGGTTAAGGTCTTAACTCTTACTCTGGCCTAATAGCTAAGGTCTTAACTCTTACTCTGGCCTAATGGTTAAGGTCTTAACTCTTACTCTGGCCTAATAGCTAAGGTCTTAGACTCATACTATGGCCTAATAGCTAAGGTCTTAGACTCGTACTCTGGCCTAATGGTTAAGGTCTTAGACTCGTACTCTGGCCTACTGGTTAAGTTCTCAACTCTTACTCTGGCCTACTGGTTAAGGTCTTAACTCTTACTCTGGCCTAATAGCTAAGGTCTTAGACTCGTACTCTGGCCTAATGGTTAAGGTCTTAACTCTTACTCTGGCCAAATAGCTAAGGTCTTAGACTCGTACTCTGGCCTAATGGTTAAGGTCTTAACTCTTACTCTGGCCTAATAGCTAAGGTCTTAGACTCGTACTCTGGCCTAATAGCTAAGGTCTTAACTCTTACTCTGGCCTACTGGTTAAGGTCTTAACTCTTACTCTGGCCTAATAGCTAAGGTCTTAGACTCGTACTCTGGCCTACTGGTTAAAGTCTTAACTCTTACTCTGGCCTACTGGTTCAGGTCTTAACTTTTACTCTGGCCTAATAGCTAAGGTCTTAACCTCGTACTCTGGCATACAGGTTAAGGTCTTAGACTCTTACTCTGGCCTACTGGTTAAGGTCTTAACTCTTACTCTGGCCTAACAGCTAAGCTCTTAGACTCTTACTCTGGCCTACTGGTTAAGGTCCTAACTCTTACTCTGGCCTAATAGCTAAGGTCTTAACTCTTACACTGGCCTAATAGTTAAGGTCTTAACTCTTACTCTGGCCTAATAGCTAAGGTCTTAGACTCGTACTCTGGCCTACAGGTTAAGGTCTTAACTCTTACTCTGGCCTAATAGCTAAGGTCTTAGACTCGTACTCTGGCCTACTGGTTAAGGTCTTAACTCTTACTCCAGCCTAATAGCTAAAGTCTTAACTCTTACTCTGCCCTAATGGTTAAGGTCTTAACTCTTACTCTGGCCTAATAGCTAAGGTCTTAGACTCGTACTATGGCCTACAGGTTAAGGTCTTCACTCTTACTATGGCCTAATAGCTAAGGTCTTAACTCTTACTCTGGCCTAATAGCTAAGGTCTTAGACTCGTACTATGGCCTATTGGTTAAGGTCTTAACTCTTACTCTGGCCTAATAGCTAAGGTCTTCGACTCGTACTCTGGCCTAATGGTTAAGGTCTTAACTCTGACTCTGGCCTACTGGTTAAGGTCTTAACTCTTACTCTGGCCTAATAGCTAAGGTCTTAGACTCGTACTCTGGCCTAATATCTAAGGTCTTAACTCTTACTCTGGCCTAATAGCTAAGGTCTTCGACTCGTACTCTGGCCTAATGGTTAAGGTCTTAACTCTTACTCTGGCCTAATAGCTAAGGTCTTAACTCTTACTCTGGCCTAATGGTTAAGGTCTTAACTCTTACTCTGGCCTAATAGCTAAGGTCTTAGACTCGTACTATGGCCTACAGGTTAAGGTCTTAACTCTTACTCTGGCCTAATAGCTAAGGTCTTAACTCTTACTCTGGCCTAATAGCTAAGGTCTTAACTCGTACTCTGGCCTAATAGCTAAGGTCTTAGACTCGTAGTCTGGCCTAATGGTTACGGTCTTAACTCTTACTCTGGCCTACTGGTTAAGGTCTTAGACTATTACTCTGTCCTACTGGTTAAGGTCTTAACTCTTACTCTGGCCTAATAGCTAAGGTCTTAGACTCGTACTCTGGCCTAATAGCTAAGGTCCTAGACTCGTACTCTGGCCTAATGGTTAAGGTCTTAACTCTTACACTGGCCTACTGGTTAAGGTCTTAACTCTTACTCTGGCCTAATGGTTAAGGTCTTAGACTCTTACT
Organism: Triturus cristatus; assembly: GCF_964204655.1. NCBI lineage: Eukaryota > Metazoa > Chordata > Amphibia > Caudata > Salamandridae > Triturus > Triturus cristatus. The sequence continues at coordinate 239,965,000 of NC_140580.1, read as the reverse complement.
CTGGCCTACTGGTTAAGGTCTTAGACTCTTACTCTGTCCTACTGGTTAAGGTCTTAACTCTTACTCTGGCCTAATAGCTAAGGTCTTAGACTCGTACTCTGGCCTAATGGTTAAGGTCTTAACTCTTACTCTGGCCTAATAGCTAAGGTCTTAACTCTTACTCTGGCCTAATAGCTAAGGTCTTAACTCTTACTCTGGCCTACTGGTTAAGGTCTTAACTCTTACTCTGGCCTAATAGCTAAGGTCTTAGACTCGTACTATGGCCTACTGGTTAAGGTCTTAACTCTTACTCTGGCCTAATAGCTAAGGTCTTAGACTCGTACTCTGGCCTAATGGTTAAGGTCTTAACTCTTACTCTGGCCTAATAGCTAAGGTCTTAACTCTTACTCTGGCCTAATAGCTAAGGTCTTAGACTCGTACTATGGCCTACAGGTTAAGGTCTTAACTCTTACACTCGCCTACAGGTTAAGGTCTTAACTCTTACTCTGGCCTACAGCTTAAGGTCTTAACTCTTACTCTGGCCTACTGGTTAAGGTCTTAACTCTTACTCTGGCCTAATAGCTAAGGTCTGAGACTCGTACTCTGGCCTACAGGTTAAGGTCTTAACTCTTACTTTGGCCTACTGGTTAAGGTCTTAACTCTTACTCAGGACTAATAGCTAAGGTCTTAAATCTTACTCTGGCCTAATAGCTAAGGTCTTAACTCTTACTCTGGCCTAATAGCTAAGGTCATAGACTCGTACTCTGGCCTAATGGTTAAGGTCTTAACTCTTACTCTGGCCTAATAGCTAAGGTCTTAACTCTTACTCTGGCCTAATAGCTAAGGTCTTAGACTCGTACTCTAATGGTTAAAGTCTTAACTCTAACTCTGGCCTAATAGCTAAGGTATTAACTCTTACTCTGGCATGATAGCTAAGGTCTTAGACTCGTACTCTGGCCTAATGGTTAAGGTCTTAACTCTTACTCTGGCCTACTGGTTAAGGTCTTAACTGTTACTCTGGCCTAATGGTAAAGGTCTTAGACTCTTACTCTGGCCTACTGGTTATGGTCTTAGACTCTTACTCTGGGCTAATAGCTAAGGTCTTAACTTTTACTCTGGCCTAATAGCTAATTTCTTAACTCTTACTCTGGCCTACAGGTTAAGGTCTTAACTCTTACTCTGGCCTAAGAGCTAAGGTCTTAACTCTTACTCTGGCCTAATAGCTAAGGTCTTAGACTCGTACTATGGCCTACTGGTTAAGGGGTTAACTCTTACTCCAGCCTAATAGCTAAGGTCTTAACTCTTACTCTGGCCTAATGGTTAAGGTCTTAACTCTTACTCTGGCCTAATAGCTAAGGTCTTAGACTCATACTATGGCCTACAGGTTAAGGTCTTCACTCTTACTATGGCCTAATAGCTAAGGTCTTAACTCTTACTCTGGCCTAATAGCTAAGGTCTTAGACTCGTACTATGGCCTACTGGTTAAGGTCTTAACTCTTGCTCTGGCCTACTGGTTAAGGTCTTAATTCTTACTCTGGCCTAATAGCTAATGTCTTAACTCTTACTCTGGCCTACTGGTTAAGGTCTTAACTCTTACTCTGGCCTAATAGCTAAGGTCTTAGACTCGTACTCTGGCCTAATAGCTAAGGTCTTAACCTCGTACTCTGGCCTACAGGTTAAGGTCTTAGACTCTTACTCTGGCCTCCTGGTTAAGGTCTTAACTCTTACTCTAGCCTAACAGCTAAGCTCTTAGACTCTTACTCTGGCCTACTGGTTAAGGTCTTAACTCTTACTCTGGCCTAATAGCTAAGGTCTTAGACTCGTACTCTGGCCTACAGGTTAAGGTCTTAACTCTTACTCCGGCCTAATAGCTAAGGTCTTAGACTCGTACTCTGGCCTAATAGTTGAGGTCTTAACTCTTACTCTGGCCTACTGGTTAAGGTCTTAACTCTTACTCTGGCCTAATAGCTAAGGTCTAAGACTCGTACTATGGCCTACTGGTTAAGGTCTTAACTCTTACTCCAGCCTAATAGCTAAGGTCTTAACTCTTACTCTGCCCTAATGGTTAAGGTCTTAACTCTTACTCTGGCCTAATAGCTAAGGTCTTAGACTCGTACTATGGCCTACAGGTTAAGGTCTTCACTCTTACTATGGCCTAATAGCTAAGGTCTTAACTCTTACTCTGGCCTAATAGCTAAGGTCTTAGACTCGTACTATGGCCTACTGGTTAAGGTCTTAACTCTTACTCTGGCCTACTGGTTAAGGTCTTAACTCTTACTCTGGCCTAATAGCTAAGGTCTTAGACTCGTACTCTGGCCTACTGGTTAAGGTCTTACCTCTTACTCTGGCCTAATAGCTAAGGTCTTCGACTCGTACTCTGGCCTAATGGTTAAGGTCTTAACTCTGACTCTGGCCTACTGGTTAAGGTCTTAACTCTTACTCTGGCCTAATAGCTAAGGTCTGAGACTCGTACTCTGGCCTAATATCTAAGGTCTTAACTCTTACTCTGGCCTAATAGCTAAGGTCTTCGACTTGTACTCTGGCCTAATGGTTAAGGTCTTAACTCTTACTCTGGCCTAATAGCTAAGGTCTTAACTCTTACTCTGGCCTAATGGTTAAGGTCCTAACTCTTACTCTGGCCTAATAGCTAAGGTCTTAGACTCGTACTATGTCCTACAGGTTAAGGTCTTAACTCTTACTCTGGCCTAATAGCTAAGGTCTTAACTCGTACTCTGGCCTAATAGCTAAGGTCCTAGACTCGTACTCTGGCCTCATGGTTAAGGTCTTAACTCTTACTCTGGCCTACTGGTTAAGGTCTTAACTCTTACTCTGGCCTAATGGTTAAGGTCTTAGACTCTTACTCTGGCCTACTGGTTAAGGTCTTAGACTCTTACTCTGTCCTACTGGTTAAGGTCTTAACTCTTACTCTGGCCTAATAGCTAAGGTCTTAGACTCGTACTCTGGCCTAATGGTTAAGGTCTTAACTCTTACTCTGGCCTAATAGCTAAGGTCTTAACTCTTACTCTGGCCTAATAGCTAAGGTCTTAACTCTTACTCTGGCCTACTGGTTAAGGTCTTAACTCTTACTCTGGCCTAATAGCTAAGGTCTTAGACTAGTACTATGGCCTACTGGTTAAGGTCTTAACTCTTACTCTGGCCTAATAGCTAAGGTCTTAGACTCGTACTCTGGCCTAATGGTTAAGGTCTTAACTCTTACTCTGGCCTAATAGCTAAGGTCTTAACTCTTACTCTGGCCTAATAGCTAAGGTCTTAGACTCGTACTATGGCCTACAGGTTAAGGTCTTAACTCTTACACTCGCCTACAGGTTAAGGTCTTAACTCTTACTCTGGCCTACAGCTTAAGGTCTTAACTCTTACTCTGGCCTACTGGTTAAGGTCTTAACTCTTACTCTGGCCTAATAGCTAAGGTCTTAGACTCGTACTCTGGCCTACAGGTTAAGGTCTTAACTCTGCCTCTGGCCTACTGGTTAAGGTCTTAACTCTTACTCAGGCCTAATAGCTAAGGTCTTAAATCTTACTCTGGCCTAATAGCTAAGGTCTTAACTCTTACTCTGGCCTAATAGCTAAGGTCTTAGACTCGTACTCTAATGGTTAAGGTCTTAACTCTTACTCTGGCCTAATAGCTAAGCTATTAACTCTTACTCTGGCATGATAGCTAAGGTCTTAGACTCGTACTCTGGCCTAATGGTTAAGGTCTTAACTCTTACTCTGGCCTACTGGTTAAGGTCTTAACTCTTACTCTGGCCTAATGGTAAAGGTCTTAGACTCTTACTCTGGCCTACTGGTTATGGTCTTAGACTCTTACTCTGGGCTAATAGCTAAGGTCTTAACTCTTACTCTGGCCTAATAGCTAATGTCTTAACTCTTACTCTGGCCTAATAGCTAAGGTCTTAGACTCTTACTATGGCCTACTGGTTAAGGTCTTAACTCTTACTCCAGCCTAATAGCTAAGGTCTTAACTCTTACTCTGGCCTAATGGTTAAGGTCTTAACTCTTACTCTGGCCTAATAGCTAAGGTCTTAGACTCGTACTATGGCCTACTGGTTAAGGTCTTAACTCTTACTCTGGCCTACTGGTTAAGGTCTTAACTCTTACTCTGGCCTAATAGCTAAGGTCTTAGACTCGTACTCTGGCCTACTGGTTAAGGTCTTAACTCTTACTCTGACCTAATAGCTAAGGTCTTCGACTCGTACTCTGGCCTAATGGTTAAGGTCTTAACTCTGACTCTGGCCTACTGGTTAAAGTCTTAACTCTTACTCTGGCCTAATAGCTAAGGTCTTAGACTCGTACTCTGGCCTAATATCTAAGGTCTTAACTCTTACTCTGGCCTAATAGCTAAGGTCTTCGACACGTACTCTGGCCTAATGGTTAAGGTCTTAACTCTTACTCTGGCCTAATAGCTAAGGTCTTAACTCTTACTCTGGCCTAATGGTTAAGGTCTTAACTCTTACTCTGGCCTAATAGCTAAGGTCTTAGACTCGTACTATGGCCTACAGGTTAAGGTCTTAACTCTTACTCTGGCCTAATAGCTAAGGTCTTAACTCTTACTCTGGCCTAATAGCTAAGGTCTTAACTCGTACTCTTGCCTAATAGCTAAGGTCTTAGACTCGTACTCTGGCCTAATGGTTACGGTCTTAACTCTTACTCTGGCCTACTGGTTAAGGTCTTAGACTATTACTCTGTCCTACTGGTTAAGGTCTTAACACTTACTCTGGCCTAATAGCTAAGGTCTTAGACTCGTACTCTGGCCTAATAGCTAAGGTCTTAGACTCGTACTCTGGCCTAATGGTTAAGGTCTTAACTCTTACTCTGGCCTAATAGCTAAGGTCTTAGACTCGTACTCTGGCCTAATAGCTAAGGTCTTAACTCTTACTCTGGCCTACTGGTTAAGGTCTTAACTCTTACTCTGGCCTAATAGCTAAGGTCTTAGACTCGTACTCTGGCCTACTGGTTAAGGTCTTAACTCTTACTCTGGCCTACTGGTTAAGGTCTTAACTCTTACTCTGGCCTACTGGTTAAGGTCTTAACTCTTACTCTAGCCTAACACCTAAGCTCTTAGACTCTTACTCTGGCCTACTGGTTAAGGTCTTAACTCTTACTCTGGCCTAATAGCTAAGGTCTTAACTCTTACTCTGGCCTAATAGCTAAGGTCTTAACTCTTACTCTGGCCTAATAGCTAAGGTCTTAGACTCGTACTCTGGCCTACAGGTTAAGGTCTTAACTCTTACTCCGGCCTAATAGCTAAGGTCTTAGACTCGTACTCTGGCCTAATAGCTAAGGTCTTAACTCTTACTCTGGCCTAATAGCTAAGGTCTTAACTCTTACTCTGGCCTACTGGTTAAGGTCTTAACTCTTACTCTGGCCTAATAGCTAAGGTCTTAGACTCGTACTATGGCCTACTGGTTAAGGTCTTAACTCTTACTCTGGCCTAATAGCTAAGGTCTTAGACTCGTACTCTGGCCTAATGGTTAAGGTCTTAACTCTTACTCTGGCCTAATAGCTAAGGTCTTAACTCTTACTCTGGCCTAATAGCTAAGGTCTTAGACTCGTACTATGGCCTACAGGTTAAGGTCTTAACTCTTACACTCGCCTACAGGTTAAGGTCTTAACTCTTACTCTGGCCTACAGCTTAAGGTCTTAACTCTTACTCTGGCCTACTGGTTAAGGTCTTAACTCTTACTCTGGCCTAATAGCTAAGGTCTTAGACTCGTACTCTGGCCTACAGGTTAAGGTCTTAACTCTTACTCTGGCCTACTGGTTAAGGTCTTAACTATTACTCAGGCCTAATAGCTAAGGTCTTAAATCTTACTCTGGCCTAATAGCTAAGGTCTTAACTCTTACTCTGGCCTAATAGCTAAGGTCATAGACTCGTACTCTGGCCTAATGGTTAAGGTCTTAACTCTTACTCTGGCCTAATGGTTAAGGTCTTAACTCTTACTCTGGCCTAATAGCTAAGGTCTTAACTCTTACTCTGGCCTAATAGCTAAGGTCTTAGACTCGTACTCTAATGGTTAAGGTCTTAACTCTTACTCTGGCCTAATAGCTAAGGTATTAACTCTTACTCTGGCCTAATAGCTAAGGTCTTAGACTCGTACTATGGCCTACTGGTTAAGGTCTTAACTCTTACTCTGGCCTAATAGCTAAGGTCTTAACTCTTACTCTGGCCTAATAGCTAAGGTCTTAACTCTTACTCTGGCCTACTGGTTAAGGTCTTAACTCTTACTCTGGCCTAATAGCTAAGGTCTTAGACTCGTACTCTGGCCTACTGGTTAAGGTCTTAGACTCTTACTCTGTCCTACTGGTTAAGGTCTTAACTCTTACTCTGGCCTAATAGCTAAGGTCTTAGACTCGTACTCTGGCCTAATGGTTAAGGTCTTAACTCTTACTCTGGCCTAATAGCTAAGGTCTTAACTCTTACTTTGGCCTAATAGCTAAGGTCTTAACTCTTACTCTGGCCTACTGGTTAAGGTCTTAACTCTTACTCTGGCCTAATAGCTAAGGTCTTAGACTCGTACTATGGCCTACTGGTTAAGGTCTTAACTCTTACTCTGGCCTAATAGCTAAGGTCTTAGACTCGTACTCTGGCCTAATGGTTAAGGTCTTAACTCTTACTCTGGCCTAATAGCTAAGGTCTTAACTCTTACTCTGGCCTAATAGCTAAGGTCTTAGACTCGTACTATGGCCTACAGGTTAAGGTCTTAACTCTTACACTCGCCTACAGGTTAAGGTCTTAACTCTTACTCTGGCCTACAGCTTAAGGTCTTAACTCTTACTCTGGCCTACTGGTTAAGGTCTTAACTCTTACTCTGGCCTAATAGCTAAGGTCTTAGACTCGTACTCTGGCCTACAGGTTAAGGTCTTAACTCTGCCTCTAGCCTACTGGTTAAGGTCTTAACTCTTACTCAGGCCTAATAGCTAAGGTCTTAAATCTTACTCTGGCCTAATAGCTAAGGTCTTAACTCTTACTCTGGCCTAATAGCTAAGGTCTTAGACTCGTACTCTAATGGTTAAGGTCTTAACTCTTACTCTGGCCTAATAGCTAAGGTATTAACTCTTACTCTGGCATGATAGCTAAGGTCTTAGACTCGTACTCTGGCCTAATGGTTAAGGTCTTAACTCTTACTCTGGCCTACTGGTTAAGGTCTTAACTCTTACTCTGGCCTAATGGAAAAGGTCTTAGACTCTTACTCTGGCCTACTGGTTATGGTCTTAGACTCTTACTCTGGGCTAATAGCTAAGGTCTTAACTCTTACTCTGGCCTAATAGCTAATGTCTTAACTCTTACTCTGGCCTAATAGCTAAGGTCTTAGACTCGTACTATGGCCTACTGGTTAAGGTCTTAACTCTTACTCCAGCCTAATAGCCAAGGTCTTAACTCTTACTCTGGCCTAATGGTTAAGGTCTTAACTCTTACTCTGGCCTAATAGCTAAGGTCTTACACTCGTACTATGGCCTACTGGTTAAGGTCTTAACTCTTACTCTGGCCTACTGGTTAAGGTCTTAACTCTTACTCTGGCCTAATAGCTAAGGTCTTAGACTCGTACTCTGGCCTACTGGTTAAGGTCTTAACTCTTACTCTGGCCTAATAGCTAAGGTCTTCGACTCGTACTCTGGCCTAATGGTTAAGGTCTTAACTCTGACTCTGGCCTACTGGTTAAGGTCTTAACTCTTACTCTGGCCTAATAGCTAAGGTCTTAGACTCGTACTCTGGCCTAATATCTAAGGTCTTAACTCTTACTCTGGCCTAATAGCTAAGGTCTTCGACACGTACTCTGGCCTAATGGTTAAGGTCTTAACTCTTACTCTGGCCTAATAGCTAAGGTCTTAACTCTTACTCTGGCCTAATGGTTAAGGTCTTAACTCTTACTCTGGCCTAATAGCTAAGGTCTTAGACTCGTACTATGGCCTACAGGTTAAGGTCTTAACTCTTACTCTGGCCTAATAGCTAAGGTCTTAACTCTTACTCTGGCCTAATAGCTAAGGTCTTAACTCGTACTCTTGCCTAATAGCTAAGGTCTTAGACTCGTACTCTGGCCTAATGGTTACGGTCTTAACTCTTACTCTGGCCTACTGGTTAAGGTCTTAGACTATTACTCTGTCCTACTGGTTAAGGTCTTAACACTTACTCTGGCCTAATAGCTAAGGTCTTAGACTCGTACTCTGGCCTAATAGCTAAGGTCTTAGACTCGTACTCTGGCCTAATGGTTAAGGTCTTAACTCTTACTCTGGCCTAATAGCTAAGGTCTTAGACTCGTACTCTGGCCTAATAGCTAAGGTCTTAACTCTTACTCTGGCCTACTGGTTAAGGTCTTAACTCTTACTCTGGCCTAATAGCTAAGGTCTTAGACTCGTACTCTGGCCTACTGGTTAAGGTCTTAACTCTTACTCTGGCCTACTGGTTAAGGTCTTAACTCTTACTCTGGCCTACTGGTTAAGGTCTTAACTCTTACTCTAGCCTAACAGCTAAGCTCTTAGACTCTTACTCTGGCCTACTGGTTAAGGTCTTAACTCTTACTCTGGCCTAATAGCTAAGGTCTTAACTCTTACTCTGGCCTAATAGCTAAGGTCTTAACTCTTACTCTGGCCTAATAGCTAAGGTCTTAGACTCGTACTCTGGCCTACAGGTTAAGGTCTTAACTCTTACTCCGGCCTAATAGCTAAGGTCTTAGACTCGTACTCTGGCCTAATAGCTAAGGTCTTAACTCTTACTCTGGCCTAATAGCTAAGGTCTTAACTCTTACTCTGGCCTACTGGTTAAGGTCTTAACTCTTACTCTGGCCTAATAGCTAAGGTCTTAGACTCGTACTATGGCCTACTGGTTAAGGTCTTAACTCTTACTCTGGCCTAATAGCTAAGGTCTTAGACTCGTACTCTGGCCTAATGGTTAAGGTCTTAACTCTTACTCTGGCCTAATAGCTAAGGTCTTAACTCTTACTCTGGCCTAATAGCTAAGGTCTTAGACTCGTACTATGGCCTACAGGTTAAGGTCTTAACTCTTACACTTGCCTACAGGTTAAGGTCTTAACTCTTACTCTGGCCTACAGCTTAAGGTCTTAACTCTTACTCTGGCCTACTGGTTAAGGTCTTAACTCTTACTCTGGCCTAATAGCTAAGGTCTTAGACTCGTACTCTGGCCTACAGGTTAAAGTCTTAACTCTTACTCTGGCCTACTGGTTAAGGTCTTAACTATTACTCAGGCCTAATAGCTAAGGTATTAAATCTTACTCTGGCCTAATAGCTAAGGTCTTAACTCTTACTCTGGCCTAATAGCTAAGGTCATAGACTCGTACTCTGGCCTAATGGTTAAGGTCTTAACTCTTACTCTGGCCTAATAGCTAAGGTCTTAACTCTTACTCTGGCCTAATAGCTAAGGTCTTAGACTCGTACTCTAATGGTTAAGGTCTTAACTCTTACTCTGGCCTAATAGCTAAGGTATTAACTCTTACTCTGGCATGATAGCTAAGGTCTTAGACTCGTACTCTGGCCTAATGGTTAAGGTCTTAACTCTTACTCTGGCCTACTGGTTAAGGTCTTAACTCTTACTCTGGCCTAATGGTAAAGGTCTTAGACTCTTACTCTGGCCTACTGGTTATGGTCTTAGACTCTTACTCTGGGCTAATAGCTAAGGTCTTAACTCTTACTCTGGCCTAATAGCTAATGTCTTAACTCTTACTCTGGCCTAATAGCTAAGGTCTTAGACTCGTACTATGGCCTACTGGTTAAGGTCTTAACTCTTACTCGAGCCTAATAGCTAAGGTCTTAACTCTTACTCTGGCCTAATGGTTAAGGTCTTAACTCTTACTCTGGCCTAATAGCTAAGGTCTTAGACTCGTACTATGGCCTACTGGTTAAGGTCTTAACTCTTACTCTGGCCTACTGGTTAAGGTCTTAACTCTTACTCTGGCCTAATAGCTAAGGTCTTAGACTTGTACTCTGGCCTACTGGTTAAGGTCTTAACTCTTACTCTGGCCTAATAGCTAAGGTCTTCGACTCGTACTCTGGCCTAATGGTTAAGGTCTTAACTCTGACTCTGGCCTACTGGTTACGGTCTTAACTCTTACTCTGGCCTAAAAGCTAAGGTCTTAGACTCGTACTCTGGCCTAATATCTAAGGTCTTAACTCTTACTCTGGCCTAATAGCTAAGGTCTTCGACACGTACTCTGGCCTAATGGTTAAGGTCTTAACTCTTACTCTGGCCTAATAGCTAAGGTCTTAACTCTTACTCTGGCCTAATGGTTAAGGTCTTAACTCTTACTCTGGCCTAATAGCTAAGGTCTTAGACTCGTACTATGGCCTACAGGTTAAGGTCTTAACTCTTACTCTGGCCTAATAGCTAAGGTCTTAACTCTTACTCTGGCCTAATAGCTAAGGTCTTAACTCGTACTCTTGCCTAATAGCTAAGGTCTTAGACTCGTACTCTGGCCTAATGGTTACGGTCTTAACTCTTACTCTGCCCTACTGGTTAAGGTCTTAGACTATTACTCTGTCCTACTGGTTAAGGTCTTAACTCTTACTCTGGCCTAATAGCTAAGGTCTTAGACTCGTACTCTGGCCTAATAGCTAAGGTCTTAGACTCGTACTCTGGCCTAATGGTTAAGGTCTTAACTCTTACTCTGGCCTAATAGCTAAGGTCTTAGACTCGTACTCTGGCCTAATAGCTAAGGTCTTAACTCTTACTCTGGCCTACTGGTTAAGGTCTTAACTCTTACTCTGGCCTAATAGCTAAGGTCTTAGACTCGTACTCTGGCCTACTGGTTAAGGTCTTAACTCTTACTCTGGCCTACTGGTTAAGGTCTTAACTCTTACTCTGGCCTACTGGTTAAGGTCTTAACTCTTACTCTAGCCTAACAGCTAAGCTCTTAGACTCTTACTCTGGCCTACTGGTTAAGGTCTTAACTCTTACTCTGGCCTAATAGCTAAGGTCTTAACTCTTACTCTGGCCTAATAGCTAAGGTCTTAACTCTTACTCTGGCCTAATAGCTAAGGTCTTAGACTCGTACTCTGGCCTAATAGCTAAGGTCTTAACTCTTACTCTGGCCTAATAGCTAAGGTCTTAGACTCGTACTCTGGCCTAATAGCTAAGGTCTTAACTCTTACCCTGGCCTAATAGCTAAGGTCTTAACTCTTACTCTGGCCTACAGGTTAAGGTCTTAACTCTTACTCCGGCCTAATAGCTAAGGTCTTAGACTCGTACTCTGGCCTAATAGCTAAGGTCTTAACTCTTACTCTGGCCTAATAGCTAAGGTCTTAACTCTTACTCTGGCCTACTGGTTAAGGTCTTAACTCTTACTCTGGCCTAATAGCTAAGGTCTTAGACTCGTACTATGGCCTACTGGTTAAGGTCTTAACTCTTACTCTGGCCTAATAGCTAAGGTCTTAGACTCGTACTCTGGCCTAATGGTTAAGGTCTTAACTCTTACTCTGGCCTAATATCTAAGGTCTTAACTCTTACTCTGGCCTAATAGCTAAGGTCTTAGACTCGTACTATGGCCTACAGGTTAAGGTCTTAACTCTTACACTCGCCTACAGGTTAAGGTCTTAACTCTTACTCTGGCCTACAGCTTAAGGTCTTAACTCTTACTCTGGCCTACTGGTTAAGGTCTTAACTCTTACTCTGGCCTAATAGCTAAGGTCTTAGACTCGTACTCTGGCCTACAGGTTAAGGTCTTAACTCTTACTCTGGCCTACTGGTTAAGGTCTTAACTATTACTCAGGCCTAATAGCTAAGGTCTTAAATCTTACTCTGGCCTAATAGCTAAGGTCTTAACTCTTACTCTGGCCTAATAGCTAAGGTCTTAACTCTTACTCTGGCGTAATAGCTAAGGTCTTAACTCGTACTCTTGCCTAATAGCTAAGGTCTTAGACTCGTACTCTGGCCTAATGGTTACGGTCTTAACTCTTACTCTGGCCTACTGGTTAAGGTCTTAGACTATTACTCTGTCCTACTGGTTAAGGTCTTAACTCTTACTCTGGCCTAATAGCTAAGGTCTTAGACTCGTACTCTGGCCTAATAGCTAAGGTCTTAGACTCGTACTCTGGCCTAATGGTTAAGGTCTTAACTCTTACTCTGGCCTAATAGCTAAGGTCTTAGACTCGTACTCTGGCCTAATAGCTAAGGTCTTAACTCTTACTCTGGCCTACTGGTTAAGGTCTTAACTCTTACTCTGGCCTAATAGCTAAGGTCCTAGACTCGTACTCTGGCCTACTGGTTAAGGTCTTAACTCTTACTCTGGCCTACTGGTTAAGGTCTTAACTCTTACTCTGGCGTACTGGTTAAGGTCTTAACTCTTACTCTAGCCTAACAGCTAAGCTCTTAGACTCTTACTCTGGCCTACTGGTTAAGGTCTTAACTCTTACTCTGGCCTAATAGCTAAGGTCTTAACTCTTACTCTGGCCTAATAGCTAAGGTCTTAACTCTTACTCTGGCCTAATAGCTAAGGTCTTAGACTCGTACTCTGGCCTACAGGTTAAGGTCTTAACTCTTACTCCGGCCTAATAGCTAAGGTCTTAGACTCGTACTCTGGCCTAATAGCTAAGGTCTTAACTCTTACTCTGGCCTAATAGCTAAGGTCTTAACTCTTACTCTGGCCTACTGGTTAAGGTCTTAACTCTTACTCTGGCCTAATAGCTAAGGTCTTAGACTCGTACTATGGCCTACTGGTTAAGGTCTTAACTCTTACTCTGGCCTAATAGCTAAGGTCTTAGACTCGTACTCTGGCCTAATGGTTAAGGTCTTAACTCTTACTCTGGCCTAATAGCTAAGGTCTTAACTCTTACTCTGGCCTAATAGCTAAGGTCTTAGACTCGTACTATGGCCTACAGGTTAAGGTCTTAACTCTTACACTCGCCTACAGGTTAAGGTCTTAACTCTTACTCTGGCCTACAGCTTAAGGTCTTAACTCTTACTCTGGCCTACTGGTTAAGGTCTTAACTCTTACTCTGGCCTAATAGCTAAGGTCTTAGACTCGTACTCTGGCCTACAGGTTAAGGTCTTAACTCTTACTCTGGCCTACTGGTTAAGGTCTTAACTATTACTCAGGCCTAATAGCTAAGGTCTTAAATCTTACTCTGGCCTAATAGCTAAGGTCTTAACTCTTACTCTGGCCTAATAGCTAAGGTCATAGACTCGTACTCTGGCCTAATGGTTAAGGTCTTAACTCTTACTCTGGCCTAATAGCTAAGGTCTTAACTCTTACTCTGGCCTAATAGCTAAGGTCTTAGACTCGTACTCTAATGGTTAAGGTCTTAACTCTTACTCTGGCCTAATAGCTAAGGTATTAACTCTTACTCTGGCATGATAGCTAAGGTCTTAGACTCGTACTCTGGCCTAATGGTTAAGGTCTTAACTCTTACTCTGGCCTACTGGTTAAGGTCTTAACTCTTACTCTGGCCTAATGGTAAAGGTCTTAGACTCTTACTCTGGCCTACTGGTTATGGTCTTAGACTCTTACTCTGGGCTAATAGCTAAGGTCTTAACTCTTACTCTGGCCTAATAGCTAATGTCTTAACTCTTACTCTGGCCTAATAGCTTAGGTCTTAGACTCGTACTATGGCCTACTGGTTAAGGTCTTAACTCTTACTCTGGCCTAATAGCTAAGGTCTTAGACTCGTACTCTGGCCTAATAGCTAAGGTCTTAGACTCGTACTCTGGCCTAATGGTTAAGGTCTTAACTCTTACTCTGGCCTAATAGCTAAGGTCTTAGACTCGTACTCTGGCCTAATAGCTAAGGTCTTAACTCTTACTCTGGCCTACTGGTTAAGGTCTTAACTCTTACTCTGGCCTAATAGCTAAGGTCTTAGACTCGTACTCTGGCCTACTGGTTAAGGTCTTAACTCTTACTCTGGCCTACTGGTTAAGGTCTTAACTCTTACTCTAGCCTAACAGCTAAGCTCTTAGACTCTTACTCTGGCCTACTGGTTAAGGTCTTAACTCTTACTCTGGCCTAATAGCTAAGGTCTTAACTCTTACTCTGGCCTAATAGCTAAGGTCTTAACTCTTACTCTGGCCTAATAGCTAAGGTCTTAGACTCGTACTCTGGCCTACAGGTTAAGGTCTTAACTCTTACTCCGGCCTAATAGCTAAGGTCTTAGACTCGTACTCTGGCCTAATAGCTAAGGTCTTAACTCTTACTCTGGCCTAATAGCTAAGGTCTTAACTCTTACTCTGGCCTACTGGTTAAGGTCTTAACTCTTACTCTGGCCTAATAGCTAAGGTCTTAGACTCGTACTATGGCCTACTGGTTAAGGTCTTAACTCTTACTCTGGCCTAATAGCTAAGGTCTTAGACTCGTACTCTGGCCTAATGGTTAAGGTCTTAACTCTTACTCTGGCCTAATAGCTAAGGTCTTAACTCTTACTCTGGCCTAATAGCTAAGGTCTTAGACTCGTACTATGGCCTACAGGTTAAGGTCTTAACTCTTACACTCGCCTACAGGTTAAGGTCTTAACTCTTACTCTGGCCTACAGCTTAAGGTCTTAACTCTTACTCTGGCCTACTGGTTAAGGTCTTAACTCTTACTCTGGCCTAATAGCTAAGGTCTTAGACTCGTACTCTGGCCTACAGGTTAAGGTCTTAACTCTTACTCTGGCCTACTGGTTAAGGTCTTAACTATTACTCAGGCCTAATAGCTAAGGTCTTAAATCTTACTCTGGCCTAATAGCTAAGGTCTTAACTCTTACTCTGGCCTAATAGCTAAGGTCATAGACTCGTACTCTGGCCTAATGGTTAAGGTCTTAACTCTTACTCTGGCCTAATAGCTAAGGTCTTAACTCTTACTCTGGCCTAATAGCTAAGGTCTTAGACTCGTACTCTAATGGTTAAGGTCTTAACTCTTACTCTGGCCTAATAGCTAAGGTATTAACTCTTACTCTGGCATGATAGCTAAGGTCTTAGACTCGTACTCTGGCCTAATGGTTAAGGTCTTAACTCTTACTCTGGCCTACTGGTTAAGGTCTTAACTCTTACTCTGGCCTAATGGTAAAGGTCTTAGACTCTTACTCTGGCCTACTGGTTATGGTCTTAGACTCTTACTCTGGGCTAATAGCTAAGGTCTTAACTCTTACTCTGGCCTAATAGCTAATGTCTTAACTCTTACTCTGGCCTAATAGCTTAGGTCTTAGACTCGTACTATGGCCTACTGGTTAAGGTCTTAACTCTTACTCTGGCCTAATAGCTAAGGTCTTAGACTCGTACTCTGGCCTAATAGCTAAGGTCTTAGACTCGTACTCTGGCCTAATGGTTAAGGTCTTAACTCTTACTCTGGCCTAATAGCTAAGGTCTTAGACTCGTACTCTGGCCTAATAGCTAAGGTCTTAACTCTTACTCTGGCCTACTGGTTAAGGTCTTAACTCTTACTCTGGCCTAATAGCTAAGGTCTTAGACTCGTACTCTGGCCTACTGGTTAAGGTCTTAACTCTTACTCTGGCCTACTGGTTAAGGTCTTAACTCTTACTCTAGCCTAACAGCTAAGCTCTTAGACTCTTACTCTGGCCTACTGGTTAAGGTCTTAACTCTTACTCTGGCCTAATAGCTAAGGTCTTAACTCTTACTCTGGCCTAATAGCTAAGGTCTTAACTCTTACTCTGGCCTAATAGCTAAGGTCTTAGACTCGTACTCTGGCCTACAGGTTAAGGTCTTAACTCTTACTCCGGCCTAATAGCTAAGGTCTTAGACTCGTACTCTGGCCTAATAGCTAAGGTCTTAACTCTTACTCTGGCCTAATAGCTAAGGTCTTAACTCTTACTCTGGCCTACTGGTTAAGGTCTTAACTCTTACTCTGGCCTAATAGCTAAGGTCTTAGACTCGTACTATGGCCTACTGGTTAAGGTCTTAACTCTTACTCTGGCCTAATAGCTAAGGTCTTAGACTCGTACTCTGGCCTAATGGTTAAGGTCTTAACTCTTACTCTGGCCTAATAGCTAAGGTCTTAACTCTTACTCTGGCCTAATAGCTAAGGTCTTAGACTCGTACTATGGCCTACAGGTTAAGGTCTTAACTCTTACACTCGCCTACAGGTTAAGGTCTTAACTCTTACTCTGGCCTACAGCTTAAGGTCTTAACTCTTACTCTGGCCTACTGGTTAAGGTCTTAACTCTTACTCTGGCCTAATAGCTAAGGTCTTAGACTCGTACTCTGGCCTACAGGTTAAGGTCTTAACTCTTACTCTGGCCTACTGGTTAAGGTCTTAACTATTACTCAGGCCTAATAGCTAAGGTCTTAAATCTTACTCTGGCCTAATAGCTAAGGTCTTAACTCTTACTCTGGCCTAATAGCTAAGGTCATAGACTCGTACTCTGGCCTAATGGTTAAGGTCTTAACTCTTACTCTGGCCTAATAGCTAAGGTCTTAACTCTTACTCTGGCCTAATAGCTAAGGTCTTAGACTCGTACTCTAATGGTTAAGGTCTTAACTCTTACTCTGGCCTAATAGCTAAGGTATTAACTCTTACTCTGGCATGATAGCTAAGGTCTTAGACTCGTACTCTGGCCTAATGGTTAAGGTCTTAACTCTTACTCTGGCCTACTGGTTAAGGTCTTAACTCTTACTCTGGCCTAATGGTAAAGGTCTTAGACTCTTACTCTGGCCTACTGGTTATGGTCTTAGACTCTTACTCTGGGCTAATAGCTAAGGTCTTAACTCTTACTCTGGCCTAATAGCTAATGTCTTAACTCTTACTCTGGCCTAATAGCTTAGGTCTTAGACTCGTACTATGGCCTACTGGTTAAGGTCTTAACTCTTACTCGAGCCTAATAGCTAAGGTCTTAACTCTTACTCTGGCCTAATGGTTAAGGTCTTAACTCTTACTCTGGCCTAATAGCTAAGGTCTTAGACTCGTACTATGGCCTACTGGTTAAGGTCTTAACTCTTACTCTGGCCTACTGGTTAAGGTCTTAACTCTTACTCTGGCCTAATAGCTAAGGTCTTAGACTCGTACTCTGGCCTACTGGTTAAGGTCTTAACTCTTACTCTGGCCTAATAGCTAAGGTCTTCGACTCGTACTCTGGCCTAATGGTTAAGGTCTTAACTCTGACTCTGGCCTAATAGCTAATGTCTTAACTCTTACTCTGGCCTAATAGCTTAGGTCTTAGACTCGTACTATGGCCTACTGGTTAAGGTCTTAACTCTTACTCTGGCCTAATAGCTAAGGTCTTAGACTCGTACTCTGGCCTAATAGCTAAGGTCTTAGACTCGTACTCTGGCCTAATGGTTAAGGTCTTAACTCTTACTCTGGCCTAATAGCTAAGGTCTTAGACTCGTACTCTGGCCTAATAGCTAAGGTCTTAACTCTTACTCTGGCCTACTGGTTAAGGTCTTAACTCTTACTCTGGCCTAATAGCTAAGGTCTTAGACTCGTACTCTGGCCTACTGGTTAAGGTCTTAACTCTTACTCTGGCCTACTGGTTAAGGTCTTAACTCTTACTCTAGCCTAACAGCTAAGCTCTTAGACTCTTACTCTGGCCTACTGGTTAAGGTCTTAACTCTTACTCTGGCCTAATAGCTAAGGTCTTAACTCTTACTCTGGCCTAATAGCTAAGGTCTTAACTCTTACTCTGGCCTAATAGCTAAGGTCTTAGACTCGTACTCTGGCCTACAGGTTAAGGTCTTAACTCTTACTCCGGCCTAATAGCTAAGGTCTTAGACTCGTACTCTGGCCTAATAGCTAAGGTCTTAACTCTTACTCTGGCCTAATAGCTAAGGTCTTAACTCTTACTCTGGCCTACTGGTTAAGGTCTTAACTCTTACTCTGGCCTAATAGCTAAGGTCTTAGACTCGTACTATGGCCTACTGGTTAAGGTCTTAACTCTTACTCTGGCCTAATAGCTAAGGTCTTAGACTCGTACTCTGGCCTAATGGTTAAGGTCTTAACTCTTACTCTGGCCTAATAGCTAAGGTCTTAACTCTTACTCTGGCCTAATAGCTAAGGTCTTAGACTCGTACTATGGCCTACAGGTTAAGGTCTTAACTCTTACACTCGCCTACAGGTTAAGGTCTTAACTCTTACTCTGGCCTACAGCTTAAGGTCTTAACTCTTACTCTGGCCTACTGGTTAAGGTCTTAACTCTTACTCTGGCCTAATAGCTAAGGTCTTAGACTCGTACTCTGGCCTACAGGTTAAGGTCTTAACTCTTACTCTGGCCTAATAGCTAAGGTCTTAACTCTTACTCTGGCCTAATAGCTAAGGTCATAGACTCGTACTCTGGCCTAATGGTTAAGGTCTTAACTCTTACTCTGGCCTAATAGCTAAGGTCTTAACTCTTACTCTGGCCTAATAGCTAAGGTCTTAGACTCGTACTCTAATGGTTAAGGTCTTAACTCTTACTCTGGCCTAATAGCTAAGGTATTAACTCTTACTCTGGCATGATAGCTAAGGTCTTAGACTCGTACTCTGGCCTAATGGTTAAGGTCTTAACTCTTACTCTGGCCTACTGGTTAAGGTCTTAACTCTTACTCTGGCCTAATGGTAAAGGTCTTAGACTCTTACTCTGGCCTACTGGTTATGGTCTTAGACTCTTACTCTGGGCTAATAGCTAAGGTCTTAACTCTTACTCTGGCCTAATAGCTAATGTCTTAACTCTTACTCTGGCCTAATAGCTTAGGTCTTAGACTCGTACTATGGCCTACTGGTTAAGGTCTTAACTCTTACTCGAGCCTAATAGCTAAGGTCTTAACTCTTACTCTGGCCTAATGGTTAAGGTCTTAACTCTTACTCTGGCCTAATAGCTAAGGTCTTAGACTCGTACTATGGCCTACTGGTTAAGGTCTTA
Organism: Triturus cristatus; assembly: GCF_964204655.1. NCBI lineage: Eukaryota > Metazoa > Chordata > Amphibia > Caudata > Salamandridae > Triturus > Triturus cristatus. The sequence continues at coordinate 239,946,235 of NC_140580.1, read as the reverse complement.
ACTCTTACTCTGGCCTACTGGTTAAGGTCTTAACTCTTACTCTGGCCTAATAGCTAAGGTCTTAGACTCGTACTCTGGCCTACTGGTTAAGGTCTTAACTCTTACTCTGGCCTAATAGCTAAGGTCTTCGACTCGTACTCTGGCCTAATGGTTAAGGTCTTAACTCTGACTCTGGCCTACTGGTTAAGGTCTTAACTCTTACTCTGGCCTAATAGCTAAGGTCTTAGACTCGTACTCTGGCCTAATATCTAAGGTCTTAACTCTTACTCTGGCCTAATAGCTAAGGTCTTCGACACGTACTCTGGCCTAATGGTTAAGGTCTTAACTCTTACTCTGGCCTAATAGCTAAGGTCTTAACTCTTACTCTGGCCTAATGGTTAAGGTCTTAACTCTTACTCTGGCCTAATAGCTAAGGTCTTAGACTCGTACTATGGCCTACAGGTTAAGGTCTTAACTCTTACTCTGGCCTAATAGCTAAGGTCTTAACTCTTACTCTGGCCTAATAGCTAAGGTCTTAACTCGTACTCTTGCCTAATAGCTAAGGTCTTAGACTCGTACTCTGGCCTAATGGTTACGGTCTTAACTCTTACTCTGGCCTACTGGTTAAGGTCTTAGACTATTACTCTGTCCTACTGGTTAAGGTCTTAACTCTTACTCTGGCCTAATAGCTAAGGTCTTAGACTCGTACTCTGGCCTAATAGCTAAGGTCTTAGACTCGTACTCTGGCCTAATGGTTAAGGTCTTAACTCTTACTCTGGCCTAATAGCTAAGGTCTTAGACTCGTACTCTGGCCTAATAGCTAAGGTCTTAACTCTTACTCTGGCCTACTGGTTATGGTCTTAACTCTTACTCTGGCCTAATAGCTAAGGTCTTAGACTCGTACTCTGGCCTACTGGTTAAGGTCTTAACTCTTACTCTGGCCTACTGGTTAAGGTCTTAACTCTTACTCTGGCCTACTGGTTAAGGTCTTAACTCTTACTCTAGCCTAACAGCTAAGCTCTTAGACTCTTACTCTGGCCTACTGGTTAAGGTCTTATCTCTTACTCCGGCCTAATAGCTAAGGTCTTAGACTCGTACTCTGGCCTAATAGCTAAGGTCTTAACTCTTACTCTGGCCTAATAGCTAAGGTCTTAACTCTTACTCTGGCCTACTGGTTAAGGTCTTAACTCTTACTCCGGCCTAATAGCTAAGGTCTTAGACTCGTACTCTGGCCTAATAGCTAAGGTCTTAACTCTTACTCTGGCCTAATAGCTAAGGTCTTAACTCTTACTCTGGCCTACTGGTTAAGGTCTTAACTCTTACTCTGGCCTAATAGCTAAGGTCTTAGACTCGTACTATGGCCTACTGGTTAAGGTCTTAACTCTTACTCTGGCCTAATAGCTAAGGTCTTAGACTCGTACTCTGGCCTAATGGTTAAGGTCTTAACTCTTACTCTGGCCTAATAGCTAAGGTCTTAACTCTTACTCTGGCCTAATAGCTAAGGTCTTAGACTCGTACTATGGCCTACAGGTTAAGGTCTTAACTCTTACACTCGCCTACAGGTTAAGGTCTTAACTCTTACTCTGGCCTACAGCTTAAGGTCTTAACTCTTACTCTGGCCTACTGGTTAAGGTCTTAACTCTTACTCTGGCCTAATAGCTAAGGTCTTAGACTCGTACTCTGGCCTAATGGTTAAGGTCTTAACTCTTACTCTGGCCTAATAGCTAAGGTCTTAGACTCGTACTCTGGCCTAGTAGGTAAGGTCTTAGACTCGTACTCTGGCCTAATAGCTAAGGTCTTAACCTCGTACTCTGGCCTACAGGTTAAGGTCTTAGACTCTTACTCTGGCCTACTGGTTAAGGTCTTAACTCTTACTCTGGCCTAACAGCTAAGCTCTTAGACTCTTACTCTGGCCTACTGGTTAAGGTCCTAACTCTTACTCTGGCCTAATAGCTAAGGTCTTAACTCTTACTCTGGCCTAATAGCTAAGGTCTTAACTCTTACTCTGGCCTAATAGCTAAGGTCTTAGACTCGTACTCTGGCCTACAGGTTAAGGTCTTAACTCTTACTCTGGCCTAATAGCTAAGGTCTTAGACTCGTACTCTGGCCTACAGGTTAAGGTCTTAACTCTTACTCTGGCCTAATAGCTAAGGTCTTAGACTCGTACTCTGGCCTAATGGTTAAGGTCTTAACTCTTACTCCAGCCTAATAGCTAAGGTCTTAACTCTTACTCTGCCCTAATGGTTAAGGTCTTAACTCTTACTCTGGCCTAATAGCTAAGGTCTTAGACTCGTACTATGGCCTACAGGTTAAGGTCTTCACTCTTACTATGGCCTAATAGCTAAGGTCTTAACTCTTACTCTGGCCTAATAGCTAAGGTCTTAGACTCGTACTATGGCCTACTGGTTAAGGTCTTAACTCTTACTCTGGCCTAATAGCTAAGGTCTTCGACTCGTACTCTGGCCTAATGGTTAAGGTCTTAACTCTGACTCTGGCCTACTGGTTAAGGTCTTAACTCTTACTCTGGCCTAATAGCTAAGGTCTTAGACTCGTACTCTGGCCTAATATCTAAGGTCTTAACTCTTACTCTGGCCTAATAGCTAAGGTCTTCGACTCGTACTCTGGCCTAATGGTTAAGGTCTTAACTCTTACTCTGGCCTAATAGCTAAGGTCTTAACTCTTACTCTGGCCTAATGGTTAAGGTCTTAACTCTTACTCTGGCCTAATAGCTAAGGTCTTAGACTCGTACTATGGCCTACAGGTTAAGGTCTTAGACTCGTACTCTGGCCTAATGTTTACGGTCTTAACTCTTACTCTGGCCTACTGGTTAAGGTCTTAGACTATTACTCTGCCCTACTGGTTAAGGTCTTAACTCTTACTCTGGCCTAATAGCTAAGGTCTTAGACTCGTACTCCGGCCTAATAGCTAAGGTCCTAGACTCGTACTCTGGCCTAATGGTTAATGTCTTAACTCTTACACTGGCCTACAGGTTAAGGTCTTAACTCTTACTCTGGCCTAATGGTTAAGGTCTTAACTCTTACTCTGGCCTAATAGCTAAGGTCTTAGACTCGTACTCTGGCCTAATGGTTAAGGTCTTAACTCTTACTCTGGCCTAATAGCTAAGGTCTTAACTCTTACTCTGGCCTAATAGCTAAGGTCTTAACTCTTACTCTGGCCTACTGGTTAAGGTCTTAACTCTTACTCTGGCCTAATAGCTAAGGTCTTAGACTCGTACTATGGCCTACTGGTTAAGGTCTTAACTCTTACTCTGGCCTAATAGCTAAGGTCTTAGACTCGTACTCTGGCCTAATGGTTAAGGTCTTAACTCTTACTCTGGCCTAATAGCTAAGGTCTTAACTCTTACTCTGGCCTAATAGCTAAGGTCTTAGACTCGTACTATGGCCTACAGGTTAAGGTCTTAACTCTTACACTCGCCTACAGGTTAAGGTCTTAACTCTTACTCTGGCCTACAGCTTAAGGTCTTAACTCTTACTCTGGCCTACTGGTTAAGGTCTTAACTCTTACTCTGGCCTAATAGCTAAGGTCTGAGACTCGTACTCTGGCCTACAGGTTAAGGTCTTAACTCTTACTTTGGCCTACTGGTTAAGGTCTTAACTCTTACTCAGGCCTAATAGCTAAGGTCTTAAATCTTACTCTGGCCTAATAGCTAAGGTCTTAACTCTTACTCTGGCCTAATAGCTAAGGTCATAGACTCGTACTCTGGCCTAATGGTTAAGGTCTTAACTCTTACTCTGGCCTAATAGCTAAGGTCTTAACTCTTACTCTGGCCTACTGGTTAAGGTCTTAACTCTTACTCTGGCCTAATAGCTAAGCTCTTAGACTCGTACTCTGGCCTACTGGTTAAGGTCTTAACTCTTACTCTGGCCTAATAGCTAAGATCTTCGACTCGTACTCTGGCCTAATGGTTAAGGTCTTAACTCTGACTCTGGCCTACTGGTTAAGGTCTTAACTCTTACTCTGGCCTAATAGCTAAGGTCTTAGACTCGTACTCTGGCCTAATATCTAAGGTCTTAACTCTTACTCTGGCCTAATAGCTAAGGTCTTCGACACGTACTCTGGCCTAATGGTTAAGGTCTTAACTCTTACTCTGGCCTAATAGCTAAGGTCTTAACTCTTACTCTGGCCTAATAGCTAAGGTCTTAACTCTTACTCTGGGCTAATAGCTAAGGTCTTAACTCTTACTCTGGCCTAATAGCTAATGTCTTAACTCTTACTCTGGCCTAATAGCTAAGGTCTTAGACTCGTACTATGGCCTACTGGTTAAGGTCTTAACTCTTACTCCAGCCTAATAGCTAAGGTCTTAACTCTTACTCTGGCCTAATAGCTAAGGTCTTAACTCTTACTCTGGCCTGATAGCTAAGGTCTTAGACTCGTACTCTGGCCTACAGGTTAAGGTCTTAACTCTTACTCCGGCCTAATAGCTAAGGTCTTAGACTCGTACTCTGGCCTAATAGCTAAGGTCTTAACTCTTACTCTGGCCTAATAGCTAAGGTCTTAACTCGTACTCTGGCCTACTGGTTAAGGTCTTAACTCTTACTCTGGCCTAATAGCTAAGGTCTTAGACTCATACTATGGCCTACTGGTTAAGGTCTTAACTCTTACTCTGGCCTAATAGCTAAGGTCTTAGACTCGTACTCTGGCCTAATGGTTAAGGTCTTAACTCTTACTCTGGCCTAATAGCTAAGGTCTTAACTCTTACTCTGGCCTAATAGCTAAGGTCTTAGACTCGTACTATGGCCTACAGGTTAAGGTCTTAACTCTTACACTCGCCTACAGGTTAAGGTCTTAACTCTTACTCTGGCCTACAGCTTAAGGTCTTAACTCTTACTCTGGCCTACTGGTTAAGGTCTTAACTCTTACTCTGGCCTAATAGCTAAGGTCTTAGATTCGTACTCTGGCCTACAGGTTAAGGTCTTAACTCTTACTCTGGCCTACTGGTTAAGGTCTTAACTCTTCCTCAGGCCTAATAGCTAAGGTCTTAAATCTTACTCTGGCCTAATAGCTAAGGTCTTAACTCTTACTCTGGCCTAATAGCTAAGGTCATAGACTCGTACTCTGGCCTAATGGTTAAGGTCTTAACTCTTACTCTGGCCTAATAGCTAAGGTCTTAACTCTTACTCTGGCCTAATAGCTAAGGTCTTAGACCCGTATTCTAATGGTTAAGGTCTTAACTCTTACTCTGGCCTAATAGCTAAGGTATTAACTCTTACTCTGGCATGATAGCTAAGGTCTTAGACTCGTACTCTGGCCTAATGGTTAAGGTCTTAACTCTTACTCTGGCCTACTGGTTAAGGTCTTAACTCTTACTCTGGCCTAATGGTAAAGGTCTTAGACTCTTACTCTGGCCTACTGGTTATGGTCTTAGACTCTTACTTTGGGCTAATAGCTAAGGTCTTAACTCTTACTCTGGCCTAATAGCTAATGTCTTAACTCTTACTCTGGCCTAATAGCTAAGGTCTGAGACTCGTACTATGGCCTACTGGTTAAGGTCTTAACTCTTACTCCAGCCTAATAGCTAAGGTCTTAACTCTTACTCTGGCCTAATGGTTAAGGTCTTAACTCTTACTCTGGCCTAATAGCTAAGGTCTTAGACTCGTACTATGGCCTACTGGTTAAGGTCTTAACTCTTACTCTGGCCTACTGGTTAAGGTCTTAACTCTTACTCTGGCCTAATAGCTAAGGTCTTAGACTCGTACTCTGGCCTACTGGTTAAGGTCTTAACTCTTACTCTGGCCTAATAGCTAAGGTCTTCGACTCGTACTCTGGCCTAATGGTTAAGGTCTTAACTCTGACTCTGGCCTACTGGTTAAGGTCTTAACTCTTACTCTGGCCTAATAGCTAAGGTCTTAGACTCGTACTCTGGCCTAATATCTAAGGTCTTAACTCTTACTCTGGCCTAATAGCTAAGGTCTTCGACACGTACTCTGGCCTAATGGTTAAGGTCTTAACTCTTACTCTGGCCTAATAGCTAAGGTCTTAACTCTTACTCTGGCCTAATGGTTAAGGTCTTAACTCTTACTCTGGCCTAATAGCTAAGGTCTTAGACTCGTACTATGGCCTACAGGTTAAGGTCTTAACTCTTACTCTGGCCTAATAGCTAAGGTCTTAACTCTTACTCTGGCCTAATAGCTAAGGTCTTAACTCGTACTCTTGCCTAATAGCTAAGGTCTTAGACTCGTACTCTGGCCTAATGGTTACGGTCTTAACTCTTACTCTGGCCTACTGGTTAAGGTCTTAGACTATTACTCTGTCCTACTGGTTAAGGTCTTAACTCTTACTCTGGCCTAATAGCTAAGGTCTTAGACTCGTACTCTGGCCTAATAGCTAAGGTCTTAGACTCGTACTCTGGCCTAATGGTTAAGGTCTTAACTCTTACTCTGGCCTAATAGCTAAGGTCTTAGACTCGTACTCTGGCCTAATAGCTAAGGTCTTAACTCTTACTCTGGCCTACTGGTTAAGGTCTTAACTCTTACTCTGGCCTAATAGCTAAGGTCTTAGACTCGTACTCTGGCCTACTGGTTAAGGTCTTAACTCTTACTCTGGCCTACTGGTTAAGGTCTTAACTCTTACTCTAGGCTAACAGCTAAGCTCTTAGACTCTTACTCTGGCCTACTGGTTAAGGTCTTAACTCTTACTCTGGCCTAATAGCTAAGGTCTTAACTCTTACTCTGGCCTAATAGCTAAGGTCTTAACTCTTACTCTGGCCTAATAGCTAAGGTCTTAGACTCGTACTCTGGCCTACAGGTTAAGGTCTTAACTCTTACTCCGGCCTAATAGCTAAGGTCTTAGACTCGTACTCTGGCCTAATAGTTAAGGTCTTAACTCTTACTCTGGCCTACTGGTTAAGGTCTTAACTCTTACTCTGGCCTAATAGCTAAGGTCTTAGACTCGTACTATGGCCTACTGGTTAAGGTCTTAACTCTTACTCCAGCCTAATAGCTAAGGTCTTAACTCTTACTCTGCCCTAATGGTTAAGGTCTTAACTCTTACTCTGGCCTAATAGCTAAGGTCTTAGACTCGTACTATGGCCTACAGGTTAAGGTCTTCACTCTTACTATGGCCTAATAGCTAAGGTCTTAACTCTTACTCTGGCCTAATAGCTAAGGTCTTAGACTCGTACTATGGCCTACTGGTTAAGGTCTTAACTCTTACTCTGGCCTACTGGTTAAGGTCTTAACTCTTACTCTGGCCTAATAGCTAAGGGCTTAGACTCGTACACTGGCCTACTGGTTAAGGTCTTACCTCTTACTCTGGCCTAATAGCTAAGGTCTTCGACTCGTACTCTGGCCTAATGGTTAAGGTCTTAACTCTGACTCTGGCCTACTGGTTAAGGTCTTAACTCTTACTCTGGCCTAATAGCTAAGGTCTTAGACTCGTACTCTGGCCTAATATCTAAGGTCTTAACTCTTACTCTGGCCTAATAGCTAAGGTCTTCGACTTGTACTCTGGCCTAATGGTTAAGGTCTTAACTCTTACTCTGTCCTAATAGCTAAGGTCTTAACTCTTACTCTGGCCTAATGGTTAAGGTCTTAACTCTTACTCTGGCCTAATAGCTAAGGTCTTAGACTCGTACTATGGCCTACAGGTTAAGGTCTTAACTCTTACTCTGGCCTAATAGCTAAGGTCTTAACTCTTACTCTGGCCTAATAGCTAAGGTCTTAACTCATACTCTGGCCTAATAGCTAAGGTCTTAGACTCGTACTCTGGCCTAATGGTTACGGTCTTAACTCTTACTCTGGCCTACTGGTTAAGGTCTTAGACTATTACTCTGTCCTACTGGTTAAGGTCTTAACTCTTACTCTGGCCTAATAGCTAAGTTCTTAGACTCGTACTCTGGCCTAATAGCTATGGTCCTAGACTCGTACTCTGGCCTAATGGTTAAGGTCTTAACTCTTACTCTGGCCTACTGGTTAAGGTCTTAACTCTTACTCTGGCCCAATGGTTAAGGTCTTAGACTCTTACTCTGGCCTACTGGTTAAGGTCTTACACCCTTATGCATCAAGCCAAAATCCAGTCGGTAAAATACCGATTCGTTAATAGCTCCCGGTATTGCGTGAAAAATACCCAATCCCAATGCATCAACCCAAAACCCGAGCAAATAACGATTCGCTAAATAAATAACCTCGAACATACCGAATCGCTAATACCCAAAATGCTAATTTACCGATACGCTATATACCGAATTAGCAATTACCGAAATCACTATTAGCTCCCGGAAATTGCCAATAGCAAATAACGAATCGCACCCCAATGCAACAAAACTCGCTAATAACGAAAATCCCAAAAATCGCTATTTTGCCAGAGCTAAATAAGGGGAATCAAAACCTGGAGGTAAAGTTACAAAAAAAAAAAAAAAGATGAGGATAAATTCTTCCTACATGTGCAAATGATTGAGGCAATCACTAAACCCTTAAATGTGGCCCAGGAGACCCTGTTGGCTCCCACAAAATGGCTGCCCTCTACGTGCTTGCAAGGAGGATGCGGATCAATGCAGCAGGACAGCGCAGGAGAAGGGTCCAGGAGCGAGTTTTCAGACTGCGCATAACCTTGCTCGGCCAGAATGAGGACGAGGTGTACCAGAAGTATCGCCTCAATCGCGCTATGATCATGCGCCTGATTGCAGACCTGGAACCATTACTGCAGCACCAGACACACAGGACAAATGCTATCCCTGCGCACGTTCAGGTCCTATGCAGCCTGCACCTACTGGCCTCAGGGAGTTTCCAGGGGGTAATTGCAGTGGCCGGAGGTGTTTCGCAAAGCGCACTGTCACGCTTCTTCAAGAAATTCCTAGATGCCATGCTGACAATGCTCCACACACACATCAGCTTCCCCACAACCCCACAGCAGTTGGACCGCACCAAACAGGCATTCTACCAGGTGGCCCAATTTCCACATGTGATTGGATGCATCGACTGCACGCATATCCCCATATGTCCTCCGTCAGCAAATGAGTACCTATTCCGGAACCGCAAGTCATACCACTCGATCAACGTGCAGGTTGTGTGCGATGCCAACAACATCATAACGGACCTAGTGGCACAATTCCCAGGGAGCACACACGACTCATACATCTTCCGCAACAGTGGAATGCACAGGCGACTAATCAATGGAGAATTCGGAGAGGGACTCCTGTTAGGTACGTAGAAATACGCTTCCCCACACCAACACCACACATGTATGTACATCACCAATGCTAAGTCTATGCTTCTATCTTCTAGGTGACAGTGCTTACGCCCTGCGGGAATACATACTCACCCCATACCTAAATCCAGCAACCCCGCAGGAACATCGCTACAACGCTGCACACATCAGCACGAGGAATGTGATAGAGCGGACTTTTGGGATTCTCAAGAGCCGCTTCCGTATCCTCCACAAGACTGGCGGCGCCATGCTATACCAACCAGACACATGCTGTCGAATAATTGCTGTATGTGCAATGCTGCAGAACATTGCCACCAGAAGGGGGATACCCATGGAGGTGTACAGGGATGACGACCACCAGGCTGACCAACCACCCGCCCAACGACGACCAGCACACATCCCAAACACAGCAGAGGGCCATAGGAGGCAGACATACATAATGCAAAATCATTTTTGACCCTGGGTAAAATGAGACATTACAAGTTGGTGTTGGGTGCAACTGTTTAATGCACAGTAGCACTGAGGATTGTGCAACAGAACTAGCATTGTGAATCATGCTCCGATTGCATACATGTAAATAAAAGGTGCCTTAAAGTCAGGCCTGTGCAAACACAATAATTGGATGGCCATGGTTGCTCCACCATGGACCTGCAGCATGTCCAAATTTCTAGTGGTGCTTGCCACGTACACCAAGCCTCCGCTCAGGTGCATCCAAAGCCTCACCACGGCCTGTCCCCGTGGAGGCACGCGAACTGCGGCGCCTGGTGCTGGCCTCTGCCAGTGACACGCTGCTGACACTGGAGGCAGCCTCACTGGTGTCATCCCCTCCCAATGCTGCAGCACTGCATGTGCTGCTCTGAAGTTGTTCCACAGCAGTGGTGATGTGTCCCAGTGACTTGGCCACATCACCGCAGAAGTGCCCAAGGTCCACCTGCAGGGAGACTGTGCGGCGTGCCAACACAGCGGTGCAGTTGCTGTGCCGTTGTATGGCCTTGGTAGCGGCGGCGGAACGCAACATTAGCTGCCGGTTACTCCTCCTCTGGGACTCATGGCCCTCCCTGATGGCACGGGTGAGCTCACGTACCTCCTCCCTGAGCTGAGCATTGCCATCAGCAACCGCAGTGGTCTGGTCCCTGACCGCCGTGCCCATGTCCCTGACCGCGGAGCCCATGTCGGTGACTGCTGCAGTCATGGCACGCATCTCCCTCGCTAGGCGCACGATATTGCAGCTGATGCTAGCCACATGTCTTCCCTGCAGGTTCTGTGTACGCAGCATCCTCTCCTCGATTGCAGAGGTTGTTGGGACATCCTGGTCTGCTGAGGAGACGGAACTGCGACGTGCCCTGTGATGCCGTGCGTGTCTTGAGCCTCCAGGTGGTGCAGCAGGTGGTGTGGATGTGCGCTGCGTGGGTGCCAATTGTGGGGGGGGGGTTGCCATCTCCTGCAAGGGCGCAACTTGGTGCCTGTGCCTCTGCGGTATTGTGGCTGTACTAGCTGCAGGCTGTTTTGCTGGTGCCGTTGCTTGTGGCGCAGGTGCTGGTGCCTTGGCTTGTGGCACTGGTGCTGGTGCCGTTGATTGTGGCGCTGGTGGAGGTGGTGCTGGTGGGGTGGCAGGTGTTGGCGGTGCGTGCGCATCCTGCGCTGTCTCCTGGTCTGACTCCACAGGTGTCTCAGAAATGATCAGCTGGTCGCTGTCGTCAGAGTCCCCAGGTGATGCATCTGTGTGTGAAACAGTGCATGATTAGTGGGATGATTACACCTACATAGTGTTGTACCCATTAATGTCCCTCTGTGGTCCAACAAATGAACAGTCTACAGCCATGTACAAAATATGTGGTGTATGCTCATAGGATTTACGCCTGTACATGCACTCTGGGCTGACTAGACTACAACTCCCAAGATGCAGTAGTGTCATGTGTGGAGCAGTCTGTGCCAGAGCTGCAGACACAGTGAGATTGGGCTGGGGGCATGGGTATGGATTTACGCTATGCTGGGTGTGGCACAGGCATGCATCTTACCTTGGGCACTTGTGGCTGCGCCGGACGTGTCCATCTGGGTCACCCCCACGACGGCTTCCCGCTCTATCGTCCCTTCCACAAGTTCCTCCAGGGCTGTGTTGGATGGTGCAGTGGATGTTCCGCCTCCAGTCCTTCTTGCCTCCCGGAGCCTCTCAGCAATCCTCTCTTTGGCGTGCTTCCGCAGGTCATACCACAGTTTTTTAAGGTCGTCGATGCTGCGGGTAGTGACGCCAACCGCATTGACCCTCTCACGGATGCGCTGCCAGATGCGCCGCTTCTCTGTCTCAGGCACCTTGAGGGACAGCTTGCCAAAGAGGCGGTCGTGTTTGCTGGACACTCCCTCGATGAGGTACTCCAGCTCCCTGTCCGAAAACTTCTTCTTGCGCTTGCGTGCAGATTCTGCGCTGGATGGCACTTCCTGCGACATGATGGTTGTCTGATGTGAATGGCAGAATCTGTGTGGCCTCACTCTGCACAGCCTGTCCTTCTTTCCAGCTCCTGTCTGCTCCTCTGTCGAGGCTATGTGGGTGGGGCAGCAGTATTTCCTGGTTGGTGATGTCATCAGCCCGTTCCCGGAGCGACGCGGCAATTTGCGATTTCGCTATTACCGATTCGGTAATAGCTAACTCGGTATTACCGAACTCGCTATTAGCCAAATCGGTATTACCGAACTCGCTATTTGCTAGTGAGGCCGTTTGCGTGCCCCGCTATTAAGGAATCGGTAAATTTAGCGATTTTTAAGGAATCGCTAAATTTCACCGAATCTGTTGATGCATGCCAATTACCGATTCCTTAATGGCGATTCCTTATTTTTCGCTATTAAGGAATCGGTATTAGTTTGGTTGATGCATATGCCCCTTTGACTCTTACTCTGTCCTACTGGTTAAGGTCTTAACTCTTACTCTGGCCTAATAGCTAAGGTCTTAGACTCGTACTCTGGCCGAATGGTTAAGGTCTTAACTCTTACTCTGGCCTAATAGCTAAGGTCTTAACTCTTACTCTGGCCTAATAGCTAAGGTCTTAACTCTTACTCTAGCCTACTGGTTAAGGTCTTAACTATTACTCTGGCCTAATAGCTAAGGTCTTAGACTCGTACTATGGCCTACTGGTTAAGGTCTTAACTCTTACTCTGGCCTAATAGCTAAGGTCTTAGACTCGTACTCTGGCCTAATGGTTAAGGTCTTAACTATTACTCTGGCCTAATAGCTAAGGTCTTAACTCTTACTCTGGCCTAATAGCTAAGGTCTTAGACTCGTACTATGGCCTACAGGTTATGGTCTTAACTCTTACACTCGCCTACAGGTTAAGGTCTTAACTCTTACTCTGGCCTACAGCTTAAGGTCTTAACTCTTTCTCTGGCCTACTGGTTAAGGTCTTAACTCTTACTCTGGCCTAATAGCTAAGGTCTTAGACTCGTACTCTGGCCTACAGGTTAAGGTCTTAACTCTTACTCTGGCCTACTGGTTAAGGTCTTAACTCTTACTCAGGCCTAATAGCTAAGGTCTTAAATCTTACCCTGGCCTAATAGCTAAGGTCTTAACTCTTACTCTGGCCTAATAGCTAAGGTCATAGACTCGTACTCTGGCCTAATGGTTAAGGTCTTAACTCTTACTCTGGCCTAATAGCTAAGGTCTTAACTCTTACTCTGGCCTAATAGCTAAGGTCTTAGACTCGTACTCTAATGGTTAAGGTCTTAACTCTTACTCTGGCCTAATAGCTAAGGTATTAACTCTTACTCTGGCATGATAGCTAAGGTCTTAGACTCGTACTCTGGCCTAATGGTTAAGGTCTTAACTCTTACTCTGGCCTACTGGTTAAGGTCTTAACTCTTACTCTGGCCTAATGGTAAAGGTCTTAGACTCTTACTCTGGCCTACTGGTTATGGTCTTAGACTCTTACTCTGGGCTAATAGCTAAGGTCTTAACTCTTACTCTGGCCTAATAGCTAATGTCTTAACTCTTACTCTGGCCTAATAGCTAAGGTCTTAGACTCGTACTATGGCCTACTGGTTAAGGTCTTAACTCTTACTCCAGCCTAATAGCTAAGGTCTTAACTCTTACTCTGGCCTAATGGTTAAGGTCTTAACTCTTACTCTGGCCTAATAGCTAAGGTCTTAGACTCGTACTATGGCCTACAGGTTAAGGTCTTCACTCTTACTATGGCCTAATAGCTAAGGTCTTAACTCTTACTCTGGCCTAATAGCTAAGGTCTTAGCTCTTACTCTGGCCTAATAGCTAAGGTCTTAGACTCGTACTATGGCCTACTGGTTAAGGTCTTAACTCTTACTCCAGCCTAATAGCTAAGGTCTTAACTCTTACTCTGGCCTAATGGTTAAGGTCTTAACTCTTACTCTGGCCTAATAGCTAAGGTCTTAGACTCGTACTATGGCCTACAGGTTAAGGTCTTCACTCTTACTATGGCCTAATAGCTAAGGTCTTAACTCTTTCTCTGGCCTAATAGCTAAGGTCTTAGACTCGTACTATGGCCTACTGGTTAAGGTCTTAACTCTTACTCTGGCCTACTGGTTAAGGTCTTAACTCTTACTCTGGCCTAATAGCTAAGCTCTTAGACTCGTACTCTGGCCTACTGGTTAAGGTCTTAACTCTTACTCTGGCCTAATAGCTAAGGTCTTAGACTCGTACTATGGCCTACTGGTTAAGGTCTTAACTCTTACTCTGGCCTAATAGCTAAGGTCTTAGACTCGTACTCTGGCCTAATGGTTAAGGTCTTAACTATTACTCTGGCCTAATAGCTAAGGTCTTAACTCTTACTCTGGCCTAATAGCTAAGGTCTTAGACTCGTACTATGGCCTACAGGTTATGGTCTTAACTCTTACACTCGCCTACAGGTTACGGTCTTAACTCTTACTCTGGCCTACAGCTTAAGGTCTTAACTCTTACTCTGGCCTACTGGTTAAGGTCTTAACTCTTACTCTGGCCTAATAGCTAAGGTCTTAGACTCGTACTCTGGCCTACAGGTTAAGGTCTTAACTCTTACTCTGACCTACTGGTTAAGGTCTTAACTCTTACTCAGGCCTAATAGCTAAGGTCTTAAATCTTACCCTGGCCTAATAGCTAAGGTCTTAACTCTTACTCTGGCCTAATAGCTAAGGTCATAGACTCGTACTCTGGCCTAATGGTTAAGGTCTTAACTCTTACTCTGGCCTAATAGCTAAGGTCTTAACTCTTACTCTGGCCTAATAGCTAAGGTCTTAGACTCGTACTCTAATGGTTAAGGTCTTAACTCTTACTCTGGCCTAATAGCTAAGGTATTAACTCTTACTCTGGCATGATAGCTAAGGTCTTAGACTCGTACTCTGGCCTAATGGTTAAGGTCTTAACTCTTACTCTGGCCTACTGGTTAAGGTCTTAACTCTTACTCTGGCCTAATGGTAAAGGTCTTAGACTCTTACTCTGGCCTACTGGTTATGGTCTTAGACTCTTACTCTGGGCTAATAGCTAAGGTCTTAACTCTTACTCTGGCCTAATAGCTAATGTCTTAACTCTTACTCTGGCCTAATAGCTAAGGTCTTAGACTCGTACTATGGCCTACTGGTTAAGGTCTTAACTCTTACTCCAGCCTAATAGCTAAGGTCTTAACTCTTACTCTGGCCTAATGGTTAAGGTCTTAACTCTTACTCTGGCCTAATAGCTAAGGTCTTAGACTCGTACTATGGCCTACAGGTTAAGGTCTTCACTCTTACTATGGCCTAATAGCTAAGGTCTTAACTCTTACTCTGGCCTAATAGCTAAGGTCTTAGCTCTTACTCTGGCCTAATAGCTAAGGTCTTAGACTCGTACTATGGCCTACTGGTTAAGGTCTTAACTCTTACTCCAGCCTAATAGCTAAGGTCTTAACTCTTACTCTGGCCTAATGGTTAAGGTCTTAACTCTTACTCTGGCCTAATAGCTAAGGTCTTAGACTCGTACTATGGCCTACAGGTTAAGGTCTTCACTCTTACTATGGCCTAATAGCTAAGGTCTTAACTCTTACTCTGGCCTAATAGCTAAGGTCTTAGACTCGTACTATGGCCTACTGGTTAAGGTCTTAACTCTTACTCTGGCCTACTGGTTAAGGTCTTAACTCTTACTCTGGCCTAATAGCTAAGCTCTTAGACTCGTACTCTGGCCTACTGGTTAAGGTCTTAACTCTTACTCTGGCCTAATAGCTAAGGTCTTCGAATCGTACTCTGGCCTAATGGTTAAGGTCTTAACTCTGACTCTGGCCTACTGGTTAAGGTCTTAACTCTTACTCTGGCCTAATAGCTAAGGTCTTAGACTCGTACTCTGGCCTATTATCTAAGGTCTTAACTCTTACTCTGGCCTAATAGCTAAGGTCTTCGACACGTACTCTGGCCTAATGGTTAAGGTCTTAACTCTAACTCTGGCCTAATAGCTAAGGTCTTAACTCTTACTCTGGCCTAATGGTTAAGGTCTTAACTCTTACTCTGGCCTAATAGCTAAGGTCTTAGACTCGTACTATGGCCTAATAGCTAAGGTCTTAGACTCGTACTCTGGCCTAATGGTTAAGGTCTTAACTCTTACTCTGGCCTAATAGCTAAGCTCTTAGACTCGTACTCTGGCCTACTGGTTAAGGTCTTAACTCTTACTCTGGCCTAATAGCTAAGGTCTTAGACTCGTACTATGGCCTACTGGTTAAGGTCTTAACTCTTACTCTGGCCTAATAGCTAAGGTCTTAGACTCGTACTCTGGCCTAATGGTTAAGGTCTTAACTATTACTCTGGCCTAATAGCTAAGGTCTTAACTCTTACTCTGGCCTAATAGCTAAGGTCTTAGACTCGTACTATGGCCTACAGGTTATGGTCTTAACTCTTACACTCGCCTACAGGTTACGGTCTTAACTCTTACTCTGGCCTACAGCTTAAGGTCTTAACTCTTACTCTGGCCTACTGGTTAAGGTCTTAACTCTTACTCTGGCCTAATAGCTAAGGTCTTAGACTCGTACTCTGGCCTACAGGTTAAGGTCTTAACTCTTACTCTGACCTACTGGTTAAGGTCTTAACTCTTACTCAGGCCTAATAGCTAAGGTCTTAAATCTTACCCTGGCCTAATAGCTAAGGTCTTAACTCTTACTCTGGCCTAATAGCTAAGGTCATAGACTCGTACTCTGGCATAATGGTTAAGGTCTTAACTCTTACTCTGGCCTAATAGCTAAGGTCTTAACTCTTACTCTGGCCTAATAGCTAAGGTCTTAGACTCGTACTCTAATGGTTAAGGTCTTAACTCTTACTCTGGCCTAATAGCTAAGGTATTAACTCTTACTCTGGCATGATAGCTAAGGTCTTAGACTCGTACTCTGGCCTAATGGTTAAGGTCTTAACTCTTACTCTGGCCTACTGGTTAAGGTCTTAACTCTTACTCTGGCCTAATGGTAAAGGTCTTAGACTCTTACTCTGGCCTACTGGTTATGGTCTTAGACTCTTACTCTGGGCTAATAGCTAAGGTCTTAACTCTTACTCTGGCCTAATAGCTAATGTCTTAACTCTTACTCTGGCCTAATAGCTAAGGTCTTAGACTCGTACTATGGCCTACTGGTTAAGGTCTTAACTCTTACTCCAGCCTAATAGCTAAGGTCTTAACTCTTACTCTGGCCTAATGGTTAAGGTCTTAACTCTTACTCTGGCCTAATAGCTAAGGTCTTAGACTCGTACTATGGCCTACAGGTTAAGGTCTTCACTCTTACTATGGCCTAATAGATAAGGTCTTAACTCTTACTCTGGCCTAATAGCTAAGGTCTTAGCTCTTACTCTGGCCTAATAGCTAAGGTCTTAGACTCGTACTATGGCCTACTGGTTAAGGTCTTAACTCTTACTCCAGCCTAATAGCTAAGGTCTTAACTCTTACTCTGGCCTAATGGTTAAGGTCTTAACTCTTACTCTGGCCTAATAGCTAAGGTCTTAGACTCGTACTATGGCCTACAGGTTAAGGTCTTCACTCTTACTATGGCCTAATAGCTAAGGTCTTAACTCTTACTCTGGCCTAATAGCTAAGGTCTTAGACTCGTACTATGGCCTACTGGTTAAGGTCTTAACTCTTACTCTGGCCTACTGGTTAAGGTCTTAACTCTTACTCTGGCCTAATAGCTAAGCTCTTAGACTCGTACTCTGGCCTACTGGTTAAGGTCTTAACTCTTACTCTGGCCTAATAGCTAAGGTCTTCGAATCGTACTCTGGCCTAATGGTTAAGGTCTTAACTCTGACTCTGGCCTACTGGTTAAGGTCTTAACTCTTACTCTGGCCTAATAGCTAAGGTCTTAGACTCGTACTCTGGCCTATTATCTAAGGTCTTAACTCTTACTCTGGCCTAATAGCTAAGGTCTTCGACACGTACTCTGGCCTAATGGTTAAGGTCTTAACTCTAACTCTGGCCTAATAGATAAGGTCTTAACTCTTACTCTGGCCTAATGGTTAAGGTCTTAACTCTTACTCTGGCCTAATAGCTAAGGTCTTAGACTCGTACTATGGCCTAATAGCTAAGGTCTTAGACTCGTACTCTGGCCTAATGGTTAAGGTCTTAGACTCGTACTCTGGCCTACTGGTTAAGTTCTCAACTCTTACTCTGGCCTACTGGTTAAGGTCTTAACTCTTACTCTGGCCTAATAGCTAAGGTCTTAGACTCGTACTCTGGCCTAATGGTTAAGGTCTTAACTCTTACTCTGGCCAAATAGCTAAGGTCTTAGACTCGTACTCTGGCCTAATAGTTAAGGTCTTAACTCTTACTCTGGCCTAATAGCTAAGGTCTTAGACTCGTACTCTGGCCTAATAGCTAAGGTCTTAACTCTTACTCTGGCCTACTGGTTAAGGTCTTAACTCTTACTCTGGCCTAATAGCTAAGGTCTTAGACTCGTACTCTGGCCTACTGGTTAAGGTCTTAACTCTTACTCTGGCCTACTGGTTCAGGTCTTAACTTTTACTCTGGCCTAATAGCTAAGGTCTTAACCTCGTACTCTGGCCTACAGGTTAAGGTCTTAGACTCTTACTCTGGCCTACTGGTTAAGGTCTTAACTCTTACTCTGGCCTAACAGCTAAGCTCTTAGACTCTTACTCTGGCCTACTGGTTAAGGTCCTAACTCTTACTCTGGCCTAATAGCTAAGGTCTTAACTCTTACTCTGGCCTAATAGCTAAGGTCTTAACTCTTACTCTGGCCTAATAGCTAAGGTCTTAGACTCGTACTCTGGCCTACAGGTTAAGGTCTTAACTCTTACTCTGGCCTAATAGCTAAGGTCTTAGACTCGTACTCTGGCCTACTGGTTAAGGTCTTAACTCTTACTCCAGCCTAATAGCTAAGGTCTTAACTCTTACTCTGCCCTAATGGTTAAGGTCTTAACTCTTACTCTGGCCTAATAGCTAAGGTCTTAGACTCGTACTATGGCCTACAGGTTAAGGTCTTCACTCTTACTATGGCCTAATAGCTAAGGTCTTAACTCTTACTCTGGCCTAATAGCTAAGGTCTTAGACTCGTACTATGGCCTACTGGTTAAGGTCTTAACTCTTACTCTGGCCTAATAGCTAAGGTCTTCGACTCGTACTCTGGCCTAATGGTTAAGGTCTTAACTCTGACTCTGGCCTACTGGTTAAGGTCTTAACTCTTACTCTGGCCTAATAGCTAAGGTCTTAGACTCATACTCTGGCCTAATATCTAAGGTCTTAACTCTTACTCTGGCCTAATAGCTAAGGTCTTCGACTCGTACTCTGGCCTAATGGTTAAGGTCTTAACTCTTACTCTGGCCTAATAGCTAAGGTCTTAACTCTTACTCTGGCCTAATGGTTAAGGTCTTAACTCTTACTCTGGCCTAATAGCTAAGGTCTTAGACTCGTACTATGGCCTACAGGTTAAGGTCTTAACTCTTACTCTGGCCTAATAGCTAAGGTCTTAACTCTTACTCTGGCCTAATAGCTAAGGTCTTAACTCGTACTCTGGCCTAATAGCTAAGGTCTTAGACTCGTACTCTGGCCTAATGTTTACGGTCTTAACTCTTACTCTGGCCTACTGGTTAAGGTCTTAGACTATTACTCTGTCCTACTGGTTAAGGTCTTAACTCTTACTCTGGCCTAATAGCTAAGGTCTTAGACTCGTACTCTGGCCTAATAGCTAAGGTCCTAGACTCGTACTCTGGCCTAATGGTTAAGGTCTTAACTCTTACACTGGCCTACTGGTTAAGGTCTTAACTCTTACTCTGGCCTAATGGTTAAGGTCTTAGACTCTTACTCTGGCCTACTGGTTAAGGTCTTAGACTCTTACTCTGTCCTACTGGTTAAGGTCTTAACTCTTACTCTGGCCTAATAGCTAAGGTCTTAGACTCGTACTCTGGCCTAATGGTTAAGGTCTTAACTCTTACTCTGGCCTAATAGCTAAGGTCTTAACTCTTACTCTGGCCTAATAGCTAAGGTCTTAACTCTTACTCTGGCCTACTGGTTAAGGTCTTAACTCTTACTCTGGCCTAATAGCTAAGGTCTTAGACTCGTACTATGGCCTACTGGTTAAGGTCTTAACTCTTACTCTGGCCTAATAGCTAAGGTCTTAGACTCGTACTCTGGCCTAATGGTTAAGGTCTTAACTCTTACTCTGGCCTAATAGCTAAGGTCTTAACTCTTACTCTGGCCTAATAGCTAAGGTCTTAGACTCGTACTATGGCCTACAGGTTAAGGTCTTAACTCTTACACTCGCCTACAGGTTAAGGTCTTAACTCTTACTCTGGCCTACAGCTTAAGGTCTTAACTCTTACTCTGGCCTACTGGTTAAGGTCTTAACTCTTACTCTGGCCTAATAGCTAAGGTCTGAGACTCGTACTCTGGCCTACAGGTTAAGGTCTTAACTCTTACTTTGGCCTACTGGTTAAGGTCTTAACTCTTACTCAGGCCTAATAGCTAAGGTCTTAAATCTTACTCTGGCCTAATAGCTAAGGTCTTAACTCTTACTCTGGCCTAATAGCTAAGGTCATAGACTCGTACTCTGGCCTAATGGTTAAGGTCTTAACTCTTACTCTGGCCTAATAGCTAAGGTCTTAACTCTTACTCTGGCCTACTGGTTAAGGTCTTAACTCTTACTCTGGCCTAATAGCTAAGCTCTTAGACTCGTACTCTGGCCTACTGGTTAAGGTCTTAACTCTTACTCTGGCCTAATAGCTAAGGTCTTCGACTCGTACTCTGGCCTAATGGTTAAGGTCTTAACTCTGACTCTGGCCTACTGGTTAAGGTCTTAACTCTTACTCTGGCCTAATAGCTAAGGTCTTAGACTCGTACTCTGGCCTAATATCTAAGGTCTTAACTCTTACTCTGGCCTAATAGCTAAGGTCTTCGACACGTACTCTGGCCTAATGGTTAAGGTCTTAACTCTTACTCTGGCCTAATAGCTAAGGTCTTAACTCTTACTCTGGCCTAATGGTTAAGGTCTTAACTCTTACTCTGGCCTAATAGCTAAGGTCTTAGACTCATACTATGGCCTAATAGCTAAGGTCTTAGACTCGTACTCTGGCCTAATGGTTAAGGTCTTAGACTCGTACTCTGGCCTACTGGTTAAGTTCTCAACTCTTACTCTGGCCTACTGGTTAAGGTCTTAACTCTTACTCTGGCCTAATAGCTAAGGTCTTAGACTCGTACTCTGGCCTAATGGTTAAGGTCTTAACTCTTACTCTGGCCAAATAGCTAAGGTCTTAGACTCGTACTCTGGCCTAATGGTTAAGGTCTTAACTCTTACTCTGGCCTAATAGCTAAGGTCTTAGACTCGTACTCTGGCCTAATAGCTAAGGTCTTAACTCTTACTCTGGCCTACTGGTTAAGGTCTTAACTCTTACTCTGGCCTAATAGCTAAGGTCTTAGACTCGTACTCTGGCCTACTGGTTAAAGTCTTAACTCTTACTCTGGCCTACTGGTTCAGGTCTTAACTTTTACTCTGGCCTAATAGCTAAGGTCTTAACCTCGTACTCTGGCATACAGGTTAAGGTCTTAGACTCTTACTCTGGCCTACTGGTTAAGGTCTTAACTCTTACTCTGGCCTAACAGCTAAGCTCTTAGACTCTTACTCTGGCCTACTGGTTAAGGTCCTAACTCTTACTCTGGCCTAATAGCTAAGGTCTTAACTCTTACTCTGGCCTAATAGTTAAGGTCTTAACTCTTACTCTGGCCTAATAGCTAAGGTCTTAGACTCGTACTCTGGCCTACAGGTTAAGGTCTTAACTCTTACTCTGGCCTAATAGCTAAGGTCTTAGACTCGTACTCTGGCCTACTGGTTAAGGTCTTAACTCTTACTCCAGCCTAATAGCTAAGGTCTTAACTCTTACTCTGCCCTAATGGTTAAGGTCTTAACTCTTACTCTGGCCTAATAGCTAAGGTCTTAGACTCGTACTATGGCCTACAGGTTAAGGTCTTCACTCTTACTATGGCCTAATAGCTAAGGTCTTAACTCTTACTCTGGCCTAATAGCTAAGGTCTTAGACTCGTACTATGGCCTACTGGTTAAGGTCTTAACTCTTACTCTGGCCTAATAGCTAAGGTCTTCGACTCGTACTCTGGCCTAATGGTTAAGGTCTTAACTCTGACTCTGGCCTACTGGTTAAGGTCTTAACTCTTACTCTGGCCTAATAGCTAAGGTCTTAGACTCGTACTCTGGCCTAATATCTAAGGTCTTAACTCTTACTCTGGCCTAATAGCTAAGGTCTTCGACTCGTACTCTGGCCTAATGGTTAAGGTCTTAACTCTTACTCTGGCCTAATAGCTAAGGTCTTAACTCTTACTCTGGCCTAATGGTTAAGGTCTTAACTCTTACTCTGGCCTAATAGCTAAGGTCTTAGACTCGTACTATGGCCTACAGGTTAAGGTCTTAACTCTTACTCTGGCCTAATAGCTAAGGTCTTAACTCTTACTCTGGCCTAATAGCTAAGGTCTTAGACTCGTACTCTAATGGTTAAGGTCTTAACTCTTACTCTGGCCTAATAGCTAAGGTATTAACTCTTACTCTGGCATGATAGCTAAGGTCTTAGACTCGTACTCTGGCCTAATGGTTAAGGTCTTAACTCTTACTCTGGCCTACTGGTTAAGGTCTTAACTCTTACTCTGGCCTAATGGTAAAGGTCTTAGACTCTTACTCTGGCCTACTGGTTATGGTCTTAGACTCTTACTCTGGGCTAATAGCTAAGGTCTTAACTCTTACTCTGGCCTAATAGCTAATGTCTTAACTCTTACTCTGGCCTAATAGCTAAGGTCTTAGACTCGTACTATGGCCTACTGGTTAAGGTCTTAACTCTTACTCCAGCCTAATAGCTAAGGTCTTAACTCTTACTCTGGCCTAATGGTTAAGGTCTTAACTCTTACTCTGGCCTAATAGCTAAGGTCTTAGACTCGTACTATGGCCTACAGGTTAAGGTCTTCACTCTTACTATGGCCTAATAGCTAAGGTCTTAACTCTTACTCTGGCCTAATAGCTAAGGTCTTAGCTCTTACTCTGGCCTAATAGCTAAGGTCTTAGACTCGTACTATGGCCTACTGGTTAAGGTCTTAACTCTTACTCCAGCCTAATAGCTAAGGTCTTAACTCTTACTCTGGCCTAATGGTTAAGGTCTTAACTCTTACTCTGGCCTAATAGCTAAGGTCTTAGACTCGTACTATGGCCTACAGGTTAAGGTCTTCACTCTTACTATGGCCTAATAGCTAAGGTCTTAACTCTTACTCTGGCCTAATAGCTAAGGTCTTAGACTCGTACTATGGCCTACTGGTTAAGGTCTTAACTCTTACTCTGGCCTACTGGTTAAGGTCTTAACTCTTACTCTGGCCTAATAGCTAAGCTCTTAGACTCGTACTCTGGCCTACTGGTTAAGGTCTTAACTCTTACTCTGGCCTAATAGCTAAGGTCTTCGAATCGTACTCTGGCCTAATGGTTAAGGTCTTAACTCTGACTCTGGCCTACTGGTTAAGGTCTTAACTCTTACTCTGGCCTAATAGCTAAGGTCTTAGACTCGTACTCTGGCCTATTATCTAAGGTCTTAACTCTTACTCTGGCCTAATAGCTAAGGTCTTCGACACGTACTCTGGCCTAATGGTTAAGGTCTTAACTCTAACTCTGGCCTAATAGCTAAGGTCTTAACTCTTACTCTGGCCTAATGGTTAAGGTCTTAACTCTTACTCTGGCCTAATAGCTAAGGTCTTAGACTCGTACTATGGCCTAATAGCTAAGGTCTTAGACTCGTACTCTGGCCTAATGGTTAAGGTCTTAGACTCGTACTCTGGCCTACTGGTTAAGTTCTCAACTCTTACTCTGGCCTACTGGTTAAGGTCTTAACTCTTACTCTGGCCTAATAGCTAAGGTCTTAGACTCGTACTCTGGCCTAATGGTTAAGGTCTTAACTCTTACTCTGGCCAAATAGCTAAGGTCTTAGACTCGTACTCTGGCCTAATGGTTAAGGTCTTAACTCTTACTCTGGCCTAATAGCTAAGGTCTTAGACTCGTACTCTGGCCTAATAGCTAAGGTCTTAACTCTTACTCTGGCCTACTGGTTAAGGTCTTAACTCTTACTCTGGCCTAATAGCTAAGGTCTTAGACTCGTACTCTGGCCTACTGGTTAAGGTCTTAACTCTTACTCTGGCCTACTGGTTCAGGTCTTAACTTTTACTCTGGCCTAATAGCTAAGGTCTTAACCTCGTACTCTGGCCTACAGGTTAAGGTCTTAGACTCTTACTCTGGCCTACTGGTTAAGGTCTTAACTCTTACTCTGGCCTAACAGCTAAGCTCTTAGACTCTTACTCTGGCCTACTGGTTAAGGTCCTAACTCTTACTCTGGCCTTATAGCTAAGGTCTTAACTCTTACTCTGGCCTAATAGCTAAGGTCTTAACTCTTACTCTGGCCTAATAGCTAAGGTCTTAGACTCGTACTCTGGCCTACAGGTTAAGGTCTTAACTCTTACTCTGGCCTAATAGCTAAGGTCTTAGACTCGTACTCTGGCCTACTGGTTAAGGTCTTAACTCTTACTCCAGCCTAATAGCTAAGGTCTTAACTCTTACTCTGCCCTAATGGTTAAGGTCTTAACTCTTACTCTGGCCTAATAGCTAAGGTCTTAGACTCGTACTATGGCCTACAGGTTAAGGTCTTCACTCTTACTATGGCCTAATAGCTAAGGTCTTAACTCTTACTCTGGCCTAATAGCTAAGGTCTTAGACTCGTACTATGGCCTACTGGTTAAGGTCTTAACTCTTACTCTGGCCTAATAGCTAAGGTCTTCGACTCGTACTCTGGCCTAATGGTTAAGGTCTTAACTCTGACTCTGGCCTACTGGTTAAGGTCTTAACTCTTACTCTGGCCTAATAGCTAAGGTCTTAGACTCATACTCTGGCCTAATATCTAAGGTCTTAACTCTTACTCTGGCCTAATAGCTAAGGTCTTCGACTCGTACTCTGGCCTAATGGTTAAGGTCTTAACTCTTACTCTGGCCTAATAGCTAAGGTCTTAACTCTTACTCTGGCCTAATGGTTAAGGTCTTAACTCTTACTCTGGCCTAATAGCTAAGGTCTTAGACTCATACTATGGCCTACAGGTTAAGGTCTTAACTCTTACTCTGGCCTAATAGCTAAGGTCTTAACTCTTACTCTGGCCTAATAGCTAAGGTCTTAACTCGTACTCTGGCCTAATAGCTAAGGTCTTAGACTCGTACTCTGGCCTAATGTTTACGGTCTTAACTCTTACTCTGGCCTACTGGTTAAGGTCTTAGACTATTACTCTGTCCTACTGGTTAAGGTCTTAACTCTTACTCTGGCCTAATAGCTAAGGTCTTAGACTCGTACTCTGGCCTAATAGCTAAGGTCCTAGACTCGTACTCTGGCCTAATGGTTAAGGTCTTAACTCTTACACTGGCCTACTGGTTAAGGTCTTAACTCTTACTCTGGCCTAATGGTTAAGGTCTTAGACTCTTACTCTGGCCTACTGGTTAAGGTCTTAGACTCTTACTCTGTCCTACTGGTTAAGGTCTTAACTCTTACTCTGGCCTAATAGCTAAGGTCTTAGACTCGTACTCTGGCCTAATGGTTAAGGTCTTAACTCTTACTCTGGCCTAATAGCTAAGGTCTTAACTCTTACTCTGGCCTAATAGCTAAGGTCTTAACTCTTACTCTGGCCTACTGGTTAAGGTCTTAACTCTTACTCTGGCCTAATAGCTAAGGTCTTAGACTCGTACTATGGCCTACTGGTTAAGGTCTTAACTCTTACTCTGGCCTAATAGCTAAGGTCTTAGACTCGTACTCTGGCCTAATGGTTAAGGTCTTAACTCTTACTCTGGCCTAATAGCTAAGGTCTTAACTCTTACTCTGGCCTAATAGCTAAGGTCTTAGACTCGTACTATGGCCTACAGGTTAAGGTCTTAACTCTTACACTCGCCTACAGGTTAAGGTCTTAACTCTTACTCTGGCCTACAGCTTAAGGTCTTAACTCTTACTCTGGCCTACTGGTTAAGGTCTTAACTCTTACTCTGGCCTAATAGCTAAGGTCTGAGACTCGTACTCTGGCCTACAGGTTAAGGTCTTAACTCTTACTTTGGCCTACTGGTTAAGGTCTTAACTCTTACTCAGGCCTAATAGCTAAGGTCTTAAATCTTACTCTGGCCTAATAGCTAAGGTCTTAACTCTTACTCTGGCCTAATAGCTAAGGTCATAGACTCGTACTCTGGCCTAATGGTTAAGGTCTTAACTCTTACTCTGGCCTAATAGCTAAGGTCTTAACTCTTACTCTGGCCTACTGGTTAAGGTCTTAACTCTTACTCTGGCCTAATAGCTAAGCTCTTAGACTCGTACTCTGGCCTACTGGTTAAGGTCTTAACTCTTACTCTGGCCTAATAGCTAAGGTCTTCGACTCGTACTCTGGCCTAATGGTTAAGGTCTTAACTCTGACTCTGGCCTACTGGTTAAGGTCTTAACTCTTACTCTGGCCTAATAGCTAAGGTCTTAGACTCGTACTCTGGCCTAATATCTAAGGTCTTAACTCTTACTCTGGCCTAATAGCTAAGGTCTTCGACACGTACTCTGGCCTAATGGTTAAGGTCTTAACTCTTACTCTGGCCTAATAGCTAAGGTCTTAACTCTTACTCTGGCCTAATGGTTAAGGTCTTAACTCTTACTCTGGCCTAATAGCTAAGGTCTTAGACTCATACTATGGCCTAATAGCTAAGGTCTTAGACTCGTACTCTGGCCTAATGGTTAAGGTCTTAGACTCGTACTCTGGCCTACTGGTTAAGTTCTCAACTCTTACTCTGGCCTAATAGCTAAGGTCTTAGACTCGTACTCTGGCCTAATGGTTAAGGTCTTAACTCTTACTCTGGCCAAATAGCTAAGGTCTTAGACTCGTACTCTGGCCTAATGGTTAAGGTCTTAACTCTTACTCTGGCCTAATAGCTAAGGTCTTAGACTCGTACTCTGGCCTAATAGCTAAGGTCTTAACTCTTACTCTGGCCTACTGGTTAAGGTCTTAACTCTTACTCTGGCCTAATAGCTAAGGTCTTAGACTCGTACTCTGGCCTACTGGTTAAAGTCTTAACTCTTACTCTGGCCTACTGGTTCAGGTCTTAACTTTTACTCTGGCCTAATAGCTAAGGTCTTAACCTCGTACTCTGGCATACAGGTTAAGGTCTTAGACTCTTACTCTGGCCTACTGGTTAAGGTCTTAACTCTTACTCTGGCCTAACAGCTAAGCTCTTAGACTCTTACTCTGGCCTACTGGTTAAGGTCCTAACTCTTACTCTGGCCTAATAGCTAAGGTCTTAACTCTTACTCTGGCCTAATAGTTAAGGTCTTAACTCTTACTCTGGCCTAATAGCTAAGGTCTTAGACTCGTACTCTGGCCTACAGGTTAAGGTCTTAACTCTTACTCTGGCCTAATAGCTAAGGTCTTAGACTCGTAATCTGGCCTACTGGTTAAGGTCTTAACTCTTACTCCAGCCTAATAGCTAAGGTCTTAACTCTTACTCTGCCCTAATGGTTAAGGTCTTAACTCTTACTCTGGCCTAATAGCTAAGGTCTTAGACTCGTACTATGGCCTACAGGTTAAGGTCTTCACTCTTACTATGGCCTAATAGCTAAGGTCTTAACTCTTACTCTGGCCTAATAGCTAAGGTCTTAGACTCGTACTATGGCCTACTGGTTAAGGTCTTAACTCTTACTCTGGCCTAATAGCTAAGGTCTTCGACTCGTACTCTGGCCTAATGGTTAAGGTCTTAACTCTGACTCTGGCCTACTGGTTAAGGTCTTAACTCTTACCCCGGCCTAATAGCTAAGGTCTTAGACTCGTACTCTGGCCTAATATCTAAGGTCTTAACTCTTACTCTGGCCTAATAGCTAAGGTCTTCGACTCGTACTCTGGCCTAATGGTTAAGGTCTTAACTCTTACTCTGGCCTAATAGCTAAGGTCTTAACTCTTACTCTGGCCTAATGGTTAAGGTCTTAACTCTTACTCTGGCCTAATAGCTAAGGTCTTAGACTCGTACTATGGCCTACAGGTTAAGGTCTTAACTCTTACTCTGGCCTAATAGCTAAGGTCTTAACTCTTACTCTGGCCTAATAGCTAAGGTCTTAACTCGTACTCTGGCCTAATAGCTAAGGTCTTAGACTCGTAGTCTGGCCTAATGGTTACGGTCTTAACTCTTACTCTGGCCTACTGGTTAAGGTCTTAGACTATTACTCTGTCCTACTGGTTAAGGTCTTAACTCTTACTCTGGCCTAATAGCTAAGGTCTTAGACTCGTACTCTGGCCTAATAGCTAAGGTCCTAGACTCGTACTCTGGCCTAATGGTTAAGGTCTTAACTCTTACACTGGCCTACTGGTTAAGGTCTTAACTCTTACTCTGGCCTAATGGTTAAGGTCTTAGACTCTTACTCTGGCCTACTGGTTAAGGTCTTAGACTCTTACTCTGTCCTACTGGTTAAGGTCTTAACTCTTACTCTGGCCTAATAGCTAAGGTCTTAGACTCGTACTCTGGCCTAATGGTTAAGGTCTTAACTCTTACTCTGGCCTAATAGCTAAGGTCTTAACTCTTACTCTGGCCTAATAGCTAAGGTCTTAACTCTTACTCTGGCCTACTGGTTAAGGTCTTAACTCTTACTCTGGCCTAATAGCTAAGGTCTTAGACTCGTACTATGGCCTACTGGTTAAGGTCTTAACTCTTACTCTGGCCTAATAGCTAAGGTCTTAGACTCGTACTCTGGCCTAATGGTTAAGGTCTTAACTCTTACTCTGGCCTAATAGCTAAGGTCTTAACTCTTACTCTGGCCTAATAGCTAAGGTCTTAGACTCGTACTATGGCCTACAGGTTAAGGTCTTAACTCTTACACTCGCCTACAGGTTAAGGTCTTAACTCTTACTCTGGCCTACAGCTTAAGGTCTTAACTCTTACTCTGGCCTACTGGTTAAGGTCTTAACTCTTACTCTGGCCTAATAGCTAAGGTCTGAGACTCGTACTCTGGCCTACAGGTTAAGGTCTTAACTCTTACTTTGGCCTACTGGTTAAGGTCTTAACTCTTACTCAGGCCTAATAGCTAAGGTCTTAAATCTTACTCTGGCCTAATAGCTAAGGTCTTAACTCTTACTCTGGCCTAATAGCTAAGGTCATAGACTCGTACTCTGGCCTAATGGTTAAGGTCTTAACTCTTACTCTGGCCTAATAGCTAAGGTCTTAACTCTTACTCTGGCCTAATAGCTAAGGTCTTAGACTCGTACTCTAATGGTTAAAGTCTTAACTCTAACTCTGGCCTAATAGCTAAGGTATTAACTCTTACTCTGGCATGATAGCTAAGGTCTTAGACTCGTACTCTGGCCTAATGGTTAAGGTCTTAACTCTTACTCTGGCCTACTGGTTAAGGTCTTAACTGTTACTCTGGCCTAATGGTAAAGGTCTTAGACTCTTACTCTGGCCTACTGGTTATGGTCTTAGACTCTTACTCTGGGCTAATAGCTAAGGTCTTAACTTTTACTCTGGCCTAATAGCTAATTTCTTAACTCTTACTCTGGCCTACAGGTTAAGGTCTTAACTCTTACTCTGGCCTAAGAGCTAAGGTCTTAACTCTTACTCTGGCCTAATAGCTAAGGTCTTAGACTCGTACTATGGCCTACTGGTTAAGGGGTTAACTCTTACTCCAGCCTAATAGCTAAGGTCTTAACTCTTACTCTGGCCTAATGGTTAAGGTCTTAACTCTTACTCTGGCCTAATAGCTAAGGTCTTAGACTCATACTATGGCCTACAGGTTAAGGTCTTCACTCTTACTATGGCCTAATAGCTAAGGTCTTAACTCTTACTCTGGCCTAATAGCTAAGGTCTTAGACTCGTACTATGGCCTACTGGTTAAGGTCTTAACTCTTGCTCTGGCCTACTGGTTAAGGTCTTAATTCTTACTCTGGCCTAATAGCTAATGTCTTAACTCTTACTCTGGCCTACTGGTTAAGGTCTTAACTCTTACTCTGGCCTAATAGCTAAGGTCTTAGACTTGTACTCTGGCCTAATAGCTAAGGTCTTAACCTCGTACTCTGGCCTACAGGTTAAGGTCTTAGACTCTTACTCTGGCCTCCTGGTTAAGGTCTTAACTCTTACTCTAGCCTAACAGCTAAGCTCTTAGACTCTTACTCTGGCCTACTGGTTAAGGTCTTAACTCTTACTCTGGCCTAATAGCTAAGGTCTTAGACTCGTACTCTGGCCTACAGGTTAAGGTCTTAACTCTTACTCCGGCCTAATAGCTAAGGTCTTAGACTCGTACTCTGGCCTAATAGTTGAGGTCTTAACTCTTACTCTGGCCTACTGGTTAAGGTCTTAACTCTTACTCTGGCCTAATAGCTAAGGTCTAAGACTCGTACTATGGCCTACTGGTTAAGGTCTTAACTCTTACTCCAGCCTAATAGCTAAGGTCTTAACTCTTACTCTGCCCTAATGGTTAAGGTCTTAACTCTTACTCTGGCCTAATAGCTAAGGTCTTAGACTCGTACTATGGCCTACAGGTTAAGGTCTTCACTCTTACTATGGCCTAATAGCTAAGGTCTTAACTCTTACTCTGGCCTAATAGCTAAGGTCTTAGACTCGTACTATGGCCTACTGGTTAAGGTCTTAACTCTTACTCTGGCCTACTGGTTAAGGTCTTAACTCTTACTCTGGCCTAATAGCTAAGGTCTTAGACTCGTACTCTGGCCTACTGGTTAAGGTCTTACCTCTTACTCTGGCCTAATAGCTAAGGTCTTCGACTCGTACTCTGGCCTAATGGTTAAGGTCTTAACTCTGACTCTGGCCTACTGGTTAAGGTCTTAACTCTTACTCTGGCCTAATAGCTAAGGTCTGAGACTCGTACTCTGGCCTAATATCTAAGGTCTTAACTCTTACTCTGGCCTAATAGCTAAGGTCTTCGACTTGTACTCTGGCCTAATGGTTAAGGTCTTAACTCTTACTCTGGCCTAATAGCTAAGGTCTTAACTCTTACTCTGGCCTAATGGTTAAGGTCCTAACTCTTACTCTGGCCTAATAGCTAAGGTCTTAGACTCGTACTATGTCCTACAGGTTAAGGTCTTAACTCTTACTCTGGCCTAATAGCTAAGGTCTTAACTCGTACTCTGGCCTAATAGCTAAGGTCCTAGACTCGTACTCTGGCCTCATGGTTAAGGTCTTAACTCTTACTCTGGCCTACTGGTTAAGGTCTTAACTCTTACTCTGGCCTAATGGTTAAGGTCTTAGACTCTTACTCTGGCCTACTGGTTAAGGTCTTAGACTCTTACACTGTCCTACTGGTTAAGGTCTTAACTCTTACTCTGGCCTAATAGCTAAGGTCTTAGACTCGTACTCTGGCCTAATGGTTAAGGTCTTAACTCTTACTCTGGCCTAATAGCTAAGGTCTTAACTCTTACTCTGGCCTAATAGCTAAGGTCTTAACTCTTACTCTGGCCTACTGGTTAAGGTCTTAACTCTTACTCTGGCCTAATAGCTAAGGTCTTAGACTAGTACTATGGCCTACTGGTTAAGGTCTTAACTCTTACTCTGGCCTAATAGCTAAGGTCTTAGACTCGTACTCTGGCCTAATGGTTAAGGTCTTAACTCTTACTCTGGCCTAATAGCTAAGGTCTTAACTCTTACTCTGGCCTAATAGCTAAGGTCTTAGACTCGTACTATGGCCTACAGGTTAAGGTCTTAACTCTTACACTTGCCTACAGGTTAAGGTCTTAACTCTTACTCTGGCCTACAGCTTAAGGTCTTAACTCTTACTCTGGCCTACTGGTTAAGGTCTTAACTCTTACTCTGGCCTAATAGCTAAGGTCTTAGACTCGTACTCTGGCCTACAGGTTAAGGTCTTAACTCTGCCTCTGGCCTACTGGTTAAGGTCTTAACTCTTACTCAGGCCTAATAGCTAAGGTCTTAAATCTTACTCTGGCCTAATAGCTAAGGTCTTAACTCTTACTCTGGCCTAATAGCTAAGGTCTTAGACTCGTACTCTAATGGTTAAGGTCTTAACTCTTACTCTGGCCTAATAGCTAAGGTATTAACTCTTACTCTGGCATGATAGCTAAGGTCTTAGACTCGTACTCTGGCCTAATGGTTAAGGTCTTAACTCTTACTCTGGCCTACTGGTTAAGGTCTTAACTCTTACTCTGGCCTAATGGTAAAGGTCTTAGACTCTTACTCTGGCCTACTGGTTATGGTCTTAGACTCTTACTCTGGGCTAATAGCTAAGGTCTTAACTCTTACTCTGGCCTAATAGCTAATGTCTTAACTCTTACTCTGGCCTAATAGCTAAGGTCTTAGACTCGTACTCTGGCCTAATGGTTAAGGTCTTAACTCTTACTCTGGCCTAATAGCTAAGGTCTTAACTCTTACTCTGGCCTAATGGTTAAGGTCTTAACTCTTACTCTGGCCTAATAGCTAAGGTCTTAGACTCGTACTATGGCCTACAGGTTAAGGTCTTAACTCTTACTCTGGCCTAATAGCTAAGGTCTTAACTCTTACTCTGGCCTAATAGCTAAGGTCTTAACTCGTACTCTTGCCTAATAGCTAAGGTCTTAGACTCGTACTCTGGCCTAATGGTTACGGTCTTAACTCTTACTCTGGCCTACTGGTTAAGGTCTTAGACTATTACTCTGTCCTACTGGTTAAGGTCTTAACACTTACTCTGGCCTAATAGCTAAGGTCTTAGACTCGTACTCTGGCCTAATAGCTAAGGTCTTAGACTCGTACTCTGGCCTAATGGTTAAGGTCTTAACTCTTACTCTGGCCTAATAGCTAAGGTCTTAGACTCGTACTCTGGCCTAATAGCTAAGGTCTTAACTCTTACTCTGGCCTACTGGTTAAGGTCTTAACTCTTACTCTGGCCTAATAGCTAAGGTCTTAGACTCGTACTCTGGCCTACTGGTTAAGGTCTTAACTCTTACTCTGGCCTACTGGTTAAGGTCTTAACTCTTACTCTGGCCTACTGGTTAAGGTCTTAACTCTTACTCTAGCCTAACACCTAAGCTCTTAGACTCTTACTCTGGCCTACTG
Organism: Triturus cristatus; assembly: GCF_964204655.1. Lineage (NCBI taxonomy): Eukaryota > Metazoa > Chordata > Amphibia > Caudata > Salamandridae > Triturus > Triturus cristatus. The sequence continues at coordinate 239,913,579 of NC_140580.1, read as the reverse complement.
GTTAAGGTCTTAACTCTTACTCTGGCCTAATAGCTAAGGTCTTAACTCTTACTCTGGCCTAATAGCTAAGGTCTTAACTCTTACTCTGGCCTAATAGCTAAGGTCTTAGACTCGTACTCTGGCCTACAGGTTAAGGTCTTAACTCTTACTCCGGCCTAATAGCTAAGGTCTTAGACTCGTACTCTGGCCTAATAGCTAAGGTCTTAACTCTTACTCTGGCCTAATAGCTAAGGTCTTAACTCTTACTCTGGCCTACTGGTTAAGGTCTTAACTCTTACTCTGGCCTAATAGCTAAGGTCTTAGACTCGTACTATGGCCTACTGGTTAAGGTCTTAACTCTTACTCTGGCCTAATAGCTAAGGTCTTAGACTCGTACTCTGGCCTAATGGTTAAGGTCTTAACTCTTACTCTGGCCTAATAGCTAAGGTCTTAACTCTTACTCTGGCCTAATAGCTAAGGTCTTAGACTCGTACTATGGCCTACAGGTTAAGGTCTTAACTCTTACACTCGCCTACAGGTTAAGGTCTTAACTCTTACTCTGGCCTACAGCTTAAGGTCTTAACTCTTACTCTGGCCTACTGGTTAAGGTCTTAACTCTTACTCTGGCCTAATAGCTAAGGTCTTAGACTCATACTCTGGCCTACAGGTTAAGGTCTTAACTCTTACTCTGGCCTACTGGTTAAGGTCTTAACTATTACTCAGGCCTAATAGCTAAGGTCTTAAATCTTACTCTGGCCTAATAGCTAAGGTCTTAACTCTTACTCTGGCCTAATAGCTAAGGTCATAGACTCGTACTCTGGCCTAATGGTTAAGGTCTTAACTCTTACTCTGGCCTAATGGTTAAGGTCTTAACTCTTACTCTGGCCTAATAGCTAAGGTCTTAACTCTTACTCTGGCCTAATAGCTAAGGTCTTAGACTCGTACTCTAATGGTTAAGGTCTTAACTCTTACTCTGGCCTAATAGCTAAGGTATTAACTCTTACTCTGGCATGATAGCTAAGGTCTTAGACTCGTACTCTGGCCTAATGGTTAAGGTCTTAACTCTTACTCTGGCCTACTGGTTAAGGTCTTAACTCTTACTCTGGCCTAATGGTAAAGGTCTTAGACTCTTACTCTGGCCTACTGGTTATGGTCTTAGACTCTTACTCTGGGCTAATAGCTAAGGTCTTAACTCTTACTCTGGCCTAATAGCTAATGTCTTAACTCTTACTCTGGCCTAATAGCTAAGGTCTTAGACTCGTACTATGGCCTACTGGTTAAGGTCTTAACTCTTACTCTGGCCTAATAGCTAAGGTCTTAACTCTTACTCTGGCCTAATAGCTAAGGTCTTAACTCTTACTCTGGCCTACTGGTTAAGGTCTTAACTCTTACTCTGGCCTAATAGCTAAGGTCTTAGACTCGTACTCTGGCCTACTGGTTAAGGTCTTAGACTCTTACTCTGTCCTACTGGTTAAGGTCTTAACTCTTACTCTGGCCTAATAGCTAAGGTCTTAGACTCGTACTCTGGCCTAATGGTTAAGGTCTTAACTCTTACTCTGGCCTAATAGCTAAGGTCTTAACTCTTACTTTGGCCTAATAGCTAAGGTCTTAACTCTTACTCTGGCCTACTGGTTAAGGTCTTAACTCTTACTCTGGCCTAATAGCTAAGGTCTAAGACTCGTACTATGGCCTACTGGTTAAGGTCTTTACTCTTACTCTGGCCTAATAGCTAAGGTCTTAGACTCGTACTCTGGCCTAATGGTTAAGGTCTTAACTCTTACTCTGGCCTAATAGCTAAGGTCTTAACTCTTACTCTGGCCTAATAGCTAAGGTCTTAGACTCGTACTATGGCCTACAGGTTAAGGTCTTAACTCTTACACTCGCCTACAGGTTAAGGTCTTAACTCTTACTCTGGCCTACAGCTTAAGGTCTTAACTCTTACTCTGGCCTACTGGTTAAGGTCTTAACTCTTACTCTGGCCTAATAGCTAAGGTCTTAGACTCGTACTCTGGCCTACAGGTTAAGGTCTTAACTCTGCCTCTAGCCTACTGGTTAAGGTCTTAACTCTTACTCAGGCCTAATAGCTAAGGTCTTAAATCTTACTCTGGCCTAATAGCTAAGGTCTTAACTCTTACTCTGGCCTAATAGCTAAGGTCTTAGACTCGTACTCTAATGGTTAAGGTCTTAACTCTTACTCTGGCCTAATAGCTAAGGTATTAACTCTTACTCTGGCATGATAGCTAAGGTCTTAGACTCGTACTCTGGCCTAATGGTTAAGGTCTTAACTCTTACTCTGGCCTACTGGTTAAGGTCTTAACTCTTACTCTGGCCTAATGGTAAAGGTCTTAGACTCTTACTCTGGCCTACTGGTTATGGTCTTAGACTCTTACTCTGGGCTAATAGCTAAGGTCTTAACTCTTACTCTGGCCTAATAGCTAATGTCTTAACTCTTACTCTGGCCTAATAGCTAAGGTCTTAGACTCGTACTATGGCCTACTGGTTAAGGTCTTAACTCTTACTCCAGCCTAATAGCTAAGGTCTTAACTCTTACTCTGGCCTAATGGTTAAGGTCTTAACTCTTACTCTGGCCTAATAGCTAAGGTCTTACACTCGTACTATGGCCTACTGGTTAAGGTCTTAACTCTTACTCTGGCCTACTGGTTAAGGTCTTAACTCTTACTCTGGCCTAATAGCTAAGGTCTTAGACTCGTACTCTGGCCTACTGGTTAAGGTCTTAACTCTTACTCTGGCCTAATAGCTAAGGTCTTCGACTCGTACTCTGGCCTAATGGTTAAGGTCTTAACTCTGACTCTGGCCTACTGGTTAAGGTCTTAACTCTTACTCTGGCCTAATAGCTAAGGTCTTAGACTCGTACTCTGGCCTAATATCTAAGGTCTTAACTCTTACTCTGGCCTAATAGCTAAGGTCTTCGACACGTACTCTGGCCTAATGGTTAAGGTCTTAACTCTTACTCTGGCCTAATAGCTAAGGTCTTAACTCTTACTCTGGCCTAATGGTTAAGGTCTTAACTCTTACTCTGGCCTAATAGCTAAGGTCTTAGACTCGTACTATGGCCTACAGGTTAAGGTCTTAACTCTTACTCTGGCCTAATAGCTAAGGTCTTAACTCTTACTCTGGCCTAATAGCTAAGGTCTTAACTCGTACTCTTGCCTAATAGCTAAGGTCTTAGACTCGTACTCTGGCCTAATGGTTACGGTCGTAACTCTTACTCTGGCCTACTGGTTAAGGTCTTAGACTATTACTCTGTCCTACTGGTTAAGGTCTTAACACTTACTCTGGCCTAATAGCTAAGGTCTTAGACTCGTACTCTGGCCTAATAGCTAAGGTCTTAGACTCGTACTCTGGCCTAATGGTTAAGGTCTTAACTCTTACTCTGGCCTAATAGCTAAGGTCTTAGACTCGTACTCTGGCCTAATAGCTAAGGTCTTAACTCTTACTCTGGCCTACTGGTTAAGGTCTTAACTCTTACTCTGGCCTAATAGCTAAGGTCTTAGACTCGTACTCTGGCCTACTGGTTAAGGTCTTAACTCTTACTCTGGCCTACTGGTTAAGGTCTTAACTCTTACTCTGGCCTACTGGTTAAGGTCTTAACTCTTACTCTAGCCTAACAGCTAAGCTCTTAGACTCTTACTCTGGCCTACTGGTTAAGGTCTTAACTCTTACTCTGGCCTAATAGCTAAGGTCTTAACTCTTACTCTGGCCTAATAGCTAAGGTCTTAACTCTTACTCTGGCCTAATAGCTAAGGTCTTAGACTCGTACTCTGGCCTACAGGTTAAGGTCTTAACTCTTACTCCGGCCTAATAGCTAAGGTCTTAGACTCGTACTCTGGCCTAATAGCTAAGGTCTTAACTCTTACTCTGGCCTAATAGCTAAGGTCTTAACTCTTACTCTGGCCTACTGGTTAAGGTCTTAACTCTTACTCTGGCCTAATAGCTAAGGTCTTAGACTCGTACTATGGCCTACTGGTTAAGGTCTTAACTCTTACTCTGGCCTAATAGCTAAGGTCTTAGACTCGTACTCTGGCCTAATAGCTAAGGTCTTAGACTCGTACTATGGCCTACTGGTTAAGGTCTTAACTCTTACTCTGGCCTACTGGTTAAGGTCTTAACTCTTACTCTGGCCTAATAGCTAAGGTCTTAGACTCGTACTCTGGCCTACTGGTTAAGGTCTTACCTCTTACTCTGGCCTAATAGCTAAGGTCTTCGACTCGTACTCTGGCCTAATGGTTAAGGTCTTAACTCTGACTCTGGCCTACTGGTTAAGGTCTTAACTCTTACTCTGGCCTAATAGCTAAGGTCTGAGACTCGTACTCTGGCCTAATATCTAAGGTCTTAACTCTTACTCTGGCCTAATAGCTAAGGTCTTCGACTTGTACTCTGGCCTAATGGTTAAGGTCTTAACTCTTACTCTGGCCTAATAGCTAAGGTCTTAACTCTTACTCTGGCCTAATGGTTAAGGTCCTAACTCTTACTCTGGCCTAATAGCTAAGGTCTTAGACTCGTACTATGTCCTACAGGTTAAGGTCTTAACTCTTACTCTGGCCTAATAGCTAAGGTCTTAACTCGTACTCTGGCCTAATAGCTAAGGTCCTAGACTCGTACTCTGGCCTCATGGTTAAGGTCTTAACTCTTACTCTGGCCTACTGGTTAAGGTCTTAACTCTTACTCTGGCCTAATGGTTAAGGTCTTAGACTCTTACTCTGGCCTACTGGTTAAGGTCTTAGACTCTTACACTGTCCTACTGGTTAAGGTCTTAACTCTTACTCTGGCCTAATAGCTAAGGTCTTAGACTCGTACTCTGGCCTAATGGTTAAGGTCTTAACTCTTACTCTGGCCTAATAGCTAAGGTCTTAACTCTTACTCTGGCCTAATAGCTAAGGTCTTAACTCTTACTCTGGCCTACTGGTTAAGGTCTTAACTCTTACTCTGGCCTAATAGCTAAGGTCTTAGACTAGTACTATGGCCTACTGGTTAAGGTCTTAACTCTTACTCTGGCCTAATAGCTAAGGTCTTAGACTCGTACTCTGGCCTAATGGTTAAGGTCTTAACTCTTACTCTGGCCTAATAGCTAAGGTCTTAACTCTTACTCTGGCCTAATAGCTAAGGTCTTAGACTCGTACTATGGCCTACAGGTTAAGGTCTTAACTCTTACACTTGCCTACAGGTTAAGGTCTTAACTCTTACTCTGGCCTACAGCTTAAGGTCTTAACTCTTACTCTGGCCTACTGGTTAAGGTCTTAACTCTTACTCTGGCCTAATAGCTAAGGTCTTAGACTCGTACTCTGGCCTACAGGTTAAGGTCTTAACTCTGCCTCTGGCCTACTGGTTAAGGTCTTAACTCTTACTCAGGCCTAATAGCTAAGGTCTTAAATCTTACTCTGGCCTAATAGCTAAGGTCTTAACTCTTACTCTGGCCTAATAGCTAAGGTCTTAGACTCGTACTCTAATGGTTAAGGTCTTAACTCTTACTCTGGCCTAATAGCTAAGGTATTAACTCTTACTCTGGCATGATAGCTAAGGTCTTAGACTCGTACTCTGGCCTAATGGTTAAGGTCTTAACTCTTACTCTGGCCTACTGGTTAAGGTCTTAACTCTTACTCTGGCCTAATGGTAAAGGTCTTAGACTCTTACTCTGGCCTACTGGTTATGGTCTTAGACTCTTACTCTGGGCTAATAGCTAAGGTCTTAACTCTTACTCTGGCCTAATAGCTAATGTCTTAACTCTTACTCTGGCCTAATAGCTAAGGTCTTAGACTCGTACTCTGGCCTAATGGTTAAGGTCTTAACTCTTACTCTGGCCTAATAGCTAAGGTCTTAACTCTTACTCTGGCCTAATGGTTAAGGTCTTAACTCTTACTCTGGCCTAATAGCTAAGGTCTTAGACTCGTACTATGGCCTACAGGTTAAGGTCTTAACTCTTACTCTGGCCTAATAGCTAAGGTCTTAACTCTTACTCTGGCCTAATAGCTAAGGTCTTAACTCGTACTCTTGCCTAATAGCTAAGGTCTTAGACTCGTACTCTGGCCTAATGGTTACGGTCTTAACTCTTACTCTGGCCTACTGGTTAAGGTCTTAGACTATTACTCTGTCCTACTGGTTAAGGTCTTAACACTTACTCTGGCCTAATAGCTAAGGTCTTAGACTCGTACTCTGGCCTAATAGCTAAGGTCTTAGACTCGTACTCTGGCCTAATGGTTAAGGTCTTAACTCTTACTCTGGCCTAATAGCTAAGGTCTTAGACTCGTACTCTGGCCTAATAGCTAAGGTCTTAACTCTTACTCTGGCCTACTGGTTAAGGTCTTAACTCTTACTCTGGCCTAATAGCTAAGGTCTTAGACTCGTACTCTGGCCTACTGGTTAAGGTCTTAACTCTTACTCTGGCCTACTGGTTAAGGTCTTAACTCTTACTCTGGCCTACTGGTTAAGGTCTTAACTCTTACTCTAGCCTAACACCTAAGCTCTTAGACTCTTACTCTGGCCTACTGGTTAAGGTCTTAACTCTTACTCTGGCCTAATAGCTAAGGTCTTAACTCTTACTCTGGCCTAATAGCTAAGGTCTTAACTCTTACTCTGGCCTAATAGCTAAGGTCTTAGACTCGTACTCTGGCCTACAGGTTAAGGTCTTAACTCTTACTCCGGCCTAATAGCTAAGGTCTTAGACTCGTACTCTGGCCTAATAGCTAAGGTCTTAACTCTTACTCTGGCCTAATAGCTAAGGTCTTAACTCTTACTCTGGCCTACTGGTTAAGGTCTTAACTCTTACTCTGGCCTAATAGCTAAGGTCTTAGACTCGTACTATGGCCTACTGGTTAAGGTCTTAACTCTTACTCTGGCCTAATAGCTAAGGTCTTAGACTCGTACTCTGGCCTAATGGTTAAGGTCTTAACTCTTACTCTGGCCTAATAGCTAAGGTCTTAACTCTTACTCTGGCCTAATAGCTAAGGTCTTAGACTCGTACTATGGCCTACAGGTTAAGGTCTTAACTCTTACACTCGCCTACAGGTTAAGGTCTTAACTCTTACTCTGGCCTACAGCTTAAGGTCTTAACTCTTACTCTGGCCTACTGGTTAAGGTCTTAACTCTTACTCTGGCCTAATAGCTAAGGTCTTAGACTCATACTCTGGCCTACAGGTTAAGGTCTTAACTCTTACTCTGGCCTACTGGTTAAGGTCTTAACTATTACTCAGGCCTAATAGCTAAGGTCTTAAATCTTACTCTGGCCTAATAGCTAAGGTCTTAACTCTTACTCTGGCCTAATAGCTAAGGTCATAGACTCGTACTCTGGCCTAATGGTTAAGGTCTTAACTCTTACTCTGGCCTAATGGTTAAGGTCTTAACTCTTACTCTGGCCTAATAGCTAAGGTCTTAACTCTTACTCTGGCCTAATAGCTAAGGTCTTAGACTCGTACTCTAATGGTTAAGGTCTTAACTCTTACTCTGGCCTAATAGCTAAGGTATTAACTCTTACTCTGGCATGATAGCTAAGGTCTTAGACTCGTACTCTGGCCTAATGGTTAAGGTCTTAACTCTTACTCTGGCCTACTGGTTAAGGTCTTAACTCTTACTCTGGCCTAATGGTAAAGGTCTTAGACTCTTACTCTGGCCTACTGGTTATGGTCTTAGACTCTTACTCTGGGCTAATAGCTAAGGTCTTAACTCTTACTCTGGCCTAATAGCTAATGTCTTAACTCTTACTCTGGCCTAATAGCTAAGGTCTTAGACTCGTACTATGGCCTACTGGTTAAGGTCTTAACTCTTACTCTGGCCTAATAGCTAAGGTCTTAACTCTTACTCTGGCCTAATAGCTAAGGTCTTAACTCTTACTCTGGCCTACTGGTTAAGGTCTTAACTCTTACTCTGGCCTAATAGCTAAGGTCTTAGACTCGTACTCTGGCCTACTGGTTAAGGTCTTAGACTCTTACTCTGTCCTACTGGTTAAGGTCTTAACTCTTACTCTGGCCTAATAGCTAAGGTCTTAGACTCGTACTCTGGCCTAATGGTTAAGGTCTTAACTCTTACTCTGGCCTAATAGCTAAGGTCTTAACTCTTACTTTGGCCTAATAGCTAAGGTCTTAACTCTTACTCTGGCCTACTGGTTAAGGTCTTAACTCTTACTCTGGCCTAATAGCTAAGGTCTAAGACTCGTACTATGGCCTACTGGTTAAGGTCTTTACTCTTACTCTGGCCTAATAGCTAAGGTCTTAGACTCGTACTCTGGCCTAATGGTTAAGGTCTTAACTCTTACTCTGGCCTAATAGCTAAGGTCTTAACTCTTACTCTGGCCTAATAGCTAAGGTCTTAGACTCGTACTATGGCCTACAGGTTAAGGTCTTAACTCTTACACTCGCCTACAGGTTAAGGTCTTAACTCTTACTCTGGCCTACAGCTTAAGGTCTTAACTCTTACTCTGGCCTACTGGTTAAGGTCTTAACTCTTACTCTGGCCTAATAGCTAAGGTCTTAGACTCGTACTCTGGCCTACAGGTTAAGGTCTTAACTCTGCCTCTAGCCTACTGGTTAAGGTCTTAACTCTTACTCAGGCCTAATAGCTAAGGTCTTAAATCTTACTCTGGCCTAATAGCTAAGGTCTTAACTCTTACTCTGGCCTAATAGCTAAGGTCTTAGACTCGTACTCTAATGGTTAAGGTCTTAACTCTTACTCTGGCCTAATAGCTAAGGTATTAACTCTTACTCTGGCATGATAGCTAAGGTCTTAGACTCGTACTCTGGCCTAATGGTTAAGGTCTTAACTCTTACTCTGGCCTACTGGTTAAGGTCTTAACTCTTACTCTGGCCTAATGGTAAAGGTCTTAGACTCTTACTCTGGCCTACTGGTTATGGTCTTAGACTCTTACTCTGGGCTAATAGCTAAGGTCTTAACTCTTACTCTGGCCTAATAGCTAATGTCTTAACTCTTACTCTGGCCTAATAGCTAAGGTCTTAGACTCGTACTATGGCCTACTGGTTAAGGTCTTAACTCTTACTCCAGCCTAATAGCTAAGGTCTTAACTCTTACTCTGGCCTAATGGTTAAGGTCTTAACTCTTACTCTGGCCTAATAGCTAAGGTCTTACACTCGTACTATGGCCTACTGGTTAAGGTCTTAACTCTTACTCTGGCCTACTGGTTAAGGTCTTAACTCTTACTCTGGCCTAATAGCTAAGGTCTTAGACTCGTACTCTGGCCTACTGGTTAAGGTCTTAACTCTTACTCTGGCCTAATAGCTAAGGTCTTCGACTCGTACTCTGGCCTAATGGTTAAGGTCTTAACTCTGACTCTGGCCTACTGGTTAAGGTCTTAACTCTTACTCTGGCCTAATAGCTAAGGTCTTAGACTCGTACTCTGGCCTAATATCTAAGGTCTTAACTCTTACTCTGGCCTAATAGCTAAGGTCTTCGACACGTACTCTGGCCTAATGGTTAAGGTCTTAACTCTTACTCTGGCCTAATAGCTAAGGTCTTAACTCTTACTCTGGCCTAATGGTTAAGGTCTTAACTCTTACTCTGGCCTAATAGCTAAGGTCTTAGACTCGTACTATGGCCTACAGGTTAAGGTCTTAACTCTTACTCTGGCCTAATAGCTAAGGTCTTAACTCTTACTCTGGCCTAATAGCTAAGGTCTTAACTCGTACTCTTGCCTAATAGCTAAGGTCTTAGACTCGTACTCTGGCCTAATGGTTACGGTCGTAACTCTTACTCTGGCCTACTGGTTAAGGTCTTAGACTATTACTCTGTCCTACTGGTTAAGGTCTTAACACTTACTCTGGCCTAATAGCTAAGGTCTTAGACTCGTACTCTGGCCTAATAGCTAAGGTCTTAGACTCGTACTCTGGCCTAATGGTTAAGGTCTTAACTCTTACTCTGGCCTAATAGCTAAGGTCTTAGACTCGTACTCTGGCCTAATAGCTAAGGTCTTAACTCTTACTCTGGCCTACTGGTTAAGGTCTTAACTCTTACTCTGGCCTAATAGCTAAGGTCTTAGACTCGTACTCTGGCCTACTGGTTAAGGTCTTAACTCTTACTCTGGCCTACTGGTTAAGGTCTTAACTCTTACTCTGGCCTACTGGTTAAGGTCTTAACTCTTACTCTAGCCTAACAGCTAAGCTCTTAGACTCTTACTCTGGCCTACTGGTTAAGGTCTTAACTCTTACTCTGGCCTAATAGCTAAGGTCTTAACTCTTACTCTGGCCTAATAGCTAAGGTCTTAACTCTTACTCTGGCCTAATAGCTAAGGTCTTAGACTCGTACTCTGGCCTACAGGTTAAGGTCTTAACTCTTACTCCGGCCTAATAGCTAAGGTCTTAGACTCGTACTCTGGCCTAATAGCTAAGGTCTTAACTCTTACTCTGGCCTAATAGCTAAGGTCTTAACTCTTACTCTGGCCTACTGGTTAAGGTCTTAACTCTTACTCTGGCCTAATAGCTAAGGTCTTAGACTCGTACTATGGCCTACTGGTTAAGGTCTTAACTCTTACTCTGGCCTAATAGCTAAGGTCTTAGACTCGTACTCTGGCCTAATGGTTAAGGTCTTAACTCTAACTCTGGCCTAATAGCTAAGGTCTTAACTCTTACTCTGGCCTAATAGCTAAGGTCTTAGACTCGTACTATGGCCTACAGGTTAAGGTCTTAACTCTTACACTCGCCTACAGGTTAAGGTCTTAACTCTTACTCTGGCCTACAGCTTAAGGTCTTAACTCTTACTCTGGCCTACTGGTTAAGGTCTTAACTCTTACTCTGGCCTAATAGCTAAGGTCTTAGACTCGTACTCTGGCCTACAGGTTAAAGTCTTAACTCTTACTCTGGCCTACTGGTTAAGGTCTTAACTATTACTCAGGCCTAATAGCTAAGGTATTAAATCTTACTCTGGCCTAATAGCTAAGGTCTTAACTCTTACTCTGGCCTAATAGCTAAGGTCATAGACTCGTACTCTGGCCTAATGGTTAAGGTCTTAACTCTTACTCTGGCCTAATAGCTAAGGTCTTAACTCTTACTCTGGCCTAATAGCTAAGGTCTTAGACTCGTACTCTAATGGTTAATGTCTTAACTCTTACTCTGGCCTAATAGCTAAGGTATTAACTCTTACTCTGGCATGATAGCTAAGGTCTTAGACTCGTACTCTGGCCTAATGGTTAAGGTCTTAACTCTTACTCTGGCCTACTGGTTAAGGTCTTAACTCTTACTCTGGCCTAATGGTAAAGGTCTTAGACTCTTACTCTGGCCTACTGGTTATGGTCTTAGACTCTTACTCTGGGCTAATAGCTAAGGTCTTAACTCTTACTCTGGCCTAATAGCTAATGTCTTAACTCTTACTCTGGCCTAATAGCTAAGGTCTTAGACTCGTACTATGGCCTACTGGTTAAGGTCTTAACTCTTACTCTGGCCTAATAGCTAAGGTCTTAACTCTTACTCTGGCCTAATAGCTAAGGTCTTAACTCTTACTCTGGCCTACTGGTTAAGGTCTTAACTCTTACTCTGGCCTAATAGCTAAGGTCTTAGACTCGTACTCTGGCCTACTGGTTAAGGTCTTAGACTCTTACTCTGTCCTACTGGTTAAGGTCTTAACTCTTACTCTGGCCTAATAGCTAAGGTCTTAGACTCGTACTCTGGCCTAATGGTTAAGGTCTTAACTCTTACTCTGGCCTAATAGCTAAGGTCTTAACTCTTACTTTGGCCTAATAGCTAAGGTCTTAACTCTTACTCTGGCCTACTGGTTAAGGTCTTAACTCTTACTCTGGCCTAATAGCTAAGGTCTTAGACTCGTACTATGGCCTACTGGTTAAGGTCTTAACTCTTACTCTGGCCTAATAGCTAAGGTCTTAGACTCGTACTCTGGCCTAATGGTTAAGGTCTTAACTCTTACTCTGGCCTAATAGCTAAGGTCTTAACTCTTACTCTGGCCTAATAGCTAAGGTCTTAGACTCGTACTATGGCCTACAGGTTAAGGTCTTAACTCTTACACTCGCCTACAGGTTAAGGTCTTAACTCTTACTCTGGCCTACAGCTTAAGGTCTTAACTCTTACTCTGGCCTACTGGTTAAGGTCTTAACTCTTACTCTGGCCTAATAGCTAAGGTCTTAGACTCGTACTCTGGCCTACAGGTTAAGGTCTTAACTCTGCCTCTAGCCTACTGGTTAAGGTCTTAACTCTTACTCAGGCCTAATAGCTAAGGTCTTAAATCTTACTCTGGCCTAATAGCTAAGGTCTTAACTCTTACTCTGGCCTAATAGCTAAGGTCTTAGACTCGTACTCTAATGGTTAAGGTCTTAACTCTTACTCTGGCCTAATAGCTAAGGTATTAACTCTTACTCTGGCATGATAGCTAAGGTCTTAGACTCGTACTCTGGCCTAATGGTTAAGGTCTTAACTCTTACTCTGGCCTACTGGTTAAGGTCTTAACTCTTACTCTGGCCTAATGGTAAAGGTCTTAGACTCTTACTCTGGCCTACTGGTTATGGTCTTAGACTCTTACTCTGGGGTAATAGCTAAGGTCTTAACTCTTACTCTGGCCTAATAGCTAATGTCTTAACTCTTACTCTGGCCTAATAGCTAAGGTCTTAGACTCGTACTATGGCCTACTGGTTAAGGTCTTAACTCTTACTCCAGCCTAATAGCTAAGGTCTTAACTCTTACTCTGGCCTAATGGTTAAGGTCTTAACTCTTACTCTGGCCTAATAGCTAAGGTCTTACACTCGTACTATGGCCTACTGGTTAAGGTCTTAACTCTTACTCTGGCCTACTGGTTAAGGTCTTAACTCTTACTCTGGCCTAATAGCTAAGGTCTTAGACTCGTACTCTGGCCTACTGGTTAAGGTCTTAACTCTTACTCTGGCCTAATAGCTAAGGTCTTCGACTCGTACTCTGGCCTAATGGTTAAGGTCTTAACTCTGACTCTGGCCTACTGGTTAAGGTCTTAACTCTTACTCTGGCCTAATAGCTAAGGTCTTAGACTCGTACTCTGGCCTAATATCTAAGGTCTTAACTCTTACTCTGGCCTAATAGCTAAGGTCTTCGACACGTACTCTGGCCTAATGGTTAAGGTCTTAACTCTTACTCTGGCCTAATAGCTAAGGTCTTAACTCTTACTCTGGCCTAATGGTTAAGGTCTTAACTCTTACTCTGGCCTAATAGCTAAGGTCTTAGACTCGTACTATGGCCTACAGGTTAAGGTCTTAACTCTTACTCTGGCCTAATAGCTAAGGTCTTAACTCTTACTCTGGCCTAATAGCTAAGGTCTTAACTCGTACTCTTGCCTAATAGCTAAGGTCTTAGACTCGTACTCTGGCCTAATGGTTACGGTCTTAACTCTTACTCTGGCCTACTGGTTAAGGTCTTAGACTATTACTCTGTCCTACTGGTTAAGGTCTTAACACTTACTCTGGCCTAATAGCTAAGGTCTTAGACTCGTACTCTGGCCTAATAGCTAAGGTCTTAGACTCGTACTCTGGCCTAATGGTTAAGGTCTTAACTCTTACTCTGGCCTAATAGCTAAGGTCTTAGACTCGTACTCTGGCCTAATAGCTAAGGTCTTAACTCTTACTCTGGCCTACTGGTTAAGGTCTTAACTCTTACTCTGGCCTAATAGCTAAGGTCTTAGACTCGTACTCTGGCCTACTGGTTAAGGTCTTAACTCTTACTCTGGCCTACTGGTTAAGGTCTTAACTCTTACTCTGGCCTACTGGTTAAGGTCTTAACTCTTACTCTAGCCTAACAGCTAAGCTCTTAGACTCTTACTCTGGCCTACTGGTTAAGGTCTTAACTCTTACTCTGGCCTAATAGCTAAGGTCTTAACTCTTACTCTGGCCTAATAGCTAAGGTCTTAACTCTTACTCTGGCCTAATAGCTAAGGTCTTAGACTCGTACTCTGGCCTACAGGTTAAGGTCTTAACTCTTACTCCGGCCTAATAGCTAAGGTCTTAGACTCGTACTCTGGCCTAATAGCTAAGGTCTTAACTCTTACTCTGGCCTAATAGCTAAGGTCTTAACTCTTACTCTGGCCTACTGGTTAAGGTCTTAACTCTTACTCTGGCCTAATAGCTAAGGTCTTAGACTCGTACTATGGCCTACTGGTTAAGGTCTTAACTCTTACTCTGGCCTAATAGCTAAGGTCTTAGACTCGTACTCTGGCCTAATGGTTAAGGTCTTAACTCTTACTCTGGCCTAATAGCTAAGGTCTTAACTCTTACTCTGGCCTAATAGCTAAGGTCTTAGACTCGTACTATGGCCTACAGGTTAAGGTCTTAACTCTTACACTCGCCTACAGGTTAAGGTCTTAACTCTTACTCTGGCCTACAGCTTAAGGTCTTAACTCTTACTCTGGCCTACTGGTTAAGGTCTTAACTCTTACTCTGGCCTAATAGCTAAGGTCTTAGACTCGTACTCTGGCCTACAGGTTAAAGTCTTAACTCTTACTCTGGCCTACTGGTTAAGGTCTTAACTATTACTCAGGCCTAATAGCTAAGGTATTAAATCTTACTCTGGCCTAATAGCTAAGGTCTTAACTCTTACTCTGGCCTAATAGCTAAGGTCATAGACTCGTACTCTGGCCTAATGGTTAAGGTCTTAACTCTTACTCTGGCCTAATAGCTAAGGTCTTAACTCTTACTCTGGCCTAATAGCTAAGGTCTTAGACTCGTACTCTAATGGTTAATGTCTTAACTCTTACTCTGGCCTAATAGCTAAGGTATTAACTCTTACTCTGGCATGATAGCTAAGGTCTTAGACTCGTACTCTGGCCTAATGGTTAAGGTCTTAACTCTTACTCTGGCCTACTGGTTAAGGTCTTAACTCTTACTCTGGCCTAATGGTAAAGGTCTTAGACTCTTACTCTGGCCTACTGGTTATGGTCTTAGACTCTTACTCTGGGCTAATAGCTAAGGTCTTAACTCTTACTCTGGCCTAATAGCTAATGTCTTAACTCTTACTCTGGCCTAATAGCTAAGGTCTTAGACTCGTACTATGGCCTACTGGTTAAGGTCTTAACTCTTACTCGAGCCTAATAGCTAAGGTCTTAACTCTTACTCTGGCCTAATGGTTAAGGTCTTAACTCTTACTCTGGCCTAATAGCTAAGGTCTTAGACTCGTACTATGGCCTACTGGTTAAGGTCTTAACTCTTACTCTGGCCTACTGGTTAAGGTCTTAACTCTTACTCTGGCCTAATAGCTAAGGTCTTAGACTTGTACTCTGGCCTACTGGTTAAGGTCTTAACTCTTACTCTGGCCTAATAGCTAAGGTCTTCGACTCGTACTCTGGCCTAATGGTTAAGGTCTTAACTCTGACTCTGGCCTACTGGTTAAGGTCTTAACTCTTACTCTGGCCTAATAGCTAAGGTCTTAGACTCGTACTCTGGCCTAATATCTAAGGTCTTAACTCTTACTCTGGCCTAATAGCTAAGGTCTTCGACACGTACTCTGGCCTAATGGTTAAGGTCTTAACTCTTACTCTGGCCTAATAGCTAAGGTCTTAACTCTTACTCTGGCCTAATGGTTAAGGTCTTAACTCTTACTCTGGCCTAATAGCTAAGGTCTTAGACTCGTACTATGGCCTACAGGTTAAGGTCTTAACTCTTACTCTGGCCTAATAGCTAAGGTCTTAACTCTTACTCTGGCCTAATAGCTAAGGTCTTAACTCGTACTCTTGCCTAATAGCTAAGGTCTTAGACTCGTACTCTGGCCTAATGGTTACGGTCTTAACTCTTACTCTGGCCTACTGGTTAAGGTCTTAGACTATTACTCTGTCCTACTGGTTAAGGTCTTAACTCTTACTCTGGCCTAATAGCTAAGGTCTTAGACTCGTACTCTGGCCTAATAGCTAAGGTCTTAGACTCGTACTCTGGCCTAATGGTTAAGGTCTTAACTCTTACTCTGGCCTAATAGCTTAGGTCTTAGACTCGTACTCTGGCCTAATAGCTAAGGTCTTAACTCTTACTCTGGCCTACTGGTTAAGGTCTTAACTCTTACTCTGGCCTAATAGCTAAGGTCTTAGACTCGTACTCTGGCCTACTGGTTAAGGTCTTAACTCTTACTCTGGCCTACTGGTTAAGGTCTTAACTCTTACTCTGGCCTACTGGTTAAGGTCTTAACTCTTACTCTAGCCTAACAGCTAAGCTCTTAGACTCTTACTCTGGCCTACTGGTTAAGGTCTTAACTCTTACTCTGGCCTAATAGCTAAGGTCTTAACTCTTACTCTGGCCTAATAGCTAAGGTCTTAGACTCGTACTCTGGCCTACAGGTTAAGGTCTTAACTCTTACTCTGGCCTAATAGCTAAGGTCTTAGACTCGTACTCTGGCCTAATAGCTAAGGTCTTAACTCTTACTCTGGCCTAATAGCTAAGGTCTTAACTCTTACTCTGGCCTACTGGTTAAGGTCTTAACTCTTACTCTGGCCTAATAGCTAAGGTCTTAGACTCGTACTATGGCCTACTGGTTAAGGTCTTAACTCTTACTCTGGCCTAATAGCTAAGGTCTTAGACTCGTACTCTGGCCTAATGGTTAAGGTCTTAACTCTTACTCTGGCCTAATATCTAAGGTCTTAACTCTTACTCTGGCCTAATAGCTAAGGTCTTAGACTCGTACTATGGCCTACAGGTTAAGGTCTTAACTCTTACACTCGCCTACAGGTTAAGGTCTTAACTCTTACTCTGGCCTACAGCTTAAGGTCTTAACTCTTACTCTGGCCTACTGGTTAAGGTCTTAACTCTTACTCTGGCCTAATAGCTAAGGTCTTAGACTCGTACTCTGGCCTACAGGTTAAGGTCTTAACTCTTACTCTGGCCTACTGGTTAAGGTCTTAACTATTACTCAGGCCTAATAGCTAAGGTCTTAAATCTTACTCTGGCCTAATAGCTAAGGTCTTAACTCTTACTCTGGCCTAATAGCTAAGGTCTTAACTCTTACTCTGGCGTAATAGCTAAGGTCTTAACTCGTACTCTTGCCTAATAGCTAAGGTCTTAGACTCGTACTCTGGCCTAATGGTTACGGTCTTAACTCTTACTCTGGCCTACTGGTTAAGGTCTTAGACTATTACTCTGTCCTACTGGTTAAGGTCTTAACTCTTACTCTGGCCTAATAGCTAAGGTCTTAGACTCGTACTCTGGCCTAATAGCTAAGGTCTTAGACTCGTACTCTGGCCTAATGGTTAAGGTCTTAACTCTTACTCTGGCCTAATAGCTAAGGTCTTAGACTCGTACTCTGGCCTAATAGCTAAGGTCTTAACTCTTACTCTGGCCTACTGGTTAAGGTCTTAACTCTTACTCTGGCCTAATAGCTAAGGTCCTAGACTCGTACTCTGGCCTACTGGTTAAGGTCTTAACTCTTACTCTGGCCAACTGGTTAAGGTCTTAACTCTTACTCTGGCGTACTGGTTAAGGTCTTAACTCTTACTCTAGCCTAACAGCTAAGCTCTTAGACTCTTACTCTGGCCTACTGGTTAAGGTCTTAACTCTTACTCTGGCCTAATAGCTAAGGTCTTAACTCTTACTCTGGCCTAATAGCTAAGGTCTTAACTCTTACTCTGGCCTAATAGCTAAGGTCTTAGACTCGTACTCTGGCCTACAGGTTAAGGTCTTAACTCTTACTCCGGCCTAATAGCTAAGGTCTTAGACTCGTACTCTGGCCTAATAGCTAAGGTCTTAACTCTTACTCTGGCCTAATAGCTAAGGTCTTAACTCTTACTCTGGCCTACTGGTTAAGGTCTTAACTCTTACTCTGGCCTAATAGCTAAGGTCTTAGACTCGTACTATGGCCTACTGGTTAAGGTCTTAACTCTTACTCTGGCCTAATAGCTAAGGTCTTAGACTCGTACTCTGGCCTAATGGTTAAGGTCTTAACTCTTACTCTGGCCTAATAGCTAAGGTCTTAACTCTTACTCTGGCCTAATAGCTAAGGTCTTAGACTCGTACTATGGCCTACAGGTTAAGGTCTTAACTCTTACACTCGCCTACAGGTTAAGGTCTTAACTCTTACTCTGGCCTACAGCTTAAGGTCTTAACTCTTACTCTGGCCTACTGGTTAAGGTCTTAACTCTTACTCTGGCCTAATAGCTAAGGTCTTAGACTCGTACTCAGGCCTACAGGTTAAGGTCTTAACTCTTACTCTGGCCTACTGGTTAAGGTCTTAACTATTACTCAGGCCTAATAGCTAAGGTCTTAAATCTTACTCTGGCCTAATAGCTAAGGTCTTAACTCTTACTCTGGCCTAATAGCTAAGGTCATAGACTCGTACTCTGGCCTAATGGTTAAGGTCTTAACTCTTACTCTGGCCTAATAGCTAAGGTCTTAACTCTTACTCTGGCCTAATAGCTAAGGTCTTAGACTCGTACTCTAATGGTTAAGGTCTTAACTCTTACTCTGGCCTAATAGCTAAGGTATTAACTCTTACTCTGGCATGATAGCTAAGGTCTTAGACTCGTACTCTGGCCTAATGGTTAAGGTCTTAACTCTTACTCTGGCCTACTGGTTAAGGTCTTAACTCTTACTCTGGCCTAATGGTAAAGGTCTTAGACTCTTACTCTGGCCTACTGGTTATGGTCTTAGACTCTTACTCTGGGCTAATAGCTAAGGTCTTAACTCTTACTCTGGCCTAATAGCTAATGTCTTAACTCTTACTCTGGCCTAATAGCTTAGGTCTTAGACTCGTACTATGGCCTCCTGGTTAAGGTCTTAACTCTTACTCTGGCCTAATAGCTAAGGTCTTAGACTCGTACTCTGGCCTAATAGCTAAGGTCTTAGACTCGTACTCTGGCCTAATGGTTAAGGTCTTAACTCTTACTCTGGCCTAATAGCTAAGGTCTTAGACTCGTACTCTGGCCTAATAGCTAAGGTCTTAACTCTTACTCTGGCCTACTGGTTAAGGTCTTAACTCTTACTCTGGCCTAATAGCTAAGGTCTTAGACTCGTACTCTGGCCTACTGGTTAAGGTCTTAACTCTTACTCTGGCCTACTGGTTAAGGTCTTAACTCTTACTCTAGCCTAACAGCTAAGCTCTTAGACTCTTACTCTGGCCTACTGGTTAAGGTCTTAACTCTTACTCTGGCCTAATAGCTAAGGTCTTAACTCTTACTCTGGCCTAATAGCTAAGGTCTTAGACTCGTACTCTGGCCTACAGGTTAAGGTCTTAACTCTTACTCCGGCCTAATAGCTAAGGTCTTAGACTCGTACTCTGGCCTAATAGCTAAGGTCTTAACTCTTACTCTGGCCTAATAGCTAAGGTCTTAACTCTTACTCTGGCCTACTGGTTAAGGTCTTAACTCTTACTCTGGCCTAATAGCTAAGGTCTTAGACTCGTACTATGGCCTACTGGTTAAGGTCTTAACTCTTACTCTGGCCTAATAGCTAAGGTCTTAGACTCGTACTCTGGCCTAATGGTTAAGGTCTTAACTCTTACTCTGGCCTAATAGCTAAGGTCTTAACTCTTACTCTGGCCTAATAGCTAAGGTCTTAGACTCGTACTATGGCCTACAGGTTAAGGTCTTAACTCTTACACTCGCCTACAGGTTAAGGTCTTAACTCTTACTCTGGCCTACAGCTTAAGGTCTTAACTCTTACTCTGGCCTACTGGTTAAGGTCTTAACTCTTACTCTGGCCTAATAGCGAAGGTCTTAGACTCGTACTCTGGCCTACAGGTTAAGGTCTTAACTCTTACTCTGGCCTACTGGTTAAGGTCTTAACTATTACTCAGGCCTAATAGCTAAGGTCTTAAATCTTACTCTGGCCTAATAGCTAAGGTCTTAACTCTTACTCTGGCCTAATAGCTAAGGTCATAGACTCGTACTCTGGCCTAATGGTTAAGGTCTTAACTCTTACTCTGGCCTAATAGCTAAGGTCTTAACTCTTACTCTGGCCTAATAGCTAAGGTCTTAGACTCGTACTCTAATGGTTAAGGTCTTAACTCTTACTCTGGCCTAATAGCTAAGGTATTAACTCTTACTCTGGCATGATAGCTAAGGTCTTAGACTCGTACTCTGGCCTAATGGTTAAGGTCTTAACTCTTACTCTGGCCTACTGGTTAAGGTCTTAACTCTTACTCTGGCCTAATGGTAAAGGTCTTAGACTCTTACTCTGGCCTACTGGTTATGGTCTTAGACTCTTACTCTGGGCTAATAGCTAAGGTCTTAACTCTTACTCTGGCCTAATAGCTAATGTCTTAACTCTTACTCTGGCCTAATAGCTTAGGTCTTAGACTCGTACTATGGCCTACTGGTTAAGGTCTTAACTCTAACTCGAGCCTAATAGCTAAGGTCTTAACTCTTACTCTGGCCTAATGGTTAAGGTCTTAACTCTTACTCTGGCCTAATAGCTAAGGTCTTAGACTCGTACTATGGCCTACTGGTTAAGGTCTTAACTCTTACTCTGGCCTACTGGTTAAGGTCTTAACTCTTACTCTGGCCTAATAGCTAAGGTCTTAGACTCGTACTCTGGCCTACTGGTTAAGGTCTTAACTCTTACTCTGGCCTAATAGCTAAGGTCTTCGACTCGTACTCTGGCCTAATGGTTAAGGTCTTAACTCTGACTCTGGCCTACTGGTTAAGGTCTTAACTCTTACTCTGGCCTAATAGCTAAGGTCTTAGACTCGTACTCTGGCCTAATATCTAAGGTCTTAACTCTTACTCTGGCCTAATAGCTAAGGTCTTCGACACGTACTCTGGCCTAATGGTTAAGGTCTTAACTCTTACTCTGGCCTAATAGCTAAGGTCTTAACTCTTACTCTGGCCTAATGGTTAAGGTCTTAACTCTTACTCTGGCCTAATAGCTAAGGTCTTAGACTCGTACTATGGCCTACAGGTTAAGGTCTTAACTCTTACTCTGGCCTAATAGCTAAGGTCTTAACTCTTACTCTGGCCTAATAGCTAAGGTCTTAACTCGTACTCTTGCCTAATAGCTAAGGTCTTAGACTCGTACTCTGGCCTAATGGTTACGGTCTTAACTCTTACTCTAGCCTACTGGTTAAGGTCTTAGACTATTACTCTGTCCTACTGGTTAAGGTCTTAACTCTTACTCTGGCCTAATAGCTAAGGTCTTAGACTCGTACTCTGGCCTAATGGTTAAGGTCTTAACTCTTACTCTGGCCTAATAGCTAAGGTCTTAGACTCGTACTCTGGCCTAATAGCTAAGGTCTTAACTCTTACTCTGGCCTACTGGTTAAGGTCTTAACTCTTACTCTGGCCTAATAGCTAAGGTCTTAGACTCGTACTCTGGCCTACTGGTTAAGGTCTTAACTCTTACTCTGGCCTACTGGTTAAGGTCTTAACTCTTACTCTGGCCTACTGGTTAAGGTCTTAACTCTTACTCTAGCCTAACAGCTAAGCTCTTAGACTCTTACTCTGGCCTACTGGTTAAGGTCTTATCTCTTACTCCGGCCTAATAGCTAAGGTCTTAGACTCGTACTCTGGCCTAATAGCTAAGGTCTTAACTCTTACTCAGGCCTAATAGCTAAGGTCTTAACTCTTACTCTGGCCTACTGGTTAAGGTCTTAACTCTTACTCCGGCCTAATAGCTAAGGTCTTAGACTCGTACTCTGGCCTAATAGCTAAGGTCTTAACTCTTACTCTGGCCTAATAGCTAAGGTCTTAACTCTTACTCTGGCCTACTGGTTAAGGTCTTAACTCTTACTCTGGCCTAATAGCTAAGGTCTTAGACTCGTACTCTGGCCTACAGGTTAAAGTCTTAACTCTTACTCTGGCCTACTGGTTAAGGTCTTAACTATTACTCAGGCCTAATAGCTAAGGTATTAAATCTTACTCTGGCCTAATAGCTAAGGTCTTAACTCTTACTCTGGCCTAATAGCTAAGGTCATAGACTCGTACTCTGGCCTAATGGTTATGGTCTTAACTCTTACTCTGGCCTAATAGCTAAGGTCTTAACTCTTACTCTGGCCTAATAGCTAAGGTCTTAGACTCGTACTCTAATGGTTAATGTCTTAACTCTTACTCTGGCCTAATAGCTAAGGTATTAACTCTTACTCTGGCATGATAGCTAAGGTCTTAGACTCGTACTCTGGCCTAATGGTTAAGGTCTTAACTCTTACTCTGGCCTACTGGTTAAGGTCTTAACTCTTACTCTGGCCTAATGGTAAAGGTCTTAGACTCTTACTCTGGCCTACTGGTTATGGTCTTAGACTCTTACTCTGGGCTAATAGCTAAGGTCTTAACTCTTACTCTGGCCTAATAGCTAATGTCTTAACTCTTACTCTGGCCTAATAGCTAAGGTCTTAGACTCGTACTATGGCCTACTGGTTAAGGTCTTAACTCTTACTCGAGCCTAATAGCTAAGGTCTTAACTCTTACTCTGGCCTAATGGTTAAGGTCTTAACTCTTACTCTGGCCTAATAGCTAAGGTCTTAGACTCGTACTATGGCCTACTGGTTAAGGTCTTAACTCTTACTCTGGCCTACTGGTTAAGGTCTTAACTCTTACTCTGGCCTAATAGCTAAGGTCTTAGACTTGTACTCTGGCCTACTGGTTAAGGTCTTAACTCTTACTCTGGCCTAATAGCTAAGGTCTTCGACTCGTACTCTGGCCTAATGGTTAAGGTCTTAACTCTGACTCTGGCCTACTGGTTAAGGTCTTAACTCTTACTCTGGCCTAATAGCTAAGGTCTTAGACTCGTACTCTGGCCTAATATCTAAGGTCTTAACTCTTACTCTGGCCTAATAGCTAAGGTCTTCGACACGTACTCTGGCCTAATGGTTAAGGTCTTAACTCTTACTCTGGCCTAATAGCTAAGGTCTTAACTCTAACTCTGGCCTAATGGTTAAGGTCTTAACTCTTACTCTGGCCTAATAGCTAAGGTCTTAGACTCGTACTATGGCCTACAGGTTAAGGTCTTAACTCTTACTCTGGCCTAATAGCTAAGGTCTTAACTCTTACTCTGGCCTAATAGCTAAGGTCTTAACTCGTACTCTTGCCTAATAGCTAAGGTCTTAGACTCGTACTCTGGCCTAATGGTTACGGTCTTAACTCTTACTCTGGCCTACTGGTTAAGGTCTTAGACTATTACTCTGTCCTACTGGTTAAGGTCTTAACTCTTACTCTGGCCTAATAGCTAAGGTCTTAGACTCGTACTCTGGCCTAATAGCTAAGGTCTTAGACTCGTACTCTGGCCTAATGGTTAAGGTCTTAACTCTTACTCTGGCCTAATAGCTAAGGTCTTAGACTCGTACTCTGGCCTAATAGCTAAGGTCTTAACTCTTACTCTGGCCTACTGGTTAAGGTCTTAACTCTTACTCTGGCCTAATAGCTAAGGTCTTAGACTCGTACTCTGGCCTACTGGTTAAGGTCTTAACTCTTACTCTGGCCTACTGGTTAAGGTCTTAACTCTTACTCTGGCCTACTGGTTAAGGTCTTAACTCTTACTCTAGCCTAACAGCTAAGCTCTTAGACTCTTACTCTGGCCTACTGGTTAAGGTCTTAACTCTTACTCTGGCCTAATAGCTAAGGTCTTAACTCTTACTCTGGCCTAATAGCTAAGGTCGTAACTCTTACTCTGGCCTAATAGCTAAGGTCTTAGACTCGTACTCTGGCCTACAGGTTAAGGTCTTAACTCTTACTCCGGCCTAATAGCTAAGGTCTTAGACTCGTACTCTGGCCTAATAGCTAAGGTCTTAACTCTTACTCTGGCCTAATAGCTAAGGTCTTAACTCTTACTCTGGCCTACTGGTTAAGGTCTTAACTCTTACTCTGGCCTAATAGCTAAGGTCTTAGACTCGTACTATGGCCTACTGGTTAAGGTCTTAACTCTTACTCTGGCCTAATAGCTAAGGTCTTAGACTCGTACTCTGGCCTAATGGTTAAGGTCTTAACTCTTACTCTGGCCTAATATCTAAGGTCTTAACTCTTACTCTGGCCTAATAGCTAAGGTCTTAGACTCGTACTATGGCCTACAGGTTAAGGTCTTAACTCTTACACTCGCCTACAGGTTAAGGTCTTAACTCTTACTCTGGCCTACAGCTTAAGGTCTTAACTCTTACTCTGGCCTACTGGTTAAGGTCTTAACTCTTACTCTGGCCTAATAGCTAAGGTCTTAGACTCGTACTCTGGCCTACAGGTTAAGGTCTTAACTCTTACTCTGGCCTACTGGTTATGGTCTTAACTATTACTCAGGCCTAATAGCTAAGGTCTTAAATCTTACTCTGGCCTAATAGCTAAGGTCTTAACTCTTACTCTGGCCTAATAGCTAAGGTCTTAACTCTTACTCTGGCGTAATAGCTAAGGTCTTAACTCGTACTCTTGCCTAATAGCTAAGGTCTTAGACTCGTACTCTGGCCTAATGGTTACGGTCTTAACTCTTACTCTGGCCTACTGGTTAAGGTCTTAGACTATTACTCTGTCCTACTGGTTAAGGTCTTAACTCTTACTCTGGCCTAATAGCTAAGGTCTTAGACTCGTACTCTGGCCTAATAGCTAAGGTCTTAGACTCGTACTCTGGCCTAATGGTTAAGGTCTTAACTCTTACTCTGGCCTAATAGCTAAGGTCTTAGACTCGTACTCTGGCCTAATAGCTAAGGTCTTAACTCTTACTCTGGCCTACTGGTTAAGGTCTTAACTCTTACTCTGGCCTAATAGCTAAGGTCCTAGACTCGTACTCTGGCCTACTGGTTAAGGTCTTAACTCTTACTCTGGCCTACTGGTTAAGGTCTTAACTCTTACTCTGGCGTACTGGTTAAGGTCTTAACTCTTACTCTAGCCTAACAGCTAAGCTCTTAGACTCTTACTCTGGCCTACTGGTTAAGGTCTTAACTCTTACTCTGGCCTAATAGCTAAGGTCTTAACTCTTACTCTGGCCTAATAGCTAAGGTCTTAACTCTTACTCTGGCCTAATAGCTAAGGTCTTAGACTCGTACTCTGGCCTACAGGTTAAGGTCTTAACTCTTACTCCGGCCTAATAGCTAAGGTCTTAGACTCGTACTCTGGCCTAATAGCTAAGGTCTTAACTCTTACTCTGGCCTAATAGCTAAGGTCTTAACTCTTACTCTGGCCTACTGGTTAAGGTCTTAACTCTTACTCTGGCCTAATAGCTAAGGTCTTAGACTCGTACTATGGCCTACTGGTTAAGGTCTTAACTCTTACTCTGGCCTAATAGCTAAGGTCTTAGACTCGTACTCTGGCCTAATGGTTAAGGTCTTAACTCTTACTCTGGCCTAATAGCTAAGGTCTTAACTCTTACTCTGGCCTAATAGCTAAGGTCTTAGACTCGTACTATGGCCTACAGGTTAAGGTCTTAACTCTTACACTCGCCTACAGGTTAAGGTCTTAACTCTTACTCTGGCCTACAGCTTAAGGTCTTAACTCTTACTCTGGCCTACTGGTTAAGGTCTTAACTCTTACTCTGGCCTAATAGCTAAGATCTTAGACTCGTACTCTGGCCTACAGGTTAAGGTCTTAACTCTTACTCTGGCCTACTGGTTAAGGTCTTAACTATTACTCAGGCCTAATAGCTAAGGTCTTAAATCTTACTCTGGCCTAATAGCTAAGGTCTTAACTCTTACTCTGGCCTAATAGCTAAGGTCATAGACTCGTACTCTGGCCTAATGGTTAAGGTCTTAACTCTTACTCTGGCCTAATAGCTAAGGTCTTAACTCTTACTCTGGCCTAATAGCTAAGGTCTTAGACTCGTACTCTAATGGTTAAGGTCTTAACTCTTACTCTGGCCTAATAGCTAAGGTATTAACTCTTACTCTGGCATGATAGCTAAGGTCTTAGACTCGTACTCTGGCCTAATGGTTAAGGTCTTAACTCTTACTCTGGCCTACTGGTTAAGGTCTTAACTCTTACTCTGGCCTAATGGTAAAGGTCTTAGACTCTTACTCTGGCCTACTGGTTATGGTCTTAGACTCTTACTCTGGGCTAATAGCTAAGGTCTTAACTCTTACTCTGGCCTAATAGCTAATGTCTTAACTCTTACTCTGGCCTAATAGCTTAGGTCTTAGACTCGTACTATGGCCTCCTGGTTAAGGTCTTAACTCTTACTCTGGCCTAATAGCTAAGGTCTTAGACTCGTACTCTGGCCTAATAGCTAAGGTCTTAGACTCGTACTCTGGCCTAATGGTTAAGGTCTTAACTCTTACTCTGGCCTAATAGCTAAGGTCTTAGACTCGTACTCTGGCCTAATAGCTAAGGTCTTAACTCTTACTCTGGCCTACTGGTTAAGGTCTTAACTCTTACTCTGGCCTAATAGCTAAGGTCTTAGACTCGTACTCTGGCCTACTGGTTAAGGTCTTAACTCTTACTCTGGCCTACTGGTTAAGGTCTTAACTCTTACTCTAGCCTAACAGCTAAGCTCTTAGACTCTTACTCTGGCCTACTGGTTAAGGTCTTAACTCTTACTCTGGCCTAATAGCTAAGGTCTTAACTCTTACTCTGGCCTAATAGCTAAGGTCTTAACTCTTACTCTGGCCTAATAGCTAAGGTCTTAGACTCGTACTCTGGCCTACAGGTTAAGGTCTTAACTCTTACTCCGGCCTAATAGCTAAGGTCTTAGACTCGTACTCTGGCCTAATAGCTAAGGTCTTAACTCTTACTCTGGCCTAATAGCTAAGGTCTTAACTCTTACTCTGGCCTACTGGTTAAGGTCTTAACTCTTACTCTGGCCTAATAGCTAAGGTCTTAGACTCGTACTATGGCCTACTGGTTAAGGTCTTAACTCTTACTCTGGCCTAATAGCTAAGGTCTTAGACTCGTACTCTGGCCTAATGGTTAAGGTCTTAACTCTTACTCTGGCCTAATAGCTAAGGTCTTAACTCTTACTCTGGCCTAATAGCTAAGGTCTTAGACTCGTACTATGGCCTACAGGTTAAGGTCTTAACTCTTACACTCGCCTACAGGTTAAGGTCTTAACTCTTACTCTGGCCTACAGCTTAAGGTCTTAACTCTTACTCTGGCCTACTGGTTAAGGTCTTAACTCTTACTCTGGCCTAATAGCTAAGGTCTTAGACTTGTACTCTGGCCTACAGGTTAAGGTCTTAACTCTTACTCTGGCCTACTGGTTAAGGTCTTAACTATTACTCAGGCCTAATAGCTAAGGTCTTAAATCTTACTCTGGCCTAATAGCTAAGGTCTTAACTCTTACTCTGGCCTAATAGCTAAGGTCATAGACTCGTACTCTGGCCTAATGGTTAAGGTCTTAACTCTTACTCTGGCCTAATAGCTAAGGTCTTAACTCTTACTCTGGCCTAATAGCTAAGGTCTTAGACTCGTACTCTAATGGTTAAGGTCTTAACTCTTACTCTGGCCTAATAGCTAAGGTATTAACTCTTACTCTGGCATGATAGCTAAGGTCTTAGACTTGTACTCTGGCCTAATGGTTAAGGTCTTAACTCTTACTCTGGCCTACTGGTTAAGGTCTTAACTCTTACTCTGGCCTAATGGTAAAGGTCTTAGACTCTTACTCTGGCCTACTGGTTATGGTCTTAGACTCTTACTCTGGGCTAATAGCTAAGGTCTTAACTCTTACTCTGGCCTAATAGCTAATGTCTTAACTCTTACTCTGGCCTAATAGCTTAGGTCTTAGACTCGTACTATGGCCTACTGGTTAAGGTCTTAACTCTTACTCGAGCCTAATAGCTAAGGTCTTAACTCTTACTCTGGCCTAATGGTTAAGGTCTTAACTCTTACTCTGGCCTAATAGCTAAGGTCTTAGACTCGTACTATGGCCTACTGGTTAAGGTCTTAACTCTTACTCTGGCCTACTGGTTAAGGTCTTAACTCTTACTCTGGCCTAATAGCTAAGGTCTTAGACTCGTACTCTGGCCTACTGGTTAAGGTCTTAACTCTTACTCTGGCCTAATAGCTAAGGTCTTCGACTCGTACTCTGGCCTAATGGTTAAGGTCTTAACTCTGACTCTGGCCTACTGGTTAAGGTCTTAACTCTTACTCTGGCCTAATAGCTAAGGTCTTAGACTCGTACTCTGGCCTAATATCTAAGGTCTTAACTCTTACTCTGGCCTAATAGCTAAGGTCTTCGACACGTACTCTGGCCTAATGGTTAAGGTCTTAACTCTTACTCTGGCCTAATAGCTAAGGTCTTAACTCTTACTCTGGCCTAATGGTTAAGGTCTTAACTCTTACTCTGGCCTAATAGCTAAGGTCTTAGACTCGTACTATGGCCTACAGGTTAAGGTCTTAACTCTTACTCTGGCCTAATAGCTAAGGTCTTAACTCTTACTCTGGCCTAATAGCTAAGGTCTTAACTCGTACTCTTGCCTAATAGCTAAGGTCTTAGACTCGTACTCTGGCCTAATGGTTACGGTCTTAACTCTTATTCTAGCCTACTGGTTAAGGTCTTAGACTATTACTCTGTCCTACTGGTTAAGGTCTTAACTCTTACTCTGGCCTAATAGCTAAGGTCTTAGACTCGTACTCTGGCCTAATGGTTAAGGTCTTAACTCTTACTCTGGCCTAATAGCTAAGGTCTTAGACTCGTACTCTGGCCTAATAGCTAAGGTCTTAACTCTTACTCTGGCCTACTGGTTAAGGTCTTAACTCTTACTCTGGCCTAATAGCTAAGGTCTTAGACTCGTACTCTGGCCTACTGGTTAAGGTCTTAACTCTTACTCTGGCCTACTGGTTAAGGTCTTAACTCTTACTCTGGCCTACTGGTTAAGGTCTTAACTCTTACTCTAGCCTAACAGCTAAGCTCTTAGACTCTTACTCTGGCCTACTGGTTAAGGTCTTATCTCTTACTCCGGCCTAATAGCTAAGGTCTTAGACTCGTACTCTGGCCTAATAGCTAAGGTCTTAACTCTTACTCTGGCCTAATAGCTAAGGTCTTAACTCTTACTCTGGCCTACTGGTTAAGGTCTTAACTCTTACTCCGGCCTAATAGCTAAGGTCTTAGACTCGTACTCTGGCCTAATAGCTAAGGTCTTAACTCTTACTCTGGCCTAATAGCTAAGGTCTTAACTCTTACTCTGGCCTACTGGTTAAGGTCTTAACTCTTACTCTGGCCTAATAGCTAAGGTCTTAGACTCGTACTATGGCCTACTGGTTAAGGTCTTAACTCTTACTCTGGCCTAATAGCTAAGGTCTTAGACTCGTACTCTGGCCTAATGGTTAAGGTCTTAACTCTTACTCTGGCCTAATAGCTAAGGTCTTAACTCTTACTCTGGCCTAATAGCTAAGGTCTTAGACTCGTACTATGGCCTACAGGTTAAGGTCTTAACTCTTACACTCGCCTACAGGTTAAGGTCTTAACTCTTACTCTGGCCTACAGCTTAAGGTCTTAACTCTTACTCTGGCCTACTGGTTAAGGTCTTAACTCTTACTCTGGCCTAATAGCTAAGGTCTTAGACTCGTACTCTGGCCTACAGGTTAAGGTCTTAACTCTTACTCTGGCCTACTGGTTAAGGTCTTAACTATTACTCAGGCCTAATAGCTAAGGTCTTAAATCTTACTCTGGCCTAATAGCTAAGGTCTTAAATCTTACTCTGGCCTAATAGCTAAGGTCTTAACTCTTACTCTGGCCTAATAGCTAAGGTCTTAGACTCGTACTCTAATGGTTAAGGTCTTAACTCTTACTCTGGCCTAATAGCTAAGGTATTAACTCTTACTCTGGCATGATAGCTAAGGTCTTAGACTCGTACTCTGGCCTAATGGTTAAGGTCTTAACTCTTACTCTGGCCTACTGGTTAAGGTCTTAACTCTTACTCTGGCCTAATGGTAAAGGTCTTAGACTCTTACTCTGGCCTACTGGTTATGGTCTTAGACTCTTACTCTGGGCTAATAGCTAAGGTCTTAACTCTTACTCTGGCCTAATAGCTAATGTCTTAACTCTTACTCTGGCCTAATAGCTTAGGTCTTAGACTCGTACTATGGCCTACTGGTTAAGGTCTTAACTCTTACTCGAGCCTAATAGCTAAGGTCTTAACTCTTACTCTGGCCTAATGGTTAAGGTCTTAACTCTTACTCTGGCCTAATAGCTAAGGTCTTAGACTCGTACTATGGCCTACTGGTTAAGGTCTTAACTCTTACTCTGGCCTACTGGTTAAGGTCTTAACTCTTACTCTGGCCTAATAGCTAAGGTCTTAGACTCGTACTCTGGCCTACTGGTTAAGGTCTTAACTCTTACTCTGGCCTAATAGCTAAGGTCTTCGACTCGTACTCTGGCCTAATGGTTAAGGTCTTAACTCTGACTCTGGCCTACTGGTTAAGGTCTTAACTCTTACTCTGGCCTAATAGCTAAGGTCTTAGACTCGTACTCTGGCCTAATATCTAAGGTCTTAACTCTTACTCTGGCCTAATAGCTAAGGTCTTCGACACGTACTCTGGCCTAATGGTTAAGGTCTTAACTCTTACTCTGGCCTAATAGCTAAGGTCTTAACTCTTACTCTGGCCTAATGGTTAAGGTCTTAACTCTTACTCTGGCCTAATAGCTAAGGTCTTAGACTCGTACTATGGCCTACAGGTTAAGGTCTTAACTCTTACTCTGGCCTAATAGCTAAGGTCTTAACTCTTACTCTGGCCTAATAGCTAAGGTCTTAACTCGTACTCTTGGCTAATAGCTAAGGTCTTAGACTCGTACTCTGGCCTAATGGTTACGGTCTTAACTCTTACTCTGGCCTACTGGTTAAGGTCTTAGACTATTACTCTGTCCTACTGGTTAAGGTCTTAACTCTTACTCTGGCCTAATAGCTAAGGTCTTAGACTCGTACTCTGGCCTAATAGCTAAGGTCTTAGACTCGTACTCTGGCCTAATGGTTAAGGTCTTAACTCTTACTCTGGCCTAATAGCTAAGGTCTTAGACTCGTACTCTGGCCTAATAGCTAAGGTCTTAACTCTTACTCTGGCCTACTGGTTAAGGTCTTAACTCTTACTCTGGCCTAATAGCTAAGGTCTTAGACTCGTACTCTGGTCTACTGGTTAAGGTCTTAACTCTTACTCTGGCCTACTGGTTAAGGTCTTAACTCTTACTCTGGCCTACTGGTTAAGGTCTTAACTCTTACTCTAGCCTAACAGCTAAGCTCTTAGACTCTTACTCTGGCCTACTGGTTAAGGTCTTAACTCTTACTCTGGCCTAATAGCTAAGGTCTTAACTCTTACTCTGGCCTAATAGCTAAGGTCTTAACTCTTACTCTGGCCTAATAGCTAAGGTCTTAGACTCGTACTCTGGCCTACAGGTTAAGGTCTTAACTCTTACTCCGGCCTAATAGCTAAGGTCTTAGACTCGTACTCTGGCCTAATAGTTAAGGTCTTAACTCTTACTCTGCCCTACTGGTTAAGGTCTTAACTCTTACTCTGGCCTAATAGCTAAGGTCTTAGACTCGTACTATGGCCTACTGGTTAAGGTCTTAACTCTTACTCCAGCCTAATAGCTAAGGTCTTAACTCTTACTCTGCCCTAATGGTTAAGGTCTTAACTCTTACTCTGGCCTAATAGCTAAGGTCTTAGACTCGTACTATGGCCTACAGGTTAAGGTCTTCACTCTTACTATGGCCTAATAGCTAAGGTCTTAACTCTTACTCTGGCCTAATAGCTAAGGTCTTAGACTCGTACTATGGCCTACTGGTTAAGGTCTTAACTCTTACTCTGGCCTACTGGTTAAGGTCTTAACTCTTACTCTGGCCTAATAGCTAAGGTCTTCGACTCGTACTCTGGCCTAATGGTTAAGGTCTTAACTCTGACTCTGGCCTAATAGCTAAGGTCTTAGACTCGTACTCTGGCCTAATAGCTAAGGTCTTAACTCTTACTCTGGCCTACTGGTTAAGGTCTTAACTCTTACTCTGGCCTAATAGCTAAGGTCTTAGACTCGTACTCTGGCCTACTGGTTAAGGTCTTAACTCTTACTCTGGCCTACTGGTTAAGGTCTTAACTCTTACTCTGGCCTACTGGTTAAGGTCTTAACTCTTACTCTAGCCTAACAGCTAAGCTCTTAGACTCTTACTCTGGCCTACTGGTTAAGGTCTTAACTCTTACTCTGGCCTAATAGCTAAGGTCTTAACTCTTACTCTGGCCTAATAGCTAAGGTCTTAACTCTTACTCTGGCCTAATAGCTAAGGTCTTAGACTCGTACTCTGGCCTACAGGTTAAGGTCTTAACTCTTACTCCGGCCTAATAGCTAAGGTCTTAGACTCGTACTCTGGCCTAATAGTTAAGGTCTTAACTCTTACTCTGGCCTACTGGTTAAGGTCTTAACTCTTACTCTGGCCTAATAGCTAAGGTCTTAGACTCGTACTATGGCCTACTGGTTAAGGTCTTAACTCTTACTCCAGCCTAATAGCTAAGGTCTTAACTCTTACTCTGCCCTAATGGTTAAGGTCTTAACTCTTACTCTGGCCTAATAGCTAAGGTCTTAGACTCGTACTATGGCCTACAGGTTAAGGTCTTCACTCTTACTATGGCCTAATAGCTAAGGTCTTAACTCTTACTCTGGCCTAATAGCTAAGGTCTTAGACTCGTACTATGGCCTACTGGTTAAGGTCTTAACTCTTACTCTGGCCTACTGGTTAAGGTCTTAACTCTTACTCTGGCCTAATAGCTAAGGTCTTCGACTCGTACTCTGGCCTAATGGTTAAGGTCTTAACTCTGACTCTGGCCTACTGGTTAAGGTCTTAACTCTTACTCTGGCCTAATAGCTAAGGTCTTAGACTCGTACTCTGGCCTAATATCTAAGGTCTTAACTCTTACTCTGGCCTAATAGCTAAGGTCTTCGACTCGTACTCTGGCCTAATGGTTAAGGTCTTAACTCTTACTCTGGCCTAATAGCTAAGGTCTTAACTCTTACTCTGGCCTAATGGTTAAGGTCTTAACTCTTACTCTGGCCTAATAGCTAAGGTCTTAGACTCGTACTATGGCCTACAGGTTAAGGTCTTAACTCTTACTCTGGCCTAATAGCTAAGGTCTTAACTCTTACTCTGGCCTAATAGCTAAGGTCTTAACTCGTACTCTGGCCTAATAGCTAAGGTCTTAGACTCGTACTCTGGCCTAATGGTTACGGTCTTAACTCTTACTCTGGCCTACTGGTTAAGGTCTTAGACTATTACTCTGTCCTACTGGTTAAGGTCTTAACTCTTACTCTGGCCTAATAGCTAAGGTCTTAGACTCGTACTCTGGCCTAATAGCTAAGGTCCTAGACTCGTACTCTGGCCTAATGGTTAAGGTCTTAACTCTTACACTGGCCTACTGGTTAATGTCTTAACTCTTACTCTGGCCTAATGGTTAAGGTCTTACACTCTTACTCTGGCCTACTGGTTAAGGTCTTAGACTCTTACTCTGTCCTACTGGTTAAGGTCTTAACTCTTACTCTGGCCTAATAGCTAAGGTCTTAGACTCGTACTCTGGCCTAATGGTTAAGGTCTTAACTCTTACTCTGGCCTAATAGCTAAGGTCTTAACTCTTACTCTGGCCTAATAGCTAAGGTCTTAACTCTTACTCTGGCCTACTGGTTAAGGTCTTAACTCTTACTCTGGCCTAATAGCTAAGGTCTTAGACTCGTACTATGGCCTACTGGTTAAGGTCTTAACTCTTACTCTGGCCTAATAGCTAAGGTCTTAGACTCGTACTCTGGCCTAATGGTTAAGGTCTTAACTCTTAGTCTGGCCTAATAGCTAAGGTCTTAACTCTTACTCTGGCCTAATAGCTAAGGTCTTAGACTCGTACTATGGCCTACAGGTTAAGGTCTTAACTCTTACACTCGCCTACAGGTTAAGGTCTTAACTCTTACTCTGGCCTACAGCTTAAGGTCTTAACTCTTACTCTGGCCTACTGGTTAAGGTCTTAACTCTTACTCTGGCCTAAGAGCTAAGGTCTGAGACTCGTACTCTGGCCTACAGGTTAAGGTCTTAACTCTTACTTTGGCCTACTGGTTAAGGTCTTAACTCTTACTCAGGCCTAATAGCTAAGGTCTTAAATCTTACTCTGGCCTAATAGCTAAGGTCTTAACTCTTACTCTGGCCTAATAGCTAAGGTCATAGACTCGTACTCTGGCCTAATGGTTAAGGTCTTAACTCTTACTCTGGCCTAATAGCTAAGGTCTTAACTCTTACTCTGGCCTAATAGCTAAGGTCTTAGACTCGTACTCTAATGGTTAAAGTCTTAACTCTAACTCTGGCCTAATAGCTAAGGTATTAACTCATACTCTGGCATGATAGCTAAGGTCTTAGACTCGTACTCTGGCCTAATGGTTAAGGTCTTAACTCTTACTCTGGCCTACTGGTTAAGGTCTTAACTCTTACTCTGGCCTAATGGTAAAGGTCTTAGACTCTTACTCTGGCCTACTGGTTATGGTCTTAGACTCTTACTCTGGGCTAATAGCTAAGGTCTTAACTTTTACTCTGGCCTAATAGCTAATGTCTTAACTCTTACTCTGGCCTACAGGTTAAGGTCTTAACTCTTACTCTGGCCTAAGAGCTAAGGTCTTAACTCTTACTCTGGCCTAATAGCTAAGGTCTTAGACTCGTACTATGGCCTACTGGTTAAGGTCTTAACTCTTACTCCAGCCTAATAGCTAAGGTCTTAACTCTTACTCTGGCCTAATTGTTAAGGTCTTAACTCTTACTCTGGCCTAATAGGTAAGGTCTTAGACTCATACTATGGCCTACAGGTTAAGGTCTTCACTCTTACTATGGCCTAATAGCTAAGGTCTTAACTCTTACTCTGGCCTAATAGCTAAGGTCTTAGACTCGTACTATGGCCTACTGGTTAAGGTCTTAACTCTTACTCTGGCCTACTGGTTAAGGTCTTAATTCTTACTCTGGCCTAATAGCTAAGGTCTTAACTCTTACTCTGGCCTACTGGTTAAGGTCTTAACTCTTACTCTGGCCTAATAGCTAAGGTCTTAGACTCGTACTCTGGCCTAATAGCTAAGGTCTTAACCTCGTACTCTGGCCTACAGGTTAAGGTCTTAGACTCTTACTCTGGCCTCCTGGTTAAGGTCTTAACTCTTACTCTAGCCTAACAGCTAAGCTCTTAGACTCTAACTCTGGCCTACTGGTTAAGGTCTTAACTCTTACTCTGGCCTAATAGCTAAGGTCTTAACTCTTACTCTGGGCTAATAGCTAAGGTCTTAACTCTTACTCTGGCCTAATAGCTAAGGTCTTAGACTCGTACTCTGGCCTACAGGTTAAGGTCTTAACTCTTACTCCGGCCTAATAGCTAAGGTCTTAGACTCGTACTCTGGCCTAATAGTTAAGGTCTTAACTCTTACTCTGGCCTACTGGTTAAGGTCTTAACTCTTACTCTGGCCTAATAGCTAAGGTCTTAGACTCGTACTATGGCCTACTGGTTAAGGTCTTAACTCTTACTCCAGCCTAATAGCTAAGGTCTTAACTCTTACTCTGCCCTAATGGTTAAGGTCTTAACTCTTACTCTGGCCTAATAGCTAAGGTCTTAGACTCGTACTATGGCCTACAGGTTAAGGTCTTCACTCTTACTATGGCCTAATAGCTAAGGTCTTAACTCTTACTCTGGCCTAATAGCTAAGGTCTTAGACTCGTACTATGGCCTACTGGTTAAGGTCTTAACTCTTACTCTGGCCTAATAGCTAAGGTCTTAGACTCATACTCTGGCCTACTGGTTAAGGTCTTACCTCTTACTCTGGCCTAATAGCTAAGGTCTTCGACTCGTACTCTGGCCTAATGGTTAAGGTCTTAACTCTGACTCTGGCCTACTGGTTAAGGTCTTAACTCTTACTCTGGCCTAATAGCTAAGGTCTTAGACTCGTACTCTGGCCTAATATCTAAGGTCTTAACTCTTACTCTGGCCTAATAGCTAAGGTCTTCGACTTGTACTCTGGCCTAATGGTTAAGGTCTTAACTCTTACTCTGGCCTAATAGCTAAGGTCTTAACTCTTACTCTGGCCTAATGGTTAAGGTCCTAACTCTTACTCTGGCCTAATAGCTAAGGTCTTAGACTCGTACTATGTCCTACAGGTTAAGGTCTTAACTCTTACTCTGGCCTAATAGCTAAGGTCTTAACTCGTACTCTGGCCTAATAGCTAAGGTCCTAGACTCGTACTCTGGCCTAATGGTTAAGGTCTTAACTCTTACTCTGGCCTACTGGTTAAGGTCTTAACTCTTACTCTGGCCTAATGGTTAAGGTCTTAGACTCTTACTCTGGCCTACTGGTTAAGGTCTTAGACTCTTACTCTGTCCTACTGGTTAAGGTCTTAACTCTTACTCTGGCCTAATAGCTAAGGTCTTAGACTCGTACTCTGGCCTAATGGTTAAGGTCTTAACTCTTACTCTGGCCTAATAGCTAAGGTCTTAACTCTTACTCTGGCCTACTGGTTAAGGTCTTAACTCTTACTCTGGCCTAATAGCTAAGGTCTTAGACTCGTACTATGGCCTACTGGTTAAGGTCTTAACTCTTACTCTGGCCTAATAGCTAAGGTCTTAGACTCGTACTCTGGCCTAATGGTTAAGGTCTTAACTCTTACTCTGGCCTAATAGCTAAGGTCTTAACTCTTACTCTGGCCTAATAGCTAAGGTCTTAGACTCGTACTATGGCCTACAGGTTAAGGTCTTAACTCTTACACTCGCCTACAGGTTAAGGTCTTAACTCTTACTCTGGCCTACAGCTTAAGGTCTTAACTCTTACTCTGGCCTACTGGTTAAGGTCTTAACTCTTACTCTGGCCTAATAGCTAAGGTCTTAGACTCGTACTCTGGCCTACAGGTTAAGGTCTTAACTCTGCCTCTGGCCTACTGGTTAAGGTCTTAACTCTTACTCAGGCCTAATAGCTAAGGTCTTAAATCTTACTCTGGCCTAATAGCTAAGGTCTTAACTCTTACTCTGGCCTAATAGCTAAGGTCATAGACTCGTACTCTGGCCTAATGGTTAAGGTCTTAACTCTTACTCTGGCCTAATAGCTAAGGTCTTAACTCTTACTCTGGCCTAATAGCTAAGGTCCTAGACTCGTACTCTGGCCTAATGGTTAAGGTCTTAACTCTTACTCTGGCCTACTGGTTAAGGTCTTAACTCTTACTCTGGCCTAATGGTTAAGGTCTTAGACTCTTACTCTGGCCTACTGGTTAAGGTCTTAGACTCTTACTCTGGCCTACTGGTTAAGGTCTTAGACTCTTACTCTGTCCTACTGGTTAAGGTCTTAACTCTTACTCTGGCCTAATAGCTAAGGTCTTAGACTCGTACTCTAATGGTTAAGGTCTTAACTCTTACTCTGGCCTAATAGCTAAGGTATTAACTCTTACTCTGGCATGATAGCTAAGGTCTTAGACTCGTACTCTGGCCTAATGGTTAAGGTCTTAACTCTTACTCTGGCCTACTGGTTAAGGTCTTAACTCTTACTCTGGCCTAATGGTAAAGGTCTTAGACTCTTACTCTGGCCTACTGGTTATGGTCTTAGACTCTTACTCTGGGCTAATAGCTAAGGTCTTAACTCTTACTCTGGCCTACTGGTTAAGGTCTTAACTCTTACTCTGGCCTAATAGCTAAGGTCTTAGACTCGTACTATGGCCTACTGGTTAAGGTCTTAACTCTTACTCTGGCCTAATAGCTAAGGTCTT
Source organism: Triturus cristatus (assembly GCF_964204655.1). Classification (NCBI taxonomy): domain Eukaryota; kingdom Metazoa; phylum Chordata; class Amphibia; order Caudata; family Salamandridae; genus Triturus; species Triturus cristatus. Next base: position 239,876,138 of record NC_140580.1, on the reverse strand, counting down.
AGACTCGTACTCTGGCCTAATGGTTAAGGTCTTAACTCTTACTCTGGCCTAATAGCTAAGGTCTTAACTCTTACTCTGGCCTAATAGCTAAGGTCTTAGACTCGTACTATGGCCTACAGGTTAAGGTCTTAACTCTTACACTCGCCTACAGGTTAAGGTCTTAACTCTTACTCTGGCCTACAGCTTAAGGTCTTAACTCTTACTCTGGCCTACTGGTTAAGGTCTTAACTCTTACTCTGGCCTAATAGCTAAGGTCTTAGACTCGTACTCTGGCCTACAGGTTAAGGTCTTAACTCTGCCTCTGGCCTACTGGTTAAGGTCTTAACTCTTACTCAGGCCTAATAGCTTAGGTCTTAAATCTTACTCTGGCCTAATAGCTAAGGTCTTAACTCTTACTCTGGCCTAATAGCTAAGGTCATAGACTCGTACTCTGGCCTAATGGTTAAGGTCTTAACTCTTACTCTGGCCTAATAGCTAAGGTCTTAACTCTTACTCTGGCCTAATAGCTAAGGTCTTAGACTCGTACTCTAATGGTTAAGGTCTTAACTCTTACTCTGGCCTAATAGCTAAGGTATTAACTCTTACTCTGGCATGATAGCTAAGGTCTTAGACTCGTACTCTGGCCTAATGGTTAAGGTCTTAACTCTTACTCTGGCCTACTGGTTAAGGTCTTAACTCTTACTCTGGCCTAATGGTAAAGGTCTTAGACTCTTACTCTGGCCTACTGGTTATGGTCTTAGACTCTTACTCTGGGCTAATAGCTAAGGTCTTAACTCTTACTCTGGCCTAATAGCTAATGTCTTAACTCTTACTCTGGCCTAATAGCTAAGGTCTTAGACTCGTACTATGGCCTACTGGTTAAGGTCTTAACTCTTACTCCAGCCTAATAGCTAAGGTCTTAACTCTTACTCTGGCCTAATGGTTAAGGTCTTAACTCTTACTCTGGCCTAATAGCTAAGGTCTTAACTCTTACTCTGGCCTAATAGCTAAGGTCTTAGACTCGTACTATGGCCTACAGGTTAAGGTCTTAACTCTTACACTCGCCTACAGGTTAAGGTCTTAACTCTTACTCTGGCCTACAGCTTAAGGTCTTAACTCTTACTCTGGCCTACTGGTTAAGGTCTTAACTCTTACTCTGGCCTAATAGCTAAGGTCTTAGACTCGTACTCTGGCCTACAGGTTAAGGTCTTAACTCTGCCTCTGGCCTACTGGTTAAGGTCTTAACTCTTACTCAGGCCTAATAGCTAAGGTCTTAAATCTTACTCTGGCCTAATAGCTAAGGTCTTAACTCTTACTCTGGCCTAATAGCTAAGGTCATAGACTCGTACTCTGGCCTAATGGTTAAGGTCTTAACTCTTACTCTGGCCTAATAGCTAAGGTCTTAACTCTTACTCTGGCCTAATAGCTAAGGTCTTAGACTCGTACTCTAATGGTTAAGGTCTTAACTCTTACTCTGGCCTAATAGCTAAGGTATTAACTCTTACTCTGGCATGATAGCTAAGGTCTTAGACTCGTACTCTGGCCTAATGGTTAAGGTCTTAACTCTTACTCTGGCCTACTGGTTAAGGTCTTAACTCTTACTCTGGCCTAATGGTAAAGGTCTTAGACTCTTACTCTGGCCTACTGGTTATGGTCTTAGACTCTTACTCTGGGCTAATAGCTAAGGTCTTAACTCTTACTCTGGCCTAATAGCTAATGTCTTAACTCTTACTCTGGCCTAATAGCTAAGGTCTTAGACTCGTACTATGGCCTACTGGTTAAGGTCTTAACTCTTACTCCAGCCTAATAGCTAAGGTCTTAACTCTTACTCTGGCCTAATGGTTAAGGTCTTAACTCTTACTCTGGCCTAATAGCTAAGGTCTTAGACTCGTACTATGGCCTACTGGTTAAGGTCTTAACTCTTACTCTGGCCTACTGCTTAAGGTCTTAACTCTTACTCTGGCCTAATAGCTAAGGTCTTAGACTCGTACTCTGGCCTACTGGTTAAGGTCTTAACTCTTACTCTGGCCTAATAGCTAAGGTCTTCGACTCGTACTCTGGCCTAATGGTTAAGGTCTTAACTCTGACTCTGGCCTACTGGTTAAGGTCTTAACTCTTACTCTGGCCTAATAGCTAAGGTCTTAGACTCGTACTCTGGCCTAATATCTAAGGTCTTAACTCTTACTCTGGCCTAATAGCTAAGGTCTTCGACACGTACTCTGGCCTAATGGTTAAGGTCTTAACTCTTACTCTGGCCTAATAGCTAAGGTCTTAACTCTTACTCTGGCCTAATGGTTAAGGTCTTAACTCTTACTCTGGCCTAATAGCTAAGGTCTTAGACTCGTACTATGGCCTACAGGTTAAGGTCTTAACTCTTACTCTGGCCTAATAGCTAAGGTCTTAACTCTTACTCTGGCCTAATAGCTAAGGTCTTAACTCGTACTCTTGCCTAATAGCTAAGGTCTTAGACTCGTACTCTGGCCTAATGGTTACGGTCTTAACTCTTACTCTGGCCTACTGGTTAAGGTCTTAGACTATTACTCTGTCCTACTGGTTAAGGTCTTAACTCTTACTCTGGCCTAATAGCTAAGGTCTTAGACTCGTACTCTGGCCTAATAGCTAAGGTCTTAGACTCGTACTCTGGCCTAATGGTTAAGGTCTTAACTCTTACTCTGGCCTAATAGCTAAGGTCTTAGACTCGTACTCTGGCCTAATAGCTAAGGTCTTAACTCTTACTCTGGCCTACTGGTTAAGGTCTTAACTCTTACTCTGGCCTAATAGCTAAGGTCTTAGACTCGTACTCTGGCCTACTGGTTAAGGTCTTAACTCTTACTCTGGCCTACTGGTTAAGGTCTTAACTCTTACTCTGGCCTACTGGTTAAGGTCTTAACTCTTACTCTAGCCTAACAGCTAAGCTCTTAGACTCTTACTCTGGCCTACTGGTTAAGGTCTTAACTCTTACTCTGGCCTAATAGCTAAGGTCTTAACTCTTACTCTGGCCTAATAGCTAAGGTCTTAACTCTTACTCTGGCCTAATAGCTAAGGTCTTAGACTCGTACTCTGGCCTACAGGTTAAGGTCTTAACTCTTACTCCGGCCTAATAGCTAAGGTCTTAGACTCGTACTCTGGCCTAATAGCTAAGGTCTTAACTCTTTCTCTGGCCTAATAGCTAAGGTCTTAACTCTTACTCTGGCCTACTGGTTAAGGTCTTAACTCTTACTCTGGCCTAATAGCTAAGGTCTTAGACTCGTACTATGGCCTACTGTTTAAGGTCTTAACTCTTACTCTGGCCTAATAGCTAAGGTCTTAGACTCGTACTCTGGCCTAATGGTTAAGGTCTTAACTCTTACTCTGGCCTAATAGCTAAGGTCTTAACTCTTACTCTGGCCTAATAGCTAAGGTCTTAGACTCGTACTATGGCCTACAGGTTAAGGTCTTAACTCTTACACTCGCCTACAGGTTAAGGTCTTAACTCTTACTCTGGCCTACAGCTTAAGGTCTTAACTCTTACTCTGGCCTACTGGTTAAGGTCTTAACTCTTACTCTGGCCTAATAGCTAAGGTCTTAGACTCGTACTCTGGCCTACAGGTTAAGGTCTTAACTCTTACTCTGGCCTACTGGTTAAGGTCTTAACTCTTACTCAGGCCTAATAGCTAAGGTCTTAAATCTTACTCTGGCCTAATAGCTAAGGTCATAGACTCGTACTCTGGCCTAATGGTTAAGGTCTTAACTCTTACTCTGGCCTAATAGCTAAGGTCTGCACTCTTACTCTGGCCTAATAGCTAAGGTCTTAGACTCGTACTCTAATGGTTAAGGTCTTAACTCTTACTCTGGCCTAATAGCTAAGGTATTAACTCTTACTCTGGCATGATAGCTAAGGTCTTAGACTCGTACTCTGGCCTAATGGTTAAGGTCTTAACTCTTACTCTGGCCTACTGGTTAAGGTCTTAACTCTTACTCTGGCCTAATGGTAAAGGTCTTAGACTCTTACTCTGGCCTACTGGTTATGGTCTTAGACTCTTACTCTGGGCTAATAGCTAAGGTCTTAACTCTTACTCTGGCCTAATAGCTAATGTCTTAACTCTTACTCTGGCCTAATAGCTAAGGTCTTAGACTCGTACTATGGCCTACTGGTTAAGGTCTTAACTCTTACTCCAGCCTAATAGCTAAGGTCTTAACTCTTACTCTGGCCTAATGGTTAAGGTCTTAACTCTTACTCTGGCCTAATAGCTAAGGTCTTAGACTCGTACTATGGCCTACTGGTTAAGGTCTTAACTCTTACTCTGGCCTACTGGTTAAGGTCTTAACTCTTACTCTGGCCTAATAGCTAAGGTCTTAGACTCGTACTCTGGCCTACTGGTTAAGGTCTTAACTCTTACTCTGGCCTAATAGCTAAGGTCTTCGACTCATACTCTGGCCTAATGGTTAAGGTCTTAACTCTGACTCTGGCCTACTGGTTAAGGTCTTAAGTCTTACTCTGGCCTAATAGCTAAGGTCTTAGACTCGTACTCTGGCCTAATATCTAAGGTCTTAACTCTTACTCTGGCCTAATAGCTAAGGTCTTCGACACGTACTCTGGCCTAATGGTTAAGGTCTTAACTCTTACTCTGGCCTAATAGCTAAGGTCTTAACTCTTACTCTGGCCTAATGGTTAAGGTCTTAACTCTTACTCTGGCCTAATAGCTAAGGTCTTAGACTCGTACTATGGCCTACAGGTTAAGGTCTTAACTCTTACTCTGGCCTAATAGCTAAGGTCTTAACTCTTACTCTGGCCTAATAGCTAAGGTCTTAACTCGTACTCTTGCCTAATAGCTAAGGTCTTAGACTCGTACTCTGGCCTAATGGTTACGGTCTTAACTCTTACTCTGGCCTACTGGTTAAGGTTTTAGACTATTACTCTGCCCTACTGGTTAAGGTCTTAACTCTTACTCTGGCCTAATAGCTAAGGTCTTAGACTCGTACTCTGGCCTAATAGCTAAGGTCTTAGACTCGTACTCTGGCCTAATGGTTAAGGTCTTAACTCTTACTCTGGCCTAATAGCTAAGGTCTTAGACTCGTACTCTGGCCTAATAGCTAAGGTCTTAACTCTTACTCTGGCCTACTGGTTAAGGTCTTAACTCTTACTCTGGCCTAATAGCTAAGGTCTTAGACTCGTACTCTGGCCTACTGGTTAAGGTCTTAACTCTTACTCTGGCCTACTGGTTAAGGTCTTAACTCTTACTCTGGCCTACTGGTTAAGGTCTTAACTCTTACTCTAGCCTAACAGCTAAGCTCTTAGACTCCTACTCTGGCTTACTGGTTAAGGTCTTAACTCTTACTCTGGCCTAATAGCTAAGGTCTTAACTCTTACTCTGGCCTAATAGCTAAGGTCTTAACTCTTACTCTGGCCTAATAGCTAAGGTCTTAGACTCGTACTCTGGCCTACAGGTTAAGGTCTTAACTCTTACTCCGGCCTAATAGCTAAGGTCTTAGACTCGTACTCTGGCCTAATAGTTAAGGTCTTAACTCTTACTCTGGCCTACTGGTTAAGGTCTTAACTCTTACTCTGGCCTAATAGCTAAGGTCTTAGACTCGTACTATGGCCTACTGGTTAAGGTCTTAACTCTTACTCCAGCCTAATAGCTAAGGTCTTAACTCTTACTCTGCCCTAATGGTTAAGGTCTTAACTCTTACTCTGGCCTAATAGCTAAGGTCTTAGACTCGTATTATGGCCTACAGGTTAAGGTCTTCACTCTTACTATGGCCTAATAGCTAAGGTCTTAACTCTTACTCTGGCCTAATAGCTAAGGTCTTAGACTCGTACTATGGCCTACTGGTTAAGGTCTTAACTCTTACTCTGGCCTACTGGTTAAGGTCTTAACTCTTACTCTGGCCTAATAGCTAAGGTCTTCGACTCGTACTCTGGCCTAATGGTTAAGGTCTTAACTCTGACTCTGGCCTACTGGTTAAGGTCTTAACTCTTACTCTGGCCTAATAGCTAAGGTCTTAGACTCGTACTCTGGCCTAATATCTAAGGTCTTAACTCTTACTCTGGCCTAATAGCTAAGGTCTTCGACTCGTACTCTGGCCTAATGGTTAAGGTCTTAACTCTTACTCTGGCCTAATAGCTAAGGTCTTAACTCTTACTCTGGCCTAATGGTTAAGGTCTTAACTCTTACTCTGGCCTAATAGCTAAGGTCTTAGACTCGTACTATGGCCTACAGGTTAAGGTCTTAACTCTTACTCTGGCCTAATAGCTAAGGTCTTAACTCTTACTCTGGCCTAATAGCTAAGGTCTTAACTCGTACCCTGGCCTAATAGCTAAGGTCTTAGACTCGTACTCTGGCCTAATGGTTACGGTCTTAACTCTTACTCTGGCCTACTGGTTAAGGTCTTAGACTATTACTCTGTCCTACTGGTTAAGGTCTTAACTCTTACTCTGGCCTAATAGCTAAGGTCTTAGACTCGTACTCTGGCCTAATAGCTAAGGTCCTAGACTCGTACTCTGGCCTAATGGTTAAGGTCTTAACTCTTACACTGGCCTACTGGTTAATGTCTTAACTCTTACTCTGGCCTAATGGTTAAGGTCTTAGACTCTTACTCTGGCCTACTGGTTAAGGTCTTAGACTCTTACTCTGTCCTACTGGTTAAGGTCTTAACTCTTACTCTGGCCTAATAGCTAAGGTCTTAGACTCGTACTCTGGCCTAATGGTTAAGGTCTTAACTCTTACTCTGGCCTAATAGCTAAGGTCTTAACTCTTACTCTGGCCTAATAGCTAAGGTCTTAACTCTTACTCTGGCCTACTGGTTAAGGTCTTAACTCTTACTCTGGCCTAATAGCTAAGGTCTTAGACTCGTACTATGGCCTACTGGTTAAGGTCTTAACTCTTACTCTGGCCTAATAGCTAAGGTCTTAGACTCGTACTCTGGCCTAATGGTTAAGGTCTTAACTCTTACTCTGGCCTAATAGCTAAGGTCTTAACTCTTACTCTGGCCTAATAGCTAAGGTCTTAGACTCGTACTATGGCCTACAGGTTAAGGTCTTAACTCTTACACTCGCCTACAGGTTAAGGTCTTAACTCTTACTCTGGCCTACAGCTTAAGGTCTTAACTCTTACTCTGGCCTACTGGTTAAGGTCTTAACTCTTACTCTGGCCTAATAGCTAAGGTCTGAGACTCGTACTCTGGCCTACAGGTTAAGGTCTTAACTCTTACTTTGGCCTACTGGTTAAGGTCTTAACTCTTACTCAGGCCTAATAGCTAAGGTCTTAAATCCTACTCTGGCCTAATAGCTAAGGTCTTAACTCTTACTCTGGCCTAATAGCTAAGGTCATAGACTTGTACTCTGGCCTAATGGTTAAGGTATTAACTCTTACTCTGGCCTAATAGCTAAGGTCTTAACTCTTACTCTGGCCTAATAGCTAAGGTCTTAGACTCGTACTCTAATGGTTAAAGTCTTAACTCTAACTCTGGCCTAATAGCTAAGGTATTAACTCTTACTCTGGCATGATAGCTAAGGTCTTAGACTCGTACTCTGGCCTAATGGTTAAGGTCTTAACTCTTACTCTGGCCTACTGGTTAAGGTCTTAACTCTTACTCTGGCCTAATGGTAAAGGTCTTAGACTCTTACTCTGGCCTACTGGTTATGATCTTAGACTCTTACTCTGGGCTAATAGCTAAGGTCTTAACTTTTACTCTGGCCTAATAGCTAATGTCTTAACTCTTACTCTGGCCTACAGGTTAAGGTCTTAACTCTTACTCTGGCCTAAGAGCTAAGGTCTTAACTCTTACTCTGGCCTAATAGCTAAGGTCTTAGACTCGTACTATGGCCTACTGGTTAAGGTCTTAACTCTTACTCCAGCCTAATAGCTACGGTCTTAACTCTTACTCTGGCCTAATGGTTAAGGTCTTAACTCTTACTCTGGCCTAATAGCTAAGGTCTTAGACTCATACTATGGCCTACAGGTTAAGGTCTTCACTCTTACTATGGCCTAATAGCTAAGGTCTTAACTCTTACTCTGGCCTAATAGCTAAGGTCTTAGACTCGTACTATGGCCTACTGGTTAAGGTCTTAACTCTTACTCTGGCCTACTGGTTAAGGTCTTAATTCTTACTCTGGCCTAATAGCTAAGGTCTTAACTCTTACTCTGGCCTACTGGTTAAGGTCTTAACTCTTACTCTGGCCTAATAGCTAAGGTCTTAGACTCGTACTCTGGCCTAATAGCTAAGGTCTTAACCTCGTACTCTGGCCTACAGGTTAAGGTCTTAGACTCTTACTCTGGCCTCCTGGTTAAGGTCTTAACTCTTACTCTAGCCTAACAGCTAAGCTCTTAGACTCTTACTCTGGCCTACTGGTTAAGGTCTTAACTCTTACTCTGGCCTAATAGCTAAGGTCTTAACTCTTACTCTGGGCTAATAGCTAAGGTCTTAACTCTTACTCTGGCCTAATAGCTAAGGTCTTAGACTCGTACTCTGGCCTACAGGTTAAGGTCTTAACTCTTACTCCGGCCTAATAGCTAAGGTCTTAGACTCGTACTCTGGCCTAATAGTTAAGGTCTTAACTCTTACTCTGGCCTACTGGTTAAGGTCTTAACTCTTACTCTGGCCTAATAGCTAAGGTCTTAGACTCGTACTATGGCCTACTGGTTAAGGTCTTAACTCTTACTCCAGCCTAATAGCTAAGGTCTTAACTCTTACTCTGCCCTAATGGTTAAGGTCTTAACTCTTACTCTGGCCTAATAGCTAAGGTCTTAGACTCGTACTATGGCCTACAGGTTAAGGTCTTCACTCTTACTATGGCCTAATAGCTAAGGTCTTAACTCTTACTCTGGCCTAATAGCTAAGGTCTTAGACTCGTACTATGGCCTACTGGTTAAGGTCTTAACTCTTACTCTGGCCTACTGGTTAAGGTCTTAACTCTTACTCTGGCCTAATAGCTAAGGTCTTAGACTCGTACTCTGGCCTACTGGTTAAGGTCTTACCTCTTACTCTGGCCTAATAGCTAAGGTCTTCGACTCGTACTCTGGCCTAATGGTTAAGGTCTTAACTCTGACTCTGGCCTACTGGTTAAGGTCTTAACTCTTACTCTGGCCTAATAGCTAAGGTCTTAGACTCGTACTCTGGCCTAATATCTAAGGTCTTAACTCTTACTCTGGCCTAATAGCTAAGGTCTTCGACTTGTACTCTGGCCTAATGGTTAAGGTCTTAACTCTTACTCTGGCCTAATAGCTAAGGTCTTAACTCTTACTCTGGCCTAATGGTTAAGGTCCTAACTCTTACTCTGGCCTAATAGCTAAGGTCTTAGACTCGTACTATGTCCTACAGGTTAAGGTCTTAACTCTTACTCTGGCCTAATAGCTAAGGTCTTAACTCGTACTCTGGCCTAATAGCTAAGGTCCTAGACTCGTACTCTGGCCTAATGGTTAAGGTCTTAACTCTTACTCTGGCCTACTGGTTAAGGTCTTAACTCTTACTCTGGCCTAATGGTTATGGTCTTAGACTCTTACTCTGGCCTACTGGTTAAGGTCTTAGACTCTTACTCTGTCCTACTGGTTAAGGTCTTAACTCTTACTCTGGCCTAATAGCTAAGGTCTTAGACTCGTACTCTGGCCTAATGGTTAAGGTCTTAACTCTTACTCTGGCCTAATAGCTAAGGTCTTAACTCTTACTCTGGCCTAATAGCTAAGGTCTTAACTCTTACTCTGGCCTACTGGTTAAGGTCTTAACTCTTACTCTGGCCTAATAGCTAAGGTCTTAGACTCGTACTATGGCCTACTGGTTAAGGTCTTAACTCTTACTCTGGCCTAATAGCTAAGGTCTTAGACTCGTACTCTGGCCTAATGGTTAAGGTCTTAACTCTAACTCTGGCCTAATAGCTAAGGTCTTAACTCTTACTCTGGCCTAATAGCTAAGGTCTTAGACTCTTACTATGGCCTACAGGTTAAGGTCTTAACTCTTACACTCGCCTATAGGTTAAGGTCTTAACTCTTACTCTGGCCTACAGCTTAAGGTCTTAACTCTTACTCTGGCCTACTGGTTAAGGTCTTAACTCTTACTCTGGCCTAATAGCTAAGGTCTTAGACTCGTACTCTGGCCTACAGGTTAAGGTCTTAACTCTGCCTCTGGCCTACTGGTTAATGTCTTAACTCTTACTCAGGCCTAATAGCTAAGGTCTTAAATCTTACTCTGGCCTAATAACTAAGGTCTTAACTCTTACTCTGGCCTAATAGCTAAGGTCATAGACTCGTACTCTGGCCTAATGGTTAAGGTCTTAACTCTTACTCTGGCCTAATAGCTAAGGTCTTAACTCTTACTCTGGCCTAATAGCTAAGGTCTTAGACTCGTACTCTAATGGTTAAGGTCTTAACTCTTACTCTGGCCTAATAGCTAAGGTATTAACTCTTACTCTGGCATGATAGCTAAGGTCTTAGACTCGTACTCTGGCCTAATGGTTAAGGTCTTAACTCTTACTCTGGCCTACTGGTTAAGGTCTTAACTCTTACTCTGGCCTAATGGTAAAGGTCTTAGACTCTTACTCTGGCCTACTGGTTATGGTCTTAGACTCTTACTCTGGGCTAATAGCTAAGGTTTTAACTCTTACTCTGGCCTAATAGCTAATGTCTTAACTCTAACTCTGGCCTAATAGCTAAGGTCTTAGACTCGTACTATGGCCTACTGGTTAAGGTCTTAACTCTTACTCCAGCCTAATAGCTAAGGTCTTAACTCTTCCTCTGGCCTAATGGTTAAGGTCTTAACTCTTACTCTGGCCTAATAGCTAAGGTCTTAGACTCGTACTATGGCCTACTGGTTAAGGTCTTAACTCTTACTCTGGCCTACTGCTTAAGGTCTTAACTCTTACTCTGGCCTAATAGCTAAGGTCTTAGACTCGTACTCTGGCCTACTGGTTAAGGTCTTAACTCTTACTCTGGCCTAATAGCTAAGGTCTTCGACTCGTACTCTGGCCTAATGGTTAAGGTCTTAACTCCGACTCTGGCCTACTGGTTAAGGTCTTAACTCTTACTCTGGCCTAATAGCTAAGGTCTTAGACTCGTACTCTGGCCTAATATCTAAGGTCTTAACTCTTACTCTGGCCTAATAGCTAAGGTCTTCGACACGTACTCTGGCCTAATGGTTAAGGTCTTAACTCTTACTCTGGCCTAATAGCTAAGGTCTTAACTCTTACTCTGGCCTAATGGTTAAGGTCTTAACTCTTACTCTGGCCTAATAGCTAAGGTCTTAGACTCGTACTATGGCCTACAGGTTAAGGTCTTAACTCTTACTCTGGCCTAATAGCTAAGGTCTTAACTCTTACTCTGGCCTAATAGCTAAGGTCTTAACTCGTACTCTTGCCTAATAGCTAAGGTCTTAGACTCGTACTCTGGCCTAATGGTTACGGTCTTAACTCTTACTCTGGCCTACTGGTTAAGGTCTTAGACTATTACTCTGTCCTACTGGTTAAGGTCTTAACTCTTACTCTGGCCTAATAGCTAAGGTCTTAGACTCGTACTCTGGCCTAATAGCTAAGGTCTTAGACTCGTACTCTGGCCTAATGGTTAAGGTCTTAACTCTTACTCTGGCCTAATAGCTAAGGTCTTAGACTCGTACTCTGGCCTAATAGCTAAGGTCTTAACTCTTACTCTGGCCTACTGGTTAAGGTCTTAACTCTTACTCTGGCCTAATAGCTAAGGTCTTAGACTCGTACTCTGGCCTACTGGTTAAGGTCTTAACTCTTACTCTGGCCTACTGGTTAAGGTCTTAACTCTTACTCTGGCCTACTGGTTAAGGTCTTAACTCTTACTCTAGCCTAACAGCTAAGCTCTTAGACTCTTACTCTGGCCTACTGGTTAAGGTCTTAACTCTTACTCTGGCCTAATAGCTAAGGTCTTAACTCTTACTCTGGCCTAATAGCTAAGGTCTTAACTCTTACTCTGGCCTAATAGCTAAGGTCTTAGACTCGTACTCTGGCCTACAGGTTAAGGTCTTAACTCTTACTCCGGCCTAATAGCTAAGGTCTTAGACTCGTACTCTGGCCTAATAGCTAAGGTCTTAACTCTTACTCTGGCCTAATAGCTAAGGTCTTAACTCTTACTCTGGCCTACTGGTTAAGGTCTTAACTCTTACTCTGGCCTAATAGCTAAGGTCTTAGACTCGTACTATGGCCTACTGGTTAAGGTCTTAACTCTTACTCTGGCCTAATAGCTAAGGTCTTAGACTCGTACTCTGGCCTAATGGTTAAGGTCTTAACTCTTACTCTGGCCTAATAGCTAAGGTCTTAACTCTTACTCTGGCCTAATAGCTAAGGTCTGAGACTCGTACTATGGCCTACAGGTTAAGGTCTTAACTCTTACACTCCCCTACAGGTTAAGGTCTTAACTCTTACTCTGGCCTACAGCTTAAGGTCTTAACTCTTACTCTGGCCTACTGGTTAAGGTCTTAACTCTTACTCTGGCCTAATAGCTAAGGTCTTAGACTCATACTCTGGCCTACAGGTTAAGGTCTTAACTCTTACTCTGGCCTACTGGTTAAGGTCTTAACTCTTACTCAGGCCTAATAGCTAAGGTCTTAAATCTTACTCTGGCCTAATAGCTAAGGTCTTAACTCTTACTCTGGCCTAATAGCTAAGGTCATAGACTCGTACTCTGGCCTAATGGTTAAGGTCTTAACTCTTACTCTGGCCTAATAGCTAAGGTCTTAACTCTTACTCTGGCCTAATAGCTAAGGTCTTAGACTCGTACTCTAATGGTTAAGGTCTTAACTCTTACTCTGGCCTAATAGCTAAGGCATTAACTCTTACTCTGGCATGATAGCTAAGGTCTTAGACTCGTACTCTGGCCTAATGGTTAAGGTCTTTACTCTTACTCTGGCCCACTGGTTAAGGTCTTAACTCTTACTCTGGCCTAATGGTAAAGGTCTTAGACTCTTACTCTGGCCTACTGGTTATGGTCTTAGACTCTTACTCTGGGCTAATAGCTAAGGTCTTAACTCTTACTCTGGCCTAATAGCTAATGTCTTAACTCTTACTCTGGCCTAATAGCTAAGGTCTTAGACTCGTACTATGGCCTACTGGTTAAGGTCTTAACTCTTACTCCAGCCTAATAGCTAAGGTCTTAACTCTTACTCTGGCCTAATGGTTAAGGTCTTAACTCTTACTCTGGCCTAATAGCTAAGGTCTTAGACTCGTACTATGGCCTACTGGTTAAGGTCTTAACTCTTACTCTGGCCTACTGGTTAAGGTCTTAACTCTTACTCTGGCCTAATAGCTAAGGTCTTAGACTCGTACTCTGGCCTACTGGTTAAGGTCTTAACTCTTACTCTGGCCTAATAGCTAAGGTCTTCGACTCGTACTCTGGCCTAATGGTTAAGGTCTTAACTCTGACTCTGGCCTACTGGTTAAGGTCTTAACTCTTACTCTGGCCTAATAGCTAAGGTCTTAGACTCGTACTCTGGCCTAATATCTAAGGTCTTAACTCTTACTCTGGCCTAATAACTAAGGTCTTCGACACGTACTCTGGCCTAATGGTTAAGGTCTTAACTCTTACTCTGGCCTAATAGCTAAGGTCTTAACTCTTACTCTGGCCTAATGGTTAAGGTCTTAACTCTTACTCTGGCCTAATAGCTAAGGTCTTAGACTCGTACTATGGCCTACAGGTTAAGGTCTTAACTCTTACTCTGGCCTAATAGCTAAGGTCTTAACTCTTACTCTGGCCTAATAGCTAAGGTCTTAACTCGTACTCTTGCCTAATAGCTAAGGTCTTAGACTTGTACTCTGGCCTAATGGTTACGGTCTTAACTCTTTCTCTGGCCTACTGGTTAAGGTCTTAGACTATTACTCTGTCCTACTGGTTAAGGTCTTAACTCTTACTCTGGCCTAATAGCTAAGGTCTTAGTCTCGTACTCTGGCCTAATAGCTAAGGTCTTAGACTCGTACTCTGGCCTAATGGTTAAGGTCTTAACTCTTACTCTGGCCTAATAGCTAAGGTCTTAGACTCGTACTCTGGCCTAATAGCTAAGGTCTTAACTCTTACTCTGGCCTACTGGTTAAGGTCTTAACTCTTACTCTGGCCTAATAGCTAAGGTCTTAGACTCGTACTCTGGCCTACTGGTTAAGGTCTTAACTCTTACTCTGGCCTACTGGTTAAGGTCTTAACTCTTACTCTGGCCTACTGGTTAAGGTCTTAACTCTTACTCTAGCCTAACAGCTAAGCTCTTAGACTCTTACTCTGGCCTACTGGTTAAGGTCTTAACTCTTACTCTGGCCTAATAGCTAAGGTCTTAACTCTTACTCTGGCCTAATAGCTAAGGTCTTAACTCTTACTCTGGCCTAATAGCTTAGGTCTTAGACTCGTACTCTGGCCTACAGGTTAAGGTCTTAACTCTTACTCCGGCCTAATAGCTAAGGTCTTAGACTCGTACTCTGGCCTAATAGTTAAGGTCTTAACTCTTACTCTGGCCTACTGGTTAAGGTCTTAACTCTTACTCTGGCCTAATAGCTAAGGTCTTAGACTCGTACTATGGCCTACTGGTTAAGGTCTTAACTCTTACTCCAGCCTAATAGCTAAGGTCTTAACTCTTACTCTGCCCTAATGGTTAAGGTCTTAACTCTTACTCTGGCCTAATAGCTAAGGTCTTAGACTCGTACTATGGCCTACAGGTTAAGGTCTTAACTCTTACTCTGGCCTAATAGCTAAGGTCTTAACTCTTACTCTGGCCTAATAGCTAAGGTCTTAGACTCGTACTCTGGCCTACAGGTTAAGGTCTTAACTCTTACTCCGGCCTAATAGCTAAGGTCTTAGACTCGTACTCTGGCCTAATAGCTAAGGTCTTAACTCTTACTCTGGCCTAATAGCTAAGGTCTTAACTCTTACTCTGGCCTACTGGTTAAGGTCTTAACTCTTACTCTGGCCTAATAGCTAAGGTCTTAGACTCGTACTATGGCCTACTGGTTAAGGTCTTAACTCTTACTCTGGCCTAATAGCTAAGGTCTTAGACTCGTACTCTGGCCTAATGGTTAAGGTCTTAACTCTTACTCTGGCCTAATAGCTAAGGTCTTAACTCTTACTCTGGCCTAATAGCTAAGGTCTTAGACTCGTACTATGGCCTACAGGTTAAGGTCTTAACTCTTACACTCCCCTACAGGTTAAGGTCTTAACTCTTACTCTGGCCTACAGCTTAAGGTCTTAACTCTTACTCTGGCCTACTGGTTAAGGTCTTAACTCTTACTCTGGCCTAATAGCTAAGGTCTTAGACTCATACTCTGGCCTACAGGTTAAGGTCTTAACTCTTACTCTGGCCTACTGGTTAAGGTCTTAACTCTTACTCAGGCCTAATAGCTAAGGTCTTAAATCTTACTCTGGCCTAATAGCTAAGGTCTTAACTCTTACTCTGGCCTAATAGCTAAGGTCATAGACTCGTACTCTGGCCTAATGGTTAAGGTCTTAACTCTTACTCTGGCCTAATAGCTAAGGTCTTAACTCTTACTCTGGCCTAATAGCTAAGGTCTTAGACTCGTACTCTAATGGTTAAGGTCTTAACTCTTACTCTGGCCTAATAGCTAAGGTATTAACTCTTACTCTGGCATGATAGCTAAGGTCTTAGACTCGTACTCTGGCCTAATGGTTAAGGTCTTTACTCTTACTCTGGCCCACTGGTTAAGGTCTTAACTCTTACTCTGGCCTAATGGTAAAGGTCTTAGACTCTTACTCTGGCCTACTGGTTATGGTCTTAGACTCTTACTCTGGGCTAATAGCTAAGGTCTTAACTCTTACTCTGGCCTAATAGCTAATGTCTTAACTCTTACTCTGGCCTAATAGCTAAGGTCTTAGACTCGTACTATGGCCTACTGGTTAAGGTCTTAACTCTTACTCCAGCCTAATAGCTAAGGTCTTAACTCTTACTCTGGCCTAATGGTTAAGGTCTTAACTCTTACTCTGGCCTAATAGCTAAGGTCTTAGACTCGTACTATGGCCTACTGGTTAAGGTCTTAACTCTTACTCTGGCCTACTGGTTAAGGTCTTAACTCTTACTCTGGCCTAATAGCTAAGGTCTTAGACTCGTACTCTGGCCTACTGGTTAAGGTCTTAACTCTTACTCTGGCCTAATAGCTAAGGTCTTCGACTCGTACTCTGGCCTAATGGTTAAGGTCTTAACTCTGACTCTGGCCTACTGGTTAAGGTCTTAACTCTTACTCTGGCCTAATAGCTAAGGTCTTAGACTCGTACTCTGGCCTAATATCTAAGGTCTTAACTCTTACTCTGGCCTAATAGCTAAGGTCTTCGACACGTACTCTGGCCTAATGGTTAAGGTCTTAACTCTTACTCTGGCCTAATAGCTAAGGTCTTAACTCTTACTCTGGCCTAATGGTTAAGGTCTTAACTCTTACTCTGGCCTAATAGCTAAGGTCTTAGACTCGTACTATGGCCTACAGGTTAAGGTCTTAACTCTTACTCTGGCCTAATAGCTAAGGTCTTAACTCTTACTCTGGCCTAATAGCTAAGGTCTTAACTCGTACTCTTGCCTAATAGCTAAGGTCTTAGACTCGTACTCTGGCCTAATGGTTACGGTCTTAACTCTTTCTCTGGCCTACTGGTTAAGGTCTTAGACTATTACTCTGTCCTACTGGTTAAGGTCTTAACTCGTACTCTGGCCTAATAGCTAAGGTCTTAGACTCGTACTCTGGCCTAATGGTTAAGGTCTTAACTCTTACTCTGGCCTAATAGCTAAGGTCTTAGACTCGTACTCTGGCCTAATAGCTAAGGTCTTAACTCTTACTCTGGCCTACTGGTTAAGGTCTTAACTCTTACTCTGGCCTAATAGCTAAGGTCTTAGACTCGTACTCTGGCCTACTGGTTAAGGTCTTAACTCTTACTCTGGCCTACTGGTTAAGGTCTTAACTCTTACTCTGGCCTACTGGTTAAGGTCTTAACTCTTACTCTAGCCTAACAGCTAAGCTCTTAGACTCTTACTCTGGCCTACTGGTTAAGGTCTTAACTCTTACTCTGGCCTAATAGCTAAGGTCTTAACTCTTACTCTGGCCTAATAGCTAAGGTCTTAACTCTTACTCTGGCCTAATAGCTTAGGTCTTAGACTCGTACTCTGGCCTACAGGTTAAGGTCTTAACTCTTACTCCGGCCTAATAGCTAAGGTCTTAGACTCGTACTCTGGCCTAATAGTTAAGGTCTTAACTCTTACTCTGGCCTACTGGTTAAGGTCTTAACTCTTACTCTGGCCTAATAGCTAAGGTCTTAGACTCGTACTATGGCCTACTGGTTAAGGTCTTAACTCTTACTCCAGCCTAATAGCTAAGGTCTTAACTCTTACTCTGCCCTAATGGTTAAGGTCTTAACTCTTACTCTGGCCTAATAGCTAAGGTCTTAGACTCGTACTATGGCCTACAGGTTAAGGTCTTCACTCTTACTATGGCCTAATAGCTAAGGTCTTAACTCTTACTCTGGCCTAATAGCTAAGGTCTTAGACTCGTACTATGGCCTACTGGTTAAGGTCTTAACTCTTACTCTGGCCTACTGGTTAAGGTCTTAACTCTTACTCTGGCCTAATAGCTAAGGGCTTAGACTCGTACTCTGGCCTACTGGTTAAGGTCTTACCTCTTACTCTGGCCTAATAGCTAAGGTCTTCGACTCGTACTCTGGCCTAATGGTTAAGGTCTTAACTCTGACTCTGGCCTACTGGTTAAGGTCTTAACTCTTACTCTGGCCTAATAGCTAAGGTCTTAGACTCGTACTCTGGCCTAATATCTAAGGTCTTAACTCTTACTCTGGCCTAATAGCTAAGGTCTTCGACTTGCACTTTGGCCTAATGGTTAAGGTCTTAACTCTTACTCTGGCCTAATAGCTAAGGTCTTAACTCTTACTCTGGCCTAATGGTTAAGGTCTTAACTCTTACTCTGGCCTAATAGCTAAGGTCTTAGACTCGTACTATGGCCTACAGGTTAAGGTCTTAACTCTTACTCTGGCCTAATAGCTAAGGTCTTAACTCTTACTCTGGCCTAATAGCTAAGGTCTTAACTCTTACTCTGGCCTAATAGCTAAGGTCTTAGACTCGTACTCTGGCCTACAGGTTAAGGTCTTAACTCTTACTCCGGCCTAATAGCTAAGGTCTTAGACTCGTACTCTGGCCTAATAGCTAAGGTCTTAACTCTTACTCTGGCCTAATAGCTAAGGTCTTAACTCTTACTCTGGCCTACTGGTTAAGGTCTTAACTCTTACTCTGGCCTAATAGCTAAGGTCTTAGACTCGTACTATGGCCTACTGGTTAAGGTCTTAACTCTTACTCTGGCCTAATAACTAAGGTCTTAGACTCGTACTCTGGCCTAATGGTTAAGGTCTTAACTCTTACTCTGGCCTAATAGCTAAGGTCTTAACTCTTACTATGGCCTAATAGCTAAGGTCTTAGACTCGTACTATGGCCTACAGGTTAAGGTCTTAACTCTTACACTCGCCTACAGGTTAAGGTCTTAACTCTTACTCTGGCCTACAGCTTAAGGTCTTAACTCTTACTCTGGCCTACTGGTTAAGGTCTTAACTCTTACTCTGGCCTAATAGCTAAGGTCTTAGACTCGTACTCTGGCCTACAGGTTAAGGTCTTAACTCTTACTCTGGCCTACTGGTTAAGGTCTTAACTCTTACTCAGGCCTAATAGCTAAGGTCTTAAATCTTACTCTGGCCTAATAGCTAAGGTCTTAACTCTTACTCTGGCCTAATAGCTAAGGTCATAGACTCGTACTCTGGCCTAATGGTTAAGGTCTTAACTCTTACTCTGGCCTAATAGCTAAGGTCTTAACTCTTACTCTGGCCTAATAGCTAAGGTCTTAGACTCGTACTCTAATGGTTAAGGTCTTAACTCTTACTCTGGCCTAATAGCTAAGGTATTAACTCTTACTCTGGCATGATAGCTAAGGTCTTAGACTCGTACTTTCGCCTAATGGTTAAGGTCTTTACTCTTACTCTGGCCTACTGGTTAAGGTCTTAACTCTTACTCTGGCCTAATGGTAAAGGTCTTAGACTCTTACTCTGGCCTACTGGTTATGGTCTTAGACTCTTACTCTGGGCTAATAGCTAAGGTCTTAACTCTTACTCTGGCCTAATAGCTAATGTCTTAACTCTTACTCTGGCCTAATAGCTAAGGTCTTAGACTCGTACTATGGCCTACTGGTTAAGGTCTTAACTCTTACTCCAGCCTAATAGCTAAGGTCTTAACTCTTACTCTGGCCTAATGGTTAAGGTCTTAACTCTTACTGTGGCCTAATAGCTAAGGTCTTCGACTCGTACTCTGGCCTAATGGTTAAGGTCTTAACTCTGACTCTGGCCTACTGGTTAAGGTCTTAACTCTTACTCTGGCCTAATAGCTAAGGTCTTAGACTCGTACTCTGGCCTAATATCTAAGGTCTTAACTCTTACTCTGGCCTAATAGCTAAGGTCTTCGACACGTACTCTGGCCTAATGGTTAAGGTCTTAACTCTTACTCTGGCCTAATAGCTAAGGTCTTAACTCTTACTCTGGCCTAATGGTTAAGGTCTTAACTCTTACTCTGGCCTAATAGCTAAGGTCTTAGACTCGTACTATGGCCTACAGGTTAAGGTCTTAACTCTTACTCTGGCCTAATAGCTAAGGTCTTAACTCTTACTCTGGCCTAATAGCTAAGGTCTTAACTCGTACTCTTGCCTAATAGCTAAGGTCTTAGACTCGTACTCTGGCCTAATGGTTACGGTCTTAACTCTTTCTCTGGCCTACTGGTTAAGGTCTTAGACTATTACTCTGTCCTACTGGTTAAGGTCTTAACTCTTACTCTGGCCTAATAGCTAAGGTCTTAGACTCGTACTCTGGCCTAATAGCTAAGGTCTTAGACTCGTACTCTGGCCTAATGGTTAAGGTCTTAACTCTTACTCTGGCCTAATAGCTAAGGTCTTAGACTCGTACTCTGGCCTAATAGCTAAGGTCTTAACTCTTACTCTGGCCTACTGGTTAAGGTCTTAACTCTTACTCTGGCCTAATAGCTAAGGTCTTAGACTCGTACTCTGGCCTACTGGTTAAGGTCTTAACTCTTACTCTGGCCTACTGGTTAAGGTCTTAACTCTTACTCTGGCCTACTGGTTAAGGTCTTAACTCTTACTCTAGCCTAACAGCTAAGCTCTTAGACTCTTACTCTGGCCTACTGGTTAAGGTCTTAACTCTTACTCTGGCCTAATAGCTAAGGTCTTAACTCTTACTCTGGCCTAATAGCTAAGGTCTTAACTCTTACTCTGGCCTAATAGCTAAGGTCTTAGACTCGTACTCTGGCCTACAGGTTAAGGTCTTAACTCTTACTCCGGCCTAATAGCTAAGGTCTTAGACTCGTACTCTGGCCTAATAGTTAAGGTCTTAACTCTTACTCTGGCCTACTGGTTAAGGTCTTAACTCTTACTCTGGCCTAATAGCTAAGGTCTTAGACTCGTACTATGGCCTACTGGTTAAGGTCTTAACTCTTACTCCAGCCTAATAGCTAAGGTCTTAACTCTTACTCTGCCCTAATGGTTAAGGTCTTAACTCTTACTCTGGCCTAATAGCTAAGGTCTTAGACTCGTACTATGGCCTACAGGTTAAGGTCTTCACTCTTACTATGGCCTAATAGCTAAGGTCTTAACTCTTACTCTGGCCTAATAGCTAAGGTCTTAGACTCGTACTATGGCCTACTGGTTAAGGTCTTAACTCTTACTCTGGCCTACTGGTTAAGGTCTTAACTCTTACTCTGGCCTAATAGCTAAGGGCTTAGACTCGTACTCTGGCCTACTGGTTAAGGTCTTACCTCTTACTCTGGCCTAATAGCTAAGGTCTTCGACTCGTACTCTGGCCTAATGGTTAAGGTCTTAACTCTGACTCTGGCCTACTGGTTAAGGTCTTAACTCTTACTCTGGCCTAATAGCTAAGGTCTTAGACTCGTACTCTGGCCTAATATCTAAGGTCTTAACTCTTACTCTGGCCTAATAGCTAAGGTCTTCGACTTGCACTCTGGCCTAATGGTTAAGGTCTTAACTCTTACTCTGGCCTAATAGCTAAGGTCTTAACTCTTACTCTGGCCTAATGGTTAAGGTCTTAACTCTTACTCTGGCCTAATAGCTAAGGTCTTAGACTCGTACTATGGCCTACAGGTTAAGGTCTTATCTCTTACTCTGGCCTAATAGCTAAGGTCTTAACTCTTACTCTGGCCTAATAGCTAAGGTCTTAACTCTTACTCTGGCCTAATAGCTAAGGTCTTAGACTCGTACTCTGGCATACAGGTTAAGGTCTTAACTCTTACTCCGGCCTAATAGCTAAGGTCTTAGACTCGTACTCTGGCCTAATAGCTAAGGTCTTAACTCTTACTCTGGCCTAATAGCTAAGGTCTTAACTCTTACTCTGGCCTACTGGTTAAGGTCTTAACTCTTACTCTGGCCTAATAGCTAAGGTCTTAGACTCGTACTATGGCCTACTGGTTAAGGTCTTAACTCTTACTCTGGCCTAATAACTAAGGTCTTAGACTCGTACTCTGGCCTAATGGTTAAGGTCTTAACTCTTACTCTGGCCTAATAGCTAAGGTCTTAACTCTTACTCTGGCCTAATAGCTAAGGTCTTAGACTCGTACTATGGCCTACAGGTTAAGGTCTTAACTCTTACACTCGCCTACAGGTTAAGGTCTTAACTCTTACTCTGGCCTACAGCTTAAGGTCTTAACTCTTACTCTGGCCTACTGGTTAAGGTCTTAACTCTTACTCTGGCCTAATAGCTAAGGTCTTAGACTCGTACTCTGGCCTACAGGTTAAGGTCTTAACTCTTACTCTGGCCTACTGGTTAAGGTCTTAACTCTTACTCAGGCCTAATAGCTAAGGTCTTAAATCTTACTCTGGCCTAATAGCTAAGGTCTTAACTCTTACTCTGGCCTAATAGCTACGGTCATAGACTCGTACTCTGGCCTAATGGTTAAGGTCTTAACTCTTACTCTGGCCTAATAGCTAAGGTCTTAACTCTTACTCTGGCCTAATAGCTAAGGTCTTAGACTCGTACTCTAATGGTTAAGGTCTTAACTCTTACTCTGGCCTAATAGCTAAGGTATTAACTCTTACTCTGGCATGATAGCTAAGGTCTTAGACTCGTACTTTCGCCTAATGGTTAAGGTCTTTACTCTTACTCTGGCCTACTGGTTAAGGTCTTAACTCTTACTCTGGCCTAATGGTAAAGGTCTTAGACTCTTACTCTGGCCTACTGGTTATGGTCTTAGACTCTTACTCTGGGCTAATAGCTAAGGTCTTAACTCTTACTCTGGCCTAATAGCTAATGTCTTAACTCTTACTCTGGCCTAATAGCTAAGGTCTTAGACTCGTACTATGGCCTACTGGTTAAGGTCTTAACTCTTACTCCAGCCTAATAGCTAAGGTCTTAACTCTTACTCTGGCCTAATGGTTAAGGTCTTAACTCTTACTCTGGCCTAATAGCTAAGGTCTTAGACTCGTACTATGGCCTACTGGTTAAGGTCTTAACTCTTACTCTGGCCTACTGCTTAAGGTCTTAACTCTTACTCTGGCCTAATAGCTAAGGTCTTAGACTCGTACTCTGGCCTACTGGTTAAGGTCTTAACTCTTACTGTGGCCTAATAGCTAAGGTCTTCGACTCGTACTCTGGCCTAATGGTTAAGGTCTTAACTCTGACTCTGGCCTACTGGTTAAGGTCTTAACTCTTACTCTGGCCTAATAGCTAAGGTCTTAGACTCGTACTCTGGCCTAATATCTAAGGTCTTAACTCTTACTCTGGCCTAATAGCTAAGGTCTTCGACACGTACTCTGGCCTAATGGTTAAGGTCTTAACTCTTACTCTGGCCTAATAGCTAAGGTCTTAACTCTTACTCTGGCCTAATGGTTAAGGTCTTAACTCTTACTCTGGCCTAATAGCTAAGGTCTTAGACTCGTACTATGGCCTACAGGTTAAGGTCTTAACTCTTACTCTGGCCTAATAGCTAAGGTCTTAACTCTTACTCTGGCCTAATAGCTAAGGTCTTAACTCGTACTCTTGCCTAATAGCTAAGGTCTTAGACTCGTACTCTGGCCTAATGGTTACGGTCTTAACTCTTTCTCTGGCCTACTGGTTAAGGTCTTAGACTATTACTCTGTCCTACTGGTTAAGGTCTTAACTCTTACTCTGGCCTAATAGCTAAGGTCTTAGACTCGTACTCTGGCCTAATAGCTAAGGTCTTAGACTCGTACTCTGGCCTAATGGTTAAGGTCTTAACTCTTACTCTGGCCTAATAGCTAAGGTCTTAGACTCGTACTCTGGCCTAATAGCTAAGGTCTTAACTCTTACTCTGGCCTACTGGTTAAGGTCTTAACTCTTACTCTGGCCTAATAGCTAAGGTCTTAGACTCGTACTCTGGCCTACTGGTTAAGGTCTTAACTCTTACTCTGGCCTACTGGTTAAGGTCTTAACTCTTACTCTAGCCTAACAGCTAAGCTCTTAGACTCTTACTCTGGCCTACTGGTTAAGGTCTTAACTCTTACTCTGGCCTAATAGCTAAGGTCTTAACTCTTACTCTGGCCTAATAGCTAAGGTCTTAACTCTTACTCTGGCCTAATAGCTAAGGTCTTAGACTCGTACTCTGGCCTACAGGTTAAGGTCTTAACTCTTACTCCGGCCTAATAGCTAAGGTCTTAGACTCGTACTCTGGCCTAATAGTTAAGGTCTTAACTCTTACTCTGGCCTACTGGTTAAGGTCTTAACTCTTACTCTGGCCTAATAGCTAAGGTCTTAGACTCGTACTATGGCCTACTGGTTAAGGTCTTAACTCTTACTCCAGCCTAATAGCTAAGGTCTTAACTCTTACTCTGCCCTAATGGTTAAGGTCTTAACTCTTACTCTGGCCTAATAGCTAAGGTCTTAGACTCGTACTATGGCCTACAGGTTAAGGTCTTCACTCTTACTCTGGCCTAATAGCTAAGGTCTTAGACTCGTACTATGGCCTACTGGTTAAGGTCTTAACTCTTACTCTGGCCTACTGGTTAAGGTCTTAACTCTTACTCTGGCCTAATAGCTAAGGGCTTAGACTCGTACTCTGGCCTACTGGTTAAGGTCTTACCTCTTACTCTGGCCTAATAGCTAAGGTCTTCGACTCGTACTCTGGCCTAATGGTTAAGGTCTTAACTCTGACTCTGGCCTACTGGTTAAGGTCTTAACTCTTACTCTGGCCTAATAGCTAAGGTCTTAGACTCGTACTCTGGCCTAATATCTAAGGTCTTAACTCTTACTCTGGCCTAATAGCTAAGGTCTTCGACTTGCACTCTGGCCTAATTGTTAAGTTCTTAACTCTTACTCTGGCCTAATAGCTAAGGTCTTAACTCTTACTCTGGCCTAATGGTTAAGGTCTTAACTCTTACTCTGGCCTAATAGCTAAGGTCTTAGACTCGTACTATGGCCTACAGGTTAAGGTCTTAACTCTTACTCTGGCCTAATAGCTAAGGTCTTAACTCTTACTCTGGCCTAATAGCTAAGGTCTTAACTCTTACTCTGGCCTAATAGCTAAGGTCTTAGACTCGTACTCTGGCCTACAGGTTAAGGTCTTAACTCTTACTCCGGCCTAATAGCTAAGGTCTTAGACTCGTACTCTGGCCTAATAGCTAAGGTCTTAACTCTTACTCTGGCCTAATAGCTAAGGTCTTAACTCTTACTCTGGCCTACTGGTTAAGGTCTTAACTCTTACTCTGGCCTAATAGCTAAGGTCTTAGACTCGTACTATGGCCTACTGGTTAAGGTCTTAACTCTTACTCTGGCCTAATAACTAAGGTCTTAGACTCGTACTCTGGCCTAATGGTTAAGGTCTTAACTCTTACTCTGGCCTAATAGCTAAGGTCTTAACTCTTACTCTGGCCTAATAGCTAAGGTCTTAGACTCGTACTATGGCCTACAGGTTAAGGTCTTAACTCTTACACTCGCCTACAGGTTAAGGTCTTAACTCTTACTCTGGCCTACAGCTTAAGGTCTTAACTCTTCCTCTGGCCTACTGGTTAAGGTCTTAACTCTTACTCTGGCCTAATAGCTAAGGTCTTAGACTCGTACTCTGGCCTACAGGTTAAGGTCTTAACTCTTACTCTGGCCTACTGGTTAAGGTCTTAACTCTTACTCAGGCCTAATAGCTAAGGTCTTAAATCTTACTCTGGCCTAATAGCTAAGGTCTTAACTCTTACTCTGGCCTAATAGCTAAGGTCATAGACTCGTTCTCTGGCCTAATGGTTAAGGTCTTAACTCTTACTCTGGCCTAATAGCTAAGGTCTTAACTCTTACTCTGGCCTAATAGCTAAGGTCTTAGACTCGTACTCTAATGGTTAAGGTCTTAACTCTTACTCTGGCCTAATAGCTAAGGTATTAACTCTTACTCTGGCATGATAGCTAAGGTCTTAGACTCGTACTTTCGCCTAATGGTTAAGGTATTTACTCTTACTCTGGCCTACTGGTTAAGGTCTTAACTCTTACTCTGGCCTAATGGTAAAGGTCTTAGACTCTTACTCTGGCCTACTGGTTATGGTCTTAGACACTTACTCTGGGCTAATAGCTAAGGTCTTAACTCTTACTCTGGCCTAATAGCTAATGTCTTAACTCTTACTCTGGCCTAATAGCTAAGGTCTTAGACTCGTACTATGGCCTACTGGTTAAGGTCTTAACTCTTACTCCAGCCTAATAGCTAAGGTCTTAACTCTTACTCTGGCCTAATGGTTAAGGTCTTAACTCTTACTCTGGCCTAATAGCTAAGGTCTTAGACTCGTACTATGGCCTACTGGTTAAGGTCTTAACTCTTACTCTGGCCTACTGCTTAAGGTCTTAACTCTTACTCTGGCCTAATAGCTAAGGTCTTAGACTCGTACTCTGGCCTACTGGTTAAGGTCTTAACTCTTACTGTGGCCTAATAGCTAAGGTCTTCGACTCGTACTCTGGCCTAATGGTTAAGGTCTTAACTCTGACTCTGGCCTACTGGTTAAGGTCTTAACTCTTACTCTGGCCTAATAGCTAAGGTCTTAGACTCGTACTCTGGCCTAATATCTAAGGTCTTAACTCTTACTCTGGCCTAATAGCTAAGGTCTTCGACACGTACTCTGGCCTAATGGTTAAGGTCTTAACTCTTACTCTGGCCTAATAGCTAAGGTCTTAACTCTTACTCTGGCCTAATGGTTAAGGTCTTAACTCTTACTCTGGCCTAATAGCTAAGGTCTTAGACTCGTACTATGGCCTACAGGTTAAGGTCTTAACTCTTACTCTGGCCTAATAGCTAAGGTCTTAACTCTTACTCTGGCCTAATAGCTAAGGTCTTAACTCGTACTCTTGCCTAATAGCTAAGGTCTTAGACTCGTACTCTGGCCTAATGGTTACGGTCTTAACTCTTTCTCTGGCCTACTGGTTAAGGTCTTAGACTATTACTCTGTCCTACTGGTTAAGGTCTTAACTCTTACTCTGGCCTAATAGCTAAGGTCTTAGACTCGTACTCTGGCCTAATAGCTAAGGTCTTAGACTCGTACTCTGGCCTAATGGTTAAGGTCTTAACTCTTACTCTGGCCTAATAGCTAAGGTCTTAGACTCGTACTCTGGCCTAATAGCTAAGGTCTTAACTCTTACTCTGGCCTACTGGTTAAGGTCTTAACTCTTACTCTGGCCTAATAGCTAAGGTCTTAGACTCGTACTCTGGCCTACTGGTTAAGGTCTTAACTCTTACTCTGGCCTACTGGTTAAGGTCTTAACTCTTACTCTGGCCTACTGGTTAAGGTCTTAACTCTTACTCTAGCCTAACAGCTAAGCTCTTAGACTCTTACTCTGGCCTACTGGTTAAGGTCTTAACTCTTACTCTGGCCTAATAGCTAAGGTCTTAACTCTTACTCTGGCCTAACAGCTAAGGTCTTAACTCTTACTCTGGCCTAATAGCTAAGGTCTTAGACTCGTACTCTGGCCTACAGGTTAAGGTCTTAACTCTTACTCCGGCCCAATAGCTAAGGTCTTAGACTCGTACTCTGGCCTAATAGTTAAGGTCTTAACTCTTACTCTGGCCTACTGGTTAAGGTCTTAACTCTTACTCTGGCCTAATAGCTAAGGTCTTAGACTCGTACTATGGCCTACTGGTTAAGGTCTTAACTCTTACTCCAGCCTAATAGCTAAGGTCTTAACTCTTACTCTGCCCTAATGGTTAAGGTCTTAACTCTTACTCTGGCCTAATAGCTAAGGTCTTAGACTCGTACTATGGCCTACAGGTTAAGGTCTTCACTCTTACTATGGCCTAATAGCTAAGGTCTTAACTCTTACTCTGGCCTAATAGCTAAGGTCTTAGACTCGTACTATGGCCTACTGGTTAAGGTCTTAACTCTTACTCTGGCCTACTGGTTAAGGTCTTAACTCTTACTCTGGCCTAATAGCTAAGGGCTTAGACTCGTACTCTGGCCTACTGGTTAAGGTCTTACCTCTTACTCTGGCCTAATAGCTAAGGTCTTCGACTCGTACTCTGGCCTAATGGTTAAGGTCTTAACTCTGACTCTGGCCTACTGGTTAAGGTCTTAACTCTTACTCTGGCCTAATAGCTAAGGTCTTAGACTCGTACTCTGGCCTAATATCTAAGGTCTTAACTCTTACTCTGGCCTAATATCTAAGGTCTTCGACTTGCACTCTGGCCTAATGGTTAAGGTCTTAACTCTTACTCTGGCCTAATAGCTAAGGTCTTAACTCTTACTCTGGCCTAATGGTTAAGGTCTTAACTCTTACTCTGGCCTAATAGCTAAGGTCTTAGACTCGTACTATGGCCTACAGGTTAAGGTCTTAACTCTTACTCTGGCCTAATAGCTAAGGTCTTAACTCTTACTCTGGCCTAATAGCTAAGGTCTTAACTCTTACTCTGGCCTAATAGCTAAGGTCTTAGACTCGTACTCTGGCCTACAGGTTAAGGTCTTAACTCTTACTCCAGCCTAATAGCTAAGGTCTTAGACTCGTACTCTGGCCTAATAGCTAAGGTCTTAACTCTTACTCTGGCCTAATAGCTAAGGTCTTAACTCTTACTCTGGCCTACTGGTTAAGGTCTTAACTCTTACTCTGGCCTAATAGCTAAGGTCTTAGACTCGTACTATGGCCTACTGGTTAAGGTCTTAACTCTTACTCTGGCCTAATAACTAAGGTCTTAGACTCGTACTCTGGCCTAATGGTTAAGGTCTTAACTCTTACTCTGGCCTAATAGCTAAGGTCTTAACTCTTACTCTGGCCTAATAGCTAAGGTCTTAGACTCGTACTATGGCCTACAGGTTAAGGTCTTAACTCTTACACTCGCCTACAGGTTAAGGTCTTAACTCTTACTCTGGCCTACAGCTTAAGGTCTTAACTCTTACTCTGGCCTACTGGTTAAGGTCTTAACTCTTACTCTGGCCTAATAGCTAAGGTCTTAGACTCGTACTCTGGCCTACAGGTTAAGGTCTTAACTCTTACTCTGGCCTACTGGTTAAGGTCTTAACTCTTACTCAGGCCTAATAGCTAAGGTCTTAAATCTTACTCTGGCCTAATAGCTAAGGTCTTAACTCTTACTCTGGCCTAATAGCTAAGGTCATACACTCGTACTCTGGCCTAATGGTTAAGGTCTTAACTCTTACTCTGGCCTAATAGCTAAGGTCTTAACTCTTACTCTGGCCTAATAGCTGAGGTCTTAGACTCGTACTCTAATGGTTAAGGTCTTAACTCTTACTCTGGCCTAATAGCTAAGGTATTAACTCTTACTCTGGCATGATAGCTAAGGTCTTAGACTCGTACTTTCGCCTAATGGTTAAGGTCTTTACTCTTACTCTGGCCTACTGGTTAAGGTCTTAACTCTTACTCTGGCCTAATGGTAAAGGTCTTAGACTCTTACTCTGGCCTACTGGTTAGGGTCTTAGACTCTTACTCTGGGCTAATAGCTAAGGTCTTAACTCTTACTCTGGCCTAATAGCTAATGTCTTAACTCTTACTCTGGCCTAATAGCTAAGGTCTTAGACTCGTACTATGGCCTACTGGTTAAGGTCTTAACTCTTACTCCAGCCTAATAGCTAAGGTCTTAACTCTTACTCTGGCCTAATGGTTAAGGTCTTAACTCTTACTCTGGCCTAATAGCTAAGGTCTTAGACTCGTACTATGGCCTACTGGTTAAGGTCTTAACTCTTACTCTGGCCTACTGCTTAAGGTCTTAACTCTTACTCTGGCCTAATAGCTAAGGTCTTAGACCCGTACTCTGGCCTACTGGTTAAGGTCTTAACTCTTACTGTGGCCTAATAGCTAAGGTCTTCGACTCGTACTCTGGCCTAATGGTTAAGGTCTTAACTCTGACTCTGGCCTACTGGTTAAGGTCTTAACTCTTACTCTGGCCTAATAGCTAAGGTCTTAGACTCGTACTCTGGCCTAATATCTAAGGTCTTAACTCTTACTCTGGCCTAATAGCTAAGGTCTTCGACACGTACTCTG
The DNA here is from genome assembly GCF_964204655.1 of Triturus cristatus. Classification (NCBI taxonomy): domain Eukaryota; kingdom Metazoa; phylum Chordata; class Amphibia; order Caudata; family Salamandridae; genus Triturus; species Triturus cristatus. Next base: position 239,846,721 of record NC_140580.1, on the reverse strand, counting down.
GCCTAATGGTTAAGGTCTTAACTCTTACTCTGGCCTAATAGCTAAGGTCTTAACTCTTACTCTGGCCTAATGGTTAAGGTCTTAACTCTTACTCTGGCCTAATAGCTAAGGTCTTAGACTCGTACTATGGCCTACAGGTTAAGGTCTTAACTCTTACTCTGGCCTAATAGCTAAGGTCTTAACTCTTACTCTGGCCTAATAGCTAAGGTCTTAACTCGTACTCTTGCCTAATAGCTAAGGTCTTAGACTCGTACTCTGGCCTAATGGTTACGGTCTTAGCTCTTTCTCTGGCCTACTGGTTAAGGTCTTAGACTATTACTCTGTCCTACCGGTTAAGGTCTTAACTCTTACTCTGGCCTAATAGCTAAGGTCTTAACTCTTACTCTGGCCTAATAGCTAAGGTCTTAGACTCGTACTCTGGCCTACAGGTTAAGGTCTTAACTCTTACTCCGGCCTAATAGCTAAGGTCTTAGACTCGTACTCTGGCCTAATAGCTAAGGTCTTAACTCTTACTCTGGCCTAATAGCTAAGGTCTTAACTCTTACTCTGGCCTACTGGTTAAGGTCTTAACTCTGACTCTGGCCTACTGGTTAAGGTCTTAACTCTTACTCTGGCCTAATAGCTAAGGTCTTAGACTCGTACTCTGGCCTAATATCTAAGGTCTTAACTCTTACTCTGGCCTAATAGCTAAGGTCTTCGACTTGCACTCTGGCCTAATTGTTAAGTTCTTAACTCTTACTCTGGCCTAATAGCTAAGGTCTTAACTCTTACTCTGGCCTAATGGTTAAGGTCTTAACTCTTACTCTGGCCTAATAGCTAAGGTCTTAGACTCGTACTATGGCCTACAGGTTAAGGTCTTAACTCTTACTCTGGCCTAATAGCTAAGGTCTTAACTCTTACTCTGGCCTAATAGCTAAGGTCTTAACTCTTACTCTGGCCTAATAGCTAAGGTCTTAGACTCGTACTCTGGCCTACAGGTTAAGGTCTTAACTCTTACTCCGGCCTAATAGCTAAGGTCTTAGACTCGTACTCTGGCCTAATAGCTAAGGTCTTAACTCTTACTCTGGCCTAATAGCTAAGGTCTTAACTCTTACTCTGGCCTACTGGTTAAGGTCTTAACTCTTACTCTGGCCTAATAGCTAAGGTCTTAGACTCGTACTATGGCCTACTGGTTAAGGTCTTAACTCTTACTCTGGCCTAATAACTAAGGTCTTAGACTCGTACTCTGGCCTAATGGTTAAGGTCTTAACTCTTACTCTGGCCTAATAGCTAAGGTCTTAACTCTTACTCTGGCCTAATAGCTAAGGTCTTAGACTCGTACTATGGCCTACAGGTTAAGGTCTTAACTCTTACACTCGCCTACAGGTTAAGGTCTTAACTCTTACTCTGGCCTACAGCTTAAGGTCTTAACTCTTCCTCTGGCCTACTGGTTAAGGTCTTAACTCTTACTCTGGCCTAATAGCTAAGGTCTTAGACTCGTACTCTGGCCTACAGGTTAAGGTCTTAACTCTTACTCTGGCCTACTGGTTAAGGTCTTAACTCTTACTCAGGCCTAATAGCTAAGGTCTTAAATCTTACTCTGGCCTAATAGCTAAGGTCTTAACTCTTACTCTGGCCTAATAGCTAAGGTCATAGACTCGTTCTCTGGCCTAATGGTTAAGGTCTTAACTCTTACTCTGGCCTAATAGCTAAGGTCTTAACTCTTACTCTGGCCTAATAGCTAAGGTCTTAGACTCGTACTCTAATGGTTAAGGTCTTAACTCTTACTCTGGCCTAATAGCTAAGGTATTAACTCTTACTCTGGCATGATAGCTAAGGTCTTAGACTCGTACTTTCGCCTAATGGTTAAGGTATTTACTCTTACTCTGGCCTACTGGTTAAGGTCTTAACTCTTACTCTGGCCTAATGGTAAAGGTCTTAGACTCTTACTCTGGCCTACTGGTTATGGTCTTAGACACTTACTCTGGGCTAATAGCTAAGGTCTTAACTCTTACTCTGGCCTAATAGCTAATGTCTTAACTCTTACTCTGGCCTAATAGCTAAGGTCTTAGACTCGTACTATGGCCTACTGGTTAAGGTCTTAACTCTTACTCCAGCCTAATAGCTAAGGTCTTAACTCTTACTCTGGCCTAATGGTTAAGGTCTTAACTCTTACTCTGGCCTAATAGCTAAGGTCTTAGACTCGTACTATGGCCTACTGGTTAAGGTCTTAACTCTTACTCTGGCCTACTGCTTAAGGTCTTAACTCTTACTCTGGCCTAATAGCTAAGGTCTTAGACTCGTACTCTGGCCTACTGGTTAAGGTCTTAACTCTTACTGTGGCCTAATAGCTAAGGTCTTCGACTCGTACTCTGGCCTAATGGTTAAGGTCTTAACTCTGACTCTGGCCTACTGGTTAAGGTCTTAACTCTTACTCTGGCCTAATAGCTAAGGTCTTAGACTCGTACTCTGGCCTAATATCTAAGGTCTTAACTCTTACTCTGGCCTAATAGCTAAGGTCTTCGACACGTACTCTGGCCTAATGGTTAAGGTCTTAACTCTTACTCTGGCCTAATAGCTAAGGTCTTAACTCTTACTCTGGCCTAATGGTTAAGGTCTTAACTCTTACTCTGGCCTAATAGCTAAGGTCTTAGACTCGTACTATGGCCTACAGGTTAAGGTCTTAACTCTTACTCTGGCCTAATAGCTAAGGTCTTAACTCTTACTCTGGCCTAATAGCTAAGGTCTTAACTCGTACTCTTGCCTAATAGCTAAGGTCTTAGACTCGTACTCTGGCCTAATGGTTACGGTCTTAACTCTTTCTCTGGCCTACTGGTTAAGGTCTTAGACTATTACTCTGTCCTACTGGTTAAGGTCTTAACTCTTACTCTGGCCTAATAGCTAAGGTCTTAGACTCGTACTCTGGCCTAATAGCTAAGGTCTTAGACTCGTACTCTGGCCTAATGGTTAAGGTCTTAACTCTTACTCTGGCCTAATAGCTAAGGTCTTAGACTCGTACTCTGGCCTAATAGCTAAGGTCTTAACTCTTACTCTGGCCTACTGGTTAAGGTCTTAACTCTTACTCTGGCCTAATAGCTAAGGTCTTAGACTCGTACTCTGGCCTACTGGTTAAGGTCTTAACTCTTACTCTGGCCTACTGGTTAAGGTCTTAACTCTTACTCTGGCCTACTGGTTAAGGTCTTAACTCTTACTCTAGCCTAACAGCTAAGCTCTTAGACTCTTACTCTGGCCTACTGGTTAAGGTCTTAACTCTTACTCTGGCCTAATAGCTAAGGTCTTAACTCTTACTCTGGCCTAACAGCTAAGGTCTTAACTCTTACTCTGGCCTAATAGCTAAGGTCTTAGACTCGTACTCTGGCCTACAGGTTAAGGTCTTAACTCTTACTCCGGCCCAATAGCTAAGGTCTTAGACTCGTACTCTGGCCTAATAGTTAAGGTCTTAACTCTTACTCTGGCCTACTGGTTAAGGTCTTAACTCTTACTCTGGCCTAATAGCTAAGGTCTTAGACTCGTACTATGGCCTACTGGTTAAGGTCTTAACTCTTACTCCAGCCTAATAGCTAAGGTCTTAACTCTTACTCTGCCCTAATGGTTAAGGTCTTAACTCTTACTCTGGCCTAATAGCTAAGGTCTTAGACTCGTACTATGGCCTACAGGTTAAGGTCTTCACTCTTACTATGGCCTAATAGCTAAGGTCTTAACTCTTACTCTGGCCTAATAGCTAAGGTCTTAGACTCGTACTATGGCCTACTGGTTAAGGTCTTAACTCTTACTCTGGCCTACTGGTTAAGGTCTTAACTCTTACTCTGGCCTAATAGCTAAGGGCTTAGACTCGTACTCTGGCCTACTGGTTAAGGTCTTACCTCTTACTCTGGCCTAATAGCTAAGGTCTTCGACTCGTACTCTGGCCTAATGGTTAAGGTCTTAACTCTGACTCTGGCCTACTGGTTAAGGTCTTAACTCTTACTCTGGCCTAATAGCTAAGGTCTTAGACTCGTACTCTGGCCTAATATCTAAGGTCTTAACTCTTACTCTGGCCTAATATCTAAGGTCTTCGACTTGCACTCTGGCCTAATGGTTAAGGTCTTAACTCTTACTCTGGCCTAATAGCTAAGGTCTTAACTCTTACTCTGGCCTAATGGTTAAGGTCTTAACTCTTACTCTGGCCTAATAGCTAAGGTCTTAGACTCGTACTATGGCCTACAGGTTAAGGTCTTAACTCTTACTCTGGCCTAATAGCTAAGGTCTTAACTCTTACTCTGGCCTAATAGCTAAGGTCTTAACTCTTACTCTGGCCTAATAGCTAAGGTCTTAGACTCGTACTCTGGCCTACAGGTTAAGGTCTTAACTCTTACTCCAGCCTAATAGCTAAGGTCTTAGACTCGTACTCTGGCCTAATAGCTAAGGTCTTAACTCTTACTCTGGCCTAATAGCTAAGGTCTTAACTCTTACTCTGGCCTACTGGTTAAGGTCTTAACTCTTACTCTGGCCTAATAGCTAAGGTCTTAGACTCGTACTATGGCCTACTGGTTAAGGTCTTAACTCTTACTCTGGCCTAATAACTAAGGTCTTAGACTCGTACTCTGGCCTAATGGTTAAGGTCTTAACTCTTACTCTGGCCTAATAGCTAAGGTCTTAACTCTTACTCTGGCCTAATAGCTAAGGTCTTAGACTCGTACTATGGCCTACAGGTTAAGGTCTTAACTCTTACACTCGCCTACAGGTTAAGGTCTTAACTCTTACTCTGGCCTACAGCTTAAGGTCTTAACTCTTACTCTGGCCTACTGGTTAAGGTCTTAACTCTTACTCTGGCCTAATAGCTAAGGTCTTAGACTCGTACTCTGGCCTACAGGTTAAGGTCTTAACTCTTACTCTGGCCTACTGGTTAAGGTCTTAACTCTTACTCAGGCCTAATAGCTAAGGTCTTAAATCTTACTCTGGCCTAATAGCTAAGGTCTTAACTCTTACTCTGGCCTAATAGCTAAGGTCATACACTCGTACTCTGGCCTAATGGTTAAGGTCTTAACTCTTACTCTGGCCTAATAGCTAAGGTCTTAACTCTTACTCTGGCCTAATAGCTGAGGTCTTAGACTCGTACTCTAATGGTTAAGGTCTTAACTCTTACTCTGGCCTAATAGCTAAGGTATTAACTCTTACTCTGGCATGATAGCTAAGGTCTTAGACTCGTACTTTCGCCTAATGTTTAAGGTCTTTACTCTTACTCTGGCCTACTGGTTAAGGTCTTAACTCTTACTCTGGCCTAATGGTAAAGGTCTTAGACTCTTACTCTGGCCTACTGGTTAGGGTCTTAGACTCTTACTCTGGGCTAATAGCTAAGGTCTTAACTCTTACTCTGGCCTAATAGCTAATGTCTTAACTCTTACTCTGGCCTAATAGCTAAGGTCTTAGACTCGTACTATGGCCTACTGGTTAAGGTCTTAACTCTTACTCCAGCCTAATAGCTAAGGTCTTAACTCTTACTCTGGCCTAATGGTTAAGGTCTTAACTCTTACTCTGGCCTAATAGCTAAGGTCTTAGACTCGTACTATGGCCTACTGGTTAAGGTCTTAACTCTTACTCTGGCCTACTGCTTAAGGTCTTAACTCTTACTCTGGCCTAATAGCTAAGGTCTTAGACCCGTACTCTGGCCTACTGGTTAAGGTCTTAACTCTTACTGTGGCCTAATAGCTAAGGTCTTCGACTCGTACTCTGGCCTAATGGTTAAGGTCTTAACTCTGACTTTGGCCTACTGGTTAAGGTCTTAACTCTTACTCTGGCCTAATAGCTAAGGTCTTAGACACGTACTCTGGCCTAATATCTAAGGTCTTAACTCTTACTCTGGCATAATAGCTAAGGTCTTCGACACGTACTCTGGCCTAATGGTTAAGGTCTTAACTCTTACTCTGGCCTAATAGCTAAGGTCTTAACTCTTACTCTGGCCTAATGGTTAAGGTCTTAACTCTTACTCTGGCCTAATAGCTAAGGTCTTAGACTCGTACTATGGCCTACAGGTTAAGGTCTTAACTCTTACTCTGGCCTAATAGCTAAGGTCTTAACTCTTACTCTGGCCTAATAGCTAAGGTCTTAACTCGTACTCTTGCCTAATAGCTAAGGTCTTAGACTCGTACTCTGGCCTAATGGTTACGGTCTTAACTCTTTCTCTGGCCTACTGGTTAAGGTCTTAGACTATTACTCTGTCCTACCGGTTAAGGTCTTAACTCTTACTCTGGCCTAATAGCTAAGGTCTTAACTCTTACTCTGGCCTAATAGCTAAGGTCTTAGACTCGTACTCTGGCCTACAGGTTAAGGTCTTAACTCTTACTCCGGCCTAATAGCTAAGGTCTTAGACTCGTACTCTGGCCTAATAGCTAAGGTCTTAACTCTTACTCTGGCCTAATAGCTAAGGTCTTAACTCTTACTCTGGCCTACTGGTTAAGGTCTTAACTCTTACTCTGGCCTAATAGCTAAGGTCTTAGACTCGTACTATGGCCTACTGGTTAAGGTCTTAACTCTTACTCTGGCCTAATAACTAAGGTCTTAGACTCGTACTCTGGCCTAATGGTTAAGGTCTTAACTCTTACTCTGGCCTAATAGCTAAGGTCTTAACTCTTACTCTGGCCTAATAGCTAAGGTCTTAGACTCGTACTATGGCCTACAGGTTAAGGTCTTAACTCTTACACTCGCCTACAGGTTAAGGTCTTAACTCTTACTCTGGCCTACAGCTTAAGGTCTTAACTCTTACTCTGGCCTACTGGTTAAGGTCTTAACTCTTACTCTGGCCTAATAGCTAAGGTCTTAGACTCGTACTCTGGCCTACAGGTTAAGGTCTTAACTCTTACTCTGGCCTACTGGTTAAGGTCTTAACTCTTACTCAGGCCTAATAGCTAAGGTCTTAAATCTTACTCTGGCCTAATAGCTAAGGTCTTAACTCTTACTCTGGCCTAATAGCTAAGGTCATACACTCGTACTCTGGCCTAATGGTTAAGGTCTTAACTCTTACTCTGGCCTAATAGCTAAGGTCTTAACTCTTACTCTGGCCTAATAGCTGAGGTCTTAGACTCGTACTCTAATGGTTAAGGTCTTAACTCTTACTCTGGCCTAATAGCTAAGGTATTAACTCTTACTCTGGCATGATAGCTAAGGTCTTAGACTCGTACTTTCGCCTAATGGTTAAGGTCTTTACTCTTACTCTGGCCTACTGGTTAAGGTCTTAACTCTTACTCTGGCCTAATGGTAAAGGTCTTAGACTCTTACTCTGGCCTACTGGTTAGGGTCTTAGACTCTTACTCTGGGCTAATAGCTAAGGTCTTAACTCTTACTCTGGCCTAATAGCTAATGTCTTAACTCTTACTCTGGCCTAATAGCTAAGGTCTTAGACTCGTACTATGGCCTACTGGTTAAGGTCTTAACTCTTACTCCAGCCTAATAGCTAAGGTCTTAACTCTTACTCTGGCCTAATGGTTAAGGTCTTAACTCTTACTCTGGCCTAATAGCTAAGGTCTTAGACTCGTACTATGGCCTACTGGTTAAGGTCTTAACTCTTACTCTGGCCTACTGCTTAAGGTCTTAACTCTTACTCTGGCCTAATAGCTAAGGTCTTAGACCCGTACTCTGGCCTACTGGTTAAGGTCTTAACTCTTACTGTGGCCTAATAGCTAAGGTCTTCGACTCGTACTCTGGCCTAATGGTTAAGGTCTTAACTCTGACTCTGGCCTACTGGTTAAGGTCTTAACTCTTACTCTGGCCTAATAGCTAAGGTCTTAGACTCGTACTCTGGCCTAATATCTAAGGTCTTAACTCTTACTCTGGCCTAATAGCTAAGGTCTTCGACACGTACTCTGGCCTAATGGTTAAGGTCTTAACTCTTACTCTGGCCTAATAGCTAAGGTCTTAACTCTTACTCTGGCCTAATGGTTAAGGTCTTAACTCTTACTCTGGCCTAATAGCTAAGGTCTTAGACTCGTACTATGGCCTACAGGTTAAGGTCTTAACTCTTACTCTGGCCTAATAGCTAAGGTCTTAACTCTTACTCTGGCCTAATAGCTAAGGTCTTAACTCGTACTCTTGCCTAATAGCTAAGGTCTTAGACTCGTACTCTGGCCTAATGGTTACGGTCTTAACTCTTTCTCTGGCCTACTGGTTAAGGTCTTAGACTATTACTCTGTCCTACCGGTTAAGGTCTTAACTCTTACTCTGGCCTAATAGCTAAGGTCTTAGACTCGTACTCTGGCCTAATAGCTAAGGTCTTAGACTCGTACTCTGGCCTACTGGTTAAGGTCTTAACTCTTACTCTGGCCTACTGGTTAAGGTCTTAACTCTTACTCTAGCCTAACAGCTAAGCTCTTAGACTCTTACTCTGGCCTACTGGTTATGGTCTTAGACTCTTACTCTGGGCTAATAGCTAAGGTCTTAACTCTTACTCTGGCCTAATAGCTAATGTCTTAACTCTAACTCTGGCCTAATAGCTAAGGTCTTAGACTCGTACTATGGCCTACTGGTTAAGGTCTTAACTCTTACTCCAGCCTAATAGCTAAGGTCTTAACTCTTCCTCTGGCCTAATGGTTAAGGTCTTAACTCTTACTCTGGCCTAATAGCTAAGGTCTTAGACTCGTACTATGGCCTACTGGTTAAGGTCTTAACTCTTACTCTGGCCTACTGCTTAAGGTCTTAACTCTTACTCTGGCCTAATAGCTAAGGTCTTAGACTCGTACTCTGGCCTACTGGTTAAGGTCTTAACTCTTACTCTGGCCTAATAGCTAAGGTCTTCGACTCGTACTCTGGCCTAATGGTTAAGGTCTTAACTCTGACTCTGGCCTACTGGTTAAGGTCTTAACTCTTACTCTGGCCTAATAGCTAAGGTCTTAGACTCGTACTCTGGCCTAATATCTAAGGTCTTAACTCTTACTCTGGCCTAATAGCTAAGGTCTTCGACACGTACTCTGGCCTAATGGTTAAAGTCTTAACTCTTACTCTGGCCTAATAGCTAAGGTCTTAACTCTTACTCTGGCCTAATGGTTAAGGTCTTAACTCTTACTCTGGCCTAATAGCTAAGGTCTTAGACTCGTACTATGGCCTACAGGTTAAGGTCTTAACTCTTACTCTGGCCTAATAGCTAAGGTCTTAACTCTTACTCTGGCCTAATAGCTAAGGTCTTAACTCGTACTCTTGCCTAATAGCTAAGGTCTTAGACTCGTACTCTGGCCTAATGGTTACGGTCTTAACTCTTACTCTGGCCTACTGGTTAAGGTCTTAGACTATTACTCTGTCCTACTGGTTAAGGTCTTAACTCTTACTCTGGCCTAATAGCTAAGGTCTTAGACTCGTACTATGGCCTAATAGCTAAGGTCTTAGACTCGTACTCTGGCCTAATGGTTAAGGTCTTAACTCTTACTCTGGCCTAATAGCTAAGGTCTTAGACTCGTACTCTGGCCTAATAGCTAAGGTCTTAACTCTTACTCTGGCCTACTGGTTAAGGTCTTAACTCTTACTCTGGCCTAATAGCTAAGGTCTTAGACTCGTACTCTGGCCTACTGGTTAAGGTCTTAACTCTTACTCTGGCCTACTGGTTAAGGTCTTAACTCTTACTCTGGCCTACTGGTTAAGGTCTTAACTCTTACTCTAGCCTAACAGCTAAGCTCTTAGACTCTTACTCTGGCCTACTGCTTAAGGTCTTAACTCTTACTCTGGCCTAATAGCTAAGGTCTTAACTCTTACTCTGGCCTAATAGCTAAGGTCTTAACTCTTACTCTGGCCTAATAGCTAAGGTCTTAGACTCGTACTCTGGCCTACAGGTTAAGGTCTTAACTCTTACTCCGGCCTAATAGCTAAGGTCTTAGACTCGTACTCTGGCCTAATAGCTAAGGTCTTAACTCTTACTCTGGCCTAATAGCTAAGGTCTTAACTCTTACTCTGGCCTACTGGTTAAGGTCTTAACTCTTACTCTGGCCTAATAGCTAAGGTCTTAGACTCGTACTATGGCCTACTGGTTAAGGTCTTAACTCTTACTCTGGCCTAATAGCTAAGGTCTTAGACTCGTACTCTGGCCTAATGGTTAAGGTCTTAACTCTTACTCTGGCCTAATAGCTAAGGTCTTAACTCTTACTCTGGCCTAATAGCTAAGGTCTTAGACTCGTACTATGGCCTACAGGTTAAGGTCTTAACTCTTACACTCCCCTACAGGTTAAGGTCTTAACTCTTACTCTGGCCTACAGCTTAAGGTCTTAACTCTTACTCTGGCCTACTGGTTAAGGTCTTAACTCTTACTCTGGCCTAATAGCTAAGGTCTTAGACTCGTACTCTGGCCTACAGGTTAAGGTCTTAACTCTTACTCTGGCCTACTGGTTAAGGTCTTAACTCTTACTCAGGCCTAATAGCTAAGGTCTTAAATCTTACTCTGGCCTAATAGCTAAGGTCTTAACTCTTACTCTGGCCTAATAGCTAAGGTCATAGACTCGTACTCTGCCCTAATGGTTAAGGTCTTAACTCTTACTCTGGCCTAATAGCTAAGGTCTTAACTCTTACTCTGGCCTAATAGCTAAGGTCTTCGACTCGTACTCTAATGGTTAAGGTCTTAACTCTTACTCTGGCCTAATAGCTAAGGTATTAACTCTTACTCTGGCATGATAGCTAAAGTCTTAGACTCGTACTCTGGCCTAATGGTTAAGGTCTTTACTCTTACTCTGGCCCACTGGTTAAGGTCTTAACTCTTACTCTGGCCTAATGGTAAAGGTCTTAGACTCTTACTCTGGCCTACTGGTTATGGTCTTAGACTCTTACTCTGGGCTAATAGCTAAGGTCTTAACTCTTACTCTGGCCTAATAGCTAATGTCTTAACTCTTACTCTGGCCTAATAGCTAAGGTCTTAGACTCGTACTATGGCCTACTGGTTAAGGTCTTAACTCTTACTCCAGCCTAATAGCTAAGGTCTTAACTCTTACTCTGGCCTAATGGTTAAGGTCTTAACTCTTACTCTGGCCTAATAGCTAAGGTCTTAGACTCGTACTATGGCCTACTGGTTAAGGTCTTAACTCTTACTCTGGCCTACTGGTTAAGGTCTTAACTCTTACTCTGGCCTAATAGCTAAGGTCTTAGACTCGTACTCTGGCCTACTGGTTAAGGTCTTAACTCTTACTCTGGCCTAATAGCTAAGGTCTTCGACTCGTACTCTGGCCTAATGGTTAAGGTCTTAACTCTGACTCTGGCCTACTGGTTAAGGTCTTAACTCTTACTCTGGCCTAATAGCTAAGGTCTTAGACTCGTACTCTGGCCTAATATCTAAGGTCTTAACTCTTACTCTGGCCTAATAGCTAAGGTCTTCGACACGTACTCTGGCCTAATGGTTAAGGTCTTAACTCTTACTCTGGCCTAATAGCTAAGGTCTTAACTCTTACTCTGGCCTAATGGTTAAGGTCTTAACTCTTACTCTGGCCTAATAGCTAAGGTCTTAGACTCGTACTATGGCCTACAGGTTAAGGTCTTAACTCTTACTCTGGCCTAATAGCTAAGGTCTTAACTCTTACTCTGGCCTAATAGCTAAGGTCTTAACTCGTACTCTTGCCTAATAGCTAAGGTCTTAGACTCGTACTCTGGCCTAATGGTTACGGTCTTAACTCTTTCTCTGGCCTACTGGTTAAGGTCTTAGACTATTACTCTGTCCTACTGGTTAAGGTCTTAACTCTTACTCTGGCCTAATAGCTAAGGTCTTAGACTCGTACTCTGGCCTAATAGCTAAGGTCTTAGACTCGTACTCTGGCCTAATGGTTAAGGTCTTAACTCTTACTCTGGCCTAATAGCTAAGGTCTTAGACTCGTACTCTGGCCTAATAGCTAAGGTCTTAACTCTTACTCTGGCCTACTGGTTAAGGTCTTAACTCTTACTCTGGCCTAATAGCTAAGGTCTTAGACTCGTACTATGGCCTACAGGTTAAGGTCTTAACTCTTACTCTGGCCTAATAGCTAAGGTCTTAACTCTTACTCTGGCCTAATAGCTAAGGTCTTAACTCTTACTCTGGCCTAATAGCTAAGGTCTTAGACTCGTACTCTGGCCTACAGGTTAAGGTCTTAACTCTTACTCCAGCCTAATAGCTAAGGTCTTAGACTCGTACTCTGGCCTAATAGCTAAGGTCTTAACTCTTACTCTGGCCTAATAGCTAAGGTCTTAACTCTTACTCTGGCCTACTGGTTAAGGTCTTAACTCTTACTCTGGCCTAATAGCTAAGGTCTTAGACTCGTACTATGGCCTACTGGTTAAGGTCTTAACTCTTACTCTGGCCTAATAACTAAGGTCTTAGACTCGTACTCTGGCCTAATGGTTAAGGTCTTAACTCTTACTCTGGCCTAATAGCTAAGGTCTTAACTCTTACTCTGGCCTAATAGCTAAGGTCTTAGACTCGTACTATGGCCTACAGGTTAAGGTCTTAACTCTTACACTCGCCTACAGGTTAAGGTCTTAACTCTTACTCTGGCCTACAGCTTAAGGTCTTAACTCTTACTCTGGCCTACTGGTTAAGGTCTTAACTCTTACTCTGGCCTAATAGCTAAGGTCTTAGACTCGTACTCTGGCCTACAGGTTAAGGTCTTAACTCTTACTCTGGCCTACTGGTTAAGGTCTTAACTCTTACTCAGGCCTAATAGCTAAGGTCTTAAATCTTACTCTGGCCTAATAGCTAAGGTCTTAACTCTTACTCTGGCCTAATAGCTAAGGTCATACACTCGTACTCTGGCCTAATGGTTAAGGTCTTAACTCTTACTCTGGCCTAATAGCTAAGGTCTTAACTCTTACTCTGGCCTAATAGCTGAGGTCTTAGACTCGTACTCTAATGGTTAAGGTCTTAACTCTTACTCTGGCCTAATAGCTAAGGTATTAACTCTTACTCTGGCATGATAGCTAAGGTCTTAGACTCGTACTTTCGCCTAATGTTTAAGGTCTTTACTCTTACTCTGGCCTACTGGTTAAGGTCTTAACTCTTACTCTGGCCTAATGGTAAAGGTCTTAGACTCTTACTCTGGCCTACTGGTTAGGGTCTTAGACTCTTACTCTGGGCTAATAGCTAAGGTCTTAACTCTTACTCTGGCCTAATAGCTAATGTCTTAACTCTTACTCTGGCCTAATAGCTAAGGTCTTAGACTCGTACTATGGCCTACTGGTTAAGGTCTTAACTCTTACTCCAGCCTAATAGCTAAGGTCTTAACTCTTACTCTGGCCTAATGGTTAAGGTCTTAACTCTTACTCTGGCCTAATAGCTAAGGTCTTAGACTCGTACTATGGCCTACTGGTTAAGGTCTTAACTCTTACTCTGGCCTACTGCTTAAGGTCTTAACTCTTACTCTGGCCTAATAGCTAAGGTCTTAGACCCGTACTCTGGCCTACTGGTTAAGGTCTTAACTCTTACTGTGGCCTAATAGCTAAGGTCTTCGACTCGTACTCTGGCCTAATGGTTAAGGTCTTAACTCTGACTTTGGCCTACTGGTTAAGGTCTTAACTCTTACTCTGGCCTAATAGCTAAGGTCTTAGACTCGTACTCTGGCCTAATATCTAAGGTCTTAACTCTTACTCTGGCCTAATAGCTAAGGTCTTCGACACGTACTCTGGCCTAATGGTTAAGGTCTTAACTCTTACTCTGGCCTAATAGCTAAGGTCTTAACTCTTACTCTGGCCTAATGGTTAAGGTCTTAACTCTTACTCTGGCCTAATAGCTAAGGTCTTAGACTCGTACTATGGCCTACAGGTTAAGGTCTTAACTCTTACTCTGGCCTAATAGCTAAGGTCTTAACTCTTACTCTGGCCTAATAGCTAAGGTCTTAACTCGTACTCTTGCCTAATAGCTAAGGTCTTAGACTCGTACTCTGGCCTAATGGTTACGGTCTTAACTCTTTCTCTGGCCTACTGGTTAAGGTCTTAGACTATTACTCTGTCCTACCGGTTAAGGTCTTAACTCTTACTCTGGCCTAATAGCTAAGGTCTTAACTCTTACTCTGGCCTAATAGCTAAGGTCTTAGACTCGTACTCTGGCCTACAGGTTAAGGTCTTAACTCTTACTCCGGCCTAATAGCTAAGGTCTTAGACTCGTACTCTGGCCTAATAGCTAAGGTCTTAACTCTTACTCTGGCCTAATAGCTAAGGTCTTAACTCTTACTCTGGCCTACTGGTTAAGGTCTTAACTCTTACTCTGGCCTAATAGCTAAGGTCTTAGACTCGTACTATGGCCTACTGGTTAAGGTCTTAACTCTTACTCTGGCCTAATAACTAAGGTCTTAGACTCGTACTCTGGCCTAATGGTTAAGGTCTTAACTCTTACTCTGGCCTAATAGCTAAGGTCTTAACTCTTACTCTGGCCTAATAGCTAAGGTCTTAGACTCGTACTCTGGCCTAATAGTTAAGGTCTTAACTCTTACTCTGGCCTACTGGTTAAGGTCTTAACTCTTACTCTGGCCTAATAGCTAAGGTCTTAGACTCGTACTATGGCCTACTGGTTAAGGTCTTAACTCTTACTCCAGCCTAATAGCTAAGGTCTTAACTCTTACTCTGCCCTAATGGTTAAGGTCTTAACTCTTACTCTGGCCTAATAGCTAAGGTCTTAGACTCGTACTATGGCCTACAGGTTAAGGTCTTCACTCTTACTATGGCCTAATAACTAAGGTCTTAACTCTTACTCTGGCCTAATAGCTAAGGTCTTAGACTCGTACTATGGCCTACTGGTTAAGGTCTTAACTCTTACTCTGGCCTACTGGTTAAGGTCTTAACTCTTACTCTGGCCTAATAGCTAAGGGCTTAGACTCGTACTCTGGTCTACTGGTTAAGGTCTTACCTCTTACTCTGGCCTAATAGCTAAGGTCTTCGACTCGTACTCTGGCCTAATGGTTAAGGTCTTAACTCTGACTCTGGCCTACTGGTTAAGGTCTTAACTCTTACTCTGGCCTAATAGCTAAGGTCTTCGACTTGCACTCTGGCCTAATGGTTAAGGTCTTAACTCTTACTCTGGCCTAATAGCTAAGGTCTTAACTCTTACTCTGGCCTAATGGTTAAGGTCTTAACTCTTACTCTGGCCTAATAGCTAAGGTCTTAGACTCGTACTATGGCCTACAGGTTAAGGTCTTAACTCTTACTCTGGCCTAATAGCTAAGGTCTTAACTCTTACTCTGGCCTAATAGCTAAGGTCTTAACTCTTACTCTGGCCTAATAGCTAAGGTCTTAGACTCGTACTCTGGCCTACAGGTTAAGGTCTTAACTCTTACTCCGGCCTAATAGCTAAGGTCTTAGACTCGTACTCTGGCCTAATAGCTAAGGTCTTAACTCTAACTCTGGCCTAATAGCTAAGGTCTTAACTCTTACTCTGGCCTACTGGTTAAGGTCTTAACTCTTACTCTGGCCTAATAGCTAAGGTCTTAGACTCGTACTATGGCCTACTGGTTAAGGTCTTAACTCTTACTCTGGCCTAATAACTAAGGTCTTAGACTCGTACTCTGGCCTAATGGTTAAGGTCTTAACTCTTACTCTGGCCTAATAGCTAAGGTCTTAACTCTTACTCTGGCCTAATAGCTAAGGTCTTAGACTCGTACTATGGCCTACAGGTTAAGGTCTTAACTCTTACACTCGCCTACAGGTTAAGGTCTTAACTCTTACTCTGGCCTACAGCTTAAGGTCTTAACTCTTACTCTGGCCTACTGGTTAAGGTCTTAACTCTTACTCAGGCCTAATAGCTAAGGTCTTAAATCTTACTCTGGCCTAATAGCTAAGGTCTTAACTCTTACTCTGGCCTAATAGCTAAGGTCATAGACTCGTACTCTGGCCTAATGGTCAGGTCTTAACTCTTACTCTGGCCTAATAGCTAAGGTCTTAACTCTTACTCTGGCCTAATAGCTAAGGTCTTAGACTCGTACTCTAATGGTTAAGGTCTTAACTCTTACTCTGGCCTAATAGCTAAGGTATTAACTCTTACTCTGGCATGATAGCTAAGGTCTTAGACTCGTACTTTCGCCTAATGGTTAAGGTCTTTACTCTTACTCTGGCCTACTGGTTAAGGTCTTAACTCTTACTCTGGCCTAATGGTAAAGGTCTTAGACTCTTACTCTGGCCTACTGGTTATGGTCTTAGACTCTTACTCTGGGCTAATAGCTAAGGTCTTAACTCTTACTCTGGCCTAATAGCTAATGTCTTAACTCTCACTCTGGCCTAATAGCTAAGGTCTTAGACTCGTACTATGGCCTAGTGGTTAAGGTCTTAACTCTTACTCCAGCCTAATAGCTAAGGTCTTAACTCTTACTCTGGCCTAATGGTTAAGGTCTTAACTCTTACTCTGGCCTAATAGCTAAGGTCTTAGACTCGTACTCTGGCCTACTGGTTAAGGTCTTAACTCTTACTGTGGCCTAATAGCTAAGGTCTTCGACTCGTACTCTGGCCTAATGGTTAAGGTCTTAACTCTGACTCTGGCCTACTGGTTAAGGTCTTAACTCTTACTCTGGCCTAATAGCTAAGGTCTTAGACTCGTACTCTGGCCTAATATCTAAGGTCTTAACTCTTACTCTGGCCTAATAGCTAAGGTCTTCGACACGTACTCTGGCCTAATGGTTAAGGTCTTAACTCTTACTCTGGCCTAATAGCTAAGGTCTTAACTCTTACTCTGGCCTAATGGTTAAGGTCTTAACTCTTACTCTGGCCTAATAGCTAAGGTCTTAGACTCGTACTATGGCCTACAGGTTAAGGTCTTAACTCTTACTCTGGCCTAATAGCTAAGGTCTTAACTCTTACTCTGGCCTAATAGCTAAGGTCTTAACTCGTACTCTTGCCTAATAGCTAAGGTCTTAGACTCGTACTCTGGCCTAATGGTTACGGTCTTAACTCTTTCTCTGGCCTACTGGTTAAGGTCTTAGACTATTACTCTGTCCTACTGGTTAAGGTCTTAACTCTTACTCTGGCCTAATAGCTAAGGTCTTAGACTCGTACTCTGGCCTAATAGTTAAGGTCTTAGACTCGTACTCTGGCCTAATGGTTAAGGTCTTAACTCTTACTCTGGCCTAATAGCTAAGGTCTTAGACTCGTACTCTGGCCTAATAGCTAAGGTCTTAACTCTTACTCTGGCCTACTGGTTAAGGTCTTAACTCTTACTCTGGCCTAATAGCTAAGGTCTTAGACTCGTACTCTGGCCTACTGGTTAAGGTCTTAACTCTTACTCTGGCCTACTGGTTAAGGTCTTAACTCTTACTCTGGCCTACTGGTTAAGGTCTTAACTCTTACTCTAGCCTAACAGCTAAGCTCTTAGACTCTTACTCTGGCCTACTGGTTAAGGTCTTAACTCTTACTCTGGCCTAATAGCTAAGGTCTTAACTCTTACTCTGGCCTAATAGCTAAGGTCTTAACTCTTACTCTGGCCTAATAGCTAAGGTCTTAGACTCGTACTCTGGCCTACAGGTTAAGGTCTTAACTCTTACTCCGGCCTAATAGCTAAGGTCTTAACTCTTACTCTGGCCTAATAGCTAATGTCTTAACTCTAACTCTGGCCTAATAGCTAAGGTCTTAGACTCGTACTATGGCCTACTGGTTAAGGTCTTAACTCTTACTCCAGCCTAATAGCTAAGGTCTTAACTCTTCCTCTGGCCTAATGGTTAAGGTCTTAACTCTTACTCTGGCCTAATAGCTAAGGTCTTAGACTCGTACTATGGCCTACTGGTTAAGGTCTTAACTCTTACTCTGGCCTACTGCTTAAGGTCTTAACTCTTACTCTGGCCTAATAGCTAAGGTCTTAGACTCGTACTCTGGCCTACTGGTTAAGGTCTTAACTCTTACTCTGGCCTAATAGCTAAGGTCTTCGACTCGTACTCTGGCCTAATGGTTAAGGTCTTAACTCTGACTCTGGCCTACTGGTTAAGGTCTTAACTCTTACTCTGGCCTAATAGCTAAGGTCTTAGACTCGTACTCTGGCCTAATATCTAAGGTCTTAACTCTTACTCTGGCCTAATAGCTAAGGTCTTCGACACGTACTCTGGCCTAATGGTTAAAGTCTTAACTCTTACTCTGGCCTAATAGCTAAGGTCTTAACTCTTACTCTGGCCTAATGGTTAAGGTCTTAACTCTTACTCTGGCCTAATAGCTAAGGTCTTAGACTCGTACTATGGCCTACAGGTTAAGGTCTTAACTCTTACTCTGGCCTAATAGCTAAGGTCTTAACTCTTACTCTGGCCTAATAGCTAAGGTCTTAACTCGTACTCTTGCCTAATAGCTAAGGTCTTAGACTCGTACTCTGGCCTAATGGTTACGGTCTTAACTCTTACTCTGGCCTACTGGTTAAGGTCTTAGACTATTACTCTGTCCTACTGGTTAAGGTCTTAACTCTTACTCTGGCCTAATAGCTAAGGTCTTAGACTCGTACTATGGCCTAATAGCTAAGGTCTTAGACTCGTACTCTGGCCTAATGGTTAAGGTCTTAACTCTTACTCTGGCCTAATAGCTAAGGTCTTAGACTCGTACTCTGGCCTAATAGCTAAGGTCTTAACTCTTACTCTGGCCTACTGGTTAAGGTCTTAACTCTTACTCTGGCCTAATAGCTAAGGTCTTAGACTCGTACTCTGGCCTACTGGTTAAGGTCTTAACTCTTACTCTGGCCTACTGGTTAAGGTCTTAACTCTTACTCTGGCCTACTGGTTAAGGTCTTAACTCTTACTCTAGCCTAACAGCTAAGCTCTTAGACTCTTACTCTGGCCTACTGCTTAAGGTCTTAACTCTTACTCTGGCCTAATAGCTAAGGTCTTAACTCTTACTCTGGCCTAATAGCTAAGGTCTTAACTCTTACTCTGGCCTAATAGCTAAGGTCTTAGACTCGTACTCTGGCCTACAGGTTAAGGTCTTAACTCTTACTCCGGCCTAATAGCTAAGGTCTTAGACTCGTACTCTGGCCTAATAGCTAAGGTCTTAACTCTTACTCTGGCCTAATAGCTAAGGTCTTAACTCTTACTCTGGCCTACTGGTTAAGGTCTTAACTCTTACTCTGGCCTAATAGCTAAGGTCTTAGACTCGTACTATGGCCTACTGGTTAAGGTCTTAACTCTTACTCTGGCCTAATAGCTAAGGTCTTAGACTCGTACTCTGGCCTAATGGTTAAGGTCTTAACTCTTACTCTGGCCTAATAGCTAAGGTCTTAACTCTTACTCTGGCCTAATAGCTAAGGTCTTAGACTCGTACTATGGCCTACAGGTTAAGGTCTTAACTCTTACACTCCCCTACAGGTTAAGGTCTTAACTCTTACTCTGGCCTACAGCTTAAGGTCTTAACTCTTACTCTGGCCTACTGGTTAAGGTCTTAACTCTTACTCTGGCCTAATAGCTAAGGTCTTAGACTCGTACTCTGGCCTACAGGTTAAGGTCTTAACTCTTACTCTGGCCTACTGGTTAAGGTCTTAACTCTTACTCAGGCCTAATAGCTAAGGTCTTAAATCTTACTCTGGCCTAATAGCTAAGGTCTTAACTCTTACTCTGGCCTAATAGCTAAGGTCATAGACTCGTACTCTGCCCTAATGGTTAAGGTCTTAACTCTTACTCTGGCCTAATAGCTAAGGTCTTAACTCTTACTCTGGCCTAATAGCTAAGGTCTTAGACTCGTACTCTAATGGTTAAGGTCTTAACTCTTACTCTGGCCTAATAGCTAAGGTATTAACTCTTACTCTGGCATGATAGCTAAAGTCTTAGACTCGTACTCTGGCCTAATGGTTAAGGTCTTTACTCTTACTCTGGCCCACTGGTTAAGGTCTTAACTCTTACTCTGGCCTAATGGTAAAGGTCTTAGACTCTTACTCTGGCCTACTGGTTATGGTCTTAGACTCTTACTCTGGGCTAATAGCTAAGGTCTTAACTCTTACTCTGGCCTAATAGCTAATGTCTTAACTCTTACTCTGGCCTAATAGCTAAGGTCTTAGACTCGTACTATGGCCTACTGGTTAAGGTCTTAACTCTTACTCCAGCCTAATAGCTAAGGTCTTAACTCTTACTCTGGCCTAATGGTTAAGGTCTTAACTCTTACTCTGGCCTAATAGCTAAGGTCTTAGACTCGTACTATGGCCTACTGGTTAAGGTCTTAACTCTTACTCTGGCCTACTGGTTAAGGTCTTAACTCTTACTCTGGCCTAATAGCTAAGGTCTTAGACTCGTACTCTGGCCTACTGGTTAAGGTCTTAACTCTTACTCTGGCCTAATAGCTAAGGTCTTCGACTCGTACTCTGGCCTAATGGTTAAGGTCTTAACTCTGACTCTGGCCTACTGGTTAAGGTCTTAACTCTTACTCTGGCCTAATAGCTAAGGTCTTAGACTCGTACTCTGGCCTAATATCTAAGGTCTTAACTCTTACTCTGGCCTAATAGCTAAGGTCTTCGACACGTACTCTGGCCTAATGGTTAAGGTCTTAACTCTTACTCTGGCCTAATAGCTAAGGTCTTAACTCTTACTCTGGCCTAATGGTTAAGGTCTTAACTCTTACTCTGGCCTAATAGCTAAGGTCTTAGACTCGTACTATGGCCTACAGGTTAAGGTCTTAACTCTTACTCTGGCCTAATAGCTAAGGTCTTAACTCTTACTCTGGCCTAATAGCTAAGGTCTTAACTCGTACTCTTGCCTAATAGCTAAGGTCTTAGACTCGTACTCTGGCCTAATGGTTACGGTCTTAACTCTTTCTCTGGCCTACTGGTTAAGGTCTTAGACTATTACTCTGTCCTACTGGTTAAGGTCTTAACTCTTACTCTGGCCTAATAGCTAAGGTCTTAGACTCGTACTCTGGCCTAATAGCTAAGGTCTTAGACTCGTACTCTGGCCTAATGGTTAAGGTCTTAACTCTTACTCTGGCCTAATAGCTAAGGTCTTAGACTCGTACTCTGGCCTAATAGCTAAGGTCTTAACTCTTACTCTGGCCTACTGGTTAAGGTCTTAACTCTTACTCTGGCCTAATAGCTAAGGTCTTAGACTCGTACTCTGGCCTACTGGTTAAGGCCTTAACTCTTACTCTGGCCTACTGGTTAAGGTCTTAACTCTTACTCTGGCCTACTGGTTAAGGTCTTAACTCTTACTCTAGCCTAACAGCTAAGCTCTTAGACTCTTACTCTGGCCTACTGGTTAAGGTCTTAACTCTTACTCTGGCCTAATAGCTAAGGTCTTAACTCTTACTCTGGCCTAATAGCTAAGGTCTTAACTCTTACTCTGGCCTAATAGCTTAGGTCTTAGACTCGTACTCTGGCCTACAGGTTAAGGTCTTAACTCTTACTCCGGCCTGATAGCTAAGGTCTTAGACTCGTACTCTGGCCTAATAGTTAAGGTCTTAACTCTTACTCTGGCCTACTGGTTAAGGTCTTAACTCTTACTCTGGCCTAATAGCTAAGGTCTTAGACTCGTACTATGGCCTACTGGTTAAGGTCTTAACTCTTACTCCAGCCTAATAGCTAAGGTCTTAACTCTTACTCTGCCCTAATGGTTAAGGTCTTAACTCTTACTCTGGCCTAATAGCTAAGGTCTTAGACTCGTACTATGGCCTACAGGTTAAGGTCTTCACTCTTACTATGGCCTAATAACTAAGGTCTTAACTCTTACTCTGGCCTAATAGCTAAGGTCTTAGACTCGTACTATGGCATACTGGTTAAGGTCTTAACTCTTACTCTGGCCTACTGGTTAAGGTCTTAACTCTTACTCTGGCCTAATAGCTAAGGGCTTAGACTCGTACTCTGGTCTACTGGTTAAGGTCTTACCTCTTACTCTGGCCTAATAGCTAAGGTCTTCGACTCGTACTCTGGCCTAATGGTTAAGGTCTTAACTCTGACTCTGGCCTACTGGTTAAGGTCTTAACTCTTACTCTGGCCTAATAGCTAAGGTCTTCGACTTGCACTCTGGCCTAATGGTTAAGGTCTTAACTCTTACTCTGGCCTAATAGCTAAGGTCTTAACTCTTACTCTGGCCTAATGGTTAAGGTCTTAACTCTTACTCTGGCCTAATAGCTAAGGTCTTAGACTCGTACTATGGCCTACAGGTTAAGGTCTTAACTCTTACTCTGGCCTAATAGCTAAGGTCTTAACTCTTACTCTGGCCTAATAGCTAAGGTCTTAACTCTTACTCTGGCCTACTGGTTAAGGTCTTAACTCTTACTCTGGCCTAATAGCTAAGGTCTTAGACTCGTACTCTGGCCTACTGGTTAAGGTCTTAACTCTTACTCTGGCCTACTGGTTAAGGTCTTAACTCTTACTCTGGCCTACTGGTTAAGGTCTTAACTCTTACTCTAGCCTAACAGCTAAGCTCTTAGACTCTTACTCTGGCCTACTGGTTAAGGTCTTAACTCTTACTCTGGCCTAATAGCTAAGGTCTTAACTCTTACTCTGGCCTAATAGCTAAGGTCTTAACTCTTACTCTGGCCTAATAGCTAAGGTCTTAGACTCGTACTCTGGCCTACAGGTTAAGGTCTTAACTCTTACTCCGGCCTAATAGCTAAGGTCTTAACTCTTACTCTGGCCTAATAGCTAATGTCTTAACTCTAACTCTGGCCTAATAGCTAAGGTCTTAGACTCGTACTATGGCCTACTGGTTAAGGTCTTAACTCTTACTCCAGCCTAATAGCTAAGGTCTTAACTCTTCCTCTGGCCTAATGGTTAAGGTCTTAACTCTTACTCTGGCCTAATAGCTAAGGTCTTAGACTCGTACTATGGCCTACTGGTTAAGGTCTTAACTCTTACTCTGGCCTACTGCTTAAGGTCTTAACTCTTACTCTGGCCTAATAGCTAAGGTCTTAGACTCGTACTCTGGCCTACTGGTTAAGGTCTTAACTCTTACTCTGGCCTAATAGCTAAGGTCTTCGACTCGTACTCTGGCCTAATGGTTAAGGTCTTAACTCTGACTCTGGCCTACTGGTTAAGGTCTTAACTCTTACTCTGGCCTAATAGCTAAGGTCTTAGACTCGTACTCTGGCCTAATATCTAAGGTCTTAACTCTTACTCTGGCCTAATAGCTAAGGTCTTCGACACGTACTCTGGCCTAATGGTTAAAGTCTTAACTCTTACTCTGGCCTAATAGCTAAGGTCTTAACTCTTACTCTGGCCTAATGGTTAAGGTCTTAACTCTTACTCTGGCCTAATAGCTAAGGTCTTAGACTCGTACTATGGCCTACAGGTTAAGGTCTTAACTCTTACTCTGGCCTAATAGCTAAGGTCTTAACTCTTACTCTGGCCTAATAGCTAAGGTCTTAACTCGTACTCTTGCCTAATAGCTAAGGTCTTAGACTCGTACTCTGGCCTAATGGTTACGGTCTTAACTCTTACTCTGGCCTACTGGTTAAGGTCTTAGACTATTACTCTGTCCTACTGGTTAAGGTCTTAACTCTTACTCTGGCCTAATAGCTAAGGTCTTAGACTCGTACTATGGCCTAATAGCTAAGGTCTTAGACTCGTACTCTGGCCTAATGGTTAAGGTCTTAACTCTTACTCTGGCCTAATAGCTAAGGTCTTAGACTCGTACTCTGGCCTAATAGCTAAGGTCTTAACTCTTACTCTGGCCTACTGGTTAAGGTCTTAACTCTTACTCTGGCCTAATAGCTAAGGTCTTAGACTCGTACTCTGGCCTACTGGTTAAGGTCTTAACTCTTACTCTGGCCTACTGGTTAAGGTCTTAACTCTTACTCTGGCCTACTGGTTAAGGTCTTAACTCTTACTCTAGCCTAACAGCTAAGCTCTTAGACTCTTACTCTGGCCTACTGCTTAAGGTCTTAACTCTTACTCTGGCCTAATAGCTAAGGTCTTAACTCTTACTCTGGCCTAATAGCTAAGGTCTTAACTCTTACTCTGGCCTAATAGCTAAGGTCTTAGACTCGTACTCTGGCCTACAGGTTAAGGTCTTAACTCTTACTCCGGCCTAATAGCTAAGGTCTTAGACTCGTACTCTGGCCTAATAGCTAAGGTCTTAACTCTTACTCTGGCCTAATAGCTAAGGTCTTAACTCTTACTCTGGCCTACTGGTTAAGGTCTTAACTCTTACTCTGGCCTAATAGCTAAGGTCTTAGACTCGTACTATGGCCTACTGGTTAAGGTCTTAACTCTTACTCTGGCCTAATAGCTAAGGTCTTAGACTCGTACTCTGGCCTAATGGTTAAGGTCTTAACTCTTACTCTGGCCTAATAGCTAAGGTCTTAACTCTTACTCTGGCCTAATAGCTAAGGTCTTAGACTCGTACTATGGCCTACAGGTTAAGGTCTTAACTCTTACACTCCCCTACAGGTTAAGGTCTTAACTCTTACTCTGGCCTACAGCTTAAGGTCTTAACTCTTACTCTGGCCTACTGGTTAAGGTCTTAACTCTTACTCTGGCCTAATAGCTAAGGTCTTAGACTCGTACTCTGGCCTACAGGTTAAGGTCTTAACTCTTACTCTGGCCTACTGGTTAAGGTCTTAACTCTTACTCAGGCCTAATAGCTAAGGTCTTAAATCTTACTCTGGCCTAATAGCTAAGGTCTTAACTCTTACTCTGGCCTAATAGCTAAGGTCATAGACTCGTACTCTGCCCTAATGGTTAAGGTCTTAACTCTTACTCTGGCCTAATAGCTAAGGTCTTAACTCTTACTCTGGCCTAATAGCTAAGGTCTTAGACTCGTACTCTAATGGTTAAGGTCTTAACTCTTACTCTGGCCTAATAGCTAAGGTATTAACTCTTACTCTGGCATGATAGCTAAAGTCTTAGACTCGTACTCTGGCCTAATGGTTAAGGTCTTTACTCTTACTCTGGCCCACTGGTTAAGGTCTTAACTCTTACTCTGGCCTAATGGTAAAGGTCTTAGACTCTTACTCTGGCCTACTGGTTATGGTCTTAGACTCTTACTCTGGGCTAATAGCTAAGGTCTTAACTCTTACTCTGGCCTAATAGCTAATGTCTTAACTCTTACTCTGGCCTAATAGCTAAGGTCTTAGACTCGTACTATGGCCTACTGGTTAAGGTCTTAACTCTTACTCCAGCCTAATAGCTAAGGTCTTAACTCTTACTCTGGCCTAATGGTTAAGGTCTTAACTCTTACTCTGGCCTAATAGCTAAGGTCTTAGACTCGTACTATGGCCTACTGGTTAAGGTCTTAACTCTTACTCTGGCCTACTGGTTAAGGTCTTAACTCTTACTCTGGCCTAATAGCTAAGGTCTTAGACTCGTACTCTGGCCTACTGGTTAAGGTCTTAACTCTTACTCTGGCCTAATAGCTAAGGTCTTCGACTCGTACTCTGGCCTAATGGTTAAGGTCTTAACTCTGACTCTGGCCTACTGGTTAAGGTCTTAACTCTTACTCTGGCCTAATAGCTAAGGTCTTAGACTCGTACTCTGGCCTAATATCTAAGGTCTTAACTCTTACTCTGGCCTAATAGCTAAGGTCTTCGACACGTACTCTGGCCTAATGGTTAAGGTCTTAACTCTTACTCTGGCCTAATAGCTAAGGTCTTAACTCTTACTCTGGCCTAATGGTTAAGGTCTTAACTCTTACTCTGGCCTAATAGCTAAGGTCTTAGACTCGTACTATGGCCTACAGGTTAAGGTCTTAACTCTTACTCTGGCCTAATAGCTAAGGTCTTAACTCTTACTCTGGCCTAATAGCTAAGGTCTTAACTCGTACTCTTGCCTAATAGCTAAGGTCTTAGACTCGTACTCTGGCCTAATGGTTACGGTCTTAACTCTTTCTCTGGCCTACTGGTTAAGGTCTTAGACTATTACTCTGTCCTACTGGTTAAGGTCTTAACTCTTACTCTGGCCTAATAGCTAAGGTCTTAGACTCGTACTCTGGCCTAATAGCTAAGGTCTTAGACTCGTACTCTGGCCTAATGGTTAAGGTCTTAACTCTTACTCTGGCCTAATAGCTAAGGTCTTAGACTCGTACTCTGGCCTAATAGCTAAGGTCTTAACTCTTACTCTGGCCTACTGGTTAAGGTCTTAACTCTTACTCTGGCCTAATAGCTAAGGTCTTAGACTCGTACTCTGGCCTACTGGTTAAGGCCTTAACTCTTACTCTGGCCTACTGGTTAAGGTCTTAACTCTTACTCTGGCCTACTGGTTAAGGTCTTAACTCTTACTCTAGCCTAACAGCTAAGCTCTTAGACTCTTACTCTGGCCTACTGGTTAAGGTCTTAACTCTTACTCTGGCCTAATAGCTAAGGTCTTAACTCTTACTCTGGCCTAATAGCTAAGGTCTTAACTCTTACTCTGGCCTAATAGCTTAGGTCTTAGACTCGTACTCTGGCCTACAGGTTAAGGTCTTAACTCTTACTCCGGCCTGATAGCTAAGGTCTTAGACTCGTACTCTGGCCTAATAGTTAAGGTCTTAACTCTTACTCTGGCCTACTGGTTAAGGTCTTAACTCTTACTCTGGCCTAATAGCTAAGGTCTTAGACTCGTACTATGGCCTACTGGTTAAGGTCTTAACTCTTACTCCAGCCTAATAGCTAAGGTCTTAACTCTTACTCTGCCCTAATGGTTAAGGTCTTAACTCTTACTCTGGCCTAATAGCTAAGGTCTTAGACTCGTACTATGGCCTACAGGTTAAGGTCTTCACTCTTACTATGGCCTAATAACTAAGGTCTTAACTCTTACTCTGGCCTAATAGCTAAGGTCTTAGACTCGTACTATGGCATACTGGTTAAGGTCTTAACTCTTACTCTGGCCTACTGGTTAAGGTCTTAACTCTTACTCTGGCCTAATAGCTAAGGGCTTAGACTCGTACTCTGGTCTACTGGTTAAGGTCTTACCTCTTACTCTGGCCTAATAGCTAAGGTCTTCGACTCGTACTCTGGCCTAATGGTTAAGGTCTTAACTCTGACTCTGGCCTACTGGTTAAGGTCTTAACTCTTACTCTGGCCTAATAGCTAAGGTCTTCGACTTGCACTCTGGCCTAATGGTTAAGGTCTTAACTCTTACTCTGGCCTAATAGCTAAGGTCTTAACTCTTACTCTGGCCTAATGGTTAAGGTCTTAACTCTTACTCTGGCCTAATAGCTAAGGTCTTAGACTCGTACTATGGCCTACAGGTTAAGGTCTTAACTCTTACTCTGGCCTAATAGCTAAGGTCTTAACTCTTACTCTGGCCTAATAGCTAAGGTCTTAACTCTTACTCTGGCCTAATAGCTAAGGTCTTAGACTCGTACTCTGGCCTACAGGTTAAGGTCTTAACTCTTACTCCGGCCTAATAGCTAAGGTCTTAGACTCGTACTCTGGCCTAATAGCTAAGGTCTTAACTCTAACTCTGGCCTAATAGCTAAGGTCTTAACTCTTACTCTGGCCTACTGGTTAAGGTCTTAACTCTTACTCTGGCCTAATAGCTAAGGTCTTAGACTCGTACTATGGCCTACTGGTTAAGGTCTTAACTCTTACTCTGGCCTAATAACTAAGGTCTTAGACTCGTACTCTGGCCTAATGGTTAAGGTCTTAACTCTTACTCTGGCCTAATAGCTAAGGTCTTAACTCTTACTCTGGCCTAATAGCTAAGGTCTTAGACTCGTACTATGGCCTACAGGTTAAGGTCTTAACTCTTACACTCGCCTACAGGTTAAGGTCTTAACTCTTACTCTGGCCTACAGCTTAAGGTCTTAACTCTTACTCTGGCCTACTGGTTAAGGTCTTAACTCTTACTCTGGCCTAATAGCTAAGGTCTTAGACTCGTACTCTGGCCTACAGGTTAAGGTCTTAACTCTTACTCTGGCCTACTGGTTAAGGTCTTAACTCTTACTCAGGCCTAATAGCTAAGGTCTTAAATCTTACTCTGGCCTAATAGCTAAGGTCTTAACTCTTACTCTGGCCTAATAGCTAAGGTCATAGACTCGTACTCTGGCCTAATGGTCAGGTCTTAACTCTTACTCTGGCCTAATAGCTAAGGTCTTAACTCTTACTCTGGCCTAATAGCTAAGGTCTTAGACTCGTACTCTAATGGTTAAGGTCTTAACTCTTACTCTGGCCTAATAGCTAAGGTATTAACTCTTACTCTGGCATGATAGCTAAGGTCTTAGACTCGTACTTTCGCCTAATGGTTAAGGTCTTTACTCTTACTCTGGCCTACTGGTTAAGGTCTTAACTCTTACTCTGGCCTAATGGTAAAGGTCTTAGACTCTTACTCTGGCCTACTGGTTATGGTCTTAGACTCTTACTCTGGGCTAATAGCTAAGGTCTTAACTCTTACTCTGGCCTAATAGCTAATGTCTTAACTCTCACTCTGGCCTAATAGCTAAGGTCTTAGACTCGTACTATGGCCTAGTGGTTAAGGTCTTAACTCTTACTCCAGCCTAATAGCTAAGGTCTTAACTCTTACTCTGGCCTAATGGTTAAGGTCTTAACTCTTACTCTGGCCTAATAGCTAAGGTCTTAGACTCGTACTCTGGCCTACTGGTTAAGGTCTTAAC
Organism: Triturus cristatus; assembly: GCF_964204655.1. Lineage (NCBI taxonomy): Eukaryota > Metazoa > Chordata > Amphibia > Caudata > Salamandridae > Triturus > Triturus cristatus. The sequence continues at coordinate 239,818,357 of NC_140580.1, read as the reverse complement.
TCTTACTGTGGCCTAATAGCTAAGGTCTTCGACTCGTACTCTGGCCTAATGGTTAAGGTCTTAACTCTGACTCTGGCCTACTGGTTAAGGTCTTAACTCTTACTCTGGCCTAATAGCTAAGGTCTTAGACTCGTACTCTGGCCTAATATCTAAGGTCTTAACTCTTACTCTGGCCTAATAGCTAAGGTCTTCGACACGTACTCTGGCCTAATGGTTAAGGTCTTAACTCTTACTCTGGCCTAATAGCTAAGGTCTTAACTCTTACTCTGGCCTAATGGTTAAGGTCTTAACTCTTACTCTGGCCTAATAGCTAAGGTCTTAGACTCGTACTATGGCCTACAGGTTAAGGTCTTAACTCTTACTCTGGCCTAATAGCTAAGGTCTTAACTCTTACTCTGGCCTAATAGCTAAGGTCTTAACTCGTACTCTTGCCTAATAGCTAAGGTCTTAGACTCGTACTCTGGCCTAATGGTTACGGTCTTAACTCTTTCTCTGGCCTACTGGTTAAGGTCTTAGACTATTACTCTGTCCTACTGGTTAAGGTCTTAACTCTTACTCTGGCCTAATAGCTAAGGTCTTAGACTCGTACTCTGGCCTAATAGCTAAGGTCTTAGACTCGTACTCTGGCCTAATGGTTAAGGTCTTAACTCTTACTCTGGCCTAATAGCTAAGGTCTTAGACTCGTACTCTGGCCTAATAGCTAAGGTCTTAACTCTTACTCTGGCCTACTGGTTAAGGTCTTAACTCTTACTCTGGCCTAATAGCTAAGGTCTTAGACTCGTACTCTGGCCTACTGGTTAAGGTCTTAACTCTTACTCTGGCCTACTGGTTAAGGTCTTAACTCTTACTCTGGCCTACTGGTTAAGGTCTTAACTCTTACTCTAGCCTAACAGCTAAGCTCTTAGACTCTTACTCTGGCCTACTGGTTAAGGTCTTAACTCTTACTCTGGCCTAATAGCTAAGGTCTTAACTCTTACTCTGGCCTAATAGCTAAGGTCTTAACTCTTACTCTGGCCTAATAGCTAAGGTCTTAGACTCGTACTCTGGCCTACAGGTTAAGGTCTTAACTCTTACTCCGGCCTAATAGCTAAGGTCTTAGACTCGTACTCTGGCCTAATAGTTAAGGTCTTAACTCTTACTCTGGCCTACTGGTTAAGGTCTTAACTCTTACTCTGGCCTAATAGCTAAGGTCTTAGACTCGTACTATGGCCTACTGGTTAAGGTCTTAACTCTTACTCCAGCCTAATAGCTAAGGTCTTAACTCTTACTCTGCCCTAATGGTTAAGGTCTTAACTCTTACTCTGGCCTAATAGCTAAGGTCTTAGACTCGTACTATGGCCTACAGGTTAAGGTCTTCACTCTTACTATGGCCTAATAGCTAAGGTCTTAACTCTTACTCTGGCCTAATAGCTAAGGTCTTAGACTCGTACTATGGCCTACTGGTTAAGGTCTTAACTCTTACTCTGGCCTACTGGTTAAGGTCTTAACTCTTACTCTGGCCTAATAGCTAAGGGCTTAGACTCGTACTCTGGCCTACTGGTTAAGGTCTTACCTCTTACTCTGGCCTAATAGCTAAGGTCTTCGACTCGTACTCTGGCCTAATGGTTAAGGTCTTAACTCTGACTCTGGCCTACTGGTTAAGGTCTTAACTCTTACTCTGGCCTAATAGCTAAGGTCTTAGACTCGTACTCTGGCCTAATATCTAAGGTCTTAACTCTTACTCTGGCCTAATAGCTAAGGTCTTCGACTTGCACTCTGGCCTAATGGTTAAGGTCTTAACTCTTACTCTGGCCTAATAGCTAAGGTCTTAACTCTTACTCTGGCCTAATGGTTAAGGTCTTAACTCTTACTCTGGCCTAATAGCTAAGGTCTTAGACTCGTACTATGGCCTACAGGTTAAGGTCTTAACTCTTACTCTGGCCTAATAGCTAAGGTCTTAACTCTTACTCCGGCCTAATAGCTAAGGTCTTAACTCTTACTCTGGCCTAATAGCTAAGGTCTTAGACTCGTACTCTGGCCTACAGGTTAAGGTCTTAACTCTTACTCCGGCCTAATAGCTAAGGTCTTAGACTCGTACTCTGGCCTAATAGCTAAGGTCTTAACTCTTACTCTGGCCTAATAGCTAAGGTCTTAACTCTTACTCTGGCCTACTGGTTAAGGTCTTAACTCTTACTCTGGCCTAATAGCTAAGGTCTTAGACTCGTACTATGGCCTACTGGTTAAGGTCTTAACTCTTACTCTGGCCTAATAACTAAGGTCTTAGACTCGTACTCTGGCCTAATGGTTAAGGTCTTAACTCTTACTCTGGCCTAATAGCTAAGGTCTTAACTCTTACTCTGGCCTAATAGCTAAGGTCTTAGACTCGTACTATGGCCTACAGGTTAAGGTCTTAACTCTTACACTCGCCTACAGGTTAAGGTCTTAACTCTTACTCTGGCCTACAGCTTAAGGTCTTAACTCTTACTCTGGCCTACTGGTTAAGGTCTTAACTCTTACTCTGGCCTAATAGCTAAGGTCTTAGACTCGTACTCTGGCCTACAGGTTAAGGTCTTAACTCTTACTCTGGCCTACTGGTTAAGGTCTTAACTCTTACTCAGGCCTAATAGCTAAGGTCTTAAATCTTACTCTGGCCTAATAGCTAAGGTCTTAACTCTTACTCTGGCCTAATAGCTAAGGTCATAGACTCGTACTCTGGCCTAATGGTTAAGGTCTTAACTCTTACTCTGGCCTAATAGCTAAGGTCTTAACTCTTACTCTGGCCTAATAGCTAAGGTCTTAGACTCGTACTCTAATGGTTAAGGTCTTAACTCTTACTCTGGCCTAATAGCTAAGGTATTAACTCTTACTCTGGCATGATAGCTAAGGTCTTAGACTCGTACTTTCGCCTAATGGTTAAGGTCTTTACTCTTACTCTGGCCTACTGGTTAAGGTCTTAACTCTTACTCTGGCCTAATGGTAAAGGTCTTAGACTCTTACTCTGGCCTACTGGTTATGGTCTTAGACTCTTACTCTGGGCTAATAGCTAAGGTCTTAACTCTTACTCTGGCCTAATAGCTAATGTCTTAACTCTCACTCTGGCCTAATAGCTAAGGTCTTAGACTCGTACTATGGCCTAGTGGTTAAGGTCTTAACTCTTACTCCAGCCTAATAGCTAAGGTCTTAACTCTTACTCTGGCCTAATGGTTAAGGTCTTAACTCTTACTCTGGCCTAATAGCTAAGGTCTTAGACTCGTACTCTGGCCTACTGGTTAAGGTCTTAACTCTTACTGTGGCCTAATAGCTAAGGTCTTCGACTCGTACTCTGGCCTAATGGTTAAGGTCTTAACTCTGACTCTGGCCTACTGGTTAAGGTCTTAACTCTTACTCTGGCCTAATAGCTAAGGTCTTAGACTCGTACTCTGGCCTAATATCTAAGGTCTTAACTCTTACTCTGGCCTAATAGCTAAGGTCTTCGACACGTACTCTGGCCTAATGGTTAAGGTCTTAACTCTTACTCTGGCCTAATAGCTAAGGTCTTAACTCTTACTCTGGCCTAATGGTTAAGGTCTTAACTCTTACTCTGGCCTAATAGCTAAGGTCTTAGACTCGTACTATGGCCTACAGGTTAAGGTCTTAACTCTTACTCTGGCCTAATAGCTAAGGTCTTAACTCTTACTCTGGCCTAATAGCTAAGGTCTTAACTCGTACTCTTGCCTAATAGCTAAGGTCTTAGACTCGTACTCTGGCCTAATGGTTACGGTCTTAACTCTTTCTCTGGCCTACTGGTTAAGGTCTTAGACTATTACTCTGTCCTACTGGTTAAGGTCTTAACTCTTACTCTGGCCTAATAGCTAAGGTCTTAGACTCGTACTCTGGCCTAATAGCTAAGGTCTTAGACTCGTACTCTGGCCTAATGGTTAAGGTCTTAACTCTTACTCTGGCCTAATAGCTAAGGTCTTAGACTCGTACTCTGGCCTAATAGCTAAGGTCTTAAATCTTACTCTGGCCTACTGGTTAAGGTCTTAACTCTTACTCTGGCCTAATAGCTAAGGTCTTAGACTCGTACTCTGGCCTACTGGTTAAGGTCTTAACTCTTACTCTGGCCTACTGGTTAAGGTCTTAACTCTTACTCTGGCCTACTGGTTAAGGTCTTAACTCTTACTCTAGCCTAACAGCTAAGCTCTTAGACTCTTACTCTGGCCTACTGGTTAAGGTCTTAACTCTTACTCTGGCCTAATAGCTAAGGTCTTAACTCTTACTCTGGCCTAATAGCTAAGGTCTTAACTCTTACTCTGGCCTAATAGCTAAGGTCTTAGACTCGTACTCTGGCCTACAGGTTAAGGTCTTAACTCTTACTCCGGCCTAATAGCTAAGGTCTTAGACTCGTACTCTGGCCTAATAGTTAAGGTCTTAACTCTTACTCTGGCCTACTGGTTAAGGTCTTAACTCTTACTCTGGCCTAATAGCTAAGGTCTTAGACTCGTACTATGGCCTACTGGTTAAGGTCTTAACTCTTACTCCAGCCTAATAGCTAAGGTCTTAACTCTTACTCTGCCCTAATGGTTAAGGTCTTAACTCTTACTCTGGCCTAATAGCTAAGGTCTTAGACTCGTACTATGGCCTACAGGTTAAGGTCTTCACTCTTACTATGGCCTAATAGCTAAGGTCTTAACTCTTACTCTGGCCTAATAACTAAGGTCTTAGACTCGTACTATGGCCTACTGGTTAAGGTCTTAACTCTTACTCTGGCCTACTGGTTAAGGTCTTAACTCTTACTCTGGCCTAATAGCTAAGGGCTTAGACTCGTACTCTGGCCTACTGGTTAAGGTCTTACCTCTTACTCTGGCCTAATAGCTAAGGTCTTCGACTCGTACTCTGGCCTAATGGTTAAGGTCTTAACTCTGACTCTGGCCTACTGGTTAAGGTCTTAACTCTTACTCTGGCCTAATAGCTAAGGTCTTAGACTCGTACTCTGGCCTAATATCTAAGGTCTTAACTCTTACTCTGGCCTAATAGCTAAGGTCTTCAACTTGCACTCTGGCCTAATGGTTAAGGTCTTAACTCTTACTCTGGCCTAATAGCTAAGGTCTTAACTCTTACTCTGGCCTAATGGTTAAGGTCTTAACTCTTACTCTGGCCTAATAGCTAAGGTCTTAGACTCGTACTATGGCCTACAGGTTAAGGTCTTAACTCTTACTCTGGCCTAATAGCTAAGGTCTTAACTCTTACTCTGGCCTAATAGCTAAGGTCTTAACTCTTACTCTGGCCTAATAGCTAAGGTCTTAGACTCGTACTCTGGCCTACAGGTTAAGGTCTTAACTCTTACTCCGGCCTAATAGCTAAGGTCTTAGACTCGTACTCTGGCCTAATAGCTAAGGTCTTAACTCTTACTCTGGCCTAATAGCTAAGGTCTTAACTCTTACTCTGGCCTACTGGTTAAGGTCTTAACTCTTACTCTGGCCTAATAGCTAAGGTCTTAGACTCGTACTATGGCCTACTGGTTAAGGTCTTAACTCTTACTCTGGCCTAATAACTAAGGTCTTAGACTCGTACTCTGGCCTAATGGTTAAGGTCTTAACTCTTACTCTGGCCTAATAGCTAAGGTCTTAACTCTTACTCTGGCCTAATAGCTAAGGTCTTAGACTCGTACTATGGCCTACAGGTTAAGGTCTTAACTCTTACACTCGCCTACAGGTTAAGGTCTTAACTCTTACTCTGGCCTACAGCTTAAGGTCTTAACTCTTACTCTGGCCTACTGGTTAAGGTCTTAACTCTTACTCTGGCCTAATAGCTAAGGTCTTAGACTCGTACTCTGGCCTACAGGTTAAGGTCTTAACTCTTACTCTGGCCTACTGGTTAAGGTCTTAACTCTTACTCAGGCCTAATAGCTAAGGTCTTAAATCTTACTCTGGCCTAATAGCTAAGGTCTTAACTCTTACTCTGGCCTAATAGCTAAGGTCATAGACTCGTACTCTGGCCTAATGGTTAAGGTCTTAACTCTTACTCTGGCCTAATAGCTAAGGTCTTAACTCTTACTCTGGCCTAATAGCTAAGGTCTTAGACTCGTACTCTAATGGTTAAGGTCTTAACTCTTACTCTGGCCTAATAGCTAAGGTATTAACTCTTACTCTGGCATGATAGCTAAGGTCTTAGACTCGTACTTTCGCCTAATGGTTAAGGTCTTTACTCTTACTCTGGCCTACTGGTTAAGGTCTTAACTCTTACTCTGGCCTAATGGTAAAGGTCTTAGACTCTTACTCTGGCCTACTGGTTATGGTCTTAGACTCTTACTCTGGGCTAATAGCTAAGGTCTTAACTCTTACTCTGGCCTAATAGCTAATGTCTTAACTCTTACTCTGGCCTAATAGCTAAGGTCTTAGACTCGTACTATGGCCTACTGGTTAAGGTCTTAACTCTTACTCCAGCCTAATAGCTAAGGTCTTAACTCTTACTCTGGCCTAATGGTTAAGGTCTTAACTCTTACTCTGGCCTAATAGCTAAGGTCTTAGACTCGTACTATGGCCTACTGGTTAAGGTCTTAACTCTTACTCTGGCCTACTGCTTAAGGTCTTAACTCTTACTCTGGCCTAATAGCTAAGGTCTTAGACTCGTACTCTGGCCTACTGGTTAAGGTCTTAACTCTTACTGTGGCCTAATAGCTAAGGTCTTCGACTCATACTCTGGCCTAATGGTTAAGGTCTTAACTCTGACTCTGGCCTACTGGTTAAGGTCTTAACTCTTACTCTGGCCTAATAGCTAAGGTCTTAGACTCGTACTCTGGCCTAATATCTAAGGTCTTAACTCTTACTCTGGCCTAATAGCTAAGGTCTTCGACACGTACTCTGGCCTAATGGTTAAGGTCTTAACTCTTACTCTGGCCTAATAGCTAAGGTCTTAACTCTTACTCTGGCCTAATGGTTAAGGTCTTAACTCTTACTCTGGCCTAATAGCTAAGGTCTTAGACTCGTACTATGGCCTACAGGTTAAGGTCTTAACTCTTACTCTGGCCTAATAGCTAAGGTCTTAACTCTTACTCTGGCCTAATAGCTAAGGTCTTAACTCGTACTCCTGCCTAATAGCTAAGGTCTTAGACTCATACTCTGGCCTAATGGTTACGGTCTTAACTCTTTCTCTGGCCTACTGGTTAAGGTCTTAGACTATTACTCTGTCCTACTGGTTAAGGTCTTAACTCTTACTCTGGCCTAATAGCTAAGGTCTTAGACTCGTACTCTGGCCTAATAGCTAAGGTCTTAGACTCGTACTCTGGCCTAATGGTTAAGGTCTTAACTCTTACTCTGGCCTAATAGCTAAGGTCTTAGACTCGTACTATGGCCTACAGGTTAAGGTCTTAACTCTTACACTCGCCTACAGGTTAAGGTCTTAACTCTTACTCTGGCCTACAGCTTAAGGTCTTAACTCTTACTCTGGCCTACTGGTTAAGGTCTTAACTCTTACTCTGGCCTAATAGCTAAGGTCTTAGACTCGTACTCTGGCCTACAGGTTAAGGTCTTAACTCTTACTCTGGCCTACTGGTTAAGGTCTTAACTCTTACTCAGGCCTAATAGCTAAGGTCTTAAATCTTACTCTGGCCTAATAGCTAAGGTCTTAACTCTTACTCTGGCCTAATAGCTAAGGTCATAGACTCGTACTCTGGCCTAATGGTTAAGGTCTTAACTCTTACTCTGGCCTAATAGCTAAGGTCTTAACTCTTACTCTGGCCTAATAGCTAAGGTCTTAGACTCGTACTCTAATGGTTAAGGTCTTAACTCTTACTCTGGCCTAATAGCTAAGGTATTAACTCTTACTCTGGCATGATAGCTAAGGTCTTAGACTCGTACTTTCGCCTAATGGTTAAGGTCTTTACTCTTACTCTGGCCTACTGGTTAAGGTCTTAACTCTTACTCTGGCCTAATGGTAAAGGTCTTAGACTCTTACTCTGGCCTACTGGTTATGGTCTTAGACTCTTACTCTGGGCTAATAGCTAAGGTCTTAACTCTTACTCTGGCCTAATAGCTAATGTCTTAACTCTCACTCTGGCCTAATAGCTAAGGTCTTAGACTCGTACTATGGCCTAGTGGTTAAGGTCTTAACTCTTACTCCAGCCTAATAGCTAAGGTCTTAACTCTTACTCTGGCCTAATGGTTAAGGTCTTAACTCTTACTCTGGCCTAATAGCTAAGGTCTTAGACTCGTACTATGGCCTACTGGTTAAGGTCTTAACTCTTACTCTGGCCTACTGCTTAAGGTCTTAACTCTTACTCTGGCCTAATAGCTAAGGTCTTAGACTCGTACTCTGGCCTACTGGTTAAGGTCTTAACTCTTACTGTGGCCTAATAGCTAAGGTCTTCGACTCATACTCTGGCCTAATGGTTAAGGTCTTAACTCTGACTCTGGCCTACTGGTTAAGGTCTTAACTCTTACTCTGGCCTAATAGCTAAGGTCTTAGACTCGTACTCTGGCCTAATATCTAAGGTCTTAACTCTTACTCTGGCCTAATAGCTAAGGTCTTCGACACGTACTCTGGCCTAATGGTTAAGGTCTTAACTCTTACTCTGGCCTAATAGCTAAGGTCTTAACTCTTACTCTGGCCTAATGGTTAAGGTCTTAACTCTTACTCTGGCCTAATAGCTAAGGTCTTAGACTCGTACTATGGCCTACAGGTTAAGGTCTTAACTCTTACTCTGGCCTAATAGCTAAGGTCTTAACTCTTACTCTGGCCTAATAGCTAAGGTCTTAACCCGTACTCCTGCCTAATAGCTAAGGTCTTAGACTCGTACTCTGGCCTAATGGTTACGGTCTTAACTCTTTCTCTGGCCTACTGGTTAAGGTCTTAGACTATTACTCTGTCCTACTGGTTAAGGTCTTAACTCTTACTCTGGCCTAATAGCTAAGGTCTTAGACTCGTACTCTGGCCTAATAGCTAAGGTCTTAGACTCGTACTCTGGCCTAATGGTTAAGGTCTTAACTCTTACTCTGGCCTAATAGCTAAGGTCTTAGACTCGTACTCTGGCCTAATAGCTAAGGTCTTAACTCTTACTCTGGCCTACTGGTTAAGGTCTTAACTCTTACTCTGGCCTAATAGCTAAGGTCTTAGACTCGTACTCTGGCCTACTGGTTAAGGTCTTAACTCTTACTCTGGCCTACTGGTTAAGGTCTTAACTCTTACTCTGGCCTACTGGTTAAGGTCTTAACTCTTACTCTAGCCTAACAGCTAAGCTCTTAGACTCTTACTCTGGCCTACTGGTTAAGGTCTTAACTCTTACTCTGGCCTAATAGCTAAGGTCTTAACTCTTACTCTGGCCTAATAGCTAAGGTCTTAACTCTTACTCTGGCCTAATAGCTAAGGTCTTAGACTCGTACTCTGGCCTACAGGTTAAGGTCTTAACTCTTACTCCGGCCTAATAGCTAAGGTCTTAGACTCGTACTCTGGCCTAATAGTTAAGGTCTTAACTCTTACTCTGGCTTACTGGTTAAGGTCTTAACTCTTACTCTGGCCTAATAGCTAAGGTCTTAGACTCGTACTATGGCCTACTGGTTAAGGTCTTAACTCTTACTCCAGCCTAATAGCTAAGGTCTTAACTCTTACTCTGCCCTAATGGTTAAGGTCTTAACTCTTACTCTGGCCTAATAGCTAAGGTCTTAGACTCGTACTATGGCCTACAGGTTAAGGTCTTCACTCTTACTCTGGCCTAATAGCTAAGGTCTTAGACTCGTACTATGGCCTACTGGTTAAGGTCTTAACTCTTACTCTGGCCTACTGGTTAAGGTCTTAACTCTTACTCTGGCCTAATAGCTAAGGGCTTAGACTCGTACTCTGGCCTACTGGTTAAGGTCTTACCTCTTACTCTGGCCTAATAGCTAAGGTCTTCGACTCGTACTCTGGCCTAATGGTTAAGGTCTTAACTCTGACTCTGGCCTACTGGTTAAGGTCTTAACTCTTACTCTGGCCTAATAGCTAAGGTCTTAGACTCGTACTCTGGCCTAATATCTAAGGTCTTAACTCTTACTCTGGCCTAATAGCTAAGGTCTTCGACTTGCACTCTGGCCTAATGGTTAAGGTCTTAACTCTTACTCTGGCCTAATAGCTAAGATCTTAACTCTTACTCTGGCCTAATGGTTAAGGTCTTAACTCTTACTCTGGCCTAATAGCTAAGGTCTTAGACTCGTACTATGGCCTACAGGTTAAGGTCTTAACTCTTACTCTGGCCTAATAGCTAAGGTCTTAACTCTTACTCTGGCCTAATAGCTAAGGTCTTAACTCTTACTCTGGCCTAATAGCTAAGGTCTTAGACTCGTACTCTGGCCTACAGGTTAAGGTCTTAACTCTTACTCCGGCCTAATAGCTAAGGTCTTAGACTCGTACTCTGGCCTAATAGCTAAGGTCTTAACTCTTACTCTGGCCTAATAGCTAAGGTCTTAACTCTTACTCTGGCCTACTGGTTAAGGTCTTAACTCTTACTCTGGCCTAATAGCTAAGGTCTTAGACTCGTACTATGGCCTACTGGTTAAGGTCTTAACTCTTACTCTGGCCTAATAACTAAGGTCTTAGACTCGTACTCTGGCCTAATGGTTAAGGTCTTAACTCTTACTCTGGCCTAATAGCTAAGGTCTTAACTCTTACTCTGGCCTAATAGCTAAGGTCTTAGACTCGTACTATGGCCTACAGGTTAAGGTCTTAACTCTTACACTCGCCTACAGGTTAAGGTCTTAACTCTTACTCTGGCCTACAGCTTAAGGTCTTAACTCTTACTCTGGCCTACTGGTTAAGGTCTTAACTCTTACTCTGGCCTAATAGCTAAGGTCTTAGACTCGTACTCTGGCCTACAGGTTAAGGTCTTAACTCTTACTCTGGCCTACTGGTTAAGGTCTTAACTCTTACTCAGGCCTAATAGCTAAGGTCTTAAATCTTACTCTGGCCTAATAGCTAAGGTCTTAACTCTTACTCTGGCCTAATAGCTAAGGTCATAGACTCGTTCTCTGGCCTAATGGTTAAGGTCTTAACTCTTACTCTGGCCTAATAGCTAAGGTCTTAACTCTTACTCTGGCCTAATAGCTAAGGTCTTAGACTCGTACTCTAATGGTTAAGGTCTTAACTCTTACTCTGGCCTAATAGCTAAGGTATTAACTCTTACTCTGGCATGATAGCTAAGGTCTTAGACTCGTACTTTCGCCTAATGGTTAAGGTCTTTACTCTTACTCTGGCCTACTGGTTAAGGTCTTAACTCTTACTCTGGCCTAATGGTAAAGGTCTTAGACTCTTACTCTGGCCTACTGGTTATGGTCTTAGACACTTACTCTGGGCTAATAGCTAAGGTCTTAACTCTTACTCTGGCCTAATAGCTAATGTCTTAACTCTTACTCTGGCCTAATAGCTAAGGTCTTAGACTCGTACTATGGCCTACTGGTTAAGGTCTTAACTCTTACTCCAGCCTAATAGCTAAGGTCTTAACTCTTACTCTGGCCTAATGGTTAAGGTCTTAACTCTTACTCTGGCCTAATAGCTAAGGTCTTAGACTCGTACTATGGCCTACTGGTTAAGGTCTTAACTCTTACTCTGGCCTACTGCTTAAGGTCTTAACTCTTACTCTGGCCTAATAGCTAAGGTCTTAGACTCGTACTCTGGCCTACTGGTTAAGGTCTTAACTCTTACTGTGGCCTAATAGCTAAGGTCTTCGACTCGTACGCTGGCCTAATGGTTAAGGTCTTAACTCTTACTCTGGCCTACTGGTTAAGGTCTTAACTCTTACTCTGGCCTAATAGCTAAGGTCTTAGACTCGTACTCTGGCCTAATATCTAAGGTCTTAACTCTTACTCTGGCCTAATAGCTAAGGTCTTCGACACGTACTCTGGCCTAATGGTTAAGGTCTTAACTCTTACTCTGGCCTAATAGCTAAGGTCTTAACTCTTACTCTGGCCTAATGGTTAAGGTCTTAACTCTTACTCTGGCCTAATAGCTAAGGTCTTAGACTCGTACTATGGCCTACAGGTTAAGGTCTTAACTCTTACTCTGGCCTAATAGCTAAGGTCTTAACTCTTACTCTGGCCTAATAGCTAAGGTCTTAACTCGTACTCTTGCCTAATAGCTAAGGTCTTAGACTCGTACTCTGGCCTAATGGTTACGGTCTTAACTCTTTCTCTGGCCTACTGGTTAAGGTCTTAGACTATTACTCTGTCCTACTGGTTAAGGTCTTAACTCTTACTCTGGCCTAATAGCTAAGGTCTTAGACTCGTACTCTGGCCTAATAGCTAAGGTCTTAGACTCGTACTCTGGCCTAATGGTTAAGGTCTTAACTCTTACTCTGGCCTAATAGCTAAGGTCTTAGACTCGTACTCTGGCCTAATAGCTAAGGTCTTAACTCTTACTCTGGCCTACTGGTTAAGGTCTTAACTCTTACTCTGGCCTAATAGCTAAGGTCTTAGACTCGTACTCTGGCCTACTGGTTAAGGTCTTAACTCTTACTCTGGCCTACTGGTTAAGGTCTTAACTCTTACTCTGGCCTACTGGTTAAGGTCTTAACTCTTACTCTAGCCTAACAGCTAAGCTCTTAGACTCTTACTCTGGCCTACTGGTTAAGGTCTTAACTCTTACTCTGGCCTAATAGCTAAGGTCTTAACTCTTACTCTGGCCTAACAGCTAAGGTCTTAACTCTTACTCTGGCCTAATAGCTAAGGTCTTAGACTCGTACTCTGGCCTACAGGTTAAGGTCTTAACTCTTACTCCGGCCTAATAGCTAAGGTCTTAGACTCGTACTCTGGCCTAATAGTTAAGGTCTTAACTCTTACTCTGGCCTACTGGTTAAGGTCTTAACTCTTACTCTGGCCTAATAGCTAAGGTCTTAGACTCGTACTATGGCCTACTGGTTAAGGTCTTAACTCTTACTCCAGCCTAATAGCTAAGGTCTTAACTCTTACTCTGCCCTAATGGTTAAGGTCTTAACTCTTACTCTGGCCTAATAGCTAAGGTCTTAGACTCGTACTATGGCCTACAGGTTAAGGTCTTCACTCTTACTATGGCCTAATAGCTAAGGTCTTAACTCTTACTCTGGCCTAATAGCTAAGGTCTTAGACTCGTACTATGGCCTACTGGTTAAGGTCTTAACTCTTACTCTGGCCTACTGGTTAAGGTCTTAACTCTTACTCTGGCCTAATAGCTAAGGGCTTAGACTCGTACTCTGGCCTACTGGTTAAGGTCTTACCTCTTACTCTGGCCTAATAGCTAAGGTCTTCGACTCGTACTCTGGCCTAATGGTTAAGGTCTTAACTCTGACTCTGGCCTACTGGTTAAGGTCTTAACTCTTACTCTGGCCTAATAGCTAAGGTCTTAGACTCGTACTCTGGCCTAATATCTAAGGTCTTAACTCTTACTCTGGCCTAATAGCTAAGGTCTTCGACTTGCACTCTGGCCTAATGGTTAAGGTCTTAACTCTTACTCTGGCCTAATAGCTAAGGTCTTAACTCTTACTCTGGCCTAATGGTTAAGGTCTTAACTCTTACTCTGGCCTAATAGCTAAGGTCTTAGACTCGTACTATGGCCTACAGGTTAAGGTCTTAACTCTTACTCTGGCCTAATAGCTAAGGTCTTAACTCTTACTCTGGCCTAATAGCTAAGGTCTTAACTCTTACTCTGGCCTAATAGCTAAGGTCTTAGACTCGTACTCTGGCCTACAGGTTAAGGTCTTAACTCTTACTCCGGCCTAATAGCTAAGGTCTTAGACTCGTACTCTGGCCTAATAGTTAAGGTCTTAACTCTTACTCTGGCCTACTGGTTAAGGTCTTAACTCTTACTCTGGCCTAATAGCTAAGGTCTTAGACTCGTACTATGGCCTACTGGTTAAGGTCTTAACTCTTACTCCAGCCTAATAGCTAAGGTCTTAACTCTTACTCTGCCCTAATGGTTAAGGTCTTAACTCTTACTCTGGCCTAATAGCTAAGGTCTTAGACTCGTACTATGGCCTACAGGTTAAGGTCTTCACTCTTACTATGGCCTAATAGCTAAGGTCTTAACTCTTACTCTGGCCTAATAGCTAAGGTCTTAGACTCGTACTATGGCCTACTGGTTAAGGTCTTAACTCTTACTCTGGCCTACTGGTTAAGGTCTTAACTCTTACTCTGGCCTAATAGCTAAGGGCTTAGACTCGTACTCTGGCCTACTGGTTAAGGTCTTACCTCTTACTCTGGCCTAATAGCTAAGGTCTTCGACTCGTACTCTGGCCTAATGGTTAAGGTCTTAACTCTGACTCTGGCCTACTGGTTAAGGTCTTAACTCTTACTCTGGCCTAATAGCTAAGGTCTTAGACTCGTACTCTGGCCTAATATCTAAGGTCTTAACTCTTACTCTGGCCTAATAGCTAAGGTCTTCGACTTGCACTCTGGCCTAATGGTTAAGGTCTTAACTCTTACTCTGGCCTAATAGCTAAGGTCTTAACTCTTACTCTGGCCTAATGGTTAAGGTCTTAACTATTACTCTGGCCTAATAGCTAAGGTCTTAGACTCGTACTATGGCCTACAGGTTAAGGTCTTAACTCTTACTCTGGCCTAATAGCTAAGGTCTTAACTCTTACTCTGGCCTAATAGCTAAGGTCTTAACTCTTACTCTGGCCTAATAGCTAAGGTCTTAGACTCGTACTCTGGCCTACAGGTTAAGGTCTTAACTCTTACTCCGGCCTAATAGCTAAGGTCTTAGACTTGTACTCTGGCCTCATAGCTAAGGTCTTAACTCTTACTCTGGCCTAATAGCTAAGGTCTTAACTCTTACTCTGGCCTACTGGTTAAGGAATTAACTCTTACTCTGGCCTAATAGCTAAGGTCTTAGACTCGTACTATGGCCTACTGGTTAAGGTCTTAACTCTTACTCTGGCCTAATAACTAAGGTCTTAGACTCGTACTCTGGCCTAATGGTTAAGGTCTTAACTCTTACTCTGGCCTAATAGCTAAGGTCTTAACTCTTACTCTGGCCTAATAGCTAAGGTCTTAGACTCGTACTCTAATGGTTAAGGTCTTAACTCTTACTCTGGCCTAATAGCTAAGGTATTAACTCTTACTCTGGCATGATAGCTAAGGTCTTAGACTCGTACTTTCGCCTAATGGTTAAGGTCTTTACTCTTACTCTGGCCTACTGGTTAAGGTCTTAACTCTTACTCTGGCCTAATGGTAAAGGTCTTAGACTCTTACTCTGGCCTACTGGTTAGGGTCTTAGACTCTTACTCTGGGCTAATAGCTAAGGTCTTAACTCTTACTCTGGCCTAATAGCTAATGTCTTAACTCTTACTCTGGCCTAATAGCTAAGGTCTTAGACTCGTACTATGGCCTACTGGTTAAGGTCTTAACTCTTACTCCAGCCTAATAGCTAAGGTCTTAACTCTTACTCTGGCCTAATGGTTAAGGTCTTAACTCTTACTCTGGCCTAATAGCTAAGGTCTTAGACTCGTACTATGGCCTACTGGTTAAGGTCTTAACTCTTACTCTGGCCTACTGCTTAAGGTCTTAACTCTTACTCTGGCCTAATAGCTAAGGTCTTAGACCCGTACTCTGGCCTACTGGTTAAGGTCTTAACTCTTACTGTGGCCTAATAGCTAAGGTCTTCGACTCGTACTCTGGCCTAATGGTTAAGGTCTTAACTCTGACTCTGGCCTACTGGTTAAGGTCTTAACTCTTACTCTGGCCTAATAGCTAAGGTCTTAGACTCGTACTCTGGCCTAATATCTAAGGTCTTAACTCTTACTCTGGCCTAATAGCTAAGGTCTTCGACACGTACTCTGGCCTAATGGTTAAGGTCTTAACTCTTACTCTGGCCTAATAGCTAAGGTCTTAACTCTTACTCTGGCCTAATGGTTAAGGTCTTAACTCTTACTCTGGCCTAATAGCTAAGGTCTTAGACTCGTACTATGGCCTACAGGTTAAGGTCTTAACTCTTACTCTGGCCTAATAGCTAAGGTCTTAACTCTTACTCTGGCCTAATAGCTAAGGTCTTAACTCGTACTCTTGCCTAATAGCTAAGGTCTTAGACTCGTACTCTGGCCTAATGGTTACGGTCTTAACTCTTTCTCTGGCCTACTGGTTAAGGTCTTAGACTATTACTCTGTCCTACTGGTTAAGGTCTTAACTCTTACTCTGGCCTAATAGCTAAGGTCTTAGACTCGTACTCTGGCCTAATAGCTAAGGTCTTAGACTCGTACTCTAGCCTAATGGTTAAGGTCTTAACTCTTACTCTGGCCTAATAGCTAAGGTCTTAGACTCGTACTCTGGCCTAATAGCTAAGGTCTTAACTCTTACTCTGGCCTACTGGTTAAGGTCTTAACTCTTACTCTGGCCTAATAGCTAAGGTCTTAGACTCGTACTCTGGCCTACTGGTTAAGGTCTTAACTCTTACTCTGGCCTACTGGTTAAGGTCTTAACTCTTACTCTGGCCTACTGGTTAAGGTCTTAACTCTTACTCTGGCCTAATAGCTAAGGTCTTAGACTCGTACTCTGGCCTACAGGTTAAGGTCTTAACTCTTACTCTGGCCTACTGGTTAAGGTCTTAACTCTTACTCAGGCCTAATAGCTAAGGTCTTAAATCTTACTCTGGCCTAATAGCTAAGGTCTTAACTCTTACTCTGGCCTAATAGCTAAGGTCATAGACTCGTTCTCTGGCCTAATGGTTAAGGTCTTAACTCTTACTCTGGCCTAATAGCTAAGGTCTTAACTCTTACTCTGGCCTAATAGCTAAGGTCTTAGACTCGTACTCTAATGGTTAAGGTCTTAACTCTTACTCTGGCCTAATAGCTAAGGTATTAACTCTTACTCTGGCATGATAGCTAAGGTCTTAGACTCGTACTTTCGCCTAATGGTTAAGGTCTTTACTCTTACTCTGGCCTACTGGTTAAGGTCTTAACTCTTACTCTGGCCTAATGGTAAAGGTCTTAGACTCTTACTCTGGCCTACTGGTTATGGTCTTAGACACTTACTCTGGGCTAATAGCTAAGGTCTTAACTCTTACTCTGGCCTAATAGCTAATGTCTTAACTCTTACTCTGGCCTAATAGCTAAGGTCTTAGACTCGTACTATGGCCTACTGGTTAAGGTCTTAACTCTTACTCCAGCCTAATAGCTAAGGTCTTAACTCTTACTCTGGCCTAATGGTTAAGGTCTTAACTCTTACTCTGGCCTAATAGCTAAGGTCTTAGACTCGTACTATGGCCTACTGGTTAAGGTCTTAACTCTTACTCTGGCCTACTGCTTAAGGTCTTAACTCTTACTCTGGCCTAATAGCTAAGGTCTTAGACTCGTACTCTGGCCTACTGGTTAAGGTCTTAACTCTTACTGTGGCCTAATAGCTAAGGTCTTCGACTCGTACGCTGGCCTAATGGTTAAGGTCTTAACTCTGACTCTGGCCTACTGGTTAAGGTCTTAACTCTTACTCTGGCCTAATAGCTAAGGTCTTAGACTCGTACTCTGGCCTAATATCTAAGGTCTTAACTCTTACTCTGGCCTAATAGCTAAGGTCTTCGACACGTACTCTGGCCTAATGGTTAAGGTCTTAACTCTTACTCTGGCCTAATAGCTAAGGTCTTAACTCTTACTCTGGCCTAATGGTTAAGGTCTTAACTCTTACTCTGGCCTAATAGCTAAGGTCTTAGACTCGTACTATGGCCTACAGGTTAAGGTCTTAACTCTTACTCTGGCCTAATAGCTAAGGTCTTAACTCTTACTCTGGCCTAATAGCTAAGGTCTTAACTCGTACTCTTGCCTAATAGCTAAGGTCTTAGACTCGTACTCTGGCCTAATGGTTACGGTCTTAACTCTTTCTCTGGCCTACTGGTTAAGGTCTTAGACTATTACTCTGTCCTACTGGTTAAGGTCTTAACTCTTACTCTGGCCTAATAGCTAAGGTCTTAGACTCGTACTCTGGCCTAATAGCTAAGGTCTTAGACTCGTACTCTGGCCTAATGGTTAAGGTCTTAACTCTTACTCTGGCCTAATAGCTAAGGTCTTAGACTCGTACTCTGGCCTAATAGCTAAGGTCTTAACTCTTACTCTGGCCTACTGGTTAAGGTCTTAACTCTTACTCTGGCCTAATAGCTAAGGTCTTAGACTCGTACTCTGGCCTACTGGTTAAGGTCTTAACTCTTACTCTGGCCTACTGGTTAAGGTCTTAACTCTTACTCTGGCCTACTGGTTAAGGTCTTAACTCTTACTCTAGCCTAACAGCTAAGCTCTTAGACTCTTACTCTGGCCTACTGGTTAAGGTCTTAACTCTTACTCTGGCCTAATAGCTAAGGTCTTAACTCTTACTCTGGCCTAACAGCTAAGGTCTTAACTCTTACTCTGGCCTAATAGCTAAGGTCTTAGACTCGTACTCTGGCCTACAGGTTAAGGTCTTAACTCTTACTCCGGCCTAATAGCTAAGGTCTTAGACTCGTACTCTGGCCTAATAGTTAAGGTCTTAACTCTTACTCTGGCCTACTGGTTAAGGTCTTAACTCTTACTCTGGCCTAATAGCTAAGGTCTTAGACTCGTACTATGGCCTACTGGTTAAGGTCTTAACTCTTACTCCAGCCTAATAGCTAAGGTCTTAACTCTTACTCTGCCCTAATGGTTAAGGTCTTAACTCTTACTCTGGCCTAATAGCTAAGGTCTTAGACTCGTACTATGGCCTACAGGTTAAGGTCTTCACTCTTACTATGGCCTAATAGCTAAGGTCTTAACTCTTACTCTGGCCTAATAGCTAAGGTCTTAGACTCGTACTATGGCCTACTGGTTAAGGTCTTAACTCTTACTCTGGCCTACTGGTTAAGGTCTTAACTCTTACTCTGGCCTAATAGCTAAGGGCTTAGACTCGTACTCTGGCCTACTGGTTAAGGTCTTACCTCTTACTCTGGCCTAATAGCTAAGGTCTTCGACTCGTACTCTGGCCTAATGGTTAAGGTCTTAACTCTGACTCTGGCCTACTGGTTAAGGTCTTAACTCTTACTCTGGCCTAATAGCTAAGGTCTTAGACTCGTACTCTGGCCTAATATCTAAGGTCTTAACTCTTACTCTGGCCTAATAGCTAAGGTCTTCGACTTGCACTCTGGCCTAATGGTTAAGGTCTTAACTCTTACTCTGGCCTAATAGCTAAGGTCTTAACTCTTACTCTGGCCTAATGGTTAAGGTCTTAACTCTTACTCTGGCCTAATAGCTAAGGTCTTAGACTCGTACTATGGCCTACAGGTTAAGGTCTTAACTCTTACTCTGGCCTAATAGCTAAGGTCTTAACTCTTACTCTGGCCTAATAGCTAAGGTCTTAACTCTTACTCTGGCCTAATAGCTAAGGTCTTAGACTCGTACTCTGGCCTACAGGTTAAGGTCTTAACTCTTACTCCGGCCTAATAGCTAAGGTCTTAGACTCGTACTCTGGCCTAATAGTTAAGGTCTTAACTCTTACTCTGGCCTACTGGTTAAGGTCTTAACTCTTACTCTGGCCTAATAGCTAAGGTCTTAGACTCGTACTATGGCCTACTGGTTAAGGTCTTAACTCTTACTCCAGCCTAATAGCTAAGGTCTTAACTCTTACTCTGCCCTAATGGTTAAGGTCTTAACTCTTACTCTGGCCTAATAGCTAAGGTCTTAGACTCGTACTATGGCCTACAGGTTAAGGTCTTCACTCTTACTATGGCCTAATAGCTAAGGTCTTAACTCTTACTCTGGCCTAATAGCTAAGGTCTTAGACTCGTACTATGGCCTACTGGTTAAGGTCTTAACTCTTACTCTGGCCTACTGGTTAAGGTCTTAACTCTTACTCTGGCCTAATAGCTAAGGGCTTAGACTCGTACTCTGGCCTACTGGTTAAGGTCTTACCTCTTACTCTGGCCTAATAGCTAAGGTCTTCGACTCGTACTCTGGCCTAATGGTTAAGGTCTTAACTCTGACTCTGGCCTACTGGTTAAGGTCTTAACTCTTACTCTGGCCTAATAGCTAAGGTCTTAGACTCGTACTCTGGCCTAATATCTAAGGTCTTAACTCTTACTCTGGCCTAATAGCTAAGGTCTTCGACTTGCACTCTGGCCTAATGGTTAAGGTCTTAACTCTTACTCTGGCCTAATAGCTAAGGTCTTAACTCTTACTCTGGCCTAATGGTTAAGGTCTTAACTATTACTCTGGCCTAATAGCTAAGGTCTTAGACTCGTACTATGGCCTACAGGTTAAGGTCTTAACTCTTACTCTGGCCTAATAGCTAAGGTCTTAACTCTTACTCTGGCCTAATAGCTAAGGTCTTAACTCTTACTCTGGCCTAATAGCTAAGGTCTTAGACTCGTACTCTGGCCTACAGGTTAAGGTCTTAACTCTTACTCCGGCCTAATAGCTAAGGTCTTAGACTTGTACTCTGGCCTCATAGCTAAGGTCTTAACTCTTACTCTGGCCTAATAGCTAAGGTCTTAACTCTTACTCTGGCCTACTGGTTAAGGAATTAACTCTTACTCTGGCCTAATAGCTAAGGTCTTAGACTCGTACTATGGCCTACTGGTTAAGGTCTTAACTCTTACTCTGGCCTAATAACTAAGGTCTTAGACTCGTACTCTGGCCTAATGGTTAAGGTCTTAACTCTTACTCTGGCCTAATAGCTAAGGTCTTAACTCTTACTCTGGCCTAATAGCTAAGGTCTTAGACTCGTACTCTAATGGTTAAGGTCTTAACTCTTACTCTGGCCTAATAGCTAAGGTATTAACTCTTACTCTGGCATGATAGCTAAGGTCTTAGACTCGTACTTTCGCCTAATGGTTAAGGTCTTTACTCTTACTCTGGCCTACTGGTTAAGGTCTTAACTCTTACTCTGGCCTAATGGTAAAGGTCTTAGACTCTTACTCTGGCCTACTGGTTAGGGTCTTAGACTCTTACTCTGGGCTAATAGCTAAGGTCTTAACTCTTACTCTGGCCTAATAGCTAATGTCTTAACTCTTACTCTGGCCTAATAGCTAAGGTCTTAGACTCGTACTATGGCCTACTGGTTAAGGTCTTAACTCTTACTCCAGCCTAATAGCTAAGGTCTTAACTCTTACTCTGGCCTAATGGTTAAGGTCTTAACTCTTACTCTGGCCTAATAGCTAAGGTCTTAGACTCGTACTATGGCCTACTGGTTAAGGTCTTAACTCTTACTCTGGCCTACTGCTTAAGGTCTTAACTCTTACTCTGGCCTAATAGCTAAGGTCTTAGACCCGTACTCTGGCCTACTGGTTAAGGTCTTAACTCTTACTGTGGCCTAATAGCTAAGGTCTTCGACTCGTACTCTGGCCTAATGGTTAAGGTCTTAACTCTGACTCTGGCCTACTGGTTAAGGTCTTAACTCTTACTCTGGCCTAATAGCTAAGGTCTTAGACTCGTACTCTGGCCTAATATCTAAGGTCTTAACTCTTACTCTGGCCTAATAGCTAAGGTCTTCGACACGTACTCTGGCCTAATGGTTAAGGTCTTAACTCTTACTCTGGCCTAATAGCTAAGGTCTTAACTCTTACTCTGGCCTAATGGTTAAGGTCTTAACTCTTACTCTGGCCTAATAGCTAAGGTCTTAGACTCGTACTATGGCCTACAGGTTAAGGTCTTAACTCTTACTCTGGCCTAATAGCTAAGGTCTTAACTCTTACTCTGGCCTAATAGCTAAGGTCTTAACTCGTACTCTTGCCTAATAGCTAAGGTCTTAGACTCGTACTCTGGCCTAATGGTTACGGTCTTAACTCTTTCTCTGGCCTACTGGTTAAGGTCTTAGACTATTACTCTGTCCTACTGGTTAAGGTCTTAACTCTTACTCTGGCCTAATAGCTAAGGTCTTAGACTCGTACTCTGGCCTAATAGCTAAGGTCTTAGACTCGTACTCTAGCCTAATGGTTAAGGTCTTAACTCTTACTCTGGCCTAATAGCTAAGGTCTTAGACTCGTACTCTGGCCTAATAGCTAAGGTCTTAACTCTTACTCTGGCCTACTGGTTAAGGTCTTAACTCTTACTCTGGCCTAATAGCTAAGGTCTTAGACTCGTACTCTGGCCTACTGGTTAAGGTCTTAACTCTTACTCTGGCCTACTGGTTAAGGTCTTAACTCTTACTCTGGCCTACTGGTTAAGGTCTTAACTCTTACTCTAGCCTAACAGCTAAGCTCTTAGACTCTTACTCTGGCCTACTGGTTAAGGTCTTAACTCTTACTCTGGCCTAATAGCTAAGGTCTTAACTCTTACTCTGGCCTAATAGCTAAGGTCTTAACTCTTACTCTGGCCTAATAGCTAAGGTCTTAGACTCGTACTCTGGCCTACAGGTTAAGGTCTTAACTCTTACTCCGGCCTAATAGCTAAGGTCTTAGACTCGTACTCTGGCCTAATAGTTAAGGTCTTAACTCTTACTCTGGCCTACTGGTTAAGGTCTTAACTCTTACTCTGGCCTAATAGCTAAGGTCTTAGACTCGTACTATGGCCTACTGGTTAAGGTCTTAACTCTTACTCCAGCCTAATAGCTAAGGTCTTAACTCTTAATCTGCCCTAATGGTTAAGGTCTTAACTCTTACTCTGGCCTAATAGCTAAGGTCTTAGACTCGTACTATGGCCTACAGGTTAAGGTCTTCACTCTTACTATGGCCTAATAGCTAAGGTCTTAACTCTTACTCTGGCCTAATAGCTAAGGTATTAGACTCGTACTATGGCCTACTGGTTAAGGTCTTAACTCTTACTCTGGCCTACTGGTTAAGGTCTTAACTCTTACTCTGGCCTAATACCTAAGGGCTTAGACTCGTACTCTGGCCTACTGGTTAAGGTCTTACCTCTTACTCTGGCCTAATAGCTAAGGTCTTCGACTCGTACTCTGGCCTAATGGTTAAGGTCTTAACTCTGACTCTGGCCTACTGGTTAAGGTCTTAACTCTTACTCTGGCCTAATAGCTAAGGTCTTAGACTCGTACTCTGGCCTAATATCTAAGGTCTTAACTCTTACTCTAGCCTAATAGCTAAGGTCTTCGACTTGCACTCTGGCCTAATGGTTAAGGTCTTAACTCTTACTCTGGCCTAATAGCTAAGGTCTTAACTCTTACTCTGGCCTAATGGTTAAGGTCTTAACTCTTACTCTGGCCTAATAGCTAAGGTCTTAGACTCGTACTATGGCCTACAGGTTAAGGTCTTAACTCTTACTCTGGCCTAATAGCTAAGGTCTTAACTCTTACTCTGGCCTAATAGCTAAGGTCTTAACTCATACTCTGGCCTAATAGCTAAGGTCTTAGACTCGTACTCTGGCCTAATGGTTACGGTCTTAACTCTTACTCTGGCCTACTGGTTAAGGTCTTAGACTATTGCTCTGTCCTACTGGTTAAGGTCTTAACTCTTACTCTGGCCTAATAGCTAAGGTCTTAGACTCGTACTCTGGCCTAATAGCTATGGTCCTAGACTCGTACTCTGGCCTAATGGTTAAGGTCTTAACTCTTACTCTGGCCTACTGGTTAAGGTCTTAACTCTTACTCTGGCCCAATGGTTAAGGTCTTAGACTCTTACTCTGGCCTACTGGTTAAGGTCTTACACCCTTATGCATCAAGCCAAAATCCAGTCGGTAAAATACCGATTCGTTAATAGCTCCCGGTATTGCGTGAAAAATACCCAATCCCAATGCATCAACCCAAAACCCGAGCAAATAACGATTCGCTAAATAAATAACCTCGAACATACCGAATCGCTAATACCCAAAATGCTAATTTACCGATTCGCTATATACCGAATTAGCAATTACCGAAATCACTATTAGCTCCCGGAAATTGCCAATAGCAAATAACGAATCGCACCCCAATGCAACAAAACTCGCTAATAACGAAAATCCCAAAAATCGCTATTTTGCCAGAGCTAAATAAGGGGAATCAAAACCTGGAGGTAAAGTTACAAAAAAAAAAAAAAGATGAGGATAAATTCTTCCTACATGTGCAAATGATTGAGGCAATCACTAAACCCTTAAATGTGGCCCAGGAGACCCTGTTGGCTCCCACAAAATGGCTGCCCTCTACGTGCTTGCAAGGAGGATGCGGATCAATGCAGCAGGACAGCGCAGGAGAAGGGTCCAGGAGCGAGTGTTCAGACTGCGCATAACCTTGCTCGGCCAGAATGAGGACGAGGTGTACCAGAAGTATCGCCTCAATCGCGCTATGATCATGCGCCTGATTGCAGACCTGGAACCATTACTGCAGCACCAGACACACAGGACAAATGCTATCCCTGCGCACGTTCAGGTCCTATGCAGCCTGCACCTACTGGCCTCAGGGAGTTTCCAGGGGGTAATTGCGGTGGCCGGAGGTGTTTCGCAAAGCGCACTGTCACGCTTCTTCAAGAAATTCCTAGATGCCATGCTGACAATGCTCCACACACACATCAGCTTCCCCACAACCCCACAGCAGTTGGACCGCACCAAACAGGCATTCTACCAGGTGGCCCAATTTCCACATGTGATTGGATGCATCGACTGCACGCATATCCCCATATGTCCTCCGTCAGCAAATGAGTACCTATTCCGGAACCGCAAGTCATACCACTCGATCAACGTGCAGGTTGTGTGCGATGCCAACAACATCATAACGGACCTAGTGGCACAATTCCCAGGGAGCACACACGACTCATACATCTTCCGCAACAGTGGAATGCACAGGCGACTAATCAATGGAGAATTCGGAGAGGGACTCCTGTTAGGTACGTAGAAATACGCTTCCCCACACCAACACCACACATGTATGTACATCACCAATGCTAAGTCTATGCTTCTATCTTCTAGGTGACAGTGCTTACGCCCTGCGGGAATACATACTCACCCCATACCTAAATCCAGCAACCCCGCAGGAACATCGCTACAACGCTGCACACATCAGCACGAGGAATGTGATAGAGCGGACTTTTGGGATTCTCAAGAGCCGCTTCCGTATCCTCCACAAGACTGGCGGCGCCATGCTATACCAACCAGACACATGCTGTCGAGTAATTGCTGTATGTGCAATGCTGCACAACATTGCCACCAGAAGGGGGATACCCATGGAGGTGGACAGGGATGACGACCACCAGGCTGACCAACCACCCGCCCAACGACGACCGGCACACATCCCAAACACAGCAGAGGGCCATAGGAGGCGGACATACATAATGCAAAATCATTTTTGACCCTGGGTAAAATGAGACATTACAAGTTGGTGTTGGGTGCAACTGTTTAATGCACAGTAGCACTGAGGATTGTGCAACAGAACTAGCATTGTGAATCATGCTCCGATTGCATACATGTAAATAAAAGGTGCCTTAAAGTCAGGCCTGTGCAAACACAATAATTGGATGGCCATGGTTGCTCCACCATGGACCTGCAGCATGTCCAAATTTCTAGTGGTGCTTGCCACGTACACCAAGCCTCCGCTCAGGTGCATCCAAAGCCTCACCACGGCCTGTCCCCGTGGAGGCACGCGAACTGCGGCGCCTGGTGCTGGCCTCTGCCAGTGACACGCTGCTGACACTGGAGGCAGCCTCACTGGTGTCATCCCCTCCCAATGCTGCAGCACTGCATGTGCTGCTCTGAAGTTGTTCCACAGCAGTGGTGATGTGTCCCAGTGACTTGGCCACATCACCGCAGAAGTGCCCAAGGTCCACCTGCAGGGAGACTGTGCGGCGTGCCAACACAGCGGTGCAGTTGCTGTGCCGTTGTATGGCCTTGGTAGCGGCGGCGGAACGCAACATTAGCTGCCGGTTACTCCTCCTCTGGGACTCATGGCCCTCCCTGATGGCACGGGTGAGCTCACGTACCTCCTCCCTGAGCTGAGCATTGCCATCAGCAACCGCAGTGGTCTGGTCCCTGACCGCCGTGCCCATGTCCCTGACCGCGGAGCCCATGTCGGTGACTGCTGCAGTCATGGTGCGCATCTCCCTCGCTAGGCGCACGATATTGCAGCTGATGCTAGCCACATGTCTTCCCTGCAGGTTCTGTGTACGCAGCATCCTCTCCTCGATTGCAGAGGTTGTTGGGACATCCTGGTCTGCTGAGGAGACGGAACTGCGACGGGCCCTGTGACGCCGTGCGTGTCTTGAGCCTCCAGGTGGTGCAGCAGGTGGTGTGGATGTGCGCTGCGTGGGTGCCAATTGTGGTGGGGGGGTTGCCATCTCCTGCAAGGGCGCAACTTGGTGCCTGTGCCTCTGCGGTATTGTGGCTGTACTAGCTGCAGGCTGTTTTGCTGGTGCCGTTGCTTGTGGCGCAGGTGCTGGTGCCTTGGCTTGTGGCACTGGTGCTGGTGCCGTTGATTGTGGCGCTGGTGGAGGTGGTGCTGGTGGGGTGGCAGGTGTTGGCGGTGCGTGCGCATCCTGCGCTGTCTCCTGGTCTGACTCCACGGGTGTCTCAGAAATGATCAGCTGGTCGCTGTCGTCAGAGTCCCCAGGTGATGCATCTGTGTGTGAAACAGTGCATGATTAGTGGGATGATTACACCTACATAGTGTTGTACCCATTAATGTCCCTCTGTGGTCCAACAAATGAACAGTCTACAGCCATGTACAAAATATGTGGTGTATGCTCATAGGATTTACGCCTGTACATGCACTCTGGGCTGACTAGACTACAACTCCCAAGATGCAGTAGTGTCATGTGTGGAGCAGTCTGTGCCAGAGCTGCAGACACAGTGAGATTGGGCTGGGGGCATGGGTATGGATTTACGCTATGCTGGGTGTGGCACAGGCATGCATCTTACCTTGGGCACTTGTGGCTGCGCCAGACGTGTCCATCTGGGTCACCCCCACGACGGCTTCCCGCTCTATCGTCCCTTCCACAAGGTCCTCCAGGGCTGTGTTGGATGGTGCAGTGGATGTTCCGCCTCCAGTCCTTCTTGCCTCCCGGAGCCTCTCAGCAATCCTCTCTTTGGCGCGCTTCCGCAGGTCATACCACCGTTTTTTAAGGTCGTCGATGCTGCGGGTAGTGACGCCAACCGCATTGACCCTCTCACGGATGCGCTGCCAGATGCGCCGCTTCTCTGTCTCAGGCACCTTGAGGGACAGCTTGCCAAAGAGGCGGTCGTGTTTGCTGGACACTCCCTCGATGAGGTACTCCAGCTCCCTGTCCGAAAACTTCTTCTTGCGCTTGCGTGCAGATTCTGCGCTGGATGGCACTTCCTGCGACATGATGGTTGTCTGATGTGAATGGCAGAATCTGTGTGGCCTCACTCTGCACAGCCTGTCCTTCTTTTCAGCTCCTGTCTGCTCCTCTGTCGAGGCTATGTGGGTGGGGCAGCAGTATTTCCTGGTTGGTGATGTCATCAGCCCGTTCCCGGAGCGACGCGGCAATTTGCGATTTCGCTATTACCGATTCGGTAATAGCTAACTCGGTATTACCGAACTCGCTATTAGCCAAATCGGTATTACCGAACTCGCTATTTGCTAGTGAGGCCGTTTGCGTGCCCCGCTATTAAGGAATCGGTAAATTTAGCGATTTTTAAGGAATCGCTAAATTTCACCGAATCTGTTGATGCATGCCAATTACCGATTCCTTAATGGCGATTCCTTATTTTTCGCTATTAAGGAATCGGTATTAGTTTGGTTGATGCATATGCCCCTTTGACTCTTACTCTGTCCTACTGGTTAAGGTCTTAACTCTTACTCTGGCCTAATAGCTAAGGTCTTAGACTCGTACTCTGGCCTAATGGTTAAGGTCTTAACTCTTACTCTGGCCTAATAGCTAAGGTCTTAACTCTTACTCTGGCCTAATAGCTAAGGTCTTAACTCTTACTCTGGCCTACTGGTTAAGGTCTTAACTATTACTCTGGCTTAATAGCTAAGGTCTTAGACTCGTACTATGGCCTACTGGTTAAGGTCTTAACTCTTACTCTGGCCTAATAGCTAAGGTCTTAGACTCGTACTCTGGCCTAATGGTTAAGGTCTTAACTCTTACTCTGGCCTAATAGCTAAGGTCTTAACTCTTACTCTGGCCTAATAGCTAAGGTCTTAGACTCGTACTATGGCCTACAGGTTATGGTCTTAACTCTTACACTCGCCTACAGGTTAAGGTCTTAACTCTTACTCTGGCCTACAGCTTAAGGTCTTAACTCTTACTCTGGCCTACTGGTTAAGGTCTTAACTCTTACTCTGGCCTAATAGCTAAGGTCTTAGACTCGTACTCTGGCCTACAGGTTAAGGTCTTAACTCTTACTCTGGCCTACTGGTTAAGGTCTTAACTCTTACTCAGGCCTAATAGCTAAGGTCTTAAATCTTACCCTGGCCTAATAGCTAAGGTCTTAACTCTTACTCTGGCCTAATAGCTAAGGTCATAGACTCGTACTCTGGCCTAATGGTTAAGGTCTTAACTCTTACTCTGGCCTAATAGCTAAGGTCTTAACTCTTACTCTGGCCTAATAGCTAAGGTCTTAGACTCGTACTCTAATGGTTAAGGTCTTAACTCTTACTCTGGCCTAATAGCTAAGGTATTAACTCTTACTCTGGCATGATAGCTAAGGTCTTAGACTCGTACTCTGGCCTAATGGTTAAGGTCTTAACTCTTACTCTGGCCTACTGGTTAAGGTCTTAACTCTTACTCTGGCCTAATGGTAAAGGTCTTAGACTCTTACTCTGGCCTACTGGTTATGGTCTTAGACTCTTACTCTGGGCTAATAGCTAAGGTCTTAACTCTTACTCTGGCCTAATAGCTAATGTCTTAACTCTTACTCTGGCCTAATAGCTAAGGTCTTAGACTCGTACTATGGCCTACTGGTTAAGGTCTTAACTCTTACTCCAGCCTAATAGCTAAGGTCTTAAATCTTACTCTGGCCTAATGGTTAAGGTCTTAACTCTTACTCTGGCCTAATAGCTAAGGTCTTAGACTTGTACTATGGCCTACAGGTTAAGGTCTTCACTCTTACTATGGCCTAATAGCTAAGGTCTTAACTCTTACTCTGGCCTAATAGCTAAGGTCTTAGCTCTTACTCTGGCCTAATAGCTAAGGTCTTAGACTCGTACTATGGCCTACTGGTTAAGGTCTTAACTCTTACTCCAGCCTAATAGCTAAGGTCTTAACTCTTACTCTGGCCTAATGGTTAAGGTCTTAACTCTTACTCTGGCCTAATAGCTAAGGTCTTAGACTCGTACTATGGCCTACAGGTTAAGGTCTTCACTCTTACTATGGCCTAATAGCTAAGGTCTTAACTCTTACTCTGGCCTAATAGCTAAGGTCTTAGACTCGTACTATGGCCTACTGGTTAAGGTCTTAACTCTTACTCTGGCCTACTGGTTAAGGTCTTAACTCTTACTCTGGCCTAATAGCTAAGCTCTTAGACTCGTACTCTGGCCTACTGGTTAAGGTCTTAACTCTTACTCTGGCCTAATAGCTAAGGTCTTCGACTCGTACTCTGGCCTAATGGTTAAGGTCTTACCTCTGACTCTGGCCTACTGGTTAAGGTCTTAACTCTTACTCTGGCCTAATAGCTAAGGTCTTAGACTCGTACTCTGGCCTAATATCTAAGGTCTTAACTCTTACTCTGGCCTAATAGCTAAGGTCTTCGACACGTACTCTGGCCTAATGGTTAAGGTCTTAACTCTTACTCTGGCCTAATAGCTAAGGTCTTAACTCTTACTCTGGCCTAATGGTTAAGGTCTTAACTCTTACTCTGGCCTAATAGCTAAGGTCTTAGACTCGTACTATGGCCTACAGGTTAAGGTCTTAACTCTTACTCTGGCCTAATAGCTAAGGTCTTAACTCTTACTCTGGCCTAATAGCTAAGGTCTTAACTCGTACTCTTGCCTAATAGCTAAGGTCTTAGACTCGTACTCTTGCCTAATGGTTACGGTCTTAACTCTTACTCTGGCCTACTGGTTAAGGTCTTAGACTATTACTCTGTCCTACTGGTTAAGGTCTTAACTCTTACTCTGGCCTAATAGCTAAGGTCTTAGACTCGTACTCTGGCCTAATAGCTAAGGTCTTAGACTCGTACACTGGCCTAATGGTTAAGGTCTTAACTCTTACTCTGGCCTAATAGCTAAGGTCTTAGACTCGTACTCTGGCCTAATAGCTAATGTCTTAACTCTTACTCTGGCCTACTGGTTAAGGTCTTAACTCTTACTCTGGCCTAATAGCTAAGGTCTTAGACTCGTACTCTGGCCTACTGGTTAAGGTCTTAACTCTTACTCTGGCCTACTGGTTAAGGTCTTAACTCTTACTCTGGCCTAATAGCTAAGGTCTTAACCTCGTACTCTGGCCTACAGGTTAAGGTCTTAGACTCTTACTCTGGCCTACTGGTTAAGGTCTTAACTCTTACTCTGGCATAACAGCTAAGCTCTTAGACTCTTACTCTGGCCTACTGGTTAAGGTCTTAAGTCTTACTCTGGCCTAATAGCTAAGGTCTTAACTCTTACTCTGGCCTAATAGCTAAGGTCTTAACTCTTACTCTGGCCTAATAGCTAAAGTCTTAGACTCGTACTCTGGCCTACAGGTTAAGGTCTTAACTCTTACTCCGGCCTAATAGCTAAGGTCTTAGACTCGTACTCTGGCCTAATAGTTAAGGTCTTAACTCTTACTCTGGCCTACTGGTTAAGGTCTTAACTCTTACTCTGGCCTAATAGCTAAGGTCTTAGACTCGTACTATGGCCTACTGGTTAAGGTCTTAACTCTTACTCCAGCCTAATAGCTAAGGTCTTAACTCTTACTCTGCCCTAATGGTTAAGGTCTTAACTCTTACTCTGGCCTAATAGCTAAGGTCTTAGACTCGTACTATGGCCTACAGGTTAAGGTCTTCACTCTTACTATGGCCTAATAGCTAAGGTCTTAACTATTACTCTGGCATAATAGCTAAGGTCTTAGACTCGTACTATGGCCTACTGGTTAAGGTCTTAACTCTTACTCTGGCCTACTGGTTAAGGTCTTAACTCTTACTCTGGCCTAATAGCTAAGGTCTTAGACTCGTACTCTGGCCTAATAGCTAAGGTCTTAGACTCGTACTCTGGCCTAATGGTTAAGGTCTTAACTCTTACTCTGGCCTAATAGCTAAGGTCTTAGACGCGTACTCTGGCCTAATAGCTAAGGTCTTAACTCTTACTCTGGCCTACTGGTTAAGGTCTTAACTCTTACTCTGGCCTAATAGCTAAGGTCTTAGACTCGTACTCTGGCCTACTGGTTAAGGTCTTAACTCTTACTCTGGCCTACTGGTTCAGGTCTTAACTTTTACTCTGGCCTAATAGCTAAGGTCTTAACCTCGTACTCTGGCCTACAGGTTAAGGTCTTAGACTCTTACTCTGGCCTACTGGTTAAGGTCTTAACTCTTACTCTGGCCTAACAGCTAAGCTCTTAGACTCTTACTCTGGCCTACTGGTTAAGGTCCTAACTCTTACTCTGGCCTAATAGCTAAGGTCTTAACTCTTACTCTGGCCTAATAGCTAAGGTCTTAACTCTTACTCTGGCCTAATAGCTAAGGTCTTAGACTCGTACTCTGGCCTACAGGTTAAGGTCTTAACTCTTACTCTGGCCTAATAGCTAAGGTCTTAGACTCGTACTCTGGCCTACTGGTTAAGGTCTTAACTCTTACTCCAGCCTAATAGCTAAGGTCTTAACTCTTACTCTGCCCTAATGGTTAAGGTCTTAACTCTTACTCTGGCCTAATAGCTAAGGTCTTAGACTCGTAGTATGGCCTACAGGTTAAGGTCTTCACTCTTACTATGGCCTAATAGCTAAGGTCTTAACTCTTACTCTGGCCTAATAGCTAAGGTCTTAGACTCGTACTATGGCCTACTGGTTAAGGTCTTAACTCTTACTCTGGCCTAATAGCTAAGGTCTTCGACTCGTACTCTGGCCTAATGGTTAAGGTCTTAACTCTGACTCTGGCCTACTGGTTAAGGTCTTAACTCTTACTCTGGCCTAATAGCTAAGGTCTTAGACTCGTACTCTGGCCTAATATCTAAGGTCTTAACTCTTACTCTGGCCTAATAGCTAAGGTCTTCGACTCGTACTCTGGCCTAATGGTTAAGTTCTTAACTCTTACTCTGGCCTAATAGCTAAGGTCTTAACTCTTACTCTGGCCTAATGGTTAAGGTCTTAACTCTTACTCTGGCCTAATAGCTAAGGTCTTAGACTCATACTATGGCCTACAGGTTAAGGTCTTAACTCTTACTCTGGCCTAATAGCTAAGGTCTTAACTCTTACTCTGGCCTAATAGCTAAGGTCTTAACTCATACTCTGGCCTAATAGCTAAGGTCTTAGACTCGTACTCTGGCCTAATGGTTACGGTCTTAACTCTTACTCTGGCCTACTGGTTAAGGTCTTAGACTATTACTCTGTCCTACTGGTTAAGGTCTTAACTCTTACTCTGGCCTAATAGCTAAGGTCTTAGACTCGTACTCTGGCCTAATAGCTAAGGTCCTAGACTCGTACTCTGGCCTAATGGTTAAGGTCTTAAATCTTACACTGGCCTACTGGTTAAGGTCTTAACTCTTACTCTGGCCTAATGGTTAAGGTCTTAGACTCTTACTCTGGCCTACTGGTTAAGGTCTTAGACTCTTACTCTGTCCTACTGGTTAAGGTCTTAACTCTTACTCTGGCCTAATAGCTAAGGTCTTAGACTCGTACTCTGGCCTAATGGTTAAGGTCTTAACTCTTACTCTGGCCTAATAGCTAAGGTCTTAACTCTTACTCTGGCCTAATAGCTAAGGTCTTAACTCTTACTCTGGCCTACTGGTTAAGGTCTTAACTCTTACTCTGGCCTAATAGCTAAGGTCTTAGACTCGTACTATGGCCTACTGGTTAAGGTCTTAACTCTTACTCTGGCCTAATAGCTAAGGTCTTAGAATCGTACTCTGGCCTAATGGTTAAGGTCTTAACTCTTACTCTGGCCTAATAGCTAAGGTCTTAACTCTTACTCTGGCCTAATAGCTAAGGTCTCAGACTCGTACTAATGCCTACAGGTTAAGGTCCTAACTCTTACACTCGCCTACAGGTTAAGGTCTTAACTCTTACTCTGGCCTACAGCTTAAGGTCTTAACTCTTACTCTGGCCTACTGGTTAAGGTCTTAACTCTTACTCTGGCCTAATAGCTAAGGTCTGAGACTCGTACTCTGGCCTACAGGTTAAGGTCTTAACTCTTACTTTGGCCTACTGGTTAAGGTCTTAACTCTTACTCAGGCCTAATAGCTAAGGTCTTAAATCTTACTCTGGCCTAATAGCTAAGGTCTTAACTCTTACTCTGGCCTAATAGCTAAGGTCATAGACTCGTACTCTGGCCTAATGGTTAAGGTCTTAACTCTTACTCTGGCCTAATAGCTAAGGTCTTAGACTCGTACTCTAATGGTTAAAGTCTTAACTCTAACTCTGGCCTAATAGCTAAGGTATTAACTCTTACTCTGGCATGATAGCTAAGGTCTTAGACTCGTACTCTGGCCTAATGGTTAAGGTCTTAACTCTTACTTGGCCTACTGGTTAAGGTCTTAACTGTTACTCTGGCCTAATGGTAAAGGTCTTAGACTCTTACTCTGGCCTACTGGTTATGGTCTTAGACTCTTACTCTGGGCTAATAGCTAAGGTCTTAACTCTTACTCTGGCCTAATAGCTAATGTCTTAACTCTTACTCTGGCCTACAGGTTAAGGTCTTAACTCTTACTCTGGCCTAAGAGCTAAGGTCTTAACTCTTACTCTGGCCTAATAGCTAAGGTCTTAGACTCGTACTATGGCCTACTGGTTAAGGTCTTAACTCTTACTCCAGCCTAATAGCTAAGGTCTTAACTCTTACTCTGCCCTAATGGTTAAGGTCTTAACTCTTACTCTGGCCTAATAGCTAAGGTCTTAGACTCGTACTATGGCCTACAGGTTAAGGTCTTCACTCTTACTATGGCCTAATAGCTAAGGTCTTAACTCTTACTCTGGCCTAATAGCTAAGGTCTTAGACTCGTACTATGGCCTACTGGTTAAGGTCTTAACTCTTACTCTGGCCTACTGGTTAAGGTCTTAACTCTTACTCTGGCCTAATAGCTAAGGTCTTAGACTCGTACTCTGGCCTAATAGCTAAGGTCTTAGACTCGTACTCTGGCCTAATGGTTAAGGTCTTAACTCTTACTCTGGCCTAATAGCTAAGGTCTTAGACTCGTACTCTGGCCTAATAGCTAAGGTCTTAACTCTTACTCTGGCCTACTGGTTAAGGTCTTAACTCTTACTCTGGCCTAATAGCTAAGGTCTTAGACTCGTACTCTGGCCTACTGGTTAAGGTCTTAACTCTTACTCTGGCCTACTGGTTCAGGTCTTAACTTTTACTCTGGCCTAATAGCTAAGGTCTTAACCTCGTACTCTGGCCTACAGGTTAAGGTCTTAGACTCTTACTCTGGCCTACTGGTTAAGGTCTTAACTCTTACTCTGGCCTAACAGCTAAGCTCTTAGACTCTTACTCTGGCCTACTGGTTAAGGTCCTAACTCTTACTCTGGCCTAATAGCTAAGGTCTTAACTCTTACTCTGGCCTAATAGCTAAGGTCTTAGACTCGTACTCTGGCCTACAGGTTAAGGTCTTAACTCTTACTCTGGCCTAATAGCTAAGGTCTTAGACTCGTACTCTGGCCTACTGGTTAAGGTCTTAACTCTTACTCCAGCCTAATAGCTAAGGTCTTAACTCTTACTCTGCCCTAATGGTTAAGGTCTTAACTCTTACTCTGGCCTAATAGCTAAGGTCTTAGACTCGTAGTATGGCCTACAGGTTAAGGTCTTCACTCTTACTATGGCCTAATAGCTAAGGTCTTAACTCTTACTCTGGCCTAATAGCTAAGGACTTAGACTCGTACTATGGCCTACTGGTTAAGGTCTTAACTCTTACTCTGGCCTAATAGCTAAGGTCTTCGACTCGTACTCTGGCCTAATGGTTAAGGTCTTAACTCTGACTCTGGCCTACTGGTTAAGGTCTTAACTCTTACTCTGGCCTAATAGCTAAGGTCTTAGACTCGTACTCTGGCCTAATATCTAAGGTCTTAACTCTTACTCTGGCCTAATAGCTAAGGTCTTCGACTCGTACTCTGGCCTAATGGTTAAGGTCTTAACTCTTACTCTGGCCTAATAGCTAAGATCTTAACTCTTACTCTGGCCTAACAGCTAAGCTCTTAGACTCTTACTCTGGCCTACTGGTTAAGGTCCTAACTCTTACTCTGGCCTAATAGCTAAGGTCTTAACTCTTACTCTGGCCTAATAGCTAAGGTCTTAGACTCGTACTCTGGCCTACAGGTTAAGGTCTTAACTCTTACTCTGGCCTAATAGCTAAGGTCTTAGACTCGTACTCTGGCCTACTGGTTAAGGTCTTAACTCTTACTCCAGCCTAATAGCTAAGGTCTTAACTCTTACTCTGCCCTAATGGTTAAGGTCTTAACTCTTACTCTGGCCTAATAGCTAAGGTCTTAGACTCGTAGTATGGCCTACAGGTTAAGGTCTTCACTCTTACTATGGCCTAATAGCTAAGGTCTTAACTCTTACTCTGGCCTAATAGCTAAGGACTTAGACTCGTACTATGGCCTACTGGTTAAGGTCTTAACTCTTACTCTGGCCTAATAGCTAAGGTCTTCGACTCGTACTCTGGCCTAATGGTTAAGGTCTTAACTCTGACTCTGGCCTACTGGTTAAGGTCTTAACTCTTACTCTGGCCTAATAGCTAAGGTCTTAGACTCGTACTCTGGCCTAATATCTAAGGTCTTAACTCTTACTCTGGCCTAATAGCTAAGGTCTTCGACTCGTACTCTGGCCTAATGGTTAAGGTCTTAACTCTTACTCTGGCCTAATAGCTAAGATCTTAACTCTTACTCTGGCCTACAGGTTAAGGTCTTAACTCTTACTCTGGCCTAATAGCTAAGGTCTTAACTCTTACTCTGGCCTAATAGCTAAGGTCTTAACTCGTACTCTGGCCTAATAGCTAAGGTCTTAGACTCGTACTCTGGCCTAATGGTTACGGTCTTAACTCTTACTCTGGCCTACTGGTTAAGGTCTTAGACTATTACTCTGTCCTACTGGTTAAGGTCTTAACTCTTACTCTGGCCTAATAGCTAAGGTCTTAGACTCGTACTCTGGCCTAATAGCTAAGGTCCTAGACTCGTACTCTGGCCTAATGGTTAAGGTCTTAACTCTTACACTGGCCTACTGGTTAAGGTCTTAACTCTTACTCTGGCCTAATGGTTAAGGTCTTAGGCTCTTACTCTGGCCTACTGGTTAAGGTCTTAGACTCTTACTCTGTCCTACTGGTTAAGGTCTTAACTCTTACTCTGGCCTAATAGCTAAGGTCTTAGACTCGTACTCTGGCCTAATGGTTAAGGTCTTAACTCTTACTCTGGCCTAATAGCTAAGGTCTTAACTCTTACTCTGGCCTAATAGCTAAGGTCTTAACTCTTACTCTGGCCTACTGGTTAAGGTCTTAACTCTTACTCTGGCCTAATAGCTAAGGTCTTAGACTCGTACTATGGCCTACTGGTTAAGGTCTTAACTCTTACTCTGGCCTAATAGCTAAGGTCTTAGACTCGTACTCTGGCCTAATGGTTAAGGTCTTAACTCTTACTCTGGCCTAATAGCTAATGTCTTAACTCTTACTCTGGCCTAATAGCTAAGGTCTTAGACTCGTACTATGGCCTACAGGTTAAGGTCTTAACTCTTACACTTGCCTACAGGTTAAGGTCTTAACTCTTACTCTGGCCTACAGCTTAAGGTCTTAACTCTTACTCTGGCCTACTGGTTAAGGTCTTAACTCTTACTCTGGCCTAATAGTTAAGGTCTGAGACTCGTACTCTGGCCTACAGGTTAAGGTCTTAACTCTTACTTTGGCCTACTGGTTAAGGTCTTAACTCTTACTCAGGCCTAATAGCTAAGGTCTTAAATCTTACTCTGGCCTAATAGCTGAGGTCTTAACTCTTACTCTGGCCTAATAGCTAAGGTCATAGACTCGTACTCTGGCCTAATGGTTAAGGTCTTAACTCTTACTCTGGCCTAATAGCTAAGGTCTTAACTCTTACTCTGGCCTAATAGCTAAGGTCTTAGACTCGTACTCTAATGGTTAAAGTCTTAACTCTAACTCTGGCCTAATAGCTAAGGTATTAACTCTTACTCTGGCATGATAGCTAAGGTCTTAGACTCGTACTCTGGCCTAATGGTTAAGGTCTTAACTCTTACTCTGGCCTACTGGTTAAGGTCTTAACTGTTACTCTGGCCTAATGGTAAAGGTCTTAGACTCTTACTCTGGCCTACTGGTTATGGTCTTAGACTCTTACTCTGGGCTAATAGCTAAGGTCTTAACTCTTACTCTGGCCTAATAGCTAATGTCTTAACTCTTACTC
The DNA here is from genome assembly GCF_964204655.1 of Triturus cristatus. Classification (NCBI taxonomy): domain Eukaryota; kingdom Metazoa; phylum Chordata; class Amphibia; order Caudata; family Salamandridae; genus Triturus; species Triturus cristatus. The sequence continues at coordinate 239,781,142 of NC_140580.1, read as the reverse complement.
TGGCCTACAGGTTAAGGTCTTAACTCTTACTCTGGCCTAAGAGCTAAGGTCTTAACTCTTACTCTGGCCTAATAGCTAAGGTCTTAGACTCGTACTATGGCCTACTGGTTAAGGTCTTAACTCTTACTCCAGCCTAATAGCTAAGGTCTTAACTCTTACTCTGGCCTAATGGTTAAGGTCTTAACTCTTACTCTGGCCTAATAGCTAAGGTCTTAGACTCATACTATGGCCTACAGGTTAAGGTCTTCACTCTTACTATGGCCTAATAGCTAAGGTCTTAACTCTTACTCTGGCCTAATAGCTAAGGTCTTAGACTCGTACTATGGCCTACTGGTTAAGGTCTTAACTCTTACTCTGGCCTACTGGTTAAGGTCTTAATTCTTACTCTGGCCTAATAGCTAAGGTCTTAACTCTTACTCTGGCCTACTGGTTAAGGTCTTAACTCTTACTCTGGCCTAATAGCTAAGGTCTTAGACTCGTACTCTGGCCTAATAGCTAAGGTCTTAACCTCGTACTCTGGCCTACAGGTTAAGGTCTTAGACTCTTACTCTGGCCTCCTGGTTAAGGTCTTAACTCTTACTCTAGCCTAACAGCTAAGCTCTTACACTCTTACTCTGGCCTACTGGTTAAGGTCTTAACTCTTACTCTGGCCTAATAGCTAAGGTCTTAACTCTTACTCTGGGCTAATAGCTAAGGTCTTAACTCTTACTCCGGCCTAATAGCTAAGGTCTTAGACTCGTACTCTGGCCTAATAGTTAAGGTCTTAACTCTTACTCTGGCCTACTGGTTAAGGTCTTAACTCTTACTCTGGCCTAATAGCTAAGGTCTTAGACTCGTACTATGGCCTACTGGTTAAGGTCTTAACTCTTACTCCAGCCTAATAGCTAAGGTCTTAACTCTTACTCTGCCCTAATGGTTAAGGTCTTAACTCTTACTCTGGCCTAATAGCTAAGGTCTTAGACTCGTACTATGGCCTACAGGTTAAGGTCTTCACTCTTACTATGGCCTAATAGCTAAGGTCTTAACTCTTACTCTGGCCTAATAGCTAAGGTCTTAGACTCGTACTATGGCCTACTGGTTAAGGTCTTAACTCTTACTCTGGCCTACTGGTTAAGGTCTTAACTCTTACTCTGGCCTAATAGCTAAGGTCTTAGACTCGTACTCTGGCCTACTGGTTAAGGTCTTACCTCTTACTCTGGCCTAATAGCTAAGGTCTTCGACTCGTACTCTGGCCTAATGGTTAAGGTCTTAACTCTGACTCTGGCCTACTGGTTAAGGTCTTAACTCTTACTCTGGCCTAATAGCTAAGGTCTTAGACTCGTACTCTGGCCTAATATCTAAGGTCTTCACTCTTACTCTGGCCTAATAGGTAAGGTCTTCAACTTGTACTCTGGCCTAATGGTTAAGGTCTTAACTCTTACTCTGGCCTAATAGCTAAGGTCTTAACTCTTACTCTGGCCTAATGGTTAAGGTCCTAACTCTTACTCTGGCCTAATAGCTAAGGTCTTAGACTCGTACTATGTCCTACAGGTTAAGGTCTTAACTCTTACTCTGGCCTAATAGCTAAGGTCTTAACTCGTACTCTGGCCTAATAGCTAAGGTCCTAGACTCGTACTCTGGCCTAATGGTTAAGGTCTTAACTCTTACTCTGGCCTACTGGTTAAGGTCTTAACTCTTACTCTGGCCTAATGGTTAAGGTCTTAGACTCTTACTCTGGCCTACTGGTTAAGGTCTTAGACTCTTACTCTGTCCTACTGGTTAAGGTCTTAACTCTTACTCTGGCCTAATAGCTAAGGTCTTAGACTCGTACTCTGACCTAATGGTTAAGGTCTTAACTCTTACTCTGGCCTAATAGCTAAGGTCTTAACTCTTACTCTGGCCTAATAGCTAAGGTCTTAACTCTTACTCTGGCCTACTCGTTAAGGTCTTAACTCTTACTCTGGCCTAATAGCTAATGTCTTAGACTCGTACTATGGCCTACTGGTTAAGGTCTTAACTCTTACTCTGGCCTAATAGCTAAGGTCTTAGACTCGTACTCTGGCCTAATGGTTAAGGTCTTAACTCTTACTCTGGCCTAATAGCTAAGGTCTTAACTCTTACTCTGGCCCAATAGCTAAGGTCTTAGACTCGTACTATGGCCTACAGGTTAAGGTCTTAACTCTTACACTGGCCTACAGCTTAAGGTCTTAACTCTTACTCTGGCCTACTGGTTAAGGTCTTAACTCTTACTCTGGCCTAATAGCTAAGGTCTTAGACTCGTACTCTGGCCTACAGGTTAAGGTCTTAACTCTTACTCTGGCCTACTGGTTAAGGTCTTAACTCTTACTCAGGCCTAATAGCTAAGGTCTTAAATCTTACTCTGGCCTAATAGCTAAGGTCTTAACTCTTACTCTGGCCTAATAGCTAAGGTCATAGACTCGTACTCTGGCCTAATACTTAAGGTCTTAACTCTTACTCTGGCCTAATAGCTAAGGTCTTAACTCTTACTCTGGCCTAATAGCTAAGGTCTTAGACTCGTACTCTAATGGTTAAGGTCTTAACTCTTACTCTGGCCTAATAGCTAAGGTATTAACTCTTACTCTGGCATGATAGCTAAGGTCTTAGACTCGTACTCTGGCCTAATGGTTAAGGTCTTAACTCTTACTCTGGCCTACTGGTTAAGGTCTTAACTCTTACTCTGGCCTAATGGTAAAGGTCTTAGACTCTTACTCTGGCCTACTGGTTATGGTCTTAGACTCTTACTCTGGGCTAATAGCTAAGGTCTTAACTCTTACTCTGGCCTAATAGCTAATGTCTTAACTCTTACTCTGGCCTAATAGCTAAGGTCTTAGACTCGTACTATGGCCGACTGGTTAAGGTCTTAACTCTTACTCCAGCCTAATAGCTAAGGTCTTAACTCTTACTCTGGCCTAATGGTTAAGGTCTTAACTCTTACTCTGGCCTAATAGCTAAGGTCTTAGACTCGTACTATGGCCTACTGGTTAAGGTCTTAACTCTTACTCTGGCCTACTGGTTAAGGTCTTAACTCTTACTCTGGCCTAATAGCTAAGGTCTTAGACTCGTACTCTGGCCTACTGGTTAAGGTCTTAACTCTTACTCTGGCCTAATAGCTAAGGTCTTCGACTCGTACTCTGGCCTAATGGTTAAGGTCTTAACTCTGACTCTGGCCTAATGGTTAAGGTCTTAACTCTTACTCTGGCCTAATAGCTAAGGTCTTAACTCTTACTCTGGCCTAATGGTTAAGGTCTTAACTCTTACTCTGGCCTAATAGCTAAGGTCTTAGACTCGTACTATGGCCTACAGGTTAAGGTCTTAACTCTTACTCTGGCCTAATAGCTAAGGTCTTAACTCTTACTCTGGCCTAATAGCTAAGGTCTTAACTCGTACTCTTGCCTAATAGCTAAGGTCTTAGACTCGTACTCTGGCCTAATGGTTACGGTCTTAACTCTTACTCTGGCCTACTGGTTAAGGTCTTAGACTATTACTCTGTCCTACTGGTTAAGGTCTTAACTCTTACTCTGGCCTAATAGCTAAGGTCTTAGACTCGTACTCTGGCCTAATAGCTAAGGTCTTAGACTCGTACTCTGGCCTAATGGTTAAGGTCTTAACTCTTACTCTGGCCTAATAGCTAAGGTCTTAGACTCGTACTCTGGCCTAATAGCTAAGGTCTTAACTCTTACTCTGGCCTACTGGTTAAGGTCTTAACTCTTACTCTGGCCTAATAGCTAAGGTCTTAGACTCGTACTCTGGCCTACTGGTTAAGGTCTTAACTCTTACTCTGGCCTACTGGTTAAGGTCTTAACTCTTACTCTGGCCTACTGGTTAAGGTCTTAACTCTTACTCTAGCCTAACAGCTAAGCTCTTAGACTCTTACTCTGGCCTACTGGTTAAGGTCTTAACTCTTACTCTGGCCTAATAACTAAGGTCTTAACTCTTACTCTGGCCTAATAGCTAAGGTCTTAACTCTTACTCTGGCCTAATAGCTAAGGTCTTAGACTCGTACTCTGGCCTACAGGTTAAGGTCTTAACTCTTACTCCGGCCTAATAGCTAAGGTCTTAGACTCGTACTCTGGCCTAATAGTTAAGGTCTTAACTCTTACTCTGGCCTACTGGTTAAGGTCTTAACTCTTACTCTGGCCTAATAGCTAAGGTCTTAGACTCGTACTCTAATGGTTAAGGTCTTAACTCTTACTCTGGCCTAATAGCTAAGGTATTAACTCTTACTCTGGCATGATAGCTAAGGTCTTAGACTCGTACTCTGGCCTAATGGTTAAGGTCTTAACTCTTACTCTGGCCTACTGGTTAAGGTCTTAACTCTTACTCTGGCCTAATGGTAAAGGTCTTAGACTCTTACTCTGGCCTACTTGTTATGGTCTTAGACTCTTACTCTGGGCTAATAGCTAAGGTCTTAACTCTTACTCTGGCCTAATAGCTAATGTCTTAACTCTTACTCTGGCCTAATAGCTAAGGTCTTAGACTCGTACTATGGCCTACTGGTTAAGGTCTTAACTCTTACTCCAGCCTAATAGCTAAGGTCTTAACTCTTACTCTGGCCTAATGGTTAAGGTCTTAACTCTTACTCTGGCCTAATAGCTAAGGTCTTAGACTCGTACTATGGCCTACAGGTTAAGGTCTTCACTCTTACTATGGCCTAATAGCTAAGGTCTTAACTCTTACTCTGGCCTAATAGCTAAGGTCTTAGCTCTTACTCTGGCCTAATAGCTAAGGTCTTAGACTCGTACTATGGCCTACTGGTTAAGGTCTTAACTCTTACTCCAGCCTAATAGCTAAGGTCTTAACTCTTACTCTGGCCTAATGGTTAAGGTCTTAACTCTTACTCTGGCCTAATAGCTAAGGTCTTAGACTCGTACTATGGCCTACAGGTTAAGGTCTTCACTCTTACTATGGCCTAATAGCTAAGGTCTTAACTCTTACTCTGGCCTAATAGCTAAGGTCTTAGACTCGTACTATGGCCTACTGGTTAAGGTCTTAACTCTTACTCTGGCCTACTGGTTAAGGTCTTAACTCTTACTCTGGCCTAATAGCTAAGCTCTTAGACTCGTACTCTGGCCTACTGGTTAAGGTCTTAACTCTTACTCTGGCCTAATAGCTAAGTTCTTCGACTCGTACTCTGGCCTAATGGTTAAGGTCTTAACTCTGACTCTGGCCTACTGGTTAAGGTCTTAACTCTTACTCTGGCCTAATAGCTAAGGTCTTAACCTCGTACTCTGGCCTACAGGTTAAGGTCTTAGACTCTTACTCTGGCCTACTGGTTAAGGTCTTAACTCTTACTCTGGCATAACAGCTAAGCTCTTAGACTCTTACTCTGGCCTACTGGTTAAGGTCTTAACTCTTACTCTGGCCTAATAGCTAAGGTCTTAACTCTTACTCTGGCCTAATAGCTAAAGTCTTAGACTCGTACTCTGGCCTACAGGTTAAGGTCTTAACTCTTACTCCGGCCTAATAGCTAAGGTCTTAGACTCGTACTCTGGCCTAATAGTTAAGGTCTTAACTCTTACTCTGGCCTACTGGTTAAGGTCTTAACTCTTACTCTGGCCTAATAGCTAAGGTCTTAGACTCGTACTATGGCCTACTGGTTAAGGTCTTAACTCTTACTCCAGCCTAATAGCTAAGGTCTTAACTCTTACTCTGCCCTATTGGTTAAGGTCTTAACTCTTACTCTGGCCTAATAGCTAAGGTCTTAGACTCGTACTATGGCCTACAGGTTAAGGTCTTCACTCTTACTATGGCCTAATAGCTAAGGTCTTAACTCTTACTCTGGCCTAATAGCTAAGGTCTTAGACTCGTACTATGGCCTACTGGTTAAGGTCTTAACTCTTACTCTGGCCAACTGGTTAAGGTCTTAACTCTTACTCTGGCCTAATAGCTAAGGTCTTAGACTCGTACTCTGGCCTACTGGTTAAGGTCTTAACTCTTACTCTGGCCTAATAGCTAAGGTCTTCGACTCGTACTCTGGCCTAATGGTTAAGGTCTTAACTCTGACTCTGGCCTACTGGTTAAGGTCTTAACTCTTACTCTGGCCTAATAGCTAAGGTCTTAGACTCGTACTCTGGCCTAATATCTAAGGTCTTAACTCTTACTCTGGCCTAATAGCTAAGGTCTTCGACTCGTACTCTGGCCTAATGGTTAAGGTCCTAACTCTTACTCTGGCCTAATAGCTAAGGTCTTAACTCTTACTCTGGCCTAATGGTTAAGGTCTTAACTCTTACTCTGGCCTAATAGCTAAGGTCTTAGACTCGTACTATGGCCTACAGGTTAAGGTCTTAACTCTTACTCTGGCCTAATAGCTAAGGTCTTAACTCTTACTCTGGCCTAATAGCTAAGGTCTTAACTCGTACTCTGGCCTAATAGCTAAGGTCTTAGACTCGTACTCTGGCCTAATGGTTACGGTCTTAACTCTTACTCTGGCCTACTGGTTAAGGTCTTAGACTATTACTCTGTCCTACTGGTTAAGGTCTTAACTCTTACTCTGGCCTAATAGCTAAGGTCTTAGACTCGTACTCTGGCCTAATAGCTAAGGTCTTAGACTCGTACTCTGGCCTAATGGTTAAGGTCTTAACACTCTGGCCTAATAGCTATGGTCTTAACTCTTACTCTGGCCTAATAGCTAAGGTCTTAGACTCGTACTCTGGCCAAACAGCTAAGGTCTTAACTCTTACTCTGGCCTACTGGTTAAGGTCTTAACTCTTACTCTGGCCTAATAGCTAAGGTCTTAACTCTTACTCTGGCCTAATAGCTAAGGTCTTAACTCTTACTCTGGCCTAATAGCTAAGGTCTTAGACTCGTACTCTGGCCTAATAGCTAAGGTCCTAACTCTTACTCTGGCCTACTGGTTAAGGTCTTAACTCTTACTCTGGCCTAATAGCTAAGGTCTTAGACTTATACTCTGGCCTACTGGATAAGGTCTTAACTCTTACTCTTGCCTACTGGTTAAGGTCTTAACACTTACTCTGGCCTAATAGCTAAGGTCTTAACCTCGTACTCTGGCCTACAGGTTAAGGTCTTAGACTCTTACTCTGGCCTACTGGTTAAGGTCTTAACTCTTACTCTGGCCTACTGGTTAAGGTCTTAGACTCTTACTCTGGCCTACTGGTTAAGGTCTTAACTCTTACTCTGGCCTAATAGCTAAGGTCTTAGACTCGTACTCTGGCCTACAGGTTAAGGTCTTAACTCTTACTCCGGCCTAATAGCTAAGGTCTTAGACTCGTACTCTGGCCTAATAGTTAAGGTCTTAACTCTTACTCTGGCCTAATAGCTAAGGTCTTAGACTCGTACTCTGGCCTAATGGTTAAGGTCTTAACTCTTACTCTGGCCTAATAGCTAAGGTCTTAACTCTTACTCTGGCCTAAGAGCTAAGGTCTTAGACTCGTACTCTGGCCTAATGGTTAAGGTCTTAACTCTTACTCCAGCCTAATAGCCAAGGTCTTAGACTCGTACTATGGCCTACAGGTTAAGGTCTTCACTCTTACTATGGCCTAATAGCTAAGGTCTTAACTCTTACTCTGGCCTAATAGCTAAGGTCTTAGAATCGTACTATGGCCTACTGGTTAAGGTCTTAACCCTTTCTTAGACTCTGACTCTGGCCTACTGGTTAAGGTCTTAACTCTTACTCTGGCCTAATAGCTAAGGTCTTCGACTCGTACTCTGGCCTAATATCTAAGGTCTTAACTCTTACTCTGGCCTAATAGCTAAGGTCTTCGACACGTACTCTGGCCTAATGGTTAAGGTCTTAACTCTTACTCTGGCCTAATAGCTAAGGTCTTAACTCTTAATCTGGCCTAATGGTTAAGGTCTTAACTCTTACTCTGGCCTAATAGCTAAGGTCTTAGACTCGTACTATGGCCTACAGGTTAAGGTCTTAACTCTTACTCTGGCCTAATAGCTAAGGTCTTAACTCTTACTCTGGCCTAATAGCTAAGGTCTTAATAGCTAAGGTCTTAGACTTGTACTCTGGCCTAATGGTTACGGTCTTAACTCTTACTCTGGCCTACTGGTTAAGGTCTTGGACTATTACTCTGTCCTACTGGTTAAGGTCTTAACTCTTACTCTGGCCTAATAGCTAAGGTCTTAGACTCGTACTCTGGCCTAATAGCTAAGGTCTTAGACTCGTACTCTGGCCTAATGGTTAAGGTCTTAACTCTTACTCTGGCCTAATAGCTAAGGTCTTAGACTCGTACTCTGGCCTAATTGCTAAGGTCTTAACTCTTACTCTGGCCTACTGGTTAAGGTCTTAACTCTTACTCTGGCCTAATAGCTAAGGTCTTAGACTCGTACTCTGGCCTACTGGTTAAGGTCTTAACTCTTACTCTGGCCTACTGGTTAAGGTCTTAACTCTTACTCTGGCCTAATAGCTAAGGTCTTAACCTCGTACTCTGGCCTACAGGTTAAGGTCTTAGACTCTTACTCTGGCCTACTGGTTAAGGTCTTAACTCTTACTCTGGCCTAACAGCTAAGCTCTTAGACTCGTACTCTGGCCTAATGGTTAAGGTCTTAACTCTTACTCTGGCCTAATAGCTAAGGTCTTAACTCTTACTCTGGCCTAATAGCTAAGGTCTTAGACTCGTACTATGGCCTACAGGTTAAGGTCTTAACTCTTACACTCGCCTACAGGTTAAGGTCTTAACTCTTACTCTGGCCTACAGGTTAAGGTCTTAACTCTTACTCTGGCCTACTGGTTAAGGTCTTAACTCTTACTCTGGCCTAATAGCTAAGGTCTTAGACTCGTACTCTGGCCTACAGGTTAAGGTCTTAACTCTTACTCTGGCCTACTGGTTAAGGTCTTAACTCTTACTCAGGCCTAATAGCTAAGGTCTTAACTCTTACTCTGGCCTAATAGCTAAGGTCTTAACTCGTACTCTTGCCTAATAGCTAAGGTCTTAGACTCGTACTCTGGCCTAATGGTTACGGTCTTAACTCTTACTCTGGCCTACTGGTTAAGGTCTTAGACTATTACTCTGTCCTACTGGTTAAGGTCTTAACTCTTACTCTGGCCTAATAGCTAAGGTCTTAGACTCGTACTCTGGCCTAATAGCTAAGGTCTTAGACTCGTACTCTGGCCTAATGGTTAAGGTCTTAACTCTTACTCTGGCCTAATAGCTAAGGTCTTAGACTCGTACTCTGGCCTAATAGCTAAGGTCTTAACTCTTACTCTGGCCTACTGGTTAAGGTCTTAACTCTTACTCTGGCCTAATAGCTAAGGTCTTAGACTCGTACTCTGGCCTACTGGTTAAGGTCTTAACTCTTACTCTGGCCTACTGGTTAAGGTCTTAACTCTTACTCTGGCCTACTGGTTAAGGTCTTAACTCTTACTCTAGCCTAACAGCTAAGCTCTTAGACTCTTACTCTGGCCTACTGGTTAAGGTCTTAACTCTTACTCTGGCCTAATAACTAAGGTCTTAACTCTTACTCTGGCCTAATAGCTAAGGTCTTAACTCTTACTCTGGCCTAATAGCTAAGGTCTTAGACTCGTACTCTGGCCTACAGGTTAAGGTCTTAACTCTTACTCCGGCCTAATAGCTAAGGTCTTAGACTCGTACTCTGGCCTAATAGTTAAGGTCTTAACTCTTACTCTGGCCTACTGGTTAAGGTCTTAACTCTTACTCTGGCCTAATAGCTAAGGTCTTAGACTCGTACTCTAATGGTTAAGGTCTTAACTCTTACTCTGGCCTAATAGCTAAGGTATTAACTCTTACTCTGGCATGATAGCTAAGGTCTTAGACTCGTACTCTGGCCTAATGGTTAAGGTCTTAACTCTTACTCTGGCCTACTGGTTAAGGTCTTAACTCTTACTCTGGCCTAATGGTAAAGGTCTTAGACTCTTACTCTGGCCTACTTGTTATGGTCTTAGACTCTTACTCTGGGCTAATAGCTAAGGTCTTAACTCTTACTCTGGCCTAATAGCTAATGTCTTAACTCTTACTCTGGCCTAATAGCTAAGGTCTTAGACTCGTACTATGGCCTACTGGTTAAGGTCTTAACTCTTACTCCAGCCTAATAGCTAAGGTCTTAACTCTTACTCTGGCCTAATGGTTAAGGTCTTAACTCTTACTCTGGCCTAATAGCTAAGGTCTTAGACTCGTACTATGGCCTACAGGTTAAGGTCTTCACTCTTACTATGGCCTAATAGCTAAGGTCTTAACTCTTACTCTGGCCTAATAGCTAAGGTCTTAGCTCTTACTCTGGCCTAATAGCTAAGGTCTTAGACTCGTACTATGGCCTACTGGTTAAGGTCTTAACTCTTACTCCAGCCTAATAGCTAAGGTCTTAACTCTTACTCTGGCCTAATGGTTAAGGTCTTAACTCTTACTCTGGCCTAATAGCTAAGGTCTTAGACTCGTACTATGGCCTACAGGTTAAGGTCTTCACTCTTACTATGGCCTAATAGCTAAGGTCTTAACTCTTACTCTGGCCTAATAGCTAAGGTCTTAGACTCGTACTATGGCCTACTGGTTAAGGTCTTAACTCTTACTCTGGCCTACTGGTTAAGGTCTTAACTCTTACTCTGGCCTAATAGCTAAGCTCTTAGACTCGTACTCTGGCCTACTGGTTAAGGTCTTAACTCTTACTCTGGCCTAATAGCTAAGTTCTTCGACTCGTACTCTGGCCTAATGGTTAAGGTCTTAACTCTGACTCTGGCCTACTGGTTAAGGTCTTAACTCTTACTCTGGCCTAATAGCTAAGGTCTTAACCTCGTACTCTGGCCTACAGGTTAAGGTCTTAGACTCTTACTCTGGCCTACTGGTTAAGGTCTTAACTCTTACTCTGGCATAACAGCTAAGCTCTTAGACTCTTACTCTGGCCTACTGGTTAAGGTCTTAACTCTTACTCTGGCCTAATAGCTAAGGTCTTAACTCTTACTCTGGCCTAATAGCTAAAGTCTTAGACTCGTACTCTGGCCTACAGGTTAAGGTCTTAACTCTTACTCCGGCCTAATAGCTAAGGTCTTAGACTCGTACTCTGGCCTAATAGTTAAGGTCTTAACTCTTACTCTGGCCTACTGGTTAAGGTCTTAACTCTTACTCTGGCCTAATAGCTAAGGTCTTAGACTCGTACTATGGCCTACTGGTTAAGGTCTTAACTCTTACTCCAGCCTAATAGCTAAGGTCTTAACTCTTACTCTGCCCTATTGGTTAAGGTCTTAACTCTTACTCTGGCCTAATAGCTAAGGTCTTAGACTCGTACTATGGCCTACAGGTTAAGGTCTTCACTCTTACTATGGCCTAATAGCTAAGGTCTTAACTCTTACTCTGGCCTAATAGCTAAGGTCTTAGACTCGTACTATGGCCTACTGGTTAAGGTCTTAACTCTTACTCTGGCCAACTGGTTAAGGTCTTAACTCTTACTCTGGCCTAATAGCTAAGGTCTTAGACTCGTACTCTGGCCTACTGGTTAAGGTCTTAACTCTTACTCTGGCCTAATAGCTAAGGTCTTCGACTCGTACTCTGGCCTAATGGTTAAGGTCTTAACTCTGACTCTGGCCTACTGGTTAAGGTCTTAACTCTTACTCTGGCCTAATAGCTAAGGTCTTAGATTCGTACTCTGGCCTAATATCTAAGGTCTTAACTCTTACTCTGGCCTAATAGCTAAGGTCTTCGACTCGTACTCTGGCCTAATGGTTAAGGTCCTAACTCTTACTCTGGCCTAATAGCTAAGGTCTTAACTCTTACTCTGGCCTAATGGTTAAGGTCTTAACTCTTACTCTGGCCTAATAGCTAAGGTCTTAGACTCGTACTATGGCCTACAGGTTAAGGTCTTAACTCTTACTCTGGCCTAATAGCTAAGGTCTTAACTCTTACTCTGGCCTAATAGCTAAGGTCTTAACTCGTACTCTGGCCTAATAGCTAAGGTCTTAGACTCGTACTCTGGCCTAATGGTTACGGTCTTAACTCTTACTCTGGCCTACTGGTTAAGGTCTTAGACTATTACTCTGTCCTACTGGTTAAGGTCTTAACTCTTACTCTGGCCTAATAGCTAAGGTCTTAGACTCGTACTCTGGCCTAATAGCTAAGGTCTTAGACTCGAACTCTGGCCTAATGGTTAAGGTCTTAACACTCTGGCCTAATAGCTATGGTCTTAACTCTTACTCTGGCCTAATAGCTAAGGTCTTAGACTCGTACTCTGGCCAAACAGCTAAGGTCTTAACTCTTACTCTGGCCTACTGGTTAAGGTCTTAACTCTTACTCTGGCCTAATAGCTAAGGTCTTAACTCTTACTCTGGCCTAATAGCTAAGGTCTTAACTCTTACTCTGGCCTAATAGCTAAGGTCTTAGACTCGTACTCTGGCCTAATAGCTAAGGTCCTAACTCTTACTCTGGCCTACTGGTTAAGGTCTTAACTCTTACTCTGGCCTAATAGCTAAGGTCTTAGACTTATACTCTGGCCTACTGGATAAGGTCTTAACTCTTACTCTTGCCTACTGGTTAAGGTCTTAACACTTACTCTGGCCTAATAGCTAAGGTCTTAACCTCGTACTCTGGCCTACAGGTTAAGGTCTTAGACTCTTACTCTGGCCTACTGGTTAAGGTCTTAACTCTTACTCTGGCCTACTGGTTAAGGTCTTAGACTCTTACTCTGGCCTACTGGTTAAGGTCTTAACTCTTACTCTGGCCTAATAGCTAAGGTCTTAGACTCGTACTCTGGCCTACAGGTTAAGGTCTTAACTCTTACTCCGGCCTAATAGCTAAGGTCTTAGACTCGTACTCTGGCCTAATAGTTAAGGTCTTAACTCTTACTCTGGCCTAATAGCTAAGGTCTTAGACTCGTACTCTGGCCTAATGGTTAAGGTCTTAACTCTTACTCTGGCCTAATAGCTAAGGTCTTAACTCTTACTCTGGCCTAAGAGCTAAGGTCTTAGACTCGTACTCTGGCCTAATGGTTAAGGTCTTAACTCTTACTCCAGCCTAATAGCCAAGGTCTTAGACTCGTACTATGGCCTACAGGTTAAGGTCTTCACTCTTACTATGGCCTAATAGCTAAGGTCTTAACTCTTACTCTGGCCTAATAGCTAAGGTCTTAGAATCGTACTATGGCCTACTGGTTAAGGTCTTAACCCTTTCTTAGACTCTGACTCTGGCCTACTGGTTAAGGTCTTAACTCTTACTCTGGCCTAATAGCTAAGGTCTTCGACTCGTACTCTGGCCTAATATCTAAGGTCTTAACTCTTACTCTGGCCTAATAGCTAAGGTCTTCGACACGTACTCTGGCCTAATGGTTAAGGTCTTAACTCTTACTCTGGCCTAATAGCTAAGGTCTTAACTCTTAATCTGGCCTAATGGTTAAGGTCTTAACTCTTACTCTGGCCTAATAGCTAAGGTCTTAGACTCGTACTATGGCCTACAGGTTAAGGTCTTAACTCTTACTCTGGCCTAATAGCTAAGGTCTTAACTCTTACTCTGGCCTAATAGCTAAGGTCTTAATAGCTAAGGTCTTAGACTTGTACTCTGGCCTAATGGTTACGGTCTTAACTCTTACTCTGGCCTACTGGTTAAGGTCTTGGACTATTACTCTGTCCTACTGGTTAAGGTCTTAACTCTTACTCTGGCCTAATAGCTAAGGTCTTAGACTCGTACTCTGGCCTAATAGCTAAGGTCTTAGACTCGTACTCTGGCCTAATGGTTAAGGTCTTAACTCTTACTCTGGCCTAATAGCTAAGGTCTTAGACTCGTACTCTGGCCTAATTGCTAAGGTCTTAACTCTTACTCTGGCCTACTGGTTAAGGTCTTAACTCTTACTCTGGCCTAATAGCTAAGGTCTTAGACTCGTACTCTGGCCTACTGGTTAAGGTCTTAACTCTTACTCTGGCCTACTGGTTAAGGTCTTAACTCTTACTCTGGCCTAATAGCTAAGGTCTTAACCTCGTACTCTGGCCTACAGGTTAAGGTCTTAGACTCTTACTCTGGCCTACTGGTTAAGGTCTTAACTCTTACTCTGGCCTAACAGCTAAGCTCTTAGACTCGTACTCTGGCCTAATGGTTAAGGTCTTAACTCTTACTCTGGCCTAATAGCTAAGGTCTTAACTCTTACTCTGGCCTAATAGCTAAGGTCTTAGACTCGTACTATGGCCTACAGGTTAAGGTCTTAACTCTTACACTCGCCTACAGGTTAAGGTCTTAACTCTTACTCTGGCCTACAGGTTAAGGTCTTAACTCTTACTCTGGCCTACTGGTTAAGGTCTTAACTCTTACTCTGGCCTAATAGCTAAGGTCTTAGACTCGTACTCTGGCCTACAGGTTAAGGTCTTAACTCTTACTCTGGCCTACTGGTTAAGGTCTTAACTCTTACTCAGGCCTAATAGCTAAGGTCTTAAATCTTACTCTGGCCTAATAGCTAAGGTCTTAACTCTTACTCTGGCCTAATAGCTAAGGTCATAGACTCGTACTCTGGCCTAATGGTTAAGGTCTTAACTCTTACTCTGGCCTAATAGCTAAGATCTTAACTCTTACTCTGGCCTAATAGCTAAGGTCTTAGACTCGTACTCTAATGGTTAAGGTCTTAACTCTTACTCTGGCCTAATAGCTAAGGTATTAACTCTTACTCTGGCATGATAGCTAAGGTCTTAGACTCGTACTCTGGCATAATGGTTAAGGTCTTAACTCTTACTCTGGCCTACTGGTTAAGGTCTTAACTCTTACTCTGGCCTAATGGTAAAGGTCTTAGACTCTTACTCTGGCCTACTGGTTATGGTCTTAGACTCTTACTCTGGCCTAATAGCTAAGGTCTTAACTCTTACTCTGGCCTAATAGCTAAGGTCTTAACTCTTACTCTGGCCTACAGGTTAAGGTCTTAACTCTTACTCTGGCCTAAGAGCTAAGGTCTTAACTCTTACTCTGGCCTAATAGCTAAGGTCTTAGACTCGTACTATGGCCTACTGGTTAAGGTCTTAACTCTTACTCCAGCCTAATAGCTAAGGTCTTAACTCTTACTCTGGCCTAATGGTTAAGGTCTTAACTCTTACTCTGGCCTAATAGCTAAGGTCTTAGACTCGTACTATGGCCTACAGGTTAAGGTCTTCACTCTTACTATGGCCTAATAGCTAAGGTCTTAACTCTTACTCTGGCCTAATAGCTAAGGTCTTAGACTCGTACTATGGCCTACTGGTTCAGGTCTTAACTCTTACTCTGGCCTACTGGTTAAGGTCTTAACTCTTACTCTGGCCTAATAGCTAAGGTCTTAGACTCGTACTCTGGCCTACTGGTTAAGGTCTTAACTCTTACTCTGGCCTAATAGCTAAGGTCTTCGACTCGTACTCTGGCCTAATGGTTAAGGTCTTAACTCTGACTCTGGCCTACTGGATAAGGTCTTAACTCTTACTCTGGCCTAATAGCTAAGGTCTTAGACTCGTACTCTGGCCTAATATCTAAGGTCTTAACTCGTACTCTGGCCTAATAGCTAAGGTCTTAGACTCGTACTCTGGCCTAATTGCTAAGGTCTTAACTCTTACTCTGGCCTACTGGTTAAGGTCTTAACTCTTACTCTGGCCTAATAGCTAAGGTCTTAGACTCGTACTCTGGCCTACTGGTTAAGGTCTTAACTCTTACTCTGGCCTACTGGTTAAGGTCTTAACTCTTACTCTGGCCTAATAGCTAAGGTCTTAACCTCGTACTCTGGCCTACAGGTTAAGGTCTTAGACTCTTACTCTGGCCTACTGGTTAAGGTCTTAACTCTTACTCTGGCCTAACAGCTAAGCTCTTAGACTCGTACTCTGGCCTAATGGTTAAGGTCTTAACTCTTACTCTGGCCTAATAGCTAAGGTCTTAACTCTTACTCTGGCCTAATAGCTAAGGTCTTAGACTCGTACTATGGCCTACAGGTTAAGGTCTTAACTCTTACACTCGCCTACAGGTTAAGGTCTTAACTCTTACTCTGGCCTACAGGTTAAGGTCTTAACTCTTACTCTGGCCTACTGGTTAAGGTCTTAACTCTTACTCTGGCCTAATAGCTAAGGTCTTAGACTCGTACTCTGGCCTACAGGTTAAGGTCTTAACTCTTACTCTGGCCTACTGGTTAAGGTCTTAACTCTTACTCAGGCCTAATAGCTAAGGTCTTAAATCTTACTCTGGCCTAATAGCTAAGGTCTTAACTCTTACTCTGGCCTAATAGCTAAGGTCATAGACTCGTACTCTGGCCTAATGGTTAAGGTCTTAACTCTTACTCTGGCCTAATAGCTAAGGTCTTAACTCTTACTCTGGCCTAATAGCTAAGGTCTTAGACTCGTACTCTAATGGTTAAGGTCTTAACTCTTACTCTGGCCTAATAGCTAAGGTATTAACTCTTACTCTGGCATGATAGCTAAGGTCTTAGACTCGTACTATGGCATAATGGTTAAGGTCTTAACTCTTACTCTGGCCTACTGGTTAAGGTCTTAACTCTTACTCTGGCCTAATGGTAAAGGTCTTAGACTCTTACTCTGGCCTACTGGTTATGGTCTTAGACTCTTACTCTGGCCTAATAGCTAAGGTCTTAACTCTTACTCTGGCCTAATAGCTAAGGTCTTAACTCTTACTCTGGCCTACAGGTTAAGGTCTTAACTCTTACTCTGGCCTAAGAGCTAAGGTCTTAACTCTTACTCTGGCCTAATAGCTAAGGTCTTAGACTCGTACTATGGCCTACTGGTTAAGGTCTTAACTCTTACTCCAGCCTAATAGCTAAGGTCTTAACTCTTACTCTGGCCTAATGGTTAAGGTCTTAACTCTTACTCTGGCCTAATAGCTAAGGTCTTAGACTCGTACTATGGCCTACAGGTTAAGGTCTTCACTCTTACTATGGCCTAATAGCTAAGGTCTTAACTCTTACTCTGGCCTAATAGCTAAGGTCTTAGACTCGTACTATGGCCTACTGGTTCAGGTCTTAACTCTTACTCTGGCCTACTGGTTAAGGTCTTAACTCTTACTCTGGCCTAATAGCTAAGGTCTTAGACTCGTACTCTGGCTCCTGGTTAAGGTCTTAACTCTTACTCTGGCCTAATAGCTAAGGTCTTCGACTCGTACTCTGGCCTAATGGTTAAGGTCTTAACTCTGACTCTGGCCTACTGGATAAGGTCTTAACTCTTACTCTGGCCTAATAGCTAAGGTCTTAGACTCGTACTCTGGCCTAATATCTATGGTCTTAACTCGTACTCTGGCCTAATAGCTAAGGTCTTCGACACGTACTCTGGCCTAATGGTTAAGGTCTTAACTCTTACTCTGGCCTAATAGCTAAGGTCTTAACTCTTACTCTGGCCTAATGGTTAAGGTCTTAACTCTTACTCTGGCCTAATAGCTAAGGTCTTAGACTCGTAGTATGGCCTACAGGTTAAGGTCTTAACTCTTACTCTGGCCTAATAGCTAAGGTCTTAACTCTTACTCTGGCCTAATAGCTAAGGTCTTAACTCCTACTCTTGCCTAATAGCTAAGGTCTTAGACTCGTACTCTGGCCTAATTGTTACGGTCTTAACTCTTACTCTGGCCTGCTGGTTAAGGTCTTAGACTATTACTCTGTCCTACTGGTTAAGGTCTTAACTCTTACTCTGGCCTAATAGCTAAGGTCTTAGACTCGTACTCTGGCCTAATAGCTAAGGTCTTAGACTCGTACTCTGGCCTAATGGTTAAGGTCTTAACTCTTACTCTGGCCTAATAGCTAAGGTCTTAGACTCGTACTCTGGCCTAATAGCTAAGGTCTTAACTCTTACTCTGGCCTACTGGTTAAGGTCTTAACTCTTACTCTGGCCTAATAGCTAAGGTCTTAGACTCGTACTCTGGCCTACTGGTTAAGGTCTTAACTCTTACTCTGGCCTACTGGTTAAGGTCTTAACTCTTACTCTGGCCTAATAGCTAAGGTCTTAACCTCGTACTCTGGCCTACAGGTTAAGGTCTTAGACTCTTACTCTGGCCTACTGGTTAAGGTCTTAACTCTTACTCTGGCCTAACAGCTAAGCTCTTAGACTCTTACTCTGGCCTACTGGTTAAGGTCTTAACTCTTACTCTGGCCTAATAGCTAAGGTTTTAACTCTTACTCTGGCCTAATAGCTAAGGTCTTAACTCTTACTCTGGCCTAATAGCTAAGGTCTTAGACTCGTACTCTGGCCTACAGGTTAAGGTCTTAACTCTTACTCTGGCCTAATAGCTAAGGTCTTAGACTCGTACTCTGGCCTACTGGTTAAGGTCTTAACTCTTACTCCAGCCTAATAGCTAAGGTCTTAACTCTTACTCTGCCCTAATGGTTAAGGTCTTAACTCTTACTCTGGCCTAATAGCTAAGGTCTTAGACTCGTACTATGGCCTACAGGTTAAGGTCTTCACTCTTACTATGGCCTAATAGCTAAGGTCTTAACTCTTACTCTGGCCTAATAGCTAAGGTCTTAGACTCGTACTATGGCCTACTGGTTAAGGTCTTAACTCTTACTCTGGCCTAATAGCTAAGGTCTTCGACTCGTACTCTGGCCTAATGGTTAAGGTCTTAACTCTGACTCTGGCCTACTGGTTAAGGTCTTAACTCTTACTCTGGCCTAATAGCTAATGTCTTAGACTCGTACTCTGGCCTAATATCTAAGGTCTTAACTCTTACTCTGGCCTAATAGCTAAGGTCTTCGACTCGTACTCTGGCCTAATGGTTAAGGTCTTAACTCTTACTCTGGCCTAATAGCTAAGGTCTTAACTCTTACTCTGGCCTAATGGTTAAGGTCTTAACTCTTACTCTGGCCTAATAGCTAAGGTCTTAGACTCGTACTATGGCCTACAGGTTAAGGTCTTAACTCTTACTCTGGCCTAATAGCTAAGGTCTTAACTCTTACTCTGGCCTAATAGCTAAGGTCTTAACTCGTACTCTGGACTAATAGCTAAGGTCTTAGACTCGTACTCTGGCCTAATGGTTACGGTCTTAACTCTTACTCTGGCCTACTGGTTAAGGTCTTAGACTATTACTCTGTCCTACTGGTTAAGGTCTTAACTCTTACTCTGGCCTAATAGCTAAGGTCTTAGACTCGTACTCTGGCCTAATAGCTAAGGTCCTAGACTCGTACTCTGGCCTAATGGTTAAGGTCTTAACTCTTACACTGGCCTACTGGTTAAGGTCTTAACTCTTACTCTGGCCTAATGGTTAAGGTCTTAGACTCTTACTCTGGCCTACTGGTTAAGGTCTTAGACTCTTACTCTGTCCTACTGGTTAAGGTCTTAACTCTTACTCTGGCCTAATAGCTAAGGTCTTAACTCTTACTCTGGCCTAATAGCTAAGGTCTTAACTCTTACTCTGGCCTACTGGTTAAGGTCTTAACTCTTACTCTGGCCTAATAGCTAAGGTCTTAGACTCGTACTATGGCCTACTGGTTAAGGTCTTAACTCTTACTCTGGCCTAATAGCTAAGGTCTTAGACTCGTACTCTGGCCTAATGGTTAAGGTCTTAACTCTTACTCTGGCCTAATAGCTAAGGTCTTAACTCTTACTCTGGCCTAATAGCTAAGGTCTTAGACTCGTACTATGGCCTACAGGTTAAGGTCTTAACTCTTACACTCGCCTACAGGTTAAGGTCTTAACTCTTACTCTGGCCTACAGCTTAAGGTCTTAACTCTTACTCTGGCCTACTGGTTAAGGTCTTAACTCTTACTCTGGCCTAATAGCTAAGGTCTGAGACTCGTACTCTGGCCTACAGGTTAAGGTCTTAACTCTTACTTTGGCCTACTGGTTAAGGTCTTAACTCTTACTCAGGCCTAATAGCTAAGGTCTTAAATCTTACTCTGGCCTAATAGGTAAGGTCTTAACTCTTACTCTGGCCTAATAGCTAAGGTAATAGACTCGTACTCTGGCCTAATGGTTAAGGTCTTAACTCTTACTCTGGCCTAATAGCTAAGGTCTTAACTCTTACTCTGGCCTAATAGCTAAGGTCTTAGACTCGTACTCTAATGGTTAAAGTCTTAACTCTAAATCTGGCCTAATAGCTAAGGTATTAACTCTTACTCTGGCATGATAGCTAAGGTCTTAGACTCGTACTCTGGCCTAATGGTTAAGGTCTTAACTCTTGCTCTGGCCTACTGGTTAAGGTCTTAACTGTTACTCTGGCCTAATGGTAAAGGTCATAGACTCTTACTCTGGCCTACTGGTTATGGTCTTAGACTCTTACTCTGGGCTAATAGCTAAGGTCTTAACTCTTACTCTGGCCTAATAGCTAAGGTCTTAGACTCGTACTATGGCCTACAGGTTAAGGTCTTCACTCTTACTATGGCCTAATAGCTAAGGTCTTAACTCTTACTCTGGCCTAATAGCTAAGGTCTTAGACTCGTACTATGGCCTACTGGTTAAGGTCTTAACTCTTACTCTGGCCTACTGGTTAAGGTCTTAACTCTTACTCTGGCCTAAAAGCTAAGGTCTTAGACTCGTACTCTGGCCTACTGGTTAAGGTCTTACCTCTTACTCTGGCCTAATAGCTAAGGTCTTCGACTCGTACTCTGGCCTAATGGTTAAGGTCTTAACTCTGACTCTGGCCTACTGGTTAAGGTCTTAACTCTTACTCAGGCCTAATAGCTAAGGTCTTAGACTCGTACTCTGGCCTAATATCTAAGGTCTTAACTCTTACTCTGGCCTAATAGCTAAGGTCTTCGACTTGTACTCTGGCCTAATGGTTAAGGTCTTAACTCTTACTCTGGCCTAATAGCTAAGGTCTTAACTCTTACTCTGGCCTAATGGTTAAGGTCCTAACTCTTACTCTGGCATAATAGCTAAGGTCTTAGACTCGTACTATGTCCTACAGGTTAAGGTCTTAACTCTTACTCTGGCCTAATAGCTAAGGTCTTAACTCGTACTCTGGCCTAATAGCTAAGGTCCTAGACTCGTACTCTGGCCTAATGGTTAAGGTCTTAACTCTTACTCTGGCCTACTGGTTAAGGTATTAATTCTTACTCTGGCCTAATGGTTAAGGTCTTAGACTCTTACTCTGGCCTACTGGTTAAGGTCTTAGACTCTTACTCTGTCCTACTGGTTAAGGTCTTAACTCTTACTCTGGCCTAATAGCTAAGGTCTTAGACTCGTACTCTGGCCTAATGGTTAAGGTCTTAACTCTTACTCTGGCCTAATAGCTAAGGTCTTAACTCTTACTCTGGCCTAATAGCTAAGGTCTTAACTCTTACTCTGGCCTAATGGTTAAGGTCTTAACTCTTACTCTGGCCTAATAGCTAAGGTCTTAGACTCGTAGTATGGCCTACAGGTTAAGGTCTTAACTCTTACTCTGGCCTAATAGCTAAGGTCTTAACTCTTACTCTGGCCTAATATCTAAGGTCTTAACTCTTACTCTGGCCTAATAGCTAAGGTCTTCGACTTGTACTCTGGCCTAATGGTTAAGGTCTTAACTCTTACTCTGGCCTAATAGCTAAGGTCTTAACTCTTACTCTGGCCTAATGGTTAAGGTCCTAACTCTTACTCTGGCATAATAGCTAAGGTCTTAGACTCGTACTATGTCCTACAGGTTAAGGTCTTAACTCTTACTCTGGCCTAATAGCTAAGGTCTTAACTCGTACTCTGGCCTAATAGCTAAGGTCCTAGACTCGTACTCTGGCCTAATGGTTAAGGTCTTAACTCTTACTCTGGCCTACTGGTTAAGGTATTAATTCTTACTCTGGCCTAATGGTTAAGGTCTTAGACTCTTACTCTGGCCTACTGGTTAAGGTCTTAGACTCTTACTCTGTCCTACTGGTTAAGGTCTTAACTCTTACTCTGGCCTAATAGCTAAGGTCTTAGACTCGTACTCTGGCCTAATGGTTAAGGTCTTAACTCTTACTCTGGCCTAATAGCTAAGGTCTTAACTCTTACTCTGGCCTAATAGCTAAGGTCTTAACTCTTACTCTGGCCTAATGGTTAAGGTCTTAACTCTTACTCTGGCCTAATAGCTAAGGTCTTAGACTCGTAGTATGGCCTACAGGTTAAGGTCTTAACTCTTACTCTGGCCTAATAGCTAAGGTCTTAACTCTTACTCTGGCCTAATAGCTAAGGTCTTAACTCGTACTCTTGCCTAATAGCTAAGGTCTTAGACTCGTACTCTGGCCTAATTGTTACGGTCTTAACTCTTACTCTGGCCTGCTGGTTAAGGTCTTAGACTATTACTCTGTCCTACTGGTTAAGGTCTTAACTCTTACTCTGGCCTAATAGCTAAGGTCTTAGACTCGTACTCTGGCCTAATAGTTAAGGTCTTAGACTCGTACTCTGGCCTAATGGTTAAGGTCTTAACTCTTACTCTGGCCTAATAGCTAAGGTCTTAGACTCGTACTCTGGCCTAATAGCTAAGGTCTTAACTCTTACTCTGGCCTACTGGTTAAGGTCTTAACTCTTACTCTGGCCTAATAGCTAAGGTCTTAGACTCGTACTCTGGCCTACTGGTTAAGGTCTTAACTCTTACTCTGGCCTACTGGTTAAGGTCTTAACTCTTACTCTGGCCTAATAGCTAAGGTCTTAACCTCGTACTCTGGCCTACAGGTTAAGGTCTTAGACTCTTACTCTGGCCTACTGGTTAAGGTCTTAACTCTTACTCTGGCCTAACAGCTAAGCTCTTAGACTCTTACTCTGGCCTACTGGTTCAGGTCTTAACTCTTACTCTGGCCTAATAGCTAAGGTCTTAGACTCGTACTCTGGCCTACAGGTTAAGGTCTTAACTCTTACTCTGGCCTAATAGCTAAGGTCTTAGACTCGTACTCTGGCCTACTGGTTAAGGTCTTAACTCTTACTCCAGCCTAATAGCTAAGGTCTTAACTCTTACTCTGCCCTAATGGTTAAGGTCTTAACTCTTACTCTGGCCTAATAGCTAAGGTCTTAGACTCGTACTATGGCCTACAGGTTAAGGTCTTCACTCTTACTATGGCCTAATAGCTAAGGTCTTAACTCTTACTCTGGCCTAATAGCTAAGGTCTTAGACTCGTACTATGGCCTACTGGTTAAGGTCTTAACTCTTACTCTGGCCTAATAGCTAAGGTCTTCGACTCGTACTCTGGCCTAATGGTTAAGGTCTTAACTCTGACTCTGGCCTACTGGTTAAGGTCTTAACTCTTACTCTGGCCTAATAGCTAAGGTCTTAGACTCGTACTCTGGCCTAATATCTATGGTCTTAACTCTTACTCTGGCCTAATAGCTAAGGTCTTCGACTCGTACTCTGGCCTAATGGTTAAGGTCTTAACTCTTACTCTGGCCTAATAGCTAAGGTCTTAACTCTTACTCTGGCCTAATGGTTAAGGTCTTAACTCTTACTCTGGCCTAATAGCTAAGGTCTTAGACTCGTACTATGGCCTACAGGTTAAGGTCTTAACTCTTACTCTGGCCTAATAGCTAAGGTCTTAACTCTTACTCTGGCCTAATAGCTACGGTCTTAACTCGTACTCTGGCCTAATAGCTAAGGTCTTAGACTCGTACTCTGGCCTAATGGTTAAGGTCTTAGACTATTACTCTGTCCTACTGGTTAAGGTCTTAACTCTTACTCTGGCCTAATAGCTAAGGTCTTAGACTTGTACTCTGGCCTAATAGCTAAGGTCCTAGACTCGTACTCTGGCCTAATGGTTAAGGTCTTAACTCTTACACTGGCCTACTGGTTAAGGTCTTAACTCTTACTCTGGCCTAATGGTTAAGGTCTTAGACTCTTACTCTGGCCTACTGGTTAAGGTCTTAGACTCTTACTCTGTCCTACTGGTTAAGGTCTTAACTCTTATTCTGGCCTAATAGCTAAGGTCTTAGACTCGTACTCTGGCCTAATGGTTAAGGTCTTAACTCTTACTCTGGCCTAATAGCTAAGGTCTTAAGTCTTACTCTGGCCTAATAGCTAAGGTCTTAACTCTTACTCTGGCCTACTGGTTAAGGTCTTAACTCTTACTCTGGCCTAATAGCTAAGGTCTTAGACTCGTACTATGGCCTACTGGTTAAGGTCTTAACTCTTACTCTGGCCTAATAGCTAAGGTCTTAGACTCGTACTCTGGCCTAATGGTTAAGGTCTTAACTCTTACTCTGGCCTAATAGCTAAGGTCTTAACTCTTACTCTGGCCTAATAGCTAAGGTCTTAGACTCGTACTATGGCCTACAGGTTAAGGTCTTAACTCTTACACTCGCCTACAGGTTAAGGTCTTAACTCTTACTCTGGCCTACAGCTTAAGGTCTTAACTCTTACTCTGGCCTACTGGTTAAGGTCTTAACTCTTACTCTGGCCTAATAGCTAAGGTCTGAGACTCGTACTCTGGCCTACAGGTTAAGGTCTTAACTCTTACTTTGGCCTACTGGTTAAGGTCTTAACTCTTACTCAGGCCTAATAGCTAAGGTCTTAAATCTTACTCTGGCCTAATAGGTAAGGTCTTAACTCTTACTCTGGCCTAATAGCTAAGGTCATAGACTCGTACTCTGGCCTAATGGTTAAGGTCTTAACTCTTACTCTGGCCTAATAGCTAAGGTCTTAACTCTTACTCTGGCCTAATAGCTAAGGTCTTAGACTCGTACTCTAATGGTTAAAGTCTTAACTCTAAATCTGGCCTAATAGCTAAGGTATTAACTCTTACTCTGGCATGATAGCTAAGGTCTTAGACTCGTACTCTGGCCTAATGGTTAAGGTCTTAACTCTTACTCTGGCCTACTGGTTAAGGTCTTAACTGTTACTCTGGCCTAATGGTAAAGGTCTTAGA
Organism: Triturus cristatus; assembly: GCF_964204655.1. Classification (NCBI taxonomy): domain Eukaryota; kingdom Metazoa; phylum Chordata; class Amphibia; order Caudata; family Salamandridae; genus Triturus; species Triturus cristatus. Next base: position 239,756,515 of record NC_140580.1, on the reverse strand, counting down.
CTCTTACTCTGGCCTACTGGTTATGGTCTTAGACTCTTACTCTGGGCTAATAGCTAAGGTCTTAACTCTTACTCTGGCCTAATAGCTAAGGTCTTAGACTCGTACTATGGCCTACAGGTTAAGGTCTTCACTCTTACTATGGCCTAATAGCTAAGGTCTTAACTCTTACTCTGGCCTAATAGCTAAGGTCTTAGACTCGTACTATGGCCTACTGGTTAAGGTCTTAACTCTTACTCTGGCCTACTGGTTAAGGTCTTAACTCTTACTCTGGCCTAATAGCTAAGGTCTTAGACTCGTACTCTGGCCTACTGGTTAAGGTCTTACCTCTTACTCTGGCCTAATAGCTAAGGTCTTCGACTCGTACTCTGGCCTAATGGTTAAGGTCTTAACTCTGACTCTGGCCTACTGGTTAAGGTCTTAACTCTTACTCAGGCCTAATAGCTAAGGTCTTAGACTCGTACTCTGGCCTAATATCTAAGGTCTTAACTCTTACTCTGGCCTAATAGCTAAGGTCTTCGACTTGTACTCTGGCCTAATGGTTAAGGTCTTAACTCTTAATCTGGCCTAATAGCTAAGGTCTTAACTCTTACTCTGGCCTAATGGTTAAGGTCCTAACTCTTACTCTGGCATAATAGCTAAGGTCTTAGACTCGTACTATGTCCTACAGGTTAAGGTCTTAACTCTTACTCTGGCCTAATAGCTAAGGTCTTAACTCGTACTCTGGCCTAATAGCTAAGGTCCTAGACTCGTACTCTGGCCTAATGGTTAAGGTCTTAACTCTTACTCTGGCCTACTGGTTAAGGTCTTAATTCTTACTCTGGCCTAATGGTTAAGGTCTTAGACTCTTACTCTGGCCTACTGGTTAAGGTCTTAGACTCTTACTCTGTCCTACTGGTTAAGGTCTTAACTCTTACTCTGGCCTAATAGCTAAGGTCTTAGACTCGTACTCTGGCCTAATGGTTAAGGTCTTAACTCTTACTCTGGCCTAATAGCTAAGGTCTTAACTCTTACTCTGGCCTAATAGCTAAGGTCTTAACTCTTACTCTGGCCTACTGGTTAAGGTCTTAACTCTTACTATGGCCTAATAGCTAAGGTCTTAGACTCGTACTATGGCCTACTGGTTAAGGTCTTAACTCTTACTCTGGCCTAATAGCTAAGGTCTTAGACTCGTACTCTGGCCTAATGGTTAAGGTCTTAACTCTTACTCTGGCCTAATAGCTAAGGTCTTAACTCTTACTCTGGCCTAATAGCTAAGGCGTTAGATTCGTACTATGGCCTACAGGTTAAGGTCTTAACTCTTACACTCGCCTACAGGTTAAGGTCTTAACTCTTACTCTGGCCTACAGCTTAAGGTCTTAACTCTTACTCTGGCCTAATAGCTAGGGTCTTAGACTCGTACTCTGGCCTACAGGTTAAGGTCTTAACTCTTACTCTGGCCTACTGGTTAAGGTCTTAACTCTTACTCAGGCCTAATAGCTAAGGTCTTAAATCTTACTCTGGCCTAATAGCTAAGGTCTTAACTCTTACTCTGGCCTAATAGCTAAGGTCATAGACTCGTACTCTGGCCTAATGGTTAAGGTCTTAACTCTTACTCTGGCCTAATAGCTAAGGTCTTAACTTTTACTCTGGCCTAATAGCTAAGGTCTTAGACTCGTACTCTAATGGTTAAGGTCTTAACTCTTACTCTGGCCTAATAGCTAAGGTATTAACTCTTACTCTGGCATGATAGCTAAGGTCTTAGACTCGTACTCTGGCCTAATGGTTAAGGTCTTAACTCTTACTCTGGCCTACTGGTTAAGGTCTTAACTCTTACTCTGGCCTAATGGTAAAGGTCTTAGACTCTTACTCTGGCCTACTGGTTATGGTCTTAGACTCTTGCTCTGGGCTAATAGCTAAGGTCTTAACTCTTACTCTGGCCTAATAGCTAATGTCTTAACTCTTACTCTGGCCTAATAGCTAAGGTCTTAGACTCGTACTATGGCCTACTGGTTAAGGTCTTAACTCTTACTCCAGCCTAATAGCTAAGGTCTTAACTCTTACTCTGGCCTAATGGTTAAGGTCTTAACTCTTACTCTGGCCTAATAGCTAAGGTCTTAGACTCGTACTATGGCCTACTGGTTAAGGTCTTAACTCTTACTCTGGCCTACTGGTTAAGGTCTTAACTCTTACTCTGGCCTAATAGCTAAGGTCTTAGACTCGTACTCTGGCCTACTGGTTAAGGTCTTAACTCTTACTCTGGCCTAATAGCTAAGGTCTTCGACTCGTACTCTGGCCTAATGGTTAAGGTCTTAACTCTGACTCTGGCCTACTGGTTAAGGTCTTAACTCTTACTCTGGCCTAATAGCTAAGGTCTTAACTCTTACTCTGGCCTAATGGTTAAGGTCCTAGACTCGTACTCTGGCCTAATGGTTAAGGTCTTAACTCTTACTCTGGCCTACTGGTTAAGGTCTTAATTCTTACTCTGGCCTAATGGTTAAGGTCTTAGACTCTTACTCTGGCCTACTGGTTAAGGTCTTAGACTCTTACTCTGTCCTACTGGTTAAGGTCTTAACTCTTACTCTGGCCTAATAGCTAAGGTCTTAGACTCGTACTCTGGCCTAATGGTTAAGGTCTTAACTCTTACTCGGCCTAATAGCTAAGGTCTTAACTCTTACTCTGGCCTAATAGCTAAGGTCTTAACTCTTACTCTGGCCTACTGGTTAAGGTCTTAACTCTTACTATGGCCTAATAGCTAAGGTCTTAGACTCGTACTATGGCCTACTGGTTAAGGTCTTAACTCTTACTCTGGCCTAATAGCTAAGGTCTTAGACTCGTACTCTGGCCTAATGGTTAAGGTCTTAACTCTTACTCTGGCCTAATAGCTAAGGTCTTAACTCTTACTCTGGCCTAATAGCTAAGGCGTTAGATTCGTACTATGGCCTACAGGTTAAGGTCTTAACTCTTACACTCGCCTACAGGTTAAGGTCTTAACTCTTACTCTGGCCTACAGCTTAAGGTCTTAACTCTTACTCTGGCCTAATAGCTAGGGTCTTAGACTCGTACTCTGGCCTACAGGTTAAGGTCTTAACTCTTACTCTGGCCTACTGGTTAAGGTCTTAACTCTTACTCAGGCCTAATAGCTAAGGTCTTAAATCTTACTCTGGCCTAATAGCTAAGGTCTTAACTCTTACTCTGGCCTAATAGCTAAGGTCATAGACTCGTACTCTGGCCTAATGGTTAAGGTCTTAACTCTTACTCTGGCCTAATAGCTAAGGTCTTAACTCTTACTCTGGCCTAATAGCTAAGGTCTTAGACTCGTACTCTAATGGTTAAGGTCTTAACTCTTACTCTGGCCTAATAGCTAAGGTATTAACTCTTACTCTGGCATGATAGCTAAGGTCTTAGACTCGTACTCTGGCCTAATGGTTAAGGTCTTAACTCTTACTCTGGCCTACTGGTTAAGGTCTTAACTCTTACTCTGGCCTAATGGTAAAGGTCTTAGACTCTTACTCTGGCCTACTGGTTATGGTCTTAGACTCTTACTCTGGGCTAATAGCTAAGGTCTTAACTCTTACTCTGGCCTAATAGCTAATGTCTTAACTCTTACTCTGGCCTAATAGCTAAGGTCTTAGACTCATACTATGGCTTACTGGTTAAGGTCTTAACTCTTACTCCAGCCTAATAGCTAAGGTCTTAACTCTTACTCTGGCCTAATGGTTAAGGTCTTAACTCTTACTCTGGCCTAATAGCTAAGGTCTTAGACTCGTACTATGGCCTACTGGTTAAGGTCTTAACTCTTACTCTGGCCTACTGGTTAAGGTCTTAACTCTTACTCTGGCCTAATAGCTAAGGTCTTAGACTCGTACTCTGGCCTACTGGTTAAGGTCTTAACTCTTACTCTGGCCTAATAGCTAAGGTCTTCGACTCGTACTCTGGCCTAATGGTTAAGGTCTTAACTCTGACTCTGGCCTACTGGTTAAGGTCTTAACTCTTACTCTGGCCTAATAGCTAAGGTCTTAGACTCGTACTCTGGCCTAATATCTAAGGTCTTAACTCTTACTCTGGCCTAATAGCTAAGGTCTTCGACACGTACTCTGGCCTAATGGTTACGGTCTTAACTCTTACTCTGGCCTAATAGCTAAGGTCTTAACTCTTACTCTGGCCTAATGGTTAAGGTCTTAACTCTTACTCTGGCCTAATAGCTAAGGTCTTAGACTCGTACTATGGCCTACAGGTTAAGGTCTTAACTCTTACTCTGGCCTAATAGCTAAGGTCTTAACTCGTACTCTTGCCTAATAGCTAAGGTCTTAGACTCGTACTCTGGCCTAATGGTTACGGTCTTAACTCTTACTCTGGCCTACTGGTTAAGGTCTTAGACTATTACTCTGTTCTACTGGTTAAGGTCTTAACTCTTACTCTGGCCTAATAGCTAAGGTCTTAGACTCGTACTCTGGCCTAATAGCTAAGGTCTTAGACTCGTACTCTGGCCTAATGGTTAAGGTCTTAACTCTTACTCTGGCCTAATAGCTAAGGTCTTAGACTCGTACTCTGGCCTAATAGCTAAGGTCTTAACTCTTACTCTGGCCTACTGGTTAAGGTCTTAACTCTTACTCTGGCCTAATAGCTAAGGTCTTAGACTCGTACTCTGGCCTACTGGTTAAGGTCTTAACTCTTACTCTGGCCTACTGGTTAAGGTCTTAACTCTTACTCTGGCCTAATAGCTAAGGTCTTAACCTCGTACTCTGGCCTACAGGTTAAGGTCTTAGACTCTTACTCTGGCCTACTGGTTAAGGTCTTAACTCTTACTCTAGCCTAACAGCTAAGCTCTTAGACTCTTACTCTGGCCTACTGGTTAAGGTCTTAACTCTTACTCTGGCCTAATAGCTATGGTCTTAACTCTTACTCTGGCCTAATAGCTAAGGTCTTAACTCTTACTCTGGCCTAATAGCTAAGGTCTTAGACTCGTACTCTGGCCTACAGGTTAAGGTCTTAACTCTTACTCCGGCCTAATAGCTAAGGTCTTAGACTCGTACTCTGGCCTAATAGTTAAGGTCTTAACTCTTACTCTGGCCTACTGGTTAAGGTCTTAACTCTTACTCTGGCCTAATAGCTAAGGTCTTAGACTCGTACTATGGCCTACTGGTTAAGGTCTTAACTCTTACTCCAGCCTAACAGCTAAGGTCTTAACTCTTACTCTGCCCTAATGGTTAAGGTCTTAACTCTTACTCTGGCCTAATAGCTAAGGTCTTAGAGTCGTACTATGGCCTACAGGTTAAGGTCTTCACTCTTACTATGGCCTAATAGCTAAGGTCTTAACTCTTACTCTGGCCTAATAGCTAAGGTCTTAGACTCGTACTATGGCCTACTGGTTAAGGTCTTAACTCTTACTCTGGCCTACTGGTTAAGGTCTTAACTCTTACTCTGGCCTAATAGCTAAGGGCTTAGACCCATACTCTGGCCTACTGGTTAAGGTCTTACCTCTTACTCTGGCCTAATAGCTAAGGTCTTCGACTCGTACTCTGGCCTAATGGTTAAGGTCTTAACTCTGACTCTGGCCTACTGGTTAAGGTCTTAACTCTTACTCTGGCCTAATAGCTAAGGTCTTAGACTCGTACTCTGGCCTAATATCTAAGGTCTTAACTCTTACTCTGGCCTAATAGCTAAGGTCTTCGACTTGTACTCTGGCCTAATGGTTAAGGTCTTAACTCTTACTCTGGCCTAATAGCTAAGGTCTTAACTCTTACTCTGGCCTAATGGTTAAGGTCTTAACTCTTACTCTGGCCTAATAGCTAAGGTCTTAGACTCGTACTATGGCCTACAGGTTAAGGTCTTAACTCTTACTCTGGCCTAATAGCTAAGGTCTTAACTCTTACTCTGGCCTAATAGCTAAGGTCTTAGACTCGTACTCTAATGGTTAAAGTCTTAACTCTAACTCTGGCCTAATAGCTAAGGTATTAACTCTTACTCTGGCATGATAGCTAAGGTCTTAGACTCGTACTCTGGCCTAATGGTTAAGGTCTTAACTCTTACTCTGGCCTAATGGTTAAGGTCTTAGACTCTTACTCTGGCCTACTGGTTAAGGTCTTAGACTATTACTCTGTCCTACTGGTTAAGGTCTTAACTCTTACTCTGGCCTAATAGCTAAGGTCTTAGACTCGTACTCTGGCCTAATAGCTAAGGTCTTAGACTCGTACTCTGGCCTAATGGTTAAGGTCTTAACACTCTGGCCTAATAGCTAAGGTCTTAACTCTTACTCTGGCCTAATAGCTAAGGTCTTAGACTCGTACTCTGGCCTAACAGCTAAGGTCTTAACTCTTACTCTGGCGTACTGGTTAAGGTCTTAACTCTTACTCTGGCCTAATAGCTAAGGTCTTAACTCTTACTCTGGCCTAATAGCTAAGGTCTTAACTCTTACTCTGGCCTAATAGCTAAGGTCTTAGACTCGTACTCTGGCCTAATAGCTAAGGTCTTAACTCTTACTCTGGCCTACTGGTTAAGGTCTTAACTCTTACTCTGGCCTAATAGCTAAGGTCTTAGACTCATACTCTGGCCTACTGGTTAAGGTCTTAACTCTTACTCTTGCCTACTGGTTAAGGTCTTAACACTTACTCTGGCCTAATAGCTAAGGTCTTAACCTCGTACTCTGGCCTACAGGTTAAGGTCTTAGACTCTTACTCTGGCCTACTGGTTAAGGTCTTAACTCTTACTCTGGCCTACTGGCTAAGGTCTTAGACTCTTACTCTGGCCTACTGGTTAAGGTCTTAACTCTTACTCTGGCCTACTGGTTAAGGTCTTAGACTCTTACTCTGGCCTACTGGTTAAGGTCTTAACTCTTACTCTGGCCTAATAGCTAAGGTCTTAGACTCGTACTCTGGCCTACAGGTTAAGGTCTTAACTCTTACTCCGGCCTAATAGCTAAGGTCTTAGACTCGTACTCTGGCCTAATAGTTAAGGTCTTAACTCTTACTCTGGCCTAATAGCTAAGGTCTTAGACTCGTACTCTGGCCTAATGGTTAAGGTCTTAACTCTTACTCTGGCCTAATAGCTAAGGTCTTAACTCTTACTCTGGCCTAAGAGCTAAGGTCTTAGACTCGTACTCTGGCCTAACGGTTAAGGTCTTAACTCTTACTCCAGCCTAATAGCTAAGGTCTTAGACTCGTACTATGGCCTACAGGTTAAGGTCTTCACTCTTACTATGGCCTAATAGCTAAGGTCTTAACTCTTACTCTGGCCTAATAGCTAAGGTCTTAGACTCGTACTATGGCCTACTGGATAAGGTCTTAACCCTTACTCTGGCCTACTGGTTAAGGTCTTAACTCTTACTCGGGCCTAATAGCTAAGGTCTTAGACTCGTACTCTGGCCTACTGGTTAAGGTCTTAACTCTTACTCTGTCCTAATAGCTAAGGTCTTCGAAACGTAATCTGGCCTAATGGTTAAGGTCTTAACTCTGACTCTGGCCTACTGGTTAAGGTCTTAACTCTTACTCTGGCCTAATAGCTAAGGTCTTAGACTCGTACTCTGGCCTAATATCTAAGGTCTTAACTCTTACTCTGGCCTAATAGCTAAGGTCTTCGACACGTACTCTGGCCTAATGGTTAAGGTCTTAACTCTTATTCTGGCCTAATAGCTAAGGTCTTAACTCTTACTCTGGCCTAATGGTTAAGGTCTTAACTCTTACTCTGGCCTAATAGCTAAGGTCTTAGACTCGTACTATGGCCTACAGGTTAAGGTCTTAACTCTTACTCTGGCCTAATAGCTAAGGTCTTAACTCTTACTCTGGCCTAATAGCTAAGGTCTTAATAGCTAAGGTCTTAGACTCGTACTCTGGCCTAATGGTTACGGTCTTAACTCTTACTCTGGCCTACTGGTTAAGGTCTTAGACTATTACTCTGTCCTACTGGTTAAGGTCTTAACTCTTACTCTGGCCTAATAGCTAAGGTCTTAGACTCGTACTCTGGCCTAATAGCTAAGGTCTTAGACCCGTACTCTGGCCTAATGGTTAAGGTCTTAACTCTTACTCTGGCCTAATAGCTAAGGTCTTAGACTCGTACTCTGGCCTAATTGCTAAGGTCTTAACTCTTACTCTGGCCTACTGGTTAAGGTCTTAACTCTTACTCTGGCCTAATAGCTAAGGTCTTAGACTCGTACTCTGGCCTACTGGTTAAGGTCTTAACTCTTACTCTGGCCTACTGGTTAAGGTCTTAACTCTTACTCTGGCCTAATAGCTAAGGTCTTAACCTCGTACTCTGGCCTACAGGTTAAGGTCTTAGACTCTTACTCTGGCCTACTGGTTAAGGTCTTAACTCTTACTCTGGCCTAACAGCTAAGCTCTTAGACTCGTACTCTGGCCTAATGGTTAAGGTCTTAACTCTTACTCTGGCCTAATAGCTAAGGTCTTAACTCTTACTCTGGCCTAATAGCTAAGGTCTTAGACTCGTACTATGGCCTACAGGTTAAGGTCTTAACTCTTACACTCGCCTACAGGTTAAGGTCTTAACTCTTACTCTGGCCTACAGGTTAAGGTCGTAACTCTTACTCTGGCCTACTGGTTAAGGTCTTAACTCTTACTCTGGCCTAATAGCTAAGGTCTTAGACTCGTACTCTGGCCTACAGGTTAAGGTCTTAACTCTTACTCTGGCCTACTGGTTAAGGTCTTAACTCTTACTCAGGCCTAATAGCTAAGGTCTTAAATCTTACTCTGGCCTAATAGCTAAGGTCTTAACTCTTACTCTGGCCTAATAGCTAAGGTCATAGATTCGTACTCTGGCCTAATGGTTAAGGTCTTAACTCTTACTCTGGCCTAATAGCTAAGGTCTTAACTCTTACTCTGGCCTAATAGCTAAGGTCTTAGACTCGTACTCTAATGGTTAAGGTCTTTACTCTTACTCTGGCCTAATAGCTAAGGTATTAACTCTTACTCTGGCATGATAGCTAAGGTTTTAGACTCGTACTCTGGCATAATGGTTAAGGTCTTAACTCTTACTCTGGCCTACTGGTTAAGGTCTTAACTCTTATTCTGGCCTAATGGTAAAGGTCTTAGACTCTTACTCTGGCCTACTGGTTATGGTCTTAGACTCTTACTCTGGCCTAATAGCTAAGGTCTTAACTCTTACTCTGGCCTAATAGCTAAGGTCTTAACTCTTACTCTGGCCTACAGGTTAAGGTCTTAACTCTTACTCTGGCCTAAGAGCTAAGGTCTTAACTCTTACTCTGGCCTAATAGCTAAGGTCTTAGACTCGTACTATGGCCTACTGGTTAAGGTCTTAACTCTTACTCCAGCCTAATAGCTAAGGTCTTAACTCTTACTCTGGCCTAATGGTTAAGGTCTTAACTCTTACTCTGGCCTAATAGCTAAGGTCTTAGACTTGTACTATGGCCTACAGGTTAAGGTCTTCACTCTTACAATGGCCTAATAGCTAAGGTCTTAACTCTTACTCTGGCCTAATAGCTAATGTCTTAGACTCGTACTATGGCCTACTGGTTAAGATCTTAACTCTTACTCTGGCCTACTGGTTAAGGTCTTAACTCTTACTCTGGCCTAATAGCTAAGGTCTTAGACTCGTACTCTGGCCTACTGGTTAAGGTCTTAACTCTTACTCTGGCCTAATAGCTAAGGTCTTCGACTCGTACTCTGGCCTAATGGTTAAGGTCTTAACTCTGACTCTGGCCTACTGGTTAAGGTCTTAACTCTTACTCTGGCCTAATAGCTAAGGTCTTAGACTCGTACTCTGGCCTAATATCTAAGGTCTTAACTCTTACTCTGGCCTAATAGCGAAGGTCTTCGACACGTACTCTGGCCTAATGGTTAAGGTCTTAACTCTTACTCTGGCCTAATAGCTAAGGTCTTAACTCTTACTCTGGCCTAATGGTTAAGGTCTTAACTCTTACTCTGGCCTAATAGCTAAGGTCTTAGACTCGTAGTATGGCCTACAGGTTAAGGTCTTAACTCTTACTCTGGCCTAATAGCTAAGGTCTTAACTCTTACTCTGGCCTAATAGCTAAGGTCTTAACTCGTACTCTTGCCTAATAGCTAAGGTCTTAGACTCGTACTCTGGCCTAATGGTTATGGTCTTAACTCTTACTCTGGCCTGCTGGTTAAGGTCTTAGACTATTACTCTGTCCTACTGGTTAAGGTCTTAACTCTTACTCTGGCCTAATAGCTAAGGTCTTAGACTCGTACTCTGGCCTAATAGCTAAGGTCTTAGACTCGTACTCTGGCCTAATGGTTAAGGTCTTAACTCTTACTCTGGCCTAATAGCTAAGGTCTTAGACTCGTACTCTGGCCTAATAGCTAAGGTCTTAACTCTTACTCTGGCCTACTGGTTAAGGTCTTAACTCTTACTCTGGCCTAATAGCTAAGGTCTTAGACTCGTACTCTGGCCTACTGGTTAAGGTCTTAACTCTTACTCTGGCCTACTGGTTAAGGTCTTAACTCTTACTCTGGCCTAATAGCTAAGGTCTTAACCTCGTACTCTGGCCTACAGGTTAAGGTCTTAGACTCTTACTCTGGCCTACTGGTTAAGGTCTTAACTCTTACTCTGGCCTAACAGCTAAGCTCTTAGACTCTTACTCTGGCCTACTGGTTAAGGTCTTAACTCTTACTCTGGCCTAATAGCTAAGGTCTTAACTCTTACTCTGGCCTAATAGCTAAGGTCTTAGACTCGTACTCTGGCCTACAGGTTAAGGTCTTAACTCTTACTCTGGCCTAATAGCTAAGGTCTTAGACTCGTACTCTGGCCTACTGGTTAAGGTCTTAACTCTTACTCCAGCCGAATAGCTAAGGTCTTAACTCTTACTCTGCCCTAATGGTTAAGGTCTTAACTCTTACTCTGGCCTAATAGCTAAGGTCTTAGACTCGTACTATGGCCTACAGGTTAAGGTCTTCACTCTTACTATGGCCTAATAGCTAAGGTCTTAACTCTTACTCTGGCCTAATAGCTAAGGTCTTAGACTCGTACTATGGCCTACAGGTTAAGGTCTTAACTCTTACTCTGGCCTAATAGCTAAGGTCTTCGACTCGTACTCTGGCCTAATGGTTAAGGTCTTAACTCTGACTCTGGCCTACTGGTTAAGGTCTTAACTCTTACTCTGGCCTAATAGCTAAGGTCTTAGACTCGTACTCTGGCCTAATATCTAAGGTCTTAACTCTTACTCTGGCCTAATAGCTAAGGTCTTCGACTCGTACTCTGGCCTAATGGTTAAGGTCTTAACTCTTACTCTGGCCTAATAGCTAAGGTCTTAACTCTTACTCTGGCCTAATGGTTAAGGTCTTAACTCTTACTCTGGCCTAATAGCTAAGGTCTTAGACTCGTACTCTGGCCTACTGGTTAAGGTCTTAACTCTTACTCTGGCCTAATAGCTAAGGTCTTAACTCTTACTCTGGCCTAATAGCTAAGGTCTTAACTCGTACTCTGGCCTAATAGCTAAGGTCTTAGACTCGTACTCTGGCCTAATGGTTAAGGTCTTAGACTATTACTCTGTCCTACTGGTTAAGGTCTTAACTCTTACTCTGGCCTAATAGCTAAGGTCTTAGACTTGTACTCTGGCCTAATAGCTAAGGTCCTAGACTCGTACTCTGGCCTAATGGTTAAGGTCTTAACTCTTACACTGGCCTACTGGTTAAGGTCTTAACTCTTACTCTGGCCTAATGGTTAAGGTCTTAGACTCTTACTCTGGCCTACTGGTTAAGGTCTTAGACTCTTACTCTGTCCTACTGGTTAAGGTCTTAACTCTTATTCTGGCCTAATAGCTAAGGTCTTAGACTCGTACTCTGGCCTAATGGTTAAGGTCTTAACTCTTACTCTGGCCTAATAGCTAAGGTCTTAAGTCTTACTCTGGCCTAATAGCTAAGGTCTTAACTCTTACTCTGGCCTACTGGTTAAGGTCTTAACTCTTACTCTGGCCTAATAGCTAAGGTCTTAGACTCGTACTATGGCCTACTGGTTAAGGTCTTAACTCTTACTCTGGCCTAATAGCTAAGGTCTTAGACTCGTACTCTGGCCTAATGGTTAAGGTCTTAACTCTTACTCTGGCCTAATAGCTAAGGTCTTAACTCTTACTCTGGCCTAATAGCTAAGGTCTTAGACTCGTACTATGGCCTACAGGTTAAGGTCTTAACTCTTACACTCGCCTACAGGTTAAGGTCTTAACTCTTACTCTGGCCTACAGCTTAAGGTCTTAACTCTTACTCTGGCCTACTGGTTAAGGTCTTAACTCTTACTCTGGCCTAATAGCTAAGGTCTGAGACTCGTACTCTGGCCTACAGGTTAAGGTCTTAACTCTTACTTTGGCCTACTGGTTAAGGTCTTAACTCTTACTCAGGCCTAATAGCTAAGGTCTTAAATCTTACTCTGGCCTAATAGGTAAGGTCTTAACTCTTACTCTGGCCTAATAGCTAAGGTCATAGACTCGTACTCTGGCCTAATGGTTAAGGTCTTAACTCTTACTCTGGCCTAATAGCTAAGGTCTTAACTCTTACTCTGGCCTAATAGCTAAGGTCTTAGACTCGTACTCTAATGGTTAAAGTCTTAACTCTAAATCTGGCCTAATAGCTAAGGTATTAACTCTTACTCTGGCATGATAGCTAAGGTCTTAGACTCGTACTCTGGCCTAATGGTTAAGGTCTTAACTCTTACTCTGGCCTACTGGTTAAGGTCTTAACTGTTACTCTGGCCTAATGGTAAAGGTCTTAGACTCTTACTCTGGCCTACTGGTTATGGTCTTAGACTCTTACTCTGGGCTAATAGCTAAGGTCTTAACTCTTACTCTGGCCTAATAGCTAAGGTCTTAACTCTTACTCTGGCCTAATAGCTAAGGTCTTAACTCGTACTCTGGCCTAATAGCTAAGGTCTTAGACTCGTACTCTGGCCTAATGGTTAAGGTCTTAGACTATTACTCTGTCCTACTGGTTAAGGTCTTAACTCTTACTCTGGCCTAATAGCTAAGGTCTTAGACTTGTACTCTGGCCTAATAGCTAAGGTCCTAGACTCGTACTCTGGCCTAATGGTTAAGGTCTTAACTCTTACACTGGCCTACTGGTTAAGGTCTTAACTCTTACTCTGGCCTAATGGTTAAGGTCTTAGACTCTTACTCTGGCCTACTGGTTAAGGTCTTAGACTCTTACTCTGTCCTACTGGTTAAGGTCTTAACTCTTATTCTGGCCTAATAGCTAAGGTCTTAGACTCGTACTCTGGCCTAATGGTTAAGGTCTTAACTCTTACTCTGGCCTAATAGCTAAGGTCTTAAGTCTTACTCTGGCCTAATAGCTAAGGTCTTAACTCTTACTCTGGCCTACTGGTTAAGGTCTTAACTCTTACTCTGGCCTAATAGCTAAGGTCTTAGACTCGTACTATGGCCTACTGGTTAAGGTCTTAACTCTTACTCTGGCCTAATAGCTAAGGTCTTAGACTCGTACTCTGGCCTAATGGTTAAGGTCTTAACTCTTACTCTGGCCTAATAGCTAAGGTCTTAACTCTTACTCTGGCCTAATAGCTAAGGTCTTAGACTCGTACTATGGCCTACAGGTTAAGGTCTTAACTCTTACACTCGCCTACAGGTTAAGGTCTTAACTCTTACTCTGGCCTACAGCTTAAGGTCTTAACTCTTACTCTGGCCTACTGGTTAAGGTCTTAACTCTTACTCTGGCCTAATAGCTAAGGTCTGAGACTCGTACTCTGGCCTACAGGTTAAGGTCTTAACTCTTACTTTGGCCTACTGGTTAAGGTCTTAACTCTTACTCAGGCCTAATAGCTAAGGTCTTAAATCTTACTCTGGCCTAATAGGTAAGGTCTTAACTCTTACTCTGGCCTAATGGTTAAGGTCTTAACTCTTACTCTGGCCTAATAGCTAAGGTCTTAGACTCGTACTCTGGCCTAATGGTTAAGGTCTTAACTCTTACTCTGGCCTAATAGCTAAGGTCTTAACTCTTACTCTGGCCTAATAGCTAAGGCGTTAGATTCGTACTATGGCCTACAGGTTAAGGTCTTAACTCTTACACTCGCCTACAGGTTGAGTTCTTAACTCTTACTCTGGCCTACAGCTTAAGGTCTTAACTCTTACTGTGGCCTAATAGCTAGGGTCTTAGACTCGTACTCTGGCCTACAGGTTAAGGTCTTAACTCTTACTCTGGCCTACTGGTTAAGGTCTTAACTCTTACTCAGGCCTAATAGCTAAGGTCTTAAATCTTACTCTGGCCTAATAGCTAAGGTCTTAATTCTTACTCTGGCCTAATAGCTAAGGTCATAGACTCGTACTCTGGCCTAATGGTTAAGGTCTTAACTCTTACTCTGGCCTAATAGCTAAGGTCTTAACTCTTACTCTGGCCTAATAGCTAAGGTCTTAGACTCGTACTCTAATGGTTAAGGTCTTAACTCTTACTCTGGCCTAATAGCTAAGGTATTAACTCTTACTCTGGCATGATAGCTAAGGTCTTAGACTCGTACTCTGGCCTAATGGTTAAGGTCTTAACTCTTACTCTGGCCTACTGGTTAAGGTCTTAACTCTTACTCTGGCCTAATGGTAAAGGTCTTAGACTCTTACTCTGGCCTACTGGTTATGGTCTTAGACTCTTGCTCTGGGCTAATAGCTAAGGTCTTAACTCTTACTCTGGCCTAATAGCTAATGTCTTAACTCTTACTCTGGCCTAATAGCTAAGGTCTTAGACTCGTACTATGGCCTACTGGTTAAGGTCTTAACTCTTACTCCACCCTAATAGCTAAGGTCTTAACTCTTACTCTGGCCTAATGGTTAAGGTCTTAACTCTTACTCTGGCCTAATAGCTAAGGTCTTAGACTCGTACTATGGCCTACTGGTTAAGGTCTTAACTCTTACTCTGGCCTACTGGTTAAGGTCTTAACTCTTACTCTGGCCTAATAGCTAAGGTCTTAGACTCGTACTCTGGCCTACTGGTTAAGGTCTTAACTCTTACTCTGGCCTAATAGCTAAGGTCTTCGACTCGTACTCTGGCCTAATGGTTAAGGTCTTAACTCTGACTCTGGCCTACTGGTTAAGGTCTTAACTCTTACTCTGGCCTAATAGCTAAGGTCTTAACTCTTACTCTGGCCTAATGGTTAAGGTCCTAGACTCGTACTCTGGCCTAATGGTTAAGGTCTTAACTCTTACTCTGGCCTACTGGTTAAGGTCTTAATTCTTACTCTAGCCTAATGGTTAAGGTCTTAGACTCTTACTCTGGCCTACTGGTTAAGGTCTTAGACTCTTACTCTGTCCTACTGGTTAAGGTCTTAACTCTTACTCTGGCCTAATAGCTAAGGTCTTAGACTCGTACTCTGGCCTAATGGTTAAGGTCTTAACTCTTACTCTGGCCTAATAGCTAAGGTCTTAACTCTTACTCTGGCCTAATAGCTAAGGTCTTAACTCTTACTCTGGCCTACTGGTTAAGGTCTTAACTCTTACTATGGCCTAATAGCTAAGGTCTTAGACTCGTACTATGGCCTACTGGTTAAGGTCTTAACTCTTACTCTGGCCTAATAGCTAAGGTCTTAGACTCGTACTCTGGCCTAATGGTTAAGGTCTTAACTCTTACTCTGGCCTAATAGCTAAGGTCTTAACTCTTACTTTGGCCTAATAGCTAAGGCGTTAGATTCGTACTATGGCCTACAGGTTAAGGTCTTAACTCTTACACTCGCCTACAGGTTAAGGTCTTAACTCTTACTCTGGCCTACAGCTTAAGGTCTTAACTCTTACTCTGGCCTAATAGCTAGGGTCTTAGACTCGTACTCTGGCCTACAGGTTAAGGTCTTAACTCTTACTCTGGCCTACTGGTTAAGGTCTTAACTCTTACTCAGGCCTAATAGCTAAGGTCTTAAATCTTACTCTGGCCTAATAGCTAAGGTCTTAACTCTTACTCTGGCCTAATAGCTAAGGTCATAGACTCGTACTCTGGCCTAATGGTTAAGGTCTTAACTCTTACTCTGGCCTAATAGCTAAGGTCTTAACTCTTACTCTGGCCTAATAGCTAAGGTCTTAGACTCGTACTCTAATGGTTAAGGTCTTAACTCTTACTCTGGCCTAATAGCTAAGGTATTAACTCTTACTCTGGCATGATAGCTAAGGTCTTAGACTCGTACTCTGGCCTAATGGTTAAGGTCTTAACTCTTACTCTGGCCTACTGGTTAAGGTCTTAACTCTTACTCTGGCCTAATGGTAAAGGTCTTAGACTCTTACTCTGGCCTACTGGTTATGGTCTTAGACTCTTACTCTGGGCTAATAGCTAAGGTCTTAACTCTTACTCTGGCCTAATAGCTAATGTCTTAACTCTTACTCTGGCCTAATAGCTAAGGTCTTAGACTCGTACTATGGCCTACTGGTTAAGGTCTTAACTCTTACTCCAGCCTAATAGCTAAGGTCTTAACTCTTACTCTGGCCTAATGGTTAAGGTCTTAACTCTTACTCTGGCCTAATAGCTAAGGTCTTAGACTCGTACTATGGCCTACTGGTTAAGGTCTTAACTCTTACTCTGGCCTACTGGTTAAGGTCTTAACTCTTACTCTGGCCTAATAGCTAAGGTCTTAGACTCGTACTCTGGCCTACTGGTTAAGGTCTTAACTCTTACTCTGGCCTAATAGCTAAGGTCTTCGACTCGTACTCTGGCCTAATGGTTAAGGTCTTAACTCTGACTCTGGCCTACTGGTTAAGGTCTTAACTCTTACTCTGGCCTAATAGCTAAGGTCTTAGACTCGTACTCTGGCCTAATATCTAAGGTCTTAACTATTACTCTGGCCTAATAGCTAAGGTCTTCGACACGTACTCTGGCCTAATGGTTACGGTCTTAACTCTTACTCTGGCCTAATAGCTAAGGTCTTAACTCTTACTCTGGCCTAATGGTTAAGGTCTTAACTCTTACTCTGGCCTAATAGCTAAGGTCTTAGACTCGTACTATGGCCTACAGGTTAAGGTCTTAACTCTTACTCTGGCCTAATAGCTAAGGTCTTAACTCGTACTCTTGCCTAATAGCTAAGGTCTTAGACTCGTACTCTGGCCTAATGGTTACGGTCTTAACTCTTACTCTGGCCTACTGGTTAAGGTCTTAGACTATTACTCTGTCCTACTGGTTAAGGTCTTAACTCTTACTCTGGCCTAATAGCTAAGGTCTTAGACTCGTACTCTGGCCTAATAGCTAAGGTCTTAGACTCGTACTCTGGCCTAATGGTTAAGGTCTTAACTCTTACTCTGGCCTAATAGCTAAGGTCTTAGACTCGTACTCTGGCCTAATAGCTAAGGTCTTAACTCTTACTCTGGCCTACTGGTTAAGGTCTTAACTCTTACTCTGGCCTAATAGCTAAGGTCTTAGACTCGTACTCTGGCCTACTGGTTAAGGTCTTAACTCTTACTCTGGCCTACTGGTTAAGGTCTTAACTCTTACTCTGGCCTAATAGCTAAGGTCTTAACCTCGTACTCTGGCCTACAGGTTAAGGTCTTAGACTCTTACTCTGGCCTACTGGTTAAGGTCTTAACTCTTACTCTAGCCTAACAGCTAAGCTCTTAGACTCTTACTCTGGCCTACTGGTTAAGGTCTTAACTCTTACTCTGGCCTAATAGCTATGGTCTTAACTCTTACTCTGGCCTAATAGCTAAGGTCTTAACTCTTACTCTGGCCTAATAGCTAAGGTCTTAGACTCGTACTCTGGCCTACAGGTTAAGGTCTTAACTCTTACTCCGGCCTAATAGCTAAGGTCTTAGACTCGTACTCTGGCCTAATAGTTAAGGTCTTAACTCTTACTCTGGCCTACTGGTTAAGGTCTTAACTCTTACTCTGGCCTAATAGCTAAGGTCTTAGACTCGTACTATGGCCTACTGGTTAAGGTCTTAACTCTTACTCCAGCCTAACAGCTAAGGTCTTAACTCTTACTCTGCCCTAATGGTTAAGGTCTTAACTCTTACTCTGGCCTAATAGCTAAGGTCTTAGAGTCGTACTATGGCCTACAGGTTAAGGTCTTCACTCTTACTATGGCCTAATAGCTAAGGTCTTAACTCTTACTCTGGCCTAATAGCTAAGGTCTTAGACTCGTACTATGGCCTACTGGTTAAGGTCTTAACTCTTACTCTGGCCTACTGGTTAAGGTCTTAACTCTTACTCTGGCCTAATAGCTAAGGGCTTAGACCCATACTCTGGCCTACTGGTTAAGGTCTTACCTCTTACTCTGGCCTAATAGCTAAGGTCTTCGACTCGTACTCTGGCCTAATGGTTAAGGTCTTAACTCTGACTCTGGCCTACTGGTTAAGGTCTTAACTCTTACTCTGGCCTAATAGCTAAGGTCTTAGACTCGTACTCTGGCCTAATATCTAAGGTCTTAACTCTTACTCTGGCCTAATAGCTAAGGTCTTCGACTTGTACTCTGGCCTAATGGTTAAGGTCTTAACTCTTACTCTGGCCTAATAGCTAAGGTCTTAACTCTTACTCTGGCCTAATGGTTAAGGTCTTAACTCTTACTCTGGCCTAATAGCTAAGGTCTTAGATTCGTACTATGGCCTACAGGTTAAGGTCTTAACTCTTACTCTGGCCTAATAGCTAAGGTCTTAACTCTTACTCTGGCCTAATAGCTAAGGTCTTAACTCGTACTCTGGCCTAATAGCTAAGGTCTTAGACTCGTACTCTGGCCTAATGGTTACGGTCTTAACTCTTACTCTGGCCTACTGGTTAAGGTCTTAGACTATTACTCTGTCCTACTGGTTAAGGTCTTAACTCTTACTCTGGCCTAATAGCTAAGGTCTTAGACTCGTACTCTGGCCTAATAGCTAAGGTCCTAGACTCGTACTCTGGCCTAATGGTTAAGGTCTTAACTCTTACTCTGGCCTACTGGTTAAGGTCTTAACTCTTACTCTGGCCTAATGGTTAAGGTCTTAGACTCTTACTCTGGCCTACTGGTTAAGGTCTTAGACTCTTCCTCTGTCCTACTGGTTAAGGTCTTAACTCTTACTCTGGCCTAATAGCTAAGGTCTTGGACTCGTACTCTGGCCTAATGGTTAAGGTCTTAACTCTTACTCTGGCCTAATAGCTAAGGTCTTAACTCTTATTCTGGCCTAATAGCTAAGGTCTTAACTCGTACTCTGGCCTAATAGCTAAGGTCTTAGACTCGTACTCTGGCCTAATGGTTACGGTCTTAACTCTTACTCTGGCCTACTGGTTAAGGTCTTAGACTATTACTCTGTCCTACTGGTTAAGGTCTTAACTCTTACTCTGGCCTAATAGCTAAGGTCTTAGACTCGTACTCTGGCCTAATAGCTAAGGTCTTAGACTCGTACTCTGGCCTAATGGTTAAGGTCTTAACACTCTGGCCTAATAGCTAAGGTCTTAACTCTTACTCTGGCCTAATAGCTAAGGTCTTAGACTCGTACTCTGGCCTAACAGCTAAGGTCTTAACTCTTACTCTGGCGTACTGGTTAAGGTCTTAACTCTTACTCTGGCCTAATAGCTAAGGTCTTAACTCTTACTCTGGCCTAATAGCTAAGGTCTTAACTCTTACTCTGGCCTAATAGCTAAGGTCTTAGACTCGTACTCTGGCCTAATAGCTAAGGTCTTAACTCTTACTCTGGCCTACTGGTTAAGGTCTTAACTCTTACTCTGGCCTAATAGCTAAGGTCTTAGACTCATACTCTGGCCTACTGGTTAAGGTCTTAACTCTTACTCTTGCCTACTTGTTAAGGTCTTAACACTTACTCTGGCCTAATAGCTAAGGTCTTAACCTCGTACTCTGGCCTACAGGTTAAGGTCTTAGACTCTTACTCTGGCCTACTGGTTAAGGTCTTAACTCTTACTCTGGCCTACTGGCTAAGGTCTTAGACTCTTACTCTGGCCTACTGGTTAAGGTCTTAACTCTTACTCTGGCTTACTGGTTAAGGTCTTAGACTC
Source organism: Triturus cristatus (assembly GCF_964204655.1). Classification (NCBI taxonomy): domain Eukaryota; kingdom Metazoa; phylum Chordata; class Amphibia; order Caudata; family Salamandridae; genus Triturus; species Triturus cristatus. The sequence continues at coordinate 239,736,668 of NC_140580.1, read as the reverse complement.
TTACTCTGGCCTACTGGTTAAGGTCTTAACTCTTACTCTGGCCTAATAGCTAAGGTCTTAGACTCGTACTCTGGCCTAATAGTTAAGGTCTTAACTCTTACTCTGGCCTAATAGCTAAGGTCTTAGACTCGTACTCTGGCCTAATGGTTAAGGTCTTAACTCTTACTCTGGCCTAATAGCTAAGGTCTTAACTCTTACTCTGGCCTAAGAGCTAAGGTCTTAGACTCGTACTCTGGCCTACAGGTTAAGGTCTTCACTCTTACTATGGCCTAATAGCTAAGGTCTTAACTCTTACTCTGGCCTAATAGCTAAGGTCTTAGACTCGTACTATGGCCTACTGGTTAAGGTCTTAACCCTTACTCTGGCCTACTGGTTAAGGTCTTAACTCTTACTCGGGCCTAATAGCTAAGGTCTTAGACTCGTACTCTGGCCTACTGGTTAAGGTCTTAACTCTTACTCTGTCCTAATAGCTAAGGTCTTCGAAACGTAATCTGGCCTAATGGTTAAGGTCTTAACTCTGACTCTGGCCTACTGGTTAAGGTCTGAACTCTTACTCTGGCCTAATAGCTAAGGTCTTAGACTCGTACTCTGGCCTAATATCTAAGGTCTTAACTCTTACTCTGGCCTAATAGCTAAGGTCTTCGACACGTACTCTGGCCTAATGGTTAAGGTCTTAACTCTTATTCTGGCCTAATAGCTAAGGTCTTAACTCTTACTCTGGCCTAATGGTTAAGGTCTTAACTCTTACTCTGGCCTAATAGCTAAGGTCTTAGACTCGTACTATGGCCTACAGGTTAAGGTCTTAACTCTTACTCTGGCCTAATAGCTAAGGTCTTAACTCTTACTCTGGCCTAATAGCTAAGGTCTTAATAGCTAAGGTCTTAGACTCGTACTCTGGCCTAATGGTTACGGTCTTAACTCTTACTCTGGCCTACTGGTTAAGGTCTTAGACTATTACTCTGTCCTACTGGTTAAGGTCTTAACTCTTACTCTGGCCTAATAGCTAAGGTCTTAGACTCGTACTCTGGCCTAATAGCTAAGGTCTTAGACCCGTACTCTGGCCTAATGGTTAAGGTCTTAACTCTTACTCTGGCCTAATAGCTAAGGTCTTAGACTCGTACTCTGGCCTAATTGCTAAGGTCTTAACTCTTACTCTGGCCTACTGGTTAAGGTCTTAACTCTTACTCTGGCCTAATAGCTAAGGTCTTAGACTCGTACTCTGGCCTACTGGTTAAGGTCTTAACTCTTACTCTGGCCTACTGGTTAAGGTCTTAACTCTTACTCTGGCCTAATAGCTAAGGTCTTAACCTCGTACTCTGGCCTACAGGTTAAGGTCTTAGACTCTTACTCTGGCCTACTGGTTAAGGTCTTAATTCTTACTCTAGCCTAATGGTTAAGGTCTTAGACTCTTACTCTGGCCTACTGGTTAAGGTCTTAACTCTTACTCTGGCCTAATAGCTAAGGTCTTAGACTCGTACTCTGGCCTAATAGTTAAGGTCTTAACTCTTACTCTGGCCTAATAGCTAAGGTCTTAGACTCGTACTCTGGCCTAATGGTTAAGGTCTTAACTCTTACTCTGGCCTAATAGCTAAGGTCTTAACTCTTACTCTGGCCTAAGAGCTAAGGTCTTAGACTCGTACTCTGGCCTACAGGTTAAGGTCTTCACTCTTACTATGGCCTAATAGCTAAGGTCTTAACTCTTACTCTGGCCTAATAGCTAAGGTCTTAGACTCGTACTATGGCCTACTGGTTAAGGTCTTAACCCTTACTCTGGCCTACTGGTTAAGGTCTTAACTCTTACTCGGGCCTAATAGCTAAGGTCTTAGACTCGTACTCTGGCCTACTGGTTAAGGTCTTAACTCTTACTCTGTCCTAATAGCTAAGGTCTTCGAAACGTAATCTGGCCTAATGGTTAAGGTCTTAACTCTGACTCTGGCCTACTGGTTAAGGTCTTAACTCTTACTCTGGCCTAATAGCTAAGGTCTTAGACTCGTACTCTGGCCTAATATCTAAGGTCTTAACTCTTACTCTGGCCTAATAGCTAAGGTCTTCGACACGTACTCTGGCCTAATGGTTAAGGTCTTAACTCTTATTCTGGCCTAATAGCTAAGGTCTTAACTCTTACTCTGGCCTAATGGTTAAGGTCTTAACTCTTACTCTGGCCTAATAGCTAAGGTCTTAGACTCGTACTATGGCCTACAGGTTAAGGTCTTAACTCTTACTCTGGCCTAATAGCTAAGGTCTTAACTCTTACTCTGGCCTAATAGCTAAGGTCTTAATAGCTAAGGTCTTAGACTCGTACTCTGGCCTAATGGTTACGGTCTTAACTCTTACTCTGGCCTACTGGTTAAGGTCTTAGACTATTACTATGTCCTACTGGTTAAGGTCTTAACTCTTACTCTGGCCTAATAGCTAAGGTCTTAGACTCGTACTCTGGCCTAATAGCTAAGGTCTTAGACCCGTACTCTGGCCTAATGGTTAAGGTCTTAACTCTTACTCTGGCCTAATAGCTAAGGTCTTAGACTCGTACTCTGGCCTAATTGCTAAGGTCTTAACTCTTACTCTGGCCTACTGGTTAAGGTCTTAACTCTTACTCTGGCCTAATAGCTAAGGTCTTAGACTCGTACTCTGGCCTACTGGTTAAGGTCTTAACTCTTACTCTGGCCTACTGGTTAAGGTCTTAACTCTTACTCTGGCCTAATAGCTAAGGTCTTAACCTCGTACTCTGGCCTACAGGTTAAGGTCTTAGACTCTTACTCTGGCCTACTGGTTAAGGTCTTAATTCTTACTCTAGCCTAATGGTTAAGGTCTTAGACTCTTACTCTGGCCTACTGGTTAAGGTCTTAGACTCTTACTCTGTCCTACTGGTTAAGGTCTTAACTCTTACTCTGGCCTAATAGCTAAGGTCTTAGACTCGTACTCTGGCCTAATGGTTAAGGTCTTAACTCTTACTCTGGCCTAATAGCTAAGGTCTTAACTCTTACTCTGGCCTAATAGCTAAGGTCTTAACTCTTACTCTGGCCTACTGGTTAAGGTCTTAACTCTTACTATGGCCTAATAGCTAAGGTCTTAGACTCGTACTATGGCCTACTGGTTAAGGTCTTAACTCTTACTCTGGCCTAATAGCTAAGGTCTTAGACTCGTACTCTGGCCTAATGGTTAAGGTCTTAACTCTTACTCTGGCCTAATAGCTAAGGTCTTAACTCTTACTCTGGCCTAATAGCTAAGGCGTTAGATTCGTACTATGGCCTACAGGTTAAGGTCTTAACTCTTACACTCGCCTACAGGTTAAGGTCTTAACTCTTACTCTGGCCTACAGCTTAAGGTCTTAACTCTTACTCTGGCCTAATAGCTAGGGTCTTAGACTCGTACTCTGGCCTACAGGTTAAGGTCTTAACTCTTACTCTGGCCTACTGGTTAAGGTCTTAACTCTTACTCAGGCCTAATAGCTAAGGTCTTAAATCTTACTCTGGCCTAATAGCTAAGGTCTTAACTCTTACTCTGGCCTAATAGCTAAGGTCATAGACTCGTACTCTGGCCTAATGGTTAAGGTCTTAACTCTTACTCTGGCCTAATAGCTAAGGTCATAACTCTTACTCTGGCCTAATAGCTAAGGTCTTAGACTCGTACTCTAATGGTTAAGGTCTTAACTCTTACTCTGGCCTAATAGCTAAGGTATTAACTCTTACTCTGGCATGATAGCTAAGGTCTTAGACTCGTACTCTGGCCTAATGGTTAAGGTCTTAACTCTTACTCTGGCCTACTGGTTAAGGTCTTAACTCTTACTCTGGCCTAATGGTAAAGGTCTTAGACTCTTACTCTGGCCTACTGGTTATGGTCTTAGACTCTTACTCTGGGCTAATAGCTAAGGTCTTAACTCTTACTCTGGCCTAATAGCTAATGTCTTAACTCTTACTCTGGCCTAATAGCTAAGGTCTTAGACTCGTACTATGGCCTACTGGTTAAGGTCTTAACTCTTACTCCAGCCTAATAGCTAAGGTCTTAACTCTTACTCTGGCCTAATGGTTAAGGTCTTAACTCTTACTCTGGCCTAATAGCTAAGGTCTTAGACTCGTACTATGGCCTACTGGTTAAGGTCTTAACTCTTACTCTGGCCTACTGGTTAAGGTCTTAACTCTTACTCTGGCCTAATAGCTAAGGTCTTAGACTCGTACTCTGGCCTACTGGTTAAGGTCTTAACTCTTACTCTGGCCTAATAGCTAAGGTCTTCGACTCGTACTCTGGCCTAATGGTTAAGGTCTTAACTCTGACTCTGGCCTACTGGTTAAGGTCTTAACTCTTACTCTGGCCTAATAGCTAAGGTCTTAGACTCGTACTCTGGCCTAATATCTAAGGTCTTAACTATTACTCTGGCCTAATAGCTAAGGTCTTCGACACGTACTCTGGCCTAATGGTTACGGTCTTAACTCTTACTCTGGCCTAATAGCTAAGGTCTTAACTGTTACTCTGGCCTAATGGTTAAGGTCTTAACTCTTACTCTGGCCTAATAGCTAAGGTCTTAGACTCGTACTATGGCCTACAGGTTAAGGTCTTAACTCTTACTCTGGCCTAATAGCTAAGGTCTTAACTCGTACTCTTGCCTAATAGCTAAGGTCTTAGACTCGTACTCTGGCCTAATGGTTACGGTCTTAACTCTTACTCTGGCCTACTGGTTAAGGTCTTAGACTATTACTCTGTCCTACTGGTTAAGGTCTTAACTCTTACTCTGGCCTAATAGCTAAGGTCTTAGACTCGTACTCTGGCCTAATAGCTAAGGTCTTAGACTCGTACTCTGGCCTAATGGTTAAGGTCTTAACTCTTACTCTGGCCTAATAGCTAAGGTCTTAGACTCGTACTCTGGCCTAATAGCTAAGGTCTTAACTCTTACTCTGGCCTACTGGTTAAGGTCTTAACTCTTACTCTGGCCTAATAGCTAAGGTCTTAGACTCGTACTCTGGCCTACTGGTTAAGGTCTTAACTCTTACTCTGGCCTACTGGTTAAGGTCTTAACTCTTACTCTGGCCTAATAGCTAAGGTCTTAACCTCGTACTCTGGCCTACAGGTTAAGGTCTTAGACTCTTACTCTGGCCTACTGGTTAAGGTCTTAACTCTTACTCTAGCCTAACAGCTAAGCTCTTAGACTCTTACTCTGGCCTACTGGTTAAGGTCTTAACTCTTACTCTGGCCTAATAGCTATGGTCTTAACTCTTACTCTGGCCTAATAGCTAAGGTCTTAACTCTTACTCTGGCCTAATAGCTAAGGTCTTAGACTCGTACTCTGGCCTACAGGTTAAGGTCTTAACTCTTACTCCGGCCTAATAGCTAAGGTCTTAGACTCGTACTCTGGCCTAATAGTTAAGGTCTTAACTCTTACTCTGGCCTACTGGTTAAGGTCTTAACTCTTACTCTGGCCTAATAGCTAAGGTCTTAGACTCGTACTATGGCCTACTGGTTAAGGTCTTAACTCTTACTCCAGCCTAACAGCTAAGGTCTTAACTCTTACTCTGCCCTAATGGTTAAGGTCTTAACTCTTACTCTGGCCTAATAGCTAAGGTCTTAGAGTCGTACTATGGCCTACAGGTTAAGGTCTTCACTCTTACTATGGCCTAATAGCTAAGGTCTTAACTCTTACTCTGGCCTAATAGCTAAGGTCTTAGACTCGTACTATGGCCTACTGGTTAAGGTCTTAACTCTTACTCTGGCCTACTGGTTAAGGTCTTAACTCTTACTCTGGCCTAATAGCTAAGGGCTTAGACCCATACTCTGGCCTACTAGTTAAGGTCTTACCTCTTACTCTGGCCTAATAGCTAAGGTCTTCGACTCGTACTCTGGCCTAATGGTTAAGGTCTTAACTCTGACTCTGGCCTACTGGTTAAGGTCTTAACTCTTACTCTGGCCTAATAGCTAAGGTCTTAGACTCGTACTTTGGCCTAATATCTAAGGTCTTAACTCTTACTCTGGCCTAATAGCTAAGGTCTTCGACTTGTACTCTGGCCTAATGGTTAAGGTCTTAACTCTTACTCTGGCCTAATAGCTAAGGTCTTAACTCTTACTCTGGCCTAATGGTTAAGGTCTTAACTCTTACTCTGGCCTAATAGCTAAGGTCTTAGACTCGTACTATGGCCTACAGGTTAAGGTCTTAACTCTTACTCTGGCCTAATAGCTAAGGTCTTAACTCTTACTCTGGCCTAATAGCTAAGGTCTTAACTCGTACTCTGGCCTAATAGCTAAGGTCTTAGACTCGTACTCTGGCCTAATGGTTACGGTCTTAACTCTTACTCTGGCCTACTGGTTAAGGTCTTAGACTATTACTCTGTCCTACTGGTTAAGGTCTTAACTCTTACTCTGGCCTAATAGCTAAGGTCTTAGACTCGTACTCTGGCCTAATAGCTAAGGTCCTAGACTCGTACTCTGGCCTAATGGTTAAGGTCTTAACTCTTACTCTGGCCTACTGGTTAAGGTCTTAACTCTTACTCTGGCCTAATGGTTAAGGTCTTAGACTCTTACTCTGGCCTACTGGTTAAGGTCTTAGACTCTTACTCTGTCCTACTGGTTAAGGTCTTAACTCTTACTCTGGCCTAATAGCTAAGGTCTTAGACTCGTACTCTGGCCTAATGGTTAAGGTCTTAACTCTTACTCTGGCCTAATAGCTAAGGTCTTAACTCTTATTCTGGCCTAATAGCTAAGGTCTTAACTCGTACTCTGGCCTAATAGCTAAGGTCTTAGACTCGTACTCTGGCCTAATGGTTACGGTCTTAACTCTTACTCTGGCCTACTGGTTAAGGTCTTAGACTATTACTCTGTCCTACTGGTTAAGGTCTTAACTCTTACTCTGGCCTAATAGCTAAGGTCTTAGACTCGTACTCTGGCCTAATAGCTAAGGTCTTAGACTCGTACTCTGGCCTAATAGCTAAGGTCTTAGACTCGTACTCTGGCCTAACAGCTAAGGTCTTAACTCTTACTCTGGCGTACTGGTTAAGGTCTTAACTCTTACTCTGGCCTAATAGCTAAGGTCTTAACTCTTACTCTGGCCTAATAGCTAAGGTCTTAACTCTTACTCTGGCCTAATAGCTAAGGTCTTAGACTCGTACTCTGGCCTAATAGCTAAGGTCTTAACTCTTACTCTGGCCTACTGGTTAAGGTCTTAACTCTTACTCTGGCCTAATAGCTAAGGTCTTAGACTCATAATCTGGCCTACTGGTTAAGGTCTTAACTCTTACTCTTGCCTACTGGTTAAGGTCTTAACACTTACTCTGGCCTAATAGCTAAGGTCTTAACCTCGTACTCTGGCCTACAGGTTAAGGTCTTAGACTCTTACTCTGGCCTACTGGTTAAGGTCTTAACTCTTACTCTGGCCTACTGGCTAAGGTCTTAGACTCTTACTCTGGCCTACTGGTTAAGGTCTTAACTCTTACTCTGGCCTACTGGTTAAGGTCTTAGACTCTTACTCTGGCCTACTGGTTAAGGTCTTAACTCTTACTCTGGCCTAATAGCTAAGGTCTTAGACTCGTACTCTGGCCTAATAGTTAAGGTCTTAACTCTTACTCTGGCCTAATAGCTAAGGTCTTAGACTCGTACTCTGGCCTAATGGTTAAGGTCTTAACTCTTACTCTGGCCTAATAGCTAAGGTCTTAACTCTTACTCTGGCCTAAGAGCTAAGGTCTTAGACTCGTACTCTGGCCTACAGGTTAAGGTCTTCACTCTTACTATGGCCTAATAGCTAAGGTCTTAACTCTTACTCTGGCCTAATAGCTAAGGTCTTAGACTCGTACTATGGCCTACTGGTTAAGGTCTTAACCCTTACTCTGGCCTACTGGTTAAGGTCTTAACTCTTACTCGGGCCTAATAGCTAAGGTCTTAGACTCGTACTCTGGCCTACTGGTTAAGGTCTTAACTCTTACTCTGTCCTAATAGCTAAGGTCTTCGAAACGTAATCTGGCCTAATGGTTAAGGTCTTAACTCTGACTCTGGCCTACTGGTTAAGGTCTTAACTCTTACTCTGGCCTAATAGCTAAGGTCTTAGACTCGTACTCTGGCCTAATATCTAAGGTCTTAACTCTTACTCTGGCCTAATAGCTAAGGTCTTCGACACGTACTCTGGCCTACAGGTTAAGGTCTTCACTCTTACTATGGCCTAATAGCTAAGGTCTTAACTCTTACTCTGGCCTATTAGCTAAGGTCTTAGACTCGTACTATGGCCTACTGGTTAAGGTCTTAACCCTTACTCTGGCCTACTGGTTAAGGTCTTAACTCTTACTCGGGCCTAATAGCTAAGGTCTTAGACTCGTACTCTGGCCTACTGGTTAAGGTCTTAACTCTTACTCTGTCCTAATAGCTAAGGTCTTCGAAACGTAATCTGGCCTAATGGTTAAGGTCTTAACTCTGACTCTGGCCTACTGGTTAAGGTCTTAACTCTTACTCTGGCCTAATAGCTAAGGTCTTAGACTCGTACTCTGGCCTAATATCTAAGGTCTTAACTCTTACTCTGGCCTAATAGCTAAGGTCTTCGACACGTACTCTGGCCTAATGGTTAAGGTCTTAACTCTTATTCTGGCCTAATAGCTAAGGTCTTAACTCTTACTCTGGCCTAATGGTTAAGGTCTTAACTCTTACTCTGGCCTAATAGCTAAGGTCTTAGACTCGTACTATGGCCTACAGTTTAAGGTCTTAACTCTTACTCTGGCCTAATAGCTAAGGTCTTAACTCTTACTCTGGCCTAATAGCTAAGGTCTTAATAGCTAAGGTCTTAGACTCGTACTCTGGCCTAATGGTTACGGTCTTAACTCTTACTCTGGCCTACTGGTTAAGGTCTTAGACTATTACTCTGTCCTACTGGTTAAGGTCTTAACTCTTACTCTGGCCTAATAGCTAAGGTCTTAGACTCGTACTCTGGCCTAATAGCTAAGGTCTTAGACCCGTACTCTGGCCTAATGGTTAAGGTCTTAACTCTTACTCTGGCCTAATAGCTAAGGTCTTAGACTCGTACTCTGGCCTAATTGCTAAGGTCTTAACTCTTACTCTGGCCTACTGGTTAAGGTCTTAACTCTTACTCTGGCCTAATAGCTAAGGTCTTAGACTCGTACTCTGGCCTACTGGTTAAGGTCTTAACTCTTACTCTGGCCTACTGGTTAAGGTCTTAACTCTTACTCTGGCCTAATAGCTAAGGTCTTAACCTCGTACTCTGGCCTACAGGTTAAGGTCTTAGACTCCTACTCTGGCCTACTGGTTAAGGTCTTAACTCTTACTCTGGCCTAACAGCTAAGCTCTTAGACTCGTACTCTGGCCTAATGGTTAAGGTCTTAACTCTTACTCTGGCCTAATAGCTAAGGTCTTAACTCTTACTCTGGCCTAATAGCTAAGGTCTTAGACTCGTACTATGGCCTACAGGTTAAGGTCTTAACTCTTACACTCGCCTACAGGTTAAGGTCTTAACTCTTACTCTGGCCTACTGGTTAAGGTCTTAACTCTTACTCTTGCCTACTGGTTAAGGTCTTAACACTTACTCTGGCCTAATAGCTAAGGTCTTAACCTCGTACTCTGGCCTACAGGTTAAGGTCTTAGACTCTTACTCTGGCCTACTGGTTAAGGTCTTAACTCTTACTCTGGCCTACTGGCTAAGGTCTTAGACTCTTACTCTGGCCTACTGGTTAAGGTCTTAACTCTTACTCTGGCCTACTGGTTAAGGTCTTAGACTCTTACTCTGGCCTACTGGTTAAGGTCTTAACTCTTACTCTGGCCTACTAGCTAAGGTCTTAGACTCGTACTCTGGCCTACAGGTTAAGGTCTTAACTCTTACTCCGGCCTAATAGCTAAGGTCTTAGACTCGTACTCTGGCCTAATAGTTAAGGTCTTAACTCTTACTCTGGCCTAATAGCTAAGGTCTTAGACTCGTACTCTGGCCTAATGGTTAAGGTCTTAACTCTTACTCTGGCCTAATAGCTAAGGTCTTAACTCGTACTCTGGCCTAATAGCTAAGGTCTTAGACTCGTACTCTGGCCTAATGGTTACGGTCTTAACTCTTACTCTGGCCTACTGGTTAAGGTCTTAGACTATTACTCTGTCCTACTGGTTAAGGTCTTAACTCTTACTCTGGCCTAATAGCTAAGGTCTTAGACTCGTACTCTGGCCTAATAGCTAAGGTCTTAGACTCGTACTCTGGCCTAATAGCTAAGGTCTTAGACTCGTACTCTGGCCTAACAGCTAAGGTCTTAACTCTTACTCTGGCGTACTGGTTAAGGTCTTAACTCTTACTCTGGCCTAATAGCTAAGGTCTTAACTCTTACTCTGGCCTAATAGCTAAGGTCTTAACTCTTACTCTGGCCTAATAGCTAAGGTCTTAGACTCGTACTCTGGCCTAATAGCTAAGGTCTTAACTCTTACTCTGGCCTACTGGTTAAGGTCTTAACTCTTACTCTGGCCTAATAGCTAAGGTCTTAGACTCATAATCTGGCCTACTGGTTAAGGTCTTAACTCTTACTCTTGCCTACTGGTTAAGGTCTTAACACTTACTCTGGCCTAATAGCTAAGGTCTTAACCTCGTACTCTGGACTACAGGTTAAGGTCTTAGACTCTTACTCTGGCCTACTGGTTAAGGTCTTAACTCTTACTCTGGCCTACTGGCTAAGGTCTTAGACTCTTACTCTGGCCTACTGGTTAAGGTCTTAACTCTTACTCTGGCCTACTGGTTAAGGTCTTAGACTCTTACTCTGGCCTACTGGTTAAGGTCTTAACTCTTACTCTGGCCTAATAGCTAAGGTCTTAGACTCGTACTCTGGCCTAATAGTTAAGGTCTTAACTCTTACTCTGGCCTAATAGCTAAGGTCTTAGACTCGTACTCTGGCCTAATGGTTAAGGTCTTAACTCTTACTCTGGCCTAATAGCTAAGGTCTTAACTCTTACTCTGGCCTAAGAGCTAAGGTCTTAGACTCGTACTCTGGCCTACAGGTTAAGGTCTTCACTCTTACTATGGCCTAATAGCTAAGGTCTTAACTCTTACTCTGGCCTAATAGCTAAGGTCTTAGACTCGTACTATGGCCTACTGGTTAAGGTCTTAACCCTTACTCTGGCCTACTGGTTAAGGTCTTAACTCTTACTCGGGCCTAATAGCTAAGGTCTTAGACTCGTACTCTGGCCTACTGGTTAAGGTCTTAACTCTTACTCTGTCCTAATAGCTAAGGTCTTCGAAACGTAATCTGGCCTAATGGTTAAGGTCTTAACTCTGACTCTGGCCTACTGGTTAAGGTCTTAACTCTTACTCTGGCCTAATAGCTAAGGTCTTAGACTCGTACTCTGGCCTAATATCTAAGGTCTTAACTCTTACTCTGGCCTAATAGCTAAGGTCTTCGACACGTACTCTGGCCTAATGGTTAAGGTCTTAACTCTTATTCTGGCCTAATAGCTAAGGTCTTAACTCTTACTCTGGCCTAATGGTTAAGGTCTTAACTCTTACTCTGGCCTAATAGCTAAGGTCTTAGACTCGTACTATGGCCTACAGTTTAAGGTCTTAACTCTTACTCTGGCCTAATAGCTAAGGTCTTAACTCTTACTCTGGCCTAATAGCTAAGGTCTTAATAGCTAAGGTCTTAGACTCGTACTCTGGCCTAATGGTTACGGTCTTAACTCTTACTCTGGCCTACTGGTTAAGGTCTTAGACTATTACTCTGTCCTACTGGTTAAGGTCTTAACTCTTACTCTGGCCTAATAGCTAAGGTCTTAGACTCGTACTCTGGCCTAATAGCTAAGGTCTTAGACCCGTACTCTGGCCTAATGGTTAAGGTCTTAACTCTTACTCTGGCCTAATAGCTAAGGTCTTAGACTCGTACTCTGGCCTAATTGCTAAGGTCTTAACTCTTACTCTGGCCTACTGGTTAAGGTCTTAACTCTTACTCTGGCCTAATAGCTAAGGTCTTAGACTCGTACTCTGGCCTACTGGTTAAGGTCTTAACTCTTACTCTGGCCTACTGGTTAAGGTCTTAACTCTTACTCTGGCCTAATAGCTAAGGTCTTAACCTCGTACTCTGGCCTACAGGTTAAGGTCTTAGACTCTTACTCTGGCCTACTGGTTAAGGTCTTAACTCTTACTCTGGCCTAACAGCTAAGCTCTTAGACTCGTACTCTGGCCTAATGGTTAAGGTCTTCACTCTTACTCTGGCCTAATAGCTAAGGTCTTAACTCTTACTCTGGCCTAATAGCTAAGGTCTTAGACTCGTACTATGGCCTACAGGTTAAGGTCTTAACTCTTACACTCGCCTACAGGTTAAGGTCTTAACTCTTACTCTGGCCTACTGGTTAAGGTCTTAACTCTTACTCTTGCCTACTGGTTAAGGTCTTAACACTTACTCTGGCCTAATAGCTAAGGTCTTAACCTCGTACTCTGGCCTACAGGTTAAGGTCTTAGACTCTTACTCTGGCCTACTGGTTAAGGTCTTAACTCTTACTCTGGCCTACTGGCTAAGGTCTTAGACTCTTACTCTGGCCTACTGGTTAAGGTCTTAACTCTTACTCTGGTCTACTGGTTAAGGTCTTAGACTCTTACTCTGGCCTACTGGTTAAGGTCTTAACTCTTACTCTGGCCTACTAGCTAAGGTCTTAGACTCGTACTCTGGCCTACAGGTTAAGGTCTTAACTCTTACTCCGGCCTAATAGCTAAGGTCTTAGACTCGTACTCTGGCCTAATAGTTAAGGTCTTAACTCTTACTCTGGCCTAATAGCTAAGGTCTTAGACTCGTACTCTGGCCTAATGGTTAAGGTCTTAACTCTTACTCTGGCCTAATAGCTAAGGTCTTAACTCTTACTCTGGCCTAAGAGCTAAGGTCTTAGACTCGTACTCTGGCCTAATGGTTAAGGTCTTAACTCTTACTCCAGCCTAATAGCTAAGGTCTTAGACTCGTACTATGGCCTACAGGTTAAGGTCTTCACTCTTACTATGGCCTAATAGCTAAGGTCTTAACTCTTACTCTGGCCTAATAGCTAAGGTCTTAGACTCGTACTATGGCCTACTGGTTAAGGTCTTAACCCTTACTCTGGCCTACTGGTTAAGGTCTTAACTCTTACTCGGGCCTAATAGCTAAGGTCTTAGACTCGTACTCTGGCCTACTGGTTAAGGTCTTAACTCTTACTCTGTCCTAATAGCTAAGGTCTTCGAAACGTAATCTGGCCTAATGGTTAAGGTCTTAACTCTGACTCTGGCCTACTGGTTAAGGTCTTAACTCTTACTCTGGCCTAATAGCTAAGGTCTTAGACTCGTACTCTGGCCTAATATCTAAGGTCTTAACTCTTACTCTGGCCTAATAGCTAAGGTCTTCGACACGTACTCTGGCCTAATGGTTAAGGTCTTAACTCTTATTCTGGCCTAATAGCTAAGGTCTTAACTCTTACTCTGGCCTAATGGTTAAGGTCTTAACTCTTACTCTGGCCTAATAGCTAAGGTCTTAGACTCGTACTATGGCCTACAGGTTAAGGTCTTAACTCTTACTCTGGCCTAATAGCTAAGGTCTTAACTCTTACTCTGGCCTAATAGCTAAGGTCTTAATAGCTAAGGTCTTAGACTCGTACTCTGGCCTAATGGTTACGGTCTTAACTCTTACTCTGGCCTACTGGTTAAGGTCTTAGACTATTACTCTGTCCTACTGGTTAAGGTCTTAACTCTTACTCTGGCCTAATAGCTAAGGTCTTAGACTCGTACTCTGGCCTAATAGCTAAGGTCTTAGACTCGTACTCTGGCCTAATGGTTAAGGTCTTAACTCTTACTCTGGCCTAATAGCTAAGGTCTTAGACTCGTACTCTGGCCTAATTGCTAAGGTCTTAACTCTTACTCTGGCCTACTGGTTAAGGTCTTAACTCTTACTCTGGCCTAATAGCTAAGGTCTTAGACTCGTACTCTGGCCTACTGGTTAAGGTCTTAACTCTTACTCTGGCCTACTGGTTAAGGTCTTAACTCTTACTCTGGCCTAATAGCTAAGGTCTTAACCTCGTACTCTGGCCTACAGGTTAAGGTCTTAGACTCTTACTCTGGTCTACTGGTTAAGGTCTTAACTCTTACTCTGGCCTAACAGCTAAGCTCTTAGACTCGTACTCTGGCCTAATGGTTAAGGTCTTAACTCTTACTCTGGCCTAATAGCTAAGGTCTTAACTCTTACTCTGGCCTAATAGCTAAGGTCTTAGACTCGTACTATGGCCTACAGGTTAAGGTCTTAACTCTTACACTCGCCTACAGGTTAAGGTCTTAACTCTTACTCTGGCCTACAGGTTAAGGTCGTAACTCTTACTCTGGCCTACTGGTTAAGGTCTTAACTCTTACTCTGGCCTAATAGCTAAGGTCTTAGACTCGTACTCTGGCCTACAGGTTAAGGTCTTAACTCTTACTCTGGCCTACTGGTTAAGGTCTTAACTCTTACTCAGGCCTAATAGCTAAGGTCTTAAATCTTACTCTGGCCTAATAGCTAAGGTCTTAACTCTTACTCTGGCCTAATAGCTAAGGTCATAGATTCGTACTCTGGCCTAATGGTTAAGGTCTTAACTCTTACTCTGGCCTAATAGCTAAGGTCTTAACTCTTACTCTGGCCTAATAGCTAAGGTCTTAGACTCGTACTCTAATGGTTAAGGTCTTTACTCTTACTCTGTCCTAATAGCTAAGGTATTAACTCTTACTCTGGCATGATAGCTAAGGTTTTAGACTCGTACTCTGGCATAATGGTTAAGGTCTTAACTCTTACTCTGGCCTACTGGTTAAGGTCTTAACTCTTATTCTGGCCTAATGGTAAAGGTCTTAGACTCTTACTCTGGCCTACTGGTTATGGTCTTAGACTCTTACTCTGGCCTAATAGCTAAGGTCTTAACTCTTACTCTGGCCTAATAGCTAAGGTCTTAACTCTTACTCTGGCCTACAGGTTAAGGTCTTAACTCTTACTCTGGCCTAAGAGCTAAGGTCTTAACTCTTACTCTGGCCTAATAGCTAAGGTCTTAGACTCGTATTATGGCCTACTGGTTAAGGTCTTAACTCTTACTCCAGCCTAATAGCTAAGGTCTTAACTCTTACTCTGGCCTAATGGTTAAGGTCTTAACTCTTACTCTGGCCTAATAGCTAAGGTCTTAGACTCGTACTATGGCCTACAGGTTAAGGTCTTCACTCTTACAATGGCCTAATAGCTAAGGTCTTAACTCTTACTCTGGCCTAATAGCTAATGTCTTAGACTCGTACTATGGCCTACTGGTTAAGATCTTAACTCTTACTCTGGCCTACTGGTTAAGGTCTTAACTCTTACTCTGGCCTAATAGCTAAGGTCTTAGACTCGTACTCTGGCCTACTGGTTAAGGTCTTAACTCTTACTCTGGCCTAATAGCTAAGGTCTTCGACTCGTACTCTGGCCTAATGGTTAAGGTCTTAACTCTGACTCTGGCCTACTGGTTAAGGTCTTAACTCTTACTCTGGCCTAATAGCTAAGGTCTTAGACTCGTACTCTGGCCTAATATCTAAGGTCTTAACTCTTACTCTGGCCTAATAGCGAAGGTCTTCGACACGTACTCTGGCCTAATGGTTAAGGTCTTAACTCTTACTCTGGCCTAATAGCTAAGGTCTTAACTCTTACTCTGGCCTAATGGTTAAGGTCTTAACTCTTACTCTGGCCTAATAGCTAAGGTCTTAGACTCGTAGTATGGCCTACAGGTTAAGGTCTTAACTCTTACTCTGGCCTAATAGCTAAGGTCTTAACTCTTACTCTGGCCTAATAGCTAAGGTCTTAACTCGTACTCTTGCCTAATAGCTAAGGTCTTAGACTCGTACTCTGGCCTAATGGTTACGGTCTTAACTCTTACTCTGGCCTGCTGGTTAAGGTCTTAGACTATTACTCTGTCCTACTGGTTAAGGTCTTAACTCTTACTCTGGCCTAATAGCTAAGGTCTTAGACTCGTACTCTGGCCTAATAGCTAAGGTCTTAGACTCGTACTCTGGCCTAATGGTTAAGGTCTTAACTCTTACTCTGGCCTAATAGCTAAGGTCTTAGACTCGTACTCTGGCCTAATAGCTAAGGTCTTAACTCTTACTCTGGCCTACTGGTTAAGGTCTTAACTCTTACTCTGGCCTAATAGCTAAGGTCTTAGACTCGTACTCTGGCCTACTGGTTAAGGTCTTAACTCTTACTCTGGCCTACTGGTTAAGGTCTTAACTCTTACTCTGGCCTAATAGCTAAGGTCTTAACCTCGTACTCTGGCCTACAGGTTAAGGTCTTAGACTCTTACTCTGGCCTACTGGTTAAGGTCTTAACTCTTACTCTGGCCTAACAGCTAAGCTCTTAGACTCTTACTCTGGCCTACTGGTTAAGGTCTTAACTCTTACTCTGGCCTAATAGCTAAGGTCTTAACTCTTACTCTGGCCTAATAGCTAAGGTCTTAACTCTTACTCTGGCCTAATAGCTAAGGTCTTAGACTCGTACTCTGGCCTACAGGTTAAGGTCTTAACTCTTACTCTGGCCTAATAGCTAAGGTCTTAGACTCGTACTCTGGCCTACTGGTTAAGGTCTTAACTCTTACTCCAGCCTAATAGCTAAGGTCTTAACTCTTACTCTGCCCTAATGGTTAAGGTCTTAACTCTTACTCTGGCCTAATAGCTAAGGTCTTAACCTCGTACTCTGGCCTACAGGTTAAGGTCTTAGACTCTTACTCTGGCCTACTGGTTAAGGTCTTAACTCTTACTCTGGCCTAACAGCTAAGCTCTTAGACTCTTACTCTGGCCTACTGGTTAAGGTCTTAACTCTTACTCTGGCCTAATAGCTAAGGTCTTAACTCTTACTCTGGCCTAATAGCTAAGGTCTTAACTCTTACTCTGGCCTAATAGCTAAGGTCTTAGACTCGTACTCTGGCCTACAGGTTAAGGTCTTAACTCTTACTCTGGCCTAATAGCTAAGGTCTTAGACTCGTACTCTGGCCTACTGGTTAAGGTCTTAACTCTTACTCCAGCCTAATAGCTAAGGTCTTAACTCTTACTCTGCCCTAATGGTTAAGGTCTTAACTCTTACTCTGGCCTAATAGCTAAGGTCTTAGACTCGTACTATGGCCTACAGGTTAAGGTCTTCACTCTTACTATGGCCTAATAGCTAAGGTCTTAACTCTTACTCTGGCCTAATAGCTAAGGTCTTAGACTCGTACTATGGCCTACTGGTTAAGGTCTTAACTCTTACTCTGGCCTAATAGCTAAGGTCTTCGACTCGTACTCTGGCCTAATGGTTAAGGTCTTAACTCTGACTCTGGCCTACTGGTTAAGGTCTTAACTCTTACTCTGGCCTAATAGCTAAGGTCTTAGACTCGTACTCTGGCCTAATATCTAAGGTCTTAACTCTTACTCTGGCCTAATAGCTAAGGTCTTCGACTCGTACTCTGGCCTAATGGTTAAGGTCTTAACTCTTACTCTGGCCTAATAGCTAAGGTCTTCGACTCGTACTCTGGCATAATGGTTAAGGTCTTAACTCTTACTCTGGCCTAATAGCTAAGGTCTTAACTCTTACTCTGGCCTAATGGTTAAGGTCTTAACTCTTACTCTGGCCTAATAGCTAAGGTCTTAGACTCGTACTCTGGCCTACTGGTTAAGGTCTTAACTCTTACTCTGGCCTAATAGCTAAGGTCTTAACTCTTACTCTGGCCTAATAGCTAAGGTCTTAACTCGTACTCTGGCCTAATAGCTAAGGTCTTAGACTCGTACTCTGGCCTAATGGTTAAGGTCTTAGACTATTACTCTGTCCTACTGGTTAAGGTCTTAACTCTTACTCTGGCCTAATAGCTAAGGTCTTAGACTTGTACTCTGGCCTAATAGCTAAGGTCCTAGACTCGTACTCTGGCCTAATGGTTAAGGTCTTAACTCTTACACTGGCCTACTGGTTAAGGTCTTAACTCTTACTCTGGCCTAATGGTTAAGGTCTTAGACTCTTACTCTGGCCTACTGGTTAAGGTCTTAGACTCTTACTCTGTCCTACTGGTTAAGGTCTTAACTCTTATTCTGGCCTAATAGCTAAGGTCTTAGACTCGTACTCTGGCCTAATGGTTAAGGTCTTAACTCTTACTCTGGCCTAATAGCTAAGGTCTTAAGTCTTACTCTGGCCTAATAGCTAAGGTCTTAACTCTTACTCTGGCCTACTGGTTAAGGTCTTAACTCTTACTCTGGCCTAATAGCTAAGGTCTTAGACTCGTACTATGGCCTACTGGTTAAGGTCTTAACTCTTACTCTGGCCTAATAGCTAAGGTCTTAGACTCGTACTCTGGCCTAATGGTTAAGGTCTTAACTCTTACTCTGGCCTAATAGCTAAGGTCTTAACTCTTACTCTGGCCTAATAGCTAAGGTCTTAGACTCGTACTATGGCCTACAGGTTAAGGTCTTAACTCTTACACTCGCCTACAGGTTAAGGTCTTAACTCTTACTCTGGCCTACAGCTTAAGGTCTTAACTCTTACTCTGGCCTACTGGTTAAGGTCTTAACTCTTACTCTGGCCTAATAGCTAAGGTCTGAGACTCGTACTCTGGCCTACAGGTTAAGGTCTTAACTCTTACTTTGGCCTACTGGTTAAGGTCTTAACTCTTACTCAGGCCTAATAGCTAAGGTCTTAAATCTTACTCTGGCCTAATAGGTAAGGTCTTAACTCTTACTCTGGCCTAATAGCTAAGGTCATAGACTCGTACTCTGGCCTAATGGTTAAGGTCTTAACTCTTACTCTGGCCTAATAGCTAAGGTCTTAACTCTTACTCTGGCCTAATAGCTAAGGTCTTAGACTCGTACTCTAATGGTTAAAGTCTTAACTCTAAATCTGGCCTAATAGCTAAGGTATTACCTCTTACTCTGGCATGATAGCTAAGGTCTTAGACTCGTACTCTGGCCTAATGGTTAAGGTCTTAACTCTTACTCTGGCCTACTGGTTAAGGTCTTAACTGTTACTCTGGCCTAATGGTAAAGGTCTTAGACTCTTACTCTGGCCTACTGGTTATGGTCTTAGACTCTTACTCTGGGCTAATAGCTAAGGTCTTAACTCTTACTCTGGCCTAATAGCTAAGGTCTTAGACTCGTACTATGGCCTACAGGTTAAGGTCTTCACTCTTACTATGGCCTAATAGCTAAGGTCTTAACTCTTACTCTGGCCTAATAGCTAAGGTCTTAGACTCGTACTATGGCCTACTGGTTAAGGTCTTAACTCTTACTCTGGCCTACTGGTTAAGGTCTTAACTCTTACTCTGGCCTAATAGCTAAGGTCTTAGACTCATACTCTGGCCTACTGGTTAAGGTCTTACCTCTTACTCTGGCCTAATAGCTAAGGTCTTCGACTCGTACTCTGGCCTAATGGTTAAGGTCTTAACTCTGACTCTGGCCTACTGGTTAAGGTCTTAACTCTTACTCAGGCCTAATAGCTAAGGTCTTAGACTCGTACTCTGGCCTAATATCTAAGGTCTTAACTCTTACTCTGGCCTAATAGCTAAGGTCTTCGACTTGTACTCTGGCCTAATGGTTAAGGTCTTAACTCTTACTCTGGCCTAATAGCTAAGGTCTTAACTCTTACTCTGGCCTAATGGTTAAGGTCCTAACTCTTACTCTGGCATAATAGCTAAGGTCTTAGACTCGTACTATGTCCTACAGGTTAAGGTCTTAACTCTTACTCTGGCCTAATAGCTAAGGTCTTAACTCGTACTCTGGCCTAATAGCTAAGGTCCTAGACTCGTACTCTGGCCTAATGGTTAAGGTCTTAACTCTTACTCTGGCCTAATAGGTAAGGTCTTAACTCTTACTCTGGCCTAATAGCTAAGGTCATAGACTCGTACTCTGGCCTAATGGTTAAGGTCTTAACTCTTACTCTGGCCTAATAGCTAAGGTCCTAACTCTTACTCTGGCCTAATAGCTAAGGTCTTAGACTCGTACTCTAATGGTTAAAGTCTTAACTCTAAATCTGGCCTAATAGCTAAGGTATTAACTCTTACTCTGGCATGATAGCTAAGGTCTTAGACTCGTACTCTGGCCTAATGGTTAAGGTCTTAACTCTTACTCTGGCCTACTGGATAAGGTCTTAACTGTTACTCTGGCCTAATGGTAAAGGTCTTAGACTCTTACTCTGGCCTACTGGTTATGGTCTTAGACTCTTACTCTGGGCTAATAGCTAAGGTCTTAACTCTTACTCTGGCCTAATAGCTAAGGTCTTAGACTCGTACTATGGCCTACAGGTTAAGGTCTTCACTCTTACTATGGCCTAATAGCTAAGGTCTTAACTCTTACTCTGGCCTAATAGCTAAGGTCTTAGACTCGTACTATGGCCTACTGGTTAAGGTCTTAACTCTTACTCTGGCCTACTGGTTAAGGTCTTAACTCTTACTCTGGCCTAATAGCTAAGGTCTTAGACTCGTACTCTGGCCTACTGGTTAAGGTCTTACCTCTTACTCTGGCCTAATAGCTAAGGTCTTCGACTCGTACTCTGGCCTAATGGTTAAGGTCTTAACTCTGACTCTGGCCTACTGGTTAAGGTCTTAACTCTTACTCAGGCCTAATAGCTAAGGTCTTAGACTCGTACTCTGGCCTAATATCTAAGGTCTTAACTCTTACTCTGGCCTAATAGCTAAGGTCTTCGACTTGTACTCTGGCCTAATGGTTAAGGTCTTAACTCTTACTCTGGCCTAATAGCTAAGGTCTTAACTCTTACTCTGGCCTAATGGTTAAGGTCCTAACTCTTACTCTGGCATAATAGCTAAGGTCTTAGACTCGTACTATGTCCTACAGGTTAAGGTCTTAACTCTTACTCTGGCCTAATAGCTAAGGTCTTAACTCGTACTCTGGCCTAATAGCTAAGGTCCTAGACTCGTACTCTGGCCTAATGGTTAAGGTCTTAACTTTTACTCTGGCCTACTGGTTAAGGTCTTAATTCTTACTCTGGCCTAATGGTTAAGGTCTTAGACTCTTACTCTGGCCTACTGGTTAAGGTCTTAGACACTTACTCTGTCCTACTGGTTAAGGTCTTAACTCTTACTCTGGCCTAATAGCTAAGGTCTTAGACTCGTACTCTGGCCTAATGGTTAAGGTCTTAACTCTTACTCTGGCCTAATAGCTAAGGTCTTAACTCTTACTCTGGCCTAATAGCTAAGGTCTTAACTCTTACTCTGGCCTACTGGTTAAGGTCTTAACTCTTACTATGGCCTAATAGCTAAGGTCTTAGACTCGTACTATGGCCTACTGGTTAAGGTCTTAACTCTTACTCTGGCCTAATAGCTAAGGTCTTAGACTCGTACTCTGGCCTAATGGTTAAGGTCTTAACTCTTACTCTGGCCTAATAGCTAAGGTCTTAACTCTTACTCTGGCCTAATAGCTAAGGCGTTAGATTCGTACTATGGCCTACAGGTTAAGGTCTTAACTCTTACACTCGCCTACAGGTTAAGGTCTTAACTCTTACTCTGGCCTACAGCTTAAGGTCTTAACTCTTACTCTGGCCTAATAGCTAGGGTCTTAGACTCGTACTCTGGCCTACAGGTTAAGGTCTTAACTCTTACTCTGGCCTACTGGTTAAGGTCTTAACTCTTACTCAGGCCTAATAGCTAAGGTCTTAAATCTTACTCTGGCCTAATAGCTAAGGTCTTAACTCTTACTCTGGCCTAATAGCTAAGGTCATAGACTCGTACTCTGGCCTAATGGTTAAGGTCTTAACTCTTACTCTGGCCTAATAGCTAAGGTCTTAACTCTTACTCTGGCCTAATAGCTAAGGTCTTAGACTCGTACTCTAATGGTTAAGGTCTTAACTCTTACTCTGGCCTAATTGCTAAGGTATTAACTCTTACTCTGGCATGATAGCTAAGGTCTTAGACTCGTACTCTGGCCTAATGGTTAAGGTCTTAACTCTTACTCTGGCCTACTGGTTAAGGTCTTAACTCTTACTCTGGCCTAATGGTAAAGGTCTTAGACTCTTACTCTGGCCTACTGGTTATGGTCTTAGACTCTTGCTCTGGGCTAATAGCTAAGGTCTTAACTCTTACTCTGGCCTAATAGCTAATGTCTTAACTCTTACTCTGGCCTAATAGCTAAGGTCTTAGACTCGTACTATGGCCTACTGGTTAAGGTCTTAACTCTTACTCCAGCCTAATAGCTAAGGTCTTAACTCTTACTCTGGCCTAATGGTTAAGGTCTTAACTCTTACTCTGGCCTAATAGCTAAGGTCTTAGACTCGTACTATGGCCTACTGGTTAAGGTCTTAACTCTTACTCTGGCCTACTGGTTAAGGTCTTAACTCTTACTCTGGCCTAATAGCTAAGGTCTTAGACTCGTACTCTGGCCTACTGGTTAAGGTCT
The DNA here is from genome assembly GCF_964204655.1 of Triturus cristatus. Classification (NCBI taxonomy): domain Eukaryota; kingdom Metazoa; phylum Chordata; class Amphibia; order Caudata; family Salamandridae; genus Triturus; species Triturus cristatus. The sequence continues at coordinate 239,714,374 of NC_140580.1, read as the reverse complement.
TAACTCTTACTCTGGCCTAATAGCTAAGGTCTTCGACTCGTACTCTGGCCTAATGGTTAAGGTCTTAACTCTGACTCTGGCCTACTGGTTAAGGTCTTAACTCTTACTCTGGCCTAATAGCTAAGGTCTTAACTCTTACTCTGGCCTAATGGTTAAGGTCCTAGACTCGTACTCTGGCCTAATGGTTAAGGTCTTAACTCTTACTCTGGCCTACTGGTTAAGGTCTTAATTCTTACTCTGGCCTAATGGTTAAGGTCTTAGACTCTTACTCTGGCCTACTGGTTAAGGTCTTAGACTCTTACTCTGTCCTACTGGTTAAGGTCTTAACTCTTACTCTGGCCTAATAGCTAAGGTCTTAGACTCGTACTCTGGCCTAATGGTTAAGGTCTTAACTCTTACTCTGGCCTAATAGCTAAGGTCTTAACTCTTACTCTGGCCTAAGCTAAGGTCTTAACTCTTACTCTGGCCTACTGGTTAAGGTCTTAACTCTTACTATGGCCTAATAGCTAAGGTCTTAGACTCGTACTATGGCCTACTGGTTAAGGTCTTAACTCTTACTCTGGCCTAATAGCTAAGGTCTTAGACTCGTACTCTGGCCTAATGGTTAAGGTCTTAACTCTTACTCTGGCCTAATAGCTAAGGTCTTAACTCTTACTCTGGCCTAATAGCTAAGGCGTTAGATTCGTACTATGGCCTACAGGTTAAGGTCTTAACTCTTACACTCGCCTACAGGTTAAGGTCTTAACTCTTACTCTGGCCTACAGCTTAAGGTCTTAACTCTTACTCTGGCCTAATAGCTAGGGTCTTAGACTCGTACTCTGGCCTACAGGTTAAGGTCTTAACTCTTACTCTGGCCTACTGGTTAAGGTCTTAACTCTTACTCAGGCCTAATAGCTAAGGTCTTAAATCTTACTCTGGCCTAATAGCTAAGGTCTTAACTCTTACTCTGGCCTAATAGCTAAGGTCATAGACTCGTACTCTGGCCTAATGGTTAAGGTCTTAACTCTTACTCTGGCCTAATAGCTAAGGTCTTAACTCTTACTCTGGCCTAATAGCTAAGGTCTTAGACTCGTACTCTAATGGTTAAGGTCTTAACTCTTACTCTGGCCTAATAGCTAAGGTATTAACTCTTACTCTGGCATGATAGCTAAGGTCTTAGACTCGTACTCTGGCCTAATGGTTAAGGTCTTAACTCTTACTCTGGCCTACTGGTTAAGGTCTTAACTCTTACTCTGGCCTAATGGTAAAGGTCTTAGACTCTTACTCTGGCCTACTGGTTATGGTCTTAGACTCTTACTCTGGGCTAATAGCTAAGGTCTTAACTCTTACTCTGGCCTAATAGCTAATGTCTTAACTCTTACTCTGGCCTAATAGCTAAGGTCTTAGACTCGTACTATGGCCTACTGGTTAAGGTCTTAACTCTTACTCCAGCCTAATAGCTAAGGTCTTAACTCTTACTCTGGCCTAATGGTTAAGGTCTTAACTCTTACTCTGGCCTAATAGCTAAGGTCTTAGACTCGTACTCTGGCCTACAGGTTAAGGTCTTAACTCTTACTCCGGCCTAATAGCTAAGGTCTTAGACTCGTACTCTGGCCTAATAGTTAAGGTCTTAACTCTTACTCTGGCCTACTGGTTAAGGTCTTAACTCTTACTCTGGCCTAATAGCTAAGGTCTTAGACTCGTACTATGGCCTACTGGTTAAGGTCTTAACTCTTACTCCAGCCTAACAGCTAAGGTCTTAACTCTTACTCTGCCCTAATGGTTAAGGTCTTAACTCTTACTCTGGCCTAATAGCTAAGGTCTTAGAGTCGTACTATGGCCTACAGGTTAAGGTCTTCACTCTTACTATGGCCTAATAGCTAAGGTCTTAACTCTTACTCTGGCCTAATAGCTAAGGTCTTAGACTCGTACTATGGCCTACTGGTTAAGGTCTTAACTCTTACTCTGGCCTACTGGTTAAGGTCTTAACTCTTACTCTGGCCTAATAGCTAAGGGCTTAGACCCATACTCTGGCCTACTGGTTAAGGTCTTACCTCTTACTCTGGCCTAATAGCTAAGGTCTTCGACTCGTACTCTGGCCTAATGGTTAAGGTCTTAACTCTGACTCTGGCCTACTGGTTAAGGTCTTAACTCTTACTCTGGCCTAATAGCTAAGGTCTTAGACTCGTACTCTGGCCTAATATCTAAGGTCTTAACTCTTACTCTGGCCTAATAGCTAAGGTCTTCGACTTGTACTCTGGCCTAATGGTTAAGGTCTTAACTCTTACTCTGGCCTAATAGCTAAGGTCTTAACTCTTACTCTGGCCTAATGGTTAAGGCCTTAACTCTTACTCTGGCCTAATAGCTAAGGTCTTAGACTCGTACTATGGCCTACAGGTTAAGGTCTTAACTCTTACTCTGGCCTAATAGCTAAGGTCTTAACTCTTACTCTGGCCTAATAGCTAAGGTCTTAACTCGTACTCTGGCCTAATAGCTAAGGTCTTAGACTCGTACTCTGGCCTAATGGTTACGGTCTTAACTCTTACTCTGGCCTACTGGTTAAGGTCTTAGACTATTACTCTGTCCTACTGGTTAAGGTCTTAACTCTTACTCTGGCCTAATAGCTAAGGTCTTAGACTCGTACTCTGGCCTAATAGCTAAGGTCCTAGACTCGTACTCTGGCCTAATGGTTAAGGTCTTAACTCTTACTCTGGCCTACTGGTTAAGGTCTTAACTCTTACTCTGGCCTAATGGTTAAGGTCTTAGACTCTTACTCTGGCCTACTGGTTAAGGTCTTAGACTCTTACTCTGTCCTACTGGTTAAGGTCTTAACTCTTACTCTGGCCTAATAGCTAAGGTCTTAGACTCGTACTCTGGCCTAATGGTTAAGGTCTTAACTCTTACTCTGGCCTAATAGCTAAGGTCTTAACTCTTATTCTGGCCTAATAGCTAAGGTCTTAACTCGTACTCTGGCCTAATAGCTAAGGTCTTAGACTCGTACTCTGGCCTAATGGTTACGGTCTTAACTCTTACTCTGGCCTACTGGTTAAGGTCTTAGACTATTACTCTGTCCTACTGGTTAAGGTCTCAACTCTTACTCTGGCCTAATAGCTAAGGTCTTAGACTCGTACTCTGGCCTAATAGCTAAGGTCTTAGACTCGTACTCTGGCCTAATAGCTAAGGTCTTAGACTCGTACTCTGGCCTAACAGCTAAGGTCTTAACTCTTACTCTGGCGTACTGGTTAAGGTCTTAACTCTTACTCTGGCCTAATAGCTAAGGTCTTAACTCTTACTCTGGCCTAATAGCTAAGGTCTTAACTCTTACTCTGGCCTAATAGCTAAGGTCTTAGACTCGTACTCTGGCCTAATAGCTAAGGTCTTAACTCTTACTCTGGCCTACTGGTTAAGGTCTTAACTCTTACTCTGGCCTAATAGCTAAGGTCTTAGACTCATAATCTGGCCTACTGGTTAAGGTCTTAACTCTTACTCTTGCCTACTGGTTAAGGTCTTAACACTTACTCTGGCCTAATAGCTAAGGTCTTAACCTCGTACTCTGGCCTACAGGTTAAGGTCTTAGACTCTTACTCTGGCCTACTGGTTAAGGTCTTAACTCTTACTCTGGCCTACTGGCTAAGGTCTTAGACTCTTACTCTGGCCTACTGGTTAAGGTCTTAACTCTTACTCTGGCCTACTGGTTAAGGTCTTAGACTCTTACTCTGGCCTACTGGTTAAGGTCTTAACTCTTACTCTGGCCTAATAGCTAAGGTCTTAGACTCGTACTCTGGCCTAATAGTTAAGGTCTTAACTCTTACTCTGGCCTAATAGCTAAGGTCTTAGACTCGTACTCTGGCCTAATGGTTAAGGTCTTAACTCTTACTCTGGCCTAATAGCTAAGGTCTTAACTCTTACTCTGGCCTAAGAGCTAAGGTCTTAGACTCGTACTCTGGCCTACAGGTTAAGGTCTTCACTCTTACTATGGCCTAATAGCTAAGGTCTTAACTCTTACTCTGGCCTAATAGCTAAGGTCTTAGACTCGTACTATGGCCTACTGGTTAAGGTCTTAACCCTTACTCTGGCCTACTGGTTAAGGTCTTAACTCTTACTCGGGCCTAATAGCTAAGGTCTTAGACTCGTACTCTGGCCTACTGGTTAAGGTCTTAACTCTTACTCTGTCCTAATAGCTAAGGTCTTCGAAACGTAATCTGGCCTAATGGTTAAGGTCTTAACTCTGACTCTGGCCTACTGGTTAAGGTCTTAACTCTTACTCTGGCCTAATAGCTAAGGTCTTAGACTCGTACTCTGGCCTAATATCTAAGGTCTTAACTCTTACTCTGGCCTAATAGCTAAGGTCTTCGACACGTACTCTGGCCTAATGGTTAAGGTCTTAACTCTTATTCTGGCCTAATAGCTAAGGTCTTAACTCTTACTCTGGCCTAATGGTTAAGGTCTTAACTCTTACTCTGGCCTAATAGCTAAGGTCTTAGACTCGTACTATGGCCTACAGTTTAAGGTCTTAACTCTTACTCTGGCCTAATAGCTAAGGTCTTAACTCTTACTCTGGCCTAATAGCTAAGGTCTTAATAGCTAAGGTCTTAGACTCGTACTCTGGCCTAATGGTTACGGTCTTAACTCTTACTCTGGCCTACTGGTTAAGGTCTTAGACTATTACTCTGTCCTACTGGTTAAGGTCTTAACTCTTACTCTGGCCTAATAGCTAAGGTCTTAGACTCGTACTCTGGCCTAATAGCTAAGGTCTTAGACCCGTACTCTGGCCTAATGGTTAAGGTCTTAACTCTTACTCTGGCCTAATAGCTAAGGTCTTAGACTCGTACTCTGGCCTAATTGCTAAGGTCTTAACTCTTACTCTGGCCTACTGGTTAAGGTCTTAACTCTTACTCTGGCCTAATAGCTAAGGTCTTAGACTCGTACTCTGGCCTACTGGTTAAGGTCTTAACTCTTACTCTGGCCTACTGGTTAAGGTCTTAACTCTTACTCTGGCCTAATAGCTAAGGTCTTAACCTCGTACTCTGGCCTACAGGTTAAGGTCTTAGACTCTTACTCTGGCCTACTGGTTAAGGTCTTAACTCTTACTCTGGCCTAACAGCTAAGCTCTTAGACTCGTACTCTGGCCTAATGGTTAAGGTCTTAACTCTTACTCTGGCCTAATAGCTAAGGTCTTAACTCTTACTCTGGCCTAATAGCTAAGGTCTTAGACTCGTACTATGGCCTACAGGTTAAGGTCTTAACTCTTACACTCGCCTACAGGTTAAGGTCTTAACTCTTACTCTGGCCTACTGGTTAAGGTCTTAACTCTTACTCTTGCCTACTGGTTAAGGTCTTAACACTTACTCTGGCCTAATAGCTAAGGTCTTAACCTCGTACTCTGGCCTACAGGTTAAGGTCTTAGACTCTTACTCTGGCCTACTGGTTAAGGTCTTAACTCTTACTCTGGCCTACTGGCTAAGGTCTTAGACTCTTACTCTGGCCTACTGGTTAAGGTCTTAACTCTTACTCTGGCCTACTGGTTAAGGTCTTAGACTCTTACTCTGGCCTACTGGTTAAGGTCTTAACTCTTACTCTGGCCTACTAGCTAAGGTCTTAGACTCGTACTCTGGCCTACAGGTTAAGGTCTTAACTCTTACTCCGGCCTAATAGCTAAGGTCTTAGACTCGTACTCTGGCCTAATAGTTAAGGTCTTAACTCTTACTCTGGCCTAATAGCTAAGGTCTTAGACTCGTACTCTGGCCTAATGGTTAAGGTCTTAACTCTTACTCTGGCCTAATAGCTAAGGTCTTAACTCTTACTCTGGCCTAAGAGCTAAGGTCTTAGACTCGTACTCTGGCCTAATGGTTAAGGTCTTAACTCTTACTCCAGCCTAATAGCTAAGGTCTTAGACTCGTACTATGGCCTACAGGTTAAGGTCTTCACTCTTACTATGGCCTAATAGCTAAGGTCTTAACTCTTACTCTGGCCTAATAGCTAAGGTCTTAGACTCGTACTATGGCCTACTGGTTAAGGTCTTAACCCTTACTCTGGCCTACTGGTTAAGGTCTTAACTCTTACTCGGGCCTAATAGCTAAGGTCTTAGACTCGTACTCTGGCCTACTGGTTAAGGTCTTAACTCTTACTCTGTCCTAATAGCTAAGGTCTTCGAAACGTAATCTGGCCTAATGGTTAAGGTCTTAACTCTGACTCTGGCCTACTGGTTAAGGTCTTAACTCTTACTCTGGCCTAATAGCTAAGGTCTTAGACTCGTACTCTGGCCTAATATCTAAGGTCTTAACTCTTACTCTGGCCTAATAGCTAAGGTCTTCGACACGTACTCTGGCCTAATGGTTAAGGTCTTAACTCTTATTCTGGCCTAATAGCTAAGGTCTTAACTCTTACTCTGGCCTAATGGTTAAGGTCTTAACTCTTACTCTGGCCTAATAGCTAAGGTCTTAGACTCGTACTATGGCCTACAGGTTAAGGTCTTAACTCTTACTCTGGCCTAATAGCTAAGGTCTTAACTCTTACTCTGGCCTAATAGCTAAGGTCTTAATAGCTAAGGTCTTAGACTCGTACTCTGGCCTAATGGTTACGGTCTTAACTCTTACTCTGGCCTACTGGTTAAGGTCTTAGACTATTACTCTGTCCTACTGGTTAAGGTCTTAACTCTTACTCTGGCCTAATAGCTAAGGTCTTAGACTCGTACTCTGGCCTAATAGCTAAGGTCTTAGACTCGTACTCTGGCCTAATGGTTAAGGTCTTAACTCTTACTCTGGCCTAATAGCTAAGGTCTTAGACTCGTACTCTGGCCTAATTGCTAAGGTCTTAACTCTTACTCTGGCCTACTGGTTAAGGTCTTAACTCTTACTCTGGCCTAATAGCTAAGGTCTTAGACTCGTACTCTGGCCTACTGGTTAAGGTCTTAACTCTTACTCTGGCCTACTGGTTAAGGTCTTAACTCTTACTCCGGCCTAATAGCTAAGGTCTTAACCTCGTACTCTGGCCTACAGGTTAAGGTCTTAGACTCTTACTCTGGTCTACTGGTTAAGGTCTTAACTCTTACTCTGGCCTAACAGCTAAGCTCTTAGACTCGTACTCTGGCCTAATGGTTAAGGTCTTAACTCTTACTCTGGCCTAATAGCTAAGGTCTTAACTCTTACTCTGGCCTAATAGCTAAGGTCTTAGACTCGTACTATGGCCTACAGGTTAAGGTCTTAACTCTTACACTCGCCTACAGGTTAAGGTCTTAACTCTTACTCTGGCCTACAGGTTAAGGTCGTAACTCTTACTCTGGCCTACTGGTTAAGGTCTTAACTCTTACTCTGGCCTAATAGCTAAGGTCTTAGACTCGTACTCTGGCCTACAGGTTAAGGTCTTAACTCTTACTCTGGCCTACTGGTTAAGGTCTTAACTCTTACTCAGGCCTAATAGCTAAGGTCTTAAATCTTACTCTGGCCTAATAGCTAAGGTCTTAACTCTTACTCTGGCCTAATAGCTAAGGTCATAGATTCGTACTCTGGCCTAATGGTTAAGGTCTTAACTCTTACTCTGGCCTAATAGCTAAGGTCTTAACTCTTACTCTGGCCTAATAGCTAAGGTCTTAGACTCGTACTCTAATGGTTAAGGTCTTTACTCTTACTCTGTCCTAATAGCTAAGGTATTAACTCTTACTCTGGCATGATAGCTAAGGTTTTAGACTCGTACTCTGGCATAATGGTTAAGGTCTTAACTCTTACTCTGGCCTACTGGTTAAGGTCTTAACTCTTATTCTGGCCTAATGGTAAAGGTCTTAGACTCTTACTCTGGCCTACTGGTTATGGTCTTAGACTCTTACTCTGGCCTAATAGCTAAGGTCTTAACTCTTACTCTGGCCTAATAGCTAAGGTCTTAACTCTTACTCTGGCCTACAGGTTAAGGTCTTAACTCTTACTCTGGCCTAAGAGCTAAGGTCTTAACTCTTACTCTGGCCTAATAGCTAAGGTCTTAGACTCGTATTATGGCCTACTGGTTAAGGTCTTAACTCTTACTCCAGCCTAATAGCTAAGGTCTTAACTCTTACTCTGGCCTAATGGTTAAGGTCTTAACTCTTACTCTGGCCTAATAGCTAAGGTCTTAGACTCGTACTATGGCCTACAGGTTAAGGTCTTCACTCTTACAATGGCCTAATAGCTAAGGTCTTAACTCTTACTCTGGCCTAATAGCTAATGTCTTAGACTCGTACTATGGCCTACTGGTTAAGATCTTAACTCTTACTCTGGCCTACTGGTTAAGGTCTTAACTCTTACTCTGGCCTAATAGCTAAGGTCTTAGACTCGTACTCTGGCCTACTGGTTAAGGTCTTAACTCTTACTCTGGCCTAATAGCTAAGGTCTTCGACTCGTACTCTGGCCTAATGGTTAAGGTCTTAACTCTGACTCTGGCCTACTGGTTAAGGTCTTAACTCTTACTCTGGCCTAATAGCTAAGGTCTTAGACTCGTACTCTGGCCTAATATCTAAGGTCTTAACTCTTACTCTGGCCTAATAGCGAAGGTCTTCGACACGTACTCTGGCCTAATGGTTAAGGTCTTAACTCTTACTCTGGCCTAATAGCTAAGGTCTTAACTCTTACTCTGGCCTAATGGTTAAGGTCTTAACTCTTACTCTGGCCTAATAGCTAAGGTCTTAGACTCGTAGTATGGCCTACAGGTTAAGGTCTTAACTCTTACTCTGGCCTAATAGCTAAGGTCTTAACTCTTACTCTGGCCTAATAGCTAAGGTCTTAACTCGTACTCTTGCCTAATAGCTAAGGTCTTAGACTCGTACTCTGGCCTAATGGTTACGGTCTTAACTCTTACTCTGGCCTGCTGGTTAAGGTCTTAGACTATTACTCTGTCCTACTGGTTAAGGTCTTAACTCTTACTCTGGCCTAATAGCTAAGGTCTTAGACTCGTACTATGGCCTACTGGTTAAGGTCTTAACTCTTACTCCAGCCTAATAGCTAAGGTCTTAACTCTTACTCTGGCCTAATGGTTAAGGTCTTAACTCTTACTCTGGCCTAATAGCTAAGGTCTTAGACTCGTACTCTGGCCTACAGGTTAAGGTCTTAACTCTTACTCCGGCCTAATAGCTAAGGTCTTAGACTCGTACTCTGGCCTAATAGTTAAGGTCTTAACTCTTACTCTGGCCTACTGGTTAAGGTCTTAACTCTTACTCTGGCCTAATAGCTAAGGTCTTAGACTCGTACTATGGCCTACTGGTTAAGGTCTTAACTCTTACTCCAGCCTAACAGCTAAGGTCTTAACTCTTACTCTGCCCTAATGGTTAAGGTCTTAACTCTTACTCTGGCCTAATAGCTAAGGTCTTAGAGTCGTACTATGGCCTACAGGTTAAGGTCTTCACTCTTACTATGGCCTAATAGCTAAGGTCTTAACTCTTACTCTGGCCTAATAGCTAAGGTCTTAGACTCGTACTATGGCCTACTGGTTAAGGTCTTAACTCTTACTCTGGCCTACTGGTTAAGGTCTTAACTCTTACTCTGGCCTAATAGCTAAGGGCTTAGACCCATACTCTGGCCTACTGGTTAAGGTCTTACCTCTTACTCTGGCCTAATAGCTAAGGTCTTCGACTCGTACTCTGGCCTAATGGTTAAGGTCTTAACTCTGACTCTGGCCTACTGGTTAAGGTCTTAACTCTTACTCTGGCCTAATAGCTAAGGTCTTAGACTCGTACTCTGGCCTAATATCTAAGGTCTTAACTCTTACTCTGGCCTAATAGCTAAGGTCTTCGACTTGTACTCTGGCCTAATGGTTAAGGTCTTAACTCTTACTCTGGCCTAATAGCTAAGGTCTTAACTCTTACTCTGGCCTAATGGTTAAGGTCTTAACTCTTACTCTGGCCTAATAGCTAAGGTCTTAGACTCGTACTATGGCCTACAGGTTAAGGTCTTAACTCTTACTCTGGCCTAATAGCTAAGGTCTTAACTCTTACTCTGGCCTAATAGCTAAGGTCTTAACTCGTACTCTGGCCTAATAGCTAAGGTCTTAGACTCGTACTCTGGCCTAATGGTTACGGTCTTAACTCTTACTCTGGCCTACTGGTTAAGGTCTTAGACTATTACTCTGTCCTACTGGTTAAGGTCTTAACTCTTACTCTGGCCTAATAGCTAAGGTCTTAGACTCGTACTCTGGCCTAATAGCTAAGGTCCTAGACTCGTACTCTGGCCTAATGGTTAAGGTCTTAACTCTTACTCTGGCCTACTGGTTAAGGTCTTAACTCTTACTCTGGCCTAATGGTTAAGGTCTTAGACTCTTACTCTGGCCTACTGGTTAAGGTCTTAGACTCTTACTCTGTCCTACTGGTTAAGGTCTTAACTCTTACTCTGGCCTAATAGCTAAGGTCTTAGACTCGTACTCTGGCCTAATGGTTAAGGTCTTAACTCTTACTCTGGCCTAATAGCTAAGGTCTTAACTCTTATTCTGGCCTAATAGCTAAGGTCTTAACTCGTACTCTGGCCTAATAGCTAAGGTCTTAGACTCGTACTCTGGCCTAATGGTTACGGTCTTAACTCTTACTCTGGCCTACTGGTTAAGGTCTTAGACTATTACTCTGTCCTACTGGTTAAGGTCTTAACTCTTACTCTGGCCTAATAGCTAAGGTCTTAGACTCGTACTCTGGCCTAATAGCTAAGGTCTTAGACTCGTACTCTGGCCTAATAGCTAAGGTCTTAGACTCGTACTCTGGCCTAACAGCTAAGGTCTTAACTCTTACTCTGGCGTACTGGTTAAGGTCTTAACTCTTACTCTGGCCTAATAGCTAAGGTCTTAACCCTTACTCTGGCCTAATAGCTAAGGTCTTAACTCTTACTCTGGCCTAATAGCTAAGGTCTTAGACTCGTACTCTGGCCTAATAGCTAAGGTCTTAACTCTTACTCTGGCCTACTGGTTAAGGTCTTAACTCTTACTCTGGCCTAATAGCTAAGGTCTTAGACTCATAATCTGGCCTACTGGTTAAGGTCTTAACTCTTACTCTTGCCTACTGGTTAAGGTCTTAACACTTACTCTGGCCTAATAGCTAAGGTCTTAACCTCGTACTCTGGCCTACAGGTTAAGGTCTTAGACTCTTACTCTGGCCTACTGGTTAAGGTCTTAACTCTTACTCTGGCCTACTGGCTAAGGTCTTAGACTCTTACTCTGGCCTACTGGTTAAGGTCTTAACTCTTACTCTGGCCTACTGGTTAAGGTCTTAGACTCTTACTCTGGCCTACTGGTTAAGGTCTTAACTCTTACTCTGGCCTAATAGCTAAGGTCTTAGACTCGTACTCTGGCCTAATAGTTAAGGTCTTAACTCTTACTCTGGCCTAATAGCTAAGGTCTTAGACTCGTACTCTGGCCTAATGGTTAAGGTCTTAACTCTTACTCTGGCCTAATAGCTAAGGTCTTAACTCTTACTCTGGCCTAAGAGCTAAGGTCTTAGACTCGTACTCTGGCCTACAGGTTAAGGTCTTCACTCTTACTATGGCCTAATAGCTAAGGTCTTAACTCTTACTCTGGCCTAATAGCTAAGGTCTTAGACTCGTACTATGGCCTACTGGTTAAGGTCTTAACCCTTACTCTGGCCTACTGGTTAAGGTCTTAACTCTTACTCGGGCCTAATAGCTAAGGTCTTAGACTCGTACTCTGGCCTACTGGTTAAGGTCTTAACTCTTACTCTGTCCTAATAGCTAAGGTCTTCGAAACGTAATCTGGCCTAATGGTTAAGGTCTTAACTCTGACTCTGGCCTACTGGTTAAGGTCTTAACTCTTACTCTGGCCTAATAGCTAAGGTCTTAGACTCGTACTCTGGCCTAATATCTAAGGTCTTAACTCTTACTCTGGCCTAATAGCTAAGGTCTTCGACACGTACTCTGGCCTAATGGTTAAGGTCTTAACTCTTATTCTGGCCTAATAGCTAAGGTCTTAACTCTTACTCTGGCCTAATGGTTAAGGTCTTAACTCTTACTCTGGCCTAATAGCTAAGGTCTTAGACTCGTACTATGGCCTACAGTTTAAGGTCTTAACTCTTACTCTGGCCTAATAGCTAAGGTCTTAACTCTTACTCTGGCCTAATAGCTAAGGTCTTAATAGCTAAGGTCTTAGACTCGTACTCTGGCCTAATGGTTACGGTCTTAACTCTTACTCTGGCCTACTGGTTAAGGTCTTAGACTATTACTCTGTCCTACTGGTTAAGGTCTTAACTCTTACTCTGGCCTAATAGCTAAGGTCTTAGACTCGTACTCTGGCCTAATAGCTAAGGTCTTAGACCCGTACTCTGGCCTAATGGTTAAGGTCTTAACTCTTACTCTGGCCTAATAGCTAAGGTCTTAGACTCGTACTCTGGCCTAATTGCTAAGGTCTTAACTCTTACTCTGGCCTACTGGTTAAGGTCTTAACTCTTACTCTGGCCTAATAGCTAAGGTCTTAGACTCGTACTCTGGCCTACTGGTTAAGGTCTTAACTCTTACTCTGGCCTACTGGTTAAGGTCTTAACTCTTACTCTGGCCTAATAGCTAAGGTCTTAACCTCGTACTCTGGCCTACAGGTTAAGGTCTTAGACTCTTACTCTGGCCTACTGGTTAAGGTCTTAACTCTTACTCTGGCCTAACAGCTAAGCTCTTAGACTCGTACTCTGGCCTAATGGTTAAGGTCTTAACTCTTACTCTGGCCTAATAGCTAAGGTCTTAACTCTTACTCTGGCCTAATAGCTAAGGTCTTAGACTCGTACTATGGCCTACAGGTTAAGGTCTTAACTCTTACACTCGCCTACAGGTTAAGGTCTTAACTCTTACTCTGGCCTACTGGTTAAGGTCTTAACTCTTACTCTTGCCTACTGGTTAAGGTCTTAACACTTACTCTGGCCTAATAGCTAAGGTCTTAACCTCGTACTCTGGCCTACAGGTTAAGGTCTTAGACTCTTACTCTGGCCTACTGGTTAAGGTCTTAACTCTTACTCTGGCCTACTGGCTAAGGTCTTAGACTCTTACTCTGGCCTACTGGTTAAGGTCTTAACTCTTACTCTGGCCTACTGGTTAAGGTCTTAGACTCTTACTCTGGCCTACTGGTTAAGGTCTTAACTCTTACTCTGGCCTACTAGCTAAGGTCTTAGACTCGTACTCTGGCCTACAGGTTAAGGTCTTAACTCTTACTCCGGCCTAATAGCTAAGGTCTTAGACTCGTACTCTGGCCTAATAGTTAAGGTCTTAACTCTTACTCTGGCCTAATAGCTAAGGTCTTAGACTCGTACTCTGGCCTAATGGTTAAGGTCTTAACTCTTACTCTGGCCTAATAGCTAAGGTCTTAACTCTTACTCTGGCCTAAGAGCTAAGGTCTTACACTCGTACTCTGGCCTAATGGTTAAGGTCTTAACTCTTACTCCAGCCTAATAGCTAAGGTCTTAGACTCGTACTATGGCCTACAGGTTAAGGTCTTCACTCTTACTATGGCCTAATAGCTAAGGTCTTAACTCTTACTCTGGCCTAATAGCTAAGGTCTTAGACTCGTACTATGGCCTACTGGTTAAGGTCTTAACCCTTACTCTGGCCTACTGGTTAAGGTCTTAACTCTTACTCTGGCCTAATAGCTAAGGTCTTAGACTCGTACTCTGGCCTACTGGTTAAGGTCTTAACTCTTACTCTGTCCTAATAGCTAAGGTCTTCGAAACGTAATCTGGCCTAATGGTTAAGGTCTTAACTCTGACTCTGGCCTACTGGTTAAGGTCTTAACTCTTACTCTGGCCTAATAGCTAAGGTCTTAGACTCGTACTCTGGCCTAATATCTAAGGTCTTAACTCTTACTCTGGCCTAATAGCTAAGGTCTTCGACACGTACTCTGGCCTAATGGTTAAGGTCTTAACTCTTATTCTGGCCTAATAGCTAAGGTCTTAACTCTTACTCTGGCCTAATGGTTAAGGTCTTAACTCTTACTCTGGCCTAATAGCTAAGGTCTTAGACTCGTACTATGGCCTACAGGTTAAGGTCTTAACTCTTACTCTGGCCTAATAGCTAAGGTCTTAACTCTTACTCTGGCCTAATAGCTAAGGTCTTAATAGCTAAGGTCTTAGACTCGTACTCTGGCCTAATGGTTACGGTCTTAACTCTTACTCTGGCCTACTGGTTAAGGTCTTAGACTATTACTCTGTCCTACTGGTTAAGGTCTTAACTCTTACTCTGGCCTAATAGCTAAGGTCTTAGACTCGTACTCTGGCCTAATAGCTAAGGTCTTAGACTCGTACTCTGGCCTAATGGTTAAGGTCTTAACTCTTACTCTGGCCTAATAGCTAAGGTCTTAGACTCGTACTCTGGCCTAATTGCTAAGGTCTTAACTCTTACTCTGGCCTACTGGTTAAGGTCTTAACTCTTACTCTGGCCTAATAGCTAAGGTCTTAGACTCGTACTCTGGCCTACTGGTTAAGGTCTTAACTCTTACTCTGGCCTACTGGTTAAGGTCTTAACTCTTACTCTGGCCTAATAGCTAAGGTCTTAACCTCGTACTCTGGCCTACAGGTTAAGGTCTTAGACTCTTACTCTGGTCTACTGGTTAAGGTCTTAACTCTTACTCTGGCCTAACAGCTAAGCTCTTAGACTCGTACTCTGGCCTAATGGTTAAGGTCTTAACTCTTACTCTGGCCTAATAGCTAAGGTCTTAACTCTTACTCTGGCCTAATAGCTAAGGTCTTAGACTCGTACTATGGCCTACAGGTTAAGGTCTTAACTCTTACACTCGCCTACAGGTTAAGGTCTTAACTCTTACTCTGGCCTACAGGTTAAGGTCGTAACTCTTACTCTGGCCTACTGGTTAAGGTCTTAACTCTTACTCTGGCCTAATAGCTAAGGTCTTAGACTCGTACTCTGGCCTACAGGTTAAGGTCTTAACTCTTACTCTGGCCTACTGGTTAAGGTCTTAACTCTTACTCAGGCCTAATAGCTAAGGTCTTAAATCTTACTCTGGCCTAATAGCTAAGGTCTTAACTCTTACTCTGGCCTAATAGCTAAGGTCATAGATTCGTACTCTGGCCTAATGGTTAAGGTCTTAACTCTTACTCTGGCCTAATAGCTAAGGTCTTAACTCTTACTCTGGCCTAATAGCTAAGGTCTTAGACTCGTACTCTAATGGTTAAGGTCTTTACTCTTACTCTGTCCTAATAGCTAAGGTATTAACTCTTACTCTGGCATGATAGCTAAGGTTTTAGACTCGTACTCTGGCATAATGGTTAAGGTCTTAACTCTTACTCTGGCCTACTGGTTAAGGTCTTAACTCTTATTCTGGCCTAATGGTAAAGGTCTTAGACTCTTACTCTGGCCTACTGGTTATGGTCTTAGACTCTTACTCTGGCCTAATAGCTAAGGTCTTAACTCTTACTCTGGCCTAATAGCTAAGGTCTTAACTCTTACTCTGGCCTACAGGTTAAGGTCTTAACTCTTACTCCGGCCTAAGAGCTAAGGTCTTAACTCTTACTCTGGCCTAATAGCTAAGGTCTTAGACTCGTATTATGGCCTACTGGTTAAGGTCTTAACTCTTACTCCAGCCTAATAGCTAAGGTCTTAACTCTTACTCTGGCCTAATGGTTAAGGTCTTAACTCTTACTCTGGCCTAATAGCTAAGGTCTTAGACTCGTACTATGGCCTACAGGTTAAGGTCTTCACTCTTACAATGGCCTAATAGCTAAGGTCTTAGACTCGTACTCTGGCCTACTGGTTAAGGTCTTAACTCTTACTCTGGCCTAATAGCTAAGGTCTTCGACTCGTACTCTGGCCTAATGGTTAAGGTCTTAACTCTGACTCTGGCCTACTGGTTAAGGTCTTAACTCTTACTCTGGCCTAATAGCTAAGGTCTTAGACTCGTACTCTGGCCTAATATCTAAGGTCTTAACTCTTACTCTGGCCTAATAGCGAAGGTCTTCGACACGTACTCTGGCCTAATGGTTAAGGTCTTAACTCTTACTCTGGCCTAATAGCTAAGGTCTTAACTCTTACTCTGGCCTAATGGTTAAGGTCTTAACTCTTACTCTGGCCTAATAGCTAAGGTCTTAGACTCGTAGTATGGCCTACAGGTTAAGGTCTTAACTCTTACTCTGGCCTAATAGCTAAGGTCTTAACTCTTACTCTGGCCTAATAGCTAAGGTCTTAACTCGTACTCTTGCCTAATAGCTAAGGTCTTAGACTCGTACTCTGGCCTAATGGTTACGGTCTTAACTCTTACTCTGGCCTGCTGGTTAAGGTCTTAGACTATTACTCTGTCCTACTGGTTAAGGTCTTAACTCTTACTCTGGCCTAATAGCTAAGGTCTTAGACTCGTACTCTGGCCTAATAGCTAAGGTCTTAGACTCGTACTCTGGCCTAATGGTTAAGGTCTTAACTCTTACTCTGGCCTAATAGCTAAGGTCTTAGACTCGTACTCTGGCCTAATAGCTAAGGTCTTAACTCTTACTCTGGCCTACTGGTTAAGGTCTTAACTCTTACTCTGGCCTAATAGCTAAGGTCTTAGACTCGTACTCTGGCCTACTGGTTAATGTCTTAACTCTTACTCTGGCCTACTGGTTAAGGTCTTAACTCTTACTCTGGCCTAATAGCTAAGGTCTTAACCTCGTACTCTGGCCTACAGGTTAAGGTCTTAGACTCTTACTCTGGCCTACTGGTTAAGGTCTTAACTCTTACTCTGGCCTAACAGCTAAGCTCTTAGACTCTTACTCTGGCCTACTGGTTAAGGTCTTAACTCTTACTCTGGCCTAATAGCTAAGGTCTTAACTCTTACTCTGGCCTAATAGCTAAGGTCTTAACTCTTACTCTGGCCTAATAGCTAAGGTCTTAGACTCGTACTCTGGCCTACAGGTTAAGGTCTTAACTCTTACTCTGGCCTAATAGCTAAGGTCTTAGACTCGTACTCTGGCCTACTGGTTAAGGTCTTAACTCTTACTCCAGCCTAATAGCTAAGGTCTTAACTCTTACTCTGCCCTAATGGTTAAGGTCTTAACTCTTACTCTGGCCTAATAGCTAAGGTCTTAGACTCGTACTATGGCCTACAGGTTAAGGTCTTCACTCTTACTATGGCCTAATAGCTAAGGTCTTAACTCTTACTCTGGCCTAATAGCTAAGGTCTTAGACTCGTACTATGGCCTACTGGTTAAGGTCTTAACTCTTACTCTGGCCTAATAGCTAAGGTCTTCGACTCGTACTCTGGCCTAATGGTTAAGGTCTTAACTCTGACTCTGGCCTACTGGTTAAGGTCTTAACTCTTACTCTGGCCTAATAGCTAAGGTCTTAGACTCGTACTCTGGCCTAATATCTAAGGTCTTAACTCTTACTCTGGCCTAATAGCTAAGGTCTTCGACTCGTACTCTGGCCTAATGGTTAAGGTCTTAACTCTTACTCTGGCCTAATAGCTAAGGTCTTCGACTCGTACTCTGGCATAATGGTTAAGGTCTTAACTCTTACTCTGGCCTAATAGCTAAGGTCTTAACTCTTACTCTGGCCTAATGGTTAAGGTCTTAACTCTTACTCTGGCCTAATAGCTAAGGTCTTAGACTCGTACTCTGGCCTACTGGTTAAGGTCTTAACTCTTACTCTGGCCTAATAGCTAAGGTCTTAACTCTTACTCTGGCCTAATAGCTAAGGTCTTAACTCGTACTCTGGCCTAATAGCTAAGGTCTTAGACTCGTACTCTGGCCTAATGGTTAAGGTCTTAGACTATTACTCTGTCCTACTGGTTAAGGTCTTAACTCTTACTCTGGCCTAATAGCTAAGGTCTTAGACTTGTACTCTGGCCTAATAGCTAAGGTCCTAGACTCGTACTCTGGCCTAATGGTTAAGGTCTTAACTCTTACACTGGCCTACTGGTTAAGGTCTTAACTCTTACTCTGGCCTAATGGTTAAGGTCTTAGACTCTTACTCTGGCCTACTGGTTAAGGTCTTAGACTCTTACTCTGTCCTACTGGTTAAGGTCTTAACTCTTATTCTGGCCTAATAGCTAAGGTCTTAGACTCGTACTCTGGCCTAATGGTTAAGGTCTTAACTCTTACTCTGGCCTAATAGCTAAGGTCTTAAGTCTTACTCTGGCCTAATAGCTAAGGTCTTAACTCTTACTCTGGCCTACTGGTTAAGGTCTTAACTCTTACTCTGGCCTAATAGCTAAGGTCTTAGACTCGTACTATGGCCTACTGGTTAAGGTCTTAACTCTTACTCTGGCCTAATAGCTAAGGTCTTAGACTCGTACTCTGGCCTAATGGTTAAGGTCTTAACTCTTACTCTGGCCTAATAGCTAAGGTCTTAACTCTTACTCTGGCCTAATAGCTAAGGTCTTAGACTCGTACTATGGCCTACAGGTTAAGGTCTTAACTCTTACACTCGCCTACAGGTTAAGGTCTTAACTCTTACTCTGGCCTACAGCTTAAGGTCTTAACTCTTACTCTGGCCTACTGGTTAAGGTCTTAACTCTTACTCTGGCCTAATAGCTAAGGTCTGAGACTCGTACTCTGGCCTACAGGTTAAGGTCTTAACTCTTACTTTGGCCTACTGGTTAAGGTCTTAACTCTTACTCAGGCCTAATAGCTAAGGTCTTAAATCTTACTCTGGCCTAATAGGTAAGGTCTTAACTCTTACTCTGGCCTAATAGCTAAGGTCATAGACTCGTACTCTGGCCTAATGGTTAAGGTCTTAACTCTTACTCTGGCCTAATAGCTAAGGTCTTAACTCTTACTCTGGCCTAATAGCTAAGGTCTTAGACTCGTACTCTAATGGTTAAAGTCTTAACTCTAAATCTGGCCTAATAGCTAAGGTATTAACTCTTACTCTGGCATGATAGCTAAGGTCTTAGACTCGTACTCTGGCCTAATGGTTAAGGTCTTAACTCTTACTCTGGCCTACTGGTTAAGGTCTTAACTGTTACTCTGGCCTAATGGTAAAGGTCTTAGACTCTTACTCTGGCCTACTGGTTATGGTCTTAGACTCTTACTCTGGGCTAATAGCTAAGGTCTTAACTCTTACTCTGGCCTAATAGCTAAGGTCTTAGACTCGTACTATGGCCTACAGGTTAAGGTCTTCACTCTTACTATGGCCTAATAGCTAAGGTCTTAACTCTTACTCTGGCCTAATAGCTAAGGTCTTAGACTTGTACTATGGCCTACTGGTTAAGGTCTTAACTCTTACTCTGGCCTACTGGTTAAGGTCTTAACTCTTACTCTGGCCTAATAGCTAAGGTCTTAGACTCATACTCTGGCCTACTGGTTAAGGTCTTACCTCTTACTCTGGCCTAATAGCTAAGGTCTTCGACTCGTACTCTGGCCTAATGGTTAAGGTCTTAACTCTGACTCTGGCCTACTGGTTAAGGTCTTAACTCTTACTCAGGCCTAATAGCTAAGGTCTTAGACTCGTACTCTGGCCTAATATCTAAGGTCTTAACTCTTACTCTGGCCTAATAGCTAAGGTCTTCGACTTGTACTCTGGCCTAATGGTTAAGGTCTTAACTCTTACTCTGGCCTAATAGCTAAGGTCTTAACTCTTACTCTGGCCTAATGGTTAAGGTCCTAACTCTTACTCTGGCATAATAGCTAAGGTCTTAGACTCGTACTATGTCCTACAGGTTAAGGTCTTAACTCTTACTCTGGCCTAATAGCTAAGGTCTTAACTCGTACTCTGGCCTAATAGCTAAGGTCCTAGACTCGTACTCTGGCCTAATGGTTAAGGTCTTAACTCTTACTCTGGCCTAATAGGTAAGGTCTTAACTCTTACTCTGGCCTAATAGCTAAGGTCATAGACTCGTACTCTGGCCTAATGGTTAAGGTCTTAACTCTTACTCTGGCCTAATAGCTAAGGTCCTAACTCTTACTCTGGCCTAATAGCTAAGGTCTTAGACTCGTACTCTAATGGTTAAAGTCTTAACTCTAAATCTGGCCTAATAGCTAAGGTATTAACTCTTACTCTGGAATGATAGCTAAGGTCTTAGACTCGTACTCTGGCCTAATGGTTAAGGTCTTAACTCTTACTCTGGCCTACTGGATAAGGTCTTAACTGTTACTCTGGCCTAATGGTAAAGGTCTTAGACTCTTACTCTGGCCTACTGGTTATGGTCTTAGACTCTTACTCTGGGCTAATAGCTAAGGTCTTAACTCTTACTCTGGCCTAATAGCTAAGGTCTTAGACTCGTACTATGGCCTACAGGTTAAGGTCTTCACTCTTACTATGGCCTAATAGCTAAGGTCTTAACTCTTACTCTGGCCTAATAGCTAAGGTCTTAGACTCGTACTATGGCCTACTGGTTAAGGTCTTAACTCTTACTCTGGCCTACTGGTTAAGGTCTTAACTCTTACTCTGGCCTAATAGCTAAGGTCTTAGACTCGTACTCTGGCCTACTGGTTAAGGTCTTACCTCTTACTCTGGCCTAATAGCTAAGGTCTTCGACTCGTACTCTGGCCTAATGGTTAAGGTCTTAACTCTGACTCTGGCCTACTGGTTAAGGTCTTAACTCTTACTCAGGCCTAATAGCTAAGGTCTTAGACTCGTACTCTGGCCTAATATCTAAGGTCTTAACTCTTACTCTGGCCTAATAGCTAAGGTCTTCGACTTGTACTCTGGCCTAATGGTTAAGGTCTTAACTCTTACTCTGGCCTAATAGCTAAGGTCTTAACTCTTACTCTGGCCTAATGGTTAAGGTCCTAACTCTTACTCTGGCATAATAGCTAAGGTCTTAGACTCGTACTATGTCCTACAGGTTAAGGTCTTAACTCTTACTCTGGCCTAATAGCTAAGGTCTTAACTCGTACTCTGGCCTAATAGCTAAGGTCCTAGACTCGTACTCTGGCCTAATGGTTAAGGTCTTAACTTTTACTCTGGCCTACTGGTTAAGGTCTTAATTCTTACTCTGGCCTAATGGTTAAGGTCTTAGACTCTTACTCTGGCCTACTGGTTAAGGTCTTAGACACTTACTCTGTCCTACTGGTTAAGGTCTTAACTCTTACTCTGGCCTAATAGCTAAGGTCTTAGACTCGTACTCTGGCCTAATGGTTAAGGTCTTAAGTCTTACTCTGGCCTAATAGCTAAGGTCTTAACTCTTACTCTGGCCTAATAGCTAAGGTCTTAACTCTTACTCTGGCCTACTGGTTAAGGTCTTAACTCTTACTATGGCCTAATAGCTAAGGTCTTAGACTCGTACTATGGCCTACTGGTTAAGGTCTTAACTCTTACTCTGGCCTAATAGCTAAGGTCTTAGACTCGTACTCTGGCCTAATGGTTAAGGTCTTAACTCTTACTCTGGCCTAATAGCTAAGGTCTTAACTCTTACTCTGGCCTAATAGCTAAGGCGTTAGATTCGTACTATGGCCTACAGGTTAAGGTCTTAACTCTTACACTCGCCTACAGGTTAAGGTCTTAACTCTTACTCTGGCCTACAGCTTAAGGTCTTAACTCTTACTCTGGCCTAATAGCTAGGGTCTTAGACTCGTACTCTGGCCTACAGGTTAAGGTCTTAACTCTTACTCTGGCCTACTGGTTAAGGTCTTAACTCTTACTCAGGCCTAATAGCTAAGGTCTTAAATCTTACTCTGGCCTAATAGCTAAGGTCTTAACTCTTACTCTGGCCTAATAGCTAAGGTCATAGACTCGTACTCTGGCCTAATGGTTAAGGTCTTAACTCTTACTCTGGCCTAATAGCTAAGGTCTTAACTCTTACTCTGGCCTAATAGCTAAGGTCTTAGACTCGTACTCTAATGGTTAAGGTCTTAACTCTTACTCTGGCCTAATTGCTAAGGTATTAACTCTTACTCTGGCATGATAGCTAAGGTCTTAGACTCGTACTCTGGCCTAATGGTTAAGGTCTTAACTCTTACTCTGGCCTACTGGTTAAGGTCTTAACTCTTACTCTGGCCTAATGGTAAAGGTCTTAGACTCTTACTCTGGCCTACTGGTTATGGTCTTAGACTCTTGCTCTGGGCTAATAGCTAAGGTCTTAACTCTTACGCTGGCCTAATAGCTAATGTCTTAACTCTTACTCTGGCCTAATAGCTAAGGTCTTAGACTCGTACTATGGCCTACTGGTTAAGGTCTTAACTCTTACTCCAGCCTAATAGCTAAGGTCTTAACTCTTACTCTGGCCTAATGGTTAAGGTCTTAACTCTTACTCTGGCCTAATAGCTAAGGTCTTAGACTCGTACTATGGCCTACTGGTTAAGGTCTTAACTCTTACTCTGGCCTACTGGTTAAGGTCTTAACTCTTACTCTGGCCTAATAGCTAAGGTCTTAGACTCGTACTCTGGCCTACTGGTTAAGGTCTTAACTCTTACTCTGGCCTAATAGCTAAGGTCTTCGACTCGTACTCTGGCCTAATGGTTAAGGTCTTAACTCTGACTCTGGCCTACTGGTTAAGGTCTTAACTCTTACTCTGGCCTAATAGCTAAGGTCTTAACTCTTACTCTGGCCTAATGGTTAAGGTCCTAGACTCGTACTCTGGCCTAATGGTTAAGGTCTTAACTCTTACTCTGGCCTACTGGTTAAGGTCTTAATTCTTACTCTGGCCTAATGGTTAAGGTCTTAGACTCTTACTCTGGCCTACTGGTTAAGGTCTTAGACTCTTACTCTGTCCTACTGGTTAAGGTCTTAACTCTTACTCTGGCCTAATAGCTAAGGTCTTAGACTCGTACTCTGGCCTAATGGTTAAGGTCTTAACTCTTACTCTGGCCTAATAGCTAAGGTCTTAACTCTTACTCTGGCCTAAGCTAAGGTCTTAACTCTTACTCTGGCCTACTGGTTAAGGTCTTAACTCTTACTATGGCCTAATAGCTAAGGTCTTAGACTCGTACTATGGCCTACTGGTTAAGGTCTTAACTCTTACTCTGGCCTAATAGCTAAGGTCTTAGACTCGTACTCTGGCCTAATGGTTAAGGTCTTAACTCTTACTCTGGCCTAATAGCTAAGGTCTTAACTCTTACTCTGGCCTAATAGCTAAGGCGTTAGATTCGTACTATGGCCTACAGGTTAAGGTCTTAACTCTTACACTCGCCTACAGGTTAAGGTCTTAACTCTTACTCTGGCCTACAGCTTAAGGTCTTAACTCTTACTCTGGCCTAATAGCTAGGGTCTTAGACTCGTACTCTGGCCTACAGGTTAAGGTCTTAACTCTTACTCTGGCCTACTGGTTAAGGTCTTAACTCTTACTCAGGCCTAATAGCTAAGGTCTTAAATCTTACTCTGGCCTAATAGCTAAGGTCTTAACTCTTACTCTGGCCTAATAGCTAAGGTCATAGACTCGTACTCTGGCCTAATGGTTAAGGTCTTAACTCTTACTCTGGCCTAATAGCTAAGGTCTTAACTCTTACTCTGGCCTAATAGCTAAGGTCTTAGACTCGTACTCTAATGGTTAAGGTCTTAACTCTTACTCTGGCCTAATAGCTAAGGTATTAACTCTTACTCTGGCATGATAGCTAAGGTCTTAGACTCGTACTCTGGCCTAATGGTTAAGGTCTTAACTCTTACTCTGGCCTACTGGTTAAGGTCTTAACTCTTACTCTGGCCTAATGGTAAAGGTCTTAGACTCTTACTCTGGCCTACTGGTTATGGTCTTAGACTCTTACTCTGGGCTAATAGCTAAGGTCTTAACTCTTACTCTGGCCTAATAGCTAATGTCTTAACTCTTACTCTGGCCTAATAGCTAAGGTCTTAGACTCGTACTATGGCCTACTGGTTAAGGTCTTAACTCTTACTCCAGCCTAATAGCTAAGGTCTTAACTCTTACTCTGGCCTAATGGTTAAGGTCTTAACTCTTACTCTGGCCTAATAGCTAAGGTCTTAGACTCGTACTATGGCCTACTGGTTAAGGTCTTAACTCTTACTCTGGCCTACTGGTTAAGGTCTTAACTCTTACTCTGGCCTAATAGCTAAGGTCTTAGACTCGTACTCTGGCCTACTGGTTAAGGTCTTAACTCTTACTCTGGCCTAATAGCTAAGGTCTTCGACTCGTACTCTGGCCTAATGGTTAAGGTCTTAACTCTGACTCTGGCCTACTGGTTAAGGTCTTAACTCTTACTCTGGCCTAATAGCTAAGGTCTTAGACTCGTACTCTGGCCTAATATCTAAGGTCTTAACTCTTACTCTGGCCTAATAGCTAAGGTCTTCGACACGTACTCTGGCCTAATGGTTACGGTCTTAACTCTTACTCTGGCCTAATAGCTAAGGTCTTAACTCTTACTCTGGCCTAATGGTTAAGGTCTTAACTCTTACTCTGGCCTAATAGCTAAGGTCTTAGACTCGTACTATGGCCTACAGGTTAAGGTCTTAACTCTTACTCTGGCCTAATAGCTAAGGTCTTAACTCGTACTCTTGCCTAATAGCTAAGGTCTTAGACTCGTACTCTGGCCTAATGGTTACGGTCTTAACTCTTACTCTGGCCTACTGGTTAAGGTCTTAGACTATTACTCTGTCCTACTGGTTAAGGTCTTAACTCTTACTCTGGCCTAATAGCTAAGGTCTTAGACTCCTACTCTGGCCTAATAGCTAAGGTCTTAGACTCGTACTCTGGCCTAATGGTTAAGGTCTTAACTCTTACTCTGGCCTAATAGCTAAGGTCTTAGACTCGTACTCTGGCCTAATAGCTAAGGTCTTAACTCTTACTCTGGCCT
The DNA here is from genome assembly GCF_964204655.1 of Triturus cristatus. NCBI lineage: Eukaryota > Metazoa > Chordata > Amphibia > Caudata > Salamandridae > Triturus > Triturus cristatus. Next base: position 239,689,794 of record NC_140580.1, on the reverse strand, counting down.
ACTGGTTAAGGTCTTAACTCTTACTCTGGCCTAATAGCTAAGGTCTTAGACTCGTACTCTGGCCTACTGGTTAAGGTCTTAACTCTTACTCTGGCCTACTGGTTAAGGTCTTAACTCTTACTCTGGCCTAATAGCTAAGGTCTTATTCTCGTACTCTGGCCTATAGGTTAAGGTCTTAGACTCTTACTCTGGCCTACTGGTTAAGGTCTTAACTCTTACTCTAGCCTAACAGCTAAGCTCTTAGACTCTTACTCTGGCCTACTGGTTAAGGTCTTAACTCTTACTCTGGCCTAATAGCTATGGTCTTAACTCTTACTCTGGCCTAATAGCTAAGGTCTTAACTCTTACTGTGGCCTAATAGCTAAGGTCTTAGACTCGTACTCTGGCCTACAGGTTAAGGTCTTAACTCTTACTCCGGCCTAATAGCTAAGGTCTTAGACTCGTACTCTGGCCTAATAGTTAAGGTCTTAACTCTTACTCTGGCCTACTGGTTAAGGTCTTAACTCTTACTCTGGCCTAATAGCTAAGGTCTTAGACTCGTACTATGGCCTACTGGTTAAGGTCTTAACTCTTACTCCAGCCTAACAGCTAAGGTCTTAACTCTTACTCTGCCCTAATGGTTAAGGTCTTAACTCTTACTCTGGCCTAATAGCTAAGGTCTTAGAGTCGTACTATGGCCTACAGGTTAAGGTCTTCACTCTTACTATGGCCTAATAGCTAAGGTCTTAACTCTTACTCTGGCCTAATAGCTAAGGTCTTAGACTCGTACTATGGCCTACTGGTTAAGGTCTTAACTCTTACTCTGGCCTACTGGTTAAGGTCTTAACTCTTACTCTGGCCTAATAGCTAAGGGCTTAGACCCATACTCTGGCCTACTGGTTAAGGTCTTACCTCTTACTCTGGCCTAATAGCTAAGGTCTTCGACTCGTACTCTGGCCTAATGGTTAAGGTCTTAACTCTGACTCTGGCCTACTGGTTAAGGTCTTAACTCTTACTCTGGCCTAATAGCTAAGGTCTTAGACTCGTACTCTGGCCTAATATCTAAGGTCTTAACTCTTACTCTGGCCTAATAGCTAAGGTCTTCGACTTGTACTCTGGCCTAATGGTTAAGGTCTTAACTCTTACTCTGGCCTAATAGCTAAGGTCTTAACTCTTACTCTGGCCTAATGGTTAAGGTCTTAACTCTTACTCTGGCCTAATAGCTAAGGTCTTAGACTCGTACTATGGCCTACAGGTTAAGGTCTTAACTCTTACTCTGGCCTAATAGCTAAGGTCTTAACTCTTACTCTGGCCTAATAGCTAAGGTCTTAACTCGTACTCTGGCCTAATAGCTAAGGTCTTAGACTCGTACTCTGGCCTAATGGTTACGGTCTTAACTCTTACTCTGGCCTACTGGTTAAGGTCTTAGACTATTACTCTGTCCTACTGGTTAAGGTCTTAACTCTTACTCTGGCCTAATAGCTAAGGTCTTAGACTCGTACTCTGGCCTAATAGCTAAGGTCCTAGACTCGTACTCTGGCCTAATGGTTAAGGTCTTAACTCTTACTCTGGCCTACTGGTTAAGGTCTTAACTCTTACTCTGGCCTAATGGTTAAGGTCTTAGACTCTTACTCTGGCCTACTGGTTAAGGTCTTAGACTCTTACTCTGTCCTACTGGTTAAGGTCTTAACTCTTACTCTGGCCTAATAGCTAAGGTCTTAGACTCGTACTCTGGCCTAATGGTTAAGGTCTTAACTCTTACTCTGGCCTAATAGCTAAGGTCTTAACTCTTACTCTGGCCTAATAGCTAAGGTCTTAACTCGTACTCTGGCCTAATAGCTAAGGTCTTAGACTCGTACTCTGGCCTAATGGTTACGGTCTTAACTCTTACTCTGGCCTACTGGTTAAGGTCTTAGACTATTACTCTGTCCTACTGGTTAAGGTCTTAACTCTTACTCTGGCCTAATAGCTAAGGTCTTAGACTCGTACTCTGGCCTAATAGCTAAGGTCTTAGACTCGTACTCTGGCCTAATGGTTAAGGTCTTAACACTCTGGCCTAATAGCTAAGGTCTTAACTCTTACTCTGGCCTAATAGCTAAGGTCTTAGACTCGTACTCTGGCCTAACAGCTAAGGTCTTAACTCTTACTCTGGCGTACTGGTTAAGGTCTTAACTCTTACTCTGGCCTAATAGCTAAGGTCTTAACTCTTACTCTGGCCTAATAGCTAAGGTCTTAACTCTTACTCTGGCCTAATAGCTAAGGTCTTAGACTCGTACTCTGGCCTAATAGCTAAGGTCTTAACTCTTACTCTGGCCTACTGGTTAAGGTCTTAACTCTTACTCTGGCCTAATAGCTAAGGTCTTAGACTCATACTCTGGCCTACTGGTTAAGGTCTTAACTCTTACTCTTGCCTACTGGTTAAGGTCTTAACACTTACTCTGGCCTAATAGCTAAGGTCTTAACCTCGTACTCTGGCCTACAGGTTAAGGTCTTAGACTCTTACTCTGGCCTACTGGTTAAGGTCTTAACTCTTACTCTGGCCTACTGGCTAAGGTCCTAGACTCTTACTCTGGCCTACTGGTTAAGGTCTTAACTCTTACTCTGGCCTACTGGTTAAGGTCTTAGACTCTTACTCTGGCCTACTGGTTAAGGTCTTAACTCTTACTCTGGCCTAATAGCTAAGGTCTTAGACTCGTACTCTGGCCTACAGGTTAAGGTCTTAACTCTTACTCCGGCCTAATAGCTAAGGTCTTAGACTCGTACTCTGGCCTAATAGTTAAGGTCTTAACTCTTACTCTGGCCTAATAGCTAAGGTCTTAACTCTTACTCTGGCCTAAGAGCTAAGGTCTTAGACTCGTACTCTGGCCTAATGGTTAAGGTCTTAACTCTTACTCCAGCCTAATAGCTAAGGTCTTAGACTCGTACTATGGCCTACAGGTTAAGGTCTTCACTCTTACTATGGCCTAATAGCTAAGGTCTTAACTCTTACTCTGGCCTAATAGCTAAGGTCTTAGACTCGTACTATGGCCTACTGGTTAAGGTCTTAACCCTTACTCTGGCCTACTGGTTAAGGTCTTAACTCTTACTCGGGCCTAATAGCTAAGGTCTTAGACTCGTACTCTGGCCTACTGGTTAAGGTCTTAACTCTTACTCTGTCCTAATAGCTAAGGTCTTCGAAACGTAATCTGGCCTAATGGTTAAGGTCTTAACTCTGACTCTGGCCTACTGGTTAAGGTCTTAACTCTTACTCTGGCCTAATAGCTAAGGTCTTAGACTCGTACTCTGGCCTAATATCTAAGGTCTTAACTCTTACTCTGGCCTAATAGCTAAGGTCTTCGACACGTACTCTGGCCTAATGGTTAAGGTCTTAACTCTTATTCTGGCCTAATAGCTAAGGTCTTAACTCTTACTCTGGCCTAATGGTTAAGGTCTTAACTCTTACTCTGGCCTAATAGCTAAGGTCTTAGACTCGTACTATGGCCTACAGGTTAAGGTCTTAACTCTTACTCTGGCCTAATAGCTAAGGTCTTAACTCTTACTCTGGCCTACTGGTTAAGGTCTTAGACTATTACTCTGTCCTACTGGTTAAGGTCTTAACTCTTACTCTGGCCTAATAGCTAAGGTCTTAGACTCGTACTCTGGCCTAATAGCTAAGGTCTTAGACCCGTACTCTGGCCTAATGGTTAAGGTCTTAACTCTTACTCTGGCCTAATAGCTAAGGTCTTAGACTCGTACTCTGGCCTAATTGCTAAGGTCTTAACTCTTACTCTGGCCTACTGGTTAAGGTCTTAACTCTTACTCTGGCCTAATAGCTAAGGTCTTAGACTCGTACTCTGGCCTACTGGTTAAGGTCTTAACTCTTACTCTGGCCTACTGGTTAAGGTCTTAACTCTTACTCTGGCCTAATAGCTAAGGTCTTAACCTCGTACTCTGGCCTACAGGTTAAGGTCTTAGACTCTTACTCCGGCCTACTGGTTAAGGTCTTAACTCTTACTCTGGCCTAACAGCTAAGCTCTTAGACTCGTACTCTGGCCTAATGGTTAAGGTCTTAACTCTTACTCTGGCCTAATAGCTAAGGTCTTAACTCTTACTCTGGCCTAATAGCTAAGGTCTTAGACTCGTACTATGGCCTACAGGTTAAGGTCTTAACTCTTACACTCGCCTACAGGTTAAGGTCTTAACTCTTACTCTGGCCTACAGGTTAAGGTCGTAACTCTTACTCTGGCCTACTGGTTACGGTCTTAACTCTTACTCTGGCCTAATAGCTAAGGTCTTAGACTCGTACTCTGGCCTACAGGTTAAGGTCTTAACTCTTACTCTGGCCTACTGGTTAAGGTCTTAACTCTTACTCAGGCCTAATAGCTAAGGTCTTAAATCTTACTCTGGCCTAATAGCTAAGGTCTTAACTCTTACTCTGGCCTAATAGCTAAGGTCATAGATTCGTACTCTGGCCTAATGGTTAAGGTCTTAACTCTTACTCTGGCCTAATAGCTAAGGTCTTAACTCTTACTCTGGCCTAATAGCTAAGGTCTTAGACTCGTACTCTAATGGTTAAGGTCTTTACTCTTACTCTGGCCTAATAGCTAAGGTATTAACTCTTACTCTGGCATGATAGCTAAGGTTTTAGACTCGTACTCTGGCATAATGGTTAAGGTCTTAACTCTTACTCTGGCCTACTGGTTAAGGTCTTAACTCTTATTCTGGCCTAATGGTAAAGGTCTTAGACTCTTACTCTGGCCTACTGGTTATGGTCTTAGACTCTTACTCTGGCCTAATAGCTAAGGTCTTAACTCTTACTCTGGCCTAATAGCTAAGGTCTTAACTCTTACTCTGGCCTACAGGTTAAGGTCTTAACTCTTACTCTGGCCTAAGAGCTAAGGTCTTAACTCTTACTCTGGCCTAATAGCTAAGGTCTTAGACTCGTACTATGGCCTACTGGTTAAGGTCTTAACTCTTACTCCAGCCTAATAGCTAAGGTCTTAACTCTTACTCTGGCCTAATAATTAAGGTCTTAACTCTTACTCTGGCCTAATAGCTAAGGTCTTAGACTCGTACTATGGCCTACAGGTTAAGGTCTTCACTCTTACAATGGCCTAATAGCTAAGGTCTTAACTCTTACTCTGGCCTAATAGCTAATGTCTTAGACTCGTACTATGGCCTACTGGTTAAGATCTTAACTCTTACTCTGGCCTACTGGTTAAGGTCTTAACTCTTACTCTGGCCTAATAGCTAAGGTCTTAGACTCGTACTCTGGCCTACTGGTTAAGGTCTTAACTCTTACTCTGGCCTAATAGCTAAGGTCTTCGACTCGTACTCTGGCCTAATGGTTAAGGTCTTAACTCTGACTCTGGCCTACTGGTTAAGGTCTTAACTCTAACTCTGGCCTAATAGCTAAGGTCTTAGACTCGTACTCTGGCCTAATATCTAAGGTCTTAACTCTTACTCTGGCCTAATAGCGAAGGTCTTCGACACGTACTCTGGCCTAATGGTTAAGGTCTTAACTCTTACTCTGGCCTAATAGCTAAGGTCTTAACTCTTACTCTGGCCTAATGGTTAAGGTCTTAACTCTTACTCTGGCCTAATAGCTAAGGTCTTAGACTCGTAGTATGGCCTACAGGTTAAGGTCTTAACTCTTACTCTGGCCTAATAGCTAAGGTCTTAACTCTTACTCTGGCCTAATAGCTAAGGTCTTAACTCGTACTCTTGCCTAATAGCTAAGGTCTTAGACTCGTACTCTGGCCTAATGGTTACGGTCTTAACTCTTACTCTGGCCTGCTGGTTAAGGTCTTAGACTATTACATCTGTCCTACTGGTTAAGGTCTTAACTCTTACTCTGGCCTAATAGCTAAGGTCTTAGACTCGTACTCTGGCCTAATAGCTAAGGTCTTAGACTCGTACTCTGGCCTAATGGTTAAGGTCTTAACTCTTACTCTGGCCTAATAGCTAAGGTCTTAGACTCGTACTCTGGCCTAATAGCTAAGGTCTTAACTCTTACTCTGGCCTACTGGTTAAGGTCTTAACTCTTACTCTGGCCTAATAGCTAAGGTCTTAGACTCGTACTCTGGCCTACTGGTTAAGGTCTTAACTCTTACTCTGGCCTACTGGTTAAGGTCTTAACTCTTACTCTGGCCTAATAGCTAAGGTCTTAACCTCGTACTCTGGCCTACAGGTTAAGGTCTTAGACTCTTACTCTGGCCTACTGGTTAAGGTCTTAACTCTTACTCTGGCCTAACAGCTAAGCTCTTAGACTCTTACTCTGGCCTACTGGTTAAGGTCTTAACTCTTACTCTGGCCTAATAGCTAAGGTCTTAACTCTTACTCTGGCCTAATAGCTAAGGTCTTAACTCTTACTCTGGCCTAATAGCTAAGGTCTTAGACTCGTACTCTGGCCTACAGGTTAAGGTCTTAACTCTTACTCTGGCCTAATAGCTAAGGTCTTAGACTCGTACTCTGGCCTACTGGTTAAGGTCTTAACTCTTACTCCAGCCTAATAGCTAAGGTCTTAACTCTTACTCTGCCCTAATGGTTAAGGTCTTAACTCTTACTCTGGCCTAATAGCTAAGGTCTTAGACTTGTACTATGGCCTACAGGTTAAGGTCTTCACTCTTACTATGGCCTAATAGCTAAGGTCTTAACTCTTACTCTGGCCTAATAGCTAAGGTCTTAGACTCGTACTATGGCCTACTGGTTAAGGTCTTAACTCTTACTCTGGCCTAATAGCTAAGGTCTTCGACTCGTACTCTGGCCTAATGGTTAAGGTCTTAACTCTGACTCTGGCCTACTGGTTAAGGTCTTAACTCTTACTCTGGCCTAATAGCTAAGGTCTTAGACTCGTACTCTGGCCTAATATCTAAGGTCTTAACTCTTACTCTGGCCTAATAGCTAAGGTCTTCGACTCGTACTCTGGCCTAATGGTTAAGGTCTTAACTCTTACTCTGGCCTAATAGCTAAGGTCTTAACTCTTACTCTGGCCTAATGGTTAAGGTCTTAACTCTTACTCTGGCCTAATAGCTAAGGTCTTAGACTCGTACTATGGCCTACAGGTTAAGGTCTTAACTCTTACTCTGGCCTAATAGCTAAGGTCTTAACTCTTACTCTGGCCTAATAGCTAAGGTCTTAACTCGTACTCTGGCCTAATAGCTAAGGTCTTAGACTCGTAGTCTGGCCTAATGGTTACGGTCTTAACTCTTACTCTGGCCTACTGGTTAAGGTCTTAGACTATTACTCTGTCCTACTGGTTAAGGTCTTAACTCTTACTCTGGCCTAATAGCTAAGGTCTTAGACTCGTACTCTGGCCTAATAGCTAAGGTCCTAGACTCGTACTCTGGCCTAATGGTTAAGGTCTTAAATCTTACACTGGCCTACTGGTTAAGGTCTTAACTCTTACTCTGGCCTAATGGTTAAGGTCTTAGACTCTTACTCTGGCCTACTGGTTAAGGTCTTAGACTCTTACTCTGTCCTACTGGTTAAGGTCTTAACTCTTACTCTGGCCTACTAGCTAAGGTCTTAGACTCGTACTCTGGCCTAATGGTTAAGGTCTTAACTCTTACTCTGGCCTAATAGCTAAGGTCTTAACTCTTACTCTGGCCTAATAGCTAAGGTCTTAGACTCGTACTATGGCCTACAGGTTAAGGTCTTAACTCTTACACTCGCCTACAGGTTAAGGTCTTAACTCTTACTCTGGCCTACAGCTTAAGGTCTTAACTCTTACTCTGGCCTACTGGTTAAGGTCTTAACTCTTACTCTGGCCTAATAGCTAAGGTCTGAGACTCGTACTCTGGCCTACAGGTTAAGGTCTTAACTCTTACTTTGGCCTACTGGTTAAGGTCTTAACTCTTACTCAGGCCTAATAGCTAAGGTCTTAAATCTTACTCTGGCCTAATAGCTAAGGTCTTAACTCTTACTCTGGCCTAATAGCTAAGGTCATAGACTCGTACTCTGGCCTAATGGTTAAGGTCTTAACTCTTACTCTGGCCTAATAGCTAAGGTCTTAACTCTTACTCTGGCCTAATAGCTAAGGTCTTAGACTCGTACTCTAATGGTTAAGGTCTTTACTCTTACTCTGTCCTAATAGCTAAGGTATTAACTCTTACTCTGGCATGATAGCTAAGGTTTTAGACTCGTACTCTGGCATAATGGTTAAGGTCTTAACTCTTACTCTGGCCTACTGGTTAAGGTCTTAACTCTTATTCTGGCCTAATGGTAAAGGTCTTAGACTCTTACTCTGGCCTACTGGTTATGGTCTTAGACTCTTACTCTGGCCTAATAGCTAAGGTCTTAACTCTTACTCTGGCCTAATAGCTAAGGTCTTAACTCTTACTCTGGCCTACAGGTTAAGGTCTTAACTCTTACTCTGGCCTAAGAGCTAAGGTCTTAACTCTTACTCTGGCCTAATAGCTAAGGTCTTAGACTCGTATTATGGCCTACTGGTTAAGGTCTTAACTCTTACTCCAGCCTAATAGCTAAGGTCTTAACTCTTACTCTGGCCTAATGGTTAAGGTCTTAACTCTTACTCTGGCCTAATAGCTAAGGTCTTAGACTTGTACTATGGCCTACAGGTTAAGGTCTTCACTCTTACAATGGCCTAATAGCTAAGGTCTTAACTCTTACTCTGGCCTAATAGCTAATGTCTTAGACTCGTACTATGGCCTACTGGTTAAGATCTTAACTCTTACTCTGGCCTACTGGTTAAGGTCTTAACTCTTACTCTGGCCTAATAGCTAAGGTCTTAGACTCGTACTCTGGCCTACTGGTTAAGGTCTTAACTCTTACTCTGGCCTAATAGCTAAGGTCTTCGACTCGTACTCTGGCCTAATGGTTAAGGTCTTAACTCTGACTCTGGCCTACTGGTTAAGGTCTTAACTCTTACTCTGGCCTAATAGCTAAGGTCTTAGACTCGTACTCTGGCCTAATATCTAAGGTCTTAACTCTTACTCTGGCCTAATAGCGAAGGTCTTCGACACGTACTCTGGCCTAATGGTTAAGGTCTTAACTCTTACTCTGGCCTAATAGCTAAGGTCTTAACTCTTACTCTGGCCTAATGGTTAAGGTCTTAACTCTTACTCTGGCCTAATAGCTAAGGTCTTAGACTCGTAGTATGGCCTACAGGTTAAGGTCTTAACTCTTACTCTGGCCTAATAGCTAAGGTCTTAACTCTTACTCTGGCCTAATAGCTAAGGTCTTAACTCGTACTCTTGCCTAATAGCTAAGGTCTTAGACTCGTACTCTGGCCTAATGGTTACGGTCTTAACTCTTACTCTGGCCTGCTGGTTAAGGTCTTAGACTATTACTCTGTCCTACTGGTTAAGGTCTTAACTCTTACTCTGGCCTAATAGCTAAGGTCTTAGACTCGTACTCTGGCCTAATGGTTAAGGTCTTAACTCTTACTCTGGCCTAATAGCTAAGGTCTTAGACTCGTACTCTGGCCTAATAGCTAAGGTCTTAACTCTTACTCTGGCCTACTGGTTAAGGTCTTAACTCTTACTCTGGCCTAATAGCTAAGGTCTTAGACTCGTACTCTGGCCTACTGGTTAAGGTCTTAACTCTTACTCTGGCCTACTGGTTAAGGTCTTAACTCTTACTCTGGCCTAATAGCTAAGGTCTTAACCTCGTACTCTGGCCTACAGGTTAAGGTCTTAGACTCTTACTCTGGCCTACTGGTTAAGGTCTTAACTCTTACTCTGGCCTAACAGCTAAGCTCTTAGACTCTTACTCTGGCCTACTGGTTAAGGTCTTAACTCTTACTCTGGCCTAATAGCTAAGGTCTTAACTCTTACTCTGGCCTAATAGCTAAGGTCTTAACTCTTACTCTGGCCTAATAGCTAAGGTCTTAGACTCGTACTCTGGCCTACAGGTTAAGGTCTTAACTCTTACTCTGGCCTAATAGCTAAGGTCTTAGACTCGTACTCTGGCCTACTGGTTAAGGTCTTAACTCTTACTCCAGCCTAATAGCTAAGGTCTTAACTCTTACTCTGCCCTAATGGTTAAGGTCTTAACTCTTACTCTGGCCTAATAGCTAAGGTCTTAACCTCGTACTCTGGCCTACAGGTTAAGGTCTTAGACTCTTACTCTGGCCTACTGGTTAAGGTCTTAACTCTTACTCTGGCCTAACAGCTAAGCTCTTAGACTCTTACTCTGGCCTACTGGTTAAGGTCTTAACTCTTACTCTGGCCTAATAGCTAAGGTCTTAACTCTTACTCTGGCCTAATAGCTAAGGTCTTAACTCTTACTCTGGCCTAATAGCTAAGGTCTTAGACTCGTACTCTGGCCTACAGGTTAAGGTCTTAACTCTTACTCTGGCCTAATAGCTAAGGTCTTAGACTCGTACTCTGGCCTACTGGTTAAGGTCTTAACTCTTACTCCAGCCTAATAGCTAAGGTCTTAACTCTTACTCTGCCCTAATGGTTAAGGTCTTAACTCTTACTCTGGCCTAATAGCTAAGGTCTTAGACTCGTACTATGGCCTACAGGTTAAGGTCTTCACTCTTACTATGGCCTAATAGCTAAGGTCTTAACTCTTACTCTGGCCTAATAGCTAAGGTCTTAGACTCGTACTATGGCCTACTGGTTAAGGTCTTAACTCTTACTCTGGCCTAATAGCTAAGGTCTTCGACTCGTACTCTGGCCTAATGGTTAAGGTCTTAACTCTGACTCTGGCCTACTGGTTAAGGTCTTAACTCTTACTCTGGCCTAATAGCTAAGGTCTTAGACTCGTACTCTGGCCTAATATCTAAGGTCTTAACTCTTACTCTGGCCTAATAGCTAAGGTCTTCGACTCGTACTCTGGCCTAATGGTTAAGGTCTTAACTCTTACTCTGGCCTAATAGCTAAGGTCTTCGACTCGTACTCTGGCATAATGGTTAAGGTCTTAACTCTTACTCTGGCCTAATAGCTAAGGTCTTAACTCTTACTCTGGCCTAATGGTTAAGGTCTTAACTCTTACTCTGGCCTAATAGCTAAGGTCTTAGACTCGTACTCTGGCCTACTGGTTAAGGTCTTAACTCTTACTCTGGCCTAATAGCTAAGGTCTTAACTCTTACTCTGGCCTAATAGCTAAGGTCTTAACTCGTACTCTGGCCTAATAGCTAAGGTCTTAGACTCGTACTCTGGCCTAATGGTTAAGGTCTTAGACTATTACTCTGTCCTACTGGTTAAGGTCTTAACTCTTACTCTGGCCTAATAGCTAAGGTCTTAGACTTGTACTCTGGCCTAATAGCTAAGGTCCTAGACTCGTACTCTGGCCTAATGGTTAAGGTCTTAACTCTTACACTGGCCTACTGGTTAAGGTCTTAACTCTTACTCTGGCCTAATGGTTAAGGTCTTAGACTCTTACTCTGGCCTACTGGTTAAGGTCTTAGACTCTTACTCTGTCCTACTGGTTAAGGTCTTAACTCTTATTCTGGCCTAATAGCTAAGGTCTTAGACTCGTACTCTGGCCTAATGGTTAAGGTCTTAACTCTTACTCTGGCCTAATAGCTAAGGTCTTAAGTCTTACTCTGGCCTAATAGCTAAGGTCTTAACTCTTACTCTGGCCTACTGGTTAAGGTCTTAACTCTTACTCTGGCCTAATAGCTAAGGTCTTAGACTCGTACTATGGCCTACTGGTTAAGGTCTTAACTCTTACTCTGGCCTAATAGCTAAGGTCTTAGACTCGTACTCTGGCCTAATGGTTAAGGTCTTAACTCTTACTCTGGCCTAATAGCTAAGGTCTTAACTCTTACTCTGGCCTAATAGCTAAGGTCTTAGACTCGTACTATGGCCTACAGGTTAAGGTCTTAACTCTTACACTCGCCTACAGGTTAAGGTCTTAACTCTTACTCTGGCCTACAGCTTAAGGTCTTAACTCTTACTCTGGCCTACTGGTTAAGGTCTTAACTCTTACTCTGGCCTAATAGCTAAGGTCTGAGACTCGTACTCTGGCCTACAGGTTAAGGTCTTAACTCTTACTTTGGCCTACTGGTTAAGGTCTTAACTCTTACTCAGGCCTAATAGCTAAGGTCTTAAATCTTACTCTGGCCTAATAGGTAAGGTCTTAACTCTTACTCTGGCCTAATAGCTAAGGTCATAGACTCGTACTCTGGCCTAATGGTTAAGGTCTTAACTCTTACTCTGGCCTAATAGCTAAGGTCTTAACTCTTACTCTGGCCTAATAGCTAAGGTCTTAGACTCGTACTCTAATGGTTAAAGTCTTAACTCTAAATCTGGCCTAATAGCTAAGGTATTAACTCTTACTCTGGCATGATAGCTAAGGTCTTAGACTCGTACTCTGGCCTAATGGTTAAGGTCTTAACTCTTACTCTGGCCTACTGGTTAAGGTCTTAACTGTTACTCTGGCCTAATGGTAAAGGTCTTAGACTCTTACTCTGGCCTACTGGTTATGGTCTTAGACTCTTACTCTGGGCTAATAGCTAAGGTCTTAACTCTTACTCTGGCCTAATAGCTAAGGTCTTAGACTCGTACTATGGCCTACAGGTTAAGGTCTTCACTCTTACTATGGCCTAATAGCTAAGGTCTTAACTCTTACTCTGGCCTAATAGCTAAGGTCTTAGACTCGTACTATGGCCTACTGGTTAAGGTCTTAACTCTTACTCTGGCCTACTGGTTAAGGTCTTAACTCTTACTCTGGCCTAATAGCTAAGGTCTTAGACTCATACTCTGGCCTACTGGTTAAGGTCTTACCTCTTACTCTGGCCTAATAGCTAAGGTCTTCGACTCGTACTCTGGCCTAATGGTTAAGGTCTTAACTCTGACTCTGGCCTACTGGTTAAGGTCTTAACTCTTACTCAGGCCTAATAGCTAAGGTCTTAGACTCGTACTCTGGCCTAATATCTAAGGTCTTAACTCTTACTCTGGCCTAATAGCTAAGGTCTTCGACTTGTACTCTGGCCTAATGGTTAAGGTCTTAACTCTTACTCTGGCCTAATAGCTAAGGTCTTAACTCTTACTCTGGCCTAATGGTTAAGGTCCTAACTCTTACTCTGGCATAATAGCTAAGGTCTTAGACTCGTACTATGTCCTACAGGTTAAGGTCTTAACTCTTACTCTGGCCTACTAGCTAAGGTCTTAACTCGTACTCTGGCCTAATAGCTAAGGTCCTAGACTCGTACTCTGGCCTAATGGTTAAGGTCTTAACTCTTACTCTGGCCTAATAGGTAAGGTCTTAACTCTTACTCTGGCCTAATAGCTAAGGTCATAGACTCGTACTCTGGCCTAATGGTTAAGGTCTTAACTCTTACTCTGGCCTAATAGCTAAGGTCCTAACTCTTACTCTGGCCTAATAGCTAAGGTCTTAGACTCGTACTCTAATGGTTAAAGTCTTAACTCTAAATCTGGCCTAATAGCTAAGGTATTAACTCTTACTCTGGCATGATAGCTAAGGTCTTAGACTCGTACTCTGGCCTAATGGTTAAGGTCTTAACTCTTACTCTGGCCTACTGGATAAGGTCTTAACTGTTACTCTGGCCTAATGGTAAAGGTCTTAGACTCTTACTCTGGCCTACTGGTTATGGTCTTAGACTCTTACTCTGGGCTAATAGCTAAGGTCTTAACTCTTACTCTGGCCTAATAGCTAAGGTCTTAGACTCGTACTATGGCCTACAGGTTAAGGTCTTCACTCTTACTATGGCCTAATAGCTAAGGTCTTAACTCTTACTCTGGCCTAATAGCTAAGGTCTTAGACTCGTACTATGGCCTACTGGTTAAGGTCTTAACTCTTACTCTGGCCTACTGGTTAAGGTCTTAACTCTTACTCTGGCCTAATAGCTAAGGTCTTAGACTCGTACTCTGGCCTACTGGTTAAGGTCTTACCTCTTACTCTGGCCTAATAGCTAAGGTCTTCGACTCGTACTCTGGCCTAATGGTTAAGGTCTTAACTCTGACTCTGGCCTACTGGTTAAGGTCTTAACTCTTACTCAGGCCTAATAGCTAAGGTCTTAGACTCGTACTCTGGCCTAATATCTAAGGTCTTAACTCTTACTCTGGCCTAATAGCTAAGGTCTTCGACTTGTACTCTGGCCTAATGGTTAAGGTCTTAACTCTTACTCTGGCCTAATAGCTAAGGTCTTAACTCTTACTCTGGCCTAATGGTTAAGGTCCTAACTCTTACTCTGGCATAATAGCTAAGGTCTTAGACTCGTACTATGTCCTACAGGTTAAGGTCTTAACTCTTACTCTGGCCTAATAGCTAAGGTCTTAACTCGTACTCTGGCCTAATAGCTAAGGTCCTAGACTCGTACTCTGGCCTAATGGTTAAGGTCTTAACTTTTACTCTGGCCTACTGGTTAAGGTCTTAATTCTTACTCTGGCCTAATGGTTAAGGTCTTAGACTCTTACTCTGGCCTACTGGTTAAGGTCTTAGACACTTACTCTGTCCTACTGGTTAAGGTCTTAACTCTTACTCTGGCCTAATAGCTAAGGTCTTAGACTCGTACTCTGGCCTAATGGTTAAGGTCTTAACTCTTACTCTGGCCTAATAGCTAAGGTCTTAACTCTTACTCTGGCCTAATAGCTAAGGTCTTAACTCTTACTCTGGCCTACTGGTTAAGGTCTTAACTCTTACTATGGCCTAATAGCTAAGGTCTTAGACTCGTACTATGGCCTACTGGTTAAGGTCTTAACTCTTACTCTGGCCTAATAGCTAAGGTCTTAGACTCGTACTCTGGCCTAATGGTTAAGGTCTTAACTCTTACTCTGGCCTAATAGCTAAGGTCTTAACTCTTACTCTGGCCTAATAGCTAAGGCGTTAGATTCGTACTATGGCCTACAGGTTAAGGTCTTAACTCTTACACTCGCCTACAGGTTAAGGTCTTAACTCTTACTCTGGCCTACAGCTTAAGGTCTTAACTCTTACTCTGGCCTAATAGCTAGGGTCTTAGACTCGTACTCTGGCCTACAGGTTAAGGTCTTAACTCTTACTCTGGCCTACTGGTTAAGGTCTTAACTCTTACTCAGGCCTAATAGCTAAGGTCTTAAATCTTACTCTGGCCTAATAGCTAAGGTCTTAACTCTTACTCTGGCCTAATAGCTAAGGTCATAGACTCGTACTCTGGCCTAATGGGTAAGGTCTTAACTCTTACTCTGGCCTAATAGCTAAGGTCTTAACTCTTACTCTGGCCTAATAGCTAAGGTCTTAGACTCGTACTCTAATGGTTAAGGTCTTAACTCTTACTCTGGCCTAATTGCTAAGGTATTAACTCTTACTCTGGCATGATAGCTAAGGTCTTAGACTCGTACTCTGGCCTAATGGTTAAGGTCTTAACTCTTACTCTGGCCTACTGGTTAAGGTCTTAACTCTTACTCTGGCCTAATGGTAAAGGTCTTAGACTCTTACTCTGGCCTACTGGTTATGGTCTTAGACTCTTGCTCTGGGCTAATAGCTAAGGTCTTAACTCTTACTCTGGCCTAATAGCTAATGTCTTAACTCTTACTCTGGCCTAATAGCTAAGGTCTTAGACTCGTACTATGGCCTACTGGTTAAGGTCTTAACTCTTACTCCAGCCTAATAGCTAAGGTCTTAACTCTTACTCTGGCCTAATGGTTAAGGTCTTAACTCTTACTCTGGCCTAATAGCTAAGGTCTTAGACTCGTACTATGGCCTACTGGTTAAGGTCTTAACTCTTACTCTGGCCTACTGGTTAAGGTCTTAACTCTTACTCTGGCCTAATAGCTAAGGTCTTAGACTCGTACTCTGGCCTACTGGTTAAGGTCTTAACTCTTACTCTGGCCTAATAGCTAAGGTCTTCGACTCGTACTCTGGCCTAATGGTTAAGGTCTTAACTCTGACTCTGGCCTACTGGTTAAGGTCTTAACTCTTACTCTGGCCTAATAGCTAAGGTCTTAACTCTTACTCTGGCCTAATGGTTAAGGTCCTAGACTCGTACTCTGGCCTAATGGTTAAGGTCTTAACTCTTACTCTGGCCTACTGGTTAAGGTCTTAATTCTTACTCTGGCCTAATGGTTAAGGTCTTAGACTCTTACTCTGGCCTACTGGTTAAGGTCTTAGACTCTTACTCTGTCCTACTGGTTAAGGTCTTAACTCTTACTCTGGCCTAATAGCTAAGGTCTTAGACTCGTACTCTGGCCTAATGGTTAAGGTCTTAACTCTTACTCTGGCCTAATAGCTAAGGTCTTAACTCTTACTCTGGCCTAAGCTAAGGTCTTAACTCTTACTCTGGCCTACTGGTTAAGGTCTTAACTCTTACTATGGCGTAATAGCTAAGGTCTTAGACTCGTACTATGGCCTACTGGTTAAGGTCTTAACTCTTACTCTGGCCTAATAGCTAAGGTCTTAGACTCGTACTCTGGCCTAATGGTTAAGGTCTTAACTCTTACTCTGGCCTAATAGCTAAGGTCTTAACTCTTACTCTGGCCTAATAGCTAAGGCGTTAGATTCGTACTATGGCCTACAGGTTAAGGTCTTAACTCTTACACTCGCCTACAGGTTAAGGTCTTAACTCTTACTCTGGCCTACAGCTTAAGGTCTTAACTCTTACTCTGGCCTAATAGCTAGGGTCTTAGACTCGTACTCTGGCCTACAGGTTAAGGTCTTAACTCTTACTCTGGCCTACTGGTTAAGGTCTTAACTCTTACTCAGGCCTAATAGCTAAGGTCTTAAATCTTACTCTGGCCTAATAGCTAAGGTCTTAACTCTTACTCTGGCCTAATAGCTAAGGTCATAGACTCGTACTCTGGCCTAATGGTTAAGGTCTTAACTCTTACTCTGGCCTAATAGCTAAGGTCTTAACTCTTACTCTGGCCTAATAGCTAAGGTCTTAGACTCGTACTCTAATGGTTAAGGTCTTAACTCTTACTCTGGCCTAATAGCTAAGGTATTAACTCTTACTCTGGCATGATAGCTAAGGTCTTAGACTCGTACTCTGGCCTAATGGTTAAGGTCTTAACTCTTACTCTGGCCTACTGGTTAAGGTCTTAACTCTTACTCTGGCCTAATGGTAAAGGTCTTAGACTCTTACTCTGGCCTACTGGTTATGGTCTTAGACTCTTACTCTGGGCTAATAGCTAAGGTCTTAACTCTTACTCTGGCCTAATAGCTAATGTCTTAACTCTTACTCTGGCCTAATAGCTAAGGTCTTAGACTCGTACTATGGCCTACTGGTTAAGGTCTTAACTCTTACTCCAGCCTAATAGCTAAGGTCTTAACTCTTACTCTGGCCTAATGGTTAAGGTCTTAACTCTTACTCTGGCCTAATAGCTAAGGTCTTAGACTCGTACTATGGCCTACTGGTTAAGGTCTTAACTCTTACTCTGGCCTACTGGTTAAGGTCTTAACTCTTACTCTGGCCTAATAGCTAAGGTCTTAGACTCGTACTCTGGCCTACTGGTTAAGGTCTTAACTCTTACTCTGGCCTAATAGCTAAGGTCTTCGACTCGTACTCTGGCCTAATGGTTAAGGTCTTAACTCTGACTCTGGCCTACTGGTTAAGGTCTTAACTCTTACTCTGGCCTAATAGCTAAGGTCTTAGACTCGTACTCTGGCCTAATATCTAAGGTCTTAACTCTTACTCTGGCCTAATAGCTAAGGTCTTCGACACGTACTCTGGCCTAATGGTTACGGTCTTAACTCTTACTCTGGCCTAATAGCTAAGGTCTTAACTCTTACTCTGGCCTAATGGTTAAGGTCTTAACTCTTACTCTGGCCTAATAGCTAAGGTCTTAGACTCGTACTATGGCCTACAGGTTAAGGTCTTAACTCTTACTCTGGCCTAATAGCTAAGGTCTTAACTCGTACTCTTGCCTAATAGCTAAGGTCTTAGACTCGTACTCTGGCCTAATGGTTACGGTCTTAACTCTTACTCTGGCCTACTGGTTAAGGTCTTAGACTATTACTCTGTCCTACTGGTTAAGGTCTTAACTCTTACTCTGGCCTAATAGCTAAGGTCTTAGACTCCTACTCTGGCCTAATAGCTAAGGTCTTAGACTCGTACTCTGGCCTAATGGTTAAGGTCTTAACTCTTACTCTGGCCTAATAGCTAAGGTCTTAGACTCGTACTCTGGCCTAATAGCTAAGGTCTTAACTCTTACTCTGGCCTACTGGTTAAGGTCTTAACTCTTACTCTGGCCTAATAGCTAAGGTCTTAGACTCGTACTCTGGCCTACTGGTTAAGGTCTTAACTCTTACTCTGGCCTACTGGTTAAGGTCTTAACTCTTACTCTGGCCTAATAGCTAAGGTCTTAACCTCGTACTCTGGCCTATAGGTTAAGGTCTTAGACTCTTACTCTGGCCTACTGGTTAAGGTCTTAACTCTTACTCTAGCCTAACAGCTAAGCTCTTAGACTCTTACTCTGGCCTACTGGTTAAGGTCTTAACTCTTACTCTGGCCTAATAGCTATGGTCTTAACTCTTACTCTGGCCTAATAGCTAAGGTCTTAACTCTTACTCTGGCCTAATAGCTAAGGTCTTAGACTCGTACTCTGGCCTACAGGTTAAGGTCTTAACTCTTACTCCGGCCTAATAGCTAAGGTCTTAGACTCGTACTCTGGCCTAATAGTTAAGGTCTTAACTCTTACTCTGGCCTACTGGTTAAGGTCTTAACTCTTACTCTGGCCTAATAGCTAAGGTCTTAGACTCGTACTATGGCCTACTGGTTAAGGTCTTAACTCTTACTCCAGCCTAACAGCTAAGGTCTTAACTCTTACTCTGCCCTAATGGTTAAGGTCTTAACTCTTACTCTGGCCTAATAGCTAAGGTCTTAGAGTCGTACTATGGCCTACAGGTTAAGGTCTTCACTCTTACTATGGCCTAATAGCTAAGGTCTTAACTCTTACTCTGGCCTAATAGCTAAGGTCTTAGACTCGTACTATGGCCTACTGGTTAAGGTCTTAACTCTTACTCTGGCCTACTGGTTAAGGTCTTAACTCTTACTCTGGCCTAATAGCTAAGGGCTTAGACCCATACTCTGGCCTACTGGTTAAGGTCTTACCTCTTACTCTGGCCTAATAGCTAAGGTCTTCGACTCGTACTCTGGCCTAATGGTTAAGGTCTTAACTCTGACTCTGGCCTACTGGTTAAGGTCTTAACTCTTACTCTGGCCTAATAGCTAAGGTCTTAGACTCGTACTCTGGCCTAATATCTAAGGTCTTAACTCTTACTCTGGCCTAATAGCTAAGGTCTTCGACTTGTACTCTGGCCTAATGGTTAAGGTCTTAACTCTTACTCTGGCCTAATAGCTAAGGTCTTAACTCTTACTCTGGCCTAATGGTTAAGGTCTTAACTCTTACTCTGGCCTAATAGCTAAGGTCTTAGACTCGTACTATGGCCTACAGGTTAAGGTCTTAACTCTTACTCTGGCCTAATAGCTAAGGTCTTAACTCTTACTCTGGCCTAATAGCTAAGGTCTTAACTCGTACTCTGGCCTAATAGCTAAGGTCTTAGACTCGTACTCTGGCCTAATGGTTACGGTCTTAACTCTTACTCTGGCCTACTGGTTAAGGTCTTAGACTATTACTCTGTCCTACTGGTTAAGGTCTTAACTCTTACTCTGGCCTAATAGCTAAGGTCTTAGACTCGTACTCTGGCCTAATAGCTAAGGTCCTAGACTCGTACTCTGGCCTAATGGTTAAGGTCTTAACTCTTACTCTGGCCTACTGGTTAAGGTCTTAACTCTTACTCTGGCCTAATGGTTAAGGTCTTAGACTCTTACTCTGGCCTACTGGTTAAGGTCTTAGACTCTTACTCTGTCCTACTGGTTAAGGTCTTAACTCTTACTCTGGCCTAATAGCTAAGGTCTTAGACTCGTACTCTGGCCTAATGGTTAAGGTCTTAACTCTTACTCTGGCCTAATAGCTAAGGTCTTAACTCTTACTCTGGCCTAATAGCTAAGGTCTTAACTCGTACTCTGGCCTAATAGCTAAGGTCTTAGACTCGTACTCTGGCCTAATGGTTACGGTCTTAACTCTTACTCTGGCCTACTGGTTAAGGTCTTAGACTATTACTCTGTCCTACTGGTTAAGGTCTTAACTCTTACTCTGGCCTAATAGCTAAGGTCTTAGACTCGTACTCTGGCCTAATAGCTAAGGTCTTAGACTCGTACTCTGGCCTAATGGTTAAGGTCTTAACACTCTGGCCTAATAGCTAAGGTCTTAACTCTTACTCTGGCCTAATAGCTAAGGTCTTAGACTCGTACTCTGGCCTAACAGCTAAGGTCTTAACTCTTACTCTGGCGTACTGGTTAAGGTCTTAACTCTTACTCTGGCCTAATAGCTAAGGTCTTAACTCTTACTCTGGCCTAATAGCTAAGGTCTTAACTCTTACTCTGGCCTAATAGCTAAGGTCTTAGACTCGTACTCTGGCCTAATAGCTAAGGTCTTAACTCTTACTCTGGCCTACTGGTTAAGGTCTTAACTCTTACTCTGGCCTAATAGCTAAGGTCTTAGACTCATACTCTGGCCTACTGGTTAAGGTCTTAACTCTTACTCTTGCCTACTGGTTAAGGTCTTAACACTTACTCTGGCCTAATAGCTAAGGTCTTAACCTCGTACTCTGGCCTACAGGTTAAGGTCTTAGACTCTTACTCTGGCCTACTGGTTAAGGTCTTAACTCTTACTCTGGCCTACTGGCTAAGGTCCTAGACTCTTACTCTGGCCTACTGGTTAAGGTCTTAACTCTTACTCTGGCCTACTGGTTAAGGTCTTAGACTCTTACTCTGGCCTACTGGTTAAGGTCTTAACTCTTACTCTGGCCTAATAGCTAAGGTCTTAGACTCGTACTCTGGCCTACAGGTTAAGGTCTTAACTCTTACTCCGGCCTAATAGCTAAGGTCTTAGACTCGTACTCTGGCCTAATAGTTAAGGTCTTAACTCTTACTCTGGCCTAATAGCTAAGGTCTTAGACTCGTACTCTGGCCTAATGGTTAAGGTCTTAACTCTTACTCTGGCCTAATAGCTAAGGTCTTAACTCTTACTCTGGCCTAAGAGCTAAGGTCTTAGACTCGTACTCTGGCCTAATGGTTAAGGTCTTAACTCTTACTCCAGCCTAATAGCTAAGGTCTTAGACTCGTACTATGGCCTACAGGTTAAGGTCTTCACTCTTACTATGGCCTAATAGCTAAGGTCTTAACTCTTACTCTGGCCTAATAGCTAAGGTCTTAGACTCGTACTATGGCCTACTGGTTAAGGTCTTAACCCTTACTCTGGCCTACTGGTTAAGGTCTTAACTCTTACTCGGGCCTAATAGCTAAGGTCTTAGACTCGTACTCTGGCCTACTGGTTAAGGTCTTAACTCTTACTCTGTCCTAATAGCTAAGGTCTTCGAAACGTAATCTGGCCTAATGGTTAAGGTCTTAACTCTGACTCTGGCCTACTGGTTAAGGTCTTAACTCTTACTCTGGCCTAATAGCTAAGGTCTTAGACTCGTACTCTGGCCTAATATCTAAGGTCTTAACTCTTACTCTGGCCTAATAGCTAAGGTCTTTGACACGTACTCTGGCCTAATGGTTAAGGTCTTAACTCTTATTCTGGCCTAATAGCTAAGGTCTTAACTCTTACTCTGGCCTAATGGTTAAGGTCTTAACTCTTACTCTGGCCTAATAGCTAAGGTCTTAGACTCGTACTATGGCCTACAGGTTAAGGTCTTAACTCTTACTCTGGCCTAATAGCTAAGGTCTTAACTCTTACTCTGGCCTACTGGTTAAGGTCTTAGACTATTACTCTGTCCTACTGGTTAAGGTCTTAACTCTTACTCTGGCCTAATAGCTAAGGTCTTAGACTCGTACTCTGGCCTAATAGCTAAGGTCTTAGACCCGTACTCTGGCCTAATGGTTAAGGTCTTAACTCTTACTCTGGCCTAATAGCTAAGGTCTTAGACTCGTACACTGGCCTAATTGCTAAGGTCTTAACTCTTACTCTGGCCTACTGGTTAAGGTCTTAACTCTTACTCTGGCCTAATAGCTAAGGTCTTAGACTCGTACTCTGGCCTACTGGTTAAGGTCTTAACTCTTACTCTGGCCTACTGGTTAAGGTCTTAACTCTTACTCTGGCCTAATAGCTAAGGTCTTAACCTCGTACTCTGGCCTACAGGTTAAGGTCTTAGACTCTTACTCCGGCCTACTGGTTAAGGTCTTAACTCTTACTCTGGCCTAACAGCTAAGCTCTTAGACTCGTACTCTGGCCTAATGGTTAAGGTCTTAACTCTTACTCTGGCCTAATAGCTAAGGTCTTAACTCTTACTCTGGCCTAATAGCTAAGGTCTTAGACTCGTACTATGGCCTACAGGTTAAGGTCTTAACTCTTACACTCGCCTACAGGTTAAGGTCTTAACTCTTACTCTGGCCTACAGATTAAGGTCGTAACTCTTACTCTGGCCTACTGGTTACGGTCTTAACTCTTACTCTGGCCTAATAGCTAAGGTCTTAGACTCGTACTCTGGCCTACAGGTTAAGGTCTTAACTCTTACTCTGGCCTACTGGTTAAGGTCTTAACTCTTACTCAGGCCTAATAGCTAAGGTCTTAAATCTTACTCTGGCCTAATAGCTAAGGTCTTAACTCTTACTCTGGCCTAATAGCTAAGGTCATAGATTCGTACTCTGGCCTAATGGTTAAGGTCTTAACTCTTACTCTGGCCTAATAGCTAAGGTCTTAACTCTTACTCTGGCCTAATAGCTAAGGTCTTAGACTCGTACTCTAATGGTTAAGGTCTTTACTCTTACTCTGGCCTAATAGCTAAGGTATTAACTCTTACTCTGGCATGATAGCTAAGGTTTTAGACTCGTACTCTGGCATAATGGTTAAGGTCTTAACTCTTACTCTGGCCTACTGGTTAAGGTCTTAACTCTTATTCTGGCCTAATGGTAAAGGTCTTAGACTCTTACTCTGGCCTACTGGTTATGGTCTTAGACTCTTACTCTGGCCTAATAGCTAAGGTCTTAACTCTTACTCTGGCCTAATAGCTAAGGTCTTAACTCTTACTCTGGCCTACAGGTTAAGGTCTTAACTCTTACTCTGGCCTAAGAGCTAAGGTCTTAACTCTTACTCTGGCCTAATAGCTAAGGTCTTAGACTCGTACTATGGCCTACTGGTTAAGGTCTTAACTCTTACTCCAGCCTAATAGCTAAGGTCTTAACTCTTACTCTGGCCTAATGGTTAAGGTCTTAACTCTTACTCTGGCCTAATAGCTAAGGTCTTAGACTCGTACTATGGCCTACAGGTTAAGGTCTTCACTCTTACAATGGCCTAATAGCTAAGGTCTTAACTCTTACTCTGGCCTAATAGCTAATGTCTTAGACTCGTACTATGGCCTACTGGTTAAGATCTTAACTCTTACTCTGGCCTACTGGTTAAGGTCTTAACTCTTACTCTGGCCTAATAGCTAAGGTCTTAGACTCGTACTCTGGCCTACTGGTTAAGGTCTTAACTCTTACTCTGGCCTAATAGCTAAGGTCTTCGACTCGTACTCTGGCCTAATGGTTAAGGTCTTAACTCTGACTCTGGCCTACTGGTTAAGGTCTTAACTCTAACTCTGGCCTAATAGCTAAGGTCTTAGACTCGTACTCTGGCCTAATATCTAAGGTCTTAACTCTTACTCTGGCCTAATAGCGAAGGTCTTCGACACGTACTCTGGCCTAATGGTTAAGGTCTTAACTCTTACTCTGGCCTAATAGCTAAGGTCTTAACTCTTACTCTGGCCTAATGGTTAAGGTCTTAACTCTTACTCTGGCCTAATAGCTAAGGTCTTAGACTCGTAGTATGGCCTACAGGTTAAGGTCTTAACTCTTACTCTGGCCTAATAGCTAAGGTCTTAACTCTTACTCTGGCCTAATAGCTAAGGTCTTAACTCGTACTCTTGCCTAATAGCTAAGGTCTTAGACTCGTACTCTGGCCTAATGGTTACGGTCTTAACTCTTACTCTGGCCTGCTGGTTAAGGTCTTAGACTATTACATCTGTCCTACTGGTTAAGGTCTTAACTCTTACTCTGGCCTAATAGCTAAGGTCTTAGACTCGTACTCTGGCCTAATAGCTAAGGTCTTAGACTCGTACTCTGGCCTAATGGTTAAGGTCTTAACTCTTACTCTGGCCTAATAGCTAAGGTCTTAGACTCGTACTCTGGCCTAATAGCTAAGGTCTTAACTCTTACTCTGGCCTACTGGTTAAGGTCTTAACTCTTACTCTGGCCTAATAGCTAAGGTCTTAGACTCGTACTCTGGCCTACTGGTTAAGGTCTTAACTCTTACTCTGGCCTACTGGTTAAGGTCTTAACTCTTACTCTGGCCTAATAGCTAAGGTCTTAACCTCGTACTCTGGCCTACAGGTTAAGGTCTTAGACTCTTACTCTGGCCTACTGGTTAAGGTCTTAACTCTTACTCTGGCCTAACAGCTAAGCTCTTAGACTCTTACTCTGGCCTACTGGTTAAGGTCTTAACTCTTACTCTGGCCTAATAGCTAAGGTCTTAACTCTTACTCTGGCCTAATAGCTAAGGTCTTAACTCTTACTCTGGCCTAATAGCTAAGGTCTTAGACTCGTACTCTGGCCTACAGGTTAAGGTCTTAACTCTTACTCTGGCCTAATAGCTAAGGTCTTAGACTCGTACTCTGGCCTACTGGTTAAGGTCTTAACTCTTACTCCAGCCTAATAGCTAAGGTCTTAACTCTTACTCTGCCCTAATGGTTAAGGTCTTAACTCTTACTCTGGCCTAATAGCTAAGGTCTTAGACTTGTACTATGGCCTACAGGTTAAGGTCTTCACTCTTACTATGGCCTAATAGCTAAGGTCTTAACTCTTACTCTGGCCTAATAGCTAAGGTCTTAGACTCGTACTATGGCCTACTGGTTAAGGTCTTAACTCTTACTCTGGCCTAATAGCTAAGGTCTTCGACTCGTACTCTGGCCTAATGGTTAAGGTCTTAACTCTGACTCTGGCCTACTGGTTAAGGTCTTAACTCTTACTCTGGCCTAATAGCTAAGGTCTTAGACTCGTACTCTGGCCTAATATCTAAGGTCTTAACTCTTACTCTGGCCTAATAGCTAAGGTCTTTGACTCGTACTCTGGCCTAATGGTTAAGGTCTTAACTCTTACTCTGGCCTAATAGCTAAGGTCTTAACTCTTACTCTGGCCTAATGGTTAAGGTCTTAACTCTTACTCTGGCCTAATAGCTAAGGTCTTAGACTCGTACTATGGCCTACAGGTTAAGGTCTTAACTCTTACTCTGGCCTAATAGCTAAGGTCTTAACTCTTACTCTGGCCTAATAGCTAAGGTCTTAACTCGTACTCTGGCCTAATAGCTAAGGTCTTAGACTCGTAGTCTGGCCTAATGGTTACGGTCTTAACTCTTACTCTGGCCTACTGGTTAAGGTCTTAGACTATTACTCTGTCCTACTGGTTAAGGTCTTAACTCTTACTCTGGCCTAATAGCTAAGGTCTTAGACTCGTACTCTGGCCTAATAGCTAAGGTCCTAGACTCGTACTCTGGCCTAATGGTTAAGGTCTTAAATCTTACACTGGCCTACTGGTTAAGGTCTTAACTCTTACTCTGGCCTAATGGTTAAGGTCTTAGACTCTTACTCTGGCCTACTGGTTAAGGTCTTAGACTCTTACTCTGTCCTACTGGTTAAGGTCTTAACTCTTACTCTGGCCTACTAGCTAAGGTCTTAGACTCGTACTCTGGCCTAATGGTTAAGGTCTTAACTCTTACTCTGGCCTAATAGCTAAGGTCTTAACTCTTACTCTGGCCTAATAGCTAAGGTCTTAGACTCGTACTATGGCCTACAGGTTAAGGTCTTAACTCTTACACTCGCCTACAGGTTAAGGTCTTAACTCTTACTCTGGCCTACAGCTTAAGGTCTTAACTCTTACTCTGGCCTACTGGTTAAGGTCTTAACTCTTACTCTGGCCTAATAGCTAAGGTCTGAGACTCGTACTCTGGCCTACAGGTTAAGGTCTTAACTCTTACTTTGGCCTACTGGTTAAGGTCTTAACTCTTACTCAGGCCTAATAGCTAAGGTCTTAAATCTTACTCTGGCCTAATAGCTAAGGTCTTAACTCTTACTCTGGCCTAATAGCTAAGGTCATAGACTCGTACTCTGGCCTAATGGTTAAGGTCTTAACTCTTACTCTGGCCTAATAGCTAAGGTCTTAACTCTTACTCTGGCCTAATAGCTAAGGTCTTAGACTCGTACTCTAATGGTTAAAGTCTTAACTCTAAATCTGGCCTAATAGCTAAGGTATTAACTCTTACTCTGGCATGATAGCTAAGAAAGAGGTGTGGTGCCGCGGCCAGGGCGACTGACTCCGGAATCTGGGGATCACGGTTCGATCCCCGGCGCCGGCGGCAGATTAGCCCAGCACCATGTGACTCTGGGCAATAGCTTGCTTAATCTTCCCGACGGCCCCTAGCGCCTAGAGACCCTTACGGGTGATTGTTTGCGCTTTACAAATGTGGATTATTATTATTATAAGGTCTTAGACTCGTACTCTGGCCTAATGGTTAAGGTCTTAACTCTTACTCTGGCCTACTGGTTAAGGTCTGAACTGTTACTCTGGCCTAATGGTAAAGGTCTTAGACTCTTACTCTGGCCTACTGGTTATGGTCTTAGACTCTTACTCTGGGCTAATAGCTAAGGTCTTAACTCTTACTCTGGCCTAATAGCTAAGGTCTTAGACTCGTACTATGGCCTACAGGTTAAGGTCTTCACTCTTACTATGGCCTAATAGCTAAGGTCTTAACTCTTACTCTGGCCTAATAGCTAAGGTCTTAGACTCGTACTATGGCCTACTGGTTAAGGTCTTAACTCTTACTCTGGCCTACTGGTTAAGGTCTTAACTCTTACTCTGGCCTAATAGCTAAGGTCTTAGACTCGTACTCTGGCCTACTGGTTAAGGTCTTACCTCTTACTCTGGCCTAATAGCTATGGTCTTCGACTCGTACTCTGGCCTAATGGTTAAGGTCTTAACTCTGACTCTGGCCTACTGGTTAAGGTCTTAACTCTTACTCTGGCCTAATAGCTAAGGTCTTAGACTCGTACTCTGGCCTAATATCTAAGGTCTTAACTCTTACTCTGGCCTAATAGCTAAGGTCTTCGACTTGTACTCTGGCCTAATGGTTAAGGTCTTAACTCTTACTCTGGCCTAATAGCTAAGGTCTTAACTCTTACTCTGGCCTAATGGTTAAGGTCCTAACTCTTACTCTGGCCTAATAGCTAAGGTCTTAACTCTTACTCTGGCCTACTGGTTAAGGTCTTAACTCTTACTCTGGCCTACTGGTTAAGGTCTTAACTCTTACTCTGGCCTAATAGCTAAGGTCTTAACCTCGTACTCTGGCCTACAGGTTAAGGTCTTAGACTCTTACTCTGGCCTACTGGTTAAGGTCTTAACTCTTACTCTGGCCTAACAGCTAAGCTCTTAGACTCTTACTCTGGCCTACTGGTTAAGGTCTTAACTCTTACTCTGGCCTAATAGCTAAGGTCTTAACTCTTACTCTGGCCTAATAGCTAAGGTCTTAACTCTTACTCTGGCCTAATAGCTAAGGTCTTAGACTCGTACTCTGGCCTACAGGTTAAGGTCTTAACTCTTACTCTGGCCTAATAGCTAAGGTCTTAGACTCGTACTCTGGCCTACTGGTTAAGGTCTTAACTCTTACTCCAGCCTAATAGCTAAGGTCTTAACTCTTACTCTGCCCTAATGGTTAAGGTCTTAACTCTTACTCTGGCCTAATAGCTAAGGTCTTAGACTTGTACTATGGCCTACAGGTTAAGGTCTTCACTCTTACTATGGCCTACTGGTTAAGGTCTTAACTCTTACTCTGGCCTAATAGCTAAGGTCTTCGACTCGTACTCTGGCCTAATGGTTAAGGTCTTAACTCTGACTCTGGCCTACTGGTTAAGGTCTTAACTCTTACTCTGGCCTAATAGCTAAGGTCTTAGACTCGTACTCTGGCCTAATATCTAAGGTCTTAACTCTTACTCTGGCCTAATAGCTAAGGTCTTCGACTCGTACTCTGGCCTAATGGTTAAGGTCTTAACTCTTACTCTGGCCTAATAGCTAAGGTCTTAACTCTTACTCTGGCCTAATGGTTAAGGTCTTAACTCTTACTCTGGCCTAATAGCTAAGGTCTTAGACTCGTACTATGGCCTACAGGTTAAGGTCTTAACTCTTACTCTGGCCTAATAGCTAAGGTCTTAACTCTTACTCTGGCCTAATAGCTAAGGTCTTAACTCGTACTCTGGCCTAATAGCTAAGGTCTTAGACTCGTAGTCTGGCCTAATGGTTACGGTCTTAACTCTTACTCTGGCCTACTGGTTAAGGTCTTAGACTATTACTCTGTCCTACTGGTTAAGGTCTTAACTCTTACTCTGGCCTAATAGCTAAGGTCTTAGACTCGTACTCTGGCCTAATAGCTAAGGTCCTAGACTCGTACTCTGGCCTAATGGTTAAGGTCTTAAATCTTACACTGGCCTACTGGTTAAGGTCTTAACTCTTACTCTGGCCTAATGGTTAAGGTCTTAGACTCTTACTCTGGCCTACTGGTTAAGGTCTTAGACTCTTACTCTGTCCTACTGGTTAAGGTCTTAACTCTTACTCTGGCCTACTAGCTAAGGTCTTAGACTCGTACTCTGGCCTAATGGTTAAGGTCTTAACTCTTACTCTGGCCTAATAGCTAAGGTCTTAACTCTTACTCTGGCCTAATAGCTAAGGTCTTAGACTCGTACTATGGCCTACAGGTTAAGGTCTTAACTCTTACACTCGCCTACAGGTTAAGGTCTTAACTCTTACTCTGGCCTACAGCTTAAGGTCTTAACTCTTACTCTGGCCTACTGGTTAAGGTCTTAACTCTTACTCTGGCCTAATAGATAAGGTCTGAGACTCGTACTCTGGCCTACAGGTTAAGGTCTTAACTCTTACTTTGGCCTACTGGTTAAGGTCTTAACTCTTACTCAGGCCTAATAGCTAAGGTCTTAAATCTTACTCTGGCCTAATAGCTAAGGTCTTAACTCTTACTCTGGCCTAATAGCTAAGGTCATAGACTCGTACTCTGGCCTAATGGTTAAGGTCTTAACTCTTACTCTGGCCTAATAGCTAAGGTCTTAACTCTTACTCTGGCCTAATAGCTAAGGTCTTAGACTCGTACTCTAATGGTTAAAGTCTTAACTCTAAATCTGGCCTAATAGCTAAGGTATTAACTCTTACTCTGGCATGATAGCTAAGAAAGAGGTGTGGCGCCGCGGCCAGGGCGACTGACTCCGGAATCTGGGGATCACGGTTCGATCCCCGGCGCCGGCGGCAGATTAGCCCAGCACCATGTGACTCTGGGCAATAGCTTGCTTAATCTTCCCGACGGCCCCTAGCGCCTAGAGACCCTTACGGGTGATTGTTTGCGCTTTACAAATGTGGATTATTATTATTATAAGGTCTTAGACTCGTACTCTGGCCTAATGGTTAAGGTCTTAACTCTTACTCTGGCCTACTGGTTAAGCTCCTAACTGTTACTCTGGCCTAATGGTAAAGGTCTTAGACTCTTACTCTGGCCTACTGGTTATGGTCTTAGACTCTTACTCTGGGTTAATAGCTAAGGTCTTAACTCTTACTCTGGCCTAATAGCTAAGGTCTTAGACTCGTACTATGGCCTACAGGTTTAGGTCTTCACTCTTACTATGGCCTAATAGCTAAGGTCTTAACTCTTACTCTGGCCTAATAGCTAAGGTCTTAGACTCGTACTATGGCCTACTGGTTAAGGTCTTAACTCTTACTCTGGCCTACTGGTTAAGGTCTTAACTCTTACTCTGGCCTAATAGCTAAGGTCTTAGACTCGTACTCTGGCCTACTGGTTAAGGTCTTACCTCTTACTCTGGCCTAATAGCTATGGTCTTCGACTCGTACTCTGGCCTAATGGTTAAGGTCTTAACTCTGACTCTGGCCTACTGGTTAAGGTCTTAACTCTTACTCTGGCCTAATAGCTAAGGTCTTAGACTCGTACTCTGGCCTAATATCTAAGGTCTTAACTCTTACTCTGGCCTAATAGCTAAGGTCTTCGACTTGTACTCTGGCCTAATGGTTAAGGTCTTAACTCTTACTCTGGCCTAATAGCTAAGGTCTTAACTCTTACTCTGGCCTAATGGTTAAGGTCCTAACTCTTACTCTGGCATAATAGCTAAGGTCTTAGACTCGTACTATGTCCTACAGGTTAAGGTCTTAACTCTTACTCTGGCCTAATAGCTAAGGTCTTAACTCGTACTCTGGCCTAATAGCTAAGGTCCTAGACTCGTACTCTGGCCTAATGGTTAAGGTCTTAACTCTTACTCTGGCCTACTGGTTAAGGTCTTAACTCTTACTCTGGTCTAATGGTTAAGGTCTTAGACTCTTACTCTGGCCTACTGGTTAAGGTCTTAACTCTTACTCTGGCCTAATAGCTAAGGTCTTAGACTCGTACTCTGGCCTACAGGTTAAGGTCTTAACTCTTACTCTGGCCTACTGGTTAAGGTCTCAACTCTTACTCAGGCCTAATAGCTAAGGTCTTAAATCTTACTCTGGCCTAATAGCTAAGGTCTTAACTCTTACTCTGGCCTAATAGCTAAGGTCATAGACTCGTACTCTGGCCTAATGGTTAAGGTCTTAACTCTTACTCTGGCCTAATAGCTAAGGTCTTAACTCTTACTCTGGCCTAATAGCTAAGGTCTTAGACTCGTACTCTAATGGTTAAGGTCTTAACTCTTACTCTGGCCTAATAGCTAAGGTATTAACTCTTACTCTGGCATGATAGCTAAGGTCTTAGACTCGTACTCTGGCCTAATGGTTAAGGTCTTAACTCTTACTCTGGCCTACTGGTTAAGGTCTTAACTCTTACTCTGGCCTAATGGTAAAGGTCTTAGACTCTTACTCTGGCCTACTGGTTATGGTCTTAGACTCTTACTCTGGGCTAATAGCTAAGGTCTTAACTCTTACTCTGGCCTAATAGCTAAGGTCTTAACTCTTACTCTGGCCTAATGGTTAAGGTCTTAACTCTTACTCTGGCCTAATAGCTAAGGTCTTAGACTCGTACTATGGCCTACTGGTTAAGGTCTTAACTCTTACTCTGGCCTACTGGTTAAGGTCTTAACTCTTACTCTGGCCAAATAGCTAAGGTCTTAGACTCGTACTCTGGCCTACTGGTTAAGGTCTTAACTCTTACTCTGGCCTAATAGCTAAGGTCTTCGACTCGTACTCTGGCCTAATGGTTAAGGTCTTAACTCTGACTCTGGCCTACTGGTTAAGGTCTTAACTCTTACTCTGGCCTAATAGCTAAGGTCTTAGACTCGTACTCTGGCCTAATATCTAAGGTCTTAACTCTTACTCTGGCCTAATAGCTAAGGTCTTCGACACGTACTCTGGCCTAATGGTTACGGTCTTAACTCTTACTCTGGCCTAATAGCTAAGGTCTTAACTCTTACTCTGGCCTAATGGTTAAGGTCTTAACTCTTACTCTGGCCTAATAGCTAAGGTCTTAGACTCGTACTATGGCCTACAGGTTAAGGTCTTAACTCTTACTCTGGCCTAATAGCTAAGGTCTTAACTCGTACTCTTGCCTAATAGCTAAGGTCTTAGACTCGTACTCTGGCCTAATGGTTACGGTCTTAACTCTTACTCTGGCCTACTGGTTAAGGTCTTAGACTATTACTCTGTCCTACTGGTTAAGGTCTTAACTCTTACTCTGGCCTAATAGCTAAGGTCTTAGACTCGTACTCTGGCCTAATAGCTAAGGTCTTAACTCTTACTCTGGCCTACTGGTTAAGGTCTTAACTCTTACTCTGGCCTAATAGCTAAGGTCTTAGACTCGTACTCTGGCCTAATGGTTAAGGTCTTAACTCTTACTCTGGCCTAATAGCTAAGGTCTTAGACTCGTACTCTGGCCTAATAGCTAAGGTCTTAACTCTTACTCTGGCCTACTGGTTAAGGTCTTAACTCTTACTCTGGCCTAATAGCTAAGGTCTTAGACTCGTACTCTGGCCTACTGGTTAAGGTCTTAACTCTTACTCTGGCCTACTGGTTAAGGTCTTAACTCTTACTCTGGCCTAATAGCTAAGGTCTGAACCTCGTACTCTGGCCTACAGGTTAAGGTCTTAGACTCTTACTCTGGCCTACTGGTTAAGGTCTTAACTCTTACTCTGGCCTAATAGCTAAGGTCTTAGACTCTTACTCTGGCCTACTGGTTAAGGTCTTAACTCTTACTCTGTCCTAATAGCTAAGGTCTTAACTCTTACTCTGGCCTAATAGCTAAGGTCTTAACTCTTACTCTGGCCTAATAGCTAAGGTCTTAGACTCGTACTCTGGCCTACAGGTTAAGGTCTTAACTCTTACTCCGGCCTAATAGCTAAGGTCTTAGACTCGTACTCTGGCCTAATAGTTAAGGTCTTAACTCTTACTCTGGCCTACTGGTTAAGGTCTTAACTCTTACTCTGGCCTAATAGCTAAGGTCTTAGACTCGTACTCTGGCCTAATAGCTAAGGTCTTAACTCTTACTCTGGCCTACTGGTTAAGGTCTTAACTCTTACTCTGGCCTAATAGCTAAGGTCTTAGACTCGTACTCTGGCCTACTGGTTAAGGTCTTAACTCTTACTCTGGCCTACTGGTTAAGGTCTTAACTCTTACTCTGGCCTAATAGCTAAGGTCTTAACCTCGTACTCTGGCCTACAGGTTAAGGTCTTAGACTCTTACTCTGGCCTACTGGTCAAGGTCTTAACTCTTACTCTGGCCTAACAGCTAAGCTCTTAGACTCTTACTCTGGCCTACTGGTTAAGGTCTTAACTCTTACTCTGGCCTAATAGCTAAGGTCTTAACTCTTACTCTGGCCTAATAGCTAAGGTCTTAACTCTTACTCTGGCCTAATAGCTAAGGTCTTAGACTCGTACTCTGGCCTACAGGTTAAGGTCTTAACTCTTACTCTGGCCTAATAGCTAAGGTCTTAGACTCGTACTCTGGCCTACTGGTTAAGGTCTTAACTCTTACTCCAGCCTAATAGCTAAGGTCTTAACTCTTACTCTGCCCTAATGGTTAAGGTCTTAACTCTTACTCTGGCCTAATAGCTAAGGTCTTAGACTCGTACTATGGCCTACAGGTTAAGGTCTTCACTCTTACTATGGCCTAATAGCTAAGGTCTTAACTCTTACTCTGGCCTAATAGCTAAGGTCTTAGACTCGTACTATGGCCTACTGGTTAAGGTCTTAACTCTTACTCTGGCCTAATAGCTAAGGTCTTTGACTCGTACTCTGGCCTAATGGTTAAGGTCTTAACTCTGACTCTGGCCTACTGGTTAAGGTCTTAACTCTTACTCTGGCCTAATAGCTAAGGTCTTAGACTCGTACTCTGGCCTAATATCTAAGGTCTTAACTCTTACTCTGGCCTAATAGCTAAGGTCTTCGACTCGTACTCTGGCCTAATGGTTAATGTCTTAACTCTTACTCTGGCCTAATAGCTAAGGTCTTAACTCTTACTCTGGCCTAATGGTTAAGGTCTTAACTCTTACTCTGGCCTAATAGCTAAGGTCTTAGACTCGTACTATGGCCTACAGGTTAAGGTCTTAACTCTTACTCTGGCCTAATAGCTAAGGTCTTAACTCTTACTCTGGCCTAATAGCTAAGGTCTTAACTCGTACTCTGGCCTAATAGCTAAGGTCTTAGACTCGTAGTCTGGCCTAATGGTTACGGTCTTAACTCTTACTCTGGCCTACTGGTTAAGGTCTTAGACTATTACTCTGTCCTACTGGTTAAGGTCTTAACTCTTACTCTGGCCTAATAGCTAAGGTCTTAGACTCGTACTCTGGCCTAATAGCTAAGGTCCTAGACTCGTACTCTGGCCTAATGGTTAAGGTCTTAACTCTTACACTGGCCTACTGGTTAAGGTCTTAACTCTTACTCTGGCCTAATGGTTAAGGTCTTAGACTCTTACTCTGGCCTACTGGTTAAGGTCTTAGACTCTTACTCTGTCCTACTGGTTAAGGTCTTAACTCTTACTCTGGCCTACTAGCTAAGGTCTTAGACTCGTACTCTGGCCTAATGGTTAAGGTCTTAACTCTTACTCTGGCCTAATAGCTAAGGTCTTAACTCTTACTCTGGCCTAATAGCTAAGGTCTTAGACTCGTACTATGGCCTACAGGTTAAGGTCTTAACTCTTACACTCGCCTACAGGTTAAGGTCTTAACTCTTACTCTGGCCTACAGCTTAAGGTCTTAACTCTTACTCTGGCCTACTGGTTAAGGTCTTAACTCTTACTCTGGCCTAATAGCTAAGGTCTGAGACTCGTACTCTGGCCTACAGGTTAAGGTCTTAACTCTTACTTTGGCCTACTGGTTAAGGTCTTAACTCTTACTCAAGCCTAATAGCTAAGGTCTTAAATCTTACTCTGGCCTAATAGCTAAGGTCTTAACTCTTACTCTGGCCTAATAGCTAAGGTCATAGACTCGTACTCTGGCCTAATGGTTAAGGTCTTAACTCTTACTCTGGCCTAATAGCTAAGGTCTTAACTCTTACTCTGGCCTAATAGCTAAGGTCTTAGACTCGTACTCTAATGGTTAAAGTCTTAACTCTAAATCTGGCCTAATAGCTAAGGTATTAACTCTTACTCTGGCATGATAGCTAAGAAAGAGGTGTGGCGCCGCGGCCAGGGCGACTGACTCCGGAATCTGGGGATCACGGTTCGATCCCCGGCGCCGGCGGCAGATTAGCCCAGCACCATGTGACTCTGGGCAATAGCTTGCTTAATCTTCCCGACGGCCCCTAGCGCCTAGAGACCCTTACGGGTGATTGCTTGCGCTTTACAAATGTGGATTATTATTATTATAAGGTCTTAGACTCGTACTCTGGCCTAATGGTTAAGGTCTTAACTCTTACTCTGGCCTACTGGTTAAGGTCTTAACTGTTACTCTGGCCTAATGGTAAAGGTCTTAGACTCTTACTCTGGCCTACTGGTTATGGTCTTAGACTCTTACTCTGGGCTAATAGCTAAGGTCTTAACTCTTACTCTGGCCTAATAGCTAAGGTCTTAGACTCGTACTATGGCCTACAGGTTAAGGTCTTCACTCTTACTATGGCCTAATAGCTAAGGTCTTAACTCTTACTCTGGCCTAATAGCTAAGGTCTTAGACTCGTACTATGGCCTACTGGTTAAGGTCTTAACTCTTACTCTGGCCTACTGGTTAAGGTCTTAACTCTTACTCTGGCCTAATAGCTAAGGTCTTAGACTCGTACTCTGGCCTACTGGTTAAGGTCTTACCTCTTACTCTGGCCTAATAGCTATGGTCTTCGACTCGTACTCTGGCCTAATGGTTAAGGTCTTAACTCTGACTCTGGCCTACTGGTTAAGGTCTTAACTCTTACTCTGGCCTAATAGCTAAGGTCTTAGACTCGTACTCTGGCCTAATATCTAAGGTCTTAACTCTTACTCTGGCCTAATAGCTAAGGTCTTCGACTTGTACTCTGGCCTAATGGTTAAGGTCTTAACTCTTACTCTGGCCTAATAGCTAAGGTCTTAACTCTTACTCTGGCCTAATGGTTAAGGTCCTAACTCTTACTCTGGCATAATAGCTAAGGTCTTAGACTCGTACTATGTCCTACAGGTTAAGGTCTTAACTCTTACTCTGGCCTAATAGCTAAGGTCTTAACTCGTACTCTGGCCTAATAGCTAAGGTCCTAGACTCGTACTCTGGCCTAATGGTTAAGGTCTTAACTCTTACTCTGGCCTACTGGTT
The DNA here is from genome assembly GCF_964204655.1 of Triturus cristatus. Classification (NCBI taxonomy): domain Eukaryota; kingdom Metazoa; phylum Chordata; class Amphibia; order Caudata; family Salamandridae; genus Triturus; species Triturus cristatus. The sequence continues at coordinate 239,654,155 of NC_140580.1, read as the reverse complement.
AAGGTCTTAACTCTTACTCTGGTCTAATGGTTAAGGTCTTAGACTCTTACTCTGGCCTACTGGTTAAGGTCTTAACTCTTACTCTGGCCTAATAGCTAAGGTCTTAGACTCGTACTCTGGCCTACAGGTTAAGGTCTTAACTCTTACTCTGGCCTACTGGTTAAGGTCTCAACTCTTACTCAGGCCTAATAGCTAAGGTCTTAAATCTTACTCTGGCCTAATAGCTAAGGTCTTAACTCTTACTCTGGCCTAATAGCTAAGGTCATAGACTCGTACTCTGGCCTAATGGTTAAGGTCTTAACTCTTACTCTGGCCTAATAGCTAAGGTCTTAACTCTTACTCTGGCCTAATAGCTAAGGTCTTAGACTCGTACTCTAATGGTTAAGGTCTTAACTCTTACTCTGGCCTAATAGCTAAGGTATTAACTCTTACTCTGGCATGATAGCTAAGGTCTTAGACTCGTACTCTGGCCTAATGGTTAAGGTCTTAACTCTTACTCTGGCCTACTGGTTAAGGTCTTAACTCTTACTCTGGCCTAATGGTAAAGGTCTTAGACTCTTACTCTGGCCTACTGGTTATGGTCTTAGACTCTTACTCTGGGCTAATAGCTAAGGTCTTAACTCTTACTCTGGCCTAATAGCTAAGGTCTTAACTCTTACTCTGGCCTAATGGTTAAGGTCTTAACTCTTACACTGGCCTAATAGCTAAGGTCTTAGACTCGTACTATGGCCTACTGGTTAAGGTCTTAACTCTTACTCTGGCCTACTGGTTAAGGTCTTAACTCTTACTCTGGCCAAATAGCTAAGGTCTTAGACTCGTACTCTGGCCTACTGGTTAAGGTCTTAACTCTTACTCTGGCCTAATAGCTAAGGTCTTCGACTCGTACTCTGGCCTAATGGTTAAGGTCTTAACTCTGACTCTGGCCTACTGGTTAAGGTCTTAACTCTTACTCTGGCCTAATAGCTAAGGTCTTAGACTCGTACTCTGGCCTAATATCTAAGGTCTTAACTCTTACTCTGGCCTAATAGCTAAGGTCTTCGACACGTACTCTGGCCTAATGGTTACGGTCTTAACTCTTACTCTGGCCTAATAGCTAAGGTCTTAACTCTTACTCTGGCCTAATGGTTAAGGTCTTAACTCTTACTCTGGCCTAATAGCTAAGGTCTTAGACTCGTACTATGGCCTACAGGTTAAGGTCTTAACTCTTACTCTGGCCTAATAGCTAAGGTCTTAACTCGTACTCTTGCCTAATAGCTAAGGTCTTAGACTCGTACTCTGGCCTAATGGTTACGGTCTTAACTCTTACTCTGGCCTACTGGTTAAGGTCTTAGACTATTACTCTGTCCTACTGGTTAAGGTCTTAACTCTTACTCTGGCCTAATAGCTAAGGTCTTAGACTCATACTCTGGCCTAATAGCTAAGGTCTTAGACTCGTACTCTGGCCTAATGGTTAAGGTCTTAACTCTTATTCTGGCCTAATAGCTAAGGTCTTAGACTCGTACTCTGGCCTAATAGCTAAGGTCTTAACTCTTACTCTGGCCTACTGGTTAAGGTCTTAACTCTTACTCTGGCCTAATAGCTAAGGTCTTAGACTCGTACTCTGGCCTACTGGTTAAGGTCTTAACTCTTACTCTGGCCTACTGTTTAAGGTCTTAACTCTTACTCTGGCCTAATAGCTAAGGTCTTAACCTCGTACTCTGGCCTACAGGTTAAGGTCTTAGACTCTTACTCTGGCCTACTGGTTAAGGTCTTAACTCTTACTCTGGCCTAATAGCTAAGGTCTTAGACTCTTACTCTGGCCTACTGGTTAAGGTCTTAACTCTTACTCTGGCCTAATAGCTAAGGTCTTAACTCTTACTCTGGCCTAATAGCTAAGGTCTTAGACTCGTACTCTGGCCTACAGGTTAAGGTCTTAACTCTTACTCCGGCCTAATAGCTAAGGTCTTAGACTCGTACTCTGGCCTAATAGTTAAGGTCTTAACTCTTACTCTGGCCTACTGGTTAAGGTCTTAACTCTTACTCTGGCCTAATAGCTAAGGTCTTAGACTCGTACTATGGCCTACTGGTTAAGGTCGTAACTCTTACTCCAGCCTAATAGCTAAGGTCTTAACTCTTACTCTGCCCTAATGGTTAAGGTCTTAACTCTTACTCTGGCCTAATAGCTAAGGTCTTAGACTCGTACTATGGCCTACAGGTTAAGGTCTTCACTCTTACTATGGCCTAATAGCTAAGGTCTTAACTCTTACTCTGGCCTAATAGCTAAGGTCTTAGACTCGTACTATGGCCTACTGGTTAAGGTCTTAACTCTTACTCTGGCCTAATAGCTAAGGGCTTAGACTCGTACTCTGACCTACTGGTTAAGGTCTTACCTCTTACTCTGGCCTAATAGCTAAGGTCTTCGACTCGTACTCTGGCCTAATGGTTAAGGTCTTAACTCTGACTCTGGCCTACTGGTTAAGGTCTTAACTCTTACTCTGGCCTAATAGCTAAGGTCTTAGACTCGTACTCTGGCCTAATATCTAAGGTCTTAACTCTTACTCTGGCCTAATAGCTAAGGTCTTCGACTTGTACTCTGGCCTAATGGTTAAGGTCTTAACTCTTACTCTGGCCTAAAAGCTAAGGTCTTAACTCTTACTCTGGCCTAATGGTTAAGGTCTTAACTCTTACTCTGGCCTAATAGCTAAGGTCTTAGACTCGTACTATGGCCTACAGGTTAAGGTCTTAACTCTTACTCTGGCCTAATAGCTAAGGTCTTAACTCTTACTCTGGCCTAATAGCTAAGGTCTTAACTCGTACTCTGGCCTAATAGCTAAGGTCTTAGACTAGTACTCTGGCCTAATGGTTACGGTCTTAACTCTTACTCTGGCCTACTGGTTAAGGTCTTAGACTATTACTCTGTCCTACTGGTTAAGGTCTTAACTCTTACTCTGGCCTAATAGCTAAGGTCTTAGACTCGTACTCTGGCCTAATAGCTAAGGTCCTAGACTCGTACTCTGGCCTAATGGTTAAGGTCTTAACTCTTACTCTGGCCTACTGGTTAAGGTCTTAACTCTTACTCTGGCCTAATGGTTAAGGTCTTAGACTCTTACTCTGGCCTACTGGTTAAGGTCTTAGACTCTTACTCTGTCCTACTGGTTAAGGTCTTAACTCTTACTCTGGCCTAATAGCTAAGGTCTTAGACTCGTACTCTGGCCTAATGGTTAAGGTCTTAACTCTTACTCTGGCCTAATAGCTAAGGTCTTAACTCTTACTCTGGCCTAATAGCTAAGGTCTTAACTCTTACTCTGGCCTACTGGTTAAGGTCTTAACTCTTACTCTGGCCTAATAGCTAAGGTCTTAGACTCGTACTATGGCCTTCTGGTTAAGGTCTTAACTCTTACTCTGGCCTAATAGCTAAGGTCTTAGACTCGTACTCTGGCCTAATGGTTAAGGTCTTAACTCTTACTCTGGCCTAATAGCTAAGGTCTTAACTCTTACGCTGGCCTAATAGCTAAGGTCTTAGACTCGTACTATGGCCTACAGGTTATGGTCTTAACTCTTAAACTCGCCTACAGGTTAACGTCTTAACTCTTACTCTGGCCTACAGCTTTAGGTCTTAACTCTTACTCTGGCCTACTGGTTAAGGTCTTAACTCTTACTCTGGCCTAATAGCTAAGGTCTTAGACTCGTACTCTGGCCTACAGGTTAAGGTCTTAACTCTTACTCTGGCCTACTGGTTAAGGTCTTAACTCTTACTCAGGTCTAATAGCTAAGGTCCTAAATCTTACCCTGGCCTAATAGCTAAGGTCTTAACTCTTACTCTGGCCTAATAGCTAAGGTCATAGACTCGTACTCTGGCCTAATGGTTAAGGTCTTAACTCTTACTCTGGCCTAATAGCTAAGGTCTTAACTCTTACTCTGGCCTAATAGCTAAGGTCTTAGACTCGTACTCTAATGGTTAAGGTCTTAACTCTTACTCTGGCCTAATAGCTAAGGTATTAACTCTTACTCTGGCATGATAGCTAAGGTCTTAGACTCGTACTCTGGCCTAATGGTTAAGGTCTTAACTCTTACTCTGGCCTACTGGTTAAGGTCTTAACTCTTACTCTGGCCTAATGGTAAAGGTCTTAGACTCTTACTCTGGCCTACTGGTTATGGTCTTAGACTCTTACTCTGGGCTAATAGCTAAGGTCTTAACTCTTACTCTGGCCTAATAGCTAATGTCTTAACTCTTACTCTGGCCTAATAGCTAAGGTCTTAGACTCATACTATGGCCTACTGGTTAAGGTCTTAACTCTTACTCCAGCCTAATAGCTAAGGTCTTAACTCTTACTCTGGCCTAATGGTTAAGGTCTTAACTCTTACTCTGGCCTAATAGCTAAGGTCTTAGACTCGTACTATGGCCTACAGGTTAAGGTCTTCACTCTTACTATGGCCTAATAGCTAAGGTCTTAACTCTTACTCTGGCCTAATAGCTAAGGTCTTAGCTCTTACTCTGGCCTAATAGCTAAGGTCTTAGACTCATACTATGGCCTACTGGTTAAGGTCTTAACTCTTACTCCAGCCTAATAGCTAAGGTCTTAACTCTTACTCTGGCCTAATGGTTAAGGTCTTAACTCTTACTCTGGCCTAATAGCTAAGGTCTTAGACTCGTACTGTGGCCTACAGGTTAAGGTCTTCACTCTTACTATGGCCTAATAGCTAAGGTCTTAACTCTTACTCTGGCCTAATAGCTAAGGTCTTAGACTCGTACTACGGCCTACTGGTTAAGGTCTTAACTCTTACTCTGGCCTACTGGTTAAGGTCTTAACTCTTACTCTGGCCTAATAGCTAAGCTCTTAGACTCGTACTCTGGCCTACTGGTTAAGGTCTTAACTCTTACTCTGGCCTAATAGCTAAGGTCTTCGACTCGTACTCTGGCCTAATGGTTAAGGTCTTAACTCTGACTCTGGCCTACTGGTTAAGGTCTTAACTCTTACTCTGGCCTAATAGCTAAGGTCTTAGACTCGTACTCTGGCCTAATATCTAAGGTCTTAACTCTTACTCTGGCCTAATAGCTAAGGTCTTAGACTCGTACTATGGCCTACAGGTTAAGGTCTTAACTCTTACACTCGCCTACAGGTTAAGGTCTTAACTCTTACTCTGGCCTACAGCTTAAGGTCTTAACTCTTACTCTGGCCTACTGGTTAAGGTCTTAACTCTTACTCTGGCCTAATAGCTAAGGTCTGAGACTCGTACTCTGGCCTACAGGTTAAGGTCTTAACTCTTACTTTGGCCTACTGGTTAAGGTCTGAACTCTTACTCAGGCCTAATAGCTAAGGTCTTAAATCTTACTCTGGCCTAATAGCTAAGGTCTTAACTCTTACTCTGGCCTAATAGCTAAGGTCATAGACTCGTACTCTGGCCTAATGGTTAAGGTCTTAACTCTTACTCTGGCCTAATAGCTAAGGTCTTAACTCTTACTCTGGCCTAATAGCTAAGGTCTTAGACTCGTACTCTAATGGTTAAAGTCTTAACTCTAAATCTGGCCTAATAGCTAAGGTATTAACTCTTACTCTGGCATGATAGCTAAGAAAGAGGTGTGGCGCCGCGGCCAGGGCGACTGACTCCGGAATCTGGGGATCACGGTTCGATCCCCGGCGCCGGCGGCAGATTAGCCCAGCACCATGTGACTCTGGGCAATAGCTTGCTTAATCTTCCCGACGGCCCCTAGCGCCTAGAGACCCTTACGGGTGATTGTTTGCGCTTTACAAATGTGGATTATTATTATTATAAGGTCTTAGACTCGTACTCTGGCCTAATGGTTAAGGTCTTAACTCTTACTCTGGCCTACTGGTTAAGGTCTTAACTGTTACTCTGGCCTAATGGTAAAGGTCTTAGACTCTTACTCTGGCCTACTGGTTATGGTCTTAGACTCTTACTCTGGGCTAATAGCTAAGGTCTTAACTCTTACTCTGGCCTAATAGCTAAGGTCTTAGACTCATACTATGGCCTACAGGTTAAGGTCTTCACTCTTACTATGGCCTAATAGCTAAGGTCTTAACTCTTACTCTGGCCTAATAGCTAAGGTCTTAGACTCGTACTATGGCCTACTGGTTAAGGTCTTAACTCTTACTCTGGCCTACTGGTTAAGGTCTTAACTCTTACTCTGGCCTAATAGCTAAGGTCTTAGACTCGTACTCTGGCCTACTGGTTAAGGTCTTACCTCTTACTCTGGCCTAATAGCTATGGTCTTCGACTCGTATTCTGGCCTAATGGTTAAGGTCTTAACTCTGACTCTGGCCTACTTGTTAAGGTCTTAACTCTTACTCTGGCCTAATAGCTAAGGTCTTAGACTCGTACTCTGGCCAAATATCTAAGGTCTTAACTCTTACTCTGGCCTAATAGCTAAGGTCTTCGACTTGTACTCTGGCCTACTGGTTAAGGTCTTAACTATTACTCTGGCCTAATAGCTAAGGTCTTAACTCTTACTCTGGCCTAATGGTTAAGGTCCTAACTCTTACTCTGGCATAATAGCTAAGGTCTTAGACTCGTACTATGTCCTACAGGTTAAGGTCTTAACTCTTACTCTGGCCTAATAGCTAAGGTCCTAGACTCGTACTCTGGCCTAATGGTTAAGGTCTTAACTCTTACTCTGGCCTACTGGTTAAGGTCTTAACTCTTACTCTGGCCTAATGGTTAAGGTCTTAGACTCTTACTCTGGCCTACTGGTTAAGGTCTTAGACTCTTACTCTGTCCTACTGGTTAAGGTCTTAACTCTTACTCTGGCCTAATAGCTAAGGTCTTAGACTCGTACTCTGGCCTAATGGTTAAGGTCTTAACTCTTATTCTGGCCTAATAGCTAAGGTCTTAACTCTTACTCTGGCCTAATAGCTAAGGTCTTAACTCTTACTCTGGCCTACTGGTTAAGGTCTTAACTCTTACTCTGGCCTAATAGCTAAGGTCTTAGACTCGTACTATGGCCTGCTGGTTAAGGTCTTAACTCTTACTCTGGCCTAATAGCTAAGGTCTTAGACTCGTACTCTGGCCTAATGGTTAAGGTCTTAACTCTTACTCTGGCCTAATAGCTAAGGTCTTAACTCTTACTCTGGCCTAATAGCTAATGTCTTAGACTCGTACTATGGCCTACAGGTTAAGGTCTTAACTCTTACACTCGCCTACAGGTTAAGGTCTTAACTCTTACTCTGGCCTACAGCTTAAGGTCTTAACTCTTACTCTGGCCTACTGGTTAAGGTCTTAACTCTTACTCTGGCCTAATAGCTAAGGTCTTAGACTCGTACTCTGGCCTACAGGTTAAGGTCTTAACTCTTACTCTGGCCTACTGGTTAAGGTCTTAACTCTTACTCAGGCCTAATAGCTAAGGTCTTAAATCTTACTCTGGCCTAATAGCTAAGGTCTTAACTCTTACTCTGTCCTAATAGCTAAGGTCATAGACTCGTACTCTGGCCTAATGGTTAAGGTCTTAACTCTTACTCTGGCCTAATAGCTAAGGTCTTAACTCTTACTCTGGCCTAATAGCTAAGGTCTTAGACTCGTACTCTAATGGTTAAGGTCTTAACTCTTACTCTGGCCTAATAGCTAAGGTATTAACTCTTACTCTGGCATGATAGCTAAGGTCTTAGACTCGTACTCTGGCCTAATGGTTAAGGTCTTAACTCTTACTCTGGCCTACTGGTTAAGGTCTTAACTCTTACTCTGGCCTAATGGTAAAGGTCTTAGACTCTTACTCTGGCCTACTGGTTATGGTCTTAGACTCTTACTCTGGGCTAATAGCTAAGGTCTTAACTCTTACTCTGGCCTAATAGCTAATGTCTTAACTCTTACTCTGGCCTAATAGCTGAGGTCTTAGACTCGTACTATGGCCTACTGGTTAAGGTCTTAACTCTTACTCCAGCCTAATAGCTAAGGTCTTAACTCTTACTCTGGCCTAATGGTTAAGGTCTTAACTCTTACTCTGGCCTAATAGCTAAGGTCTTAGACTCGTACTATGGCCTACTGGTTAAGGTCTTAACTCTTACTCTGGCCAAATAGCTAAGGTCTTAGACTCGTACTCTGGCCTACTGCTTAAGGTCTTAACTCTTACTCTGGCCTAATAGCTAAGGTCTTCGACTCGTACTCTGGCCTAATGGTTAAGGTCTTAACTCTGACTCTGGCCTACTGGTTAAGGTCTTAACTCTTACTCTGGCCTAATAGCTAAGGTCTTAGACTCGTACTCTGGCCTAATATCTAAGGTCTTAACTCTTACTCTGGCCTAATAGCTAAGGTCTTCGACACGTACTCTGGCCTAATGGTTACGGTCTTAACTCTTACTCTGGCCTAATAGCTAAGGTCTTAACTCTTACTCTGGCCTAATGGTTAAGGTCTTAACTCTTACTCTGGCCTAATAGCTAAGGTCTTAGACTCGTACTATGGCCTACAGGTTAAGGTCTTAACTCTTACTCTGGCCTAATAGCTAAGGTCTTAACTCGTACTCTTGCCTAATAGCTAAGGTCTTAAACTCGTACTCTGGCCTAATGGTTACGGTCTTAACTCTTACTCTGGCCTACTGGTTAAGGTCTTAGACTATTACTCTGTCCTACTGGTTAAGGTCTTAACTCTTACTCTGGCCTAATAGCTAAGGTCTTAGACTCATACTCTGGCCTAATAGCTAAGGTCTTAGACTCGTACTCTGGCCTAATGGTTAAGGTCTTAACTCTTACTCTGGCCTAATAGCTAAGGTCTTAGACTCGTACTCTGGCCTAATAGCTAAGGTCTTAACTCTTACTCTGGCCCACTGGTTAAGGTCTTAACTCGTACTCTGGCCTAATGGTTAAGGTATTAACTCTTACTCTGGCCTACTGGTTAAGGTCTTAACTCTTACTCTGGCCTAATGGTTAAGGTCTTAGACTCTTACTCTGGCCTACTGGTTAAGGTCTTAGACTCTTACTCTGTCCTACTGGTTAAGGTCTTAACTCTTACTCTGGCCTAATAGCTAAGGTCTTAGACTCGTACTCTGGCCTAATGGTTAAGGTCTTAACTCTTACTCTGGCCTAATAGCTAAGGTCTTAACTCTTACTCTGGCCTAATAGCTAAGGTCTTAACTCTTACTCTGGCCTACTGGTTAAGGTCTTAACTCTTACTCTGGCCTAATAGCTAAGGTCTTAGACTCGTACTATGGCCTACTGGTTAAGGTCTTAACTCTTACTCTGGCCTAATAGCTAAGGTCTTAGACTCGTACTCTGGCCTAATGGTTAAGGTCTTAACTCTTACTCTGGCCTAATAGCTAAGGTCTTAACTCTTACGCTGGCCTAATAGCTAAGGTCTTAGACTCGTACTATGGCCTACAGGTTATGGTCTTAACTCTTACACTCGCCTACAGGTTAACGTCTTAACTCTTACTCTGGCCTACAGCTTTAGGTCTTAACTCTTACTCTGGCCTACTGGTTAAGGTCTTAACTCTTACTCTGGCCTAATAGCTAAGGTCTTAGACTCGTACTCTGGCCTACAGGTTAAGGTCTTAACTCTTACTCTGGCCTACTGGTTAAGGTCTTAACTCTTACTCAGGTCTAATAGCTAAGGTCCTAAATCTTACCCTGGCCTAATAGCTAAGGTCTTAACTCTTACTCTGGCCTAATAGCTAAGGTCATAGACTCGTACTCTGGCCTAATGGTTAAGGTCTTAACTCTTACTCTGGCCTAATAGCTAAGGTCTTAACTCTTACTCTGGCCTAATAGCTAAGGTCTTAGACTCGTACTCTAATGGTTAAGGTCTTAACTCTTACTCTGGCCTAATAGCTAAGGTATTAACTCTTACTCTGGCATGATAGCTAAGGTCTTAGACTCGTACTCTGGCCTAATGGTTAAGGTCTTAACTCTTACTCTGGCCTACTGGTTAAGGTCTTAACTCTTACTCTGGCCTAATGGTAAAGGTCTTAGACTCTTACTCTGGCCTACTGGTTATGGTCTTAGACTCTTACTCTGGGCTAATAGCTAAGGTCTTAACTCTTACTCTGGCCTAATAGCTAATGTCTTAACTCTTACTCTGGCCTAATAGCTAAGGTCTTAGACTCATACTATGGCCTACTGGTTAAGGTCTTAACTCTTACTCCAGCCTAATAGCTAAGGTCTTAACTCTTACTCTGGCCTAATGGTTAAGGTCTTAACTCTTACTCTGGCCTAATAGCTAAGGTCTTAGACTCGTACTATGGCCTACAGGTTAAGGTCTTCACTCTTACTATGGCCTAATAGCTAAGGTCTTGACTCTTACTCTGGCCTAATAGCTAAGGTCTTAGCTCTTACTCTGGCCTAATAGCTAAGGTCTTAGACTCGTACTATGGCCTACTGGTTAAGGTCTTAACTCTTACTCCAGCCTAATAGCCAAGGTCTTAACTCTTACTCTGGCCTAATGGTTAAGGTCTTAACTCTTACTCTGGCCTAATAGCTAAGGTCTTAGACTCGTACTATGGCCTACAGGTTAAGGTCTTCACTCTTACTATGGCCTAATAGCTAAGGTCTTAACTCTTACTCTGGCCTAATAGCTAAGGTCTTAGACTCGTACTACGGCCTACTGGTTAAGGTCTTAACTCTTACTCTGGCCTACTGGTTAAGGTCCTAACTCTTACTCTGGCCTAATAGCTAAGCTCTTAGACTCGTACTCTGGCCTACTGGTTAAGGTCTTAACTCTTACTCTGGCCTAATAGCTAAGGTCTTCGACTCGTACTCTGGCCTAATGGTTAAGGTCTTAACTCTGACTCTGGCCTACTGGTTAAGGTCTTAACTCTTACTCTGGCATAATAGCTAAGGTCTTAGACTCGTACTCTGGCCTAATATCTAAGGTCTTAACTCTTACTCTGGCCTAATAGCTAAGGTCTTCGACACGTACTCTGGCCTAATGGTTAAGGTCTTAACTCTTACTCTGGCCTAATAGCTAAGGTCTTAACTCTTACTCTGGCCTAATGGTTAAGGTCTTAACTCTTACTCTGGCCTAATAGCTAAGGTCTTATGCTCGTACTATGGCCTACAGGTTAAGGTCTTAACTCTTACTCTGGCCTAATAGCTAAGGTCTTAACTCTTACTCTGGCCTAATAGCTAAGGTCTTAACTCGTACTCTTGCCTAATAGCTAAGGTCTTAGACTCGTACTCTGGCCTAATGGTTACGGTCTTAACTCTTACTCTGGCCTACTGGTTAAGGTCTTAGACTATTACTCTGTCCTACTGGTTAAGGTCTTAACTCTTACTCTGGCCTAATAGCTAAGGTCTTAGACTCGTACTCTGACCTAATAGCTAAGGTCTTAGACTCGTACACTCGCCTAATGGTTAAGGTCTTAACTCTTACTCTGGCCTAATAGATAAGGTCTTAGACTCGTACTCTGGCCTAATAGCTAAGGTCTTAACTCTTACTCTGGCCTACTGGTTAAGGTCCTAACTCTTACTCTGACCTAATAGCTAAGGTCTTAGACTCGTACTCTGGCCTACTGGTTAAGGTCTTAACTCTTACTCTGGCCTAATAGCTAAGGTCTTAACCTCGTACTCTGGCCTACAGGTTAAGGTCTTAGACTCTTACTCTGGCCTACTGGTTAAGGTCTTAACTCTTACTCTGGCATAACAGCTAAGCTCTTAGACTCTTACTCTGGCCTACTAGTTAAGGTCTTAACTCTTACTCTGGCCTACTAGCTAAGGTCTTAACTCTTACTCTGGCCTAATAGCTAAGGTCTTAACTCTTACTCTGGCCTAATAGCTAAAGTCTTAGACTCGTACTCTGGCCTACAGGTTAAGGTCTTAACTCTTACTCCGGCCTAATAGCTAAGGTCTTAGACTCGTACTCTGGCCTAATATCTAAGGTCTTAACTCTTACTCTGGCCTAATAGCTAAGGTCTTCGACTCGTACTCTGGCCTAATGGTTAAGGTCTTAACTCTTACTCTGGCCTAATAGCTAAGGTCTTAACTTTTACTCTGGCCTAATGGTTAAGGTCTTAACTCTTACTCTGGCCTAATAGCTAAGGTCTTAGACTCGTACTATGGCCTACAGGTTAAGGTCTTAACTCTTACTCTGGCCTAATAGCTAAGGTCTTAACTCTTACTCTGGCCTAATAGCTAAGGTCTTAACTCGTACTCTGGCCTAATAGCTAAGGTCTTAGACTCGTACTCTGGCCTAATGGTTACGGTCTTAACTTTTACTCTGGCCTACTGGTTAAGGTCTTAGACTATTACTCTGTCCTACTGGTTAAGGTCTTAACTCTTACTCTGGCCTAATAGCTAAGGTCTTAGACTCGTACTCTGGCCTAATAGCTAAGGTCTTAGACTCGTACTCTGGCCTAATGGTTAAGGTCTTAACACTCTGGCCTAATAGCTAAGGTCTTAACTCTTACTCTGGCCTAATAGCTAAGGTCTTAGACTCGTACTCTGGCCTAACAGCTAAGGTCTTAACTCTTACTCTGGCCTACTGGTTAAGGTCTTAACTCTTACTCTGGCCTAATAGCTAAGGTCTTAACTCTTACTCTGGCCTAATAGCTAAGGTCTTAACTCTTACTCTGGCCTAATAGCTAAGGTCTTAGACTCGTACTCTGGCCTAATAGCTAAGGTCTTAACTCTTACTCTGGCCTACTGGTTAAGGTCTTAACTCTTACTCTGGCCTAATAGCTAAGGTCTTAGACTCATACTCTGGCCTACTGGTTAAGGTCTTAACTCTTACTCTTGCCTACTGGTTAAGGTCTTAACACTTACTCTGGCCTAATAGCTAAGGTCTTAACCTCGTACTCTGGCCTACAGGTTAAGGTCTTAGACTCTTACTCTGGCCTACTGGTTAAGGTCTTAACTCTTACTCTGGCCTACTGGTTAAGGTCTTAGACTCTTACTCTGGCCTACTGGTTAAGGTCTTAACTCTTACTCTGGCCTAATAGCTAAGGTCTTAGACTCGTACTCCGGCCTACAGGTTAAGGTCTTAACTCTTACTCTGGCCTAATAGCTAAGCTCTTAGACTCGTACTCTGGCCTAATAGTTAAGGTCTTAACTCCTACTCTGGCCTAATAGCTAAGGTCTTAGACTCGTACTCTGGCCTAATGGTTAAGGTCTTAACTCTTACTCTGGCCTAATAGCTAAGGTCTTAACTCTTACTCTGGCCTAAGAGCTAAGGTCTTAGACTCGTACTCTGGCCTAATGGTTAAGGTCTTAATTCTTACTCCAGCCTAATAGCTAAGGTCTTAGACTCGTACTATGGCCTACAGGTTAAGGTCTTCACTCTTACTATGGCCTAATAGCTAAGGTCTTAACTCTTACTCTGGCCTAATAGCTAAGGTCTTAGACTCGTACTATGGCCTACTGGTTAAGGTCTTAACCCTTACTCTGGCCTACTGGTTAAGGTCTTAACTCTTACTCGGGCCTAATAGCTAAGGTCTTAGACTCGTACTCTGGCCTACTGGTTAAGGTCTTAACTCTTACTCTGGCCTAATAGCTAAGGTCTTCGACTCGTACTCTGGCCTAATGGTTAAGGTCTTAACTCTGACTCTGGCCTACTGGTTAAGGTCTTAACTCTTACTCTGGCCTAATAGCTAAGGTCTTAGACTCGTACTCTGGCCTAATATCTAAGGTCTTAACTCTTACTCTGGCCTAATAGCTAAGGTCTTCGACACGTACTCTGGCCTAATGGTTAAGGTCTTAACTCTTGCTCTGGCCTAATAGCTAAGGTCTTAAATCTTACTCTGGCCTAATGGTTAAGGTCTTAACTCTTACTCTGGCCTAATAGCTAAGGTCTTAGACTCGTACTATGGCCTACAGGTTAAGGTCTTAACTCTTACTCTGGCCTAATAGCTAAGGTCTTAACTCTTACTCTGGCCTAATAGCTAAGGTCTTAATAGCTAAGGTCTTAGACTCGTACTCTGGCCTAATGGTTACGGTCTTAACTCTTACTCTGGCCTACTGGTTAAGGTCTTAGACTATTACTCTGTCCTACTGGTTAAGGTCTTTACTCTTACTCTGGCCTAATAGCTAAGGTCTTAGACTCGTACTCTGGCCTAATGGTTAAGGTCTTAACTCTTACTCTGGCCTAATAGCTAAGGTCTTAACTCTTACTCTGGCCTAAGAGCTAAGGTCTTAGACTCGTACTCTGGCCTAATGGTTAAGGTCTTAACTCTTACTCCAGCCTAATAGCTAAGGTCTTAGACTCGTACTATGGCCTACAGGTTAAGGTCTTCACTCTTACTATGGCCTAATAGCTAAGGTCTTAACTCTTACTCTGGCCTAATAGCTAAGGTCTTAGACTCGTACTATGGCCTACTGGTTAAGGTCTTAACCCTTACTCTGGCCTACTGGTTAAGGTCTTAACTCTTACTCGGGCCTAATAGCTAAGGTCTTAGACTCGTACTCTGGCCTACTGGTTAAGGTCTTAACTCTTACTCTGGCCTAATAGCTAAGGTCTTCGACTCGTACTCTGGCCTAATGGTTAAGGTCTTAACTCTGACTCTGGCCTACTGGTTAAGGTCTTAACTCTTACTCTGGCCTAGTAGCTAAGGTCTTAGACTCGTACTCTGGCCTAATATCTAAGGTCTTAACTCTTACTCTGGTCTAATAGCTAAGGTCTTCGACACGTACTCTGGCCTAATGGTTAAGGTCTTAACTCTTACTCTGGCCTAATAGCTAAGGTCTTAACTCTTACTCTGGCCTAATGGTTAAGGTCTTAACTCTTACTCTGGCCTAATAGCTAAGGTCTTAGACTCGTACTATGGCCTACAGGTTAAGGTCTTAACTCTTACTCTGGCCTAATAGCTAAGGTCTTAACTCTCACTCTGGCCTAATAGCTAAGGTCTTAATAGCTAAGGTCTTAGACTCGTACTCTGGCCTAATGGTTACGGTCTTAACTCTTACTCTGGCCTACTGGTTAAGGTCTTAGACTATTACTCTGTCCTACTGGTTAAGGTCTTAACTCTTACTCTGGCCTAATAGCTAAGGTCTTAGACTCGTACTCTGGCCTAATAGCTAAGGTCTTAGACTCGTACTCTGGCCTAATGGTTAAGGTCTTAACCCTTACTCTGGCCTAATAGCTAAGGTCTTAGACTCGTACTCTGGCCTAATTGCTAAGGTCTTAACTCTTACTCTGGCCTACTGGTTAAGGTCTTAACTCTTACTCTGGCCTAATAGCTAAGGTCTTAGACTCGTACTCTGGCCTACTGGTTAAGGTCTTAACTCTTACTCTGGCCTACTGGTTAAGGTCTTAACTCTTACTCTGGCCTAATAGCTAAGGTCTTAACCTCGTACTCTGGCCTACAGGTTAAGGTCTTAGACTCTTACTCTGGCCTACTGGTTAAGGTCTTAACTCTTACTCTGGCCTAACAGATAAGCTCTTAGACTCTTACTCTGGCCTACTGGTTAAGGTCTTAACTCTTACTCTGGCCTAATAGCTAAGGTCTTAACTCTTACTCTGGCCTAATAGCTAAGGTCTTAACTCTTACTCTGGCCTAATAGCTAAGGTCTTAGACTCGTACTCTGGCCTACAGGTTAAGGTCTTAACTCTTACTCTGGTCTAATAGCTAAGGTCTTAGACTCGTACTCTGGCCTAATAGTTAAGGTCTTAACTCTTACTCTGGCCTAATAGCTAAGGTCTTAGACTCATACTCTGGCCTAATGGTTAAGGTCTTAACTCTTACTCTGGCCTAATAGCTAAGGTCTTAACTCTTACTCTAGCCTAATAGCTAAGGTCTTAGACTCGTACTCTGGCCTAATGGTTAAGGTCTTAACTCTTACTCTGGCCTAATAGCTAAGGTCTTAGACTCGTACTCTGGCCTAATAGCTAAGGTCTTAACTATTACGCTGGCCTAATAGCTAAGGTCTTAACTCTAACTCTGTCCTAATAGCTAAGGTCTTAGATTCGTACTCTGGCCTACTAGTTAAGGTCTTAACTCTTACTCTGGCCTAATAGCTAAGGTATTAACTCTTACTCTGGCCTAATAGCTAAGGTCTTAGACTCGTACTCTGGCCTAATGGTTAAGGTCTTAACTCTTACTCTGGCCTACTGGTTAAGGTCCTAACTCTTACTCTGGCCTAATGGTTAAGGTCTTAGACTCTTAATCTGGCCTACTGATTAAGGTCTTAGACTCTTACTCTGGCCTAATAGCTAAGGTCTTAGACTCGTACTATGGCCTAGAGGTTAAGGTCTTAACTCTTACTCAAGCCTAAGAGCTAAGGTCTTAACTCTTACTCTGGCCTAATAGCTAAGGTCTTAGACCCGTACTATGGCCTACTGGTTAAGGTCCTATCTCTTACACCGGCCTAATTGCTAAGGTCTTAACTCTTACTCTGGCCCAATGGTCAAGGTCTTAACTCTTACTCTGGCCTAATAGCTAAGTTCTTAGTCTCGTACTATGGCCTACAGGTTAAGGTCTTCGCACTTACTATGGCCTAATAGCTAAGGTCTTAACTCTTACTCTGGCCTAATAGCTAAGGTCATAGACTCGTACTCTGGCCTAATGGTTAAGGTCTTAACTCTTACTCTGGCATCATAGCGAAGGTCTTAGACTCGTACTCTGGCCTAATGGTTAAGGTCTTAACTCTTACTCTGGCCTACTGGTTAAGGTCTTAACTCTTACTGTGGCCTAATGGTAAAGGTCTTAGACTCTTACTCTGGCCTACTGGTTAAGGTCTTAGACTCTTACTCTGGCCTAATAGCTAAGGTCTTAACTCTTACTCTAGCCTCATAGCTAAGGTCTTAACTCTTACTCTGGCCTACAGGTTAAGGTCTTAACTCTTACTCTGGCCTAAGAGCTACGGTCTTAACTCTTACTCTGGCCTAATAGCTAAGGTCTTAGACTCGTACTATGGCCTACTGGTTAAGGTCTTAACTCTTACTCTGGCCTAATAGCTAAGGTCTTAACTCTTACTCTGGCCTACTGGTTAAGGTCTTAACTCTTACTCTGGCCTGATAGCTAATGTCTTAGAATCGTACTATGGCCTACTGGTTAAGGTCTTAACTCTTACTCTGGCCTAATAGTTAAGGTCTTAGACTCGTACTCTGGCCTAATGGTTAAGGTCTTAACTCTTACTCTGGCCTAATAGCTAAGGTCTTAACTCTTACTCTGGCCTAATAGCTAAGGTCTTAGACTCGTACTATGGCCTACAGGTTAAGGTCTTAACTCTTACACTCGCCTACAGGTTAAGCTCTTAACTCTTACTCTGGCCTACAGGTTAAGGTCTTAACTCTTACTCTGGCCTAATAGCTAAGGTCTTAGACTCGTACTCTGGCCTACAGGTTAAGGTCTTAACTCTTACTCTGGCCTACTGGTTAAGGTCTTAACTCTTACTCTGGCCTAATAGCTAAGGTCTTAACTCTTACTCTGGCCTAATAGCTAAGGTCTTAGACTCGTACTCTGGCCTAATGGTTAAGGTCTTAACTCTTACTCTGGCCTAATAGCTAAGGTATTAACTCTTACTCTGGCATGATAGCTAAGGTCTTAGACTCATACTCTGGCCTAATGGTTAAGGTCTTAACTCTTACTCCTGCCTGATAGCTAAGGTCTTAGACTCATACTCTGGCCTAATGGTTAAGGTCTTAACTCTTACTCTGGCCTAATAGCTAATGTCTTAACTCTTACTCTGGCCTAATAGCAAAGGTCTTAGACTCGTAATCTGGCCTAATAGCTAAGGTCTTAACTCTTACTCTGGCCTAATAGCTAAGGTCTTAGACTCGTACTATGGCCTACTGGTTAGGGTCTTAACTCTTACTCTGGCCTACTGGTTAAGGTCTTAACTCTTACTCTGGCCTATTGGTTAAGGTCTTAACTCTTACTCTGGCCTAATAGCTAAGGTCTTACCTCTTTCTCTGGCCTAATAGATAAGGTCTTAGACTCGTACTCTAGCCTAATGGTTAAGGTCTTAACTCTTACTCTGGCCTAATAGCTAAGGTCTTAACTCTTACTCTGGCCTAATAGGTAAGGTCTTAGACTCGTACTCCGGCCTAATGGTTAAGGTCTTAACTCGTACTCTGGCCTAATAGCTAAGGTCTTAGACTCGTACTCTGGCCTAATAGCTAAGGTCTTAGACTCGTACTCTGGCCTAATGGTTAAGGTCTTAACTCTTACTCTGGCCTAATAGCTAAGGTCTTAGACTCATACTCTGGCCTAATGGTTAAGGTCTTAACTTTTACTCTGGCCTAATAGCTAAGGTCTTAACTCTTACTCTGGCCTGATAGCTAAGGTCTTAGACTCGTAATCTGGCCTACTGGTTAAGGTCTTAACTCTTACTCTGGCCTACTGGTTAAGGTCTTAACTCTTACTCTGGCCTGATAGCTAAGGTCTTAGACTCGTACTCTGGCCTAATAGCTAAGGTCTTAGACTCGTACTCTAGTCTAATGGTTAAGGTCTTAACTCTTACTCTGGCCTAATAGCTAAGGTCTTAACTCTTACTCTGGCATACTGGTTAAGGTCTTAACTCTTACTCTGGCCTAATAGCTAAGGTCTTAGACTCGTACTCTGGCCTAATAGCTAAGGTCTTAATAGCTAAGGTCTTAACTCTTACTCTGGCCTACTGGTTAAGGTCTTCGACTATTACTCTGTCCTACTGGTTAAGGTCTTAACTCTTACTCTGGCCTAATAGCTAAGGTCTTAGACTCGTACTCTGGCCTAATAGCTAAGGTCTTAGACTCGTACTCTGGCCTAATGGTTAAGGTCTTAACTCTTACTCTGGCCTAATAGCTAAGGTCTTAGACTCGTACTCTGGCCTAATTGCTAAGGTCTTAACTCTTACTCTGGCCTACTGGTTAAGGTCTTAACTCTTACTCTGGCCTAATAGCTAAGGTCTTAGACTCGTACTCTGGCCTACTGGTTAAGGTCTTAACTCTTACTCTGGCCTACTGGTTAAGGTCTTAACTCTTACTCTGGCCTAATAGCTAAGGTCTTAACCTCGTACTCTGGCCTACAGGTTAAGGTCTTAGACTCTTACTCTGGCCTACTGGTTAAGGTCTTAACTCTTACTCTGGCCTAACAGCTAAGCTCTTAGACTCTTACTCTGGCCTACTGGTTAAGGTCTTAACTCTTACTCTGGCCTAATAGCTAAGGTCTTAACTCTTACTCTGGCCTAATAGCTAAGGTCTTAACTCTTACTCTGGCCTAATAGCTAAGGTCTTAGACTCGTACTCTGGCCTACAGGTTAAGGTCTTAACTCTTACTCTGGTCTAATAGCTAAGGTCTTAGACTCGTACTCTGGCCTAATAGTTAAGGTCTTAACTCTTACTCTGGCCTAATAGCTAAGGTCTTAGACTCATACTCTGGCCTAATGGTTAAGGTCTTAACTCTTACTCTGGCCTAATAGCTAAGGTCTTAACTCTTACTCTGGCCTAATAGCTAAGGTCTTAGACTCGTACTCTGGCCTAATGGTTAAGGTCTTAACTCTTACTCTGGCCTAATAGCTAAGGTCTTAGACTCGTACTCTGGCCTAATAGCTAAGGTCTTAACTATTGCTCTGGCCTAATAGCTAAGGTCTTAACTCTAACTCTGTCCTAATAGCTAAGGTCTTAGATTCGTACTCTGGCCTACTAGTTAAGGTCTTAACTCTTACTCTGGCCTAACAGCTAAGGTATTAACTCTTACTCTGGCCTAATAGCTAAGGTCTTAGACTCGTACTCTGGCCTAATGGTTAAGGTCTTAACTCTTACTCTGGCCTACTGGTTAAGGTCCTAACTCTTACTCTGGCCTAATGGTTAAGGTCTTAGACTCTTACTCTGGCCTACTGATTAAGGTCTTAGACTCTTACTCTGGCCTAATAGCTAAGGTCTTAGACTCGTACTATGGCCTAGAGGTTAAGGTCTTAACTCTTACTCAAGCCTAAGAGCTAAGATCTTAACTCTTACTCTGGCCTAATGGCTAAGGTCTTAGACCCGTACAATGGCCTACTCGTTAAGGTCTTATCTCTTACACCGGCCTAATTGCTAAGGTCTTAACTCTTACTCTGGCCCAATGGTCAAGGTCTTAACTCTTACTCTGGCCTAATAGCTAAGTTCTTAGACTCGTACTATGGCCTACAGGTTAAGGTCTTCGCTCTTACTATGGCCTAATAGCTAAGGTCTTAACTCTTACTCTGGCCTAATAGCTAAGGTCATAGACTCGTACTCTGGCCTAATGGTTAAGGTCTTAACTCTTACTCTGGCATCATAGCGAAGGTCTTAGACTCGTACTCTGGCCTAATGGTTAAGGTCTTAACTCTTACTCTGGCCTACTGGTTAAGGTCTTAACTCTTACTGTGGCCTACTGGTAAAGGTCTTAGACTCTTACTCTGGCCTACTGGTTAAGGTCTTAGACTCTTACTCTGGCCTAATAGCTAAGGTCTTAACTCTTACTCTAGCCTCATAGCTAAGGTCTTAACTCTTACTCTGGCCTACAGGTTAAGGTCTTAACTCTTACTCTGGCCTAAGAGCTACGGTCTTAACTCTTACTCTGGCCTAATAGCTAAGGTCTTAGACTCGTACTATGGCCTACTGGTTAAGGTCTTAACTCTTACTCTGGCCTAATAGCTAAGGTCTTAACTCTTACTCTGGCCTACTGGTTAAGGTCTTAACTCTTACTCTGGCCTAATAGCTAATGTCTTAGAATCGTACTATGGCCTACTGGTTAAGGTCTTAACTCTTACTCTGGCCTAATAGTTAAGGTCTTAGACTCGTACTCTGGCCTAATGGTTAAGGTCTTAACTCTTACTCTGGCCTAATAGCTAAGGTCTTAGACTCGTACTCTGGCCTAATGGTTAAGGTCTTAACTCTTACTCTGGCCTAATAGCTAAGGTATTAACTCTTACTCTGGCATGATAGCTAAGGTCTTAGACTCGTACTCTGGCCTAATGGTTAAGGTCTTAACTCTTACTCCTGCCTAATAGCTAAGGTCTTAGACTCATACTCTGGCCTAATGGTTAAGGTCTTAACTCTTACTCTGGCCTAATAGCTAATGTCTTAACTCTTACTCTGGCCTAATAGCAAAGGTCTTAGACTCGTAATCTGGCCTAATAGCTAAGGTATTAACTCTTACTCTGGCCTAATAGCTAAGGTCTTAACTCTTACTCTGGCCTAATAGCTAAGGTCTTAACTCTTACTCTGGCCTAATAGCAAAGGTCTTAGACTCGTAATCTGGCCTAATAGCTAAGGTCTTAACTCTTACTCTGGCCTAATAGCTAAGGTCTTAGACTCGTACTATGGCCTACTGGTTAGGGTCTTAACTCTTACTCTGGCCTACTGGTTAAGGTCTTAACTCTTACTCTGGCCTATTGGTTAAGGTCTTAACTCTTACTCTGGCCTAATAGCTAAGGTCTTAACTCTTTCTCTGGCCTAATAGATAAGGTCTTAGACTCGTACTCTAGCCTAATGGTTAAGGTCTTAACTCTTACTCTGGCCTAATAGCTAAGGTCTTAACTCTTACTCTGGCCTAATAGGTAAGGTCTTAGACTCGTACTCCGGCCTAATGGTTAAGGTCTTAACTCGTACTCTGGCCTAATAGCTAAGGTCTTAGACTCGTACTCTGGCCTAATAGCTAAGGTCTTAGACTCGTACTCTGGCCTAATGGTTAAGGTCTTAACTCTTACTCTGGCCTAATAGCTAAGGTCTTAGACTCATACTCTGGCCTAATGGTTAAGGTCTTAACTTTTACTCTGGCCTAATAGCTAAGGTCTTAACTCTTACTCTGGCCTGATAGCTAAGGTCTTAGACTCGTAATCTGGCCTACTGGTTAAGGTCTTAACTCTTACTCTGGCCTACTGGTTAAGGTCTTAACTCTTACTCTGGCCTGATAGCTAAGGTCTTAGACTCGTACTCTGGCCTAATAGCTAAGGTCTTAGACTCGTACTCTAGTCTAATGGTTAAGGTCTTAACTCTTACTCTGGCCTAATAGCTAAGGTCTTAACTCTTACTCTGGCCTAATGGTTAAGGTCTTAACTCTTACTCTGGCCTAATAGCTAAGGTCTTAGACTCATACTCTGGCCTAATGGTTAAGGTCTTAACTTTTACTCTGGCCTAATAGCTAAGGTCTTAACTCTTACTCTGGCCTGATAGCTAAGGTCTTAGACTCGTAATCTGGCCTACTGGTTAAGGTCTTAACTCTTACTCTGGCCTACTGGTTAAGGTCTTAACTCTTACTCTGGTCTGAGAGCTAAGGTCTTAGACTCGTACTCTGGCCTAATAGCTAAGGTCTTAGACTCGTACTCTAGTCTAATGGTTAAGGTCTTAACTCTTACTCTGGCCTAATAGCTAAGGTCTTAACTCTTACTCTGGGATACTGGTTAAGGTCTTAACTCTTACTCTGGCCTAATAGCTAAGGTCTTAGACTCGTACTCTGGCCTAATAGCTAAGGTCTTAATAGCTAAGGTCTTAGACTCGTACTCTGGCCTAATGGTTACGGTCTTAACTCTTACTCTGGCCTACTGGTTAAGGTCTTCGACTATTACTCTGTCCTACTGGTTAAGGTCTTAACTCTTACTCTGGCCTAATAGCTAAGGTCTTAGACTCGTACTCTGGCCTAATAGCTAAGGTCTTAGACTCGTACTCTGGCCTAATGGTTAAGGTCTTAACTCTTACTCTGGCCTAATAGCTAAGGTCTTAGACTCGTACTCTGGCCTAATTGCTAAGGTCTTAACTCTTACTCTGGCCTACTGGTTAAGGTCTTAACTCTTACTCTGGCCTAATAGCTAAGGTCTTAGACTCGTACTCTGGCCTACTGGTTAAGGTCTTAACTCTTACTCTGGCCTACTGGTTAAGGTCCTAACTCTTACTCTGGCCTAATAGCTAAGGTCTTAACCTCGTACTCTGGCCTACAGGTTAAGGTCTTAGACTCTTACTCTGGCCTACTGGTTAAGGTCTTAACTCTTACTCTGGCCTAACAGCTAAGCTCTTAGACTCTTACTCTGGCCTACTGGTTAAGGTCTTAACTCTTACTCTGGCCTAATAGCTAAGGTCTTAACTCTTACTCTGGCCTAATAGCTAAGGTCTTAACTCTTACTCTGGCCTAATAGCTAAGGTCTTAGACTCGTACTCTGGCCTACAGGTTAAGGTCTTAACTCTTACTCTGGTCTAATAGCTAAGGTCTTAGACTCGTACTCTGGCCTAATAGTTAAGGTCTTAACTCTTACTCTGGCCTAATAGCTAATGTCTTAGACTCATACTCTGGCCTAATGGTTAAGGTCTTAACTCTTACTCTGGCCTAATAGCTAAGGTCTTAACTCTTACTCTGGCCTAATAGCTAAGGTCTTAGACTCGTACTCTGGCCTAATGGTTAAGGTCTTAACTCTTACTCTGGCCTAATAGCTAAGGTCTTAGACTCGTACTCTGGCCTAATAGCTAAGGTCTTAACTATTGCTCTGGCCTAATAGCTAAGGTCTTAACTCTAACTCTGTCCTAATAGCTAAGGTCTTAGATTCGTACTCTGGCCTACTAGTTAAGGTCTTAACTCTTACTCTGGCCTAACAGCTAAGGTATTAACTCTTACTCTGGCCTAATAGCTAAGGTCTTAGACTCGTACTCTGGCCTAATGGTTAAGGTCTTAACTCTTACTCTGGCCTACTGGTTAAGGTCCTAACTCTTACTCTGGCCTAATGTTTAAGGTCTTAGACTCTTACTCTGGCCTACTGATTAAGGTCTTAGACTCTTACTCTGGCCTAATAGCTAAGGTCTTAGACTCGTACTATGGCCTAGAGGTTAAGGTCTTAACTCTTACTCAAGCCTAAGAGCTAACATCTTAACTCTTACTCTGGCCTAATATCTAAGGTCTTAGACCCGTACAATGGCCTACTGGTTAAGGTCTTATCTCTTACACCGGCCTAATTGCTAAGGTCTTAACTCTTACTCTGGCACAATGGTCAAGGTCTTAACTCTTACTCTGGCCTAATAGCTAAGTTCTTAGACTCGTACTATGGCCTACAGGTTAAGGTCTTCGCTCTTACTATGGCCTAATAGCTAAGGTCTTAACTCTTACTCTGGCCTAATAGCTAAGGTCATAGACTCGTACTCTGGCCTAATGGATAAGGTCTTAACTCTTACTCTGGCATCATAGCGAAGGTCTTAGACTCGTACTCTGGCCTAATGGTTAAGGTCTTAACTCTTACTCTGGCCTACTGGTTAAGGTCTTAACTCTTACTGTGGCCTACTGGTAAAGGTCTTAGACTCTTACTCTGGCCTACTGGTTAAGGTCTTAGACTCTTACTCTGGCCTAATAGCTAAGGTCTTAACTCTTACTCTAGCCTCATAGCTAAGGTCTTAACTCTTACTCTGGCCTACAGGTTAAGGTCTTAACTCTTACTCTGGCCTAAGAGCTACGGTCTTAACTCTTACTCTGGCCTAATAGCTAAGGTCTTAGACTCGTACTATGGCCTACTGGTTAAGGTCTTAACTCTTACTCTGGCCTAATAGCTAAGGTCTTAACTCTTACTCTGGCCTACTGGTTAAGGTCTTAACTCTTACTCTGGCCTAATAGCTAATGTCTTAGAATCGTACTATGGCCTACTGGTTAAGGTCTTAACTCTTACTCTGGCCTAATAGTTAAGGTCTTAGACTCGTACTCTGGCCTAATGGTTAAGGTCTTAACTCTTACTCTGGCCTAATAGCTAAGGTCTTAGACTCGTACTCTGGCCTAATGGTTAAGGTCTTAACTCTTACTCTGGCCTAATAGCTAAGGTATTAACTCTTACTCTGGCATGATAGCTAAGGTCTTAGACTCGTACTCTGGCCTAATGGTTAAGGTCTTAACTCTTACTCCTGCCTAATAGCTAAGGTCTTAGACTCATACTCTGGCCTAATGGTTAAGGTCTTAACTCTTACTCTGGCCTAATAGCTAATGTCTTAACTCTTACTCTGGCCTAATAGCAAAGGTCTTAGACTCGTAATCTGGCCTAATAGCTAAGGTATTAACTCTTACTCTGGCCTAATAGCTAAGGTCTTAACTCTTACTCTGGCCTAATAGCAAAGGTCTTAGACTCGTAATCTGGCCTAATAGCTAAGGTCTTAACTCTTACTCTGGCCTAATAGCTAAGGTCTTAGACTCATACTATGGCCTACTGGTTAGGGTCTTAACTCTTACTCTGGCCTACTGGTTAAGGTCTTAACTCTTACTCTGGCCTATTGGTTAAGGTCTTAACTCTTACTCTGGCCTAATAGCTAAGGTCTTAACTCTTTCTCTGGCCTAATAGATAAGGTCTTAGACTCGTACTCTAGCCTAATGGTTAAGGTCTTAACTCTTACTCTGGCCTAATAGCTAAGGTCTTAACTCTTACTCTGGCCTAATAGGTAAGGTCTTAGACTCGTACTCCGGCCTAATGGTTAAGGTCTTAACTCGTACTCTGGCCTAATAGCTAAGGTCTTAGACTCGTACTCTGGCCTAATAGCTAAGGTCTTAGACTCGTACTCTGGCCTAATGGTTAAGGTCTTAACTCTTACTCTGGCCTAATAGCTAAGGTCTTAGACTCATACTCTGGCCTAATGGTTAAGGTCTTAACTTTTACTCTGGCCTAATAGCTAAGGTCTTAACTCTTACTCTGGCCTGATAGCTAAGGTCTTAGACTCGTAATCTGGCCTACTGGTTAAGGTCTTAACTCTTACTCTGGCCTACTGGTTAAGGTCTTAACTCTTACTCTGGCCTGATAGCTAAGGTCTTAGACTCGTACTCTGGCCTAATAGCTAAGGTCTTAGACTCGTACTCTAGTCTAATGGTTAAGGTCTTAACTCTTACTCTGGCCTAATAGCTAAGGTCTTAACTCTTACTCTGGCATACTGGTTAAGGTCTTAACTGTTACTCTGGCCTAATAGCTAAGGTCTTAGACTCGTACTCTGGCCTAATAGCTAAGGTCTTAACTCTTACTCTGGCCTAATAGCTAAGGTCTTAGACTCGTACTCTAGCCTACTGGTTAAGGTCTTAACTCTTACTCTGGCCTACTGGTTAAGGTCTTAACTCTTACTCTGGCCTAATAGCTAAGGTCTTAACTCTTACTCTGGCCTAATAGCTAAGGTCTTAGACCCGTACTCTGGCCTAATGGTTAAGGTCTTAACTCTTACTCTGGCCTAATAGCTAAGGTCTTAGACTCGTACTATGGCCTAATGGTTAAGGTCTTAACTCTCACTCTGGCCTAATAGCTAAGGTCTTAGACTCGCACTCTGGCCTAATAGCTAAGGTCTTAGACTCGTACTCTGGCCTAATGGTTAAGGTCTTAACTCTTACTCTGGCCTAATGGTTAAAGTCTTAGACTCGTACTCTAGCCTACTGGTTAAGGTCTTAACTCTTACTCTGGCCTACTGGTTAAGGTCTTAACTCTTACTCTGGCCTAATAGCTAAGGTCTTAACTCTTACTCTGCCCTAATAGCTAAGGTCTTAGACTCGTACTCTGGCCTAATGGTTAAGGTCTTAACTCTTACTCTGGCCTAATAGCTAAGGTCTTAGACTCGTACTATGGCCTAATGGTTAAGGTCTTAACTCTTACTCTGGCCTAATAGCTAAGGTCTTAGACTCGCACTCTGGCCTAATATCTAAGGTCGCAACTCTTACTCTGGCCTAATAGCTAAGGTCTTAGACTTGTACTCTGGCCTAATGGTTAAGGTCTTAACTCTTACTCTGGCCTACTGGTTAAGGTCTTAACTCTTACTCTGGCCTAATAGCTAAGGTCTTAGACTCGTACTCTGGCCCAATGTTTAAGGTCTTAACTCTTACTCTGGCCTACTGGTTAAGGTCTTAACTCTTACTCTGGCCTAATAGATAAGGTCTTAACTCTTAATCTGGCCTAATAGCTAAGGTCTTAGACTCGTACTATGGCCTACAGGTTAAGGTCTTAACTCTTACTCTGGCCTAATAGCTAAGGTCTTAGACTCGTACTCTGGCCTACTGGTTAAGGTCTTAACTCTTACTCTGGCCTAATAGCTAAGGTCTTACCTCTTACTCTGGCCTAATAGCTAAGGTCTTAACTCTTACTCTGGCCTAATAGCTAAGGTCTTAGACTTGTACTATGGCCTAATGGTTAAGGTCTTAACTCTTACTCTGGCCTAATAGCAAAGGTCTTAGACTCGTAATCTGGCCTAATAGCTAAGGTCTTAACTATTACTCTGGCCTAATAGCTAAGGTCTTAGACTCGTACTATTGCCTATTGGTTAAGGTCTTAACTCTTACTCTGGCCTAATAGCTAAGGTCTTAACTCTTACTCCTGCCTAATTGCTAAGGTCTTAGACTCGTACTCGGGCCTAATGGTTCAGGTCTTAACTCTTACTCTGCCCTACTGGTTAAGGTCTTAGACTCATACTCTGGCCTAATAGCTAAGGTCTTAGACTCGTACTCTGGCCTAATGGTTAAGGTCTTAACTCTTACTCTGGCCTAATAGCTAAGGTCTTAGACTCGTACTCTGGCCTACAGGTTAAGGTCTTAACTCTTACTCTGGTCCAATAGCTAAGGTCTTAACTCTTACTCTGGCCTAATAGCTAAGGTCTTAGACTCGTACTCTGGCCTACTGGTTAAGGTCTTAACTCTTACTCTGGCCTAATAGCTAAGGTCTTAGACTCGTACTCTGGCCTAATAGCTAAGGTCTTCGACTCGTACTCTGGCCTACTGGTTAAGGTCTTAACTCTTACTCTGGCCTAATAGCTAAGGTCTTAACTCTTACTCTGACCTAATAGCTAAGGTCTTAGACTCATACTCTGGCCTAATGGTTAAGGTCTTAACTCTTACTCTGGCCTACTGGTTAAGGTCTTAACTCTTACTCTGGCCTAATAGATAAGGTCTTAACTCTTACTCTGGCCTAATAGCTAAGGTCTTAGACTCATACTCTGGCCTACTGGTTAAGGTCTTAACTCTTACTCTGGCCTAATAGCTAAGGTCTAAGACTCCTACTCTGGCCTAATAGCTAAGGTCTTAACTCTGACTCTGGCCTAATAGCTAAGGTCTTAGACTCGTACTCTGGCCTAATAGCTAAGGTCTTAACTCTTACTCTGGCCTAATAGCTAAGGTCTTAGACTCGTACTCTGGCCTAATGGTTAAGGTCTTAACTCTTACTCTGGCCTACTGGTTAAGGTCTTAATGCTTACTCTGGCCTACTGGTTAAGGTCTTAACTCTTACACTGGCTTAAAAGCTAAGGTCTTAACTCTTACTCTGACCTAATAGCAAAGGTCTTAGACTCATAATCTGGCCTAATAGCTAAGGTCTTAACTCTTACTCTGGCCTAATAGCTAAGGTCTTAGACTCGTACTATGGCCTACTGGTTAAGGTCTTAACTCTTACTCTGGCCTAATAGCTAAGGTCTTAGACTCGTACTCTGGCCTAATGGTTAAGGTCTTAACTCTTACTCTGGCCTAATAGCTAAGGTCTTAGACTCGTACTCTGGCCTACAGGTTAAGGTCTTAACTCTTACTCTGGTCCAATAGCTAAGGTCTTAACTCTTACTCTGGCCTAATAGCTAAGGTCTTAGACTCGTACTCTGGCCTACTGGTTAAGGTCTTAACTCTTACTCTGGCCTAATAGCTAAGGTCTTAGACTCGTACTCTGGCCTAATAGCTAAGGTCTTCGACTCGTACTCTGGCCTACTGGTTAAGGTCTTAACTCTTACTCTGGCCTAATAGCTAAGGTCTTAACTCTTACTCTGACCTAATAGCTAAGGTCTTAGACTCGTACTCTGGCCTAATGGTTAAGGTCTTAACTCTTACTCTGGCCTACTGGTTAAGGTCTTAACTCTTACTCTGGCCTAATAGATAAGGTCTTAACTCTTACTCTGGCCTAATAGCTAAGGTCTTAGACTCATACTCTGGCCTACTGGTTAAGGTCTTAACTCTTACTCTGGCCTAATAGCTAAGGTCTAAGACTCCTACTCTGGCCTAATAGCTAAGGTCTTAACTCTGACTCTGGCCTAATAGCTAAGGTCTTAGACTCGTACTCTGGCCTAATAGCTAAGGTCTTAACTCTTACTCTGGCCTAATAGCTAAGGTCTTAGACTCGTACTCTGGCCTAATGGTTAAGGTCTTAACTCTTACTCTGGCCTACTGGTTAAGGTCTTAACGCTTACTCTGGCCTACTGGTTAAGGTCTTAACTCTTACACTGGCCTAAAAGCTAAGGTCTTAACTCTTACTCTGACCTAATAGCAAAGGTCTTAGACTCATAATCTGGCCTAATAGCTAAGGTCTTAACTCTTACTCTGGCCTAATAGCTAAGGTCTTAGACTCGTACTATGGCCTACTGGTTAAGGTCTTAACTCTTACTCTGGCCTAATAGCTAAGGTCTTAACTCTTACTCCTGCCTAATAGCTAAGGTAATAGACTCATACTCTGGCCTAATGGTTAAGGTCTTAACTCTTACTCTGGCCTACTGGTTAAGGTCTTAACTCTTACTCTGGCCTACTGGTTAAGGTCTTAACTCTTACTCTGGCCTAATAGCTAAGGTCTTAACTCTTACTCTGGCATAATAGATAAGGTCTTAGACTCATACTCTGGCCTAATGGTTAAGGTCTTAACTCTCTCTCTGGCCTAATAGCTAAGGTCTTAACTCTTACTCTGGCCTAATAGCTAAGGTCTTAGACTCGTACTCCGGCCTAATGGTTAAGGTCTTAACTCTTACTCTGGCCTAATAGCTAAGGTCTTAGACTCGTACTCTGGCCTGATAGCTAAGGTCTTAGACTCGTACTCTGGCCTAATGGTTAAGGTCTTAACTCTTACTCTGGCCTAATAGCTAAGGTCTTAGACTCGTACTCTTGCCTAATGGTTAAGGTCTTAACTTTTACTCTGGCCTAATAGCTAAGGTCTTAACTCTTACTCTGGCCTAATAGCTAAGGTCTTAGACTCGTACTCTGGCCTACTTGTTAAGGTCTTAACTCTTACTCTGGCCTACTGGTTAAGGTCTTAACTCTTACTCTGGCCTAATAGCTAAGATCTTAGACTCGTACTCTGGTCTAATGGTTAAGGTCTTAACTCTTACTCTGGCCTAATAGCTAAGGTCTTAACTCTTACTCTGGCCTACTGGTTAAGGTCTTAACTCTTACTCTGGCCTAATAGCTAAGGTCTTAGACTCGTACTCTGGCCTAATAGCTAAGGTCTTAGACTCGTACTCTGGCCTAATGGTTAAGGTCTTAACTCTTACTCTGGCCTAATAGCTAAGGTCTTAGACTCGTACTCTGGCCTACAGGTTAAGGTCTTAACTCTTACTCTGGTCCAATAGCTAAGGTCTTAACTCTTACTCTGGCCTAATAGCTAAGGTCTTAGACTCGTACTCTGGCCTACTGGTTAAGGTCTTAACTCTTACTCTGGCCTAATAGCTAAGGTCTTAGACTCGTACTCTGGCCTAATAGCTAAGGTCTTCGACTCGTACTCTGGCCTACTGGTTAAGGTCTTAACTCTTACTCTGGCCTAATAGCTAAGGTCTTAACTCTTACTCTGACCTAATAGCTAAGGTCTTAGACTCGTACTCTGGCCTAATGGTTAAGGTCTTAACTCTTACTCTGGCCTACTGGTTAAGGTCTTAACTCTTACTCTGGCCTAATAGATAAGGTCATAACTCTTACTCTGGCCTAATAGCTAAGGTCTTAGACTCATACTCTGGCCTACTGGTTAAGGTCTTAACTCTTACTCTGGCCTAATAGCTAAGGTCTAAGACTCCTACTCTGGCCTAATAGCTAAGGTCTTAACTCTGACTCTGGCCTAATAGCTAAGGTCTTAGACTCGTACTCTGGCCTAATAGCTAAGGTCTTAACTCTTACTCTGGCCTAATAGCTAAGGTTTTAGACTCGTAATCTGGCCTAATGGTTAAGGTCTTAACTCTTACTCTGGCCTACTGGTTAAGGTCTTAACGCTTACTCTGGCCTACTGGTTAAGGTCTTAACTCTTACACTGGCCTAAAAGCTAAGGTCTTAACTCTTACTCTGACCTAATAGCAAAGGTCTTAGACTCATAATCTGGCCTAATAGCTAAGGTCTTAACTCTTACTCTGGCCTAATAGCTAAGGTCTTAGACTCGTACTATGGCCTACTGGTTAAGGTCTTAACTCTTACTCTGGCCTAATAGCTAAGGTCTTAACTCTAACTCCTGCCTAATAGCTAAGGTATTAGACTCATACTCTGGCCTAATGGTTAAGGTCTTAACTCTTACTCTGGCCTACTGGTTAAGGTCTTAACTCTTACTCTGGCCTACTGGTTAAGGTCTTAACTCTTACTCTGGCCTAATAGCTAAGGTCTTAACTCTTACTCTGGCATAATAGATAAGGTCTTAGACTCATACTCTGGCCTAATGGTTAAGGTCTTAACTCTCACTCTGGCCTAATAGCTAAGGTCTTAACTCTTACTCTGGCCTAATAGCTAAGGTCTTAGACTCGTACTCCGGCCTAATGGTTAAGGTCTTAACTCTTACTCTGGCCTAATCGCTAAGGTCTTAGACTCGTACTCTGGCCTAATAGCTAAGGTCTTAGACTCGTACTCTGGCCTAATGGTTAAGGTCTTAACTCTTACTCTGGCCTAATAGCTAAGGTCTTAGACTCGTACTCTTGCCTAATGGTTAAAGTCTTAACTTTTACTCTGGCCTAATAGCTAAGGTCTTAACTCTTACTCTGGCCTAATAGCTAAGGTCTTAGACTCGTACTCTGGCCTACTTGTTAAGGTCTTAACTCTTACTCTGGCCTACTGGTTAAGGTCTTAACTCTTACTCTGGCCTAATAGCTAAGATCTTAGACTCGTACTCTGGTCTAATGGTTAAGGTCTTAACTCTTACTCTGGCCTAATAGCTAAGGTCTTAACTCTTACTCTGGCCTACTGGTTAAGGTTTTAACTCTTACTCTGGCCTAATAGCTAAGGTCTTAGACTCGTACTCTGGCCTAATAGCTAAGGTCTTAGACTCGTACTATGGCCTACTGGTTAAGGTCTTAACTCTTACTCTGGCCTAATGGTTAAGGTCTTAGACTCTTACTCTGGCCTACTGGTTAAGGTCTTAGACTCTTACTCTGTCCTACTGGTTAAGGTCTTAACTCTTACTCTGGCCTAATAGCTAAGGTCTTAGACTCGTACTCTGGCCTAATAGTTAAGGTCTTAGACTCGTACTCTGGCCTAATGGTTAAGGTCTTAACTCTTACTCTGGCCTAATAGCTAAGGTCTTAACTCGTACTCTGGCCTAATAGCTAAGGTCTTAGACTCGTACTCTGGCCTAATGGTTACGGTCTTAACTCTTACTCTGGCCTACTGGTTAAGGTCTTAGACTATTACTCTGTCCTACTGGTTAAGGTCTTAACTCTTACTCTGGCCTAATAGCTAAGGTCTTAGACTCGTACTCTGGCCTAATAGCTAAGGTCTTAGACTCGTACTCTGACCTAATGGTTAAGGTCTTAACTCTTACTCTGGCCTAATAGCTAAGGTCTTAGACTCGTACTCTGGCCTAATAGCTAAGGTCTTAACTCTTACTCTGGCCTACTGGTTAAGGTCTTAATTCTTACTCTGGCCTAATAGCTAAGGTCTTAGACTCATACTCTGGCCTACTGGTTAAGGTCTTAACTCTTACTCTGGCCTACTGGTTAAGGTCTTAACTCTTACTCTGGCCTAATAGCTAAGATCTTAACCTCGTACTCTGGCCAACAGGTTAAGGTCTTAACTCTTACTCTGGCCTACTGGTTAAGGTCTTAGACTCGTACTCTGGCCTACAGGTTAAGGTCTTAACTCTTACTCCGGCCTAATAGCTAAGGTCTTAGACTCGTACTCTGGCCTAATAGTTAAGGTCTTAACTCTTACTCTGGCCTAATAGCTAAGGTCTTAGACTCGTACTCTGGCCTAATGTTTAAGGTCTTAACTCTTACTCTGTCCTAATGGTTAAGGTCTTAAATCTTACTCTGGCCTAATAGCTAAGGTCTTAGACTCGTACTATGGCCTACAGGTTAAGGTCTTAACTCTTACTCTGGCCTAATAGCTAAGGTCTTAACTCTTACTCTGGCCTAATAGCTAAGGTCTTAACTCGTACTCTGGCCTAATGGTTACGGTCTTAACTCTTACTCTGGCCTACTGGTTAAGGTCTTAGACTATTACTCTGTCCTACTGGTTAAGGTCTTAACTCTTACTCTGGCCTAATAGCTAAGGTCTTAGACTCGTACTCTGGCCTAATAGCTAAGGTCTTAGACTCGTACTCTGGCCTAATGGTTAAGGTCTTAACTCTTACTCTGGCCTAATAGCTAAGGTCTTAACTCTTACTCTGGCCTAATAGCTAAGGTCTTAGACTCGTACTCTGGCCTAATAGCTAAGGTCTTAACTCTTACTCTGGCCTACTGGTTAAGGTCTTAACTCTTACTCTGGCCTAATAGCTAAGGTCTTAACTCTTACTCTGGCCTAATAGCTAAGGTCTTAACTCTTACTCTGGCCTAATAGCTAAGGTCTTAGACTCGTACTCTGGCCTAATAGCTAAGGTCTTAACTCTTACTCTGGCCTACTGGTTAAGGTCTTAACTCTTACTCTGGCCTAATAGCTAAGGTCTTAGACTCATACTCTGGCCTACTGGTTAAGGTCTTAACTCTTACTCTTGCCTACTGGTTAAGGTCTTAACTCTTACTCTGGCCTAATAGCTATGGTCTTAACCTCGTACTCTGGCCTACAGGTTAAGGTCTTAGACTCTTACTCTGGCCTACTGGTTAAGGTCTTAACTCTTACTCTGGCCTACTGGTTAAGGTCTTAACTCTTACTCTGGCCTAATAGCTAAGGTCTTAACTCTTACTCTGGCATAATAGATAAGGTCTTAGACTCATACTCTGGCCTAATGGTTAAGGTCTTAACTCTTACTCTGGCCTAATAGCTAAGGTCTTAGACTCGTACTCTTGCCTAATGGTTAAGGTCTTAACTTTTACTGTGGCCTAATAGCTAAGGTCTTAACTCTTACTCTGGCCTAATAGCTAAGGTCTTAGACTCGTACTCTGGCCTACTTGTTAAGGTCTTAACTCTTACTCTGGCCTACTGGTTAAGGTCTTAACTCTTACTCTGGCCTAATAGCTAAGATCTTAGACTCGTACTCTGGTCTAATGGTTAAGGTCTTAACTCTTACTCTGGCCTAATAGCTAAGGTCTTAACTCTTACTCTGGCCTACTGGTTAAGGTCTTAACTCTTACTCTGGCCTAATAGCTAAGGTCTTAGACTCGTACTCTGGCCTAATAGCTAAGGTCTTAGACTCGTACTCTGGCCTAATGGTTAAGGTCTTAACTCTTACTCTGGCCTAATAGCTAAGGTCTTAGACTCGTACTCTGGCCTACAGGTTAAGGTCTTAACTCTTACTCTGGTCCAATAGCTAAGGTCTTAACTCTTACTCTGGCCTAATAGCTAAGGTCTTAGACTCGTACTCTGGCCTACTGGTTAAGGTCTTAACTCTTACTCTGGCCTAATAGCTAAGGTCTTAGACTCGTACTCTGGCCTAATAGCTAAGGTCTTCGACTCGTACTCTGGCCTACTGGTTAAGGTCTTAACTCTTACTCTGGCCTAATAGCTAAGGTCTTAACTCTTACTCTGACCTAATAGCTAAGGTCTTAGACTCGTACTCTGGCCTAATGGTTAAGGTCTTAACTCTTACTCTGGCCTACTGGTTAAGGTCTTAACTCTTACTCTGGCCTAATAGATAAGGTCATAACTCTTACTCTGGCCTAATAGCTAAGGTCTTAGACTCATACTCTGGCCTACTGGTTAAGGTCTTAACTCTTACTCTGGCCTAATAGCTAAGGTCTAAGACTCCTACTCTGGCCTAATAGCTAAGGTCTTAACTCTGACTCTGGCCTAATAGCTAAGGTCTTAGACTCGTACTCTGGCCTAATAGCTAAGGTCTTAACTCTTACTCTGGCCTAATAGCTAAGGTTTTAGACTCGTAATCTGGCCTAATGGTTAAGGTCTTAACTCTTACTCTGGCCTACTGGTTAAGGTCTTAACGCTTACTCTGGCCTACTGGTTAAGGTCTTAACTCTTACACTGGCCTAAAAGCTAAGGTCTTAACTCTTACTCTGACCTAATAGCAAAGGTCTTAGACTCATAATCTGGCCTAATAGCTAAGGTCTTAACTCTTACTCTGGCCTAATAGCTAAGGTCTTAGACTCGTACTATGGCCTACTGGTTAAGGTCTTAACTCTTACTCTGGCCTAATAGCTAAGGTCTTAACTCTAACTCCTGCCTAATAGCTAAGGTATTAGACTCATACTCTGGCCTAATGGTTAAGGTCTTAACTCTTACTCTGGCCTACTGGTTAAGGTCTTAACTCTTACTCTGGCCTACTGGTTAAGGTCTTAACTCTTACTCTGGCCTAATAGCTAAGGTCTTAACTCTTACTCTGGCATAATAGATAAGGTCTTAGACTCATACTCTGGCCTAATGGTTAAGGTCTTAACTCTCACTCTGGCCTAATAGCTAAGGTCTTAACTCTTACTCTGGCCTAATAGCTAAGGTCTTAGACTCGTACTCCGGCCTAATGGTTAAGGTCTTAACTCTTACTCTGGCCTAATCGCTAAGGTCTTAGACTCGTACTCTGGCCTAATAGCTAAGGTCTTAGACTCGTACTCTGGCCTAATGGTTAAGGTCTTAACTCTTACTCTGGCCTAATAGCTAAGGTCTTAGACTCGTACTCTTGCCTAATGGTTAAAGTCTTAACTTTTACTCTGGCCTAATAGCTAAGGTCTTAACTCTTACTCTGGCCTAATAGCTAAGGTCTTAGACTCGTACTCTGGCCTACTTGTTAAGGTCTTAACTCTTACTCTGGCCTACTGGTTAAGGTCTTAACTCTTACTCTGGCCTAATAGCTAAGATCTTAGACTCGTACTCTGGTCTAATGGTTAAGGTCTTAACTCTTACTCTGGCCTAATAGCTAAGGTCTTAACTCTTACTCTGGCCTACTGGTTAAGGTTTTAACTCTTACTCTGGCCTAATAGCTAAGGTCTTAGACTCGTACTCTGGCCTAATAGCTAAGGTCTTAGACTCGTACTATGGCCTACTGGTTAAGGTCTTAACTCTTACTCTGGCCTAATGGTTAAGGTCTTAGACTCTTACTCTGGCCTACTGGTTAAGGTCTTAGACTCTTACTCTGTCCTACTGGTTAAGGTCTTAACTCTTACTCTGGCCTAATAGCTAAGGTCTTAGACTCGTACTCTGGCCTAATAGTTAAGGTCTTAGACTCGTACTCTGGCCTAATGGTTAAGGTCTTAACTCTTACTCTGGCCTAATAGCTAAGGTCTTAACTCGTACTCTGGCCTAATAGCTAAGGTCTTAGACTCGTACTCTGGCCTAATGGTTACGGTCTTAACTCTTACTCTGGCCTACTGGTTAAGGTCTTAGACTATTACTCTGTCCTACTGGTTAAGGTCTTAACTCTTACTCTGGCCTAATAGCTAAGGTCTTAGACTCGTACTCTGGCCTAATAGCTAAGGTCTTAGACTCGTACTCTGACCTAATGGTTAAGGTCTTAACTCTTACTCTGGCCTAATAGCTAAGGTCTTAGACTCGTACTCTGGCCTAATAGCTAAGGTCTTAACTCTTACTCTGGCCTACTGGTTAAGGTCTTAATTCTTACTCTGGCCTAATAGCTAAGGTCTTAGACTCATACTCTGGCCTACTGGTTAAGGTCTTAACTCTTACTCTGGCCTACTGGTTAAGGTCTTAACTCTTACTCTGGCCTAATAGCTAAGATCTTAACCTCGTACTCTGGCCAACAGGTTAAGGTCTTAACTCTTACTCTGGCCTACTGGTTAAGGTCTTAGACTCGTACTCTGGCCTACAGGTTAAGGTCTTAACTCTTACTCCGGCCTAATAGCTAAGGTCTTAGACTCGTACTCTGGCCTAATAGTTAAGGTCTTAACTCTTACTCTGGCCTAATAGCTAAGGTCTTAGACTCGTACTCTGGCCTAATGTTTAAGGTCTTAACTCTTACTCTGTCCTAATGGTTAAGGTCTTAAATCTTACTCTGGCCTAATAGCTAAGGTCTTAGACTCGTACTATGGCCTACAGGTTAAGGTCTTAACTCTTACTCTGGCCTAATAGCTAAGGTCTTAACTCTTACTCTGGCCTAATAGCTAAGGTCTTAACTCGTACTCTGGCCTAATGGTTACGGTCTTAACTCTTACTCTGGCCTACTGGTTAAGGTCTTAGACTATTACTCTGTCCTACTGGTTAAGGTCTTAACTCTTACTCTGGCCTAATAGCTAAGGTCTTAGACTCGTACTCTGGCCTAATAGCTAAGGTCTTAGACTCGTACTCTGGCCTAATGGTTAAGGTCTTAACTCTTACTCTGGCCTAATAGCTAAGGTCTTAACTCTTACTCTGGCCTAATAGCTAAGGTCTTAGACTCGTACTCTGGCCTAATAGCTAAGGTCTTAACTCTTACTCTGGCCTACTGGTTAAGGTCTTAACTCTTACTCTGGCCTAATAGCTAAGGTCTTAACTCTTACTCTGGCCTAATAGCTAAGGTCTTAACTCTTACTCTGGCCTAATAGCTAAGGTCTTAGACTCGTACTCTGGCCTAATAGCTAAGGTCTTAACTCTTACTCTGGCCTACTGGTTAAGGTCTTAACTCTTACTCTGGCCTAATAGCTAAGGTCTTAGACTCATACTCTGGCCTACTGGTTAAGGTCTTAACTCTTACTCTTGCCTACTGGTTAAGGTCTTAACTCTTACTCTGGCCTAATAGCTATGGTCTTAACCTCGTACTCTGGCCTACAGGTTAAGGTCTTAGACTCTTACTCTGGCCTACTGGTTAAGGTCTTAACTCTTACTCTGGCCTACTGGTTAAGGTCTTAACTCTTACTCTGGCCTAATAGCTAAGGTCTTAACTCTTACTCTGGCATAATAGATAAGGTCTTAGACTCATACTCTGGCCTAATGGTTAAGGTCTTAACTCTTACTCTGGCCTAATAGCTAAGGTCTTAGACTCGTACTCTTGCCTAATGGTTAAGGTCTTAACTTTTACTGTGGCCTAATAGCTAAGGTCTTAACTCTTACTCTGGCCTAATAGCTAAGGTCTTAGACTCGTACTCTGGCCTACTTGTTAAGGTCTTAACTCTTACTCTGGCCTACTGGTTAAGGTCTTAACTCTTACTCTGGCCTAATAGCTAAGATCTTAGACTCGTACTCTGGTCTAATGGTTAAGGTCTTAACTCTTACTCTGGCCTAATAGCTAAGGTCTTAACTCTTACTCTGGCCTACTGGTTAAGGTCTTAACTCTTACTCTGGCCTAATAGCTAAGGTCTTAGACTCGTACTCTGGCCTAATAGCTAAGGTCTTAGACTCGTACTCTGGCCTAATGGTTAAGGTCTTAACTCTTACTCTGGCCTAATAGCTAAGGTCTTAGACTCGTACTCTGGCCTACAGGTTAAGGTCTTAACTCTTACTCTGGTCCAATAGCTAAGGTCTTAACTCTTACTCTGGCCTAATAGCTAAGGTCTTAGACTCGTACTCTGGCCTACTGGTTAAGGTCTTAACTCTTACTCTGGCCTAATAGCTAAGGTCTTAGACTCGTACTCTGGCCTAATAGCTAAGGTCTTCGACTCGTACTCTGGCCTACTGGTTAAGGTCTTAACTCTTACTCTGGCCTAATAGCTAAGGTCTTAACTCTTACTCTGACCTAATAGCTAAGGTCTTAGACTCGTACTCTGGCCTAATGGTTAAGGTCTTAACTCTTACTCTGGCCTACTGGTTAAGGTCTTAACTCTTACTCTGGCCTAATAGATAAGGTCATAACTCTTACTCTGGCCTAATAGCTAAGGTCTTAGACTCATACTCTGGCCTACTGGTTAAGGTCTTAACTCTTACTCTGGCCTAATAGCTAAGGTCTAAGACTCCTACTCTGGCCTAATAGCTAAGGTCTTAACTCTGACTCTGGCCTAATAGCTAAGGTCTTAGACTCGTACTCTGGCCTAATAGCTAAGGTCTTAACTCTTACTCTGGCCTAATAGCTAAGGTTTTAGACTCGTAATCTGGCCTAATGGTTAAGGTCTTAACTCTTACTCTGGCCTACTGGTTAAGGTCTTAACGCTTACTCTGGCCTACTGGTTAAGGTCTTAACTCTTACACTGGCCTAAAAGCTAAGGTCTTAACTCTTACTCTGACCTAATAGCAAAGGTCTTAGACTCATAATCTGGCCTAATAGCTAAGGTCTTAACTCTTACTCTGGCCTAATAGCTAAGGTCTTAGACTCGTACTATGGCCTACTGGTTAAGGTCTTAACTCTTACTCTGGCCTAATAGCTAAGGTCCTAACTCTAACTCCTGCCTAATAGCTAAGGTATTAGACTCATACTCTGGCCTAATGGTTAAGGTCTTAACTCTTACTCTGGCCTACTGGTTAAGGTCTTAACTCTTACTCTGGCCTACTGGTTAAGGTCTTAACTCTTACTCTGGCCTAATAGCTAAGGTCTTAACTCTTACTCTGGCATAATAGATAAGGTCTTAGACTCATACTCTGGCCTAATGGTTAAGGTCTTAACTCTCACTCTGGCCTAATAGCTAAGGTCTTAACTCTTACTCTGGCCTAATAGCTAAGGTCTTAGACTCGTACTCCGGCCTAATGGTTAAGGTCTTAACTCTTACTCTGGCCTAATCGCTAAGGTCTTAGACTCGTACTCTGGCCTAATAGCTAAGGTCTTAGACTCGTACTCTGGCCTAATGGTTAAGGTCTTAACTCTTACTCTGGCCTAATAGCTAAGGTCTTAGACTCGTACTCTTGCCTAATGGTTAAAGTCTTAACTTTTACTCTGGCCTAATAGCTAAGGTCTTAACTCTTACTCTGGCCTAATAGCTAAGGTCTTAGACTCGTACTCTGGCCTACTTGTTAAGGTCTTAACTCTTACTCTGGCCTACTGGTTAAGGTCTTAACTCTTACTCTGGCCTAATAGCTAAGATCTTAGACTCGTACTCTGGTCTAATGGTTAAGGTCTTAACTCTTACTCTGGCCTAATAGCTAATGTCTTAACTCTTACTCTGGCCTACTGGTTAAGGTCTTAACTCTTACTCTGGCCTAATAGCTAAGGTCTTAGACTCGTACTCTGGCCTAATAGCTAAGGTCTTAGACTCGTACTATGGCCTACTGGTTAAGGTCTTAACTCTTACTCTGGCCTAATGGTTAAGGTCTTAGACTCTTACTCTGGCCTACTGGTTAAGGTCTTAGACTCTTACTCTGTCCTACTGGTTAAGGTCTTAACTCTTACTCTGGCCTAATAGCTAAGGTCTTAACTCGTACTCTGGCCTAATAGCTAAGGTCTTAGACTCGTACTCTGGCCTAATGGTTACGGTCTTAACTCTTACTCTGGCCTACTGGTTAAGGTCTTAGACTATTACTCTGTCCTACTGGTTAAGGTCTTAACTCTTACTCTGGCCTAATAGCTAAGGTCTTAGACTCGTACTCTGGCCTAATAGCTAAGGTCTTAGACTCGTACTCTGGCCTAATGGTTAAGGTCTTAACTCTTACTCTGGCCTAATAGCTAAGGTCTTAGACTCGTACTCTGGCCTAATAGCTAAGGTCTTAACTCTTACTCTGGCCTACTGGTTAAGGTCTTAATTCTTACTCTGGCCTAATAGCTAAGGTCTTAGACTCATACTCTGGCCTACTGGTTAAGGTCTTAACTCTTACTCTGGCCTACTGGTTAAGGTCTTAACTCTTACTCTGGCCTAATAGCTAAGATCTTAACCTCGTACTCTGGCCTACAGGTTAAGGTCTTAACTCTTACTCTGGCCTACTGGTTAAGGTCTTAGACTCGTACTCTGGCCTACAGGTTAAGGTCTTAACTCTTACTCCGGCCTAATAGCTAAGGTCTTAGACTCGTACTCTGGCCTAATAGTTAAGGTCTTAACTCTTACTCTGGCCTAATAGCTAAGGTCTTAGACTCGTACTCTGGCCTAATGTTTAAGGTCTTAACTCTTACTCTGTCCTAATGGTTAAGGTCTTAAATCTTACTCTGGCCTAATAGCTAAGGTCTTAGACTCGTACTATGGCCTACAGGTTAAGGTCTTAACTCTTACTCTGGCCTAATAGCTAAGGTCTTAACTCTTACTCTGGCCTAATAGCTAAGGTCTTAACTCGTACTCTGGCCTAATGGTTACGGTCTTAACTCTTACTCTGGCCTACTGGTTAAGGTCTTAGACTATTACTCTGTCCTACTGGTTAAGGTCTTAACTCTTACTCTGGCCTAATAGCTAAGGTCTTAGACTCGTACTCTGGCCTAATAGCTAAGGTCTTAGACTCGTACTCTGGCCTAATGGTTAAGGTCTTAACTCTTACTCTGGCCTAATAGCTAAGGTCTTAACTCTTACTCTGGCCTAATAGCTAAGGTCTTAGACTCGTACTCTGGCCTAATAGCTAAGGTCTTAACTCTTACTCTGGCCTACTGGTTAAGGTCTTAACTCTTACTCTGGCCTAATAGCTAAGGTCTTAACTCTTACTCTGGCCTAATAGCTAAGGTCTTAACTCTTACTCTGGCCTAATAGCTAAGGTCTTAGACTCGTACTCTGGCCTAATAGCTAAGGTCTTAACTCTTACTCTGGCCTACTGGTTAAGGTCTTAACTCTTACTCTGGCCTAATAGCTAAGGTCTTAGACTCATACTCTGGCCTACTGGTTAAGGTCTTAACTCTTACTCTTGCCTACTGGTTAAGGTCTTAACTCTTACTCTGGCCTAATAGCTATGGTCTTAACCTCGTACTCTGGCCTACAGGTTAAGGTCTTAGACTCTTACTCTGGCCTACTGGTTAAGGTCTTAACTCTTACTCTGGCCTACTGGTTAAGGTCTTAGACTCTTACTCTGGCCTACTGGTTAAGGTCTTAACTCTTACTCTGGCCTAATAGCTAAGGTCTTAGACTCGTACTCTGGCCTACAGGTTAAGGTCTTAACTCTTACTCCGGCCTAATAGCTAAGGTCTTAGACTCGTACTTTGGCCTAATAGATAAGGTCTTAACTCTTACTCTGGCCTCATAGCTAAGGTCTTAGACTCTTACTCTGGCCTAATGGTTAAGGTCTTAACTCTTACTCTGGCCTAATAGCTAAGGTCTTAACTCTTACTCTGGCCTAATAGCTAAGGTCTTAGACTCGTACTCTGGCCTAATGGTTAAGGTCTTAACTCTTACTCCAGCCTAATAGCTAAGGTCTTAGACTCGTACTATGGCCTACAGGTTAAGGTCTTCACTCTTACTATGGCCTAATAGCTAAGGTCTTAACTCTTACTCTGGCCTAATAGCTAAGGTCTTAGACTTGTACTATGGCCTACTGGTTAAGGTCTTAACCCTTACTCTGGCCTACTGGTTAAGGTCTTAACTCTTACTCGGGCCTAATAGCTAAGGTCTTAGACTCGTACTCTGGCCTACTGGTTAAGGTCTTAACTCTTACTCTGGCCTAATAGCTAAGGTCTTCGACTCGTACTCTGGCCTAATGGTTAAGGTCTTAACTCTGACTCTGGCCTACTGGTTAAGGTCTTAAC
The DNA here is from genome assembly GCF_964204655.1 of Triturus cristatus. Classification (NCBI taxonomy): domain Eukaryota; kingdom Metazoa; phylum Chordata; class Amphibia; order Caudata; family Salamandridae; genus Triturus; species Triturus cristatus. Next base: position 239,611,844 of record NC_140580.1, on the reverse strand, counting down.
TCTTACTCTGGCCTAATAGCTAAGGTCTTAGACTCGTACTCTGGCCTAATATCTAAGGTCTTAACTCTTACTCTGGCCTAATAGCTAAGGTCTTCGACACGTACTCTGGCCTAATGGTTAAGGTCTTAACTCTTACTCTGGCCTAATAGCTAAGGTCTTAACTCTTACTCTGGCCTAATAGCTAAGGTCTTAACTCTTACTCTGGCCTAATAGCTAAGGTCTTAACTCGTACTCTTGCCTAATAGCTAAGGTCTTAGACTCGTACTCTGGCCTAATGGTTACGGTCTTAACTCTTACTCTGGCCTACTGGTTAAGGTCTTAGACTATTACTCTGTCCTACTGGTTAAGGTCTTAACTCTTACTCTGGCCTAATAGCTAAGGTCTTAGACTCGTACGCTGGCCTAATAGCTAAGGTCTTAGACTCGTACTCTGGCCTAATGGTTAAGGTCTTAACTCTTACTCTGGCCTAATAGCTAAGGTCTTAGACTCGTACTCTGGCCTAATAGCTAAGGTCTTAACTCTTACTCTGGCCTACTGGTTAAGGTCTTAACTCTTACTCTGGCCTAATAGCTAAGGTCTTAGACTCGTACTCTGGCCTACTGGTTAAGGTCTTAACTCTTACTCTGGCCTACTGGTTAAGGTCTTAACTCTTACTCTGGCCTAATAGCTAAGGTCTTAGACTCGTACTCTGGCCTACTGGTTAAGGTCTTAACTCTTACTCTGGCCTACTGGTTAAGGTCTTAACTCTTACTCTGGCCTAATAGCTAAGGTCTTAACCTCGTACTCTGGCCTACAGGTTAAGGTCTTAGACTCTTACTCTGGCCTACTGGTTAAGGTCTTAACTCTTACTCTGGCCTAACAGCTAAGCTCTTAGACTCTTACTCTGGCCTACTGGTTAAGGTCTTAACTCTTACTCTGGCCTAATAGCTAAGGTCTTAGACTCGTACTCTGGCCTAATAGCTAAGGTCTTCGACTCGTACTCTGGCCTACTGGTTAAGGTCTTAACTCTTACTCTGGCCTAATAGCTAAGGTCTTAACTCTTACTCTGACCTAATAGCTAAGGTCTTAGACTCGTACTCTGGCCTAATGGTTAAGGTCTTAACTCTTACTCTGGCCTACTGGTTAAGGTCTTAACTCTTACTCTGGCCTAATAGATAAGGTCATAACTCTTACTCTGGCCTAATAGCTAAGGTCTTAGACTCATACTCTGGCCTACTGGTTAAGGTCTTAACTCTTACTCTGGCCTAATAGCTAAGGTCTAAGACTCCTACTCTGGCCTAATAGCTAAGGTCTTAACTCTGACTCTGGCCTAATAGCTAAGGTCTTAGACTCGTACTCTGGCCTAATAGCTAAGGTCTTAACTCTTACTCTGGCCTAATAGCTAAGGTCTTAACTCTTACTCTGGCCTACTGGTTAAGGTCTTAACGCTTACTCTGGCCTACTGGTTAAGGTCTTAACTCTTACACTGGCCTAAAAGCTAAGGTCTTAACTCTTACTCTGACCTAATAGCAAAGGTCTTAGACTCATAATCTGGCCTAATAGCTAAGGTCTTAACTCTTACTCTGGCCTAATAGCTAAGGTCTTAGACTCGTACTATGGCCTACTGGTTAAGGTCTTAACTCTTACTCTGGCCTAATAGCTAAGGTCTTAACTCTAACTCCTGCCTAATAGCTAAGGTATTAGACTCATACTCTGGCCTAATGGTTAAGGTCTTAACTCTTACTCTGGCCTACTGGTTAAGGTCTTAACTCTTACTCTGGCCTACTGGTTAAGGTCTTAACTCTTACTCTGGCCTAATAGCTAAGGTCTTAACTCTTACTCTGGCATAATAGATAAGGTCTTAGACTCATACTCTGGCCTAATGGTTAAGGTCTTAACTCTCACTCTGGCCTAATAGCTAAGGTCTTAACTCTTACTCTGGCCTAATAGCTAAGGTCTTAGACTCGTACTCCGGCCTAATGGTTAAGGTCTTAACTCTTACTCTGGCCTAATCGCTAAGGTCTTAGACTCGTACTCTGGCCTAATAGCTAAGGTCTTAGACTCGTACTCTGGCCTAATGGTTAAGGTCTTAACTCTTACTCTGGCCTAATAGCTAAGGTCTTAGACTCGTACTCTTGCCTAATGGTTAAAGTCTTAACTTTTACTCTGGCCTAATAGCTAAGGTCTTAACTCTTACTCTGGCCTAATAGCTAAGGTCTTAGACTCGTACTCTGGCCTACTTGTTAAGGTCTTAACTCTTACTCTGGCCTACTGGTTAAGGTCTTAACTCTTACTCTGGCCTAATAGCTAAGATCTTAGACTCGTACTCTGGTCTAATGGTTAAGGTCTTAACTCTTACTCTGGCCTAATAGCTAAGGTCTTAACTCTTACTCTGGCCTACTGGTTAAGGTCGTAACTCTTACTCTGGCCTAATAGCTAAGGTCTTAGACTCGTACTCTGGCCTAATAGCTAAGGTCTTAGACTCGTACTATGGCCTACTGGTTAAGGTCTTAACTCTTACTCTGGCCTAATGGTTAAGGTCTTAGACTCTTACTCTGGCCTACTGGTTAAGGTCTTAGACTCTTACTCTGTCCTACTGGTTAAGGTCTTAACTCTTACTCTGGCCTAATAGCTAAGGTCTTAGACTCGTACTCTGGCCTAATAGTTAAGGTCTTAGACTCGTACTCTGGCCTAATGGTTAAGGTCTTAACTCTTACTCTGGCCTAATAGCTAAGGTCTTAACTCGTACTCTGGCCTAATAGCTAAGGTCTTAGACTCGTACTCTGGCCTAATGGTTACGGTCTTAACTCTTACTCTGGCCTACTGGTTAAGGTCTTAGACTATTACTCTGTCCTACTGGTTAAGGTCTTAACTCTTACTCTGGCCTAATAGCTAAGGTCTTAGACTCGTACTCTGGCCTAATAGCTAAGGTCTTAGACTCGTACTCTGGCCTAATGGTTAAGGTCTTAACTCTTACTCTGGCCTAATAGCTAAGGTCTTAGACTCGTACTCTGGCCTAATAGCTAAGGTCTTAACTCTTACTCTGGCCTACTGGTTAAGGTCTTAATTCTTACTCTGGCCTAATAGCTAAGGTCTTAGACTCGTACTCTGGCCTACTGGTTAAGGTCTTAACTCTTACTCTGGCCTAATAGCTAAGGTCTTAACTCTTACTCTGGCCTACTGGTTAAGGTCTTAATTCTTACTCTGGCCTAATAGCTAAGGTCTTAGACTCGTAATCTGGCCTAATGGTTAAGGTCTTAACTCTTACTCTGGCCTACTGGTTAAGGTCTTAACGCTTACTCTGGCCTACTGGTTAAGGTCTTAACTCTTACACTGGCCTAAAAGCTAAGGTCTTAACTCTTACTCTGACCTAATAGCAAAGGTCTTAGACTCATAATCTGGCCTAATAGCTAAGGTCTTAACTCTTACTCTGGCCTAATAGCTAAGGTCTTAGACTCGTACTATGGCCTACTGGTTAAGGTCTTAACTCTTACTCTGGCCTAATAGCTAAGGTCTTAACTCTAACTCCTGCCTAATAGCTAAGGTATTAGACTCATACTCTGGCCTAATGGTTAAGGTCTTAACTCTTACTCTGGCCTACTGGTTAAGGTCTTAACTCTTACTCTGGCCTACTGGTTAAGGTCTTAACTCTTACTCTGGCCTACTGGTTAAGGTCTTAACTCTTACTCTGGCCTGATAGCTAAGGTCTTAACTCTTACTCTGGCATAATAGATAAGGTCTTAGACTCATACTCTGGCCTAATGGTTAAGGTCTTAACTCTCACTCTGGCCTAATAGCTAAGGTCTTAACTCTTACTCTGGCCTAATAGCTAAGGTCTTAGACTCGTACTCCGGCCTAATGGTTAAGGTCTTAACTCTTACTCTGGCCTAATCGCTAAGGTCTTAGACTCGTACTCTGGCCTAATAGCTAAGGTCTTAGACTCGTACTCTGGCCTAATGGTTAAGGTCTTAACTCTTACTCTGGCCTAATAGCTAAGGTCTTAGACTCGTACTCTTGCCTAATGGTTAAAGTCTTAACTTTTACTCTGGCCTAATAGCTAAGGTCTTAACTCTTACTCTGGCCTAATAGCTAAGGTCTTAGACTCGTACTCTGGCCTACTTGTTAAGGTCTTAACTCTTACTCTGGCCTACTGGTTAAGGTCTTAACTCTTACTCTGGCCTAATAGCTAAGATCTTAGACTCGTACTCTGGTCTAATGGTTAAGGTCTTAACTCTTACTCTGGCCTAATAGCTAAGGTCTTAACTCTTACTCTGGCCTACTGGTTAAGGTCTTAACTCTTACTCTGGCCTAATAGCTAAGGTCTTAGACTCGTACTCTGGCCTAATAGCTAAGGTCTTAGACTCGTACTATGGCCTACTGGTTAAGGTCTTAACTCTTACTCTGGCCTAATGGTTAAGGTCTTAGACTCTTACTCTGGCCTACTGGTTAAGGTCTTAGACTCTTACTCTGTCCTACTGGTTAAGGTCTTAACTCTTACTCTGGCCTAATAGCTAAGGTCTTAGACTCGTACTCTGGCCTAATAGTTAAGGTCTTAGACTCGTACTCTGGCCTAATGGTTAAGGTCTTAACTCTTACTCTGGCCTAATAGCTAAGGTCTTAACTCGTACTCTGGCCTAATAGCTAAGGTCTTAGACTCGTACTCTGGCCTAATGGTTACGGTCTTAACTCTTACTCTGGCCTACTGGTTAAGGTCTTAGACTATTACTCTGTCCTACTGGTTAAGGTCTTAACTCTTACTCTGGCCTAATAGCTAAGGTCTTAGACTCGTACTCTGGCCTAATAGCTAAGGTCTTAGACTCGTACTCTGGCCTAATGGTTAAGGTCTTAACTCTTACTCTGGCCTAATAGCTAAGGTCTTAGACTCGTACTCTGGCCTAATAGCTAAGGTCTTAACTCTTACTCTGGCCTACTGGTTAAGGTCTTAATTCTTACTCTGGCCTAATAGCTAAGGTCTTAGACTCATACTCTGGCCTACTGGTTAAGGTCTTAACTCTTACTCTGGCCTACTGGTTAAGGTCTTAACTCTTACTCTGGCCTAATAGCTAAGATCTTAACCTCGTACTCTGGCCTACAGGTTAAGGTCTTAACTCTTACTCTGGCCTACTGGTTAAGGTCTTAGACTCGTACTCTGGCCTACAGGTTAAGGTCTTAACTCTTACTCCGGCCTAATAGCTAAGGTCTTAGACTCGTACTCTGGCCTAATAGTTAAGGTCTTAACTCTTACTCTGGCCTAATAGCTAAGGTCTTAGACTCGTACTCTGGCCTAATGTTTAAGGTCTTAACTCTTACTCTGTCCTAATGGTTAAGGTCTTAAATCTTACTCTGGCCTAATAGCTAAGGTCTTAGACTCGTACTATGGCCTACAGGTTAAGGTCTTAACTCTTACTCTGGCCTAATAGCTAAGGTCTTAACTCTTACTCTGGCCTAATAGCTAAGGTCTTAACTCGTACTCTGGCCTAATGGTTACGGTCTTAACTCTTACTCTGGCCTACTGGTTTAGGTCTTAGACTATTACTCTGTCCTACTGGTTAAGGTCTTAACTCTTACTCTGGCCTAATAGCTAAGGTCTTAGACTCGTACTCTGGCCTAATAGCTAAGGTCTTAGACTCGTACTCTGGCCTAATGGTTAAGGTCTTAACTCTTACTCTGGCCTAATAGCTAAGGTCTTAACTCTTACTCTGGCCTAATAGCTAAGGTCTTAGACTCGTACTCTGGCCTAATAGCTAAGGTCTTAACTCTTACTCTGGCCTACTGGTTAAGGTCTTAACTCTTACTCTGGCCTAATAGCTAAGGTCTTAACTCTTACTCTGGCCTAATAGCTAAGGTCTTAACTCTTACTCTGGCCTAATAGCTAAGGTCTTAGACTCGTACTCTGGCCTAATAGCTAAGGTCTTAACTCTTACTCTGGCCTACTGGTTAAGGTCTTAACTCTTACTCTGGCCTAATAGCTAAGGTCTTAGACTCATACTCTGGCCTACTGGTTAAGGTCTTAACTCTTACTCTTGCCTACTGGTTAAGGTCTTAACTCTTACTCTGGCCTAATAGCTATGGTCTTAACCTCGTACTCTGGCCTACAGGTTAAGGTCTTAGACTCTTACTCTGGCCTACTGGTTAAGGTCTTAACTCTTACTCTGGCCTACTGGTTAAGGTCTTAGACTCTTACTCTGGCCTACTGGTTAAGGTCTTAACTCTTACTCTGGCCTAATAGCTAAGGTCTTAGACTCATACTCTGGCCTACAGGTTAAGGTCTTAACTCTTACTCCGGCCTAATAGCTAAGGTCTTAGACTCGTACTCTGGCCTAATAGTTAAGGTCTTAACTCTTACTCTGGCCTAATAGCTAAGGTCTTAGACTCTTACTCTGGCCTAATGGTTAAGGTCTTAACTCTTACTCTGGCCTAATAGCTAAGGTCTTAACTCTTACTCTGGCCTAATAGCTAAGGTCTTAGACTCGTACTCTGGCCTAATGGTTAAGGTCTTAACTCTTACTCCAGCCTAATAGCTAAGGTCTTAGACTCGTACTATGGCCTACAGGTTAAGGTCTTCACTCTTACTATGGCCTAATAGCTAAGGTCTTAACTCTTACTCTGGCCTAATAGCTAAGGTCTTAGACTTGTACTATGGCCTACTGGTTAAGGTCTTAACCCTTACTCTGGCCTACTGGTTAAGGTCTTAACTCTTACTCGGGCCTAATAGCTAAGGTCTTAGACTCGTACTCTGGCCTACTGGTTAAGGTCTTAACTCTTACTCTGGCCTAATAGCTAAGGTCTTCGACTCGTACTCTGGCCTAATGGTTAAGGTCTTAACTCTGACTCTGGCCTACTGGTTAAGGTCTTAACTCTTACTCTGGCCTAATAGCTAAGGTCTTAGACTCGTACTCTGGCCTAATATCTAAGGTCTTAACTCTTACTCTGGCCTAATAGCTAAGGTCTTCGACACGTACTCTGGCCTAATGGTTAAGGTCTTAACTCTTACTCTGGCCTAATAGCTAAGGTCTTAACTCTTACTCTGGCCTAATAGCTAAGGTCTTAACTCTTACTCTGGCCTAATAGCTAAGGTCTTAACTCGTACTCTTGCCTAATAGCTAAGGTCTTAGACTCGTACTCTGGCCTAATGGTTACGGTCTTAACTCTTACTCTGGCCTACTGGTTAAGGTCTTAGACTATTACTCTGTCCTACTGGTTAAGGTCTTAACTCTTACTCTGGCCTAATAGCTAAGGTCTTAGACTCGTACGCTGGCCTAATAGCTAAGGTCTTAGACTCGTACTCTGGCCTAATGGTTAAGGTCTTAACTCTTACTCTGGCCTAATAGCTAAGGTCTTAGACTCGTACTCTGGCCTAATAGCTAAGGTCTTAACTCTTACTCTGGCCTACTGGTTAAGGTCTTAACTCTTACTCTGGCCTAATAGCTAAGGTCTTAGACTCGTACTCTGGCCTACTGGTTAAGGTCTTAACTCTTACTCTGGCCTACTGGTTAAGGTCTTAACTCTTACTCTGGCCTAATAGCTAAGGTCTTAACCTCGTACTCTGGCCTACAGGTTAAGGTCTTAGACTCTTACTCTGGCCTACTGGTTAAGGTCTTAACTCTTACTCTGGCCTAACAGCTAAGCTCTTAGACTCTTACTCTGGCCTACTGGTTAAGGTCTTAACTCTTACTCTGGCCTAATAGCTAAGGTCTTAACTCTTACTCTGGCCTAATAGATAAGGTCTTAACTCTTACACTGGCCTAATAGCTAAGGTCTTAGACTCGTACTCTGGCCTACAGGTTAAGGTCTTAACTCTTACTCCGGTCTAATAGCTAAGGTCTTAGACTCGTACTCTGGCCTAATAGTTAAGGTCTTAACTCTTACTCTGGCCTAATAGCTAAGGTCTTAGACTCATACTCGGGCCTAATGGTTAAGGTCTTAACTCTTACTCTGGCCTAATAGCTAAGGTCTTAACTCTTACTCTGGCCTAATAGCTAAGGTCTTAGACTCGTACTCTGGCCTAATGGTTAAGGTCTTAACTCTTACTCTGGCCTAATAGCTAAGGTCTTAGACTCGTACTCTGGCCTAATAGCTAAGGTCTTAACTATTACGCTGGCCTAATAGCTAAGGTCTTAACTCTAACTCTGTCCTAATAGCTAAGGTCTTAGATTCGTACTCTGGCCTACTAGTTAAGGTCTTAACTCTTACTCTAGCCTAATAGCTAAGGTATTAACTCTTACTCTGGCATAATAGCTAAGGTCTTAGACTCGTACTCTGGTCTAATGGTTAAGGTCTTAACTCTTACTCTGGCCTAATAGCTAAGGTCTTAACTTTTACTCTGGCCTACTGGTTAAGGTCTTAACTGTTACTCTGGCCTAATAGCTAAGGTCTTAGACTCGTACTCTGGCCTAATAGCTAAGGTCTTAGACTCGTACTATGGCCTACTGGTTAAGGTATTAACTCTTACTCTGGCCTAATGGTTAAGGTCTTAGACTCTTACTCTGGCCTACTGGTTAAGGTCTTAGACTCTTACTCTGTCCTGCTGGTTAAGGTCTTAACTCTTACTCTGGCCTAATAGCTAAGGTCTTAGACGCGTACTCTGGCCTAATAGTTAAGGTCTTAGACTCGTACTCTGGCCTAATGGTTAAGGTCTTAACTCTTACTCTGGCCTAATAGCTAAGGTCTTAACTCGTACTCTGGCCTAATAGCTAAGGTCTTAGACTCGTACTCTGGCCTAATGGTTACGGTCTTAACTCTTACTCTGGCCTACTGGTTAAGGTCTTAGACTATTACTCTGTCCTACTGGTTAAGGTCTTAACTCTTACTCTGGCCTAATAGCTAAGGTCTTAGACTCGTACTCTGGCCTAATAGCTAAGGTCTTAGACTCGTACTCTGGCCTAATGGTTAAGGTCTTAACTCTTACTCTGGCCTAATAGCTAAGGTCTTAGACTCGTACTCTGGCCTAATAGCTAAGGTCTTAACTCTTACTCTGGCCTACTGGTTAAGGTCTTAATTCTTACTCTGGCCTAATAGCTAAGGTCTTAGACTCATACTCTGGCCTACTGGTTAAGGTCTTAACTCTTACTCTGGCCTACTGGTTAAGGTCTTAACTCTTACTCTGGCCTAATAGCTAAGATCTTAACCTCGTACTCTGGCCTACAGGTTAAGGTCTTAACTCTTACTCTGGCCTACTGGTTAAGGTCTTAGACTCGTACTCTGGCCTACAGGTTAAGGTCTTAACTCTTACTCCGGCCTAATAGCTAAGGTCTTAGACTCGTACTCTGGCCTAATAGTTAAGGTCTTAACTCTTACTCTGGCCTAATAGCTAAGGTCTTAGACTCGTACTCTGGCCTAATGTTTAAGGTCTTAACTCTTACTCTGGCCTAATGGTTAAGGTCTGAACTCTTACTCTGGCCTAATAGCTAAGGTCTTAGACTCGTACTATGGGCTACAGGTTAAGGTCTTAACTCTTACTCTGGCCTAATAGCTAAGGTCTTAACTCTTACTCTGGCCTAATAGCTAAGGTCTTAACTCGTACTCTGGCCTAATGGTTACGGTCTTAACTCTTACTCTGGCCTACTGGTTAAGGTCTTAGACTATTACTCTGTCCTACTGGTTAAGGTCTTAACTCTTACTCTGGCCTAATAGCTAAGGTCTTAGACTCGTACTCTGGCCTAATAGCTAAGGTCTTAGACTCGTACTCTGGCCTAATGGTTAAGGTCTTAACTCTTACTCTGGCCTAATAGCTAAGGTCTTAACTCTTACTCTGGCCTAATAGCTAAGGTCTTAGACTCGTACTCTTGCCTAATAGCTAAGGTCTTAACTCTTACTCTGGCCTACTGGTTAAGGTCTTAACTCTTACTCTGGCCTAATAGCTAAGGTCTTAACTCTTACTCTGGCCTAATAGCTAAGGTCTTAACTCTTACTCTGGCCTAATAGCTAAGGTCTTAGACTCGTACTCTGGCCTAATAGCTAAGGTCTTAACTCTTACTCTGGCCTACTGGTTAAGGTCTTAACTCTTACTCTGGCCTAATAGCTAAGGTCTTAGACTCATACTCTGGCCTACTGGTTAAGGTCTTAACTCTTACTCTTGCCTACTGGTTAAGGTCTTAACTCTTACTCTGGCCTAATAGCTAAGGTCTTAACCTCGTACTCTGGCCTACAGGTTAAGGTCTTAGACTCTTACTCTGGCCTACTGGTTAAGGTCTTAACTCTTACTCTGGCCTACTGGTTAAGGTCTTAGACTCTTACTCTGGCCTACTGGTTAAGGTCTTAACTCTTACTCTGGCCTAATAGCTAAGGTCTTAGACTCGTACTCTGGCCTACAGGTTAAGGTCTTAACTCTTACTCCGGCCTAATAGCTAAGGTCTTAGACTCGTACTCTGGCCTAATAGTTAAGGTCTTAACTCTTACTCAGGCCTAATAGCTAAGGTCTTAGACTCGTACTCTGGCCTAATGGTTAAGGTCTTAACTCTTACTCTGGCCTAATAGCTAAGGTCTTAACTCTTACTCTGGCCTAATAGCTAAGGTCTTAGACTCGTACTCTGGCCTAATGGTTAAGGTCTTAACTCTTACTCCAGCCTAATAGCTAAGGTCTTAGACTCGTACTATGGCCTACAGGTTAAGGTCTTCACTCTTACTATGGCCTAATAGCTAAGGTCTTAACTCTTACTCTGGCCTAATAGCTAAGGTCTTAGACTTGTACTATGGCCTACTGGTTAAGGTCTTAACCCTTACTCTGGCCTACTGGTTAAGGTCTTAACTCTTACTCGGGCCTAATAGCTAAGGTCTTAGACTCGTACTCTGGCCTACTGGTTAAGGTCTTAACTCTTACTCTGGCCTAATAGCTAAGGTCTTCGACTCGTACTCTGGCCTAATGGTTAAGGTCTTAACTCTGACTCTGGCCTACTGGTTAAGGTCTTAACTTTTACTCTGGCCTAATAGCTAAGGTCTTAGACTCGTACTCTGGCCTAATATCTAAGGTCTTAACTCTTACTCTGGCCTAATAGCTAAGGTCTTCGACACGTACTCTGGCCTAATGGTTAAGGTCTTAACTCTTACTCTGGCCTAATAGCTAAGGTCTTAACTCTTACTCTGGCCTAATAGCTAAGGTCTTAACTCTTACTCTGGCCTAATAGCTAAGGTCTTAACTCGTACTCTTGCCTAATAGCTAAGGTCTTAGACTCGTACTCTGGCCTAATGGTTACGGTCTTAACTCTTACTCTGGCCTACTGGTTAAGGTCTTAACTCTTACTCTGGCCTAATAGCTAAGGTCTTAGACTCGTACGCTGGCCTAATAGCTAAGGTCTTAGACTCGTACTCTGGCCTAATGGTTAAGGTCTTAACTCTTACTCTGGCCTAATAGCTAAGGTCTTAGACTCGTACTCTGGCCTAATAGCTAAGGTCTTAACTCTTACTCTGGCCTACTGGTTAAGGTCTTAACTCTTACTCTGGCCTAATAGCTAAGGTCTTAGACTCGTACTCTGGCCTACTGGTTAAGGTCTTAACTCTTACTCTGGCCTACTGGTTAAGGTCTTAACTCTTACTCTGGCCTAATAGCTAAGGTCTTAACCTCGTACTCTGGCCTACAGGTTAAGGTCTTAGACTCTTACTCTGGCCTACTGGTTAAGGTCTTAACTCTTACTCTGGCCTAACAGCTAAGCTCTTAGACTCTTACTCTGGCCTACTGGTTAAGGTCTTAACTCTTACTCTGGCCTAATAGCTAAGGTCTTAACTCTTACTCTGGCCTAATAGCTAAGGTCTTAACTCTTACACTGGCCTAATAGCTAAGGTCTTAGACTCGTACTCTGGCCTACAGGTTAAGGTCTTAACTCTCACTCCGGTCTAATAGCTAAGGTCTTAGACTCGTACTCTGGCCTAATAGTTAAGGTCTTAACTCTTACTCTGGCCTAATAGCTAAGGTCTTAGACTCATACTCTGGCCTAATGGTTAAGGTCTTAACTCTTACTCTGGCCTAATAGCTAAGGTCTTAACTCTTACTCTGGCCTAATAGCTAAGGTCTTAGACTCGTACTCTGGCCTAATGGTTAAGGTCTTAACTCTTACTCTGGCCTAATAGCTAAGGTCTTAGACTCGTACTCTGGCCTAATAGCTAAGGTCTTACGTATTACGCTGGCCTAATAGCTAAGGTCTTAACTCTAACTCTGTCCTAATAGCTAAGGTCTTAGATTCGTACTCTGGCCTACTAGTTAAGGTCTTAACTCTTACTCTGGCCTAATAGCTAAGGTATTAACTCTTACTCTGGCCTAATAGCTAAGGTCTTAGACTCGTACTCTGGCCTAATGGTTAAGGTCTTAACTCTTACTCTGGCCTACTGGTTAAGGTCCTAACTCTTACTCTGGCCTAATGGTTAAGGTCTTAGACTCTTACTCTGGCCTACTGGTTAAGGTCTTAGACTCTTACTCTGGCCTAATAGCTAAGGTCTTAGACTCGTACTATGGCCTAGAGGTTAAGGTCTTAACTCTTACTCAAGCCTAAGAGCTAAGGTCTTAACTCTTACTCTGGCCTAATAGCTAAAGTCTTAGACCCGTACTATGGCCTACTGGTTAAGGTCTTATCTCTTACACCGGCCTAATTGCTAAGGTCTTAACTCTTACTCTGGCCTAATGGTCAAGGTCTTAACTCTTACTCTGGCCTAATAGCTAAGTTCTTAGACTCGTACTATGGCCTACAGGTTAAGGTCTTCGCTCTTACTTTGGCCTAATAGCTAAGGTCCTAACTCTTACTCTGGCCTAATAGCTAAGGTCATAGACTCGTACTCTGGCCTAATGGTTAAGGTCTTAACTCTTACTCTGGCATCATAGCTAAGGTCTTAGACTCGTACTCTGGCCTAATGGTTAATGTCTTAACTCTTACTCTGGCCTACTGGTTAAGGTCTTAACTCTTACTGTGGCCTAATGGTAAAGGTCTTAGACTCTTACTCTGGCCTACTGGTTAAGGTCTTAGACTCTTACTCTGGCCTAATAGCTAAGGTCTTAACTCTTACTCTAGCCTCATAGCTAAGGTCTTAACTCTTACTCTGGCCTACAGGTTAAGGTCCTAACTCTTACTCTGGCCTAAGAGCTACGGTCTTAACTCTTACTCTGGCCTAATAGCTAAGGTCTTAGACTCGTACTATGGCCTACTGGTTAAGGTCTTAACTCTTACTCTGGCCTAATAGCTAAGGTCTTAACTCTTACTCTGGCCTACTGGTTAAGGTCTTAACTCTTACTCTGGCCTAATAGCTAATGTCTTAGACTTGTACTATGGCCTACTGGTTAAGGTCTTAACTCTTACTCTGGCCTAATAGTTAAGGTCTTAGACTCGTACTCTGGCCTAATGGTTAAGGTCTTAACTCTTACTCTGGCCTAATAGCTAAGGTCTTAACTCTTACTCTGGCCTAATAGCTAAGGTCTTAGACTCGTACTATGGCCTACAGGTTAAGGTCTTACCCTTACACTCGCCTACAGGTTAAGGTCTTAACTCTTACTCTGGCCTACAGGTTAAGGTCTTAACTCTTACTCTGGCCTAATAGCTAAGGTCTTAGACTCGTACTCTGGCCTACAGGTTAAGGTCTTAACTCTTACTCTGGCCTACTGGTTAAGGTCTTAACTCTTACTCAGGCCTAATACCTAAGGTCTTAAATCTTACTCTGGCCTAATAGCTAAGGTCTTAACTCTTACTCTGGCCTAATAGCTAAGGTCATAGACTCGTACTCTGGCCTAATGGTTAAGGTCTTAACTCTTACTCTGGCCTAATAGCTAAGGTCTTAACTCTTACTCTGGCCTAATAGCTAAGGTCTTAGACTCGTACTCTGGCCTAATGGTTAAGGTCTTAACTCTTACTCTGGCCTAATAGCTAAGGTATTAACTCTTACTCTGGCATGATAGCTAAGGTCTTAGACTCGTACTCTGGCCTAATGGTTAAGGTCTTAACTCTTACTCCTGCCTAATAGTTAAGGTCTTAGACTCATACTCTGGCCTAATGGTTAAGGTCTTAACTCTTACTCTGGCCTAATAGCTAATGTCTTAACTCTTACTCTGGCCTAATAGCAAAGGTCTTAGACTCGTAATCTGGCCTAATAACTAAGGTATTAACTCTTACTCTGGCCTAATAGCTAAGGTCTTAACTCTTACTCTGGCCTAATAGCTAAGGTCTTAACTCTTACTCTGGCCTAATAGCAAAGGTCTTTGTCTCGTAATCTGGCCTAATAGCTAAGGTCTTAACTCTTACTCTGGCCTAATAGCTAAGGTCTTAGACTCGTACTATGGCCTACTGGTTAAGGTCTTAACTCTTACTCTGGCCTACTGGTTAAGGTCTTAACTCTTACTCTGGCCTAATAGCTAAGGTCTTAACTCTTTCTCTGGCCTAATAGATAAGGTCTTAGACTCGTACTCTAGCCTAATGGTTAAGGTCTTAACTCTCACTCTGGCCTAATAGCTAAGGTCTTAACTCTTACTCTGGCCTAATAGCTAAGGTCTTAGACTCGTACTCCGGCCTAATGGTTAAGGTCTTAACTCTTACTATGGCCTAATAGCTAAGGTCTTAGACTCGTACTCTGGCCTAATAGCTAAGGTCTTAGACTCGTACTCTGGCCTAATGGTTAAGGTCTTAACTCTTACTCTGGCCTAATAGCTAAGGTCTTAGACTCGTACTCTGGCCTAATGGTTAAGGTCTTAACTTTTACTCTGGCCTAATAGCTAAGGTCTTAACTCTTACTCTGGCCTAATAGCTAAGGTCTTAGACTCGTACTCTGGCCTACTTGTTAAGGTCTTAACTCTTACTCTGGCCTACTGGTTAAGGTCTTAACTCGTACTCTGGCCTAATAGCTAAGATCTTAGACTCGTACTCTGGTCTAATGGTTAAGGTCTTAACTCTTACTCTGGCCTAATAGCTAAGGTCTTAAATCTTACTCTGGCCTACTGGTTAAGGTCTTAACTCTTACTCTGGCCTAATAGCTAAGGTCTTAGACTCATACTCTGGCCTAATAGCTAAGGTCTTAGACTCGTACTATGGCCTACAGGTTAAGGTCTTAACTCTTACTCTGGCCTAATAGCTAAGGTCTTAACTCTTACTCTGGCCTAATAGCTAAGGTCCTAGACTCGTACTCTGGCCTAATGGTTAAGGTCTTAACTCTTACTCTGGCCTTCTGGTTAAGGTCTTAACTCTTACTCTGACCTAATGGTTAAGGTCTTAGACTCTTACTCTGGCCTACTGGTTAAGGTCTTAGACTCTTACTCTGTCCTACTGGTTAAGGTCTTAACTCTTACTCTGGCCTAATAGCTAAGGTCTTATACTCGTACTCTGGCCTAATAGTTAAGGTCTTAGACTCGTACTCTGGCCTAATGGTTAAGGTCTTAACTCTTACTCTGGCCTAATAGCTAAGGTCTTAGACTCGAACTATGGCCTACAGGTTAAGGTCTTCACTCTTACTATGGCCTAATAGCTAAGGTCTTAACTCTTACTCTGGCCTACTGGTTAAGGTCTTAACTCTTACTCTGGCCTAATCGCTAAGGTCTTAACTTCGTACTCTGGCCTAATAGCTAAGGTCTTAGACTCGTACTCTGGCCTAATGGTTACGGTCTTAACTCTTACTCTGGCCTACTGGTTAAGGTCTTAGACTATTCCTCTGTCCTACTGGTTAAGGTCTTAACTCTTACTCTGGCCTAATAGCTAAGGTCTTAGACTCGTACTCTGGCCTAATAGCTACGGTCTTAACTCTTACTCTGGCCTACTGTTTAAGGTCTTAACTCTTACTCTGGCCTAATAGCTAAGGTCTTAGACTCATACTCTGGCCTACTGGTTAAGGTCTTAACTCTTACTCTGGCCTAATAGCTAAGATCTTAACCTCGTACTCTGGCCTACAGGTTAAAGTCTTAGACTCTTACTCTGGCCTACTGGTTAAGGTCTTAACTCTTACTCTGGCCTACTGGTTAAGGTCTTAGACTCTTACTCTGGCCTACTGGTTAAGGTCTTAACTCTTACTCTGGCCTAATAGCTAAGGTCTTAGACTCGTACTCTGGCCTACAGGTTAAGGTCTTAACTCTTTCTCCGGCCTAATAGCTAAGGTCTTAGACTCGTACTCTGGCCTAATAGTTAAGGTCTTAACTCTTACTCTGGCCTAATAGCTAAGGTCTTAGACTCGTACTCTGGCCTAATGGTTAAGGTCTTAACTCTTACTCTGGCCTAATAGCTAAGGTCTTAACTCTTACTCTGGCCTAATAGCTAAGGTCTTAGACTCGTACTCTGGCCTAATGGTTAAGGTCTTAACTCTTACTCTGGCCTAATAGCTAAGGTCTTAGACTTGTACTATGGCCTACTGGTTAAGGTCTTAACTCTTACTCAAGCCTAATAGCTAAGGTCTTAGACTCGTACTCTGGCCTAATGGTTAAGGTCTTAACTCTTACTCTGGCCTAATAGTTAAGGTCTTAACTCTTACTCTGGCCTAATAGCTAAGGTCTTAGACTCATACTCTGGCCTAATGGTTAAGGTCTTAACTCTTACTCTGGCCTAATAGCTAAGGTCTTAACTCTTACTCTGGCCTAATAGCTAAGATCTTAGACTCGTACTCTGGCCTAATGGTTAAGGTCTTAACTCTTACTCTGGCCTAATAGCTAAGGTCTTAGACTCGTACTCTGGCCTAATAGCTAAAGTCTTAACTATTACGCTGGCCTAATAGCTAAGGTCTTAACTCTAACTCTGTCCTAATAGCTAAGGTCTTAGACTCGTACTCTGGCCTACTAGTTAAGGTCTTAACTCTTACTCTGGCCTAATAGCTAAGGTCTTAGACTCGTACTCTGGCCTAATGGTTAAGGTCTTAACTCTTACTCTGGCCTAATAGCTAATGTATTAACTCTTACTCTGGCCTCATAGCAAAGGTCTTAGACTCGTACTCTGGCCTAATGGTTAAGGTCTTAACTCTTACTCTGGCCTACTGGTTAAGGTCCTAACTCTTACTCTGGCCTAATGGTTAAGGTCTTCGACTCTTACTCTGGCCTACTGGTTAAGGTCTTAGACTCTTACTCTGGCCTAATAGCTAAGGTCTTAGACTCGTACTATGGCCTAGAGGTTAAGGTCTTAACTCTTACTCAAGCCTAAGAGCTAAGGTCTTAACTCTTACTCTGGCCTAATAGCTAAGGTCTTAGACTCGTACTATGGCCTACTGGTTAAGGTCTTATCTCTTACACCGGCCTAATTGCTAAGGTCTTAACTCTTACTCTGGCCTACTGATTAAGGTCTTAACTCTTACTCTGGCCTAATAGCTAAGGTCTTAGACTCGTACTCTGGCCTAATGGTTAAGGTCTTAACTCTTACTCTGGCCTAATAGTTAAGGTCTTAACTCTTACTCTGGCCTAATAGCTAAGGTCTTAGACTCATACTCTGGCCTAATGGTTAAGGTCTTAACTCTTACTCAGGCCTAATAGCTAAGGTCTTAACTCTTACTCTGGCCTAATAGCTACGATCTTAGACTCGTACTCTGGCCTAATGGTTAAGGTCTTAACTCTTACTCTGGCCTAATAGCTACGATCTTAGACTCGTACTCTGGCCTAATGGTTAAGGTCTTAACTCTTACTCTGGCCTAATAGCTAAAGTCTTAACTATTACGCTGGCCTAATAGCTAAGGTCTTAACTCTAACTCTGTCCTAATAGCTAAGGTCTTAGACTCGTACTCTGGCCTACTAGTTAAGGTCTTAACTCTTACTCTGGCCTAATAGCTAAGGTCTTAGACTCGTACTCTGGCCTACTGGTTAAGGTCTTAACTCTTACTCTGGCCTAATAGCTAAGGTATTAACTCTTACTCTGGCCTCATAGCAAAGGTCTTAGACTCGTACTCTGGCCTAATGGTTAAGGTCTTAACTCTTACTCTGGCCTACTGGTTAAGGTCCTAACTCTTGCTCTGGCCTAATGGTTAAGGTCTTCGACTCTTACTCTGGCCTACTGGTTAAGGTCTTAGACTCTTACTCTGGCCTAATAGCTAAGGTCTTAGACTCGTACTATGGCCTAGAGGTTAAGGTCTTAACTCTTACTCAAGCCTAAGAGCTAAGGTCTTAACTCTTACTCTGGCCTAATAGCTAAGGTCTTAGACTCGTACTATGGCCTACTGGTTAAGGTCTTATCTCTTACACCGGCCTAATTGCTAAGGTCTTAACTCTTACTCTGGCCTAATAGCTAAGTTCTTAGACTCGTACTATGGCCTACAGGTTAAGGTCTTCGCTCTTACTATGGCCTAATAGCTAAGGTCTTAACTCTTACTCTGGCCTAATAGCTAAGGTCATAGACTCGTACTCTGGCCTAATGGTTAAGGTCTTAACTCTTACTCTGGCCTAATAGCTAAGGTATTAACTCTTACTCTGGCCTCATAGCAAAGGTCTTAGACTCGTACTCTGGCCTAATGGTTAAGGTCTTAACTCTTACTCTGGCCTACTGGTTAAGGTCCTAACTCTTACTCTGGCCTAATGGTTAAGGTCTTCGACTCTTACTCTGGCCTACTGGTTAAGGTCTTAGACTCTTACTCTGGCCTAATAGCTAAGGTCTTAGACTCGTACTCTGGCCTACTAGTTAAGGTCTTAACTCTTACTCTGGCCTAATAGCTAAGGTCTTGGACTCGTACTCTGGCCTACTGGTTAAGGTCTTAACTCTTACTCTGGCCTAATAGCTAAGGTATTAACTCTTACTCTGGCCTCATAGCAAAGGTCTTAGACTCGTACTCTGGCCTAATGGTTAAGGTCTTAACTCTTACTCTGGCCTACTGGTTAAGGTCCTAACTCTTACTCTGGCCTAATGGTTAAGGTCTTCGACTCTTACTCTGGCCTACTGGTTAAGGTCTTAGACTCTTACTCTGGCCTAATAGCTAAGGTCTTAGACTCGTACTATGGCCTAGAGGTTAAGGTCTTAACTCTTACTCAAGCCTAAGAGCTAAGGTCTTAACTCTTACTCTGGCCTAATAGCTAAGGTCTTAGACTCGTACTATGGCCTACTGGTTAAGGTCTTATCTCTTACACCGGCCTAATTGCTAAGGTCTTAACTCTTACTCTGGCCTAATGGTCAAGGTCTTAACTCTTACTCTGGCCTAATAGCTAAGTTCTTAGACTCGTACTATGGCCTACAGGTTAAGGTCTTCGCTCTTACTATGGCCTAATAGCTAAGGTCTTAACTCTTACTCTGGCCTAATAGCTAAGGTCATAGACTCGTACTCTGGCCTAATGGTTAAGGTCTTAACTCTTACTCTGGCCTAAAAGCTAAGGTCTTAACTCTTACTCTGGCCTAATAGCTAAGGTCTTAGACTCGTACTCTGGCCTAATGGTTAAGGTCTTAACTCTTACTATGGCCTAATAGCTAAGGTATTAACTCTTACTCTGGCATCATAGCTAAGGTCTTAGACTCGTACTCTGGCCTAATGGTTAAGGTCTTAACTTTTACTCTGGCCTACTGGTTAAGGTCTTAACTCTTACTCTGGCCTAATGGTAAATGTCTTAACTCTTACTCTGGCCTAATGGTAAAGGTCTTAGACTCTTACTCTGGCCTACTGGTTAAGTCTTAGACTCTTACTCTGGCCTAATAGCTAAGGTCTTAACTCTTACTCTGGCCTAATAGCTAAGGTCTTAGACTCGTACTATGGCCTACAGGTTAGGGTCTTAACTCTTACACTCGCCTACAGGTTAAGGTCTTAACTCTTACTCTGGCCTACAGGTTAAGGTCTTAACTCTTACTCTGGCCTAATAGCTAAGGTCTTAGACTCGTACTCTGGCCTACAGGTTAAGGTCTTAACTCTTACTCTGGCCTACTGGTTAAGGTCTTAACTCTTACTCAGGCCTAATAGCTAAGGTCTTAAATCTTACTCTGGCCTAATAGCTAAGGTCTTAACTCTTACTCTGGCCTAATAGCTAAGGTCATAGACTCGTACTCTGGCCTAATGGATAAGGTCTTAACTCTTACTCTGGCCTAATAGCTAAGGTCTTAACTCTTACTCTGGCCTAATAGCTAATGTCTTAGACTCGTACTCTGGCCTAATGGTTAAGGTCTTAACTCTCACTCTGGCCTAATAGCTAAGGTATTAACTCTTACTCTGGCATGATAGCTAAGGTCTTAGACTCGTAGTCTGGCCTAATGGTTAAGGTCTTAACTCTTACTCCTGCCTAATAGCTAAGGTCTTAGACTCATACTCTGGCCTAATGGTTAAGGTCTTAACTCTTACTCTGGCCTAATAGCTAATGTCTTAACTCTTACTCTGGCCTAATAGCAAAGGTCTTAGACTCGTAATCTGGCCTAATAGCTAAAGTATTAACTCTTACTCTGGCCTAATAGCTAAGGTCTTAACTCTTACTCTGGCCTAATAGCTAAGGTCTTAACTCTTACTCTGGCCTAATAGCAAAGGTCTTAGACTCGTAATCTGGCCTAATAGCTAAGGTCTTAACTCTTACTCTGGCCTAATAGCTAAGGTCTTAGACTCGAACTATGGCCTACAGGTTAAGGTCTTCACTCTTACTATGGCCTAATAGCTAAGGTCTTAACTCTTACTCTGGCCTACTGGTTAAGGTCTTAACTCTTACTCTGGCCTAATCGCTAAGGTCTTAACTTCGTACTCTGGCCTAATAGCTAAGGTCTTAGACTCGTACTCTGGCCTAATGGTTACGGTCTTAACTCTTACTCTGGCCTACTGGTTAAGGTCTTAGACTATTCCTCTGTCCTACTGGTTAAGGTCTTAACTCTTACTCTGGCCTAATAGCTAAGGTCTTAGACTCGTACTCTGGCCTAATAGCTACGGTCTTAACTCTTACTCTGGCCTACTGTTTAAGGTCTTAACTCTTACTCTGGCCTAATAGCTAAGGTCTTAGACTCATACTCTGGCCTACTGGTTAAGGTCTTAACTCTTACTCTGGCCTAATAGCTAAGATCTTAACCTCGTACTCTGGCCTACAGGTTAAAGTCTTAGACTCTTACTCTGGCCTACTGGTTAAGGTCTTAACTCTTACTCTGGCCTACTGGTTAAGGTCTTAGACTCTTACTCTGGCCTACTGGTTAAGGTCTTAACTCTTACTCTGGCCTAATAGCTAAGGTCTTAGACTCGTACTCTGGCCTACAGGTTAAGGTCTTAACTCTTTCTCCGGCCTAATAGCTAAGGTCTTAGACTCGTACTCTGGCCTAATAGTTAAGGTCTTAACTCTTACTCTGGCCTAATAGCTAAGGTCTTAGACTCGTACTCTGGCCTAATGGTTAAGGTCTTAACTCTTACTCTGGCCTAATAGCTAAGGTCTTAACTCTTACTCTGGCCTAATAGCTAAGGTCTTAGACTCGTACTCTGGCCTAATGGTTAAGGTCTTAACTCTTACTCTGGCCTAATAGCTAAGGTCTTAGACTTGTACTATGGCCTACTGGTTAAGGTCTTAACTCTTACTCAAGCCTAATAGCTAAGGTCTTAGACTCGTACTCTGGCCTAATGGTTAAGGTCTTAACTCTTACTCTGGCCTAATAGTTAAGGTCTTAACTCTTACTCTGGCCTAATAGCTAAGGTCTTAGACTCATACTCTGGCCTAATGGTTAAGGTCTTAACTCTTACTCTGGCCTAATAGCTAAGGTCTTAACTCTTACTCTGGCCTAATAGCTAAGATCTTAGACTCGTACTCTGGCCTAATGGTTAAGGTCTTAACTCTTACTCTGGCCTAATAGCTAAGGTCTTAGACTCGTACTCTGGCCTAATAGCTAAAGTCTTAACTATTACGCTGGCCTAATAGCTAAGGTCTTAACTCTAACTCTGTCCTAATAGCTAAGGTCTTAGACTCGTACTCTGGCCTACTAGTTAAGGTCTTAACTCTTACTCTGGCCTAATAGCTAAGGTCTTAGACTCGTACTCTGGCCTAATGGTTAAGGTCTTAACTCTTACTCTGGCCTAATAGCTAATGTATTAACTCTTACTCTGGCCTCATAGCAAAGGTCTTAGACTCGTACTCTGGCCTAATGGTTAAGGTCTTAACTCTTACTCTGGCCTACTGGTTAAGGTCCTAACTCTTACTCTGGCCTAATGGTTAAGGTCTTCGACTCTTACTCTGGCCTACTGGTTAAGGTCTTAGACTCTTACTCTGGCCTAATAGCTAAGGTCTTAGACTCGTACTATGGCCTAGAGGTTAAGGTCTTAACTCTTACTCAAGCCTAAGAGCTAAGGTCTTAACTCTTACTCTGGCCTAATAGCTAAGGTCTTAGACTCGTACTATGGCCTACTGGTTAAGGTCTTATCTCTTACACCGGCCTAATTGCTAAGGTCTTAACTCTTACTCTGGCCTACTGATTAAGGTCTTAACTCTTACTCTGGCCTAATAGCTAAGGTCTTAGACTCGTACTCTGGCCTAATGGTTAAGGTCTTAACTCTTACTCTGGCCTAATAGTTAAGGTCTTAACTCTTACTCTGGCCTAATAGCTAAGGTCTTAGACTCATACTCTGGCCTAATGGTTAAGGTCTTAACTCTTACTCAGGCCTAATAGCTAAGGTCTTAACTCTTACTCTGGCCTAATAGCTACGATCTTAGACTCGTACTCTGGCCTAATGGTTAAGGTCTTAACTCTTACTCTGGCCTAATAGCTACGATCTTAGACTCGTACTCTGGCCTAATGGTTAAGGTCTTAACTCTTACTCTGGCCTAATAGCTAAAGTCTTAACTATTACGCTGGCCTAATAGCTAAGGTCTTAACTCTAACTCTGTCCTAATAGCTAAGGTCTTAGACTCGTACTCTGGCCTACTAGTTAAGGTCTTAACTCTTACTCTGGCCTAATAGCTAAGGTCTTAGACTCGTACTCTGGCCTACTGGTTAAGGTCTTAACTCTTACTCTGGCCTAATAGCTAAGGTATTAACTCTTACTCTGGCCTCATAGCAAAGGTCTTAGACTCGTACTCTGGCCTAATGGTTAAGGTCTTAACTCTTACTCTGGCCTACTGGTTAAGGTCCTAACTCTTGCTCTGGCCTAATGGTTAAGGTCTTCGACTCTTACTCTGGCCTACTGGTTAAGGTCTTAGACTCTTACTCTGGCCTAATAGCTAAGGTCTTAGACTCGTACTATGGCCTAGAGGTTAAGGTCTTAACTCTTACTCAAGCCTAAGAGCTAAGGTCTTAACTCTTACTCTGGCCTAATAGCTAAGGTCTTAGACTCGTACTATGGCCTACTGGTTAAGGTCTTATCTCTTACACCGGCCTAATTGCTAAGGTCTTAACTCTTACTCTGGCCTAATAGCTAAGTTCTTAGACTCGTACTATGGCCTACAGGTTAAGGTCTTCGCTCTTACTATGGCCTAATAGCTAAGGTCTTAACTCTTACTCTGGCCTAATAGCTAAGGTCATAGACTCGTACTCTGGCCTAATGGTTAAGGTCTTAACTCTTACTCTGGCCTAATAGCTAAGGTATTAACTCTTACTCTGGCCTCATAGCAAAGGTCTTAGACTCGTACTCTGGCCTAATGGTTAAGGTCTTAACTCTTACTCTGGCCTACTGGTTAAGGTCCTAACTCTTACTCTGGCCTAATGGTTAAGGTCTTCGACTCTTACTCTGGCCTACTGGTTAAGGTCTTAGACTCTTACTCTGGCCTAATAGCTAAGGTCTTAGACTCGTACTCTGGCCTACTAGTTAAGGTCTTAACTCTTACTCTGGCCTAATAGCTAAGGTCTTGGACTCGTACTCTGGCCTACTGGTTAAGGTCTTAACTCTTACTCTGGCCTAATAGCTAAGGTATTAACTCTTACTCTGGCCTCATAGCAAAGGTCTTAGACTCGTACTCTGGCCTAATGGTTAAGGTCTTAACTCTTACTCTGGCCTACTGGTTAAGGTCCTAACTCTTACTCTGGCCTAATGGTTAAGGTCTTCGACTCTTACTCTGGCCTACTGGTTAAGGTCTTAGACTCTTACTCTGGCCTAATAGCTAAGGTCTTAGACTCGTACTATGGCCTAGAGGTTAAGGTCTTAACTCTTACTCAAGCCTAAGAGCTAAGGTCTTAACTCTTACTCTGGCCTAATAGCTAAGGTCTTAGACTCGTACTATGGCCTACTGGTTAAGGTCTTATCTCTTACACCGGCCTAATTGCTAAGGTCTTAACTCTTACTCTGGCCTAATGGTCAAGGTCTTAACTCTTACTCTGGCCTAATAGCTAAGTTCTTAGACTCGTACTATGGCCTACAGGTTAAGGTCTTCGCTCTTACTATGGCCTAATAGCTAAGGTCTTAACTCTTACTCTGGCCTAATAGCTAAGGTCATAGACTCGTACTCTGGCCTAATGGTTAAGGTCTTAACTCTTACTCTGGCCTAAAAGCTAAGGTCTTAACTCTTACTCTGGCCTAATAGCTAAGGTCTTAGACTCGTACTCTGGCCTAATGGTTAAGGTCTTAACTCTTACTATGGCCTAATAGCTAAGGTATTAACTCTTACTCTGGCATCATAGCTAAGGTCTTAGACTCGTACTCTGGCCTAATGGTTAAGGTCTTAACTTTTACTCTGGCCTACTGGTTAAGGTCTTAACTCTTACTCTGGCCTAATGGTAAATGTCTTAACTCTTACTCTGGCCTAATGGTAAAGGTCTTAGACTCTTACTCTGGCCTACTGGTTAAGTCTTAGACTCTTACTCTGGCCTAATAGCTAAGGTCTTAACTCTTACTCTGGCCTAATAGCTAAGGTCTTAGACTCGTACTATGGCCTACAGGTTAGGGTCTTAACTCTTACACTCGCCTACAGGTTAAGGTCTTAACTCTTACTCTGGCCTACAGGTTAAGGTCTTAACTCTTACTCTGGCCTAATAGCTAAGGTCTTAGACTCGTACTCTGGCCTACAGGTTAAGGTCTTAACTCTTACTCTGGCCTACTGGTTAAGGTCTTAACTCTTACTCAGGCCTAATAGCTAAGGTCTTAAATCTTACTCTGGCCTAATAGCTAAGGTCTTAACTCTTACTCTGGCCTAATAGCTAAGGTCATAGACTCGTACTCTGGCCTAATGGATAAGGTCTTAACTCTTACTCTGGCCTAATAGCTAAGGTCTTAACTCTTACTCTGGCCTAATAGCTAATGTCTTAGACTCGTACTCTGGCCTAATGGTTAAGGTCTTAACTCTCACTCTGGCCTAATAGCTAAGGTATTAACTCTTACTCTGGCATGATAGCTAAGGTCTTAGACTCGTAGTCTGGCCTAATGGTTAAGGTCTTAACTCTTACTCCTGCCTAATAGCTAAGGTCTTAGACTCATACTCTGGCCTAATGGTTAAGGTCTTAACTCTTACTCTGGCCTAATAGCTAATGTCTTAACTCTTACTCTGGCCTAATAGCAAAGGTCTTAGACTCGTAATCTGGCCTAATAGCTAAAGTATTAACTCTTACTCTGGCCTAATAGCTAAGGTCTTAACTCTTACTCTGGCCTAATAGCTAAGGTCTTAACTCTTACTCTGGCCTAATAGCAAAGGTCTTAGACTCGTAATCTGGCCTAATAGCTAAGGTCTTAACTCTTACTCTGGCCTAATAGCTAAGGTCTTAGACTCGTACTATGGCCTACTGGTTAAGGTCTTAACTCTTACTCTGGCCTACTGGTTAAGGTCTTAACTCTTACTCTGGCCTCATAGCTAAGGTCTTTACTCTTTCTCTGGCCTAATAGATAAGGTCTTAGACTCGTACTCTAGCCTAATGGTTAAGGTCTAAACTCTTACTCTGGCCTAATAGGTAAGGACTTAGACTCGTACTCTGGCCTAATGGATAAGGTCTTAACTCGTACTCTGGCCTAATAGCTAAGGTCTTAGACTCGTACTCTAGCCTACTGGTTAAGGTCTTAACTCTTACTCTGGCCTACTGGTTAAGGTCTTAACTCTTACTCTGGCCTAATAGCTAAGGTCTTAGACCCGTACTCTGGCCTAATGTTTAAGGTCTTAACTCTTACTCTGGCCTAATAGCTAAGGTCTTAGACTCGTACTATGGCCTAATGGTTAAGGTCTTAACTCTCACTCTGGCCTAATAGCTAAGGTCTT
Source organism: Triturus cristatus (assembly GCF_964204655.1). Classification (NCBI taxonomy): domain Eukaryota; kingdom Metazoa; phylum Chordata; class Amphibia; order Caudata; family Salamandridae; genus Triturus; species Triturus cristatus. Next base: position 239,585,899 of record NC_140580.1, on the reverse strand, counting down.
AGACTCGCACTCTGGCCTAATAGCTAAGGTCTTAGACTCGTACTCTGGCCTAATGGTTAAGGTCTTAACTCTTACTCTGGCCTAATGGTTAAGGTCTTAGACTCGTACTCTAGCCTACTGGTTAAGGTCTTAACTCTTACTCTGGCCTACTGGTTAAGGTCTTAACTCTTACTCTGGCCTAATAGCTAAGGTCTTAACTCTTACTCTGCCCTAATAGCTAAGGTCTTAGACTCGTACTCTGGCCTAATGGTTAAGGTCTTAACTCTTACTCTGGCCTAATAGCTAAGGTCTTAGACTCGTACTATGGCCTAATGGTTAACGTCTTAACTCTTACTCTGGCCTAATAGCTAAGGTCTTAGACTCGCACTCTGGCCTAATATCCATGGTCGCAACTCTTACTCTGGCCTAATAGCTAAGGTCTTAGACTTGTACTCTGGCCTAATGGTTAAGGTCTTAACTCTTACTCTGGCCTACTGGTTAAGGTCTTAACTCTTACTCTGGCCTAATAGCTAAGGTCTTAGACTCGTACTCTGGCCCAATGTTTAAGGTCTTAACTCTTACTCTGGCCTAATAGCTAAGGTCTTAACTCTTAATCTGGCCTAATAGCTAAGGTCTTAGACTCGTACTATGGCCTACAGGTTAAGGTCTTAACTCTTACTCTGGCCTAATAGCTAAGGTCTTAGACTCGTACTCTGGCCTACTGGTTAAGGTCTTAACTCTTACTCTGGCCTACTAGCTAAGGTCTTAACTCTTACTCTGGCCTAATAGCTAAGGTCTTAACTCTTACTCTGGCCTAATAGCTAAGGTCTTAGACTTGTACTATGGCCTAATGGTTAAGGTCTTAACTCTTACTCTGGCCTAATAGCAAAGGTCTTAGACTCGTAATCTGGCCTAATAGCTAAAGGCTTAACTATTACTCTGGCCTAATAGCTAAGGTATTAGACTCGTACTATGTCCTACTGGTTAAGGTCTTAACTCTTACTCTGGCCTAATAGCTAAGGTCTTAACTCTTACTCCTGCCTAATTGCTAAGGTCTTAGACTCGTACTCTGGCCTAATGGCTAAGGTCTTAACTCTTACTCTGCCCTACTGGTTAAGGTCTTAGACTCGTACTCTGGCCTAATAGCTAAGGTCTTAGACTCGTACTCTGGCCTAATGGTTAAGGTCTTAACTCTTACTCTGGCCTAATAGCTAAGGTCTTAGACTCGTACTCTGGCCTACAGGTTAAGGTCTTAACTCGTACTCCGGCCTAATGGTTAAGGTCTTAACTCTTACTCTGGCCTAATAGCTAAGGTCTTAGACTCGTACTCTGGCCTAATAGCTAAGGTCTTAGACTCGTACTCTGGCCTAAAAGCTAAGGTCTTAACTCTTACTCTGGCCTAATAGCAAAGGTCTTAGACTCGTAATCTGGCCTAATAGCTAAGGTCTTAACTCTTACTCTGGCCTAATAGCTAAGGTCTTAGACTCGTACTATGGCCTACTGGTTAAGGTCTTAACTCTTACTCTGGCCTAATAGCTAAGGTCTTAACTCTTACTCCTGCCTAATAGCTAAGGTCTTAGACTCATACTCTGGCCTAATGGTTAAGGTCTTAACTCTTACTCTGGCCTACTGGTTAAGGTCTTAACTCTTACTCTGGCCTACTGGTTAAGGTCTTAACTCTTACTCTGGCCTAATAGCTAAGGTCTTAACTCTTACTCTGGCATAATAGATAAGGTCTTAGACTCATACTCTGGCCTAATGGTTAAGGTCTTAACTCTCACTCTGGCCTAATAGCTAAGGTCTTAACTCTTACTCTGGCCTAACAGCTAAGGTCTTAGACTCGTACTCCGGCCTAATGGTTAAGGTCTTAACTCTTACTCTGGCCTAATAGCTAAGGTCTTAGACTCTTACTCTGGCCTAACAGCTAAGGTCTTAGACTCGTACTCCGGCCTAATGGTTAAGGTCTTAACTCTTACTCTGGCCTAATAGCTAAGGTCTTAGACCCGTACTCTGGCCTAATGTTTAAGGTCTTAACTCTTACTCTGGCCTAATAGCTAAGGTCTTAGACTCGTACTATGGCCTAATGGTTAAGGTCTTAACTCTCACTCTGGCCTAATAGCTAAGGTCTTAGACTCGCACTCTGGCCTAATAGCTAAGGTCTTAGACTCGTACTCTGGCCTAATGGTTAAGGTCTTAACTCTTACTCTGGCCTAATGGTTAAGGTCTTAGACTCGTACTCTAGCCTACTGGTTAAGGTCTTAACTCTTACTCTGGCCTACTGGTTAAGGTCTTAACTCTTACTCTGGCCTAATAGCTAAGGTCTTAACTCTTACTCTGCCCTAATAGCTAAGGTCTTAGACTCGTACTCTGGCCTAATGGTTAAGGTCTTAACTCTTACTCTGGCCTAATAGCTAAGGTCTTAGACTCGTACTATGGCCTAATGGTTAACGTCTTAACTCTTACTCTGGCCTAATAGCTAAGGTCTTAGACTCGCACTCTGGCCTAATATCCATGGTCGCAACTCTTACTCTGGCCTAATAGCTAAGGTCTTAGACTTGTACTCTGGCCTAATGGTTAAGGTCTTAACTCTTACTCTGGCCTACTGGTTAAGGTCTTAACTCTTACTCTGGCCTAATAGCTAAGGTCTTAGACTCGTACTCTGGCCCAATGTTTAAGGTCTTAACTCTTACTCTGGCCTAATAGCTAAGGTCTTAACTCTTAATCTGGCCTAATAGCTAAGGTCTTAGACTCGTACTATGGCCTACAGGTTAAGGTCTTAACTCTTACTCTGGCCTAATAGCTAAGGTCTTAGACTCGTACTCTGGCCTACTGGTTAAGGTCTTAACTCTTACTCTGGCCTACTAGCTAAGGTCTTAACTCTTACTCTGGCCTAATAGCTAAGGTCTTAACTCTTACTCTGGCCTAATAGCTAAGGTCTTAGACTTGTACTATGGCCTAATGGTTAAGGTCTTAACTCTTACTCTGGCCTAATAGCAAAGGTCTTAGACTCGTAATCTGGCCTAATAGCTAAAGGCTTAACTATTACTCTGGCCTAATAGCTAAGGTATTAGACTCGTACTATGTCCTACTGGTTAAGGTCTTAACTCTTACTCTGGCCTAATAGCTAAGGTCTTAACTCTTACTCCTGCCTAATTGCTAAGGTCTTAGACTCGTACTCTGGCCTAATGGCTAAGGTCTTAACTCTTACTCTGCCCTACTGGTTAAGGTCTTAGACTCGTACTCTGGCCTAATAGCTAAGGTCTTAGACTCGTACTCTGGCCTAATGGTTAAGGTCTTAACTCTTACTCTGGCCTAATAGCTAAGGTCTTAGACTCGTACTCTGGCCTACAGGTTAAGGTCTTAACTCGTACTCCGGCCTAATGGTTAAGGTCTTAACTCTTACTCTGGCCTAATAGCTAAGGTCTTAGACTCGTACTCTGGCCTAATAGCTAAGGTCTTAGACTCGTACTCTGGCCTAAAAGCTAAGGTCTTAACTCTTACTCTGGCCTAATAGCAAAGGTCTTAGACTCGTAATCTGGCCTAATAGCTAAGGTCTTAACTCTTACTCTGGCCTAATAGCTAAGGTCTTAGACTCGTACTATGGCCTACTGGTTAAGGTCTTAACTCTTACTCTGGCCTAATAGCTAAGGTCTTAACTCTTACTCCTGCCTAATAGCTAAGGTCTTAGACTCATACTCTGGCCTAATGGTTAAGGTCTTAACTCTTACTCTGGCCTACTGGTTAAGGTCTTAACTCTTACTCTGGCCTACTGGTTAAGGTCTTAACTCTTACTCTGGCCTAATAGCTAAGGTCTTAACTCTTACTCTGGCATAATAGATAAGGTCTTAGACTCATACTCTGGCCTAATGGTTAAGGTCTTAACTCTCACTCTGGCCTAATAGCTAAGGTCTTAACTCTTACTCTGGCCTAACAGCTAAGGTCTTAGACTCGTACTCCGGCCTAATGGTTAAGGTCTTAACTCTTACTCTGGCCTAATAGCTAAGGTCTTAGACTCGTACTCTCGCCTAATAGCTAAGGTCTTAGACTCGTACTCTGGCCTAATGGTTAAGGTCTTAACTCTTACTCTGGCCTAATAGCTAAGGTCTTAGACTCGTACTATGGCCTAATGGTTAAGGTCTTAACCTTTACTCTGGATTAATAGCTAAGGTCTTATCTCTTACTCTGGCCTAATAGCTAAGGTCTTAGACTCGTACTCTGGCCTACTGGTTAAGGTCTTAACTCTTACTCTGGCCTACTGGTTAAGGTCTTAACTCTTACTCTAGCCTAATAGCTAAGATCTTAGACTCGTACTCTGGTCTAATGGTTAAGGTCTTAACTCTTACTCTGGCCTAATAGCTAAGGTCTTAACTCTTACTCTGGCCTACTGGTTAAGGTCTTAACTCTTACTCTGGCCTAATAGCTAAGGTCTTAGACTCGTACTCTGGCCTAATAGCTAAGGTCTTAGACTCATACTCTGGCCTAATAGCTACGGTCTTAGACTCGTACTATGGCCTACAGGTTAAGGTCTTAACTCTTACTCTGGCCTAATAGCTAAGGTCTTAACTCTTACTCTGGCCTAATAGCTAAGGTCCTAGACTCGTACTCTGGCCTAATGGTTAAGGTCTTAACTCTTACTCTGATCTACTGGTTAAGGTCTTAACTCTTACTCTGGCCTAATGGTTAAGGTCTTAGACTCTTACTCTGTCCTACTGGTTAAGGTCTTAACTCTTACTCTGGCCTAATAGCTAAGGTCTTAGACTCGTACTCTGGCCTAATAGTTAAGGTCTTAGACTCGTACTCTGGCCTAATGGTTAAGGTCTTAACTCTTACTCTGGCCTAATAGCTAAGGTCTTAACTCTTACTCTGGCCTAATAGCTAAGGTCTTAACTCTTACTCTGGCCTACTGGTTAAGGTCTTAACTCTTACTTTGGCTTAATAGCTAAGGTCTTAACTCTTACTCTGGCCTAATAGCTAAGGTCTTAACTTGTACTCTGGCCTAATAGCTAAGGTCTTAGACTCGTACTCTGGCCTAATGGTTACTGTCTTAACTCTTACTCTGGCCTACTGGTTAAGGTCTTAGACTATTACTCTGTCCTACTGGTTAAGGTCTTAACTCTTACTCTGGCCTAATAGCTAAGGTCTTAGACTCGTACTCTGGCCTAATAGCTAAGGTCTTAGACTCGTACTCTGGCCTAATGGTTAAGGTCTTAACTCTCACTCTGGCCTAATAGCTAAGGTCTTAACTCTTACTCTGGCCTAATAGCTAAGGTCTTAGACTCATACTCCGGCCTAATGGTTACGGTCTTAACTCTTACTCTGGCCTAATAGCTAAGGTCTTAGACTCGTACTCTGGCCTAATAGCTAAGGTCTTAGACTCGTACTCTGGCCTAATGGTTAAGGTCTTAACTCTTACTCTGGCCTAATAGCTAAGGTCTTAGACTCGTACTCTGGCCTAATGGTTAAGGTCTTAACTTTTACTCTGGCCTAATAGCTAAGGTCTTAACTCTTACTCTGGCCTAATAGCTAAGGTCTTAGACTCGTACTCTGGCCTAATGGTTAAGGTCTTAACTCTTACTCTGGCCTACTGGTTAAGGTCTTAACTCTTACTCTGGGCTAATAGCTAAGATCTTAGACTCGTACTCTGGTCTAATGGTTAAGGCCTTAACTCTTACTCTGGCCTAATAGCTAAGGTCCTAACTCTTACTCTGGCCTACTGGTTAAGGTCTTAACTCTTACTCTGGCCTAATAGCTAAGGTCTTAGACTCGTACTCTGGCCTAATAGCTAAGGTCTTAGACTCGTACTATGGCCTACAGGTTAAGGTCTTAGACTCGTACTATGGCCTAATAGCTAAGGTCTTAACTCCTACTCTGGCCTAATAGCTAAGGTCTTAACTCTTACTCTGGCCTAATAGCTAAGGTCCTAGACTCGTACTCTGGCCTAATGGTTAAGGTCTTAACTCTTACTCTGGCCTACTGGTTAAGGTCTTAACTCTTACTCTGGCCTAATGGTTAAGGTCTTAGACTCTTACTCTGGCCTACTGGTTAAGGTCTTAGACTCTTACTCTGTCCTACTGGTTAAGGTCTTAACTCTTACTCTGGCCTAATAGCTAAGGTCTTAGACTCGTACTCTGGCCTAATAGTTAAGGTCTTAGACTCGTACTCTGGCCTAATGGTTAAGGTCTTAACTCTTACTCTGGCCTAATAGCTAAGTCCTTATCTCTTACTCTGGCCTACTGGTTAAGGTCTTAACTCTCACTCTGGCCTAATAGCTAAGGTCTTAGACTCGTACTCTGGCCTAATAGCTAAGGTCTTAGACTCGTACTATGGCCTACAGGTTAAGGTCTTAATTCTTACTCTGGCCTAATAGTTAAGGTCTTAGACTCGTACTATGGCCTAATGGTTAAGGTCTTAACTCTTACTCTGGCCTAATAGCTAAGGTCTTAACTCTTACTCTGGCCTAATAGCTAAGGTCTTAACTCTTACTCTGGCCTACTGGTTAATGTCTTAACTCTTACTTTGGCCTAATAGCTAAGGTCTTAACTCTTACTCTGGCCTAATAGCTAAGGTCTTAACTTGTACTCTGGCCTAATAGCTAAGGTCTTAGACTCGTACTCTGGCCTAATGGTTACGGTCTTAACTCTTACTCTGGCCTACTGGTTAAGGTCTTAGACTATTACTCTGTCCTACTGGTTAAGGTCTTAACTCTTACTCTGGCCTAATAGTTAAGGTCTTAGACTCATACTCTGGCCTAATAGCTAAGGTCTTAGACTCGTACTCTGGCCTAATGGTTAAGGTCTTAACTCTCACTCTGGCCTAATAGCTAAGGTCTTAACTCTTACTCTGGCCTAATAGCTAAGGTCTTAGACTCGTACTCCGGCCTAATGGTTAAGGTCTTAACTCTTACTCTGGCCTAATAGCTAAGGTCTTAGACTCGTACTCTGGCCTAATAGCTAAGGTCTTAGACTTGTACTCTGGCCTAATGGTTAAGGTCTTAACTCTTACTCTGGCCTAATAGCTAAGGTCTTAGACTCGTACTCTGGCCTAATGGTTAAGGTCTTAACTTTTACTCTGGCCTAATAGCTAAGGTCTTAACTCTTACTCTGGCCTAATAGCTAAGGTCTTAGACTCGTACTCTGGCCTACTGGTTAAGGTATTAACTCTTACTCTGGCCTACTGGTTAAGGTCTTAACTCTTACTCTGGCCTAATAGCTAAGATCTTAGACTCGTACTCTGGTCTAATGGTTAAGGTCTTAACTCTTACTCTGGCCTAATAGCTAAGGTCCTAACTCTTACTCTGGCCTACTGGTTAAGGTCTTAACTCTTACTCTGGCCTAATAGCTAAGGTCTTAGACTCGTACTCTGGCCTAATAGCTAAGGTCTTAGACTCGTACTATGGCCTACAGGTTAAGGTCTTAACTCTTACTCTGGCCTAATAGCTAAGGTCTTAACTCTTACTCGGGCCTAATAGCTAAGGTCTTAACTCTTACTCTGGCCTAATAGCTAAGGTCCTAGATTCGTACTCTGGCCTAATGGTTAAGGTCTTAACTCTTACTCTGGCCTACTGGTTAAGGTCTTAAGTCTTACTCTGGCCTAATGGTTAAGGTCTTAGACTCTTACTCTGGCCTACTGGTTAAGGTCTTAGACTCTTACTCTGTCCTACTGGTTAAGGTCTTAACTCTTACTCTGGCCTAATAGCTAAGGTCTTAGACTCGTACTCTGGCCTAATAGTTAAGGTCTTAGACTCGTACTCTGGCCTAATGGTTAAGGTCTTAACTCTTACTCTGGCCTAATAGCTAAGGTCTTAACTCTTACTCTGGCCTAATAGCTAAGGTCTTAACTCTTACTCTGGCCTACTGGTTAAGGTCTTAACTCTTACTTCGGCCTAATAGCTAAGGTCTTAACTCTTACTCTGGCCTAATAGCTAAGGTCTTAACTCTTACTCTGGCCTAATAGCTAAGGTCTTAGACTCGTACTCTGGCCTAATAGCTAAGGTCTTAGACTCGTACTCTGGCCTAATGGTTAAGGTCTTAACTCGTACTCTGGCCTAATAGCTAAGGTCTTAGACTCGTACTCTGGCCTAATAGCTAAGGTCTTAACTCTTACTCTGGCCTACTGGTTAAGGTCTTAACTCTTACTCTGGCCTAATAGCTAAGGTCTTAGACTCATACTCTGGCCTACTGGTTTAGGTCTTAACTCTTACTCTGGCCTACTGGTTAAGGTCTTTACTCTTACTCTGGCCTAATAGCTAAGGTCTTAACCTCGTACTCTGGCCTACAGGTTAAGGTCTTAGACTCTTACTCTGGCCTACTGGTTAAGGTCTTAACTCTTACTCTGGCCTACTGGTTAAGGTCTTAGACTCTTACACTGGCCTACTGGTTAAGGTCTTAACTCTTACTCTGGCCTAATAGCTAAGGTCTTAGACTCATACTCTGGCCTACAGGTTAAGGTCTTAACTCTTACTCCGGCCTAATAGCTAAGGTCTTAGACTCGTACTCTGGCCTAATAGTTAAGGTCTTAACTCTTACTCTGGCCTAATAGCTAAGGTCTTAGACTCGTACTCTGGCCTAATGGTTAAGGTCTTAACTCTTACTCTGGCCTATTAGCTAAGGTCTTAACTCTTACTCTGGCCTAATAGCTAAGGTCTTAGACTCGTACTCTGGCCTAATGGTTAAGGTCTTAACTCTTACTCTGGCCTAATAGCTAAGGTCTTAGACTCGTACTATGGCCTACTGGTTAAGGTCTTCACTCTTACTCCAGCCTAATAGCTAAGGTCTTAACTCTTACTATGGCCTAATGGTTAAGGTCTTAACTCTTACTCTGGCCTAATAGCTAAGGTCTTAGACTTGTACTATGGCCTACAGGTTAAAGTCTTCACTCTTACTATGGCCTAATGGCTAAGGTCTTAACTCTTACTCTGGCCTAATAGCTAAGGTCTTAGACTCGTACTATGGCCTTTTAGCTAAGGTCTTAGACTCGTACTCTGGCCTAATGGTTAAGGTCTTAACTCTTACTCTGGCTTAATAGCTAAGGTCTTAGACTCGTACTCTGGCCTAATAGCTAAGGTCTTAGACTCGTACTCTGGCCTAACGGTTAAGGTCTTAACTCGTACTCTGGCCTAATAGCTAAGGTCTTAGACTCGTACTCTGGCCTAATAGCTAAGGTCTTAACTCTTACTCTGGCCTACTGGTTAAGGTCTTAACTCTTACTCTGGCCTAATAGCTAAGGTCTTAGACTCATACTCTGGCCTACTGGTTTAGGTCTTAACTCTTACTCTGGCCTAATAGCTAAGGTCTTAACTCTTACTCTGGCCTAACAGCTAAGGTCTTAGACTCGTACTCCGGCCTAATGGTTAAGGTCTTAACTCTTACTCTGGCCTAATAGCTAAGGTCTTAGACTCGTACTCTGGCCTAATATCTAAGGTCTTAGACTCGTACTCTGGCCTAATGGTTAAGGTCTTAACTCTTACTCTGGCCTAATAGCTAAGGTCTTAGACTCGTACTCTGGCCTAATGGTTAAGGTCTTAACCTTTACTCTGGATTAATAGCTAAGGTCTTATCTCTTACTCTGGCCTAATAGCTAAGGTGTTAGACTCGTACTCTGGCCTACTGGTTAAGGTCTTAACTCTTACTCTGGCCTACTGGTTAAGGTCTTAACTCTTACTCTGGGCTAATAGCTAAGATCTTAGACTCGTACTCTGGTCTAATGGTTAAGGCCTTAACTCTTACTCTGGCCTAATAGCTAAGGTCCTAACTCTTACTCTGGCCTACTGGTTAAGGTCTTAACTCTTACTCTGGCCTAATAGCTAAGGTCTTAGACTCGTACTCGGGCCTAATAGCTAAGGTCTTGGACTCGTACTATGGCCTACAGGTTAAGGTCTTAACTCGTACTCTGGCCTAATAGCTAAGGTCTTAATTCTTACTCTGGCATAATAGCTAAGGTCCTAGACTCGTACTCTGGCCTAATGGTTAAGGTCTTAACTCTTACTCTGGCCTACTGGTTAAGGTCTTAACTCTTACTCTGGCCTAATGGTTAAGGTCTTAGACTCTTACTCTGGCCTACTGGTTAAGGTCTTAGACTCTTACTCTGTCCTACGGGTTAAGGTCTTAACTCTTACTCTGGCCTAATAGCTAAGGTCTTAGACTCGTACTCTGGCCTAATAGTTAAGGTCTTAAACTCGTACTCTGGCCTAATGGTTAAGGTCTTAACTCTTACTCTGGCCTAATAGCTAAGGTCTTAACTCTTACTCTGGCCTACTGGTTAAGGTCTTAACTCTCACTCTGGCCTAATAGCTAAGGTCTTAGACTCGTACTCTGGCCTAATAGCTAAGGTCTTAGACTCGTACTATGGCCTACTGGTTAAGGTCTTAATTCTTACTCTGGCCTAATAGTTAAGGTCTTAGAATCGTACTCTGGCCTAATGGTTAAGGTCTTAACTCTTACTCTGGCCTAATAGCTAAGGTCTTAACTCTTACTCTGGCCTAATAGCTAAGGTCTTAACTCTTACTCTGGCCTACTGGTTAAGGTCTTAACTCTTACTTTGGCCTAATAGCTAAGGTCTTAACTCTTACTCTGGCCTAATAGCTAAGGTCTTAACTCGTACTCTGGCCTAATAGCTAAGGTCTTAGACTCGTACTCTGGCCTAATGGTTACGGTCTTAACTCTTACTCTGGCCTACTGGTTAAGGTCTTAGACTATTACTCTGTCCTACTGGTTAAGGTCTTAACTCTTACTCTGGCCTAATAGCTAAGGTCTTAGACTCGTACTCTGGCCTAATAGCTAAGGTCTTAGACTCGTACTCTGGCCTAATGGTTAAGGTCTTAACTCTCACTCTGGCCTAATAGCTAAGGTCTTAACTCTTACTCTGGCCTAATAGCTAAGGTCTTAGACTCGTACTCCGGCCTAATGGTTAAGGTCTTAACTCTTACTCTGGCCTAATAGCTAAGGTCTTAGACTCGTACTCTGGCCTAATAGCTAAGGTCTTAGACTCGTACTCTGGCCTAATGGTTAAGGTCTTAACTCTTACTCTGGCCTAATAGCTAAGGTCTTAGACTCGTACTCTGGCCTAATGGTTAAGGTCTTAACTTTTACTCTGGCCTAATAGCTAAGGTCTTAACTCTTATTCTGGCCTAATAGCTAAGGTCTTAGACTCGTACTCTGGCCTACTGGTTAAGGTCTTAACTCTTACTCTGGCCTACTGGTTAAGGTCTTAACTCTTACTCTGGCCTAATAGCTAAGATCTTAGACTTGTACTCTGGTCTAATGGTTAAGGTCTTAACTCTTACTCTGGCCTAATAGCTAAGGTCCTAACTCTTACTCTGGCCTACTGGTTAAGGTCTTAACTCTTACTCTGGCCTAATAGCTAAGGTCTTAGACTCGTAGTCGGGCCTAATAGCTAAGGTCTTAGACTCGTACTATGGCCTACAGGTTAAGGTCTTAACTCTTACTCTGGCCTAATAGCTAAGGTCTTAACTCTTACTCTGGCCTAATAGCTAAGGTCTTAACTCTTACTCTGGCCTAATAGCTAAGGTCCTAGATTCGTACTCTGGCCTAATGGTTAAGGTCTTAACTCTTACTCTGGCCTACTGGTTAAGGTCTTAACTCTTACTCTGGCCTAATGGTTAACGTCTTAGACTCTTACTCTGGCCTACTGGTTAAGGTCTTAGACTCTTACTCTGTCCTACTGGTTAAGGTCTTAACTCTTACTCTGGCCTAATAGCTAAGGTCTTAGACTCGTACTCTGGCCTAATAGTTAAGGTCTTAGACTCGTACTCTGGCCTAATGGTTAAGGTCTTAACTCTTACTCTGGCCTAATAGCTAAGGTCTTAACTCTTACTCTGGCCTAATAGCTAAGGTCTTAACTCTTACTCTGGCCTACTGGTTAAGGTCTTAACTCTTACTTTGGCCTAATAGCTAAGGTCTTAACTCTTACTCTGGCCTAATAGCTAAGGTCTTAACTCGTACTCTGGCCTAATAGCTAAGGTCTTAGACTCGTACTCTGGCCTAATGGTTACGGTCTTAACTCTTACTCTGGCCTACTGGTTAAGGTCTTAGACTATTACTCTGTCCTACTGGTTAAGGTCTTAACTCTTACTCTGGCCTAATAGCTAAGGTCTTAGACTCGTACTCTGGCCTAATAGCTAAGGTCTTAGACTCGTACTCTGGCCTAATGGTTAAGGTCTTAACTCTTACTCTGGCCTAATAGCTAAGGTCTTAGACTCGTACTCTGGCCTAATAACTAAGGCCTTAACTCTTACTCTGGCCTACTGGTTAAGGTCTTAACTCTTACTCTGGCCTAATAGCTAAGGTCTTAGACTCGTACTCTGGCCTAATGGTTAAGGTCTTAACTCTTACTCTGGCCTAATAGCTAAGGTCTTAGACTCGTACTATGGCCTACTGGTTAAGGACTTCACTCTTACTCCAGCCTAATAGCTAAGGTCTTAACTCTTACTATGGCCTAATAGCTAAGGTCTTAACTCTTACTCTGGCCTAATAGCTAAGGTCTTAGACTCGTACTATGGCCTAATAGCTAAGGTCTTAGACTCGTACTCTGGCCTAATGGTTAAGGTCTTAACTCTTACTCTGGCCTAATAGCTAAGGTCTTAGACTCGTACTCTGGCCTAATGGTTAAGGTCTTAACTTTTACTCTGGCCTAATAGCTAAGGTCTTAACTCTTACTCTGGCCTAATAGCTAAGGTCTTAGACTCGTACTCTGGCCTACTGGTTAAGGTCTTAACTCTTACTCTGGCCTACTGGTTAAGGTCTTAACTCTTACTCTGGGCTAATAGATAAGATCTTAGACTCGTACTCTGGTCTAATGGTTAAGGCCTTAACTCTTACTCTGGCCTAATAGCTAAGGTCCTAACTCTTACTCTGGCCTACTGGTTAAGGTCTTAACTCTTACTCTGGCCTAATAGCTAAGGTCTTAGACTCGTACTCTGGCCTAATAGCTAAGGTCTTAGACTCGTACTATGGCCTACAGGTTAAGGTCTTAACTCTTACTCTGGCCTAATAGCTAAGGTCTTAACTCTTACTCTGGCCTAATAGCTAAGGTCTTAACTCTTACTCTGGCCTAATAGCTAAGGTCCTAGACTCGTACTCTGGCCTAATGGTTAAGGTCTTAACTCTTACTCTGGCCTACTGGTTAAGGTCTTAACTCTTACTCTGGCCTAATGGTTAAGGTCTTAGACTCTTACTCTGGCCTACTGGTTAAGGTCTTAGACTCTTACTCTGTCCTACTGGTTAAGGTCTTAACTCTTACTCTGGCCTAATAGCTAAGGTCTTAGACTCGTACTCTGGCCTAATAGTTAAGGTCTTAGACTCGTACTCTGGCCTAATGGTTAAGGTCTTAACTCTTACTCTGGCCTAATAGCTAAGGTCTTAACTCTTACTCTGGCCTACTGGTTAAGGTCTTAACTCTTACTCTGGCCTAATAGCTAAAGTCTTCACTCTTACTATGGCCTAATGGCTAAGGTCTTAACTCTTACTCTGGCCTAATAGCTAAGGTCTTAGACTCGTACTATGGCCTAATAGCTAAGGTCTTAGACTCGTACTCTGGCCTAATGGTTAAGGTCTTAACTCTTACTCTGGCTTAATAGCTAAGGTCTTAGACTCGTACTCTGGCCTAAAGGTTAAGGTCTTAACTTTTACTCTGGCCTAATAGCTAAGGTCTTAACTCTTACTCTGGCCTAATAGCTAAGGTCTTAGACTCGTACTCTGGCCTACTGGTTAAGGTCTTAACTCTTACTTTGGCCTAAAAGCTAAGGTCTTAACTCTTACTCTGGCCTAATAGCTAAGGTCTTAACTCGTACTCTGGCCTAATAGCTAAGGTCTTAGACTCGTACTCTGGCCTAATGGTTACGGTCTTAACTCTTACTCTGGCCTACTGGTTAAGGTCTTAGACTATTACTCTGTCCTACTGGTTAAGGTCTTAACTCTTACTCTGGCCTAATAGCTAAGGTCTTAGACTCGTACTCTGGCCTAATAGCTAAGGTCTTAGACTCGTACTCTGGCCTAATGGTTAAGGTCTTAACTCTCACTCTGGCCTAATAGCTAAGGTCTTAACTCTTACTCTGGCCTAATAGCTAAGGTCTTAGACTCGTACTCCGGCCTAATGGTTAAGGTCTTAACTCTTACTCTGGCCTAATAGCTAAGGTCTTAGACTCGTACTCTGGCCTAATAGCTAAGGTCTTAGACTCGTACTCTGGCCTAATGGTTAAGGTCTTAACTCTTACTCTGGCCTAATAGCTAAGGTCTTAGACTCATACTCTGGCCTAATGGTTAAGGTCTTAACTTTTACTCTGGCCTAATAGCTAAGGTCTTAACTCTTTCTCTGGCCTAATAGCTAAGGTCTTAGACTCGTACACTGGCCTACTGGTTAAGGTCTTAATTCTTACTCTGGCCTAATAGCTAAGATCTTAGACTCGTACTCTGGTCTAATGGTTAAGGTCTTAACTCTTACTCTGGCCTAATAGCTAAGGTCCTAACTCTTACTCTGGCCTACTGGTTAAGGTCTTAACTCTTACTCTGGCCTAATAGCTAAGGTCTTAGACTCGTACTCTGGCCTAATAGCTAAGGTCTTAGACACGTACTATGGCCTACAGGTTAAGGTCTTAACTCTTACTCTGGCCTAATAGCTAAGGTCTTAACTCTTACTCTGGCCTAAAAGCTAAGGTCTTAACTCTTACTCTAGCCTAATAGCTAAGGTCCTAGATTCGTACTCTGGCCTAATGGTTAAGGTCTTAACTCTTACTCTGGCCTACTGGTTAAGGTCTTAACTCTTACTCTGGCCTAATGGTTAAGGTCTTAGACTCTTACTCTTGCCTACTGGTTAAGGTCTTAGTCTCTTACTCTGTCCTACTGGTTAAGGTCTTAACTCTTACTCTGGCCTAATAGCTAAGGTCTTAGACTCGTACTCTGGCCTAATAGTTAAGGTCTTAGACTCGTACTCTGGCCTAATGGTTAAGGTCTTAACTCTTACTCTGGCCTAATAGCTAAGGTCTTAGACTCGTACTCTGGCCTAATGGTTAAGGTCTTAACTCTTACTCTGGCCTATTAGCTAAGGTCTTAACTCTTACTCTGGCCTAATAGCTAAGGTCTTAGACTCGTACTCTGGCCTAATGGTTAAGGTCTTAACTCTTACTCTGGCCTAATAGCTAAGGTCTTAGACTCGTACTGTGGCCTACTGGTTAAGGTCTTCACTCTTACTCCAGCCTAATAGCTAAGGTCTTAACTCTTACTATGGCCTAATGGTTAAGGTCTTAACTCTTACTCTGGCCTAATAGCTAAGGTCTTAGACTTGTACTATGGCCTACAGGTTAAAGTCTTCACTCTTACTATGGCCTAATGGCTAAGGTCTTAACTCTTACTCTGGCCTAATAGCTAAGGTCTTAGACTCGTACTATGGCCTAATAGCTAAGGTCTTAGACTCGTACTCTGGCCTAATGGTTAAGGTCTTAACTCTTACTCTGGCTTAATAGCTAAGGTCTTAGACTCGTACTCTGGCCATAAAGGTTAAGGTCTTAACTTTTACTCTGGCCTAATAGCTAAGGTCTTAACTCTTACTCTGGCCTAATAGCTAAGGTCTTAGACTCGTACTCTGGCCTACTGGTTAAGGTCTTAACTCTTACTTTGGCCTAAAAGCTAAGGTCTTAACTCTTACTCTGGCCTAATAGCTAAGGTCTTAACTCGTACTCTGGCCTAATAGCTAAGGTCTTAGACTCGTACTCTGGCCTAATGGTTACGGTCTTAACTCTTACTCTGGCCTACTGGTTAAGGTCTTAGACTATTACTCTGTCCTACTGGTTAAGGTCTTAACTCTTACTCTGGCCTAATAGCTAAGGTCTTAGACTCGTACTCTGGCCTAATAGCTACGGCCTAATGGTTACGGTCTTAACTCTTACTCTGGCCTACTGGTTAAGGTCTTAGACTATTACTCTGTCCTACTGGTTAAGGTCTTAACTCTTACTCTGGCCTAATAGCTAAGGTCTTAGACTCGTACTCTGGCCTAATAGCTAAGGTCTTAGACTCTTACTCTGGCCTACTGGTTAAGGTCTTAACTCTTACTCTGGGCTAATAGCTAAGGTCTTAGACTCGTACTCTGGTCTAATGGTTAAGGCCTTAACTCTTACTCTGGCCTAATAGCTAAGGTCCTAACTCTTACTCTGGCCTACTGGTTAAGGTCTTAACTCTTACTCTGGCCTAATAGCTAAGGTCTTAGACTCGTACTCGGGCCTAATAGCTAAGGTCTTGGACTCGTACTATGGCCTACAGGTTAAGGTCTTAACTCGTACTCTGGCCTGATAGCTAAGGTCTTAATTCTTACTCTGGCATAATAGCTAAGGTCCTAGACTCGTACTCTGGCCTAATGGTTAAGGTCTTAACTCTTACTCTGGCCTACTGGTTAAGGTCTTAACTCTTACTCTGGCCTAATGGTTAAGGTCTTAGACTCTTACTCTGGCCTACTGGTTAAGGTCTTAGACTCTTACTCTGTCCTACGGGTTAAGGTCTTAACTCTTACTCTGGCCTAATAGCTAAGGTCTTAGACTCGTACTCTGGCCTAATAGTTAAGGTCTTAAACTCGTACTCTGGCCTAATGGTTAAGGTCTTAACTCTTACTCTGGCCTAATAGCTAAGGTCTTAACTCTTACTCTGGCCTACTGGTTAAGGTCTTAACTCTCACTCTGGCCTAATAGCTAAGGTCTTAGACTCGTACTCTGGCCTAATAGCTAAGGTCTTAGACTCGTACTATGGCCTACTGGTTAAGGTCTTAATTCTTACTCTGGCCTAATAGTTAAGGTCTTAGAATCGTACTCTGGCCTAATGGTTAAGGTCTTAACTCTTACTCTGGCCTAATAGCTAAGGTCTTAACTCTTACTCTGGCCTAATAGCTAAGGTCTTAACTCTTACTCTGGCCTACTGGTTAAGGTCTTAACTCTTACTTTGGCCTAATAGCTAAGGTCTTAACTCTTACTCTGGCCTAATAGCTAAGGTCTTAACTCGTACTCTGGCCTAATAGCTAAGGTCTTAGACTCGTACTCTGGCCTAATGGTTACGGTCTTAACTCTTACTCTGGCCTACTGGTTAAGGTCTTAGACTATTACTCTGTCCTACTGGTTAAGGTCTTAACTCTTACTCTGGCCTAATAGCTAAGGTCTTAGACTCGTACTCTGGCCTAATAGCTAAGGTCTTAGACTCGTACTCTGGCCTAATGGTTAAGGTCTTAACTCTCACTCTGGCCTAATAGCTAAGGTCTTAACTCTTACTCTGGCCTAATAGCTAAGGTCTTAGACTCGTACTCCGGCCTAATGGTTAAGGTCTTAACTCTTACTCTGGCCTAATAGCTAAGGTCTTAGACTCGTACTCTGGCCTAATAGCTAAGGTCTTAGACTCGTACTCTGGCCTAATGGTTAAGGTCTTAACTCTTACTCTGGCCTAATAGCTAAGGTCTTAGACTCGTACTCTGGCCTAATGGTTAAGGTCTTAACTTTTACTCTGGCCTAATAGCTAAGGTCTTAACTCTTATTCTGGCCTAATAGCTAAGGTCTTAGACTCGTACTCTGGCCTACTGGTTAAGGTCTTAACTCTTACTCTGGCCTACTGGTTAAGGTCTTAACTCTTACTCTGGCCTAATAGCTAAGATCTTAGACTTGTACTCTGGTCTAATGGTTAAGGTCTTAACTCTTACTCTGGCCTAATAGCTAAGGTCCTAACTCTTACTCTGGCCTACTGGTTAAGGTCTTAACTCTTACTCTGGCCTAATAGCTAAGGTCTTAGACTCGTACTCTGGCCTAATAGCTAAGGTCTTAGACTCGTACTATGGCCTACAGGTTAAGGTCTTAACTCTTACTCTGGCCTAATAGCTAAGGTCTTAACTCTTACTCTGGCCTAATAGCTAAGGTCTTAACTCTTACTCTGGCCTAATAGCTAAGGTCCTAGATTCGTACTCTGGCCTAATGGTTAAGGTCTTAACTCTTACTCTGGCCTACTGGTTAAGGTCTTAACTCTTACTCTGGCCTAATGGTTAAGGTCTTAGACTCTTACTCTGGCCTACTGGTTAAGGTCTTAGACTCTTACTCTGTCCTACTGGTTAAGGTCTTAACTCTTACTCTGGCCTAATAGCTAAGGTCTTAGACTCGTACTCTGGCCTAATAGTTAAGGTCTTAGACTCGTACTCTGGCCTAATGGTTAAGGTCTTAACTCTTACTCTGGCCTAATAGCTAAGGTCTTAACTCTTACTCTGGCCTAATAGCTAAGGTCTTAACTCTTACTCTGGCCTACTGGTTAAGGTCTTAACTCTTACTTTGGCCTAATAGCTAAGGTCTTAACTCTTACTCTGGCCTAATAGCTAAGGTCTTAACTCGTACTCTGGCCTAATAGCTAAGGTCTTAGACTCGTACTCTGGCCTAATGGTTACGGTCTTAACTCTTACTCTGGCCTACTGGTTAAGGTCTTAGACTATTACTCTGTCCTACTGGTTAAGGTCTTAACTCTTACTCTGGCCTAATAGCTAAGGTCTTAGACTCGTACTCTGGCCTAATAGCTAAGGTCTTAGACTCGTACTCTGGCCTAATGGTTAAGGTCTTAACTCTTACTCTGGCCTAATAGCTAAGGTCTTAGACTCGTACTCTGGCCTAATAACTAAGGCCTTAACTCTTACTCTGGCCTACTGGTTAAGGTCTTAACTCTTACTCTGGCCTAATAGCTAAGGTCTTAGACTCGTACTCTGGCCTAATGGTTAAGGTCTTAACTCTTACTCTGGCCTAATAGCTAAGGTCTTAGACTCGTACTATGGCCTACTGGTTAAGGACTTCACTCTTACTCCAGCCTAATAGCTAAGGTCTTAACTCTTACTATGGCCTAATAGCTAAGGTCTTAACTCTTACTCTGGCCTAATAGCTAAGGTCTTAGACTCGTACTATGGCCTAATAGCTAAGGTCTTAGACTCGTACTCTGGCCTAATGGTTAAGGTCTTAACTCTTACTCTGGCCTAATAGCTAAGGTCTTAGACTCGTACTCTGGCCTAATGGTTAAGGTCTTAACTTTTACTCTGGCCTAATAGCTAAGGTCTTAACTCTTACTCTGGCCTAATAGCTAAGGTCTTAGACTCGTACTCTGGCCTACTGGTTAAGGTCTTAACTCTTACTCTGGCCTACTGGTTAAGGTCTTAACTCTTACTCTGGGCTAATAGATAAGATCTTAGACTCGTACTCTGGTCTAATGGTTAAGGCCTTAACTCTTACTCTGGCCTAATAGCTAAGGTCCTAACTCTTACTCTGGCCTACTGGTTAAGGTCTTAACTCTTACTCTGGCCTAATAGCTAAGGTCTTAGACTCGTACTCTGGCCTAATAGCTAAGGTCTTAGACTCGTACTATGGCCTACAGGTTAAGGTCTTAACTCTTACTCTGGCCTAATAGCTAAGGTCTTAACTCTTACTCTGGCCTAATAGCTAAGGTCTTAACTCTTACTCTGGCCTAATAGCTAAGGTCCTAGACTCGTACTCTGGCCTAATGGTTAAGGTCTTAACTCTTACTCTGGCCTACTGGTTAAGGTCTTAACTCTTACTCTGGCCTAATGGTTAAGGTCTTAGACTCTTACTCTGGCCTACTGGTTAAGGTCTTAGACTCTTACTCTGTCCTACTGGTTAAGGTCTTAACTCTTACTCTGGCCTAATAGCTAAGGTCTTAGACTCGTACTCTGGCCTAATAGTTAAGGTCTTAGACTCGTACTCTGGCCTAATGGTTAAGGTCTTAACTCTTACTCTGGCCTAATAGCTAAGGTCTTAACTCTTACTCTGGCCTACTGGTTAAGGTCTTAACTCTTACTCTGGCCTAATAGCTAAGGTCTTAACTCTTACTCTGGCCTACTGGTTAAGGTCTTAACTCTTACTTTGGCCTAAAAGCTAAGGTCTTAGACTCGTACTCTGGCCTAATAGCTAAGGTCTTAGACTCGTACTATGGCCTACAGGTTAAGGTCTTAATTCTTACTCTGGCCTAATAGTTAAGGTCTTAGACTCGTACTCTGGCCTAATGGTTAAGGTCTTAACTCTTACTCTGGCCTAATAGCTAAGGTCTTAACTCTTACTCTGGCCTAATAGCTAAGGTCTTAACTCTTACTCTGGCCTACTGGTTAAGGTCTTAACTCTTACTTTGGCCTAAAAGCTAAGGTCTTAACTCTTACTCTGGCCTAATAGCTAAGGTCTTAACTCGTACTCTGGCCTAATAGCTAAGGTCTTAGACTCGTACTCTGGCCTAATGGTTACGGTCTTAACTCTTACTCTGGCCTACTGGTTAAGGTCTTAGACTATTACTCTGTCCTACTGGTTAAGGTCTTAACTCTTACTCTGGCCTAATAGCTAAGGTCTTAGACTCGTACTCTGGCCTAATAGCTAAGGTCTTAGACTCGTACTCTGGCCTAATGGTTAAGGTCTTAACTCTCACTCTGGCCTAATAGCTAAGGTCTTAACTCTTACTCTGGCCTAATAGCTAAGGTCTTAGACTCGTACTCCGGCCTAATGGTTAAGGTCTTAACTCTTACTCTGGCCTAATAGCTAAGGTCTTAGACTCGTACTCTGGCCTAATAGCTAAGGTCTTAGACTCGTACTCTGGCCTAATGGTTAAGGTCTTAACTCTTACTCTGGCCTAATAGCTAAGGTCTTAGACTCATACTCTGGCCTAATGGTTAAGGTCTTAACTTTTACTCTGGCCTAATAGCTAAGGTCTTAACTCTTACTCTGGCCTAATAGCTAAGGTCTTAGACTCGTACACTGGCCTACTGGTTAAGGTCTTAATTCTTACTCTGGCCTAATAGCTAAGATCTTAGACTCGTACTCTGGTCTAATGGTTAAGGTCTTAACTCTTACTCTGGCCTAATAGCTAAGGTCCTAACTCTTACTCTGGCCTACTGGTTAAGGTCTTAACTCTTACTCTGGCCTAATAGCTAAGGTCTTAGACTCGTACTCTGGCCTAATAGCTAAGGTCTTAGACACGTACTATGGCCTACAGGTTAAGGTCTTAACTCTTACTCTGGCCTAATAGCTAAGGTCTTAACTCTTACTCTGGCCTAAAAGCTAAGGTCTTAACTCTTACTCTGGCCTAATAGCTAAGGTCCTAGATTCGTACTCTGGCCTAATGGTTAAGGTCTTAACTCTTACTCTGGCCTACTGGTTAAGGTCTTAACTCTTACTCTGGCCTAATGGTTAAGGTCTTAGACTCTTACTCTTGCCTACTGGTTAAGGTCTTAGTCTCTTACTCTGTCCTACTGGTTAAGGTCTTAACTCTTACTCTGGCCTAATAGCTAAGGTCTTAGACTCGTACTCTGGCCTAATAGTTAAGGTCTTAGACTCGTACTCTGGCCTAATGGTTAAGGTCTTAACTCTTACTCTGGCCTAATAGCTAAGGTCTTAACTCTTACTCTGGCCTAATAGCTAAGGTCTTAACTCTTACTCTGGCCTACTGGTTAAGGTCTTAACTCTTACTTTGGCCTAATAGCTAAGGTCTTAACTCGTACTCTGGCCTAATAGCTAAGGTCTTAGACTCGTACTCTGGCCTAATGGTTACGGTCTTAACTCTTACTCTGGCCTACTTGTTAAGGTCTTAGACTATTACTCTGTCCTACTGGTTAAGGTCTTAACTCTTACTCTGGCCTACTGGTTTAGGTCTTAACTCTTACTCTGGCCTACTGGTTAAGGTCTTAACTCTTACTCTGGCCTAATAGCTAAGGTCTTAACCTCGTACTCTGGCCTACAGGTTAAGGTCTTAGACTCTTACTCTGGCCTACTGATTAAGGTCTTAACTCTTACTCCGGCCTACTGGTTAAGGTCTTAGACTCTTACTCTGGCCTACTGGTTAAGGTCTTAACTCTTACTCTGGCCTAATAGCTAAGGTCTTAGACTCATACTCTGGCCTACAGGTTAAGGTCTTAACTCTTACCCCGGCCTAATAGCTAAGGTCTTAGACTCGTACTCTGGCCTAATAGCTAAGGTCTTAGACTCGTACTCTGGCCTAATAGCTAAGGTCTTAACTCTTACTCTGGCCTACTGGTTAAGGTCTTAACTCTTACTCTGGCCTAATAGCTAAGGTCTTAGACTCATACTCTGGCCTACTGGTTTAGGTCTTAACTCTTACTCTGGCCTACTGGTTAAGGTCTTAACTCTTACTCTGGCCTAATAGCTAAGGTCTTAACCTCGTACTCTGGCCTACAGGTTAAGGTCTTAGACTCTTACTCTGGCCTACTGATTAAGGTCTTAACTCTTACTCCGGCCTACTGGTTAAGGTCTTAGACTCTTACTCTGGCCTACTGGTTAAGGTCTTAACTCTTACTCTGGCCTAATAGCTAAGGTCTTAGACTCATACTCTGGCCTACAGGTTAAGGTCTTAACTCTTACCCCGGCCTAATAGCTAAGGTCTTAGACTCGTACTCTGGCCTAATAGTTAAGGTCTTAACTCTTACTCTGGCCTAATAGCTAAGGTCTTAGACTCGTACTCTGGCCTAATGGTTAAGGTCTTAACTCTTACTCTGGCCTATTAGCTAAGGTCTTAACTCTTACTCTGGCCTAATAGCTAAGGTCTTAGACTCGTACTCTGGCCTAATGGTTAAGGTCTTAACTCTTACTCTGGCCTAATAGCTAAGGTCTTAGACTCGTACTATGGCCTACTGGTTAAGGTCTTCACTCTTACTCCAGCCTAATAGCTAAGGTGGTAACTCTTACTATGGCCTAATGGTTAAGGTCTTAACTCTTACTCTGGCCTAATAGCTAAGGTCTTAGACTTGTACTATGGCCTACAGGTTAAAGTCTTCACTCTTACTATGGCCTAATAGCTAAGGTCTTAACTCTTACTCTGGCCTAATAGCTAAGGTCTTAGACTCGTACTATGGCCTACTGGTTAAGGTCTTAACTCTTACTCTGGCCTACTGGTTAAGGTCTTAACTCTTACTCGGGCCTAATAGCTAAGGTCTTAGACTCGTACTCTGGCCTACTGGTTAAGGTCTTAACTCTTACTCTGGCCTAATAGCTAAGGTCTTCGACTCGTACTCTGGCCTAATGGTTAAGGTCTTAACTCTGACTCTGGCCTACTGGTTAAGGTCTTAACTCTTACTCTGGCCTAATAGCTAAGGTCTTAGACTCGTACTCTGGCCTAATATCTAAGGTCTTAACTCTTACTCTGGCCTAATAGCGAAGGTCTGCGACACGTACTCTGGCCTAATGGTTATGGTCTTAACTCTTACTCTGGCCTAATAGCTAAGGTCTTAACTCTTACTCTGGCCTAATGGTTAAGGTCTTAACTCTTACTCTGGCCTAATAGCTAAGGTCTTAGACTCGTACTATGGCCTACAGGTTAAGGTCGTAACTCTTACTCTGGCCTAATAGCTAAGGTCTTAACTCTTACTCTGGCCTAATAGCTAAGGTCTTAACTCATACTCTTGCTTAATAGCTAAGGTCTTAGACTCGTACTCTGGCCTAATGCTTGCGGTCTTAACTCCTACTCTGGCCTACTGGTTAAGGTCTTTGACTATTACTCTGTCCTACTGGTTAAGGTCTTAACTCTTACTCTGGCCTAATAGCTAAGGACTTAGACTCGTACTCTGGCCTAATAGCTAAGGTCTTAGACTCGTACTCTGGCCTAATGGTTAAGGTCTTAACTCTTACTCTGGCCTAATAGCTAAGGTCTTAGACTCGTACTCTGGCCTAATAGCTAAGGTCTTAACTCTTACTCTGGCCTACTGGTTAAGGTCTTAACTCTTACTCTGGCCTAATAGCTAAGGTCTTAGACTCGTACTCTGGCCTAATAGCTAAGGTCTTAGACTCGTACTATGGCCTACAGGTTAAGGTCTTAACTCTTACTCTGGCCTAATAGCTAAGGTCTTAACTCTTACTCTGGCCTAATAGCTAAGGTCTTAACTCTTACTCTGGCCTAATAGCTAAGGTCCTAGACTCGTACTCTGGCCTAATGGTTAAGGTCTTAACTCTTACTCTGGCCTACTGGTTAAGGTCTTAACTCTTACTCTGGCCTAATGGTTAAGGTCTTAGACTCTTACTCTGGCCTACTGGTTAAGGTCTTAGACTCTTACTCTGTCCTACTGGTTAAGGTCTTAACTCTTACTCTGGCCTAATAGCTAAGGTCTTAGACTCGTACTCTGGCCTAATAGTTAAGGTCTTAGACTCGTACTCTGGCCTAATGGTTAAGGTCTTAACTCTTACTCTGGCCTAATAGCTAAGGTCTTAACTCTTACTCTGGCCTACTGGTTAAGGTCTTAACTCTCACTCTGGCCTAATAGCTAAGGTCTTAGACTCGTACTCTGGCCTAATAGCTAAGGTCTTAGACTCGTACTATGGCCTACAGGTTAAGGTCTTAATTCTTACTCTGGCCTAATAGTTAAGGTCTTAGACTCGTACTCTGGCCTAATGGTTAAGGTCTTAACTCTTTCTCTGGCCTAATAGCTAAGGTCTTAACTCTTACTCTGGCCTAATAGCTAAGGTCTTAACTCTTACTCTGGCCTACTGGTTAAGGTCTTAACTCTTACTTTGGCCTAAAAGCTAAGGTCTTAACTCTTACTCTGGCCTAATAGCTAAGGTCTTAACTCGTACTCTGGCCTAATAGCTAAGGTCTTAGACTCGTACTCTGGCCTAATGGTTACGGTCTTAACTCTTACTCTGGCCTACTGGTTAAGGTCTTAGACTATTACTCTGTCCTACTGGTTAAGGTCTTAACTCTTACTCTGGCCTAATAGCTAAGGTCTTAGACTCGTACTCTGGCCTAATAGCTAAGGTCTTAGACTCGTACTCTGGCCTAATGGTTAAGGTCTTAACTCTCACTCTGGCCTAATAGCTAAGGTCTTAACTCTTACTCTGGCCTAATAGCTAAGGTCTTAGACTCGTACTCCGGCCTAATGGTTAAGGTCTTAACTCTTACTCTGGCCTAATAGCTAAGGTCTTAGACTCGTACTCTGGCCTAATAGCTAAGGTCTTAGACTCGTACTCTGGCCTAATGGTTAAGGTCTTAACTCTTACTCTGGCCTAATAGCTAAGGTCTTAGACTCATACTCTGGCCTAATGGTTAAGGTCTTAACTTTTACTCTGGCCTAATAGCTAAGGTCTTAACTCTTACTCTGGCCTAATAGCTAAGGTCTTAGACTCGTACTCAGGCCTAATGGTTAAGGTCTTAACTCTTACTCTGGCCTAATAGCTAAGATCTTAGACTCGTACTCTGGTCTAATGGTTAAGGTCTTAACTCTTACTCTGGCCTAATAGCTAAGGTCCTAACTCTTACTCTGGCCTACTGGTTAAGGTCTTAACTCTTACTCTGGCCTAATAGCTAAGGTCTTAGACTCGTACTCTGGCCTAATAGCTAAGGTCTTAGACACGTACTATGGCCTACAGGTTAAGGTCTTAACTCTTACTCTGGCCTAAAAGCTAAGGTCTTAACTCTTACTCTGGCCTAATAGCTAAGGTCCTAGATTCGTACTCTGGCCTAATGGTTAAGGTCTTAACTCTTACTCTGGCCTACTGGTTAAGGTCTTAACTCTTACTCTGGCCTAATGGTTAAGGTCTTAGACTCTTACTCTTGCCTACTGGTTAAGGGCTTAGACTCTTACTCTGTCCTACTGGTTAAGGTCTTAACTCTTACTCTGGCCTAATAGCTAAGGTCTTAGACTCGTACTCTGGCCTAATAGTTAAGGTCTTAGACTCGTACTCTGGTTTAGTGGTTAAGGTCTTAACTCTTACTCTGGCCTAATAGCTAAGGTCTTAACTCTTACTCTGGCCTAATAGCTAAGGACTTAACTCTTACTCTGGCCTACTGGTTAAGGTCTTAACTCTTACTTTGGCCTAATAGCTAAGGTCTTAACTCTTACTCTGGCCTAATAGCTAAGGTCTTAACTCGTACTCTGGCCTAATAGCTAAGGTCTTAGACTCGTACTCTGGCCTAATGGTTACGGTCTTAACTCTTACTCTGGCCTACTGGTTAAGGTCTTAGACTCTTACTCTGGCCTAATAGCTAAGGTCTTAGACTCGTACTCTGGCCTAATAGCTAAGGTCTTAGACTCGTACTCTGGCCTAATGGTTAAGGTCTTAACTCTTACTCTGGCCTAATAGCTAAGGTCTTAGACTCGTACTCTGGCCTAATAGCTAAGGTCTTAACTCTTACTCTGGCCTACTGGTTAAGGTCTTAACTCTTACTCTGGCCTAATAGCTAAGGTCTTAGACTCATACTCTGGCCTACTGGTTTAGGTCTTAACTCTTACTCTGGCCTACTGGTTAAGGTCTTAACTCTTACTCTGGCCTAATAGCTAAGGTCTTAACCTCGTACTCTGGCCTACAGGTTAAGGTCTTAGACTCTTACTCTGGCCTACTGTTTAAGGTCTTAACTCTTACTCTGGCCTAATAGCTAAGGTCTTAGACTCGTACTCTGGCCTAATAGTTAAGGTCTTAGACTCGTACTCTGGTTTAATGGTTAAGGTCTTAACTCTTACTCTGGCCTAATAGCTAAGGTCTTAACTCTTACTCTGGCCTAATAGCTAAGGTCTTAACTCTTACTCTGGCCTACTGGTTAAGGTCTTAACTCTTACTTTGGCCTAGTAGCTAAGGTCTTAACTCTTACTCTGGCCTAATAGCTAAGGTCTTAACTCGTACTCTGGCCTAATAGCTAAGGTCTTAGACTCGTACTCTGGCCTAATGGTTACGGTCTTAACTCTTACTCTGGCCTACTGGTTAAGGTCTTAGACTATTACTCTGTCCTACTGGTTAAGGTCTTAACTCTTACTCTGGCCTAATAGCTAAGGTCTTAGACTCGTACTCTGGCCTAATAGCTAAGGTCTTAGACTCGTACTCTGGCCTAATGGTTAAGGTCTTAACTCTTACTCTGGCCTAATAGCTAAGGTCTTAGACTCGTACTCTGGCCTAATAGCTAAGGTCTTAACTCTTACTCTGGCCTACTGGTTAAGGTCTTAACTCTTACTCTGGCCTAATAGCTAAGGTCTTAGACTCATACTCTGGCCTACTGGTTTAGGTCTTAACTCTTACTCTGGCCTACTGGTTAAGGTCTTAACTCTTACTCTGGCCTAATAGCTAAGGTCTTAACCTCGTACTTTGGCCTACAGGTTAAGGTCTTAGACTCTTACTCTGGCCTACTGATTAAGGTCTTAACTCTTACTCTGGCCTACTGGTTAAGGTCTTAGACTCTTACTCTGGCCTACTGGTTAAGGTCTTAACTCTTACTCTGGCCTAATAGCTAAGGTCTTAGACTCATACTCTGGCCTACAGGTTAAGGTCTTAACTCTTACCCCGGCCTAATAGCTAAGGTCTTAGACTCGTACTCTGGCCTAATAGTTAAGGTCTTAACTCTTACTCTGGCCTAATAGCTAAGGTCTTAGACTCGTACTCTGGCCTAATGGTTAAGGTCTTAACTCTTACTCTGGCCTATTAGCTAAGGTCTTAACTCTTACTCTGGCCTAATAGCTAAGGTCTTAGACTCGTACTCTGGCCTAATGGTTAAGGTCTTAACTCTTACTCTGGCCTAATAGCGAAGGTCTTAGACTCGTACTATGGCCTACTGGTTAAGGTCTTCACTCTTACTCCAGCCTAATAGCTAAGGTCTTAACTCTTACTATGGCCTAATGGTTAAGGTCTTAACTCTTACTCTGGCCTAATAGCTAAGGTCTAGACTTGTACTATGGCCTACAGGTTAAAGTCTTCACTCTTACTATGGCCTAATAGCTAAGGTCTTAACTCTTACTCTGGCCTAATAGCTAAGGTCTTAGACTCGTACTATGGCCTACTGGTTAAGGTCTTAACTCTTACTCTGGCCTACTGGTTAAGGTCTTAACTCTTACTCAGGCCTAATAGCTAAGGTCTTAGACTCGTACTCTGGCCTACTGGTTAAGGTCTTAACTCTTACTCTGGCCTAATAGCTAAGGTCTTCGACTCGTACTCTGGCCTAATGGTTAAGGTCTTAACTCTGACTCTGGCCTACTGGTTAAGGTCTTAACTCTTACTCTGGCCTAATAGCTAAGGTCTTAGACTCGTACTCTGGCCTAATATCTAAGGTCTTAACTCTTACTCTGGCCTAATAGCGAAGGTCTGCGACACGTACTCTGGCCTAATGGTTATGGTCTTAACTCTTACTCTGGCCTAATAGCTAAGGTCTTAACTCTTACTCTGGCCTAATGGTTAAGGTCTTAACTCTTACTCTGGCCTAATAGATAAGGTCTTAGACTCGTACTATGGCCTACAGGTTAAGGTCGTAACTCTTACTCTGGCCTAATAGCTAAGGTCTTAACTCTTACTCTGGCCTAATAGCTAAGGTCTTAACTCGTACTCTTGCTTAATAGCTAAGGTCTTAGACTCGTACTCTGGCCTAATGCTTGCGGTCTTAACTCCTACTCTGGCCTACTGGTTAAGGTCTTTGACTATTACTCTGTCCTACTGGTTAAGGTCTTAACTCTTACTCTGGCCTAATAGCTAAGAACTTAGACTCGTACTCTGGCCTAATAGCTAAGGTCTTAGACTCGTACTCTGGCCTAATGGTTAAGGTCTTAACTCTTACTCTGGCCTAATAGCTAAGGTCTTAGACTCGTACTCTGGCCTAATAGCTAAGGTCTTAACTCTTACTCTGGCCTACTGGTTAAGGTCTTAACTCTTACTCTGGCCTAATAGCTAAGGTCTTAGACTCGTACTCTGGCCTAATAGCTAAGGTCTTAGACTCGTACTATGGCCTACAGGTTAAGGTCTTAACTCTTACTCTGGCCTAATAGCTAAGGTCTTAACTCTTACTCTGGCCTAATAGCTAAGGTCTTAACTCTTACTCTGGCCTAATAGCTAAGGTCCTAGACTCGTACTCTGGCCTAATGGTTAAGGTCTTAACTCTTACTCTGGCCTACTGGTTAAGGTCTTAACTCTTACTCTGGCCTAATAGCTAAGGTCTTAACCTCGTACTCTGGCCTACAGGTTAAGGTCTTAGACTCTTACTCTGGCCTACTGTTTAAGGTCTTAACTCTTACTCTGGCCTAATAGCTAAGGTCTTAGACTCGTACTCTGGCCTAATAGTTAAGGTCTTAGACTCGTACTCTGGTTTAATGGTTAAGGTCTTAACTCTTACTCTGGCCTAATAGCTAAGGTCTTAACTCTTACTCTGGCCTAATAGCTAAGGTCTTAACTCTTACTCTGGCCTACTGGTTAAGGTCTTAACTCTTACTTTGGCCTAGTAGCTAAGGTCTTAACTCTTACTCTGGCCTAATAGCTAAGGTCTTAACTCGTACTCTGGCCTAATAGCTAAGGTCTTAGACTCGTACTCTGGCCTAATGGTTACGGTCTTAACTCTTACTCTGGCCTACTGGTTAAGGTCTTAGACTATTACTCTGTCCTACTGGTTAAGGTCTTAACTCTTACTCTGGCCTAATAGCTAAGGTCTTAGACTCGTACTCTGGCCTAATAGCTAAGGTCTTAGACTCGTACTCTGGCCTAATGGTTAAGGTCTTAACTCTTACTCTGGCCTAATAGCTAAGGTCTTAGACTCGTACTCTGGCCTAATAGCTAAGGTCTTAACTCTTACTCTGGCCTACTGGTTAAGGTCTTAACTCTTACTCTGGCCTAATAGCTAAGGTCTTAGACTCATACTCTGGCCTACTGGTTTAGGTCTTAACTCTTACTCTGGCCTACTGGTTAAGGTCTTAACTCTCACTCTGGCCTAATAGCTAAGGTCTTAACCTCGTACTTTGGCCTACAGGTTAAGGTCTTAGACTCTTACTCTGGCCTACTGATTAAGGTCTTAACTCTTACTCTGGCCTACTGGTTAAGGTCTTAGACTCTTACTCTGGCCTACTGGTTAAGGTCTTAACTCTTACTCTGGCCTAATAGCTAAGGTCTTAGACTCATACTCTGGCCTACAGGTTAAGGTCTTAACTCTTACCCCGGCCTAATAGCTAAGGTCTTAGACTCGTACTCTGGCCTAATAGTTAAGGTCTTAACTCTTACTCTGGCCTAATAGCTAAGGTCTTAGACTCGTACTCTGGCCTAAGGGTTAAGGTCTTAACTCTTACTCTGGCCTATTAGCTAAGGTCTTAACTCTTACTCTGGCCTAATAGCTAAGGTCTTAGACTCGTACTCTGGCCTAATGGTTAAGGTCTTAACTCTTACTCTGGCCTAATAGCGAAGGTCTTAGACTCGTACTATGGCCTACTGGTTAAGGTCTTCACTCTTACTCCAGCCTAATAGCTAAGGTCTTAACTCTTACTATGGCCTAATGGTTAAGGTCTTAACTCTTACTCTGGCCTAATAGCTAAGGTCTAGACTTGTACTATGGCCTACAGGTTAAAGTCTTCACTCTTACTATGGCCTAATAGCTAAGGTCTTAACTCTTACTCTGGCCTAATAGCTAAGGTCTTAGACTCGTACTATGGCCTACTGGTTAAGGTCTTAACTCTTACTCTGGCCTACTGGTTAAGGTCTTAACTCTTACTCAGGCCTAATAGCTAAGGTCTTAGACTCGTACTCTGGCCTACTGGTTAAGGTCTTAACTCTTACTCTGGCCTAATAGCTAAGGTCTTCGACTCGTACTCTGGCCTAATGGTTAAGGTCTTAACTCTGACTCTGGCCTACTGGTTAAGGTCTTAACTCTTACTCTGGCCTAATAGCTAAGGTCTTAGACTCGTACTCTGGCCTAATATCTAAGGTCTTAACTCTTACTCTGGCCTAATAGCGAAGGTCTGCGACACGTACTCTGGCCTAATGGTTATGGTCTTAACTCTTACTCTGGCCTAATAGCTAAGGTCTTAACTCTTACTCTGGCCTAATGGTTAAGGTCTTAACTCTTACTCTGGCCTAATAGATAAGGTCTTAGACTCGTACTATGGCCTACAGGTTAAGGTCGTAACTCTTACTCTGGCCTAATAGCTAAGGTCTTAACTCTTACTCTGGCCTAATAGCTAAGGTCTTAACTCGTACTCTTGCTTAATAGCTAAGGTCTTAGACTCGTACTCTGGCCTAATGCTTGCGGTCTTAACTCCTACTCTGGCCTACTGGTTAAGGTCTTTGACTATTACTCTGTCCTACTGGTTAAGGTCTTAACTCTTACTCTGGCCTAATAGCTAAGAACTTAGACTCGTACTCTGGCCTAATAGCTAAGGTCTTAGACTCGTACTCTGGCCTAATGGTTAAGGTCTTAACTCTTACTCTGGCCTAATAGCTAAGGTCTTAGACTCGTACTCTGGCCTAATAGCTAAGGTCTTAACTCTTACTCTGGCCTACTGGTTAAGGTCTTAACTCTTACTCTGGCCTAATAGCTAAGGTCTTAGACTCGTACTCTGGCCTAATAGCTAAGGTCTTAGACTCGTACTATGGCCTACAGGTTAAGGTCTTAACTCTTACTCTGGCCTAATAGCTAAGGTCTTAACTCTTACTCTGGCCTAATAGCTAAGGTCTTAACTCTTACTCTGGCCTAATAGCTAAGGTCCTAGACTCGTACTCTGGCCTAATGGTTAAGGTCTTAACTCTTACTCTGGCCTACTGGTTAAGGTCTTAACTCTTACTCTGGCCTAATGGTTAAGGTCTTAGACTCTTACTCTGGCCTACTGGTTAAGGTCTTAGACTCTTACTCTGTCCTACTGGTTAAGGTCTTAACTCTTACTCTGGCCTAATAGCTAAGGTCTTAGACTCGTACTCTGGCCTAATAGTTAAGGTCTTAGACTCGTACTCTGGCCTAATGGTTAAGGTCTTAACTCTTACTCTGGCCTAATAGCTAAGGTCTTAACTCTTACTCTGGCCTACTGGTTAAGGTCTTAACTCTCACTCTGGCCTAATAGCTAAGGTCTTAGACTCGTACTCTGGCCTAATAGCTAAGGTCTTAGACTCGTACTATGGCCTACAGGTTAAGGTCTTAATTCTTACTCTGGCCTAATAGTTAAGGTCTTAGACTCGTACTCTGGCCTAATGGTTAAGGTCTTAACTCTTACTCTGGCCTAATAGCTAAGGTCTTAACTCTTACTCTGGCCTAATAGCTAAGGTCTTAACTCTTACTCTGGCCTACTGGTTAAGGTCTTAACTCTTACTTTGGCCTAAAAGCTAAGGTCTTAACTCTTACTCTGGCCTAATAGCTAAGGTCTTAACTCGTACTCTGGCCTAATAGCTAAGGTCTTAGACTCGTACTCTGGCCTAATGGTTACGGTCTTAACTCTTACTCTGGCCTACTGGTTAAGGTCTTAGACTATTACTCTGTCCTACTGGTTAAGGTCTTAACTCTTACTCTGGCCTAATAGCTAAGGTCTTAGACTCGTACTCTGGCCTAATAGCTAAGGTCTTAGACTCGTACTCTGGCCTAATGGTTAAGGTCTTAACTCTCACTCTGGCCTAATAGCTAAGGTCTTAACTCTTACTCTGGCCTAATAGCTAAGGTCTTAGACTCGTACTCCGGCCTAATGGTTAAGGTCTTAACTCTTACTCTGGCCTAATAGCTAAGGTCTTAGACTCGTACTCTGGCCTAATAGCTAAGGTCTTAGACTCGTACTCTGGCCTAATGGTTAAGGTCTTAACTCTTACTCTGGCCTAATAGCTAAGGTCTTAGACTCATACTCTGGCCTAATGGTTAAGGTCTTAACTTTTACTCTGGCCTAATAGCTAAGGTCTTAACTCTTACTCTGGCCTAATAGCTAAGGTCTTAGACTCGTACTCAGGCCTAATGGTTAAGGTCTTAACTCTTACTCTGGCCTAATAGCTAAGATCTTAGACTCGTACTCTGGTCTAATGGTTAAGGTCTTAAC
Organism: Triturus cristatus; assembly: GCF_964204655.1. Taxonomy (NCBI): domain Eukaryota; kingdom Metazoa; phylum Chordata; class Amphibia; order Caudata; family Salamandridae; genus Triturus; species Triturus cristatus. Next base: position 239,553,175 of record NC_140580.1, on the reverse strand, counting down.
TCTTACTCTGGCCTAATAGCTAAGGTCCTAACTCTTACTCTGGCCTACTGGTTAAGGTCTTAACTCTTACTCTGGCCTAATAGCTAAGGTCTTAGACTCGTACTCTGGCCTAATAGCTAAGGTCTTAGACACGTACTATGGCCTACAGGTTAAGGTCTTAACTCTTACTCTGGCCTAAAAGCTAAGGTCTTAACTCTTACTCTGGCCTAATAGCTAAGGTCCTAGATTCGTACTCTGGCCTAATGGTTAAGGTCTTAACTCTTACTCTGGCCTACTGGTTAAGGTCTTAACTCTTACTCTGGCCTAATAGCTAAGGTCTTAGACTCGTACTCTGGCCTAATAGCTAAGGTCTTAGACACGTACTATGGCCTACAGGTTAAGGTCTTAACTCTTACTCTGGCCTAAAAGCTAAGGTCTTAACTCTTACTCTGGCCTAATAGCTAAGGTCCTAGATTCGTACTCTGGCCTAATGGTTAAGGTCTTAACTCTTACTCTGGCCTAATAGCTAAGGTCTTAGACTCGTACTCTGGCCTAATAGCTAAGGTCTTAGACTCGTACTATGGCCTACAGGTTAAGGTCTTAACTCTTACTCTGGCCTAATAGCTAAGGTCTTAACTCTTACTCTGGCCTAATAGCTAAGGTCTTAACTCTTACTCTGGCCTAATAGCTAAGGTCCTAGACTCGTACTCTGGCCTAATGGTTAAGGTCTTAACTCTTACTCTGGCCTACTGGTTAAGGTCTTAACTCTTACTCTGGCCTAATGGTTAAGGTCTTAGACTCTTACTCTGGCCTACTGGTTAAGGTCTTAGACTCTTACTCTGTCCTACTGGTTAAGGTCTTAACTCTTACTCTGGCCTAATAGCTAAGGTCTTAGACTCGTACTCTGGCCTAATAGTTAAGGTCTTAGACTCGTACTCTGGCCTAATGGTTAAGGTCTTAACTCTTACTCTGGCCTAATAGCTAAGGTCTTAACTCTTACTCTGGCCTACTGGTTAAGGTCTTAACTCTCACTCTGGCCTAATAGCTAAGGTCTTAGACTCGTACTCTGGCCTAATAGCTAAGGTCTTAGACTCGTACTATGGCCTACAGGTTAAGGTCTTAATTCTTACTCTGGCCTAATAGTTAAGGTCTTAGACTCGTACTCTGGCCTAATGGTTAAGGTCTTAACTCTTACTCTGGCCTAATAGCTAAGGTCTTAACTCTTACTCTGGCCTAATAGCTAAGGTCTTAACTCTTACTCTGGCCTACTGGTTAAGGTCTTAACTCTTACTTTGGCCTAAAAGCTAAGGTCTTAACTCTTACTCTGGCCTAATAGCTAAGGTCTTAACTCGTACTCTGGCCTAATAGCTAAGGTCTTAGACTCGTACTCTGGCCTAATGGTTACGGTCTTAACTCTTACTCTGGCCTACTGGTTAAGGTCTTAGACTATTACTCTGTCCTACTGGTTAAGGTCTTAACTCTTACTCTGGCCTAATAGCTAAGGTCTTAGACTCGTACTCTGGCCTAATAGCTAAGGTCTTAGACTCGTACTCTGGCCTAATGGTTAAGGTCTTAACTCTCACTCTGGCCTAATAGCTAAGGTCTTAACTCTTACTCTGGCCTAATAGCTAAGGTCTTAGACTCGTACTCCGGCCTAATGGTTAAGGTCTTAACTCTTACTCTGGCCTAATAGCTAAGGTCTTAGACTCGTACTCTGGCCTAATAGCTAAGGTCTTAGACTCGTACTCTGGCCTAATGGTTAAGGTCTTAACTCTTACTCTGGCCTAATAGCTAAGGTCTTAGACTCATACTCTGGCCTAATGGTTAAGGTCTTAACTTTTACTCTGGCCTAATAGCTAAGGTCTTAACTCTTACTCTGGCCTAATAGCTAAGGTCTTAGACTCGTACTCAGGCCTAATGGTTAAGGTCTTAACTCTTACTCTGGCCTAATAGCTAAGATCTTAGACTCGTACTCTGGTCTAATGGTTAAGGTCTTAACTCTTACTCTGGCCTAATAGCTAAGGTCCTAACTCTTACTCTGGCCTACTGGTTAAGGTCTTAACTCTTACTCTGGCCTAATAGCTAAGGTCTTAGACTCGTACTCTGGCCTAATAGCTAAGGTCTTAGACACGTACTATGGCCTACAGGTTAAGGTCTTAACTCTTACTCTGGCCTAAAAGCTAAGGTCTTAACTCTTACTCTGGCCTAATAGCTAAGGTCCTAGATTCGTACTCTGGCCTAATGGTTAAGGTCTTAACTCTTACTCTGGCCTACTGGTTAAGGTCTTAACTCTTACTCTGGCCTAATGGTTAAGGTCTTAGACTCTTACTCTTGCCTACTGGTTAAGGGCTTAGACTCTTACTCTGTCCTACTGGTTAAGGTCTTAACTCTTACTCTGGCCTAATAGCTAAGGTCTTAGACTCGTACTCTGGCCTAATAGTTAAGGTCTTAGACTCGTACTCTGGTTTAGTGGTTAAGGTCTTAACTCTTACTCTGGCCTAATAGCTAAGGTCTTAACTCTTACTCTGGCCTAATAGCTAAGGACTTAACTCTTACTCTGGCCTACTGGTTAAGGTCTTAACTCTTACTTTGGCCTAATAGCTAAGGTCTTAACTCTTACTCTGGCCTAATAGCTAAGGTCTTAACTCGTACTCTGGCCTAATAGCTAAGGTCTTAGACTCGTACTCTGGCCTAATGGTTACGGTCTTAACTCTTACTCTGGCCTACTGGTTAAGGTCTTAGACTCTTACTCTGGCCTAATAGCTAAGGTCTTAGACTCGTACTCTGGCCTAATAGCTAAGGTCTTAGACTCGTACTCTGGCCTAATGGTTAAGGTCTTAACTCTTACTCTGGCCTAATAGCTAAGGTCTTAGACTCGTACTCTGGCCTAATAGCTAAGGTCTTAACTCTTACTCTGGCCTACTGGTTAAGGTCTTAACTCTTACTCTGGCCTAATAGCTAAGGTCTTAGACTCATACTCTGGCCTACTGGTTTAGGTCTTAACTCTTACTCTGGCCTACTGGTTAAGGTCTTAACTCTTACTCTGGCCTAATAGCTAAGGTCTTAACCTCGTACTCTGGCCTACAGGTTAAGGTCTTAGACTCTTACTCTGGCCTACTGTTTAAGGTCTTAACTCTTACTCTGGCCTAATAGCTAAGGTCTTAGACTCGTACTCTGGCCTAATAGTTAAGGTCTTAGACTCGTACTCTGGTTTAATGGTTAAGGTCTTAACTCTTACTCTGGCCTAATAGCTAAGGTCTTAACTCTTACTCTGGCCTAATAGCTAAGGTCTTAACTCTTACTCTGGCCTACTGGTTAAGGTCTTAACTCTTACTTTGGCCTAGTAGCTAAGGTCTTAACTCTTACTCTGGCCTAATAGCTAAGGTCTTAACTCGTACTCTGGCCTAATAGCTAAGGTCTTAGACTCGTACTCTGGCCTAATGGTTACGGTCTTAACTCTTACTCTGGCCTACTGGTTAAGGTCTTAGACTATTACTCTGTCCTACTGGTTAAGGTCTTAACTCTTACTCTGGCCTAATAGCTAAGGTCTTAGACTCGTACTCTGGCCTAATAGCTAAGGTCTTAGACTCGTACTCTGGCCTAATGGTTAAGGTCTTAACTCTTACTCTGGCCTAATAGCTAAGGTCTTAGACTCGTACTCTGGCCTAATAGCTAAGGTCTTAACTCTTACTCTGGCCTACTGGTTAAGGTCTTAACTCTTACTCTGGCCTAATAGCTAAGGTCTTAGACTCATACTCTGGCCTACTGGTTTAGGTCTTAACTCTTACTCTGGCCTACTGGTTAAGGTCTTAACTCTTACTCTGGCCTAATAGCTAAGGTCTTAACCTCGTACTTTGGCCTACAGGTTAAGGTCTTAGACTCTTACTCTGGCCTACTGATTAAGGTCTTAACTCTTACTCTGGCCTACTGGTTAAGGTCTTAGACTCTTACTCTGGCCTACTGGTTAAGGTCTTAACTCTTACTCTGGCCTAATAGCTAAGGTCTTAGACTCATACTCTGGCCTACAGGTTAAGGTCTTAACTCTTACCCCGGCCTAATAGCTAAGGTCTTAGACTCGTACTCTGGCCTAATAGTTAAGGTCTTAACTCTTACTCTGGCCTAATAGCTAAGGTCTTAGACTCGTACTCTGGCCTAATGGTTAAGGTCTTAACTCTTACTCTGGCCTATTAGCTAAGGTCTTAACTCTTACTCTGGCCTAATAGCTAAGGTCTTAGACTCGTACTCTGGCCTAATGGTTAAGGTCTTAACTCTTACTCTGGCCTAATAGCGAAGGTCTTAGACTCGTACTATGGCCTACTGGTTAAGGTCTTCACTCTTACTCCAGCCTAATAGCTAAGGTCTTAACTCTTACTATGGCCTAATGGTTAAGGTCTTAACTCTTACTCTGGCCTAATAGCTAAGGTCTAGACTTGTACTATGGCCTACAGGTTAAAGTCTTCACTCTTACTATGGCCTAATAGCTAAGGTCTTAACTCTTACTCTGGCCTAATAGCTAAGGTCTTAGACTCGTACTATGGCCTACTGGTTAAGGTCTTAACTCTTACTCTGGCCTACTGGTTAAGGTCTTAACTCTTACTCAGGCCAAATAGCTAAGGTCTTAGACTCGTACTCTGGCCTACTGGTTAAGGTCTTAACTCTTACTCTGGCCTAATAGCTAAGGTCTTCGACTCGTACTCTGGCCTAATGGTTAAGGTCTTAACTCTGACTCTGGCCTACTGGTTAAGGTCTTAACTCTTACTCTGGCCTAATAGCTAAGGTCTTAGACTCGTACTCTGGCCTAATATCTAAGGTCTTAACTCTTACTCTGGCCTAATAGCGAAGGTCTGCGACACGTACTCTGGCCTAATGGTTATGGTCTTAACTCTTACTCTGGCCTAATAGCTAAGGTCTTAACTCTTACTCTGGCCTAATGGTTAAGGTCTTAACTCTTACTCTGGCCTAATAGATAAGGTCTTAGACTCGTACTATGGCCTACAGGTTAAGGTCGTAACTCTTACTCTGGCCTAATAGCTAAGGTCTTAACTCTTACTCTGGCCTAATAGCTAAGGTCTTAACTCGTACTCTTGCTTAATAGCTAAGGTCTTAGACTCGTACTCTGGCCTAATGCTTACGGTCTTAACTCCTACTCTGGCCTACTGGTTAAGGTCTTAGACTATTACTCTGTCCTACTGGTTAAGGTCTTAACTCTTACTCTGGCCTAATAGCTAAGGACTTAGACTCGTACTCTGGCCTAATAGCTAAGGTCTTAGACTCGTACTCTGGCCTAATGGTTAAGGTCTTAACTCTTACTCTGGCCTAATAGCTAAGGTCTTAGACTCGTACTCTGGCCTAATAGCTAAGGTCTTAACTCTTACTCTGGCCTACTGGTTAAAGTCTTAACTCTTACTCTGGCCTAATAGCTAAGGTCTTAGACTCGTACTCTGGCCTACTGGTTAAGGTCTTAACTCTTACTCTGGCCTACTGGTTAAGGTCTTAACTCTTACTCTGGCCTAATATCTAAGGTCTTAACCTCGTACTCTGGCCTACTGGTTAAGGTCTTAACTCTTACTCTGGCCTAATAGCTAAGGTCTTAACTCTTACTCTGGCCTAATAGCTAAGGTCTTAACTCTTACTCTGGCCTAATAGCTAAGGTCTTAGACTCGTACTCTGGCCTACAGGTTAAGGTCTTAACTCTTACTCCGGCCTAATAGCTAAGGTCTTAGACTCGTACTCTGGCCTAATAGTTAAGGTCTTAACTCTTACTCTGGCCTACTGGTTAAGGTCTTAACTCTTACTCTGGCCTAATAGCTAAGGTCTTAGACTCGTACTATGGCCTTCTGGTTAAGGTCTTAACTCTTACTCCAGCCTAATAGCTAAGGTCTTAACTCTTACTCTGGCCTAATAGCTAAGGTCTTAGACTCGTACTCAGGCCTAATGGTTAAGGTCTTAACTCTTACTCTGGCCTAATAGCTAAGGTCTTAGACTCGTACTCTGGCCTAATGGTTAAGGTCTTAACTTTTACTCTGGCCTAATAGCTAAGGTCTTAACTCTTACTCTGGCCTGATAGCTAAGGTCTTAGACTCGTAATCTGGCCTACTGGTTAAGGTCTTAACTCTTACTCTGGCCTACTGGTTAAGGTCTTAACTCTTACTCTGGCCTAATAGCTAAGGTCTTAGACTCGTACTCTAGTCTAATGGTTAAGGTCTTAACTCTTACTCTGGCCTAATAGCTAAGGTCTTAACTCTTACTCTGGCATACTGGTTAAGGTCTTAACTCTTACTCTGGCCTAATAGCTAAGGTCTTAGACTCGTACTCTGGCCTAATAGCTAAGGTCTTAACTCTTACTCTGGCCTCATAGCTAAGGTCTTAGACTCTTACTCTGGCCTACTGGTTAAGGTCTTAGACTCTTACTCTGTCCTACTGGTTAAGGTCTTAACTCTTACTCTGGCCTAATAGCTAAGGTCTTAGACTCGTACTCTGGCCTAATAGTTAAGGTCTTAACTCTTACTCTGGCCTAATAGCTAAGGTCTTAGACTCGTACTCTGGCCTAATAGTTAAGGTCTTAGACTCGTACTCTGGCCTAATGGTTAAGGTCTTAACTCTTACTCTGGCCTAATAGCTAAGGTCTTAACTCTTACTCTGGCCTAATAGCTAAGGTCTTAACTCTTACTCTGGCCTACTGGTTAAGGTCTTAACTCTTACTTTGGCCTAATAGCTAAGGTCTTAACTCTTACTCTGGCCTAATAGCTAAGGTCTTAACTCATACTCTGGCCTAATAGCTAAGGTCTTAGACTCGTACTCTGGCCTAATGGTTACGGTCTTAACTCTTACTCTGGCCTACTGGTTAAGGTCTTAGACTATTACTCTGTCCTACTGGTTAAGGTCTTAACTCTTACTCTGGCCTAATAGCTAAGGTCTTAGACTCGTACTCTGGCCTAATAGCTAAGGTCTTAGACTCGTACTCTGGCCTAATGGTTAAGGTCTTAACTCTTACTCTGGCCTAATAGCTAAGGTCTTAGACTCGTACTCTGGCCTAATAGCTAAGGTCTTAACTCTTACTCTGGCCTACTGGTTAAGGTCTTAACTCTTACTCTGGCCTAATAGCTAAGGTCTTAGACTCATACTCTGGCCTACTGGTTTAGGTCTTAACTCTTACTCTGGCCTACTGGTTAAGGTCTTAACTCTTACTCTGGCCTAATAGCTAAGGTCTTAACCTCGTACTCTGGCCTACAGGTTAAGGTCTTAGACTCTTACTCTGGCCTACTGATTAAGGTCTTAACTCTTACTCTGGCCTACTGGTTAAGGTCTTAGACTCTTACTCTGGCCTACTGGTTAAGGTCTTAACTCTTACTCTGGCCAAATAGCTAAGGTCTTAGACTCATACTCTGGCCTACAGGTTAAGGTCTTAACTCTTACCCCGGCCTAATAGCTAAGGTCTTAGACTCGTACTCTGGCCTAATAGTTAAGGTCTTAACTCTTACTCTGGCCTAATAGCTAAGGTCTTAGACTCGTACTCTGGCCTAATGGTTAAGGTCTTAACTCTTACTCTGGCCTATTAGCTAAGGTCTTAACTCTTACTCTGGCCTAATAGCTAAGGTCTTAGACTCGTACTCTGGCCTAATGGTTAAGGTCTTAACTCTTACTCTGGCCTAATAGCTAAGGTCTTAGACTCGTACTATGGCCTACTGGTTAAGGTCTTCACTCTTACTCCAGCCTAATAGCTAAGGTCTTAACTCTTACTATGGCCTAATGGTTAAGGTCTTAACTCTTACTCTGGCCTAATAGCTAAGGTCTAAGACTTGTACTATGGCCTACAGGTTAAAGTCTTCACTCTTACTATGGCCTAATAGCTAAGGTCTTAACTCTTACTCTGGCCTAATAGCTAAGGTCTTAGACTCGTACTATGGCCTACTGGTTAAGGTCTTAACTCTTACTCTGGCCTACTGGTTAAGGTCTTAACTCTTACTCAGGCCTAATAGCTAAGGTCTTAGACTCGTACTCTGGCCTACTGGTTAAGGTCTTAACTCTTACTCTGGCCTAATAGCTAAGGTCTTCGACTCGTACTCTGGCCTAATGGTTAAGGTCTTAACTCTGACTCTGGCCTACTGGTTAAGGTCTTAACTCTTACTCTGGCCTAATAGCTAAGGTCTTAGACTCGTACTCTGGCCTAATATCTAAGGTCTTAACTCTTACTCTGGCCTAATAGCGAAGGTCTGCGACACGTACTCTGGCCTAATGGTTATGGTCTTAACTCTTACTCTGGCCTAATAGCTAAGGTCTTAACTCTTACTCTGGCCTAATGGTTAAGGTCTTAACTCTTACTCTGGCCTAATAGCTAAGGTCTTAGACTCGTACTATGGCCTACAGGTTAATGTCGTAACTCTTACTCTGGCCTAATAGCTAAGTTCTTAACTCTTACTCTGGCCTAATAGCTAAGGTCTTAACTCGTACTCTTGCTTAATAGCTAAGGTCTTAGACTCGTACTCTGGCCTAATGCTTACGGTCTTAACTCCTACTCTGGCCTACTGGTTAAGGTCTTAGACTATTACTCTGTCCTACTGGTTAAGGTCTTAACTCTTACTCTGGCCTAATAGCTAAGGACTTAGACTCGTACTCTGGCCTAATAGCTAAGGTCTTAGACTCGTACTCTGGCCTAATGGTTAAGGTCTTAACTCTTACTCTGGCCTAATAGCTAAGGTCTTAGACTCGTACTCTGGCCTAATAGCTAAGGTCTTAACTCTTACTCTGGCCTACTGGTTAAAGTCTTAACTCTTACTCTGGCCTAATAGCTAAGGTCTTAGACTCGTACTCTGGCCTACTGGTTAAGGTCTTAACTCTTACTCTGGCCTACTGGTTAAGGTCTTAACTCTTACTCTGGCCTAATAGCTAAGGTCTTAACCTCGTACTCTGGCCTACTGGTTAAGGTCTTAACTCTTACTCTGGCCTAATAGCTAAGGTCTTAACTCTTACTCTGGCCTAATAGCTAAGGTCTTAACTCTTACTCTGGCCTAATAGCTAAGGTCTTAGACTCGTACTCTGGCCTACAGGTTAAGGTCTTAACTCTTACTCCGGCCTAATAGCTAAGGTCTTAGACTCGTACTCTGGCCTAATGGTTAAGGTCTTAACTCTTACTCTGGCCTAATAGCTAAGGTCTTAGACTCGTACTCTGGCCTAATAGCTAAGGTCTTAACTCTTACTCTGGCCTACTGGTTAAAGTCTTAACTCTTACTCTGGCCTAATAGCTAAGGTCTTAGACTCGTACTCTGGCCTACTGGTTAAGGTCTTAACTCTTACTCTGGCCTACTGGTTAAGGTCTTAACTCTTACTCTGGCCTAATAGCTAAGGTCTTAACCTCGTACTCTGGCCTACTGGTTAAGGTCTTAACTCTTACTCTGGCCTAATAGCTAAGGTCTTAACTCTTACTCTGGCCTAATAGCTAAGGTCTTAACTCTTACTCTGGCCTAATAGCTAAGGTCTTAGACTCGTACTCTGGCCTACAGGTTAAGGTCTTAACTCTTACTCCGGCCTAATAGCTAAGGTCTTAACCTCGTACTCTGGCCTACTGGTTAAGGTCTTAACTCTTACTCTGGCCTAATAGCTAAGGTCTTAACTCTTACTCTGGCCTAATAGCTAAGGTCTTAACTCTTACTCTGGCCTAATAGCTAAGGTCTTAGACTCTTACTCTGGCCTACTGGTTAAGGTCTTAGACTCTTACTCTGTCCTACTGGTTAAGGTCTTAACTCTTACTCTGGCCTAATAGCTAAGGTCTTAGACTCGTACTCTGGCCTAATAGTTAAGGTCTTAACTCTTACTCTGGCCTAATAGCTAAGGTCTTAGACTCGTACTCTGGCCTAATAGTTAAGGTCTTAGACTCGTACTCTGGCCTAATGGTTAAGGTCTTAACTCTTACTCGGGCCTAATAGCTAAGGTCTTAACTCTTACTCTGGCCTAATAGCTAAGGTCTTAACTCTTACTCTGGCCTACTGGTTAAGGTCTTAACTCTTACTTTGGCCTAATAGCTAAGGTCTTAACTCTTACTCTGGCCTAATAGCTAAGGTCTTAACTCATACTCTGGCCTAATAGCTAAGGTCTTAGACTCGTACTCTGGCCTAATGGTTACGGTCTTAACTCTTACTCTGGCCTACTGGTTAAGGTCTTAGACTATTACTCTGTCCTACTGGTTAAGGTCTTAACTCTTACTCTGGCCTAATAGCTAAGGTCTTAGACTCGTACTCTGGCCTAATAGCTAAGGTCTTAGACTCGTACTCTGGCCTAATGGTTAAGGTCTTAACTCTTACTCTGACCTAATAGCTAAGGTCTTAGACTCGTACTCTGGCCTAATAGCTAAGGTCTTAACTCTTACTCTGGCCTACTGGTTAAGGTCTTAACTCTTACTCTGGCCTAATAGCTAAGGTCTTAGACTCATACTCTGGCCTACTGGTTTAGGTCTTAACTCTTACTCTGGCCTACTGGTTAAGGTCTTAACTCTTACTCTGGCCTAATAGCTAAGGTCTTAACCTCGTACTCTGGCCTACAGGTTAAGGTCTTAGACTCTTACTCTGGCCTACTGATTAAGGTCTTAACTCTTACTCTGGCCTACTGGTTAAGGTCTTAGACTCTTACTCTGGCCTACTGGTTAAGGTCTTAACTCTTACTCTGGCCAAATAGCTAAGGTCTTAGACTCATACTCTGGCCTACAGGTTAAGGTCTTAACTCTTACCCCGGCCTAATAGCTAAGGTCTTAGACTCGTACTCTGGCCTAATAGTTAAGGTCTTAACTCTTACTCTGGCCTAATAGCTAAGGTCTTAGACTCGTACTCTGGCCTAATGGTTAAGGTCTTAACTCTTACTCTGGCCTATTAGCTAAGGTCTTAACTCTTACTCTCGCCTAATAGCTAAGGTCTTAGACTCGTACTCTGGCCTAATGGTTAAGGTCTTAACTCTTACTCTGGCCTAATAGCTAAGGTCTTAGACTCGTACTATGGCCTACTGGTTAAGGTCTTCACTCTTACTCCAGCCTAATAGCTAAGGTCTTAACTCTTACTATGGCCTAATGGTTAAGGTCTTAACTCTTACTCTGGCCTAATAGCTAAGGTCTTAGACTTGTACTATGGCCTACAGGTTAAAGTCTTCACTCTTACTATGGCCTAATAGCTAAGGTCTTAACTCTTACTCTGGCCTAATAGCTAAGGTCTTAGACTCGTACTATGGCCTACTGGTTAAGGTCTTAACTCTTACTCTGGCCTACTGGTTAAGGTCTTAACACTTACTCAGGCCTAATAGCTAAGGTCTTAGACTCGTACTCTGGCCTACTGGTTAAGGTCTTAACTCTTACTCTGGCCTAATAGCTAAGGTCTTCGACTCGTACTCTGGCCTAATGGTTAAGGTCTTAACTCTGACTCTGGCCTACTGGTTAAGGTCTTAACTCTTACTCTGGCCTAATAGCTAAGGTCTTAGACTCGTACTCTGGCCTAATATCTAAGGTCTTAACTCTTACTCTGGCCTAATAGCGAAGGTCTGCGACACGTACTCTGGCCTAATGGTTATGGTCTTAACTCTTACTCTGGCCTAATAGCTAAGGTCTTAACTCTTACTCTGGCCTAATGGTTAAGGTCTTAACTCTTACTCTGGCCTAATAGCTAAGGTCTTAGACTCGTACTATGGCCTACAGGTTAATGTCGTAACTCTTACTCTGGCCTAATAGCTAAGGTCTTAACTCTTACTCTGGCCTAATAGCTAAGGTCTTAACTCGTACTCTTGCTTAATAGCTAAGGTCTTAGACTCGTACTCTGGCCTAATGCTTACGGTCTTAACTCCTACTCTGGCCTACTGGTTAAGGTCTTAGACTATTACTCTGTCCTACTGGTTAAGGTCTTAACTCTTACTCTGGCCTAATAGCTAAGGACTTAGACTCGTGCTCTGGCCTAATAGCTAAGGTCTTAGACTCGTACTCTGGCCTAATGGTTAAGGTCTTAACTCTTACTCTGGCCTAATAGCTAAGGTCTTAGACTCGTACTCTGGCCTAATAGCTAAGGTCTTAACTCTTACTCTGGCCTACTGGTTAAAGTCTTAACTCTTACTCTGGCCTAATAGCTAAGGTCTTAGACTTGTACTCTGGCCTACTGGTTAAGGTCTTAACTCTTACTCTGGCCTACTGGTTAAGGTCTTAACTCTTACTCTGGCCTAATAGCTAAGGTCTTAACCTCGTACTCTGGCCTACTGGTTAAGGTCTTAACTCTTACTCTGGCCTAATAGCTAAGGTCTTAACTCTTACTCTGGCCTAATAGCTAAGGTCTTAACTCTTACTCTGGCCTAATAGCTAAGGTCTTAGACTCGTACTCTGGCCTACAGGTTAAGGTCTTAACTCTTACTCCGGCCTAATAGCTAAGGTCTTAGACTCGTACTCTGGCCTAATAGTTAAGGTCTTAACTCTTACTCTGGCCTACTGGTTAAGGTCTTAACTCTTACTCTGGCCTCATAGCTAAGGTCTTAGACTCGTACTATGGCCTTCTGGTTAAGGTCTTAACTCTTACTCCAGCCTAATAGCTAAGGTCTTAACTCTTACTCTGGCCTAATAGCTAAGGTCTTAGACTCGTACTCTGGCCTAATGGTTAAGGTCTTAACTTTTACTCTGGCCTAATAGCTAAGGTCTTAACTCTTACTCTGGCCTGATAGCTAAGGTCTTAGACTCGTAATCTGGCCTACTGGTTAAGGTCTTAACTCTTACTCTGGCCTACTGGTTAAGGTCTTAACTCTTACTCTGGCCTAATAGCTAAGGTCTTAGACTCGTACTCTAGTCTAATGGTTAAGGTCTTAACTCTTACTCTGGCCTAATAGCTAAGGTCTTAACTCTTACTCTGGCATACTGGTTAAGGTCTTAACTCTTACTCTGGCCTAATAGCTAAGGTCTTAGACTCGTACTCTGGCCTAATAGCTAAGGTCTTAACTCTTACTCTGGCCTAATAGCTAAGGTCTTAGACTCTTACTCTGGCCTACTGGTTAAGGTCTTAGACTCTTACTCTGTCCTACTGGTTAAGGTCTTAACTCTTACTCTGGCCTAATAGCTAAGGTCTTAGACTCGTACTCTGGCCTAATAGTTAAGGTCTTAGACTCGTACTCTGGCCTAATAGTTAAGGTCTTAACTCTTACTCTGGCCTAATAGCTAAGGTCTTAACTCTTACTCTGGCCTACTGGTTAAGGTCTTAACTCTCACTCTGGCCTAATAGCTAAGGTCTTAAACTCGTACTCTGGCCTAATAGCTAAGGTCTTAGACTCGTACTATGGCCTACAGGTTAAGGTCTTAATTCTTACTCTGGCCTAATAGTTAAGGTCTTAGACTCGTACTCTGGCCTAATGGTTAAGGTCTTAACTCTTACTCTGGCCTAATAGCTAAGGTCTTAACTCTTACTCTGGCCTAATAGCTAAGGTCTTAACTCGTACTCTGGCCTAATAGCTAAGGTCTTAGACTCGTACTCTGGCCTAATGGTTACGGTCTTAACTCTTACTCTGGCCTACTGGTTAAGGTCTTAGACTATTACTCTGTCCTACTGGTTAAGGTCTTAACTCTTACTCTGGCCTACTGGTTAAGGTCTTAGACTATTACTCTGTCCTACTGGTTAAGGTCTTAACTCTTACTCTGGCCTAATAGCTAAGGTCTTAGACTCGTACTCTGGCCTAATAGCTAAGGTCTTAGACTCGTACTCTGGCCTAATGGTTAAGGTCTTAACTCTTACTCTGGCCTAATAGCTAAGGTCTTAGACTCGTACTCTGGCCTAATAGCTAAGGTCTTAACTCTTACTCTGGCCTACTGGTTAAGGTCTTAACTCTTACTCTGGCCTAATAGCTAAGGTCTTAGACTCATACTCTGGCCTACTGGTTTAGGTCTTAACTCTTACTCTGGCCTACTGATTAAGGTCTTAACTCTTACTCTGGCCTACTGGTTAAGGTCTTAGACTCTTACTCTGGCCTACTGGTTAAGGTCTTAACTCTTACTCTGGCCTAATAGCTAAGGTCTTAGACTCATACTCTGGCCTACAGGTTAAGGTCTTAACTCTTACTCCGGCCTAATAGCTAAGGTCTTAGACTCGTACTCTGGCCTAATAGTTAAGGTCTTAACTCTTACTCTGGCCTAATAGCTAAGGTCTTAGACTCGTACTCTGGCCTAATGGTTAAGGTCTTAACTCTTACTCTGGCCTAATAGCTAAGGTCTTAGACTCGTACTCTGGCCTAATGGTTAAGGTCTTAACTCTTACTCTGGCCTAATAGCTAAGGTCTTAGACTCGTACTATGGCCTACTGGTTAAGGTCTTCATTCTTACTCCAGCCTAATAGCTAAGGTCTTAACTCTTACTATGGCCTAATGGTTAAGGTCTTAACTCTTACTCTGGCCTAATAGCTAAGGTCTTAGACTTGTACTATGGCCTACAGGTTAAAGTCTTCACTCTTACTATGGCCTAATAGCTAAGGTCTTAACTCTTACTCTGGCCTAATAGCTAAGGTCTTAGACTCGTACTATGGCCTACTGGTTAAGGTCTTAACTCTTACTCTGGCCTACTGGTTAAGGTCTTAACTCTTACTCGGGCCTAATAGCTAAGGTCTTAGACTCGTACTCTGGCCTACTGGTTAAGGTCTTAACTCTTACTCTGGCCTAATAGCTAAGGTCTTCGACTCGTACTCTGGCCTAATGGTTAAGGTCTTAACTCTGACTCTGGCCTACTGGTTAAGGTCTTAACTCTTACTCTGGCCTAATAGCTAAGGTCTTAGACTCGTACTCTGGCCCAATATCTAAGGTCTTAACTCTTACTCTGGCCTAATAGCTAAGGTCTGCGACACGTACTCTGGCCTAATGGTTAAGGTCTTAACTCTTACTCTGGCCTAATAGCTAAGGTCTTAACTCTTACTCTGGCCTAATGGTTAAGGTCTTAACTCTTACTCTGGCCTAATAGCTAAGGTCTTAGACTCGTACTATGGCCTACAGGTTAAGGTCGTAACTCTTACTCTGGCCTAATAGCTAAGGTCTTAACTCTTACTCTGGCCTAATAGCTAAGGTCTTAACTTGTACTCTTGCTTAATAGCTAAGGTCTTAGACTCGTACTCTGGCCTAATGGTTACGGTCTTAACTCCTACTCTGGCCTACTGGTTAAGGTCTTAGACTATTACTCTGTCCTACTGGTTAAGGTCTTAACTCTTACTCTGGCCTAATAGCTAAGGACTTAGACTCGTACTCTGGCCTAATAGCTAAGGTCTTAGACTCGTACTCTGGCCTAATGGTTAAGGTCTTAACTCTTACTCTGGCCTAATAGCTAAGGTCTTAGACTCGTACTCTGGCCTAATAGCTAAGGTCTTAGACTCGTACTCTGGCCTACTGGTTAAGGTCTTAACTCTTACTCTGGCCTACTGGTTAAGGTCTTAAGTCTTACTCTGGCCTAATAGCTAAGGTCTTAACCTCGTACTCTGGCCTACTGGTTAAGGTCTTAACTCTTACTCTGGCCTAATAGCTAAGGTCTTAACTCTTACTCTGGCCTAATAGCTAAGGTCTTAACTCTTACTCTGGCCTAATAGCTAAGGTCTTAGACTCGTACTCTGGCCTACAGGTTAAGGTCTTAACTCTTACTCCGGCCTAATAGCTAAGGTCTTAGACTCGTACTCTGGCCTAATAGTTAAGGTCTTAACTCTTACTCTGGCCTACTGGTTAAGGTCTTAACTCTTACTCTGGCCTAATAGCTAAGGTCTTAGACTCGTACTAATGCCTTCTGGTTAAGGTCTTAACTCTTACTCCAGCCTAATAGCTAAGGTCTTAACTCCTAATCTGGCCTAATAGCTAAGGTCTTAGACTCGTACTCAGGCCTAATGGTTAAGGTCTTAACTCTTACTCTGGCCTAATAGCTAAGGTCTTAGACTCGTACTCTGACCTAATGGTTAAGGTCTTAACTTTTACTCTGGCCTAATATCTAAGGTCTTAACTCTTACTCTGGCCTGATAGCTAAGGTCTTAGACTCGTAATCTGGCCTACTGGTTAAGGTCTTAACTCTTACTCTGGCCTACTGGTTAAGGTCTTAACTCTTACTCTGGCCTAATAGCTAAGGTCTTAGACTCGTACTCTGGCCTAATAGCTAAGGTCTTAACTCTTACTCTGGCCTAATAGCTAAGGTCTTAGACTCGTACTCTAGCCTACTGGTTAAGGTCTTAACTCTCACTCTGGCTTACTGGTTAAGGTCTTAACTCTTACTCTGGCCTAATAGCTAAGGTCTTAACTCTTACTCTGGCCTAATAGCTAAGGTCTTAGACCCGTACTCTGGCCTAATGGTTAAGGTCTTAACTCTTACTCTGGCCTAATAGCTAAGGTCTTAGACTCGTACTATGGCCTAATGGTTAAGGTCTTAACTCTCACTCTGGCCTAATAGCTAAGGTCTTAGACTCGTACTCTGGCCTAATAGCTAAGGTCTTAGACTCGTACTATGGCCTACAGGTTAAGGTCTTAATTCTTACTCTGGCCTAATAGTTAAGGTCTTAGACTCGTACTCTGGCCTAATGGTTAAGGTCTTAACTCTTACTCTGGCCTAATAGCTAAGGTCTTAACTCTTACTCTGGCCTAATAGCTAAGGTCTTAACTCGTACTCTGGCCTAATAGCTAAGGTCTTAGACTCGTACTCTGGCCTAATGGTTACGGTCTTAACTCTTACTCTGGCCTACTGGTTAAGGTCTTAGACTATTACTCTGTCCTACTGGTTAAGGTCTTAACTCTTACTCTGGCCTACTGGTTAAGGTCTTAGACTATTACTCTGTCCTACTGGTTAAGGTCTTAACTCTTACTCTGGCCTAATAGCTAAGGTCTTAGACTCGTACTCTGGCCTAATAGCTAAGGTCTTAGACTCGTACTCTGGCCTAATGGTTAAGGTCTTAACTCTTACTCTGGCCTAATAGCTAAGGTCTTAGACTCGTACTCTGGCCTAATAGCTAAGGTCTTAACTCTTACTCTGGCCTACTGGTTAAGGTCTTAACTCTTACTCTGGCCTAATAGCTAAGGTCTTAGACTCATACTCTGGCCTACTGGTTTAGGTCTTAACTCTTACTCTGGCCTACTGATTAAGGTCTTAACTCTTACTCTGGCCTACTGGTTAAGGTCTTAGACTCTTACTCTGGCCTACTGGTTAAGGTCTTAACTCTTACTCTGGCCTAATAGCTAAGGTCTTAGACTCATACTCTGGCCTACAGGTTAAGGTCTTAACTCTTACTCCGGCCTAATAGCTAAGGTCTTAGACTCGTACTCTGGCCTAATAGTTAAGGTCTTAACTCTTACTCTGGCCTAATAGCTAAGGTCTTAGACTCGTACTCTGGCCTAATGGTTAAGGTCTTAACTCTTACTCTGGCCTAATAGCTAAGGTCTTAGACTCGTACTCTGGCCTAATGGTTAAGGTCTTAACTCTTACTCTGGCCTAATAGCTAAGGTCTTAGACTCGTACTATGGCCTACTGGTTAAGGTCTTCATTCTTACTCCAGCCTAATAGCTAAGGTCTTAACTCTTACTATGGCCTAATGGTTAAGGTCTTAACTCTTACTCTGGCCTAATAGCTAAGGTCTTAGACTTGTACTATGGCCTACAGGTTAAAGTCTTCACTCTTACTATGGCCTAATAGCTAAGGTCTTAACTCTTACTCTGGCCTAATAGCTAAGGTCTTAGACTCGTACTATGGCCTACTGGTTAAGGTCTTAACTCTTACTCTGGCCTACTGGTTAAGGTCTTAACTCTTACTCGGGCCTAATAGCTAAGGTGTTAGACTCGTACTCTGGCCTACTGGTTAAGGTCTTAACTCTTACTCTGGCCTAATAGCTAAGGTCTTCGACTCGTACTCTGGCCTAATGGTTAAGGTCTTAACTCTGACTCTGGCCTACTGGTTAAGGTCTTAACTCTTACTCTGGCCTAATAGCTAAGGTCTTAGACTCGTACTCTGGCCCAATATCTAAGGTCTTAACTCTTACTCTGGCCTAATAGCTAAGGTCTGCGACACGTACTCTGGCCTAATGGTTAAGGTCTTAACTCTTACTCTGGCCTAATAGCTAAGGTCTTAACTCTTACTCTGGCCTAATGGTTAAGGTCTTAACTCTTACTCTGGCCTAATAGCTAAGGTCTTAGACTCGTACTATGGCCTACAGGTTAAGGTCGTAACTCTTACTCTGGCCTAATAGCTAAGGTCTTAACTCTTACTCTGGCCTAATAGCTAAGGTCTTAACTTGTACTCTTGCTTAATAGCTAAGGTCTTAGACTCGTACTCTGGCCTAATGGTTACGGTCTTAACTCCTACTCTGGCCTACTGGTTAAGGTCTTAGACTATTACTCTGTCCTACTGGTTAAGGTCTTAACTCTTACTCTGGCCTAATAGCTAAGGACTTAGACTCGTACTCTGGCCTAATAGCTAAGGTCTTAGACTCGTACTCTGGCCTAATGGTTAAGGTCTTAACTCTTACTCTGGCCTAATAGCTAAGGTCTTAGACTCGTACTCTGGCCTAATAGCTAAGGTCTTAGACTCGTACTCTGGCCTACTGGTTAAGGTCTTAACTCTTACTCTGGCCTACTGGTTAAGGTCTTAAGTCTTACTCTGGCCTAATAGCTAAGGTCTTAACCTCGTACTCTGGCCTACTGGTTAAGGTCTTAACTCTTACTCTGGCCTAATAGCTAAGGTCTTAACTCTTACTCTGGCCTAATAGCTAAGGTCTTAACTCTTACTCTGGCCTAATAGCTAAGGTCTTAGACTCGTACTCTGGCCTACAGGTTAAGGTCTTAACTCTTACTCCGGCCTAATAGCTAAGGTCTTAGACTCGTACTCTGGCCTAATAGTTAAGGTCTTAACTCTTACTCTGGCCTACTGGTTAAGGTCTTAACTCTTACTCTGGCCTAATAGCTAAGGTCTTAGACTCGTACTATGGCCTTCTGGTTAAGGTCTTAACTCTTACTCCAGCCTAATAGCTAAGGTCTTAACTCCTAATCTGGCCTAATAGCTAAGGTCTTAGACTCGTACTCAGGCCTAATGGTTAAGGTCTTAACTCTTACTCCGGCCTAATAGCTAAGGTCTTAGACTCGTACTCTGACCTAATGGTTAAGGTCTTAACTTTTACTCTGGCCTAATATCTAAGGTCTTAACTCTTACTCTGGCCTGATAGCTAAGGTCTTAGACTCGTAATCTGGCCTACTGGTTAAGGTCTTAACTCTTACTCTGGCCTACTGGTTAAGGTCTTAACTCTTACTCTGGCCTAATAGCTAAGGTCTTAGACTCGTACTCTGGCCTAATAGCTAAGGTCTTAACTCTTACTCTGGCCTAATAGCTAAGGTCTTAGACTCGTACTCTAGCCTACTGGTTAAGGTCTTAACTCTCACTCTGGCTTACTGGTTAAGGTCTTAACTCTTACTCTGGCCTAATAGCTAAGGTCTTAACTCTTACTCTGGCCTAATAGCTAAGGTCTTAGACCCGTACTCTGGCCTAATGGTTAAGGTCTTAACTCTTACTCTGGCCTAATAGCTAAGGTCTTAGACTCGTACTATGGCCTAATGGTTAAGGTCTTAACTCTCACTCTGGCCTAATAGCTAAGGTCTTAGACTCGCACTCTGGCCTAATAGCTAAGGTCTTAGACTCGTACTCTGGCCTAATGGTTAAGGTCTTAACTCTTACTCTGGCCTAATGGTTAAGGTCTTAGACTCGTACTCTAGCCTACTGGTTAAGGTCTTAACTCTTACTCTGGCCTACTGGTTAAGGTCTTAACTCTTACTCTGGCCTAATAGCTAAGGTCTTAACTCTTACTCTGCCCTAATAGCTAAGGCCTTAGACTCGTACTCTGGCCTAATGGTTAAGGTCTTAACTCTTACTCTGGCCTAATAGCTAAGGTCTTAGACTCGTACTATGGCCTAATGGTTAAGGTCTTAACTCTTACTCTGGCCTAATATCTAAGGTCGCAACTCTTACTCTGGCCTAATAGCTAAGGTCTTAGAATTGTACTCGGGCATAATGGTTAAGGTCTTAACTCTTACTCTGGCCTACTGGTTAAGGTCTTAACTCTTACTCTGGCCTAATAGCTAAGGTCTTAGACTTGTACTCTGGCCCGATGTTTAAGGTCTTAACTCTTACTCTGGCCTAATAGCTAAGGTCTTAACTCTTAATCTGGCCTAATAGCTAAGGTCTTAGACTCGTACTATGGCCTACAGGTTAAGGTCTTAACTCTTACTCTGGCCTAATAGCTAAGGTCTTAGACTCGTACTCTGGCCTACTGGTTAAGGTCTTAACTCTTACTCTGGCCTAATAGCTAAGGTCTTAACTCTTACTCTGGCCTAATAGCTAAGGTCTTAACTCTTACTCTGGCCTAATAGCTAAGGTCTTAGACTTGTACTATGGCCTAATGGTTAAGGTCTTAACTCTTACTCTGGCCTAATAGCAAAGGTCTTAGACTCGTAATCTGGCCTAATAGCTAAGGTCTTAACTATTACTCTGGCCTAATAGCTAAGGTCTTAGACTCGTACTATGGCCTACTGGTTAGGGTCTTAACTCTTACTCTGGCCTAATAGCTAAGGTCTTAACTCTTACTCCTGCCTAATTGCTAAGGTCTTAGACTCGTACTCTGGCCTAATGGTTAAGGTCTTAACTCTTACTCTGCCCTACTGGTTAAGGTCTTAGACTCGTACTCTGGCCTAATAGCTAAGGTCTTAGACTCGTACTCTGGCCTATTGGTTAAGGTCTTAACTCTTACTCTGGCCTAGTAGGTAAGGTCTTAGACTCGTACTCTGGCCTAATAGCTAAGGTCTTAGACTCGTAATCTGGCCTAATGGTTAAGGTCTTAACTCTTACTCTGGCCTAATAGCTAATGTCTTAGACTCGTACTCTGGCCTAATAGCTAAGGTCTTAGACTTGTACTCTGGCCCGATGTTTAAGGTCTTAACTCTTACTCTGGCCTAATAGCTAAGGTCTTAACTCTTAATCTGGCCTAATAGCTAAGGTCTTAGACTCGTACTATGGCCTACAGGTTAAGGTCTTAACTCTTACTCTGGCCTAATAGCTAAGGTCTTAGACTCGTACTCTGGCCTACTGGTTAAGGTCTTAACTCTTACTCTGGCCTAATAGCTAAGGTCTTAACTCTTACTCTGGCCTAATAGCTAAGGTCTTAACTCTTACTCTGGCCTAAAAGCTAAGGTCTTAGACTTGTACTATGGCCTAATGGTTAAGGTCTTAACTCTTACTCTGGCCTAATAGCAAAGGTCTTAGACTCGTAATCTGGCCTAATAGCTAAGGTCTTAACTATTACTCTGGCCTAATAGCTAAGGTCTTAGACTCGTACTATGGCCTACTGGTTAGGGTCTTAACTCTTACTCTGGCCTAATAGCTAAGGTCTTAACTCTTACTCCTGCCTAATTGCTAAGGTCTTAGACTCGTACTCTGGCCTAATGGTTAAGGTCTTAACTCTTACTCTGCCCTACTGGTTAAGGTCTTAGACTCGTACTCTGGCCTAATAGCTAAGGTCTTAGACTCGTACTCTGGCCTATTGGTTAAGGTCTTAACTCTTACTCTGGCCTAGTAGGTAAGGTCTTAGACTCGTACTCTGGCCTAATAGCTAAGGTCTTAGACTCGTAATCTGGCCTAATGGTTAAGGTCTTAACTCTTACTCTGGCCTAATAGCTAATGTCTTAGACTCGTACTCTGGCCTACAGGTTAAGGTCTTAACTCTTACTCTGGTCCAATAGCTAAGGTCTTAACTCTTACTCTGGCCTAATAGCTAAGGTCTTAGACTCGTACTCTGGCCTACTGGTTAAGGTCTTAACTCTTACTCTGGCCTAATAGCTAAGGTCTTAGACTCGTACTCTGGCCTAATAGCTAAGGTCTTCGACTCGTACTCTGGCCTACTGGTTAAGGTCTTAACTCTTACTCTGGCCTAATAGCTAAGGTCTTAACTCTTACTCTGGCCTAATAGCTAAGGTCTTAGACCCGTACTCTGGCCTAATGGTTAAGGTCTTAACTCTTACTCTGGCCTAATAGCTAAGGTCTTAGACTCGTACTATGGCCTACTGGTTAAGGTCTTCACTCTTACTCCAGCCTAATAGCTAAGGTCTTAACTCTTACTATGGCCTAATGGTTAAGGTCTTAACTCTTACTCTGGCCTAATAGCTAAGGTCTTAGACTTGTACTATGGCCTACAGGTTAAAGTCTTCACTCTTACTATGGCCTAATAGCTAAGGTCTTAACTCTTACTCTGGCCTAATAGCTAAGGTCTTAGACTCGTACTATGGCCTACTGGTTAAGGTCTTAACTCTTACTCTGGCCTACTGGTTAAGGTCTTAACACTTACTCAGGCCTAATAGCTAAGGTCTTAGACTCGTACTCTGGCCTACTGGTTAAGGTCTTAACTCTTACTCTGGCCTAATAGCTAAGGTCTTCGACTCGTACTCTGGCCTAATGGTTAAGGTCTTAACTCTGACTCTGGCCTACTGGTTAAGGTCTTAACTCTTACTCTGGCCTAATAGCTAAGGTCTTAGACTCGTACTCTGGCCTAATATCTAAGGTCTTAACTCTTACTCTGGCCTAATAGCGAAGGTCTGCGACACGTACTCTGGCCTAATGGTTATGGTCTTAACTCTTACTCTGGCCTAATAGCTAAGGTCTTAACTCTTACTCTGGCCTAATGGTTAAGGTCTTAACTCTTACTCTGGCCTAATAGCTAAGGTCTTAGACTCGTACTATGGCCTACAGGTTAATGTCGTAACTCTTACTCTGGCCTAATAGCTAAGGTCTTAACTCTTACTCTGGCCTAATAGCTAAGGTCTTAACTCGTACTCTTGCTTAATAGCTAAGGTCTTAGACTCGTACTCTGGCCTAATGCTTACGGTCTTAACTCCT
Organism: Triturus cristatus; assembly: GCF_964204655.1. NCBI lineage: Eukaryota > Metazoa > Chordata > Amphibia > Caudata > Salamandridae > Triturus > Triturus cristatus. Next base: position 239,530,326 of record NC_140580.1, on the reverse strand, counting down.
ACTCTGGCCTACTGGTTAAGGTCTTAGACTATTACTCTGTCCTACTGGTTAAGGTCTTAACTCTTACTCTGGCCTAATAGCTAAGGACTTAGACTCGTGCTCTGGCCTAATAGCTAAGGTCTTAGACTCGTACTCTGGCCTAATGGTTAAGGTCTTAACTCTTACTCTGGCCTAATAGCTAAGGTCTTAGACTCGTACTCTGGCCTAATAGCTAAGGTCTTAACTCTTACTCTGGCCTACTGGTTAAAGTCTTAACTCTTACTCTGGCCTAATAGCTAAGGTCTTAGACTTGTACTCTGGCCTACTGGTTAAGGTCTTAACTCTTACTCTGGCCTACTGGTTAAGGTCTTAACTCTTACTCTGGCCTAATAGCTAAGGTCTTAACCTCGTACTCTGGCCTACTGGTTAAGGTCTTAACTCTTACTCTGGCCTAATAGCTAAGGTCTTAACTCTTACTCTGGCCTAATAGCTAAGGTCTTAACTCTTACTCTGGCCTAATAGCTAAGGTCTTAGACTCGTACTCTGGCCTACAGGTTAAGGTCTTAACTCTTACTCCGGCCTAATAGCTAAGGTCTTAGACTCGTACTCTGGCCTAATAGTTAAGGTCTTAACTCTTACTCTGGCCTACTGGTTAAGGTCTTAACTCTTACTCTGGCCTCATAGCTAAGGTCTTAGACTCGTACTATGGCCTTCTGGTTAAGGTCTTAACTCTTACTCCAGCCTAATAGCTAAGGTCTTAACTCTTACTCTGGCCTAATAGCTAAGGTCTTAGACTCGTACTCTGGCCTAATGGTTAAGGTCTTAACTTTTACTCTGGCCTAATAGCTAAGGTCTTAACTCTTACTCTGGCCTGATAGCTAAGGTCTTAGACTCGTAATCTGGCCTACTGGTTAAGGTCTTAACTCTTACTCTGGCCTACTGGTTAAGGTCTTAACTCTTACTCTGGCCTAATAGCTAAGGTCTTAGACTCGTACTCTAGTCTAATGGTTAAGGTCTTAACTCTTACTCTGGCCTAATAGCTAAGGTCTTAACTCTTACTCTGGCATACTGGTTAAGGTCTTAACTCTTACTCTGGCCTAATAGCTAAGGTCTTAGACTCGTACTCTGGCCTAATAGCTAAGGTCTTAACTCTTACTCTGGCCTAATAGCTAAGGTCTTAGACTCTTACTCTGGCCTACTGGTTAAGGTCTTAGACTCTTACTCTGTCCTACTGGTTAAGGTCTTAACTCTTACTCTGGCCTAATAGCTAAGGTCTTAGACTCGTACTCTGGCCTAATAGTTAAGGTCTTAGACTCGTACTCTGGCCTAATAGTTAAGGTCTTAACTCTTACTCTGGCCTAATAGCTAAGGTCTTAACTCTTACTCTGGCCTACTGGTTAAGGTCTTAACTCTCACTCTGGCCTAATAGCTAAGGTCTTAGACTCGTACTCTGGCCTAATAGCTAAGGTCTTAGACTCGTACTATGGCCTACAGGTTAAGGTCTTAATTCTTACTCTGGCCTAATAGTTAAGGTCTTAGACTCGTACTCTGGCCTAATGGTTAAGGTCTTAACTCTTACTCTGGCCTAATAGCTAAGGTCTTAACTCTTACTCTGGCCTAATAGCTAAGGTCTTAACTCGTACTCTGGCCTAATAGCTAAGGTCTTAGACTCGTACTCTGGCCTAATGGTTACGGTCTTAACTCTTACTCTGGCCTACTGGTTAAGGTCTTAGACTATTACTCTGTCCTACTGGTTAAGGTCTTAACTCTTACTCTGGCCTACTGGTTAAGGTCTTAGACTATTACTCTGTCCTACTGGTTAAGGTCTTAACTCTTACTCTGGCCTAATAGCTAAGGTCTTAGACTCGTACTCTGGCCTAATAGCTAAGGTCTTAGACTCGTACTCTGGCCTAATGGTTAAGGTCTTAACTCTTACTCTGGCCTAATAGCTAAGGTCTTAGACTCGTACTCTGGCCTAATAGCTAAGGTCTTAACTCTTACTCTGGCCTACTGGTTAAGGTCTTAACTCTTACTCTGGCCTAATAGCTAAGGTCTTAGACTCATACTCTGGCCTACTGGTTTAGGTCTTAACTCTTACTCTGGCCTACTGATTAAGGTCTTAACTCTTACTCTGGCCTACTGGTTAAGGTCTTAGACTCTTACTCTGGCCTACTGGTTAAGGTCTTAACTCTTACTCTGGCCTAATAGCTAAGGTCTTAGACTCATACTCTGGCCTACAGGTTAAGGTCTTAACTCTTACTCCGGCCTAATAGCTAAGGTCTTAGACTCGTACTCTGGCCTAATAGTTAAGGTCTTAACTCTTACTCTGGCCTAATAGCTAAGGTCTTAGACTCGTACTCTGGCCTAATGGTTAAGGTCTTAACTCTTACTCTGGCCTAATAGCTAAGGTCTTAGACTCGTACTCTGGCCTAATGGTTAAGGTCTTAACTCTTACTCTGGCCTAATAGCTAAGGTCTTAGACTCGTACTATGGCCTACTGGTTAAGGTCTTCATTCTTACTCCAGCCTAATAGCTAAGGTCTTAACTCTTACTATGGCCTAATGGTTAAGGTCTTAACTCTTACTCTGGCCTAATAGCTAAGGTCTTAGACTTGTACTATGGCCTACAGGTTAAAGTCTTCACTCTTACTATGGCCTAATAGCTAAGGTCTTAACTCTTACTCTGGCCTAATAGCTAAGGTCTTAGACTCGTACTATGGCCTACTGGTTAAGGTCTTAACTCTTACTCTGGCCTACTGGTTAAGGTCTTAACTCTTACTCGGGCCTAATAGCTAAGGTCTTAGACTCGTACTCTGGCCTACTGGTTAAGGTCTTAACTCTTACTCTGGCCTAATAGCTAAGGTCTTCGACTCGTACTCTGGCCTAATGGTTAAGGTCTTAACTCTGACTCTGGCCTACTGGTTAAGGTCTTAACTCTTACTCTGGCCTAATAGCTAAGGTCTTAGACTCGTACTCTGGCCCAATATCTAAGGTCTTAACTCTTACTCTGGCCTAATAGCTAAGGTCTGCGACACGTACTCTGGCCTAATGGTTAAGGTCTTAACTCTTACTCTGGCCTAATAGCTAAGGTCTTAACTCTTACTCTGGCCTAATGGTTAAGGTCTTAACTCTTACTCTGGCCTAATAGCTAAGGTCTTAGACTCGTACTATGGCCTACAGGTTAAGGTCGTAACTCTTACTCTGGCCTAATAGCTAAGGTCTTAACTCTTACTCTGGCCTAATAGCTAAGGTCTTAACTTGTACTCTTGCTTAATAGCTAAGGTCTTAGACTCGTACTCTGGCCTAATGGTTACGGTCTTAACTCCTACTCTGGCCTACTGGTTAAGGTATTAGACTATTACTCTGTCCTACTGGTTAAGGTCTTAACTCTTACTCTGGCCTAATAGCTAAGGACTTAGACTCGTACTCTGGCCTAATAGCTAAGGTCTTAGACTCGTACTCTGGCCTAATGGTTAAGGTCTTAACTCTTACTCTGGCCTAATAGCTAAGGTCTTAGACTCGTACTCTGGCCTAATAGCTAAGGTCTTAGACTCGTACTCTGGCCTACTGGTTAAGGTCTTAACTCTTACTCTGGCCTACTGGTTAAGGTCTTAAGTCTTACTCTGGCCTAATAGCTAAGGTCTTAACCTCGTACTCTGGCCTACTGGTTAAGGTCTTAACTCTTACTCTGGCCTAATAGCTAAGGTCTTAACTCTTACTCTGGCCTAATAGCTAAGGTCTTAACTCTTACTCTGGCCTAATAGCTAAGGTCTTATACTCGTACTCTGGCCTACAGGTTAAGGTCTTAACTCTTACTCCGGCCTAATAGCTAAGGTCTTAGACTCGTACTCTGGCCTAATAGTTAAGGTCTTAACTCTTACTCTGGCCTACTGGTTAAGGTCTTAACTCTTACTCTGGCCTAATAGCTAAGGTCTTAGACTCGTACTATGGCCTTCTGGTTAAGGTCTTAACTCTTACTCCAGCCTAATAGCTAAGGTCTTAACTCCTAATCTGGCCTAATAGCTAAGGTCTTAGACTCGTACTCAGGCCTAATGGTTAAGGTCTTAACTCTTACTCTGGCCTAATAGCTAAGGTCTTAGACTCGTACTCTGACCTAATGGTTAAGGTCTTAACTTTTACTCTGGCCTAATATCTAAGGTCTTAACTCTTACTCTGGCCTGATAGCTAAGGTCTTAGACTCGTAATCTGGCCTACTGGTTAAGGTCTTAACTCTTACTCTGGCCTACTGGTTAAGGTCTTAACTCTTACTCTGGCCTAATAGCTAAGGTCTTAGACTCGTACTCTGGCCTAATAGCTAAGGTCTTAACTCTTACTCTGGCCTAATAGCTAAGGTCTTAGACTCGTACTCTAGCCTACTGGTTAAGGTCTTAACTCTCACTCTGGCTTACTGGTTAAGGTCTTAACTCTTACTCTGGCCTAATAGCTAAGGTCTTAACTCTTACTCTGGCCTAATAGCTAAGGTCTTAGACCCGTACTCTGGCCTAATGGTTAAGGTCTTAACTCTTACTCTGGCCTAATAGCTAAGGTCTTAGACTCGTACTATGGCCTAATGGTTAAGGTCTTAACTCTCACTCTGGCCTAATAGCTAAGGTCTTAGACTCGTACTCTGGCCTAATAGCTAAGGTCTTAGACTCGTACTATGGCCTACAGGTTAAGGTCTTAATTCTTACTCTGGCCTAATAGTTAAGGTCTTAGACTCGTACTCTGGCCTAATGGTTAAGGTCTTAACTCTTACTCTGGCCTAATAGCTAAGGTCTTAACTCTTACTCTGGCCTAATAGCTAAGGTCTTAACTCGTACTCTGGCCTAATAGCTAAGGTCTTAGACTCGTACTCTGGCCTAATGGTTACGGTCTTAACTCTTACTCTGGCCTACTGGTTAAGGTCTTAGACTATTACTCTGTCCTACTGGTTAAGGTCTTAACTCTTACTCTGGCCTACTGGTTAAGGTCTTAGACTATTACTCTGTCCTACTGGTTAAGGTCTTAACTCTTACTCTGGCCTAATAGCTAAGGTCTTAGACTCGTACTCTGGCCTAATAGCTAAGGTCTTAGACTCGTACTCTGGCCTAATGGTTAAGGTCTTAACTCTTACTCTGGCCTAATAGCTAAGGTCTTAGACTCGTACTCTGGCCTAATAGCTAAGGTCTTAACTCTTACTCTGGCCTACTGGTTAAGGTCTTAACTCTTACTCTGGCCTAATAGCTAAGGTCTTAGACTCATACTCTGGCCTACTGGTTTAGGTCTTAACTCTTACTCTGGCCTACTGATTAAGGTCTTAACTCTTACTCTGGCCTACTGGTTAAGGTCTTAGACTCTTACTCTGGCCTACTGGTTAAGGTCTTAACTCTTACTCTGGCCTAATAGCTAAGGTCTTAGACTCATACTCTGGCCTACAGGTTAAGGTCTTAACTCTTACTCCGGCCTAATAGCTAAGGTCTTAGACTCGTACTCTGGCCTAATAGTTAAGGTCTTAACTCTTACTCTGGCCTAATAGCTAAGGTCTTAGACTCGTACTCTGGCCTAATGGTTAAGGTCTTAACTCTTACTCTGGCCTAATAGCTAAGGTCTTAGACTCGTACTCTGGCCTAATGGTTAAGGTCTTAACTCTTACTCTGGCCTAATAGCTAAGGTCTTAGACTCGTACTATGGCCTACTGGTTAAGGTCTTCATTCTTACTCCAGCCTAATAGCTAAGGTCTTAACTCTTACTATGGCCTAATGGTTAAGGTCTTAACTCTTACTCTGGCCTAATAGCTAAGGTCTTAGACTTGTACTATGGCCTACAGGTTAAAGTCTTCACTCTTACTATGGCCTAATAGCTAAGGTCTTAACTCTTACTCTGGCCTAATAGCTAAGGTCTTAGACTCGTACTATGGCCTACTGGTTAAGGTCTTAACTCTTACTCTGGCCTACTGGTTAAGGTCTTAACTCTTACTCGGGCCTAATAGCTAAGGTCTTAGACTCGTACTCTGGCCTACTGGTTAAGGTCTTAACTCTTACTCTGGCCTAATAGCTAAGGTCTTCGACTCGTACTCTGGCCTAATGGTTAAGGTCTTAACTCTGACTCTGGCCTACTGGTTAAGGTCTTAACTCTTACTCTGGCCTAATAGCTAAGGTCTTAGACTCGTACTCTGGCCCAATATCTAAGGTCTTAACTCTTACTCTGGCCTAATAGCTAAGGTCTGCGACACGTACTCTGGCCTAATGGTTAAGGTCTTAACTCTTACTCTGGCCTAATAGCTAAGGTCTTAACTCTTACTCTGGCCTAATGGTTAAGGTCTTAACTCTTACTCTGGCCTAATAGCTAAGGTCTTAGACTCGTACTATGGCCTACAGGTTAAGGTCGTAACTCTTACTCTGGCCTAATAGCTAAGGTCTTAACTCTTACTCTGGCCTAATAGCTAAGGTCTTAACTTGTACTCTTGCTTAATAGCTAAGGTCTTAGACTCGTACTCTGGCCTAATGGTTACGGTCTTAACTCCTACTCTGGCCTACTGGTTAAGGTCTTAGACTATTACTCTGTCCTACTGGTTAAGGTCTTAACTCTTACTCTGGCCTAATAGCTAAGGACTTAGACTCGTACTCTGGCCTAATAGCTAAGGTCTTAGACTCGTACTCTGGCCTAATGGTTAAGGTCTTAACTCTTACTCTGGCCTAATAGCTAAGGTCTTAGACTCGTACTCTGGCCTAATAGCTAAGGTCTTAGACTCGTACTCTGGCCTACTGGTTAAGGTCTTAACTCTTACTCTGGCCTACTGGTTAAGGTCTTAAGTCTTACTCTGGCCTAATAGCTAAGGTCTTAACCTCGTACTCTGGCCTACTGGTTAAGGTCTTAACTCTTACTCTGGCCTAATAGCTAAGGTCTTAACTCTTACTCTGGCCTAATAGCTAAGGTCTTAACTCTTACTCTGGCCTAATAGCTAAGGTCTTAGACTCGTACTCTGGCCTACAGGTTAAGGTCTTAACTCTTACTCCGGCCTAATAGCTAAGGTCTTAGACTCGTACTCTGGCCTAATAGTTAAGGTCTTAACTCTTACTCTGGCCTACTGGTTAAGGTCTTAACTCTTACTCTGGCCTAATAGCTAAGGTCTTAGACTCGTACTATGGCCTTCTGGTTAAGGTCTTAACTCTTACTCCAGCCTAATAGCTAAGGTCTTAACTCCTAATCTGGCCTAATAGCTAAGGTCTTAGACTCGTACTCAGGCCTAATGGTTAAGGTCTTAACTCTTACTCTGGCCTAATAGCTAAGGTCTTAGACTCGTACTCTGACCTAATGGTTAAGGTCTTAACTTTTACTCTGGCCTAATATCTAAGGTCTTAACTCTTACTCTGGCCTGATAGCTAAGGTCTTAGACTCGTAATCTGGCCTACTGGTTAAGGTCTTAACTCTTACTCTGGCCTACTGGTTAAGGTCTTAACTCTTACTCTGGCCTAATAGCTAAGGTCTTAGACTCGTACTCTGGCCTAATAGCTAAGGTCTTAACTCTTACTCTGGCCTAATAGCTAAGGTCTTAGACTCGTACTCTAGCCTACTGGTTAAGGTCTTAACTCTCACTCTGGCTTACTGGTTAAGGTCTTAACTCTTACTCTGGCCTAATAGCTAAGGTCTTAACTCTTACTCTGGCCTAATAGCTAAGGTCTTAGACCCGTACTCTGGCCTAATGGTTAAGGTCTTAACTCTTACTCTGGCCTAATAGCTAAGGTCTTAGACTCGTACTATGGCCTAATGGTTAAGGTCTTAACTCTCACTCTGGCCTAATAGCTAAGGTCTTAGACTCGCACTCTGGCCTAATAGCTAAGGTCTTAGACTCGTACTCTGGCCTAATGGTTAAGGTCTTAACTCTTACTCTGGCCTAATGGTTAAGGTCTTAGACTCGTACTCTAGCCTACTGGTTAAGGTCTTAACTCTTACTCTGGCCTACTGGTTAAGGTCTTAACTCTTACTCTGGCCTAATAGCTAAGGTCTTAACTCTTACTCTGCCCTAATAGCTAAGGCCTTAGACTCGTACTCTGGCCTAATGGTTAAGGTCTTAACTCTTACTCTGGCCTAATAGCTAAGGTCTTAGACTCGTACTATGGCCTAATGGTTAAGGTCTTAACTCTTACTCTGGCCTAATATCTAAGGTCGCAACTCTTACTCTGGCCTAATAGCTAAGGTCTTAGAATTGTACTCTGGCATAATGGTTAAGGTCTTAACTCTTACTCTGGCCTACTGGTTAAGGTCTTAACTCTTACTCTGGCCTAATAGCTAAGGTCTTAGACTTGTACTCTGGCCCGATGTTTAAGGTCTTAACTCTTACTCTGGCCTAATAGCTAAGGTCTTAACTCTTAATCTGGCCTAATAGCTAAGGTCTTAGACTCGTACTATGGCCTACAGGTTAAGGTCTTAACTCTTACTCTGGCCTAATAGCTAAGGTCTTAGACTCGTACTCTGGCCTACTGGTTAAGGTCTTAACTCTTACTCTGGCCTAATAGCTAAGGTCTTAACTCTTACTCTGGCCTAATAGCTAAGGTCTTAACTCTTACTCTGGCCTAATAGCTAAGGTCTTAGACTTGTACTATGGCCTAATGGTTAAGGTCTTAACTCTTACTCTGGCCTAATAGCAAAGGTCTTAGACTCGTAATCTGGCCTAATAGCTAAGGTCTTAACTATTACTCTGGCCTAATAGCTAAGGTCTTAGACTCGTACTATGGCCTACTGGTTAGGGTCTTAACTCTTACTCTGGCCTAATAGCTAAGGTCTTAACTCTTACTCCTGCCTAATTGCTAAGGTCTTAGACTCGTACTCTGGCCTAATGGTTAAGGTCTTAACTCTTACTCTGCCCTACTGGTTAAGGTCTTAGACTCGTACTCTGGCCTAATAGCTAAGGTCTTAGACTCGTACTCTGGCCTATTGGTTAAGGTCTTAACTCTTACTCTGGCCTAGAAGGTAAGGTCTTAGACTCGTACTCTGGCCTAATAGCTAAGGTCTTAGACTCGTAATCTGGCCTAATGGTTAAGGTCTTAACTCTTACTCTGGCCTAATAGCTAATGTCTTAGACTCGTACTCTGGCCTAATAGCTAAGGTCTTAGACTTGTACTCTGGCCCGATGTTTAAGGTCTTAACTCTTACTCTGGCCTAATAGCTAAGGTCTTAACTCTTAATCTGGCCTAATAGCTAAGGTCTTAGACTCGTACTATGGCCTACAGGTTAAGGTCTTAACTCTTACTCTGGCCTAATAGCTAAGGTCTTAGACTCGTACTCTGGCCTACTGGTTAAGGTCTTAACTCTTACTCTGGCCTAATAGCTAAGGTCTTAACTCTTACTCTGGCCTAATAGCTAAGGTCTTAACTCTTACTCTGGCCTAATAGCTAAGGTCTTAGACTTGTACTATGGCCTAATGGTTAAGGTCTTAACTCTTACTCTGGCCTAATAGCAAAGGTCTTAGACTCGTAATCTGGCCTAATAGCTAAGGTCTTAACTATTACTCTGGCCTAATAGCTAAGGTCTTAGACTCGTACTATGGCCTACTGGTTAGGGTCTTAACTCTTACTCTGGCCTAATAGCTAAGGTCTTAACTCTTACTCCTGCCTAATTGCTAAGGTCTTAGACTCGTACTCTGGCCTAATGGTTAAGGTCTTAACTCTTACTCTGCCCTACTGGTTAAGGTCTTAGACTCGTACTCTGGCCTAATAGCTAAGGTCTTAGACTCGTACTCTGGCCTATTGGTTAAGGTCTTAACTCTTACTCTGGCCTAGTAGGTAAGGTCTTAGACTCGTACTCTGGCCTAATAGCTAAGGTCTTAGACTCGTAATCTGGCCTAATGGTTAAGGTCTTAACTCTTACTCTGGCCTAATAGCTAATGTCTTAGACTCGTACTCTGGCCTACAGGTTAAGGTCTTAACTCTTACTCTGGTCCAATAGCTAAGGTCTTAACTCTTACTCTGGCCTAATAGCTAAGGTCTTAGACTCGTACTCTGGCCTACTGGTTAAGGTCTTAACTCTTACTCTGGCCTAATAGCTAAGGTCTTAGACTCGTACTCTGGCCTAATAGCTAAGGTCTTCGACTCGTACTCTGGCCTACTGGTTAAGGTCTTAACTCTTACTCTGGCCTAATAGCTAAGGTCTTAACTCTTACTCTGGCCTAATAGCTAAGGTCTTAGACCCGTACTCTGGCCTAATGGTTAAGGTCTTAACTCTTACTCTGGCCTAATAGCTAAGGTCTTAGACGTGTACTATGGCCTAATGGTTAAGGTCTTAACTCTCACTCTGGCCTAATAGCTAAGGTCTTAGACTCGCACTCTGGCCTAATAGCTAAGGTCTTAGACTCGTACTCTGGCCTAATGGTTAAGGTCTTAACTCTTACTCTGGCCTAATGGTTAAGGTCTTAGACTCGTACTCTAGCCTACTGGTTAAGGTCTTAACTCTTACTCTGGCCTACTGGTTAAGGTCTTAACTCTTACTCTGGCCTAATAGCTAAGGTCTTAACTCTTACTCTGCCCTAATAGCTAAGGTCTTAGACTCGTACTCTGGCCTAATGGTTAAGGTCTTAACTCTTACTCTGGCCTAATAGCTAAGGTCTTAGACTCGTACTATGGCCTAATGGTTAAGGTCTTAACTCTTACTCTGGCCTAATATCTAAGGTTGCAACTCTTACTCTGGCCTAATAGCTAAGGTCTTAGACTTGTACTCTGGCCTAATGGTTAAGGTCTTAACTCTTACTCTGGCCTACTGGTTAAGGTCTTAACTCTTACTCTGGCCTAATAGCTAAGGTCTTAGACTCGTACTCTGGCCCAATGTTTAAGGTCTTAACTCTTACTCTGGCCTAATAGCTAAGGTCTTAACTCTTAATCTGGCCTAATAGCTAAGGTCTTAGACTCGTACTATGGCCTACAGGTTAAGGTCTTAACTCTTACTCTGGCCTAATAGCTAAGGTCTTAGACTCGTACTCTGGCCTACTGGTTAAGGTCTTAACTCTTACTCTGGCCTAATAGCTAAGGTCTTAACTCTTACTCTGGCCTAATAGCTAAGGTCTTAACTCTTACTCTGGCCTAATAGCTAAGGTCTTAGACTTGTACTATGGCCTAATGGTTAAGGTCTTAACTCTTACTCTGGCCTAATAGCAAAGGTCTTAGACTCGTAATCTGGCCTAATAGCTAAGGTCTTAACTATTACTCTGGCCTAATAGCTAAGGTCTTAGACTCGTACTATGGCCTACTGGTTAAGGTCTTAACTCTTACTCTGCCCTACTGGTTAAGGTCTTAGACTCGTACTCTGGCCTAATAGCTAAGGTCTTAGACTCGTACTCTGGCCTAATGGTTAAGGTCTTAACTCTTACTCTGGCCTAATAGCTAAGGTCTTAGACTCGTACTCTGGCCTACAGGTTAAGGTCTTAACTCTTACTCTGGTCCAATAGCTAAGGTCTTAACTCTTACTCTGGCCTAATAGCTAAGGTCTTAGACTCGTACTCTGGCCTACTGGTTAAGGTCTTAACTCTTACTCTGGCCTAATAGCTAAGGTCTTAGACTCGTACTCTGGCCTAATAGCTAAGGTCTTCGACTCGTACTCTGGCCTACTGGTTAAGGTCTTAACTCTTACTCTGGCCTAATAGCTAAGGTCTTAACTCTTACTCTGGCCTAATAGCTAAGGTCTTAGACTCGTACTCTGGCCTAATGGTTAAGGTCTTAGCTCTTACTCTGGCCTACTAGTTAAGGTCTTAACTCTTACTCTGGCCTAATAGATAAGGTCTTAACTCTTACTCTGGCCTAATAGCTAAGGTCTTAGACTCGTACTCTGGCCTACTGGTTAAGGTCTTAACTCTTACTCTGGCCTAATAGCTAAGGTCTAAGACTCCTACTCTGGCCTAATAGCTAAGGTCTTAACTCTGACTCTGGCCTAATAGCTAAGGTCTTAGACTCGTACTCTGGCCTAATAGCTAAGGTCTTAACTCTTACTCTGGCCTAATAGCTAAGGTCTTAGACTCGTACTCTGGCCTAATGGTTAAGGTCTTAGACTCTTACTCTGGCCTAATAGCTAAGGTCTTAACTCTTACTCTGGCCTAATAGCTAAGGTCTTAACTCTTACTCTGGCCTAATAGCTAAGGTCTTAGACTTGTACTATGGCCTAATGGTTAAGGTCTTAACTCTTACTCTGGCCTAATAGCAAAGGTCTTAGACTCGTAATCTGGCCTAATAGCTAAGGTCTTAACTATTACTCTGGCCTAATAGCTAAGGTCTTAGACTCGTACTATGGCCTACTGGTTAAGGTCTTAACTCTTACTCTGGCCTAATAGCTAAGGTCTTAACTCTTACTCCTGCCTAATTGCTAAGGTCTTAGACTCGTACTCTGGCCTAATGGTTAAGGTCTTAACTCTTACTCTGCCCTACTGGTTAAGGTCTTAGACTCGTACTCTGGCCTAATAGCTAAGGTCTTAGACTCGTACTCTGGCCTAATGGTTAAGGTCTTAACTCTTACTCTGGCCTAGTAGGTAAGGTCTTAGACTCGTACTCTGGCCTAATAGCTAAGGTCTTAGACTCGTACTCTGGCCTAATGGTTAAGGTCTTAACTCTTACTCTGGCCTAATAGCTAAGGTCTTAGACTCGTACTCTGGCCTACAGGTTAAGGTCTTAACTCTTACTCTGGTCCAATAGCTAAGGTCTTAACTCTTACTCTGGCCTAATAGCTAAGGTCTTAGACTCGTACTCTGGCCTACTGGTTAAGGTCTTAACTCTTACTCTGGCCTAATAGCTAAGGTCTTAGACTCGTACTCTGGCCTAATAGCTAAGGTCTTCGACTCGTACTCTGGCCTACTGGTTAAGGTCTTAACTCTTACTCTGGCCTAATAGCTAAGGTCTTAACTCTTACTCTGGCCTAATAGCTAAGGTCTTAGACCCGTACTCTGGCCTAATGGTTAAGGTCTTAACTCTTACTCTGGCCTAATAGCTAAGGTCTTAGACGCATACTATGGCCTAATGGTTAAGGTCTTAACTCTCACTCTGGCCTAATAGCTAAGGTCTTAGACTCGCACTCTGGCCTAATAGCTAAGGTCTTAGACTCGTACTCTGGCCTAATGCTTAAGGTCTTAACTCTTACTCTGGCCTAATGGTTAAGGTCTTAGACTCATACTCTAGCCTACTGGTTAAGGTCTTAACTCTTACTCTGGCCTACTGGTTAAGGTCTTAACTCTTACTCTGGCCTAATAGCTAAGGTCTTAACTCTTACTCTGCCCTAATAGCTAAGGTCTTAGACTCGTACTCTGGCCTAATGGTTAAGGTCTTAACTCTTACTCTGGCCTAATAGCTAAGGTCTTAGACTCGTACTATGGCCTAATGGTTAAGGTCTTAACTCTTACTCTGGCCTAATATCTAAGGTTGCAACTCTTACTCTGGCCTAATAGCTAAGGTCTTAGACTTGTACTCTGGCCTAATGGTTAAGGTCTTAACTCTTACTCTGGCCTACTGGTTAAGGTCTTAACTCTTACTCTGGCCTAATAGCTAAGGTCTTAGACTCGTACTCTGGCCCAATGTTTAAGGTCTTAACTCTTACTCTGGCCTAATAGCTAAGGTCTTAACTCTTAATCTGGCCTAATAGCTAAGGTCTTAGACTCGTACTATGGCCTACAGGTTAAGGTCTTAACTCTTACTCTGGCCTAATAGCTAAGGTCTTAGACTCGTACTCTGGCCTACTGGTTAAGGTCTTAACTCTTACTCTGGCCTAATAGCTAAGGTCTTAACTCTTACTCTGGCCTAATAGCTAAGGTCTTAACTCTTACTCTGGCCTAATAGCTAAGGTCTTAGACTTGTACTATGGCCTAATGGTTAAGGTCTTAACTCTTACTCTGGCCTAATAGCAAAGGTCTTAGACTCGTAATCTGGCCTAATAGCTAAGGTCTTAACTATTACTCTGGCCTAATAGCTAAGGTCTTAGACTCGTACTATGGCCTACTGGTTAAGGTCTTAACTCTTACTCTGCCCTACTGGTTAAGGTCTTAGACTCGTACTCTGGCCTAATAGCTAAGGTCTTAGACTCGTACTCTGGCCTAATGGTTAAGGTCTTAACTCTTACTCTGGCCTAATAGCTAAGGTCTTAGACTCGTACTCTGGCCTACAGGTTAAGGTCTTAACTCTTACTCTGGTCCAATAGCTAAGGTCTTAACTCTTACTCTGGCCTAATAGCTAAGGTCTTAGACTCGTACTCTGGCCTACTGGTTAAGGTCTTAACTCTTACTCTGGCCTACTGGTTAAGGTCTTAACTCTTACTCTGGCCTAATAGCTAAGGTCTTAGACTCGTACTCTGGCCTAATAGCTAAGGTCTTAACTCTTACTCTGGCCTAATAGCTAAGGTCTTAGACTCGTACTCTAGCCTACTGGTTAAGGTCTTAACTCTCACTCTGGCTTACTGGTTAAGGTCTTAACTCTTACTCTGGCCTAATAGCTAAGGTCTTAACTCTTACTCTGGCCTAATAGCTAAGGTCTTAGACCCGTACTCTGGCCTAATGGTTAAGGTCTTAACTCTTACTCTGGCCTAATAGCTAAGGTCTTAGACTCGTACTATGGCCTAATGGTTAAGGTCTTAACTCTCACTCTGGCCTAATAGCTAAGGTCTTAGACTCGCACTCTGGCCTAATAGCTAAGGTCTTAGACTCGTACTCTGGCCTAATGGTTAAGGTCTTAACTCTTACTCTGGCCTAATGGTTAAGGTCTTAGACTCGTACTCTAGCCTACTGGTTAAGGTCTTAACTCTTACTCTGGCCTACTGGTTAAGGTCTTAACTCTTACTCTGGCCTAATAGCTAAGGTCTTAACTCTTACTCTGCCCTAATAGCTAAGGCCTTAGACTCGTACTCTGGCCTAATGGTTAAGGTCTTAACTCTTACTCTGGCCTAATAGCTAAGGTCTTAGACTCGTACTATGGCCTAATGGTTAAGGTCTTAACTCTTACTCTGGCCTAATATCTAAGGTCGCAACTCTTACTCTGGCCTAATAGCTAAGGTCTTAGAATTGTACTCTGGCATAATGGTTAAGGTCTTAACTCTTACTCTGGCCTACTGGTTAAGGTCTTAACTCTTACTCTGGCCTAATAGCTAAGGTCTTAGACTTGTACTCTGGCCCGATGTTTAAGGTCTTAACTCTTACTCTGGCCTAATAGCTAAGGTCTTAACTCTTAATCTGGCCTAATAGCTAAGGTCTTAGACTCGTACTATGGCCTACAGGTTAAGGTCTTAACTCTTACTCTGGCCTAATAGCTAAGGTCTTAGACTCGTACTCTGGCCTACTGGTTAAGGTCTTAACTCTTACTCTGGCCTAATAGCTAAGGTCTTAACTCTTACTCTGGCCTAATAGCTAAGGTCTTAACTCTTACTCTGGCCTAATAGCTAAGGTCTTAGACTTGTACTATGGCCTAATGGTTAAGGTCTTAACTCTTACTCTGGCCTAATAGCAAAGGTCTTAGACTCGTAATCTGGCCTAATAGCTAAGGTCTTAACTATTACTCTGGCCTAATAGCTAAGGTCTTAGACTCGTACTATGGCCTACTGGTTAAGGTCTTAACTCTTACTCTGGCCTAATAGCTAAGGTCTTAACTCTTACTCCTGCCTAATTGCTAAGGTCTTAGACTCGTACTCTGGCCTAATGGTTAAGGTCTTAACTCTTACTCTGCCCTACTGGTTAAGGTCTTAGACTCGTACTCTGGCCTAATAGCTAAGGTCTTAGACTCGTACTCTGGCCTAATGGTTAAGGTCTTAACTCTTACTCTGGCCTAGTAGGTAAGGTCTTAGACTCGTACTCTGGCCTAATAGCTAAGGTCTTAGACTCGTAATCTGGCCTAATGGTTAAGGTCTTAACTCTTACTCTGGCCTAATAGCTAAGGTCTTAGACTCGTACTCTGGCCTACAGGTTAAGGTCTTAACTCTTACTCTGGTCCAATAGCTAAGGTCTTAACTCTTACTCTGGCCTAATAGCTAAGGTCTTAGACTCGTACTCTGGCCTACTGGTTAAGGTCTTAACTCTTACTCTGGCCTAATAGCTAAGGTCTTAGACTCGTACTCTGGCCTAATAGCTAAGGTCTTCGACTCGTACTCTGGCCTACTGGTTAAGGTCTTAACTCTTACTCTGGCCTAATAGCTAAGGTCTTAACTCTTACTCTGGCCTAATAGCTAAGGTCTTAGACCCGTACTCTGGCCTAATGGTTAAGGTCTTAACTCTTACTCTGGCCTAATAGCTAAGGTCTTAGACGCGTACTATGGCCTAATGGTTAAGGTCTTAACTCTCACTCTGGCCTAATAGCTAAGGTCTTAGACTCGCACTCTGGCCTAATAGCTAAGGTCTTAGACTCGTACTCTGGCCTAATGGTTAAGGTCTTAACTCTTACTCTGGCCTAATGGTTAAGGTCTTAGACTCGTACTCTAGCCTACTGGTTAAGGTCTTAACTCTTACTCTGGCCTACTGGTTAAGGTCTTAACTCTTACTCTGGCCTAATAGCTAAGGTCTTAACTCTTACTCTGCCCTAATAGCTAAGGTCTTAGACTCGTACTCTGGCCTAATGGTTAAGGTCTTAACTCTTACTCTGGCCTAATAGCTATGGTCTTAGACTCGTACTATGGCCTAATGGTTAAGGTCTTAACTCTTACTCTGGCCTAATATCTAAGGTTGCAACTCTTACTCTGGCCTAATAGCTAAGGTCTTAGACTTGTACTCTGGCCTAATGGTTAAGGTCTTAACTCTTACTCTGGCCTACTGGTTAAGGTCTTAACTCTTACTCTGGCCTAATAGCTAAGGTCTTAGACTCGTACTCTGGCCCAATGTTTAAGGTCTTAACTCTTACTCTGGCCTAATAGCTAAGGTCTTAACTCTTAATCTGGCCTAATAGCTAAGGTCTTAGACTCGTACTATGGCCTACAGGTTAAGGTCTTAACTCTTACTCTGGCCTAATAGCTAAGGTCTTAGACTCGTACTCTGGCCTACTGGTTAAGGTCTTAACTCTTACTCTGGCCTAATAGCTAAGGTCTTAACTCTTACTCTGGCCTAATAGCTAAGGTCTTAACTCTTACTCTGGCCTAATAGCTAAGGTCTTAGACTTGTACTATGGCCTAATGGTTAAGGTCTTAACTCTTACTCTGGCCTAATAGCAAAGGTCTTAGACTCGTAATCTGGCCTAATAGCTAAGGTCTTAACTATTACTCTGGCCTAATAGCTAAGGTCTTAGACTCGTACTATGGCCTACTGGTTAAGGTCTTAACTCTTACTCTGCCCTACTGGTTAAGGTCTTAGACTCGTACTCTGGCCTAATAGCTAAGGTCTTAGACTCGTACTCTGGCCTAATGGTTAAGGTCTTAACTCTTACTCTGGCCTAATAGCTAAGGTCTTAGACTCGTACTCTGGCCTACAGGTTAAGGTCTTAACTCTTACTCTGGTCCAATAGCTAAGGTCTTAACTCTTACTCTGGCCTAATAGCTAAGGTCTT
The DNA here is from genome assembly GCF_964204655.1 of Triturus cristatus. NCBI lineage: Eukaryota > Metazoa > Chordata > Amphibia > Caudata > Salamandridae > Triturus > Triturus cristatus. The sequence continues at coordinate 239,512,889 of NC_140580.1, read as the reverse complement.
AGACTCGTACTCTGGCCTACTGGTTAAGGTCTTAACTCTTACTCTGGCCTAATAGCTAAGGTCTTAGACTCGTACTCTGGCCTAATAGCTAAGGTCTTCGACTCGTACTCTGGCCTACTGGTTAAGGTCTTAACTCTTACTCTGGCCTAATAGCTAAGGTCTTAACTCTTACTCTGGCCTAATAGCTAAGGTCTTAGACTCGTACTCTGGCCTAATGGTTAAGGTCTTAGCTCTTACTCTGGCCTACTAGTTAAGGTCTTAACTCTTACTCTGGCCTAATAGATAAGGTCTTAACTCTTACTCTGGCCTAATAGCTAAGGTCTTAGACTCGTACTCTGGCCTACTGGTTAAGGTCTTAACTCTTACTCTGGCCTAATAGCTAAGGTCTAAGACTCCTACTCTGGCCTAATAGCTAAGGTCTTAACTCTGACTCTGGCCTAATAGCTAAGGTCTTAGACTCGTACTCTGGCCTAATAGCTAAGGTCTTAACTCTTACTCTGGCCTAATAGCTAAGGTCTTAGACTCGTACTCTGGCCTAATGGTTATGGTCTTAACTCTTACTCTGGCCTACTGGTTAAGTTCTTAACGCTTGCTCTGGCCTACTGGTTAAGGTCTTAACTCTTACACTGGCCTAATAGCAAAGGTCTTAGACTCATAATCTGGCCTAATAGCTAAGGTCTTAACTCTTAATCTGGCCTAATAGCTAAGGTCTTAGACTCGTACTATGGCCTACTGGTTAAGGTCTTAACTCTTACTCTGGCCTAATAGCTAAGGTCTTAACTCTTACTCCTGCCTAATAGCTAAGGTCTTAGACTCATACTCTGGCCTAATGGTTAAGGTCTTAACACTTACTCTGGCCTACTGGTTAAGGTCTTAACTCTTACTCTGGCCTACTGGTTAAGGTCTTAACTCTTACTCTGGCCTAATAGCTAAGGTCTTAACTCTTACTCTGGCATAATAGATAAGGTCTTAGACTCATACTCTGGCCTAATGGTTAAGGTCTTAACTCTCACTCTGGCCTAATAGCTAAGGTCTTAACTCTTACTCTGGCCTAATAGCTAAGGTCTTAGACTCGTACTCCGGCCTAATGGTTAAGGTCTTAACTCTTACTCTGGCCTAATAGCTAAGGTCTTAGACTCGTACTCTGGCCTAATAGCTAAGGTCTTAGACTCGTACTCTGGCCTAATGGTTAAGGTCTTAACTCTTACTCTGGCCTAATAGCTAAGATCTTAGACTGGTACTCTGGTCTAATGGTTAAGGTCTTAACTCTTACTCTGGCCTAATAGCTAAGGTCTTAACTCTTACTCTGGCCTACTGCTTTAAGGTCTTAACTCTTACTCTGGCCTAATAGCTAAGGTCTTAGACTCGTACTCTGGCCTAATAGCTAAGGTCTTAGACTCGTACTATGGCCTACAGGTTAAGGTCTTAACTCTTACTCTGGCCTAATAGCTAAGGTCTTAACTCTTACTCTGGCCTAATAGCTAAGGTCTTAACTCTTACTCTGGCCTAATAGCTAAGGTCCTAGACTCGTACTCTGGCCTAATGGTTAAGGTCTTAACTCTTACTCTGGCCTACTGGTTAAGGTCTTAACTCTTACTCTGGCCTAATGGTTAAGGTCTTAGACTCTTACTCTGGCCTACTGGTTAATGTCTTAGACTCTTACTCTGGCCTAATAGCTAAGGTCTTAACTCTTACTCTGGCCTAATAGCTAAGGTCTTAACTCTTACTCTGGCCTAATAGCTAAGGTCTTAGACTTGTACTATGGCCTAATGGTTAAGGTCTTAACTCTTACTCTGGCCTAATAGCAAAGGTCTTAGACTCGTAATCTGGCCTAATAGCTAAGGTCTTAACTATTACTCTGGCCTAATAGCTAAGGTCTTAGACTCGTACTATGGCCTACTGGTTAAGGTCTTAACTCTTACTCTGGCCTAATAGCTAAGGTCTTAACTCTTACTCCTGCCTAATTGCTAAGGTCTTAGACTCGTACTCTGGCCTAATGGTTAAGGTCTTAACTCTTACTCTGCCCTACTGGTTAAGGTCTTAGACTCGTACTCTGGCCTAATAGCTAAGGTCTTAGACTCGTACTCTGGCCTAATGGTTAAGGTCTTAACTCTTACTCTGGCCTAGTAGGTAAGGTCTTAGACTCGTACTCTGGCCTAATAGCTAAGGTCTTAGACTCGTACTCTGGCCTAATGGTTAAGGTCTTAACTCTTACTCTGGCCTAATAGCTAAGGTCTTAGACTCGTACTCTGGCCTACAGGTTAAGGTCTTAACTCTTACTCTGGTCCAATAGCTAAGGTCTTAACTCTTACTCTGGCCTAATAGCTAAGGTCTTAGACTCGTACTCTGGCCTACTGGTTAAGGTCTTAACTCTTACTCTGGCCTAATAGCTAAGGTCTTAGACTCGTACTCTGGCCTAATAGCTAAGGTCTTCGACTCGTACTCTGGCCTACTGGTTAAGGTCTTAACTCTTACTCTGGCCTAATAGCTAAGGTCTTAACTCTTACTCTGGCCTAATAGCTAAGGTCTTAGACCCGTACTCTGGCCTAATGGTTAAGGTCTTAACTCTTACTCTGGCCTAATAGCTAAGGTCTTAGACGCATACTATGGCCTAATGGTTAAGGTCTTAACTCTCACTCTGGCCTAATAGCTAAGGTCTTAGACTCGCACTCTGGCCTAATAGCTAAGGTCTTAGACTCGTACTCTGGCCTAATGGTTAAGGTCTTAACTCTTACTCTGGCCTACTGGTTAAGGTCTTAACTCTTACTCTGGCCTAATAGCTAAGGTCTTAACTCTTACTCTGCCCTAATAGCTAAGGTCTTAGACTCGTACTCTGGCCTAATGGTTAAGGTCTTAACTCTTACTCTGGCCTAATAGCTAAGGTCTTAGACTCGTACTATGGCCTAATGGTTAAGGTCTTAACTCTTACTCTGGCCTAATATCTAAGGTTGCAACTCTTACTCTGGCCTAATAGCTAAGGTCTTAGACTTGTACTCTGGCCTAATGGTTAAGGTCTTAACTCTTACTCTGGCCTACTGGTTAAGGTCTTAACTCTTACTCTGGCCTAATAGCTAAGGTCTTAGACTCGTACTCTGGCCCAATGTTTAAGGTCTTAACTCTTACTCTGGCCTAATAGCTAAGGTCTTAACTCTTAATCTGGCCTAATAGCTAAGGTCTTAGACTCGTACTATGGCCTACAGGTTAAGGTCTTAACTCTTACTCTGGCCTAATAGCTAAGGTCTAGACTCGTACTCTGGCCTACTGGTTAAGGTCTTAACTCTTACTCTGGCCTAATAGCTAAGGTCTTAACTCTTACTCTGGCCTAATAGCTAAGGTCTTAGACTTGTACTATGGCCTAATGGTTAAGGTCTTAACTCTTACTCTGGCCTAATAGCAAAGGTCTTAGACTCGTAATCTGGCCTAATAGCTAAGGTCTTAACTATTACTCTGGCCTAATAGCTAAGGTCTTAGACTCGTACTATGGCCTACTGGTTAAGGTCTTAACTCTTACTCTGCCCTACTGGTTAAGGTCTTAGACTCGTACTCTGGCCTAATAGCTAAGGTCTTAGACTCGTACTCTGGCCTAATGGTTAAGGTCTTAACTCTTACTCTGGCCTAATAGCTAAGGTCTTAGACTCGTACTCTGGCCTACAGGTTAAGGTCTTAACTCTTACTCTGGTCCAATAGCTAAGGTCTTAACTCTTACTCTGGCCTAATAGCTAAGGTCTTAGACTCGTACTCTGGCCTACTGGTTAAGGTCTTAACTCTTACTCTGGCCTAATAGCTAAGGTCTTAGACTCGTACTCTGGCCTAATAGCTAAGGTCTTCGACTCGTACTCTGGCCTACTGGTTAAGGTCTTAACTCTTACTCTGGCCTAATAGCTAAGGTCTTAACTCTTACTCTGGCCTAATAGCTAAGGTCTTAGACTCGTACTCTGGCCTAATGGTTAAGGTCTTAGCTCTTACTCTGGCCTACTAGTTAAGGTCTTAACTCTTACTCTGGCCTAATAGATAAGGTCTTAACTCTTACTCTGGCCTAATAGCTAAGGTCTTAGACTTGTACTCTGGCCTACTGGTTAAGGTCTTAACTCTTACTCTGGCCTAATAGCTAAGGTCTAAGACTCCTACTCTGGCCTAATAGCTAAGGTCTTAACTCTGACTCTGGCCTAATAGCTAAGGTCTTAGACTCGTACTCTGGCCTAATAGCTAAGGTCTTAACTCTTTCTCTGGCCTAATAGCTAAGGTCTTAGACTCGTACTCTGGCCTAATGGTTAAGGTCTTAACTCTTACTCTGGCCTACTGGTTAAGTTCTTAACGCTTGCTCTGGCCTACTGGTTAAGGTCTTAACTCTTACACTGGCCTAATAGCAAAGGTCTTAGACTCATAATCTGGCCTAATAGCTAAGGTCTTAACTCTTACTCTGGCCTAATAGCTAAGGTCTTAGACTCGTACTATGGCCTACTGGTTAAGGTCTTAACTCTTACTCTGGCCTAATAGCTAAGGTCTTAACTCTTACTCCTGCCTAATAGCTAAGGTCTTAGACTCATACTCTGGCCTAATGGTTAAGGTCTTAACACTTACTCTGGCCTACTGGTTAAGGTCTTAACTCTTACTCTGGCCTACTGGTTAAGGTCTTAACTCTTACTCTGGCCTAATAGATAAGGTCTTAGACTCATACTCTGGCCTAATGGTTAAGGTCTTAACTCTTACTCTGGCCTAATAGCTAAGGTCTTAACTCTTACTCTGGCATAATAGATAAGGTCTTAGACTCATACTCTGGCCTAATGGTTAAGGTCTTAACTCTCACTCTGGCCTAATAGCTAAGGTCTTAACTCTTACTCTGGCCTAATAGCTAAGTGTAGGAGAGTGGCATCGACTGCATAGTTGCCCCCAACTTTTTGCTGATGTTTTGACTGTTTTTATGACTTTAGCCAGGCTGTGGCCCTGCTATCCAGGACCCCAGCCTATCTGCTTCCTCTGACAAACTATGTGGGTACCCTAGGTACCAACCAATTGGATGCTGGGCATGCCCTTCCAGTCCCTTGTAGATGGTACCCTAGGTACCCAGGGCATGGGTCCCCCAGTAGGCCTACCAGGGCTGCAGCACTTATTGTGCCACCCTGGGACAGCCACCCAAACTGACACCACCAGGCCACTACTGTAGCCTGGGTAAGGTGGTGCTAGCACCCCTTACAGGGACGTAGGTACCCTATGTTCCATACCATACAACACGTATACTCTCATAGGTCACCCCTATGGCAGGCCCTGGTAATCCTACAGGGCTGGGTGCTGAGGTATGTGTGAGGGGGGACCCCTACGTGAGTAGGACCTCTCTGCAACCTTCGTAAAATCGTTACTGGGTTGTTTGTAGTGTAGCCATACCATATACTCTTAACCGCATTATAAGTTATTGCGTCATCGCTGTAACTTGGGACTGGCTACACAGAACCATATCGTGTTTGGTGTCAAACATGAAGGAATCATACCCCCAGTCCAGCCATGGGCATGGGGGCACGATTCCCCCTTGCTAGGAGGGTGATATGGGAAAAGCGGTAGAATTTGGAAACCAATTTAAAAGTGCACATGTACCACAAAATGGCTACTGTTCGCCACCTACACGACTCTGGCTGGCTGTTGCTGGGGAAAACCCCAGCCTCGCCATCTGGACAATAGGGCTCCTGTGGCAGGGAGGTGCCAGCACCTCCCCAGACAGGATATGTGGATTGGAACAGGGTGGGTGCACCAAAAGTCCATTCAGAGTTGCACGTAGGCAGCTGCAGAGCCCCAATTCTGCATACACCGCCTGGAACCGGTTCAGGGGCATTCTGCCCCTCGCCCAGGCGGGAAACACACAAAGGGGAGTGGGTGTAGCCACCCTTTCCCGCCTCTACTCTGATTGGTAGGCTCTATTTGGACCATCCCCTAATCTTGGGGATATATGGGAATAACTTTGCCCTAGAGCCTTAGATTCGTACAGGACTTAACAGAACTGACCTTCGACGAGCTGCTGCCCAGCTGACTGAAGAAATCTCCCTTGGGATAAAGGAGTTATCCCCCTGCTTGGCAGGCACCTAAAAGACTACAAGATACCCGGTTGGGACTTCGTTGCTCTCACGACCTTCGACGCCTTCCAGCAACCTCGAGGTGGGTCTCCAGTGCATCCCAGCGTCCTGTGAGTGTGCCCAGCAAGTCTGAGCACCCTGGACCACGTGGGTGTCGAGATCCCCGCATACCCCGAGACACCGGCCACCTCTTGTCCAGCACACGACCCCGACCAGTGGGGAAGTTGTGCTTTGGCCCATTCTTGAGCCAACCTTCAAGCAGCATTTGTGCCGACTCTCAGCTCCCTGGCCCGCTCCGGTGGCCCGTGGGAGCCCTTTTACGCACTCCATTTTGCTGCCTTCCGCGGTCCCTTGTCCCTCGACTTGTGGGCCTTGACGGAGGACAAACTTCCTTTCTAAGAGTTCCCCTGGTTGCTCCAGGCCTGCTCTACGCTCCCTGCAAAGGAGAGCACCCTCAGACCTCGTGGGTCTGCACCAGCAGCTGCTTTGTTCATCTTGCGTGGGTTGCGGTTGCCAATGCTTAGTGGATCCAATCGGGACACTAACACCGCAGCGACCCTCAGCCGACGTGGGACAGTCGCCCTCCAGAAGCTGGCCTTCCTTGAAGCCTCCCGGAGCCCGTGACTGCAGAGACCAGCTGTACCTTCCACACCTGAAGCACCCGACATCCACGAGCTCCTTCCTGTGAGCTCCCTGGTCACTGTACTGTGACCCAGACTCTGTCCCCTCTGCTTTCAGGTTCATCTTTGTCTTTTCTTCAACTTCAATCTTCACGACTTCAGCGACACTCGCAGCTAGCAGCAGTTTGGACTACTTTCCCATAGGAAATCAGCCCGCGACCCGACACCAGAATCGACCTATGCACCCGGCTTCCCTGGGGCAGGTAACAGTGGTACTTCGGTACTCCAGTGGTGGTGGGCTCCCCAAAGCCTTAAGTCTCAAGTCTTAACTTTGTACTGTTGCTAGAAGTGTCCTTTAACTGTGAATATCCAACCGCGACATTCTCCATAGGCTATCATTGCGATCCCGATAGCAGCTCCTCGCACTGCACACGCCTCCCGTGGGTCCCCTTCCTCTTAACTGTGGGTGGATTCTTAAGGGGCCAGCGATCCTGAATGCCCTAGGCATTGCCTGTAGAATTGTCGTGGTTCTTATACCACTATTTTAGTATATGGTTTGGTCCCCCCCTGGGGCCCATTGATTTCTGTGCTATTTATTGTGTTTAGAAATGCTCGTTTGAATTGTAACTTTGCCACTAGCCACATAAAGTGACTGTGGGATTCTGTCTAGAATAAATACATATATTTTATATATATACCTGTGTGGGCTACTCTTTCATTTGGTTATTCAAGAGGTTATTATGGTAAAACAATAAGCTTAACACTCCTTCAAGACTTAGCCTGAAGGCTGCTCTCCACAGCTACCACTAGGATAGCTTTCTTTAAAGGTTGTCTTAAACCTACCATCAATAGGAGTCGAATTGGACTGGTGCAAGGTGTCCCTATACCTAGGAACAGCATATGCCAGGCCAACTTCTCACATTGGTGTGCAGCGGTTGGATTCAAGCTTGCCATTGTTTTACCAGATAACAAAGTGAATTTCTAAAGTGAAAGCCACTAGGTACCAAAGGTACATATAAGTTCAAGCTAGAATACAATAAGTTCTACTGAACTTAGAGTTGTGTGTAGAGGGTTTAGCACACCTTGACTACAACTCAAGAGAGGGTTCAGTAGGCCACACTTAGTGTAGGTAGATACATCACTACACTAAACATGTCTTCCAGTGGCACTAAGGCTATGGAAGGACCCCAGAGGGTCCCAGTAGATAAGTATGATAATTTCACCTTTGCTGAGCTCAGGGAAATGTGCACCCTTAGGAAACTGAAGACAGAAAGAGGTGCCAACACAAAACGTCTCAAAGAGATCCTGCTCATAGCAGACTTTATGGAGTCCATAGGATCCAGAGGGATGGACAACGTGGGTGGGCACCCCTCAGAAGAGGACACTCCCAGAGTGGAATCTGAAGAGGAACAGGAAGAGGATGAAAATCCTGACCTGGAAGACACAAACCACTCACAGCATGGAAGTGATGGCCCAAGAGGCACTCCTTCCACCTTTAAAAGGAGAGTGGTGGGTCCAAGAAGGGACAGATCCCCCTCAGTGGGATCCAACCATTCTAAGGGATCCAAAGGGTCCTCTGCCTCTTCTCGGAGAAGAGAATCCTCTCATGAGAGGAAATGCAGACTGATCAAATTTGAGCAGGCTAAGCTTGAGCTTAAAAGAGAACAGTTAGCATTGGACAGGGAAACCCTGGAGCTTCAGAAAGCTTCAAGAAAGTGGGGTCTAGAGATCCCTGGTGGCAGTAAGGAAACCCCTAGAGTTAGAGAGAAAGTCCCTGACAATAGGAACCTCCACAAGATTGTGCCCCCCTATCAGAATGGGGATGATATCCACAAATGGATATCTGCTCTTGAAAGGGCCTGTAGAGTACAGAGGGTCCCAGTAGAGCAGTGGGCAGCAATCCTGTGGCTCTCCTTTTCAGATAAAGGAAGAGACAAGCTCCTCTCTGTAAGAGAAGAGGATGCTGATGATTATTATATCCTGAAAGATGCTTTAATAGATGGGTTTGGCTTAACCACTGATCAGTACAGACTTAAGTTCAGAGACACCCAGAAAGCACAAAATCAGGATTGGGTAGACTTTGTGGATTGTGCAACCAAGGCACTGGAAGGTTGGTTAACTGGCAGCAAAGTAGATGATTATACAGGATTATACAATCTCATAATGAGGGAGCAGATCCTTAACAATTGTCAGAACCAGCTCTTACATCAGCACCTGGTGGACTCTGATCTGACCTCTCCCCAAGAATTGGGAAAGAAGGCAGACAAATGGGTCAGAACCAGGATTAAGCAAAAGGTCCAGCCCTTGGGAGGTGCAACTAAAAAAGAAGATGCCAAAAACTCTGACAAGGGTGGGGAAAAGGGAAAAGACCAGCAGTCTTCAACAGGCCCCCAAAAAGCAGCTTCTGAGACTACCAAGAAAAACAAATCCAAACAACCAAGGAAGCCATGGTGTAAGTACTGTAAACAGACTACCCATTGGACTTCAGACTGTAATAAGGCCAAAGACTCCACAAGCACCACACCAGCCCCTAAGGCTCCTGTTCCCCCTAGTACAGTTACAGGTGTTGGTGCACAGAACAAGGGCATAGTAGGGTTGACCCTGGGATCTGGAGAGGACTCTGGCCTAGTCAGAACTCCTACTCAGGCTGTGCTAGTTTGTGATGGGGACTTGTCCCTGTTTGTGAGCCCCAGTGGTCTGGGCAAATACAGACATATGTTTTCTCTGACTCCTAGTCAGACCACCTGGTGCACTCACGAAGTGGACACTGGGGACAGTCTGCCTGTCAAGAATAAGATCTACAGGCAACCTGACCATGTCAGGGACTGCATACGGACTGAAGTCCAAAAGATGTTGGAGTTGGGAGTAATTGAGCCCTCAGATAGCCCTTGGGCTAGCCCAGTAGTCCTAGTACCAAAACCTCACACCCAGGGTGGTAAGAGAGAGATGAGGTTTTGTGTAGACTACAGGGGTCTCAATGCAGTCACTAAGACTGATGCTCATCCAATTCCCAGAGCAGATGAGCTCATAGATAGGTTGGCCTCAGCCAAATATCTGAGCACATTTGATCTGACAGCTGGCTACTGGCAGATAAGGTTAGCTGAGTCTGCAAAAGCCAAAACTGCATTTTCTACCCCTAGTGGGCATTATCAATTTATTGTGATGCCCTTTGGTTTGAAAAATGCGCCTGCCACTTTTCAAAGGTTGGTGAACCAAGTCCTCTCAGGCCTGGAAGACTTTAGTGCAGCATATCTGGATGATATTGCTGTCTTTAGCTCCACCTGGGAAGATCACCTGATCCACCTGAGGGAAGTTTTAGAAGCCCTGCAGAAGGCTGGGCTCACTATCAAGGCTACTAAGTGCCAGATAGGGCAGAGTCAGGTTGTATACCTGGGACACCTTGTAGGAGGAGGCCAGGTTCAACCTTTACAGAGCAAAATCCAGACCATCATGGACTGGGTTGCTCCAACCACCCAGACTCAGGTTCGAGCTTTCTTGGGCCTGACTGGTTATTATAGGAGATTTGTGAAAGGATATGGATCCATAGTGACCCCCTTGAATGATCTCACCTCCAAGAGGATGCCCAAAAAGGTTCAGTGGACTGTCAGCTGTCAGAAAGCTTTTGATGACCTTAAACAGGCAATGTGCTCTGCTCCAGTGCTCCAAAGCCCCAACTACTCCAAAGAATTCATAGTTCAAACTGATGCTTCAGAGGTGGGGGTAGGTGCTGTGTTATCACAACTGAATGAGGAGGGCCAGGATCAACCAGTAGCTTTCATTAGCAGAAGGTTGACCCCCAGAGAGAAACGTTGGTCAGCCATAGAGAGGGAGGCCTTTGCTGTGGTCTGGGCCCTGAAGAAGCTGAGGCCATACTTGTTTGGTACTCACTTCATTGTTCAGACAGACCATAAGCCCCTCCTATGGCTAAAACAGATGAAGGGTGAAAACCCCAAACTACTCAGGTGGTCCATTTCCCTACAGGGGATGGACTATACAGTGGAACATAGACCTGGGAGCAACCATGCCAATGCAGATGGCCTCTCCAGATATTTCCACTTAGAACATGAAGACTCAACTGGTCAAGGTTAGTTTAATGTCCCTGCGTTTGGGGGGGGGTTGTGTAGGAGAGTGGCATCGACTGCATAGTTGCCCCCAACTTTTTGCTGATGTTTTGACTGTTTTTATGACTTTAGCCAGGCTGTGGCCCTGCTATCCAGGACCCCAGCCTATCTGCTTCCTCTGACAAACTATGTGGGTACCCTAGGTACCAACCAATTGGATGCTGGGCATGCCCTTCCAGTCCCTTGTAGATGGTACCCTAGGTACCCAGGGCATGGGTCCCCCAGTAGGCCTACCAGGGCTGCAGCACTTATTGTGCCACCCTGGGACAGCCACCCAAACTGACACCACCAGGCCACTACTGTAGCCTGGGTAAGGTGGTGCTAGCACCCCTTACAGGGACGTAGGTACCCTATGTTCCATACCATACAACACGTATACTCTCATAGGTCACCCCTATGGCAGGCCCTGGTAATCCTACAGGGCTGGGTGCTGAGGTATGTGTGAGGGGGGACCCCTACGTGAGTAGGACCTCTCTGCAACCTTCGTAAAATCGTTACTGGGTTGTTTGTAGTGTAGCCATACCATATACTCTTAACCGCATTATAAGTTATTGCGTCATCGCTGTAACTTGGGACTGGCTACACAGAACCATATCGTGTTTGGTGTCAAACATGAAGGAATCATACCCCCAGTCCAGCCATGGGCATGGGGGCACGATTCCCCCTTGCTAGGAGGGTGATATGGGAAAAGCGGTAGAATTTGGAAACCAATTTAAAAGTGCACATGTACCACAAAATGGCTACTGTTCGCCACCTACACGACTCTGGCTGGCTGTTGCTGGGGAAAACCCCAGCCTCGCCATCTGGACAATAGGGCTCCTGTGGCAGGGAGGTGCCAGCACCTCCCCAGACAGGATATGTGGATTGGAACAGGGTGGGTGCACCAAAAGTCCATTCAGAGTTGCACGTAGGCAGCTGCAGAGCCCCAATTCTGCATACACCGCCTGGAACCGGTTCAGGGGCATTCTGCCCCTCGCCCAGGCGGGAAACACACAAAGGGGAGTGGGTGTAGCCACCCTTTCCCGCCTCTACTCTGATTGGTAGGCTCTATTTGGACCATCCCCTAATCTTGGGGATATATGGGAATAACTTTGCCCTAGAGCCTTAGATTCGTACAGGACTTAACAGAACTGACCTTCGACGAGCTGCTGCCCAGCTGACTGAAGAAATCTCCCTTGGGATAAAGGAGTTATCCCCCTGCTTGGCAGGCACCTAAAAGACTACAAGATACCCGGTTGGGACTTCGTTGCTCTCACGACCTTCGACGCCTTCCAGCAACCTCGAGGTGGGTCTCCAGTGCATCCCAGCGTCCTGTGAGTGTGCCCAGCAAGTCTGAGCACCCTGGACCACGTGGGTGTCGAGATCCCCGCATACCCCGAGACACCGGCCACCTCTTGTCCAGCACACGACCCCGACCAGTGGGGAAGTTGTGCTTTGGCCCATTCTTGAGCCAACCTTCAAGCAGCATTTGTGCCGACTCTCAGCTCCCTGGCCCGCTCCGGTGGCCCGTGGGAGCCCTTTTACGCACTCCATTTTGCTGCCTTCCGCGGTCCCTTGTCCCTCGACTTGTGGGCCTTGACGGAGGACAAACTTCCTTTCTAAGAGTTCCCCTGGTTGCTCCAGGCCTGCTCTACGCTCCCTGCAAAGGAGAGCACCCTCAGACCTCGTGGGTCTGCACCAGCAGCTGCTTTGTTCATCTTGCGTGGGTTGCGGTTGCCAATGCTTAGTGGATCCAATCGGGACACTAACACCGCAGCGACCCTCAGCCGACGTGGGACAGTCGCCCTCCAGAAGCTGGCCTTCCTTGAAGCCTCCCGGAGCCCGTGACTGCAGAGACCAGCTGTACCTTCCACACCTGAAGCACCCGACATCCACGAGCTCCTTCCTGTGAGCTCCCTGGTCACTGTACTGTGACCCAGACTCTGTCCCCTCTGCTTTCAGGTTCATCTTTGTCTTTTCTTCAACTTCAATCTTCACGACTTCAGCGACACTCGCAGCTAGCAGCAGTTTGGACTACTTTCCCATAGGAAATCAGCCCGCGACCCGACACCAGAATCGACCTATGCACCCGGCTTCCCTGGGGCAGGTAACAGTGGTACTTCGGTACTCCAGTGGTGGTGGGCTCCCCAAAGCCTTAAGTCTCAAGTCTTAACTTTGTACTGTTGCTAGAAGTGTCCTTTAACTGTGAATATCCAACCGCGACATTCTCCATAGGCTATCATTGCGATCCCGATAGCAGCTCCTCGCACTGCACACGCCTCCCGTGGGTCCCCTTCCTCTTAACTGTGGGTGGATTCTTAAGGGGCCAGCGATCCTGAATGCCCTAGGCATTGCCTGTAGAATTGTCGTGGTTCTTATACCACTATTTTAGTATATGGTTTGGTCCCCCCCTGGGGCCCATTGATTTCTGTGCTATTTATTGTGTTTAGAAATGCTCGTTTGAATTGTAACTTTGCCACTAGCCACATAAAGTGACTGTGGGATTCTGTCTAGAATAAATACATATATTTTATATATATACCTGTGTGGGCTACTCTTTCATTTGGTTATTCAAGAGGTTATTATGGTAAAACAATAAGCTTAACACTCCTTCAAGACTTAGCCTGAAGGCTGCTCTCCACAGCTACCACTAGGATAGCTTTCTTTAAAGGTTGTCTTAAACCTACCATCAATAGGAGTCGAATTGGACTGGTGCAAGGTGTCCCTATACCTAGGAACAGCATATGCCAGGCCAACTTCTCACACTAAGGTCTTAGACTCGTACTCCGGCCTAATGGTTAAGGTCTTAACTCTTACTCTGGCCTAATAGCTAAGGTCTTAGACTCGTACTCTGGCCTAATAGCTAAGGTCTTAGACTCGTCCTCTGGCCTAATGGTTAAGGTCTTAACTCTTACTCTGGCCTAATAGCTAAGATCTTAGACTGGTACTCTGGTCTAATGGTTAAGGTCTTAACTCTTACTCTGGCCTAATAGCTAAGGTCTTAACTCTTACTCTGGCCTACTGCTTTAAGGTCTTAACTCTTACTCTGGCCTAATAGCTAAGGTCTTAGACTCGTACTCTGGCCTAATAGCTAAGGTCTTAGACTCGTACTATGGCCTACAGGTTAAGGTCTTAACTCTTACTCTGGCCTAATAGCTAAGGTCTTAACTCTTACTCTGGCCTAATAGCTAAGGTCTTAACTCTTACTCTGGCCTAATAGCTAAGGTCCTAGACTCGTACTCTGGCCTAATGGTTAAGGTCTTAACTCTTACTCTGGCCTACTGGTTAAGGTCTTAACTCTTACTCTGGCCTAATGGTTAAGGTCTTAGACTCTTACTCTGGCCTACTGGTTAAGGTCTTAGACTCTTACTCTGTCCTACTGGTTAAGGTCTTAACTCTTACTCTGGCCTAATAGCTAAGGTCTTAGACTCGTACTCTGGCCTAATAGTGAAGGTCTTAGACTCGTACTCTGGCCTAATGGTTAAGGTCTTAACTCTTACTCTGGCCTAATAGCTAAGGTCTTAACTCTTACTCTGGCCTAATAGCTAAGGTCTTAACTCTTACTCTGGCCTACTGGTTAAGGTCTTAACTCTTACTTTGGCCTAATAGCTAAGGTCTTAACTCTTACTCTGGCCTAATAGCTAATGTCTTAACTCATAGTCTGGCCTAATAGCTAAGGTCTTAGACTCGTACTCTGGCCTAATGGTTACGGTCTTAACTCTTACTCTGGCCTACTGGTTAAGGTCTTAGACTATTACTCTGTCCTACTGGTTAAGGTCTTAACTCTTACTCTGGCCTAATAGCTAAGGTCTTAGACTCGTACTCTGGCGTAATAGCTAAGGTCTTAGACTCGTACTCTGGCCTAATGGTTAAGGTCTTAACTCTTACTCTGGCCTAATAGCTAAGGTCTTAGACTGGTACTCTGGCCTAATAGCTAAGGTCTTAACTCTTACTCTGGCCTACTGGTTAAGGTCTTAACTCTTACTCTGGCCTAATAGCTAAGGTCTTAGACTCATACTCTGGCCTACTGGTTAAGGTCTTAACTCTTACTCTGGCCTACTGGTTAAGGTCTTAACTCTTACTCTGGCCTAATAGCTAAGATCTTAAGCTCGTACTCTGGCCTACAGGTTAAGGTCTTAGACTCTTACTCTGGCCTACTGGTTAAGGGCTTAACTCTTACTCTGGCCTACTGGTTAAGGTCTTAGACTCTTACTCTGGCCTACTGGTTAAGGTCTTAACTCTTACTCTGGCCTAATAGCTAAGGTCTTAGACTCGTACTCTGGCCTACAGGTTAAGGTCTTAACTCTTACTCCGGCCTAATAGCTAAGGTCTTAGACTCGTACTCTGGCCTAATAGCTAAGGTCTTAACTCTTACTCTGGCCTAATAGCTAAGGTCTTAGACTCGTACTCTGGCCTAATGGTTAAGGTCTTAACTCTTACTCTGGCCTACTGGTTAAGTTCTTAACGCTTGCTCTGGCCTACTGGTTAAGGTCTTAACTCTTACACTGGCCTAATAGCAAAGGTCTTAGACTCATAATCTGGCCTAATAGCTAAGGTCTTAACTCTTACTCTGGCCTAATAGCTAAGGTCTTAGACTCGTACTATGGCCTACTGGTTAAGGTCTTAACTCTTACTCTGGCCTAATAGCTAAGGTCTTAACTCTTACTCCTGCCTAATAGCTAAGGTCTTAGACTCATACTCTGGCCTAATGGTTAAGGTCTTAACACTTACTCTGGCCTACTGGTTAAGGTCTTAACTCTTACTCTGGCCTACTGGTTAAGGTCTTAACTCTTACTCTGGCCTAATAGCTAAGGTCTTAACTCTTACTCTGGCATAATAGATAAGGTCTTAGACTCATACTCTGGCCTAATGGTTAAGGTCTTAACTCTCACTCTGGCCTAATAGCTAAGGTCTTAACTCTTACTCTGGCCTAATAGCTAAGGTCTTAGACTCGTACTCCGGCCTAATGGTTAAGGTCTTAACTCTTACTCTGGCCTAATAGCTACGGTCTTAGACTCGTACTCTGGCCTAATAGCTAAGGTCTTAGACTCGTCCTCTGGCCTAATGGTTAAGGTCTTAACTCTTACTCTGGCCTAATAGCTAAGATCTTAGACTGGTACTCTGGTCTAATGGTTAAGGTCTTAACTCTTACTCTGGCCTAATAGCTAAGGTCTTAACTCTTACTCTGGCCTACTGCTTTAAGGTCTTAACTCTTACTCTGGCCTAATAGCTAAGGTCTTAGACTCGTACTCTGGCCTAATAGCTAAGGTCTTAGACTCGTACTATGGCCTACAGGTTAAGGTCTTAACTCTTACTCTGGCCTAATAGCTAAGGTCTTAACTCTTACTCTGGCCTAATAGCTAAGGTCTTAACTCTTACTCTGGCCTAATAGCTAAGGTCCTAGACTCGTACTCTGGCCTAATGGTTAAGGTCTTAACTCTTACTCTGGCCTACTGGTTAAGGTCTTAACTCTTACTCTGGCCTAATGGTTAAGGTCTTAGACTCTTACTCTGGCCTACTGGTTAAGGTCTTAGACTCTTACTCTGTCCTACTGGTTAAGGTCTTAACTCTTACTCTGGCCTAATAGCTAAGGTCTTAGACTCGTACTCTGGCCTAATAGTGAAGGTCTTAGACTCGTACTCTGGCCTAATGGTTAAGGTCTTAACTCTTACTCTGGCCTAATAGCTAAGGTCTTAACTCTTACTCTGGCCTAATAGCTAAGGTCTTAACTCTTACTCTGGCCTACTGGTTAAGGTCTTAACTCTTACTTTGGCCTAATAGCTAAGGTCTTAACTCTTACTCTGGCCTAATAGCTAATGTCTTAACTCATACTCTGGCCTAATAGCTAAGGTCTTAGACTCGTACTCTGGCCTAATGGTTACGGTCTTAACTCTTACTCTGGCCTACTGGTTAAGGTCTTAGACTATTACTCTGTCCTACTGGTTAAGGTCTTAACTCTTACTCTGGCCTAATAGCTAAGGTCTTAGACTCGTACTCTGGCGTAATAGCTAAGGTCTTAGACTCGTACTCTGGCCTAATGGTTAAGGTCTTAACTCTTACTCTGGCCTAATAGCTAAGGTCTTAGACTGGTACTCTGGCCTAATAGCTAAGGTCTTAACTCTTACTCTGGCCTACTGGTTAAGGTCTTAACTCTTACTCTGGCCTAATAGCTAAGGTCTTAGACTCATACTCTGGCCTACTGGTTAAGGTCTTAACTCTTACTCTGGCCTACTGGTTAAGGTCTTAACTCTTACTCTGGCCTAATAGCTAAGATCTTAACCTCGTACTCTGGCCTACAGGTTAAGGTCTTAGACTCTTACTCTGGCCTACTGGTTAAGGGCTTAACTCTTACTCTGGCCTACTGGTTAAGGTCTTAGACTCTTACTCTGGCCTACTGGTTAAGGTCTTAACTCTTACTCTGGCCTAATAGCTAAGGTCTTAGACTCGTACTCTGGCCTACAGGTTAAGGTCTTAACTCTTACTCCGGCCTAATAGCTAAGGTCTTAGACTCGTACTCTGGCCTAATAGTTAAGGTCTTAACACTTACTCTGGCCTAATAGCTAAGGTCTTAGACTCGTACTCTGGCCTAATGGTTAAGGTCTTAACTCTTACTCTGGCCTAATAGCTAAGGTCTTAACTCTTACTCTGGCCTAATAGCTAAGGTCTTAGACTCGTACTCTGGCCTAATGGTTAAGGTCTTAACTCTTACTCTGGCCTAATAGCTAAGGTCTTACACTCGTACTATGGCCTACTGGTTAAGGTCTTAACTCTTACTCCAGCCTAATAGCTAAGGTCTTAGACTCGTACTCTGGCCTAATAGTTAAGGTCTTAACTCTTTCTCTGGCCTAATAGCTAAGGTCTTAGACTCGTACTCTAGCCTAATGGTTAAGGTCTTAACTCTTACTCTGGCCTAATAGTTAAGGTCTTAACTCTTACTCTGGCCTAATAGCTAAGGTCTTAGACTCATACTCTGGCCTAATGGTTAAGGTCTTAACTCTTACTCTGGCCTAATAGCTAAGGTCTTAACTCTTACTCTGGCCTAATAGCTAAGGTGTTAGACTCGTACTCTGGCCTAATGGTTAAGGTCTTAACTCTTACTCTGGCCTAATAGCTAAGGTCTTAGACTCGTACTCTGGCCTAATAGCTAAGGTCTTAACTATTACGCTGGCCTAATAGCTAAGGTCTTAACTCTAACTCTGTCCTAATAGCTAAGGTCTTAGACTCGTACTCTGGCCTACTAGTTAAGGTCTTAACTCTTACTCTGGCCCAATAGCTAAGGTCTTAGACTCGTACTCTGGCCTAATGGTTAAGGTCTTAACTCTTACTCTGGCCTAATAGCTAAGGTATTAACTCTTACTCTGGCCTCATAGCTAAGGTCTTAGACTTGTACTCTGGCCTAATGGTTAAGGTCTTAACTCTTACTCTGGCCTACTGGTTAAGGTCCTAACTCTTACTCTGGCCTAATGGTTAAGGTCTTAGACTCTTACTCTGGCCTACTGGTTAAGGTCTTAGACTCTTACTCTGGCCTAATAGCTAAGGTCTTAGACTCGTACTATGGCCTAGAGGTTAAGGTCTTAACTCTTACTCAAGCCTAAGAGCTAAGGTCTTAACTCTTACTCTGGCCTAATAGCTAAGGTCTTAGACTCGTACTATGGCCTACTGGTTAAGGTCTTATCTCTTACACCGGCCTAATTGCTAAGGTCTTAACTCTTACTCTGGCCTAATGGTCAAGGTCTTAACTCTTACTCTGGCCTAATAGCTAAGTTCTTAGACTCGTACTATGGCCTACAGGTTAAGGTCTTCGCTCTTACTATGGCCTAATAGCTAAGGTCTTAACTCTTACTCTGGCCTAATAGCTAAGGTCATAGACTCGTACTCTGGCCTAATGGTTAAGGTCTTAACTCTTACTCTGGCCTAATAGCTAGGGTCTTAACTCTTACTCTGGCCTAATAGCTAAGGTCTTAGACTCGTACTCTGGCATAATGGTTAAGGTCTTAACTCTTACTATGGCATCATAGCTAAGGTATTAACTCTTACTCTGGCATCATAGCTAAGGTCTTAGACTCGTACTCTGGCCTAATGGTTAAGGTCTTAACTCTTACTCTGGCCTACTGGTTAAGGTCTTAACTCTTACTCTGGCCTAATGGTAAAGGTCTTAGACTCCTACTCTGGCCTACTGGTTAAGGTCTTAGACTCTTACTCTGGCCTAATAGCTAAGGTCTTAACTCTTACTCTGGCCTAATAGCTAAGGTCTTAGACTCGTACTATGGCCTACAGGTTAAGGTCTTAACTCTTACACTCGCCTACAGGTTAGGGTCTTAACTCTTACTCTGGCCTACAGGTTAAGGTCTTAACTCTTACTCTGGCCTAATAGCTAAGGTCTTAGACTCGTACTCTGGCCTACAGGTTAAGGTCTTAAATCTTACTCTGGCCTAATAGCTAAGGTCTTAACTCTTACTCTGGCCTAATAGCTAAGGTCATAGACTCGTACTCTGGCCTAATGGTTAAGGTCTTAACTCTTACTCTGGCCTAATAGCTAAGGTCTTAACTCTTACTCTGGCCTAATAGCTAAGGTCTTAGACTCGTACTCTGGCCTAATGGTTAAGGTCTTAACTCTTACTCTGGCCTAATAGCTAAGGTATTAACTCTTACTCTGGCATGATAGCTAAGGTCTTAGACTCGTAGTCTAGCCTAATGGTTAAGGTCTTAACTCTTACTCCTGCCTAATAGCTAAGGTCTTAGACTCATACTCTGGCCTAATGGTTAAGGTCTTAACTCTTACTCTGGCCTAATAGCTAATGTCTTAACTCTTACTCTGGCCTAATAGCAAAGGTCTTAGACTCGTAATCTGGCCTAATAGCTAAGGTATTAACTCTTACTCTGGCCTAATAGCTAAGGTCTTAACTCTTACTCTGGCCTAATAGCTAAGGTCTTAACTCTTACTCTGGCCTAATAGCAAAGGTGTTAGACTCGTAATCTGGCCTAATAGCTAAGGTCTTAACTCTTACTCTGGCCTAATAGCTAAGGTCTTAGACTCGTGCTATGGCCTACTGGTTAAGGTCTTAACTCTTACTCTGGCCTACTGGTTAAGGTCTTAACTCTTACTCTGGCCTACTGGTTAAGGTCTTAACTCTTACTCTGGCCTAATAGCTAAGGTCTTAACTCTTTCTCTGGCCTAATAGATAAGGTCTTAGACTCGTACTCTAGCCTAATGGTTAAGGTCTTAACTCTTACTCTGGCCTAATAGCTAAGGTCTTAACTCTTACTCTGGCCTAATAGGTAAGGTCTTAGACTCGTACTCCGGCCTAATGGTTAAGGTCTTAACTCATACTCTGGCCTAATAGCTAAGGTCTTAGACTCGTACTCTGGCCTAATAGCTAAGGTCTTAGACTAGTACTCTGGCCTAATGGTTAAGGTCTTAACTCTTACTCTGGCCTAATAGCTAAGGTCTTAGACTCGTACTCTGGCCTAATGGTTAAGGTCTTAACTTTTACTCTGGCCTAATAGCTAAGGTCTTAACTCTTACTCTGGCCTGATAGCTAAGGTCTTAGACTCGTACTCTGGCCTAATAGCTAAGGTCTTAGACTTGTACTCTAGTCTAATGGTTAAGGTCTTAACTCTTACTCTGGCCTAATAGCTAAGGTCTTAACTCTTACTCTGGCATACTGGTTAAGGTCTTAACTCTTACTCTGGCCTAATAGCTAAGGTCTTAGACTCGTACTCTGGCCTAATAGCTAAGGTCTTAACTCTTACTCTGGCCTAATAGCTAAGGTCTTAGACTCGTACTCTAGCCTACTGGTTATGGTCTTAACTCTTACTCTGGCCCACTGGTTAAGGTCTTAACTCTTACTCTGGCCTAATAGCTAAGGTCTTAACTCTTACTCTGGCCTAATAGCTAAGGTCTTAGACCCGTACTCTGGCCTAATGGTTAAGGTCTTAACTCTTACTTTGGCCTAATAGCTAATGTCTTAGACTCGTACTATGGCCTAATGGTTAAGGTCTTAACTCTCACTCTGGCCTAATAGCTAAGGTCTTAGACTCGCACTCTGGCCTAATAGCTAAGGTCTTAGACTCGTACTCTGGCCTAATGGTTAAGGTCTTAACTCTTACTCTGGCCTAATGGTTAAGGTCTTAGACTCGTACTTTAGCCTACTGGTTAAGGTCTTAACTCTTACTCTGGCCTACTGGTTAAGGTCTTAACTCTTACTCTGGCCTAATAGCTAAGGTCTTAGACTCGTACTATAGCCTAATGGTTAAGGTCTTAACTCTTACTCTGGCCTAATAGCTAAGGTCTTAGACTCGCACTCTGGCCTAATATCCATGGTCGCAACTCTTACTCTGGCCTAATAGCTAAGGTCTTAGACTTGTACTCTGGCCTAATGGTTAAGGTCTTAACTCTTACTCTGGCCTACTGGTTAAGGTCTTAACTCTTACTCTGGCCTAATAGCTAAGGTCTTAGACTCGTACACTGGCCCAATGTTTAAGGTCTTAACTCTTACTCTGGCCTACTGGTTAAGGTCTTAACTCTTACTCTGGCCTAATAGCAAAGGTCTTAGACTCGTAATCTGGCCTAATAGCTAAGGTCTTAACTATTACTCTGGCCTAATAGCTAAGGTCTTAGACTCGTACTATGGCCTACTGGTTAAGGTCTTAACTCTTACTCTGCCCTACTGGTTAAGGTCTTAGACTCGTACTCTGGCCTAATAGCTAAGGTCTTAGACTCGTACTCTGGCCTAATGGTTAAGGTCTTAACTCTTACTCTGGCCTAATAGCTAAGGTCTTAGACTCGTACTCTGGCCTACAGGTTAAGGTCTTAACTCTTACTCTGGTCCAATAGCTAAGGTCTTAACTCTTACTCTGGCCTAATAGCTAAGGTCTTAGACTCGTACTCTGGCCTACTGGTTAAGGTCTTAACTCTTACTCTGGCCTAATAGCTAAGGTCTTAGACTCGTACTCTGGCCTAATAGCTAAGGTCTTCGACTCGTACTCTGGCCTACTGGTTAAGGTCTTAACTCTTACTCTGGCCTAATAGCTAAGGTCTTAACTCTTACTCTGGCCTAATAGCTAAGGTCTTAGACTCGTACTCTGGCCTAATGGTTAAGGTCTTAGCTCTTACTCTGGCCTACTAGTTAGGTCTTAACTCTTACTCTGGCCTAATAGATAAGGTCTTAACTCTTACTCTGGCCTAATAGCTAAGGTCTTAGACTCGTACTCTGGCCTACTGGTTAAGGTCTTAACTCTTACTCTGGCCTAATAGCTAAGGTCTAAGACTCCTACTCTGGCCTAATAGCTAAGGTCTTAACTCTGACTCTGGCCTAATAGCTAAGGTCTTAGACTCGTACTCTGGCCTAATAGCTAAGGTCTTAACTCTTACTCTGGCCTAATAGCTAAGGTCTTAGACTCGTACTCTGGCCTAATGGTTATGGTCTTAACTCTTACTCTGGCCTACTGGTTAAGTTCTTAACGCTTGCTCTGGCCTACTGGTTAAGGTCTTAACTCTTACACTGGCCTAATAGCAAAGGTCTTAGACTCATAATCTGGCCTAATAGCTAAGGTCTTAACTCTTACTCTGGCCTAATAGCTAAGGTCTTAGACTCGTACTATGGCCTACTGGTTAAGGTCTTAACTCTTACTCTGGCCTAATAGCTAAGGTCTTAACTCTTACTCCTGCCTAATAGCTAAGGTCTTAGACTCATACTCTGGCCTAATGGTTAAGGTCTTAACACTTACTCTGGCCTACTGGTTAAGGTCTTAACTCTTACTCTGGCCTACTGGTTAAGGTCTTAACTCTTACTCTGGCCTAATAGCTAAGGTCTTAACTCTTACTCTGGCATAATAGATAAGGTCTTAGACTCATACTCTGGCCTAATGGTTAAGGTCTTAACTCTCACTCTGGCCTAATAGCTAAGGTCTTAACTCTTACTCTGGCCTAATAGCTAAGGTCTTAGACTCGTACTCCGGCCTAATGGTTAAGGTCTTAACTCTTACTCTGGCCTAATAGCTAAGGTCTTAGACTCGTACTCTGGCCTAATAGCTAAGGTCTTAGACTCGTACTCTGGCCTAATGGTTAAGGTCTTAACTCTTACTCTGGCCTAATAGCTAAGATCTTAGACTGGTACTCTGGTCTAATGGTTAAGGTCTTAACTCTTACTCTGGCCTAATAGCTAAGGTCTTAACTCTTACTCTGGCCTACTGCTTTAAGGTCTTAACTCTTACTCTGGCCTAATAGCTAAGGTCTTAGACTCGTACTCTGGCCTAATAGCTAAGGTCTTAGACTCGTACTATGGCCTACAGGTTAAGGTCTTAACTCTTACTCTGGCCTAATAGCTAAGGTCTTAACTCTTACTCTGGCCTAATAGCTAAGGTCTTAACTCTTACTCTGGCCTAATAGCTAAGGTCCTAGACTCGTACTCTGGCCTAATGGTTAAGGTCTTAACTCTTACTCTGGCCTACTGGTTAAGGTCTTAACTCTTACTCTGGCCTAATGGTTAAGGTCTTAGACTCTTACTCTGGCCTACTGGTTAAGGTCTTAGACTCTTACTCTGGCCTAATAGCTAAGGTCTTAACTCTTACTCTGGCCTAATAGCTAAGGTCTTAACTCTTACTCTGGCCTAATAGCTAAGGTCTTAGACTTGTACTATGGCCTAATGGTTAAGGTCTTAACTCTTACTCTGGCCTAATAGCAAAGGTCTTAGACTCGTAATCTGGCCTAATAGCTAAGGTCTTAACTATTACTCTGGCCTAATAGCTAAGGTCTTAGACTCGTACTATGGCCTACTTGTTAAGGTCTTAACTCTTACTCTGGCCTAATAGCTAAGGTCTTAACTCTTACTCCTGCCTAATTGCTAAGGTCTTAGACTCGTACTCTGGCCTAATGGTTAAGGTCTTAACTCTTACTCTGCCCTACTGGTTAAGGTCTTAGACTCGTACTCTGGCCTAATAGCTAAGGTCTTAGACTCGTACTCTGGCCTAATGGTCAAGGTCTTAACTCTTACTCTGGCCTAGTAGGTAAGGTCTTAGACTCGTACTCTGGCCTAATAGCTAAGGTCTTAGACTCGTACTCTGGCCTAATGGTTAAGGTCTTAACTCTTACTCTGGCCTAATAGCTAAGGTCTTAGACTCGTACTCTGGCCTACAGGTTAAGGTCTTAACTCTTACTCTGGTCCAATAGCTAAGGTCTTAACTCTTACTCTGGCCTAATAGCTAAGGTCTTAGACTCGTACTCTGGCCTACTGGTTAAGGTCTTAACTCTTACTCTGGCCTAATAGCTAAGGTCTTAGACTCGTACTCTGGCCTAATAGCTAAGGTCTTCGACTCGTACTCTGGCCTACTGGTTAAGGTCTTAACTCTTACTCTGGCCTAATAGCTAAGGTCTTAACTCTCACTCTGGCCTAATAGCTAAGGTCTTAGACTCGCACTCTGGCCTAATAGCTAAGGTCTTAGACTCGTACTCTGGCCTAATGGTTAAGGTCTTAACTCTTACTCTGGCCTAATGGTTAAGGTCTTAGACTCGTACTCTAGCCTACTGGTTAAGGTCTTAACTCTTACTCTGGCCTACTGGTTAAGGTCTTAACTCTTACTCTGGCCTAATAGCTAAGGTCTTAACTCTTACTCTGCCCTAATAGCTAAGGTCTTAGACTCGTACTCTGGCCTAATGGTTAAGGTCTTAACTCTTACTCTGGCCTAATAGCTAAGGTCTTAGACTCGTACTATGGCCTAATGGTTAAGGTCTTAACTCTTACTCTGGCCTAATATCTAAGGTTGCAACTCTTACTCTGGCCTAATAGCTAAGGTCTTAGACTTGTACTCTGGCCTAATGGTTAAGGTCTTAACTCTTACTCTGGCCTACTGGTTAAGGTCTTAACTCTTACTCTGGCCTAATAGCTAAGGTCTTAGACTCGTACTCTGGCCCAATGTTTAAGGTCTTAACTCTTACTCTGGCCTAATAGCTAAGGTCTTAACTCTTAATCTGGCCTAATAGCTAAGGTCTTAGACTCGTACTATGGCCTACAGGTTAAGGTCTTAACTCTTACTCTGGCCTAATAGCTAAGGTCTTAGACTCGTACTCTGGCCTACTGGTTAAGGTCTTAACTCTTACTCTGGCCTAATAGCTAAGGTCTTAACTCTTACTCTGGCCTAATAGCTAAGGTCTTAACTCTTACTCTGGCCTAATAGCTAAGGTCTTAGACTTGTACTATGGCCTAATGGTTAAGGTCTTAACTCTTACTCTGGCCTAATAGCAAAGGTCTTAGACTCGTAATCTGGCCTAATAGCTAAGGTCTTAACTATTACTCTGGCCTAATAGCTAAGGTCTTAGACTCGTACTATGGCCTACTGGTTAAGGTCTTAACTCTTACTCTGCCCTACTGGTTAAGGTCTTAGACTCGTACTCTGGCCTAATAGCTAAGGTCTTAGACTCGTACTCTGGCCTAATGGTTAAGGTCTTAACTCTTACTCTGGCCTAATAGCTAAGGTCTTAGACTCGTACTCTGGCCTACAGGTTAAGGTCTTAACTCTTACTCTGGTCCAATAGCTAAGGTCTTAACTCTTACTCTGGCCTAATAGCTAAGGTCTTAGACTCGTACTCTGGCCTACTGGTTAAGGTCTTAACTCTTACTCTGGCCTAATAGCTAAGGTCTTAGACTCGTACTCTGGCCTAATAGCTAAGGTCTTCGACTCGTACTCTGGCCTACTGGTTAAGGTCTTAACTCTTACTCTGGCCTAATAGCTAAGGTCTTAACTCTTACTCTGGCCTAATAGCTAAGGTCTTAGACTCGTACTCTGGCCTAATGGTTAAGGTCTTAGCTCTTACTCTGGCCTACTAGTTAAGGTCTTAACTCTTACTCTGGCCTAATAGATAAGGTCTTAACTCTTACTCTGGCCTAATAGCTAAGGTCTTAGACTCGTACTCTGGCCTACTGGTTAAGGTCTTAACTCTTACTCTGGCCTAATAGCTAAGGTCTAAGACTCCTACTCTGGCCTAATAGCTAAGGTCTTAACTCTGACTCTGGCCTAATAGCTAAGGTCTTAGACTCGTACTCTGGCCTAATAGCTAAGGTCTTAACTCTTACTCTGGCCTAATAGCTAAGGTCTTAGACTCGTACTCTGGCCTAATGGTTAAGGTCTTAACTCTTACTCTGGCCTACTGGTTAAGTTCTTAACGCTTGCTCTGGCCTACTGGTTAAGGTCTTAACTCTTACACTGGCCTAATAGCAAAGGTCTTAGACTCATAATCTGGCCTAATAGCTAAGGTCTTAACTCTTACTCTGGCCTAATAGCTAAGGTCTTAGACTCGTACTATGGCCTACTGGTTAAGGTCTTAACTCTTACTCTGGCCTAATAGCTAAGGTCTTAACTCTTACTTCTGCCTAATAGCTAAGGTCTTAGACTCATACTCTGGCCTAATGGTTAAGGTCTTAACACTTACTCTGGCCTACTGGTTAAGGTCTTAACTCTTACTCTGGCCTACTGGTTAAGGTCTTAACTCTTACTCTGGCCTAATAGCTAAGGTCTTAACTCTTACTCTGGCATAATAGATAAGGTCTTAGACTCATACTCTGGCCTAATGGTTAAGGTCTTAACTCTCACTCTGGCCTAATAGCTAAGGTCTTAACTCTTACTCTGGCCTAATAGCTAAGGTCTTAGACTCGTACTCCGGCCTAATGGTTAAGGTCTTAACTCTTACTCTGGCCTAATAGCTAAGGTCTTAGACTCGTACTCTGGCCTAATAGCTAAGGTCTTAGACTCGTCCTCTGGCCTAATGGTTAAGGTCTTAACTCTTACTCTGGCCTAATAGCTAAGATCTTAGACTGGTACTCTGGTCTAATGGTTAAGGTCTTAACTCTTACTCTGGCCTAATAGCTAAGGTCTTAACTCTTACTCTGGCCTACTGCTTTAAGGTCTTAACTCTTACTCTGGCCTAATAGCTAAGGTCTTAGACTCGTACTCTGGCCTAATAGCTAAGGTCTTAGACTCGTACTATGGCCTACAGGTTAAGGTCTTAACTCTTACTCTGGCCTAATAGCTAAGGTCTTAACTCTTACTCTGGCCTAATAGCTAAGGTCTTAACTCTTACTCTGGCCTAATAGCTAAGGTCCTAGACTCGTACTCTGGCCTAATGGTTAAGGTCTTAACTCTTACTCTGGCCTACTGGTTAAGGTCTTAACTCTTACTCTGGCCTAATGGTTAAGGTCTTAGACTCTTACTCTGGCCTACTGGTTAAGGTCTTAGACTCTTACTCTGTCCTACTGGTTAAGGTCTTAACTCTTACTCTGGCCTAATAGCTAAGGTCTTAGACTCGTACTCTGGCCTAATAGTGAAGGTCTTAGACTCGTACTCTGGCCTAATGGTTAAGGTCTTAACTCTTACTCTGGCCTAATAGCTAAGGTCTTAACTCTTACTCTGGCCTAATAGCTAAGGTCTTAACTCTTACTCTGGCCTACTGGTTAAGGTCTTAACTCTTACTTTGGCCTAATATCTAAGGTCTTAACTCTTACTCTGGCCTAATAGCTAATGTCTTAACTCATACTCTGGCCTAATAGCTAAGGTCTTAGACTCGTACTCTGGCCTAATGGTTACGGTCTTAACTCTTACTCTGGCCTACTGGTTAAGGTCTTAGACTATTACTCTGTCCTACTGGTTAAGGTCTTAACTCTTACTCTGGCCTAATAGCTAAGGTCTTAGACTCGTACTCTGGCGTAATAGCTAAGGTCTTAGACTCGTACTCTGGCCTAATGGTTAAGGTCTTAACTCTTACTCTGGCCTAATAGCTAAGGTCTTAGACTGGTACTCTGGCCTAATAGCTAAGGTCTTAACTCTTACTCTGGCCTACTGGTTAAGGTCTTAACTCTTACTCTGGCCTAATAGCTAAGGTCTTAGACTCATACTCTGGCCTACTGGTTAAGGTCTTAACTCTTACTCTGGCCTACTGGTTAAGGTCTTAACTCTTACTCTGGCCTAATAGCTAAGATCTTAACCTCGTACTCTGGCCTACAGGTTAAGGTCTTAGACTCTTACTCTGGCCTACTGGTTAAGGGCTTAACTCTTACTCTGGCCTACTGGTTAAGGTCTTAGACTCTTACTCTGGCCTACTGGTTAAGGTCTTAACTCTTACTCTGGCCTAATAGCTAAGGTCTTAGACTCGTACTCTGGCCTACAGGTTAAGGTCTTAACTCTTACTCCGGCCTAATAGCTAAGGTCTTAGACTCGTACTCTGGCCTAATAGTTAAGGTCCTAACACTTACTCTGGCCTAATAGCTAAGGTCTTAGACTCGTACTCTGGCCTAATGGTTAAGGTCTTAACTCTTACTCTGGCCTAAAAGCTAAGGTCTTAACTCTTACTCTGGCCTAATAGCTAACGTCTTAGACTCGTACTCTGGCCTAATGGTTAAGGTCTTAACTCTTACTCTGGCCTAATAGCTAAGGTCTTACACTCGTACTATGGCCTACTGGTTAAGGTCTTAACTCTTACTCCAGCCTAATAGCTAAGGTCTTAGACTCGTACTCTGACCTAATAGTTAAGGTCTTAACTCTTTCTCTGGCCTAATAGCTAAGGTCTTAGACTCGTACTCTAGCCTAATGGTTAAGGTCTTAACTCTTACTCTGGCCTAATAGTTAAGGTCTTAACTCTTACTCTGGCCTAATAGCTAAGGTCTTAGACTCATACTCTGGCCTAATGGTTAAGGTCTTAACTCTTACTCTGGCCTAATAGCTAAGGTCTTAACTCTTACTCTGGCCTAATAGCTAAGGTGTTAGACTCGTACTTTGGCCTAATGGTTAAGGTCTTAACTCTTACTCTGGCCTAATAGCTAAGGTCTTAGACTCGTACTCTGGCCTAATAGCTAAGGTCTTAACTATTATGCTGGCCTAATAGCTAAGGTCTTAACTCTAACTCTGTCCTAATAGCTAAGGTCTTAGACTCGTACTCTGGCCTACTAGTTAAGGTCTTAACTCTTACTCTGGCCCAATAGCTAAGGTCTTAGACTCGTACTCTGGCCTAATGGTTAAGGTCTTAACTCTTACTCTGGCCTAATAGCTAAGGTATTAACTCTTACTCTGGCCTCATAGCTAAGGTCTTAGACTCGTACTCTGGCCTAATGGTTAAGGTCTTAACTCTTACTCTGGCCTACTGGTTAAGGTCCTAACTCTTACTCTGGCCTAATGGTTAAGGTCTTAGACTCTTACTCTGGCCTACTGGTTAAGGTCTTAGACTCTTACTCTGGCCTAATAGCTAAGGTCTTAGACTCGTACTATGGCCTAGAGGTTAAGGTCTTAACTCTTACTCAAGCCTAAGAGCTAAGGTCTTAACTCTTACTCTGGCCTAATAGCTAAGGTCTTAGACTCGTACTATGGCCTACTGGTTAAGGTCTTATCTCTTACACCGGCCTAATTGCTAAGGTCTTAACTCTTACTCTGGCCTAATGGTCAAGGTCTTATCTCTTACTCTGGCCTAATAGCTAAGTTCTTAGACTCGTACTATGGCCTACAGGTTAAGGTCTTCGCTCTTACTATGGCCTAATAGCTAAGGTCTTAACTCTTACTCTGGCCTAATAGCTAAGGTCATAGACTCGTACTCTGGCCTAATGGTTAAGGTCTTAACTCTTACTCTGGCCTAATAGCTAGGGTCTTAACTCTTACTCTGGCCTAATTGCTAAGGTCTTAGACTCGTACTCTGGCCTAATGGTTAAGGTCTTAACTCTTACTATGGCATCATAGCTAAGGTATTACCTCTTACTCTGGCATCATAGCTAAGGTCTTAGACTCGTACTCTGGCCTAATGGTTAAGGTCTTAACTCTTACTCTGGCCTACTGGTTAAGGTCTTAACTCTTACTCTGGCCTAATGGTAAAGGTCTTAGACTCTTACTCTGGCCTACTGGTTAAGGTCTTAGACTCTTACTCTGGCCTAATAGCTAAGGTCTTAACTCTTACTCTGGCCTAATAGCTAAGGTCTTAGACTCGTACTATGGCCTACAGGTTAAGGTCTTAACTCTTACACTCGCCTACAGGTTAGGGTCTTAACTCTTACTCTGGCCTACAGGTTAAGGTCTTAACTCTTACTCTGGCCTAATAGCTAAGGTCTTAGACTCCTACTCTGGCCTACAGGTTAAGGTCTTAACTCTTACTCTGGCCTACTGGTTAAGGTCTTAACTCTTACTCAGGCCTAATAGCTAAGGTCTTAAATCTTACTCTGGCCTAATAGCTAAGGTCTTAACTCTTACTCTGGCCTAATAGCTAAGGTCATAGACTCGTACTCTGGCCTAATGGTTAAGGTCTTAACTCTTACTCTGGCCTAATAGCTAAGGTCTTAACTCTTACTCTGGCCTAATAGCTAAGGTCTTAGACTCGTACTCTGGCCTAATGGTTAAGGTCTTAACTCTTACTCTGGCCTAATAGCTAAGGTATTAACTCTTACTCTGGCATGATAGCTAAGGTCTTAGACTCGTAGTCTGGCCTAATGGTTAAGGTCTTAACTCTTACTCCTGCCTAATAGCTAAGGTCTTAGACTCATACTCTGGCCTAATGGTTAAGGTCTTAACTCTTACTCTGGCCTAATAGCTAATGTCTTAACTCTTACTCTGGCCTAATAGCAAAGGTCTTAGACTCGTAATCTGGCCTAATAGCTAAGGTATTAACTCTTACTCTGGCCTAATAGCTAAGGTCTTAACTCTTACTCTGGCCTAATAGCTAAGGTCTTAACTCTTACTCTGGCCTAATAGCTAAGGTCTTAGACCCGTACTCTGGCCTAATGGTTAAGGTCTTAACTCTTACTCTGGCCTAATAGCTAAGGTCTTAGACTCGTACTATGGCCTAATGGTTAAGGTCTTAACTCTCACTCTGGCCTAATAGCTAAGGTCTTAGACTCGCACTCTGGCCTAATAGCTAAGGTCTTAGACTCGTACTCTGGCCTAATGGTTAAGGTCTTAACTCTTACTCTGGCCTAATGATTAAGGTCTTAGATTCGTACTCTAGCCTACTGGTTAAGGTCTTAACTCTTACTCTGACCTACTGGTTAAGGTTTTAACTCTTACTCTGGCCTAATAGCTAAGGTCTTAACTCTTACTCTGCCCTAACAGCTAAGGTCTTAGACTCGTACTCTGGCCTAATGGTGAAGGTCTTAACTCTTACTCTGGCCTAATAGCTAAGGTCTTAGACTCGCACTCTGGCCTAATATCCATAGTCGCAACTCTTACTCTGGCCTAATAGCTAAGGTCTTAGACTTGTACTCTGGCCTAATGGTTAAGGTCTTAACTCTTACTCTGGCCTACTGGTTAAGGTCTTAACTCTTACTCTGGCCTAATAGCTAAGGTCTTAGACTCGTACTCTGGCCCAATGTTTAAGGTCTTAACTCTTACTCTGGCCTAATAGCTAAGGTCTTAACTCTTAATCTGGCCTAATAGCTAAGGTCTTAGACTCGTACTATGGCCTACAGGTTAAGGTCTTAACTCTTACTCTGGCCTAATAGCTAAGGTCTTAGACTCGTACTCTGGCTTACTGGTTAAGGTCTTAACTCTTACTCTGGCCTAATAGCTAAGGTCTTAACTCTTACTCTGTCCTAATAGCTAAGGTCTTAACTCTTACTCTGGCCTACTAGCTAAGGTCTTAGACTTGTACTATGGCCTAATGGTTAAGGTCTTAAATCTTACTCTGGCCTAATAGCAAAGGTCTTAGACTCGTAATCTGGCCTAATAGCTAAGGTCTTAACTATTACTCTGGCCTAATAGCTAAGGTCTTAGACTCGTACTATGGCCTACTGGTTAGGGTCTTAACTCTTACTCTGGCCTAATAGCTAAGGTCTTAACTCTTACTCCTGCCTAATTGCTAAGGTCTTAGACTCGTACTCTGGCCTAATGATTAAGGTCTTAACTCTTACTCCTGCCTAATAGCTAAGGTCTTAGACTTGTACTCTGGCCTAATGGTTAAGGTCTTAACTCTTACTCTGGCCTACTGGTTAAGGTCTTAACTCTTACTCTGGCCTAATAGCTAAGGTCTTAGACTCGTACTCTGGCCCAATGTTTAAGGTCTTAACTCTTACTCTGGCCTAATAGCTAAGGTCTTAACTCTTAATCTGGCCTAATAGCTAAGGTCTTAGACTCGTACTATGGCCTACAGGTTAAGGTCTTAACTCTTACTCTGGCCTAATAGCTAAGGTCTTAGACTCGTACTCTGGCTTACTGGTTAAGGTCTTAACTCTTACTCTGGCCTAATAGCTAAGGTCTTAACTCTTACTCTGGCCTAATAGCTAAGGTCTTAGACTTGTACTATGGCCTAATGGTTAAGGTCTTAACTCTTACTCTGGCCTAATAGCAAAGGTCTTAGACTCGTAATCTGGCCTAATAGCTAAGGTCTTAACTATTACTCTGGCCTAATAGCTAAGGTCTTAGACTCGTACTATGGCCTACTGGTTAGGGTCTTAACTCTTACTCTGGCCTAATAGCTAAGGTCTTAACTCTTACTCCTGCCTAATTGCTAAGGTCTTAGACTCGTACTCTGGCCTAATGGTTAAGGTCTTAACTCTTACTCTGCCCTACTGGTTAAGGTCTTAGACTCGTACTCTGGCCTAATAGCTAAGGTCTTAGACTCGTACTCTGGCCTAATGGTTAAGGTCTTAACTCTTACTCTGGCCTAATAGCTATGGTCTTAGACTCGTACTCTGGCCTACAGGTTAAGGTCTTAACTCTTACTCTGGTCCAATAGCTAAGGTCTTAACTCTTACTCTGGCCTAATAGCTAAGGTCTTAGACTCGTACTCTGGCCCAATGTTTAAGGTCTTAACTCTTACTCTGGCCTAATAGCTAAGGTCTTAACTCTTAATCTGGCCTAATAGCTAAGGTCTTAGACTCGTACTATGGCCTACAGGTTAAGGTCTTAACTCTTACTCTGGCCTAATAACTAAGGTCTTAGACTCGTACTCTGGCCTACTGGTTAAGGTCTTAACTCTTACTCTGGCCTAATAGCTAAGGTCTTAACTCTTACTCTGGCCTAATAGCTAAGGTCTTAACTCTTACTCTGGCCTAATAGCTAAGGTCTTAGACTTGTACTATGGCCTAATGGTTAAGGTCTTAACTCTTACTCTGGCCTAATAGCAAAGGTCTTAGACTCGTTGTAGGAGAGTGTAATCTGACTAATGGTTGCCCCCAACTTTATGCCTGGTATTTAAGTGGTTTTTGACTAGTCTGGCTGGGATCCTGCTATCCAGGACCCCAGCCTATCTGCTTTCTCCCTAAAACTGTTGTGAGTACTCTAGGTACAAACATAATTGGATGCTGGGCATGCCCTACTAGTCCCTTGAAGATGGTACCCTAGGTACCCAGGGCATGGGTCCCCCAGTAGGCCTACCAGGGCTGCAGCACTTATTGTGCCACCCTGGGACAGCCACCCAAACTGACACCACCAGGCCACTACTGTAGCCTGGGTAAGGTGGTGCTAGCACCCCTTACAGGGATGTAGGTACCCTATGTCCCATACCATACAACACATATACTCTCATAGGTCACCCCTATGGCAGGCCCTGGTAATCCTACAGGGCTGGGTGCTGAGGTATGTGTGAGGGGGGACCCCTACGTGAGTAGGACCTCTCTGCAACCTTCGTAAAATCGTTACTGGGTTGTTTGTAGTGTAGCCATACCATATACTCTTAACCGCATTATAAGTTATTACGTCATCGCTGTAACTTAGGAATGGCTACACAGAACCATATCGTGTTTGGTGTCAAACATGAAGGAATCATACCCCCAGTCCAGCCATGGGCATGGGGGCACGATTCCCCCTTGCTAGGAGGGTGATATGGGAAAAGCGGTAGAATTTGGACACCAATTTAAAAGTGCACATGTACCACAAAATGGCTACTGTTCGCCACCTACACGACTCTGGCTGGCTGTTGCTGGGGAAAACCCCAGCCTCGCCATCTGGACAATAGGGCTCCTGTGGCAGGGAGGTGCCAGCACCTCCCCAGACAGGATATGTGGATTGGAACAGGGTGGGTGCACCAAATGTCCTTTCAGAGTTGCACGTAGGCAGCTGCAGAGCCCCAATTCTGCATACACCGCCTGGAACCGGTTCAGGGGCGTCCTGCCCCTCGCCCAGGCGGGAAACACACAAAGGGTAGTGGGTGTAGCCACCCTTTCCCGCCTCTACTCTGATTGGTAGGCTCTCTTTTGGACCATCCCCTAATCTTGGGGATATATGGGAATAACTTTGCCCTAGTGTGGTAAATTTAAATTACCTAGACTTCATTTATGCGGTAAAATACAATACGAATAACTCAGTAAAAATAAGAGGCAGAATCCGTGGTATTCGAGGGTATAATAGGGAATTTATTCCTTACAAAGGAATGATGGTTCGAACCAGGCAATCGAGTTCCGTCACCACGAAGGTTCAGGAAGGGATCAGCAATACATTATTGACAGGTTAAAGCATATATAGTAATGCATTACAGTAAAGACAGATGCAGGAGGCGTAACAGCTGATAAGAATACACATACGTAATAGAAAAGGTGTTACAATAGGCGTGCATAGAGGCGTATACTAAAAACGTCATTATGATGATGACACAAGTGGGTGGATCCATAAGAGAATCCTGCAAAGTCAGCAAAAAATATATGGCAGAGATGCGCGCGCAGCCGCATGACGTGTGATTGACGTGTAACTAGGGGGTGAAGGGAACTTGACATTTAGCCCTACATGAGGAGACAGAAGTCTGGGGTGTCAGGACAACCTAGTCCTAAATCATATCTAATATCTTGTGTTTAAGGAACTATATTATCTGGAAGGAAAGGTCTTCTCGGACAGATCCTATTCTATACTGACTGCTAGTGCGTGTACAAGCGTCTAAGTGTCTACATGAGATGCGAGGGGGCATGGGCCTACCATGGTAACGAAAGTCATGAATTACTTGCACGGAGGCAGTAAGGCCGGGCCCTTTGCTCTGCAGCTGGAGGGATGTTTACCTAAGTTACTAGACAGGAACGCATTTCTTGAGGAGCGGAACAGATAACTTGAAGGCTGAATACAGTTTTTTTGGCAGGCAACAGGCCGGGCTAGGCACCGTTAGCCACGCAGGAAGTAAGACAAAGTTCATGGATACAGATGCAGGTCCAGGCTGGAGCATTCAGAGGCAGAAGCAGGAAAAAGCTCGATGGCAGAATTCAGGGCCTACCTTGCCAGAGCTGGAAAACGAGAAAAGTATACCATATAAAGACGATGGCAAGGCATACTTAGGAACGGAATATCTGGCCCATTCATGGCAGATATGAAAGAGTACATATTAACGTTGGACACAATTGTATTTGCATCTTCATAGCTTGAAGTGGAGGGAACATACATGTACTTGTAGCATGTACATGGAGCCGTTGGGGTCTAGATAGGGGACACAATTGACCATAAAAATTCATATTTCCTCATTCCCTCCTTGTCCCCTACGACCCTTCATGAAATATCGATCTTCAGGAATCCATCAATCTGTTCATATAACATCATTTGCTCTTCTTTCTTCTTCCAGGATTTTGAATGAAAACTTGAACGTGGAATACACGATGTGGCACACAGGCCGCAAATCGCTGGTCCACATTGTAGACATAGGCAGCAACTGAATACTATGAGAAGGCCAATACCTAGGAAGGATAGGACTTTCCATCCCCAGGCTGACAACACGCTCCAGAACCAACCGGACCATGTCCAAGTGCCTGCATTCTGATGTATCTGGTTTGCAATCTTGTGAAGACGAGTTATAGCTTTATATATGGATGGTGCGTTTTCTGGGATGAAAACACAGCAACTTGATCCGATGACCCTACAAGCTCCGCCCCTATCTGCTAGGATGACGTCAAGGACAAGACGATTTTGGAGAACAACAATCCGCATTGCAGACTGCTCCTCTGTTAAGTTGCCTAGGGCAGAGGTAGTTTCATTCACTACTGTTTCAAGGGTTCTGGTTAATCTACGTATCAGTTTACTGTTTGAGACAACACCTATGTAAGGAAAGAGACCTTTATTGAAGTCTGTATATTGTTCCCATGCTGTTTCGGTGTAGTCAACAATCGGGATATCTCTCTGGGGTCTATGGTGTACTAGATTGGTATTTCTATGATAATCAGGAGGGGCTAGGAAAACAGGTGGCAGAAGGAATGCAATGTAACAGGTACCATCCCAATCTAGGGGTAGGCGTATATATGCGGTGTGACCACAGATGAAGTAGGAATGACGGGAAGCTCTAAATGTAGACTTGCCTTTATCACTGAATTCGATCACAGTAGTACATTTACTATGACCCAGGTGTACTGAACCATTCTTTCTTACACAGAATTCACCTTTGACTGGTAATACTGACATAGCAGGCAAGACTAGTGTAGCTTCAGATTCAACATTTAGAATCATGAGGTTAAGTGTAAAATTACCTAATCCATATACTTCATTTTCTAGGTCAGTTCCTGTTCTTTTGGGAAGTCCCTCCTTGTTAGGATAACAGGCTTTAAGCAAAACTAAGTTCAGGTTTCCCCATACCCAGTTGCTCTGGTAAACTACGGTGTTTGAATCTAAAGAGTTAATCAAACTAAACCATGCTCCACAGGAACCATTGTGTGTGAACGGATACGGAAAGAGAGGCAGAACTCCTTTGTATTTCTGATAGGGAGGGAGTCGGCCACATATCCAGCAATTTGTAGCGTTGCTGGTCTGATGGGAATGGTGTAACATACTAATGAATGTGTTGTTGCGCAGCGCAAATCTATAGGACAACTCATGTGGAGGTAGTTCACTAAAAGAATGTTCGACTGTAACATTGTAAGCACGCTTGAAAATAGGATAGTACATGTGTAACAGTATACTTGCAGCAATAATAAAAAGACTTAGGAAAAACATAATCAACAATGTCACTATACAGTGACTATGAAGTGATTTACAGCATGCATGTTTCTTGAGCTGTTTCTGTCTATTTCTCTCTCTTATTCGGTCTAGAGGATACATGTCAAAGACTTAATTCAACCGATTCACCTTGGAGAGGACTTAAACAATCGAATTGTCTGACTTGCTAGACATTAGTTTCAGTTTATAGTTTTGAGATTCGGTCGGTTCAACCAGGGGGAGTTTTGAATCAGTCTCTGGAAGGGGGCAGGGCTGAGAGTTCAGTTCGGATGGTAGTCCATGAAATTTCTTGATATGACTCGAGTGTAACCAACCCTTGCGACCCTCGACCTTCACTGCTGTCCTCGTCGTTAGAAGAACCAGCTTTGGTTGTAGCCAGCGAGGCTCCAACGGGCTCCTCCTGTCGAAGTTTCTGACGAAAACGAGATCTCCCGGAACTACTTCATGGGGCTTTACCTCGGTGTTGTCGGGAAAGGCTGCAGATACCTGTGAACGGCAAGATTGTAGTGCAGACATCAAGGAAGCAAGGTAATCTGTCAGCATATTACAATCAACATCAGTTATTTTACGAGGTATAGGCGTCCCCCACATATTTGGTGGCCTTCCGAAGACCACCTCGTACGGGGATAGCCCTGTGCGAGAATGTGCTACCATTCTCATGTAAAATAGTGCAACCGGTAAGGCTACTATCCAGTCGACACCTTTCTCTCTACAGATTTTAGAAAGTCGTATTTTCAGGGTCTGATTATGACGTTCCACGAGACCTGCTGCCTCGGGATGTCGGACACAGTGGAATTTCCATTGAAAGCCTAACAAGAGTGAAATGTGTTTCATTAGCTCGGATGAGAACGGCTGGCCATTATCTGAGTACACGATACGGGGCAAACCATACCGTGGGAAGAATTCACGAACTAATTGTTTGGCAGTAGTCGGGCAGTGTAATCTGAGACGGGATACGCCTCTGTCCAACGGGAAAGAGCGCATACAACTACGAGGACATATTTGAATCCTCGACATCGTTCCATCTGGATATAATCCATCTGGAGGACTTCAAAAGGGTGATCGGGAGGTTGAAAACCACCCTGCTCTACAGGTACGCCTTTACCTGGGTTGAACTGACAACAAATCATACAAGTTCGGACTTTCTGTCTGGCTGCAGCTCGTAAGTGTTTGTTGAACCAAATGTGTTGAATACTGTCTAACATGGCTTTTTCTCCTAGATGGGCTGGACTATGTATTGTGTTAATGATAACTTGAACCATTGAGTCGGGGAGAAACCATATAGATTTTCCCTTCGTCATCCATCCCTGATCGGTTTGGATCCCTCCTAATTCAGTCCATTTCTTTATTTCCTCTGGTGTAGCATGTGTCTGTATGTCAATTACATCAAGAGCGGGATCCTTAACTGTCATGCAGTGTGTCGGCGTCGGAACTATTGTCTTTGTCAAGTCGGTTGCATGAGTCTGATTCTGTGCTGTTTGCTTAGCTGTTCGGTCTGCTAGGTCGTTACCCTGGGAAATAATATCGGTGACTTTTGTATGAGCTTTACACTTCATGATGGATATTGAAATAGGCAAATGTATTGCATCTAATAAAGCTTGAATGAGGGGACCGTGTTGAATGTTGGCACCGTGAGAAGTCAAATAACCTCTCTCTCGCCAAAGGACTCCGAAGTCGTGTACAACTCCGAAAGCATAACGTGAATCTGTGTATATGTTAACTTTTCTATTCTTGGCTTGAATACAGGCTTGTGTCAGAGCAATAAGCTCTGCTGCTTGAGCTGATAATGTGTCGATACAATTTGTTTCAATGACTTCGGTGTCTGTCGTGACTGCATAAGCGGCCACTAACTTTCCTGTACTTGTTCTCATACATGAACCATCTACATAAAGTGTCAGGTCTGGGTCTGGTAATGGGACATCTGTCAAGTCTTGTCTGGGTTTTGTCGTAATAGTAATGACTTCAATACAATCATGTGCCAGTGGGTCTGTTCCCCTTAATGGCAAAAGTGTGGCAGGATTTAATGTACTACAATGTCTGATTTCTATGTGTGGCTGAAACAATGTGAGTTCGTAACCTGTCAGTCGTGCTATAGTCAAGTGTTGTGTCTGTGTCCGGTTCAAGAGAACTTCTACTGCATGTGGTACTTGTACTGTCAATTGATGTCCTAATACTATGGAATCGCTTTGTCTAATCGCTAGAGCTGTCGCTGCAACTGATTTCAGACACGCAGGAAGAGGTTGAGCTACGGGATCTAATGTGCTAGAAAAGTAAGCACATGGCTTGTGTGATCCTGCTTGTTCCTGAGTGAGTACTGACAAAGCAGTACCTTCACGTTCTGTAACAAAGAGTGTAAAAGGCTTACTGTAACATGGTGTCGCTAAAACAGGTGCTTGGCATAAAGCTTTCTTTAAGTCTTCAAAAGCTTGTGTATGTTCTGGAGTCCAAGGGAGGACAGTCGATGTCGCTGCCTCCTGTGTTGTCAACTGAATGAGAGGTTTTGCTAAAAATGCATATTGGGGAATCCACTGCCTGCAGTACGAAGTGAGGCCTATAAAGGCCCGTACCTCCTTTTGTGTCTTGGGTGGTGGCATGTTTACAATGAACTGGATACGGTCAGGTGTGAGCTGTCTCCCCCATTTGGACAGCAAGTGCCCTAGGTACACAACTTGCTGGACACAAAATTGCAGCTTTGAAGGGGACACCTTGTGCCCCTTGTCGGCTAGGAAATGTAAAACCGTCAGTGATGCTTTTTCACATTCGGGTTCGCTTCGGGCGGTGATCAGTAGATCATCGACATACTGAAGCAGTGCAGTGTTAACAGGCATGTGGATACTGTCAAGTTGCCTTTTCAGTGCTTGGCTGTAGATGCTAGGACTTTCTGTAAATCCTTGAGGTGCGCGTGCGAATTTAAAACTTCGTCCATTTAAACTGAATCCGAACAAATATTGGCTTTCCGGATCAATTGGGACGCTAAAGAAGGCGTTCTTGAGGTCAATTACAGTAAAGAACATTGCCTCTGAATCAATAGCTGTCAGTAATGAAGAGATATCTGGGACCACGGGATATTGTGGTACAATGCATTTATTCAATTCGCGCAGATCAATAACTAATCGATATACTGGGGGTGCTTTTGGATCCGTTCGTTTAAGAATCGGAATAATCGGAGAATTACATACATTGGAGTCGGTTTCTACAACCACTCCTTGTGCAATGAGCTCGTCAATGATTTGCAGTAAAGCCACTACAGCATCTGGTGGTAACTTGTATTGTCGCATTCGTGGTAGTACCACTCCTGTTTTGAGTGTGACTCGATATGGTGTAATGTGCATACAACCTACATCAGTGGGGCCTTGTGCCCATAAACGTGCAGGTAGATTCTGTAACCGGTGATCCATGTCTCTAGACACGTAGTGACCTTTAAAGTCACGCAAAAATAGTCATACTCCATCCGGAGAACAACATATTATAGCTCCTAGAGCTTTCAATGTTTTTATACCTAACAAGTTTTCTGGGCATGATTTCGTAAGCAATAGATCTGTAGTCCGTGTTAATGGACCGACTGTGAATGCAAGTGGTTGCGATACTTCGTTAATAGTAGGCTTTCCTGAAAAACCAAGGGAAATATTTTGTGAGCCTGAGAGGGGTGCCCCTGGGACTTCATCGTGACTTATAGTTGTTCTGCTTGCCCCTGTATCAAGTAGAAACTTTCTGTCTTTCCCTAATACTTGACTCTGTACATAAGGACCCTCTTGATCTACAGGAACCTCAATAAGGGGTAAGCCAACTTCCCTCTCTAGGCTATTTCATGTGTAGCGCTGATACTCTGGATAGTCATTTTGTGCATACTGGTACATCTGTTGTGTTGTGTTTTGTGTTGCAGCAATAGGCTGTGGCTGTTGTTGTGGTACGGTCTGTTGTGCAGCTTGCATAGGCTGTATATTCTGAGGTGCTTGTTGTTGGATCTGATCCTGTCTAGGCGGACGTGGTCTCTCCTTGGTTTTACCCGTGGAGATATTATGTTTTAGAACTGCACAATCGTTTATATAATGACCTGGCTGTTTACAATAGTTGCATGTCCCTTTAACGGGAATCGCTGAATTACTGGACTGTGTCGCACCCTTTTTATGACTGTCAGCTGGAACTGACTGAGCGACAAGCATTTTCATTTTCGTGTCTTTCATACGTCTTTGTTCGTGTTCTTGTTCTTCTCTAATTCTATTGTGGTGATACTGTAACATTTGTAACATTTGTGAAGGAGTGTTAGCTTGCCAAGTGCTCTCAACTTTCAATACTCTGTTTTTAACCTGTGGCAGGGAATTCTCGACTAGTTTTGTTACAAAAAGATGTGGATATGACTCGCTATTTGCTTTCAGGCCGCTATTAATACCAAAACATTTTTCAAATCGGGAATAAAAATCACTAGTGTCTTCCTCGGGTTTCTGTTTACAAGCTGAGATTGCTCCCCAATCTTCCTTTTTCGTAGTTAGTAAACGTGGCAATACTTGTACTAATAGTCCTGGTAATGCTTTTGTTTTGTGCCCAAGCCCTACGCCTGCAGTTCTGCTATTTTCTTC
Source organism: Triturus cristatus (assembly GCF_964204655.1). NCBI lineage: Eukaryota > Metazoa > Chordata > Amphibia > Caudata > Salamandridae > Triturus > Triturus cristatus. The sequence goes on along the minus strand of NC_140580.1, from coordinate 239,471,673 downwards.
AGTTTCTAATGCGGTCCAATCAATCTTTTGGTCTCCCACCTCCCATTCTTTTTCCTTGAGTTTCTCATAAATACCGGCAGGCAATAATACTTTCAATATTTTCATAATGTCAGGATAGGTATAATCACCCATGAGTAACATGTCCTTTAGTTCACGGTGAAAACCTGCTGGATCTTTGTCATGGCTGGGCACTAATTTTTTCATTTCCAATAGTTCTATTTTAGTTATGGGCGTGTACACAAACACGCGTCTAAACGTATTGTCATCATTTCTGACTGGGTGTACTTTGCGTAAGGGATTCTGTCTGTCTATGTAATACGTTTTTCTCTCCATGCAAGGAGCTGGATCATGTTCTGGACACAAAAAGGCACTATATCTGTGTCTGTATTCTAGAATTACTTTAATTAGATCGGTACCTAAACCTCTCCATTTGTTCATGAGTAGTTCTATCAATATATCAGGTAGGGGACCAGGATCGGAGTGTTGGCTTTTATATAATATAAGGAGATGTTGTATCATGTATATACTAGCTAAACGCTGTTCGTCTGGGGCGAGATTCAGAAACGTGTGTGCTAGCGCATCATCACTGTATTTTTCAGAGCTGTCAGCCCATTGTACTGCTGACCTGGCTAATTCTTGTTCATCCATAGAATCGAGCACATGGTACCCCCTTCGTTCTCGGAGTAATTTATCAGTAGCCTGGAATAAGTGTTCAGGGGTCCTTGGATTTGTAATAACTGTTTGAAAAATTCTGTTACATTCTGAACGTATCGGACGTATTGTTTTATTAAAGGATCTTCCTTTTCCTACATAAGCTATCATTTGTTTAGCTGGTAATTCAAATTGTCCTGTGCTCATTTCTGACTGTTCCTCCTCCTCTTCCTCTGATTCAGTTTTATCTGCTTCTACTCTGCTTTCATGTATTCGTTCTACTTCTTTTCTGATCCTTCGGCACATGGCTTCTATACACTTCTGTTTATCATGTCTCCCGTCTGTTATATTCTGACCCCATTTGGTAAGTGCTTGCATTCCCTCCGAATCTACCTCAGGCCTATCTCTATTTCTGATCAAACAGTTTATGAAAAAGCGTAACAATAATTTTTGTATGTCTACTTTCTGGTATTCCATGGGTTCGGCAATACTTTCAGGACCTTGCCCTGTTTGGATAAAGCGATATATTTTGTCTAGATGTTCAACCATTCCTGGTAACGTCATTAAATATTGTGCAGCTCGTCGCAAACGTACTGAAGACAGCAACATTCTGTCGTGTTTTCCTGGCACTGGATCATATCTACAATCGGAAAGAGGCTCATTTAATATATTGTCATTAGCTCTTTGGGGTGTACGTTGGTATGCTAAATCCCTATAAGTCACTCTAGTTGTTGGCGGTGGTGTGGAAAAACCTCCTGTCGCACCCCCTGAGGTGCCAAGTCCAAAAGGATTTGTTGGGTGTAGGGTAGAGAGTGTGGGTGCAGGAAGGACTGTAGAAACAGATGGAATGGTTAGAACTTGAGTAGGAGTTTGTTGCTGCGGAGGTGAGTGCAGCTGATTTTGGGGTTGAGCGTCGTTAACAGGTGGTGTGCGTGGCTGCGCACCATTAGCATATTCAGGGGCTGCATCGTCTAAATAGGAAGAAAGGAAAATGTCTTTTGCGGTCTTGGGATGTACTTTAATCGGGAGTAACGGAGATGGCAGATCTTTTGGTATCTCCAAAGTGGCCTTAGGCAAACCCTCGGCCAGAAGAGGATACATACCATTCATAAGAGTGTTTCGTTGTCTGTCTACTTGTTCTGTTTTTACTCGGGTACCTTCGTCAATTAATATGTTTTCTCGGGCCTTTTCTGAATCTTTCCTACTTTTCTCTTCCTTTCTGAGCGCTTTCTCTGTGCGCCTATGCGATTCTTCACGCCATAGTTCAATGGCATCTTTCTGTGACTGTCTGGCTTTCTTTTTCCATAACGCTTCTTCTATTCTCATGATGCAATCTGCATCCCATGTTCCAGCAGAGGGCCATCTCTGACTCTCTGCTAAGTCCTTGGTGTAGTCCACCCATAGATCAAGATATAATACGGCATCTAGGCCATGTTTATGGTACATAAAGTACCCTGGAGTGTCCCTAGGTGGGATGGGAACAGCTTCCTCGAGTATCCCTTTTCTAGTTTTTATCTGTCTTAATTTTGAAAATAACGGCATCTTGAACCTTGTTACTTAATTCTTACTCGGTTTTTTAACACAATAATTACAATAAACACAATAATGAAGGTCAAACAATCATTCATACCACGACATTTAAAACATATTAAAACATTTTAGAACGAACAATAATAATTAGAATGAAACTAGTTAACTGCATAATACTAAATATACTGTATGTACTGCTAAACAGCACAGATACACTGCTAAAACAGTGCAGACCAGGTCTGTGTACCCAGACCCGTCTTGACCGGCACAAACTAATGTGCACGTCTAGATGCGTCCTCAGCAACGGTACTCACCGGGAAGCACGGAACGGAAGGCCTCGGAGGTCTGGACTGGACTAGACCAAACTGGACTGGACTCGACTCGTGACTTAGATACTTCGGAACTTCGGAATCTGGTGGGCCTCTGTATACCTCGGATCTTGCTCTCTCAGCTAGGCTCTGGTCGGGATTCTCCGCACTCCTCACCGCCTCGTCTGGGTGTTGATCGCAGCCTCAGTCGCCCCCATTGGCCTGAGGGAGATACAGGAAATCCTGCGGGTACGCGTAATTGTCCGTCCGGCTATGGCAGGAGACCGGGTCTGCAACGCACCTCCGGCGCGTGGGGTGTGAGAGGTGTCCCTATTCGGGCGCCAATTATGTGGTAAATTTAAATTACCTAGACTTAATTTATGCGGTAAAATACAATACGAATAACTCAGTAAAAATAAGAGGCAGAATCCGTGGTATTCGAGGGTATAATAGGGAATTTATTCCTTACAAAGGAATGATGGTTCGAACCAGGCAATCAAGTTCCGTCACCACGAAGGTTCAGGAAGGGATCAGCAATACATTATTGACAGGTTAAAGCATATATAGTAATGCATTACAGTAAAGACAGATGCAGGAGGCGTAACAGCTGATAAGAATACACATACGTAATAGAAAAGGTGTTACAATAGGCGTGCATAGAGGTGTATACTAAAAACGTCATTATGATGATGACACAAGTGGGTGGATCCATAAGAGAATCCTGCAAAGTCAGCAAAAAATATATGGCAGAGATGCGCGCGCAGCCGCATGACGTGTGATTGACGTGTAACTAGGGGGTGAAGGGAACTTGACATTTAGCCCTACATGAGGAGACAGAAGTCTGGGGTGTCAGGACAACCTAGTCCTAAATCATATCTAATATCTTGTGTTTAAGGAACTATATTATCTGGAAGGAAAGGTCTTCTCGGACAGATCCTATTCTATACTGACTGCTAGTGCGTGTACAAGCGTCTAAGTGTCTACATGAGATGCGAGGGGGCATGGGCCTACCATGGTAACGAAAGTCATGAATTACTTGCACGGAGGCAGTAAGGCCGGGCCCTTTGCTCTGCAGCTGGAGGGATGTTTACCTAAGTTACTAGACAGGAACGCATTTCTTGAGGAGCGGAACAGATAACTTGAAGGCTGAATACAGTTTTTTTGGCAGGCAACAGGCCGGGCAAGGCACCGTTAGCCACGCAGGAAGTAAGACAAAGTTCATGGATACAGATGCAGGTCCAGGCTGGAGCATTCAGAGGCAGAAGCAGGAAAAAGCTCGATGGCAGAATTCAGGGCCTACCTTGCCAGAGCTGGAAAACGAGAAAAGTATACCATATAAAGACGATGGCAAGGCATACTTAGGAACGGAATATCTGGCCCATTCATGGCAGATATGAAAGAGTACATATTAACGTTGGACACAATTGTATTTGCATCTTCATAGCTTGAAGTGGAGGGAACATACATGTACTTGTAGCATGTACATGGAGCCGTTGGGGTCTAGATAGGGGACACAATTGACCATAAAAATTCATATTTCCTCACTAGAGCCTTAGATTCGGACAGGACTTCACAGAACTGACCTTCGACGAGCTGCTGCCCAGCTGACTCAAGAAATCTCCCTTGGGATAAAGGAGTTATCCCCCTGCTTGGCAGGCACCTAAAAGACTACAAGATACCCGGTTGGAACTTCGTTGCTCTCACGACCTTCGACGCCTTCCAGCAACCTCGAGGTGGGTCTCCAGTGCATCCCAGCGTCCTGTGAGTGTGCCCAGCAAGTCTGAGTACCCTGGACCACGTGGGTGTCAAGATCCCCGCATACCCCGAGACACCGGCCACCTCTTGTCCAGCACACGACCCCGACCAGTGGGGAAGGTGTGCTTTGGCCCATTCTTGAGCCAACCATCAAGCAGCATTTGTGCTGACTCTCAGCTCCCTGGCCCGCTCCGGTGGCCCGTGGGAGCCCTTTTACGCACTCCATTTTGCTGCCTTCCGCAGTCCCTTGTCTCTCGACTTGTGGGCCCTGACGGAGGACAATCTTCTTTTCCAAGAGTTCTCCTGGTTGCTCCAGGCCTGCTCTACGCTCCCTGCAAAGGAGAGCACCCTCAGACCTCGTGGGTCTGCACCAGCAGCTGCTTTGTTCATCTTGCGTGGGTTGCGGTTGCCAATGCTTAGTGGATCCAATCGGGACACTAACACCGCAGCGACCCTCAGCCGACGTGGGACAGTCACCCTCCAGAAGCTGGCCTTCCTTGAAGCCTCCTGGAGCCCGTGACTGCAGAGCCCAGCTGTACCTTCCACACCTGAAGCACCCGACATCCACGAGTTCCTTCCTGTGAGCTCCCTGGTCACTGTGCTGTGACCCAGACTCTGTCCCCTCTGCTTTCAGGTTCATCTTTGTCTTTTCTTCAACTTTAATCTTCACGACTTCAACGACACTTCCAGCTAGCAGCAGTTTGGACTCCTTTTCCATAGAAAATCAGCCCGCGACCCGACACCAGAATCGACCTATGCACCCGGCTTCCCTGGGGCAGGTAACAGTGGTACTTCGGTACTTCCTTGGTGGTGGGCTCTCCAAAGCCTTAAGTCTCAAGCCTTAACTTTGTACTGTTGTTAGAAGTGTCCTTAAACCTTAATTATTCAACCGCGACATTCTCCATAGGCTAACATTGCGATCCCGATAGCAACCTCTCGCACTGCACACGCCTCCCGTGGGTCCCCTTCCTCTTAACTGTGGGTGGATTCTTAAGGGGCCAGCGATCCTGAATGCCCTAGGCATTGCCTGTAGAATTGTCGTGGTTCTTATACCACTATTTTAGTATATGGTTTGGTCCGCCCCTGGGTCCCATTGATGTCTGTGCTATTTATTGTGTTTATAAATGCTTGTTTGAAGTGTAACTTTGCCACTAGCCACATAAAGTGACTGTGGGATTCTGTCTAGAATAAATACATATATTTTATATATATACCTGTGTGGGCTACTCTTTCATTTGGTTATTCAAGAGGTTATTATGGTAAAACAATAAGCTTAACACTCCTTCAAGACTTAGCCTGAAGGCTGCTCTCCACAGCTACCACTAGGATAGCTTTCTTTAAAGGTTGTCTTAAACCTATCATCAATAGGAGGTAATTGGACTGGTGCAAGGTGTCCCTATAACTAGGAACAGCATATGCCAGGCCAACTTCTCACATTGGTGTGCAGCGGTTGGATTCAAGCTTGCCATTGTTTTACCAGATAACAAATTGAATTTCTAAAGTGAAAGCCACAAGGTACCAAAGGTACATATAAATTCAAGCTAGAATACAATAAGTTCTACTGAACTTGGAGTTGTGTGTAGAGGGTTTAGCACACCTTGACTACAACTCAAGAGAGGGTTCAGTAGGCCACACTTAGTGTAGGTAGATACAGCACTACACTAAACATGTCTTCAGGTGCAGGTGCCACTAAGGCTATGGAAGGACCCCAGAGGGTCCCAGTAGATAAGTATGATAATGTCTCCTTTGCAGAGCTCAGGGAAATGTGCACCCTTAGAAAACTGAAGACAAACAAAGGTGCCAACACACAACGTCTCAGGGAAATCCTGCTCATAGCAGACTTTATGGAATCCATAGGGTCCAGAGGGACAGACAGAGTGGGTGGGCATCCTTCAGAAGAGGACACTCCCAGAGTGGACTCTGATGAGGAACAGGAAGAGGATGAAAATCCTGACCTGGAAGAAACAAACCACTCACAGCATGGAGGTGATGGCTCAAGAGGCACTCCCTCCACCCTTAAAAGGAGAGTGGTGGATCCAAGATGGAACAGATCCCCCTCAGTGGGATCTAATCATTCTAGGAGATCCAAAGGGTCCTCTGCCTCTTCTCAGAGAAGAGAATCCTCTCATGAGAGGAAATGCAGACTGATCAAATTTGAGCAGGCTAAGCTTGAGCTTAAAAGATAACAGTTAGCATTGGACAGGGAAACCCTGGAGCTTCAGAAAGCTTCAAAGAAGTGGGGTCTAGAGATCCCTGGTGGCAGTAATGAAACCCCTAGAGTTAGAGAGAAAGTCCCTGACAATAGGAACCTCCACAAGATTGTGCCCCCCTATCAGAATGGGGATGATATCCACAAATGGATATCTGCTCTTGAAAGGGCCTGTAGAGTACAGAGGGTCCCTGTAGAGCAGTGGGCAGCAATCCTGTGGCTCTCCTTTTCAGATAAAGGTAGAGACAAGCTCCTCTCTGTAAGAGAAGAGGATGCTGATGATTATTATATCTTGAAAGCTGCTTTAATAGATGGGTTTGGCTTAACCACTGATCAATACAGACTTAAGTTCAGAGACACCCAAAAAGCACAGAATCAAGATTGGGTAGACTTTGTGGATTGTGCAACCAAGGCACTGGAAGGTTGGTTAAATGGCAGTAAAGTTAATGATTATCAAGGATTGTATAATCTCATAATGAGGGAGCAGATTCTTAATAATTGTCAGAACCAACTTTTACACCAGCACCTGGTGGACTCTGATCTGACCTCTCCCCAAGAAGTGGGAAAGAAGGCAGACAAATGGGTCAGAACCAGGATTAGGCCTAAGAACCAAGTTGGTGACCAGAAGAAGGATTCCACTAAGCCCAAAGAGAAAGGTGGGGATGATAAACAAGAAAAGTCCTCTGAAGGGCCCCAACAACCCAGTGCTAGGGGTGGGTCCCAAAATACTTCCTCTAATAACAAGAAACCATATTGCCATGTGTGTAAGAAACCTGGCCACTGGAAAACTGACTCCAGCTGTCCAAAGAATGGCAATAAAGAGAATGTTCCTCCAAAACCAGCTCCAACACCTCCTGTTACTACTAGTAGTAATCCCCCAGGTGGTGGGAGTGCACCCAAAAACTTAGTTGGGATTTCTTGGGGAACTCAGGGGGACTCTGGCCTATCCAGGTCCCCTACTCAAGCAACTATGGTCTGTGATGGTGGCATGGGGTTTGCCAACTTTACCATGAGCCCCAGTATTCTGGGCAGGTACAGACAAGAACCAATAATCAATGGTCAGAAGGCTGTGGCCTATAAGGACACAGGGGCCAGTGTCACCATGGTGACCAAGAGGCTAGTGCCCCTAGATCAGCTTTTACCTGGGTTTAGCTACCAGGTGACCAACATAGATGGAATCAGGACAGATCATCCCATGGCAGTGATAAATCTCAGCTGGGGAGGGGTCACTGGCCCCAAGAGAGTGGCAGTGTCCCCAAACTTGCCTGTAGATTGTCTACTGGGGAATGATCTAGAAATCTCAGCCTGGGCTGAGGTTGACCACAAGGCCCATTTGAAAATGGTAGGAATCCCTGAGAAAGTGGATGAGACCCTGAGGGCCTCACCTCCACCCCAGGAGAAAATAGAAAGAGTGAAGCCTGAAACTATGGATCACTCTACCCAAACAGAGAGCATAGGGGAAGAGGAACAGTCCTCCCCCCACCAGACTACAGGTAAGGGTCAAGTTTCTCAGGGAACTGATCCTGCCCCTTGTGAAGTAACTGCCCCAGAAGTGGACAGGCCTGACCTGCCCACCTCTCTGATGGCAGGGGATCCTTCCAAGGTGGTACCCAGTCTGGAGCAGGTATCCTGCCCCTCTCTACCCTGCCTCAGTCAGCCCAGGGCTGCAGAGGTCAGGGAGGTCAGTGGACCCTTATTGGGCCCCTGCCCAGAGGAACCCCCTCATCAACAGATTAGGGACACCCAGCAGAGTAGTTTCAGCCAGGTGAATATTCCTCTACAAACTGAGGGATCCCCCTTACCCCTAGGTATAGGCACCCCTCAAATGGATGTTGTTGAGCACAGGGAAACCTGGGGCCTAGCTGCCCCAAACCTTCCAGTGCCCTCCACTATTCCAGCCAAAGGGATCCAACCCCCAGCTGTAGGCAGCCAGAGGTTGACCCTTAGGGCCAGATATGACACAGTCATGGGCAGAAAGGCTTCCATAGTGGCCAGTGATCTGAGGAGGTTGAGACCAACCCAAGTAGGGTCTCACTTCCAGACTCAGACACCCCACCAGCCCACCTCTGACCCAAAAACCAATACAGGTAATTTCCCTAGACTTTGGAGAAACTCTAGAACCCCTTGGGGTAGGATTTCCCAAGTGGACCATGACACAGGGAGCAACCATGTTAGTACAGGTTCTTCCTTATATGGCCACTCAGGAAATAAAGGCTTATCTGGACAAGGTTTGCCTTATCTCCGTTCGTTTGGGGGGGGGGGGTTATGTAGGAGAGTGGAATCTGACTAATGGTTGCCCCCAACTTTTTGCCTGGTATTTAAGTGGTTTTTGACTAGTCTGGCTGGGATCCTGCTATCCAGGACCCCAGCCTATCTGCTTTCTCCCTAAAACTGTTGTGAGTACTCTAGGTACAAACATAATTGGATGCTGGGCATGCCCTACCAGTCCCTTGTAGATGGTACCCTAGGTACCCAGGGCATGGGTCCCCCAGTAGGCCTACCAGGGCTGCAGCACTTATTGTGCCACCCTGGGACAGCCACCCAAACTGACACCACCAGGCCACTACTGTAGCCTGGGTAAGGTGGTGCTAGCACCCCTTACAGGGATGTAGGTACCCTATGTCCCATACCATACAACACATATACTCTCATAGGTCACCCCTATGGCAGGCCCTGGTAATCCTACAGGACTGGGTGCTGAGGTATGTGTGAGGGGGGACCCCTACGTGAGTAGGACCTCTCTGCAACCTTCGTAAAATCGTTACTGGGTTGTTTGTAGTGTAGCCATACCATATACTCTTAACCGCATTATAAGTTATTGCGTCATCGCTGTAACTTAGGAATGGCTACACAGAACCATATCGTGTTTGGTGTCAAACATGAAGGAATCATACCCCCAGTCCAGCCATGGGCATGGGGGCACGATTCCCCCTTGCTAGGAGGGTGATATGGGAAAAGCGGTAGAATTTGGACACCAATTTAAAAGTGCACATGTACCACAAAATGGCTACTGTTCGCCACCTACACGACTCTGGCTGGCTGTTGCTGGGGAAAACCCCAGCCTCGCCATCTGGACAATAGGGCTCCTGTGGCAGGGAGGTGCCAGCACCTCCCCAGACAGGATATGTGGATTGGAACAGGGTGGGTGCACCAAATGTCCTTTCAGAGTTGCACGTAGGCAGCTGCAGAGCCCCAATTCTGCATACACCGCCTGGAACCGGTTCAGGGGCGTCCTGCCCCTCGCCCAGGCAGGAAACACACAAAGGGGAGTGGGTGTAGCCACCCTTTCCCGCCTCTACTCTGATTGGTAGGCTCTCTTTTGGACCATCCCCTAATCTTGGGGATATATGGGAATAACTTTGCCCTAGAGCCTTAGATTCGGACAGGACTTCACAGAACTGACCTTCGACGAGCTGCTGCCCAGCTGACTGAAGAAATCTCCCTTGGGATAAAGGAGTTATCCCCCTGCTTGGCAGGCACCTAAAAGACTACAAGATACCCGGTTGGAACTTCGTTGCTCTCACGACCTTCGACGCCTTCCAGCAACCTCGAGGTGGGTCTCCAGTGCATCCCAGCATCCTGTGAGTGTGCCCAGAAAGTCTGAGCACCCTGGACCACGTGGGTGTCGAGATCCCCACATACCCCGAGACACCAACCACCTCTTGTCCAGCACATGACCCCGACCAGTGGGGAAGTTGTGCTTTGGCCCATTCTTGAGCCAACCATCAAGCAGCATTTGTGCCTACTCTCAGCTCCCTGGCCCGCTCCGGTGGCCCGTGGGAGCCCTTTTACGCACTCCATTTTGCTGCCTTCCACGGTCCCTTCTCTCTCGACTTGTGGGCCCTGACGGAGGACAATCTTCTTTTCCAAGAGTTCCCCTGGTTGCTCCAGGCCTGCTCTACGCTCCCTGCAAAGGAGAGCACCCTCAGACCTCATGGGTCTGCACCAGCAGCTGCTTTGTTCATCTTGTGTGGATTGCGGTTGCCAATGCTTAGTGGATCCAATCGGGACACTAACACCGCAGCGACCCTCAGCCGACGTGGGACAGTCGCCCTCCAGAAGCTGGCCTTCCTTGAAGCCTCCCGGAGCCCGTGACTGCAGAGCCCAGCTGTACCTTCCACACCTGAAGCACCCGACATCCACGAGTTCCTTCCTGTGAGCTCCCTGGTCACTGTGCTGTGACCCAGACTCTGTCCCCTCTGCTTTCAGGTTCATCTTTGTCTTTTCTTCAACTTTAATCTTCACGACTTCAACGACACTTCCAGCTAGCAGCAGTTTGGACTCCTTTTCCATAGAAAATCAGCCCGCGACCCGACACCAGAATCGACCTATGCACCCGGCTTCCCTGGGGCAGGTAACAGTGGTACTTCGGTACTTCCGTGGTGGTGGGCTCTCCAAAGCCTTAAGTCTCAAGCCTTAACTTTGTACTGTTGTTAGAAGTGTCCTTAAACCTTAATTATTCAACCGCGACATTCTCCATAGGCTAACATTGCGATCCCGATAGCAACCTCTCGCACTGCACACGCCTCCCGTGGGTCACCTTCCTCTTAACTGTGGGTGGGTTCTTAAGGGGCCAGCGATCCTGAATGCCCTAGGCATTGCCTGTAGAATTGTCGTGGTTCTTATACCACTATTTTAGTATATGGTTTGGTCCCCCCCTGGGGCCCATTGATTTCTGTGCTATTTATTGTGTTTATAAATGCTTGTTTGAAGTGTAACTTTGCCACTAGCCACATAAAGTGACTGTGGGATTCTGTCTAGAATAAATACATATATTTTATATATATACCTGTGTGGGCTACTCTTTCATTTGGTTATTCAAGAGGTTATTATGGTAAAACAATAAGCTTAACACTCCTTCAAGACTTAGCCTGAAGGCTGCTCTCCACAGCTACCACTAGGATAGCTTTCTTTAAAGGTTGGCTTAAACCTATCATCAATAGGAGTCGAATTGGACTGGTGCAAGGTGTCCCTATAACTAGGAACAACATATGCCAGGCCAACTTCTCACACTCGTAATCTGGCCTAATAGCTAAGGTCTTAACTATTACTCTGGCCTAATAGCTAAGGTCTTAGACTCGTACTATGGCCTACTGGTTAAGGTCTTAACTCTTACTCTGGCCTAATAGCTAAGGTCTTAACTCTTACTCCTGCCAAATTGCTAAGGTCTTAGACTCGTACTCTGGCCTAATGGTAAAGGTCCTAACTCTTACTCTGCCCTACTGGTTAAGGTCTTAGACTCGTACTCTGGCCTAATAGCTAAGGTCTTAGACTCGTACTCTGGCCTACAGGTTAAGGTCTTAACTCTTACTCTGGTCCAATAGCTAAGGTCTTAACTCTTACTCTGGCCTAATAGCTAAGGTCTTAGACTCGTACTCTGGCCTACTGATTAAGGTCTTAACTCTTACTCTGGCCTAATAGCTAAGGTCTTAGACTCTTACTCTGGCCTAATAGCTAAGGTCTTAACTCTTACTCTGGCCTAATAGCTAAGGTCTTAGACTTGTACTATGGCCTAATGGTTAAGGTCTTAACTCTTACTCTGGCCTAATAGCAAAGGTCTTAGACTCGTAATCTGGCCTAATAGCTAAGGTCTTAACTATTACTCTGGCCTAATAGCTAAGGTCTTAGACTCGTACTATGGCCTACTGGTTAAGGTCTTAACTCTTACTCTGGCCTAATAGCTAAGGTCTTAACTCTTACTCCTGCCTAATTGCTAAGGTCTTAGACTCGTACTCTGGCCTAATGGTTAAGGTCTTAACTCTTACTCTGCCCTACTGGTTAAGGTCTTAGACTCGTACTCTGGCCTAATAGCTAAGGTCTTAGACTCGTACTCTGGCCTAATGGTTAAGGTCTTAACTCTTACTCTGGCCTAGTAGGTAAGGTCTTAGACTCGTACTCTGGCCTAATAGCTAAGGTCTTAGACTCGTACTCTGGCCTAATGGTTAAGGTCTTAACTCTTTCTCTGGCCTAATAGCTAAGGTCTTAGACTCGTACTCTGGCCTACAGGTTAAGGTCTTAACTCTTACTCTGGTCCAATAGCTAAGGTCTTAACTCTTACTCTGGCCTAATAGCTAAGGTCTTAGACTCGTACTCTGGCCTACTGGTTAAGGTCTTAACTCTTACTCTGGCCTAATAGCTAAGGTCTTAGACTCGTACTCTGGCCTAATAGCTAAGGTCTTCGACTCGTACTCTGGCCTACTGGTTAAGGTCTTAACTCTTACTCTGGCCTAATAGCTAAGGTCTTAACTCTTACTCTGGCCTAATAGCTAAGGTCTTAGACCCGTACTCTGGCCTAATGGTTAAGGTCTTAACTCTTACTCTGGCCTAATAGCTAAGGTCTTAGACGCGTACTATGGCCTAATGGTTAAGGTCTTAACTCTCACTCTGGCCTAATAGCTAAGGTCTTAAACTCGCACTCTGGCCTAATAGCTAAGGTCTTAGACTCGTACTCTGGCCTAATGGTTAAGGTCTTAACTCTTACTCTGGCCTAATGGTTAAGGTCTTAGACTCGTACTCTAGCCTACTGGTTAAGGTCTTAACTCTTACTCTGGCCTACTGGTTAAGGTCTTAACTCTTACTCTGGCCTAATAGCTAAGGTCTTAACTCTTACTCTGCCCTAATAGCTAAGGTCTTAGACCCGTACTCTGGCCTAATGGTTAAGGTCTTAACTCTTACTCTGGCCTAATAGCTAAGGTCTTAGACTCGTACTATGGCCTAATGGTTAAGGTCTTAACTCTTACTCTTGCCTAATATCTAAGGTCGCAACTCTTACTATGGGCTAATAGCTAAGATCTTAGACTTGTACTCTGGCCTAATGGTTAAGGTCTTAACTCTTACTCTGGCCTACTGGTTAAGGTCTTAACTCTTACTCTGGCCTAATAGCTAAGGTCTTAGACTCGTACTCTGGCCCAATGTTTAAGGTCTTAATTCTTACTCTGGCCTAATAGCTAAGGTCTTAACTCTTAATCTGGCCTAATAGCTAAGGTCTTAGACTCGTACTATGGCCTACAGGTTAAGGTCTTAACTCTTACTCTGGCCTAATAGCTAAGGTCTTAGACTCGTACTCTGGCCTACTGGTTAAGGTCTTAACTCTTACTCTGGCCAAATAGCTAAGGTCTTAACTCTTACTCTGGCCTAATAGCTAAGGTCTTAACTCTTACTCTGGCCTAATAGCTAAGGTCTTAGACTTGTACTATGGCCTAATGGTTAAGGTCTTAACTCTTACTCTGGCCTAATAGCAAAGGTCTTAGACTCGTAATCTGGCCTAATAGCTAAGGTCTTAACTATTACTCTGGCCTAATAGCTAAGGTCTTAGACTCGTACTATGGCCTACTGGTTAAGGTCTTAACTCTTACTCTGGCCTAATAGCTAAGGTCTTAACTCTTACTCCTGCCTAATTGCTAAGGTCTTAGACTCGTACTCTGGCCTAATGGTTAAGGTCTTAACTCTTACTCTGCCCTACTGGTTAAGGTCTTAGACTCGTACTCTGGCCTAATAGCTAAGGTCTTAGACTCGTACTCTGGCCTAATGGTTAAGGTCTTAACTCTTACTCTGGCCTAATAGCTAAGGTCTTAGACTCATACTCTGGCCTACAGGTTAAGGTCTTAACTCTTACTCTGGTCCAATAGCTAAGGTCTTAACTCTTACTCTGGCCTAATAGCTAAGGTCTTAGACTCGTACTCTGGCCTACTGGTTAAGGTCTTAACTCTTACTCTGGCCTAATAGCTAAGGTCTTAGACTCGTACTCTGGCCTAATAGCTAAGGTCTTCGACTCGTACTCTGGCCTACTGGTTAAGGTCTTAACTCTTACTCTGGCCTAATAGCTAAGGTCTTAACTCTTACTCTGGCCTAATAGCTAAGGTCTTAGACTCGTACTCTGGCCTAATGGTTAAGGTATTAGCTCTTACTCTGGCCTACTAGTTAAGGTCTTAACTCTTACTCTGGCCTAATAGATAAGGTCATAACTCTTACTCTGGCCTAATAGCTAAGGTCTTAGACTCGTACTCTGGCCTACTGGTTAAGGTCTTAACTCTTACTCTGGCCTAATAGCTAAGGTCTAAGACTCCTACTCTGGCCTAATAGCTAAGGTCTTAACTCTGACTCTGGCCTAATAGCTAAGGTCTTAGACTCATACTCTGGCCTAATAGCTAAGGTCTTAACTCTTACTCTGGCCTAATAGCTAAGGTCTTAGACTCGTACTCTGGCCTAATGGTTAAGGTCTTAACTCTTACTCTGGCCTACTGGTTAAGGTCTTAACGCTTACTCTGGCCTACTGGTTAAGGTCTTAACTCTTACACTGGCCTAAAAGCTAAGGTCTTAACTCTTACTCTGGCCTAATAGCAAAGGTCTTAGACTCATAATCTGGCCTAATAGCTAAGGTCTTAACTCTTACTCTGGCCTAATAGCTAAGGTCTTAGACTCGTACTATGGCCTACTGGTTAAGGTCTTAACTCTTACTCTGGCCTAATAGCTAAGGTCTTAACTCTTACTCCTGCCTAATAGCTAAGGTCTTAGACTCATACTCTGGCCTAATGGTTAAGGTCTTAACACTTACTCTGGCCTACTGGTTAAGGTCTTAACTCTTACTCTGGCCTACTGGTTAAGGTCTTAACTCTTACTCTGGCCTAATAGCTAAGGTCTTAACTCTTACTCTGGCATAATAGATAAGGTCTTAGACTCATACTCTGGCCTAATGGTTAAGGTCTTAACTCTCACTCTGGCCTAATAGCTAAGGTCTTAACTCTTACTCTGGCCTAATAGCTAAGGTCTTAGACTCGTACTCCGGCCTAATGGTTAAGGTCTTAACTCTTACTCTGGCCTAATAGCTAAGGTCTTAGACTCGTACTCTGGCCTAATAGCTAAGGTCTTAGACTCGTACTCTGGCCTAATGGTTAAGGTCTTAACTCTTACTCTGGCCTAATAGCTAAGGTCTTAGACTCGTACTCTGGCCTAATGGTTAAGGTCTTAACTTTTACTCTGGCCTAATAGCTAAGGTCTTAACTCTTACTCTGGCCTAATAGCTAAGGTCTTAGACTCGTACTCTGGCCTACTTGTTAAGGTCTTAACTCTTACTCTGGCCTAATAGCTAAGGTCTTAGACTCGTACTATGGCCTACTGGTTAAGGTCTTAACTCTTACTCTGGCCTAATAGCTAAGGTCTTAACTCTTACTCCTGCCTAATAGCTAAGGTCTTAGACTCATACTCTGGCCTAATGGTTAAGGTCTTAACACTTACTCTGGCCTACTGGTTAAGGTCTTAACTCTTACTCTGGCCTACTGGTTAAGGTCTTAACTCTTACTCTGGCCTAATAGCTAAGGTCTTAACTCTTACTCTGGCATAATAGATAAGGTCTTAGACTCATACTCTGGCCTAATGGTTAAGGTCTTAACTCTCACTCTGGCCTAATAGCTAAGGTCTTAACTCTTACTCTGGCCTAATAGCTAAGGTCTTAGACTCGTACTCCGGCCTAATGGTTAAGGTCTTAACTCTTACTCTGGCCTAATAGCTAAGGTCTTAGACTCGTACTCTGGCCTAATAGCTAAGGTCTTAGACTCGTACTCTGGTCTAATGGTTAAGGTCTTAACTCTTACTCTGGCCTAATAGCTAAGGTCTTAACTCTTACTCTGGCCTACTGCTTTAAGGTCTTAACTCTTACTCTGGCCTAATAGCTAAGGTCATAGACTCGTACTCTGGCCTAATAGCTAAGGTCTTAGACTCGTACTATGGCCTACAGGTTAAGGTCTTAACTCTTACTCTGGCCTAATAGCTAAGGTCTTAACTCTTACTCTTGCCTAATAGCTAAGGTCTTAACTCTTACTCTGGCCTAATAGCTAAGGTCCTAGACTCGTACTCTGGCCTAATGGTTAAGGTCTTAACTCTTACTCTGGCCTACTGGTTAAGGTCTTAACTCTTACTCTGGCCTAATGGTTAAGGTCTTAGACTCTTACTCTGGCCTACTGGTTAAGGTCTTAGACTCTTACTCTGTCCTACTGGTTAAGGTCTTAACTCTTACTCTGGCCTAATAGCTAAGGTCTTAGACTCGTACTCTGGCCTAATAGTTAAGGTCTTAGACTCGTACTCTGGCCTAATGGTTAAGGTCTTAACTCTTACTCTGGCCTAATAGCTAAGGTCTTAACTCTTACTCTGGCCTAATAGCTAAGGTCTTAACTCTTACTCTGGCCTACTGGTTAAGGTCTTAACTCTTACTTTGGCCTAATAGCTAAGGTCTTAACTCTTACTCTGGCCTAATAGCTAAGGTCTTAACTCGTACTCTGGCCTAATAGCTAAGGTCTTAGACTCGTACTCTGGCCTAATGGTTACGGTCTTAACTCTTACTCTGGCCTACTGGTTAAGGTCTTAGACTATTACTCTGTCCTACTGGTTAAGGTCTTAACTCTTACTCTGGCCTAATAGTTAAGGTCTTAGACTCGTACTCTGGCGTAATAGCTAAGGTCTTAGACTCGTACTCTGGCCTAATGGTTAAGGTCTTAACTCTTACTCTGGCCTAATAGCTAAGGTCTTAGACTGGTACTCTGGCCTAATAGCTAAGGTCTTAACTCTTACTCTGGCCTACTGGTTAAGGTCTTAACTCTTACTCTGGCCTAATAGCTAAGGTCTTAGACTCATACTCTGGCCTACTGGTTAAGGTCTTAACTCTTACTCTGGCCTACTGGTTAAGGTCTTAACTCTTACTCTGGCCTAATAGCTAAGATCTTAACCTCGTACTCTGGCCTACAGGTTAAGGTCTTAGACTCTTACTCTGGCCTACTGGTTAAGGGTTTAACTCTTACTCTGGCCTACTGGTTAAGGTCTTAGACTCTTACTCTGGCCTACTGGTTAAGGTCTTAACTATTACTCTGGCCTAATAGCTAAGGTCTTAGACTCGTACTCTGGCCTACAGGTTAAGGTCTTAACTCTTACTCCGGTCTAATAGCTAAGGTCTTAGACTCGTATTCTGGCCTAATAGTTAAGGTCTTAACTCTTACTCTGGCCTAATAGCTAAGGTCTTAGACTCGTACTCTGGCCTAATGGTTAAGGTCTGAACTCTTACTCTGGCCTAATAGCTAAGGTCTTAACTCTTACTCTGGCCTAATAGCTAAGGTCTTAGACTCGTACTCTGGCCTAATGGTTAAGGTCTTAACTCTTACTCTGGCCTAATAGCTAAGGTCTTACACTCGTACTATGGCCTACTGGTTAAGGTCTTAACTCTTACTCCAGCCTAATAGCTAAGGTCTTAGACTCGTACTCTGGCCTAATAGTTAAGGTCTTAACTCTTACTCTGGCCTAATAGCTAAGGTCTTAGACTCGTACTCTAGCCTAATGGTTAAGGTCTTAACTCTTACTCTGGCCTAATAGTTAAGGTCTTAACTCTTACTCTGGCCTAATAGCTAAGGTCTTAGACTCATACTCTGGCCTAATGGTTAAGGTCTTAACTCTTACTCTGGCCTAATAGCTAAGGTCTTAACTCTTACTCTGGCCTAATAGCTAAGGTGTTAGACTCGTACTCTGGCCTAATGGTTAAGGTCTTAACTCTTACTCTGGCCTAATAGCTAAGGTCTTAGACTCGTACTCTGGCCTAATAGCTAAGGTCTTAACTATTACGCTGGCCTAATAGCTAAGGTCTTAACTCTAACTCTGTCCTAATAGCTAAGGTCTTAGACTCGTACTCTGGCCTACTAGTTAAGGTCTTAACTCTTACTCTGGCCTAATAGCTAAGGTCTTAGACTCGTACTCTGGCCTAATGGTTAAGGTCTTAACTCTTACTCTGGCCTAATAGCTAAGGTATTAACTCTTACTCTGGCCTCATAGCTAAGGTCTTAGACTCGTACTCTGGCCTAATGGTTAAGGTCTTAACTCTTACTCTGGCCTACTGGTTAAGGTCCTAACTCTTACTCTGGCCTAATGGTTAAGGTCTTAGACTCTTACTCTGGCCTACTGGTTAAGGTCTTAGACTCTTACTCTGGCCTAATAGCTAAGGTCTTAGACTCGTACTATGGCCTAGAGGTTAAGGTCTTAACTCTTACTCAAGCCTAAGAGCTAAGGTCTTAACTCTTACTCTGGCCTAATAGCTAAGGTCTTAGACTCGTACTATGGCCTACTGGTTAAGGTCTTATCTCTTACACCGGCCTAATTGCTAAGGTCTTAACTCTTACTCTGGCCTAATGGTCAAGGTCTTAACTCTTACTCTGGCCTAATAGCTAAGTTCTTAGACTCGTACTATGGCCGACAGGTTAAGGTCTTCGCTCTTACTATGGCCTAATAGCTAAGGTCTTAACTCTTACTCTGGCCTAATAGCTAAGGTCATAGACTCGTACTCTGGCCTAATGGTTAAGGTCTTAACTCTTACTCTGGCCTAATAGCTAGGGTCTTAACTCTTACTCTGGCCTAATAGCTAAGGTCTTAGACTCGTACTCTGGCCTAATGGTTAAGGTCTTAACTATTACTATGGCCTACTGGTTAAGGTCTTAACTCTTACTCTGGCCTAATGGTAAAGGTCTTAGACTCTTACTCTGGCCTACTGGTTAAGGTCTTAGACTCTTACTCTGGCCTAATAGCTAAGGTCTTAACTCTTACTCTGGCCTAATAGCTAAGGTCTTAGACTCGTACTATGGCCTACAGGTTAAGGTCTTAACTCTTACACTCGCCTACAGGTTAGGGTCTTAACTCTTACTCTGGCCTACAGGTTAATGTCTTAACTCTTACTCTGGCCTAATAGCTAAGGTCTTAGACTCGTACTCTGGCCTAATGGTTACGGTCTTAACTCTTACTCTGGCCTACTGGTTAAGGTCTTAGACTATTACTCTGTCCTACTGGTTAAGGTCTTAACTCTTACTCTGGCCTAATAGCTAAGGTCTTAGACTCGTACTCTGGCGTAATAGCTAAGGTCTTAGACTCGTACTCTGGCCTAATGGTTAAGGTCTTAACTCTTACTCTGGCCTAATAGCTAAGGTCTTAGACTGGTACTCTGGCCTAATAGCTAAGGTCTTAACTCTTACTCTGGCCTACTGGTTAAGGTCTTAACTCTTACTCTGGCCTAATAGCTAAGGTCTTAGACTCATACTCTGGCCTACTGGTTAAGGTCTTAACTCTTACTCTGGCCTACTGGTTAAGGTCTTAACTCTTACTCTGGCCTAATAGCTAAGATCTTAACCTCGTACTCTGGCCTACAGGTTAAGGTCTTAGACTCTTACTCTGGCCTACTGGTTAAGGGTTTAACTCTTACTCTGGCCTACTGGTTAAGGTCTTAGACTCTTACTCTGGCCTACTGGTTAAGGTCTTAACTCTTACTCTGGCCTAATAGCTAAGGTCTTAGACTCGTACTCTGGCCTACAGGTTAAGGTCTTAACTCTTACTCCGGTCTAATAGCTAAGGTCTTAGACTCGTATTCTGGCCTAATAGTTAAGGTCTTAACTCTTACTCTGGCCTAATAGCTAAGGTCTTAGACTCGTACTCTGGCCTAATGGTTAAGGTCTGAACTCTTACTCTGGCCTAATAGCTAAGGTCTTAACTCTTACTCTGGCCTAATAGCTAAGGTCTTAGACTCGTACTCTGGCCTAATGGTTAAGGTCTTAACTCTTACTCTGGCCTAATAGCTAAGGTCTTACACTCGTACTATGGCCTACTGGTTAAGGTCTTAACTCTTACTCCAGCCTAATAGCTAAGGTCTTAGACTCGTACTCTGGCCTAATAGTTAAGGTCTTAACTCTTACTCTGGCCTAATAGCTAAGGTCTTAGACTCGTACT
Organism: Triturus cristatus; assembly: GCF_964204655.1. Lineage (NCBI taxonomy): Eukaryota > Metazoa > Chordata > Amphibia > Caudata > Salamandridae > Triturus > Triturus cristatus. The sequence goes on along the minus strand of NC_140580.1, from coordinate 239,451,477 downwards.
CTAGCCTAATGGTTAAGGTCTTAACTCTTACTCTGGCCTAATAGTTAAGGTCTTAACTCTTACTCTGGCCTAATAGCTAAGGTCTTAGACTCATACTCTGGCCTAATGGTTAAGGTCTTAACTCTTACTCTGGCCTAATAGCTAAGGTCTTAACTCTTACTCTGGCCTAATAGCTAAGGTGTTAGACTCGTACTCTGGCCTAATGGTTAAGGTCTTAACTCTTACTCTGGCCTAATAGCTAAGGTCTTAGACTCGTACTCTGGCCTAATAGCTAAGGTCTTAACTATTACGCTGGCCTAATAGCTAAGGTCTTAACTCTAACTCTGTCCTAATAGCTAAGGTCTTAGACTCGTACTCTGGCCTACTAGTTAAGGTCTTAACTCTTACTCTGGCCTAATAGCTAAGGTCTTAGACTCGTACTCTGGCCTAATGGTTAAGGTCTTAACTCTTACTCTGGCCTAATAGCTAAGGTATTAACTCTTACTCTGGCCTCATAGCTAAGGTCTTAGACTCGTACTCTGGCCTAATGGTTAAGGTCTTAACTCTTACTCTGGCCTACTGGTTAAGGTCCTAACTCTTACTCTGGCCTAATGGTTAAGGTCTTAGACTCTTACTCTGGCCTACTGGTTAAGGTCTTAGACTCTTACTCTGGCCTAATAGCTAAGGTCTTAGACTCATACTATGGCCTAGAGGTTAAGGTCTTAACTCTTACTCAAGCCTAAGAGCTAAGGTCTTAACTCTTACTCTGGCCTAATAGCTAAGGTCTTAGACTCGTACTATGGCCTACTGGTTAAGGTCTTATCTCTTACACCGGCCTAATTGCTAAGGTCTTAACTCTTACTCTGGCCTAATGGTCAAGGTCTTAACTCTTACTCTGGCCTAATAGCTAAGTTCTTAGACTCGTACTATGGCCGACAGGTTAAGGTCTTCGCTCTTACTATGGCCTAATAGCTAAGGTCTTAACTCTTACTCTGGCCTAATAGCTAAGGTCATAGACTCGTACTCTGGCCTAATGGTTAAGGTCTTAACTCTTACTCTGGCCTAATAGCTAGGGTCTTAACTCTTACTCTGGCCTAATAGCTAAGGTCTTAGACTCGTACTCTGGCCTAATGGTTAAGGTCTTAACTATTACTATGGCCTACTGGTTAAGGTCTTAACTCTTACTCTGGCCTAATGGTAAAGGTCTTAGACTCTTACTCTGGCCTACTGGTTAAGGTCTTAGACTCTTACTCTGGCCTAATAGCTAAGGTCTTAACTCTTACTCTGGCCTAATAGCTAAGGTCTTAGACTCGTACTATGGCCTACAGGTTAAGGTCTTAACTCTTACACTCGCCTACAGGTTAGGGTCTTAACTCTTACTCTGGCCTACAGGTTAATGTCTTAACTCTTACTCTGGCCTAATAGCTAAGGTCTTAGACTCGTACTCTGGCCTACAGGTTAAGGTCTTAGCTCTTACTCTGGCCTACTGGTTAAGGTCTTAACTCTTACTCAGGCCTAATAGCTAAGGTCTTAAATCTTACTCTGGCCTAATAGCTAAGGTCTTAACTCTTACTCTGGCCTAATAGCTAAGGTCATAGACTTGTACTCTGGCCTAATGGTTAAGGTCTTAACTCTTACTCTGGCCTAATAGCTAAGGTCTTAACTCTTACTCTGGCCTAATAGCTATGGTCTTAGACTCGTACTCTGGCCTAATGGTTAAGGTCTTAACTCTTACTCTGGCCTAATAGCTAAGGTATTAACTCTTACTCTGGCATGATAGCTAAGGTCTTAGACTCGTAGTCTGGCCTAATGGTTAAGGTCTTAACTCTTACTCCTGCCTAATAGCTAAGGTCTTAGACTCATACTCTGGCCTAATGGTTAAGGTCTTAACTCTTACTCTGGCCTAATAGCTAATGTCTTAACTCTTACTCTGGCCTAATAGCAAAGGTCTTAGACTCGTAATCTGGCCTAATAGCTAAGGTATTAACTCTTACTCTGGCCTAATAGCTAAGGTCTTAACTCTTACTCTGGCCTAATAGCTAAGGTCTTAACTCTTACTCTGGCCTAATAGCAAAGGTCTTAGACTCGTAATCTGGCCTAATAGCTAAGGTCTTAACTCTTACTCTGGCCTAATAGCTAAGGTCTCAGACTCGTGCTATGGCCTACTGGTTAAGGTCTTAACTCTTACTCTGGCCTACTGGTTAAGGTCTTAACTCTTACTCTGGCCTACTGGTTAAGGTCTTAACTCTTACTCTGGCCTAATAGCTAAGGTCTTAACTCTTTCTCTGGCCTAATAGATAAGGTCTTAGACTCGTACTCTAGCCTAATGGTTAAAGTCTTAACTCTTACTCTGGCCTAATAGCTAAGGTCTTAACTCTTACTCTGGCCTAATAGGTAAGGTCTTAGACTCGTACTCCGGCCTAATGGTTAAGGTCTTAACTCGTACTCTGGCCTAATAGCTAAGGTCTTAGACTCGTACTCTGGCCTAATAGCTAAGGTCTTAGACTCGTACTCTGGCCTAATGGTTAAGGTCTTAACTCTTACTCTGGCCTAATAGCTAAGGTCTTAGACTCGTACTCTGGCCTAATGGTTAAGGTCTTAACTTTTACTCTGGCCTAATAGCTAAGGTCTTAACTCTTACTCTGGCCTGATAGCTAAGGTCTTAGACTCGTACTCTGGCCTAATAGCTAAGGTCTTAGACTCGTACTCTAGTCTAATGGTTAAGGTCTTAACTCTTACTCTGGCCTAATAGCTAAGGTCTTAACTCTTACTCTGGCATACTGGTTAAGGTCTTAACTCTTACTCTGGCCTAATAGCTAAGGTCTTAGACTCGTACTCTGGCCTAATAGCTAAGGTCTTAACTCTTACTCTGGCCTAATAGCTAAGGTCTTAGACTCGTACTCTAGCCTACTGGTTATGGTCTTAACTCTTACTCTGGCCCACTGGTTAAGGTCTTAACTCTTACTCTGGCCTAATAGCTAAGGTCTTAACTCTTACTCTGGCCTAATAGCTAAGGTCTTAACTCTTACTCTGGCCTACTGGTTAAGGTCTTAACTCTTACTTTGGCCTAATAGCTAAGGTCTTAACTCTTACTCTGGCCTAATAGCTAAGGTCTTAACTCTTACTCTGGCCTAATAGCTAAGGACTTAGACTCGTACTCTGGCCTACAGGTTAAGGTCTTAACTCTTACTCTGGTCCAATAGCTAAGGTCTTAACTCTTACTCTGGCCTAATAGCTAAGGTCTTAGACTCGTACTCTGGCCTACTGGTTAAGGTCTTAACTCTTACTCTGGCCTAATAGCTAAGGTCTTAGACTCGTACTCTGGCCTAATAGCTAAGGTCTTCGACTCGTACTCTGGCCTACTGGTTAAGGTCTTAACTCTTACTCTGGCCTAATAGCTAAGGTCTTAACTCTTACTCTGGCATAATAGCTAAGGTCTTAGACCCGTACTCTGGCCTAATGGTTAAGGTCTTAACTCTTACTCTGGCCTAATAGCTAAGGTCTTAGACGCGTACTATGGCCTAATGGTTAAGGTCTTAACTCTCACTCTGGCCTAATAGCTAAGGTCTTAGACTCGCACTCTGGCTTAATAGCTAAGGTCTTAGACTCGTACTCTGGCCTAATGGTTAAGGTCTTAACTCTTACTCTGGCCTAATGGTTAAGGTCTTAGACTCGTACTCTAGCCTACTGGTTAAGGTCTTAACTCTTACTCTGGCCTACTGGTTAAGGTCTTAACTCTTACTCTGGCCTAATAGCTAAGGTCTTAACTCTTACTCTGCCCTAATAGCTAAGGTCTTAGACTCGTACTCTGGCCTAATGGTTAAGGTCTTAACTCTTACTCTGGCCTAATAGCTAAGGTCTTAGACTCGTACTATGGCCTAATGGTTAAGGTCTTAACTCTTACTCTGGCCTAATATCTAAGGTCGCAACTCTTACTCTGGCCTAATAGCTAAGGTCTTAGACTTGTACTCTGGCCTAATGGTTAAGGTCTTAACTCTTACTCTGGCCTACTGGTTAAGGTCTTAACTCTTACTCTGGCCTAATAGCTAAGGTCTTAGACTCGTACTCTGGCCCAATGTTTAAGGTCTTAACTCTTACTCTGGCCTAATAGCTAAGGTCTTAACTCTTAATCTGGCCTAATAGCTAAGGTCTTAGACTCGTACTATGGCCTACAGGTTAAGGTCTTAACTCTTACTCTGGCCTAATAGCTAAGGTCTTAGACTCGTACTCTGGCCTACTGGTTAAGGTCTTAACTCTTACTCTGGCCTAATAGCTAAGGTCTTAACTCTTACTCTGGCCTAATAGCTAAGGTCTTAACTCTTACTCTGGCCTAATAGCTAAGGTCTTAGACTTGTACTATGGCCTAATGGTTAAGGTCTTAACTCTTACTCTGGCCTAATAGCAAAGGTCTTAGACTCGTAATCTGGCCTAATAGCTAATGTCTTAACTATTACTCTGGCCTAATAGCTAAGGTCTTAGACTCGTACTATGGCCTACTGGTTAAGGTCTTAACTCTTACTCTGGCCTAATAGCTAAGGTCTTAACTCTTACTCCTGCCTAATTGCTAAGGTCTTAGACTCGTACTCTGGCCTAATGGTTAAGGTCTTAACTCTTACTCTGCCCTACTGGTTAAGGTCTTAGACTCGTACTCTGGCCTAATAGCTAAGGTCTTAGACTCGTACTCTGGCCTAATGTTTAAGGTCTTAACTCTTACTCTGGCCTAATAGCTAAGGTCTTAGACTCGTACTCTGGCCTACAGGTTAAGGTCTTAACTCTTACTCTGGTCCAATAGCTAAGGTCTTAACTCTTACTCTGGCCTAATAGCTAAGGTCTTAGACTCGTAGTCTGGCCTACTGGTTAAGGTCTTAACTCTTACTCTGGCCTAATAGCTAAGGTCTTAACTCTTACTCTGGCCTAATAGCTAAGGTCTTAACTCGTACTCTGGCCTAATAGCTAAGGTCTTAGACTCGTACTCTGGCCTAATGGTTACGGTCTTAACTCTTACTCTAGCCTACTGGTTAAGGTCTTAGACTATTACTCTGTCCTACTGGTTAAGGTCTTAACTCTTACTCTGGCCTAATAGCTAAGGTCTTAGACTCGTACTCTGGCGTAATAGCTAAGGTCTTAGACTCGTACTCTGGCCTAATGGTTAAGGTCTTAACTCTTACTCTGGCCTAATAGCTAAGGTCTTAGACTGGTACTCTGGCCTAATAGCTAAAGTCTTAACTCTTACTCTGGCCTACTGGTTAAGGTCTTAACTCTTACTCTGGCCTAATAGCTAAGGTCTTAGACTCATACTCTGGCCTACTGGTTAAGGTCTTAACTCTTACTCTGGCCTACTGGTTAAGGTCTTAACTCTTACTCTGGCCTAATAGCTAAGATCTTAACCTCGTACTCTGGCCTACAGGTTAAGGTCTTAGACTCTTACTCTGGCCTACTGGTTAAGGGCTTAACTCTTACTCTGGCCTACTGGTTAAGGTCTTAGACTCTTACTCTGGCCTACTGGTTAAGGTCTTAACTCTTACTCTGGCCTAATAGCTAAGGTCTTAGACTCGTACTCTGGCCTACAGGTTAAGGTCTTAACTCTTACTCCGGCCTAATAGCTAAGGTCTTAGACTCGTACTCTGGCCTAATAGTTAAGGTCTTAACTCTTACTCTGGCCTAATAGCTAAGGTCTTAGACTCGTACTCTGGCCTAATGGTTAAGGTCTTAACTCTTACTCTGGCCTAATAGCTAAGGTCTTAACTCTTACTCTGGCCGAATAGCTAAGGTCTTAGACTCGTACTCTGGCCTAATGGTTAAGGTCTTAACTCTTACTCTGGCCTAATAGCTAAGGTCTTACACTCGTACTATGGCCTACTGGTTAAGGTCTTAACTCTTACTCCAGCCTAATAGCTAAGGTCTTAGACTCGTACTCTGGCCTAATAGTTAAGGTCTTAACTCTTACTCTGGCCTAATAGCTAAGGTCTTAACTCTTACTCTGGCCTAATAGCTAAGGTGTTAGACTCGTACTCTGGCCTAATGGTTAAGGTCTTAACTCTTACTCTGGCCTAATAGCTAAGGTCTTAGACTCGTACTCTGGCCTAATAGTTAAGGTCTTAACTATTACGCTGGCCTAATAGCTAAGGTCTTAACTCTAACTCTGTCCTAATAGCTAAGGTCTTAGACTCGTACTCTGGCCTACTAGTTAAGGTCTTAACTCTTACTCTGGCCTAATAGCTAAGGTCTTAGACTCGTACTCTGGCCTAATGGTTAAGGTCTTAACTCTTACTCTGGCCTAATAGCTAAGGTATTAACTCTTACTCTGGCCTCATAGCTAAGGTCTTAGACTCGTACTCTGGCCTAATGGTTAAGGTCTTAACTCTTACTCTGGCCTACTGGTTAAGGTCCTAACTCTTACTCTGGCCTAATGGTTAAGGTCTTAGACTCTTACTCTGGCCTACTGGTTAAGGTCTTAGACTCTTACTCTGGCCTAATAGCTAAGGTCTTAGACTCGTACTATGGCCTAGAGGTTAAGGTCTTAACTCTTACTCAAGCCTAAGAGCTAAGGTCTTAACTCTTACTCTGGCCTAATAGCTAAGGTCTTAGACTCGTACTATGGCCTACTGGTTAAGGTCTTATCTCTTACACCGGCCTAATTGCTAAGGTCTTCACTCTTACTCTGGCCTAATGGTCAAGGTCTTAACTCTTACTCTGGCCTAATAGCTAAGTTCTTAGACTCGTACTATGGCCTACAGGTTAAGGTCTTCGCTCTTACTATGGCCTAATAGCTAAGGTCTTAACTCTTACTCTGGCCTAATAGCTAAGGTCATAGACTCGTACTCTGGCCTAATGGTTAAGGTCTTAACTCTTACTCTGGCCTAATAGCTAGGGTCTTAACTCTTACTCTGGCCTAATAGCTAAGGTCTTAGACTCGTACTCTGGCCTAATGGTTAAGGTCTTAACTCTTACTATGGCCTAATAGCTAAGGTATTAACTCTTACTCTGGCATCATAGCTAAGGTCTTAGACTCGTACTCTGGCCTAATGGTTAAGGTCTTAACTCTTACTCTGGCCTACTGGTTAAGGTCTTAACTCTTACTCTGGCCTAATGGTAAAGGTCTTAGACTCTTACTCTGGCCTACTGGTTAAGGTCTTAGACTCTTACTCTGGCCTAATAGCTAAGGTCTTAACACTTACTCTGGCCTAATAGCTAAGGTCTTAGACTCGTACTATGGCCTACAGGTTAAGGTCTTAACTCTTACACTCGCCTACAGGTTAGGGTCTTAACTCTTACTCTGGCCTACAGGTTAAGGTCTCAACTCTTACTCTGGCCTAATAGCTAAGGTCTTAGACTCGTACTCTGGCCTACAGGTTAAGGTCTTAACTCTTACTCTGGCCTACTGGTTAAGGTCTTAACTCTTACTCAGGCCTAATAGCTAAGGTCTTAAATCTTACTCTGGCCTAATAGCTAAGGTCTTAACTCTTACTCTGGCCTAATAGCTAAGGTCATAGACTCGTACTCTGGCCTAATGGTTAAGGTCTTAACTCTTACTCTGGCCTAATACCTAAGGTCTTAACTCTTACTCTGGCCTAATAGCTAAGGTCTTAGACTTGTACTCTGGCCTAATGGTTAAGGTCTTAACTCTTACTCTGGCCTACTGGTTAAGGTCTTAACTCTTACTCTGGCCTAATAGCTAAGGTCTTAGACTCGTACTCTGGCCCAATGTTTAAGGTCTTAACTCTTACTCTGGCCTAATAGCTAAGGTCTTAACTCTTAATCTGGCCTAATAGCTAAGGTCTTAGACTCGTACTATGGCCTACAGGTTAAGGTCTTAACTCTTACTCTGGCCTAATAGCTAAGGTCTTAGACTCGTACTCTGGCCTACTGGTTAAGGTCTTAACTCTTACTCTGGCCTAATAGCTAAGGTCTTAACTCTTACTCTGGCCTAATAGCTAAGGTCTTAACTCTTACTTTGGCCTAATAGCTAAGGTCTTAGACTTGTACTATGGTCTAATGGTTAAGGTCTTAACTCTTACTCTGGCCTAATAGCTAAGGTATTAACTCTTACTCTGGCATGATAGCTAAGGTCTTAGACTCGTAGTCTGGCCTAATGGTTAAGGTCTTAACTCTTACTCCTGCCTAATAGCTAAGGTCTTAGACTCATACTCTGGCCTAATGGTTAAGGTCTTAACTCTTACTCTGGCCTAATAGCTAATGTCTTAACTCTTACTCTGGCCTAATAGCAAAGGTCTTAGACTCGTAATCTGGCCTAATAGCTAAGGTATTAACTCTTACTCTGGCCTAATAGCTAAGGTCTTAACTCTTACTCTGGCCTAATAGCTAAGGTCTTAACTCTTACTCTGGCCTAATAGCAAAGGTCTTAGACTCGTAATCTGGCCTAATAGCTAAGGTCTTAACTCTTACTCTGGCCTAATAGCTAAGGTCTCAGACTCGTGCTATGGCCTACTGGTTAAGGTCTTAACTCTTACTCTGGCCTACTGGTTAAGGTCTTAACTCTTACTCTGGCCTACTGGTTAAGGTCTTAACTCTTACTCTGGCCTAATAGCTAAGGTCTTAACTCTTTCTCTGGCATAATAGATAAGGTCTTAGACTCGTACTCTAGCCTAATGGTTAAAGTCTTAACTCTTACTCTGGCCTAATAGCTAAGGTCTTAACTCTTACTCTGGCCTAATAGGTAAGGTCTTAGACTCGTACTCCGGCCTAATGGTTAAGGTCTTAACTCTTACTCTGGCCTACTGGTTAAGGTCTTAACTCTTACTCTGGCCTAATAGCTAAGGTCTTAGACTCGTACTCTGGCCTACTGGTTAAGGTCTTAACTCTTACTCTGGCCTAATAGCTAAGGTCTTAACTCTTACTCTGGCCTAATAGCTAAGGTCTTAACTCTTACTTTGGCCTAATAGCTAAGGTCTTAGACTTGTACTATGGTCTAATGGTTAAGGTCTTAACTCTTACTCTGGCCTAATAGCTAAGGTATTAACTCTTACTCTGGCATGATAGCTAAGGTCTTAGACTCGTAGTCTGGCCTAATGGTTAAGGTCTTAACTCTTACTCCTGCCTAATAGCTAAGGTCTTAGACTCATACTCTGGCCTAATGGTTAAGGTCTTAACTCTTACTCTGGCCTAATAGCTAATGTCTTAACTCTTACTCTGGCCTAATAGCAAAGGTCTTAGACTCGTAATCTGGCCTAATAGCTAAGGTATTAACTCTTACTCTGGCCTAATAGCTAAGGTCTTAACTCTTACTCTGGCCTAATAGCTAAGGTCTTAACTCTTACTCTGGCCTAATAGCAAAGGTCTTAGACTCGTAATCTGGCCTAATAGCTAAGGTCTTAACTCTTACTCTGGCCTAATAGCTAAGGTCTCAGACTCGTGCTATGGCCTACTGGTTAAGGTCTTAACTCTTACTCTGGCCTACTGGTTAAGGTCTTAACTCTTACTCTGGCCTACTGGTTAAGGTCTTAACTCTTACTCTGGCCTAATAGCTAAGGTCTTAACTCTTTCTCTGGCATAATAGATAAGGTCTTAGACTCGTACTCTAGCCTAATGGTTAAAGTCTTAACTCTTACTCTGGCCTAATAGCTAAGGTCTTAACTCTTACTCTGGCCTAATAGGTAAGGTCTTAGACTCGTACTCCGGCCTAATGGTTAAGGTCTTAACTCTTACTCTGGCCTACTGGTTAAGGTCTTAACTCTTACTCTGGCCTAATAGCTAAGGTCTTAGACGCGTACTATGGCCTAATGGTTAAGGTCTTAACTCTCACTCTGGCCTAATAGCTAAGGTCTTAGACTCGCACTCTGGCTTAATAGCTAAGGTCTTAGACTCGTACTCTGGCCTAATGGTTAAGGTCTTAACTCTTACTCTGGCCTAATGGTTAAGGTCTTAGACTCGTACTCTAGCCTACTGGTTAAGGTCTTAACTCTTACTCTGGCCTACTGGTTAAGGTCTTAACTCTTACTCTGGCCTAATAGCTAAGGTCTTAACTCTTACTCTGCCCTAATAGCTAAGGTCTTAGACTCGTACTCTGGCCTAATGGTTAAGGTCTTAACTCTTACTCTGGCCTAATAGCTAAGGTCTTAGACTCGTACTATGGCCTAATGGTTAAGGTCTTAACTCTTACTCGGGCCTAAAATCTAAGGTCGCAACTCTTACTCTGGCCTAATAGCTAAGGTCTTAGACTTGTACTCTGGCCTAATGGTTAAGGTCTTAACTCTTACTCTGGCCTACTGGTTAAGGTCTTAACTCTTACTCTGGCCTAATAGCTAAGGTCTTAGACTCGTACTCTGGCCCAATGTTTAAGGTCTTAACTCTTACTCTGGCCTAATAGCTAAGGTCTTAACTCTTAATCTGGCCTAATAGCTAAGGTCTTAGACTCGTACTATGGCCTACAGGTTAAGGTCTTAACTCTTACTCTGGCCTAATAGCTAAGGTCTTAGACTCGTACTCTGGCCTACTGGTTAAGGTCTTAACTCTTACTCTGGCCTAATAGCTAAGGTCTTAACTCTTACTCTGGCCTAATAGCTAAGGTCTTAGACTTGTACTATGGCCTAATGGTTAAGGTCTTAACTCTTACTCTGGCCTAATAGCAAAGGTCTTAGACTCGTAATCTGGCCTAATAGCTAATGTCTTAACTATTACTCTGGCCTAATAGCTAAGGTCTTAGACTCGTACTATGGCCTACTGGTTAAGGTCTTAACTCTTACTCTGGCCTAATAGCTAAGGTCTTAACTCTTACTCCTGCCTAATTGCTAAGGTCTTAGACTCGTACTCTGGCCTAATGGTTAAGGTCTTAACTCTTACTCTGCCCTACTGGTTAAGGTCTTAGACTCGTACTCTGGCCTAATAGCTAAGGTCTTAGACTCGTACTCTGGCCTAATGTTTAAGGTCTTAACTCTTACTCTGGCCTAATAGCTAAGGTCTTAGACTCGTACTCTGGCCTACAGGTTAAGGTCTTAACTCTTACTCTGGTCCAATAGCTAAGGTCTTAACTCTTACTCTGGCCTAATAGCTAAGGTCTTAGACTTGTAGTCTGGCCTACTGGTTAAGGTCTTAACTCTTACTCTGGCCTAATAGCTAAGGTCTTAACTCTTACTCTGGCCTAATAGCTAAGGTCTTAACTCGTACTCTGGCCTAATAGCTAAGGTCTTAGACTCGTACTCTGGCCTAATGGTTACGGTCTTAACTCTTACTCTAGCCTACTGGTTAAGGTCTTAGACTATTACTCTGTCCTACTGGTTAAGGTCTTAACTCTTACTCTGGCCTAATAGCTAAGGTCTTAGACTCGTACTCTGGCGTAATAGCTAAGGTCTTAGACTCGTACTCTGGCCTAATGGTTAAGGTCTTAACTCTTACTCTGGCCTAATAGCTAAGGTCTTAGACTGGTACTCTGGCCTAATAGCTAAAGTCTTAACTCTTACTCTGGCCTACTGGTTAAGGTCTTAACTCTTACTCTGGCCTAATAGCTAAGGTCTTAGACTCATACTCTGGCCTACAGGTTAAGGTCTTAACTCTTACTCTGGCCTACTGGTTAAGGTCTTAACACTTACTCTGGCCTAATAGCTAAGATCTTAACCTCGTACTCTGGCCTACAGGTTAAGGTCTTAGACTCTTACTCTGGCCTACTGGTTAAGGGCTTAACTCTTACTCTGGCCTACTGGTTAAGGTCTTAGACTCTTACTCTGGCCTACTGGTTAAGGTCTTAACTCTTACTCTGGCCTAATAGCTAAGGTCTTAGACTCGTACTCTGGCCTACAGGTTAAGGTCTTAACTCTTACTCCGGCCTAATAGCTAAGGTCTTAGACTCGTACTCTGGCCTAATAGTTAAGGTCTTAACTCTTACTCTGGCCTAATGGCTAAGGTCTTAGACTCGTACTCTGGCCTAATGGTTAAGGTCTTAACTCTTACTCTGGCCTAATAGCTAAGGTCTTAACTCTTACTCTGGCCGAATAGCTAAGGTCTTAGACTCGTACTCTGGCCTAATGGTTAAGGTCTTAACTCTTACTCTGGCCTAATAGCTAAGGTCTTACACTCGTACTATGGCCTACTGGTTAAGGTCTTAACTCTTACTCCAGCCTAATAGCTAAGGTCTTAGACTTGTACTATGGCCTAATGGTTAAGGTCTTAACTCTTACTCTGGCCTAATAGCTAAGGTATTAACTCTTACTCTGGCATGATAGCTAAGGTCTTAGACTCGTAGTCTGGCCTAATGGTTAAGGTCTTAACTCTTACTCCTGCCTAATAGCTAAGGTCTTAGACTCATACTCTGGCCTAATGGTTAAGGTCTTAACTCTTACTCTGGCCTAATAGCTAATGTCTTAACTCTTACTCTGGCCTAATAGCAAAGGTCTTAGACTCGTAATCTGGCCTAATAGCTAAGGTATTAACTCTTACTCTGGCCTAATAGCTAAGGTCTTAACTCTTACTCTGGCCTAATAGCTAAGGTCTTAACTCTTACTCTGGCCTAATAGCAAAGGTCTTAGACTCGTAATCTGGCCTAATAGCTAAGGTCTTAACTCTTACTCTGGCCTAATAGCTAAGGTCTCAGACTCGTGCTATGGCCTACTGGTTAAGGTCTTAACTCTTACTCTGGCCTACTGGTTAAGGTCTTAACTCTTACTCTGGCCTACTGGTTAAGGTCTTAACTCTTACTCTGGCCTAATAGCTAAGGTCTTAACTCTTTCTCTGGCCTAATAGATAAGGTCTTAGACTCGTACTCTAGCCTAATGGTTAAAGTCTTAACTCTTACTCTGGCCTAATAGCTAAGGTCTTAACTCTTACTCTGGCCTAATAGGTAAGGTCTTAGACTCGTACTCCGGCCTAATGGTTAAGGTCTTAACTCTTACTCTGGCCTACTGGTTAAGGTCTTAACTCTTACTCTGGCCTAATATCTAAGGTCTTAGATGCGTACTATGGCCTAATGGTTAAGGTCTTAACTCTCACTCTGGCCTAATAGCTAAGGTCTTAGACTCGCACTCTGGCTTAATAGCTAAGGTCTTAGACTCGTACTCTGGCCTAATGGTTAAGGTCTTAACTCTTACTCTGGCCTAATGGTTAAGGTCTTAGACTCGTACTCTAGCCTACTGGTTAAGGTCTTAACTCTTACTCTGGCCTACTGGTTAAGGTCTTAACTCTTACTCTGGCCTAATAGCTAAGGTCTTAACTCTTACTCTGCCCTAATAGCTAAGGTCTTAGACTCGTACTCTGGCCTAATGGTTAAGGTCTTAACTCTTACTCTGGCCTAATAGCTAAGGTCTTAGACTCGTACTATGGCCTAATGGTTAAGGTCTTAACTCTTACTCGGGCCTAATATCTAAGGTCGCAACTCTTACTCTGGCCTAATAGCTAAGGTCTTAGACTTGTACTCTGGCCTAATGGTTAAGGTCTTAACTCTTACTCTGGCCTACTGGTTAAGGTCTTAACTCTTACTCTGGCCTAATAGCTAAGGTCTTAGACTCGTACTCTGGCCCAATGTTTAAGGTCTTAACTCTTACTCTGGCCTAATAGCTAAGGTCTTAACTCTTAATCTGGCCTAATAGCTAAGGTCTTAGACTCGTACTATGGCCTACAGGTTAAGGTCTTAACTCTTACTCTGGCCTAATAGCTAAGGTCTTAGACTCGTACTCTGGCCTACTGGTTAAGGTCTTAACTCTTACTCTGGCCTAATAGCTAAGGTCTTAACTCTTACTCTGGCCTAATAGCTAAGGTCTTAGACTTGTACTATGGCCTAATGGTTAAGGTCTTAACTCTTACTCTGGCCTAATAGCAAAGGTCTTAGACTCGTAATCTGGCCTAATAGCTAATGTCTTAACTATTACTCTGGCCTAATAGCTAAGGTCTTAGACTCGTACTATGGCCTACTGGTTAAGGTCTTAACTCTTACTCTGGCCTAATAGCTAAGGTCTTAACTCTTACTCCTGCCTAATTGCTAAGGTCTTAGACTCGTACTCTGGCCTAATGGTTAAGGTCTTAACTCTTACTCTGCCCTACTGGTTAAGGTCTTAGACTCGTACTCTGGCCTAATAGCTAAGGTCTTAGACTCGTACTCTGGCCTAATGTTTAAGGTCTTAACTCTTACTCTGGCCTAATAGCTAAGGTCTTAGACTCGTACTCTGGCCTACAGGTTAAGGTCTTAACTCTTACTCTGGTCCAATAGCTAAGGTCTTAACTCTTACTCTGGCCTAATAGCTAAGGTCTTAGACTCGTAGTCTGGCCTACTGGTTAAGGTCTTAACTCTTACTCTGGCCTAATAGCTAAGGTCTTAACTCTTACTCTGGCCTAATAGCTAAGGTCTTAACTCGTACTCTGGCCTAATAGCTAAGGTCTTAGACTCGTACTCTGGCCTAATGGTTACGGTCTTAACTCTTACTCTAGCCTACTGGTTAAGGTCTTAGACTATTACTCTGTCCTACTGGTTAAGGTCTTAACTCTTACTCTGGCCTAATAGCTAAGGTCTTAGACTCGTACTCTGGCGTAATAGCTAAGGTCTTAGACTCGTACTCTGGCCTAATGGTTAAGGTCTTAACTCTTACTCTGGCCTAATAGCTAAGGTCTTAGACTGGTACTCTGGCCTAATAGCTAAAGTCTTAACTCTTACTCTGGCCTACTGGTTAAGGTCTTAACTCTTACTCTGGCCTAATAGCTAAGGTCTTAGACTCATACTCTGGCCTACTGGTTAAGGTCTTAACTCTTACTCTGGCCTACTGGTTAAGGTCTTAACACTTACTCTGGCCTAATAGCTAAGATCTTAACCTCGTACTCTGGCCTACAGGTTAAGGTCTTAGACTCTTACTCTGGCCTACTGGTTAAGGGCTTAACTCTTACTCTGGCCTACTGGTTAAGGTCTTAGACTCTTACTCTGGCCTACTGGTTAAGGTCTTAACTCTTACTCTGGCCTAATAGCTAAGGTCTTAGACTCGTACTCTGGCCTACAGGTTAAGGTCTTAACTCTTACTCCGGCCTAATAGCTAAGGTCTTAGACTCGTACTCTGGCCTAATAGTTAAGGTCTTAACTCTTACTCTGGCCTAATGGCTAAGGTCTTAGACTCGTACTCTGGCCTAATGGTTAAGGTCTTAACTCTTACTCTGGCCTAATAGCTAAGGTCTTAACTCTTACTCTGGCCGAATAGCTAAGGTCTTAGACTCGTACTCTGGCCTAATGGTTAAGGTCTTAACTCTTACTCTGGCCTAATAGCTAAGGTCTTACACTCGTACTATGGCCTACTGGTTAAGGTCTTAACTCTTACTCCAGCCTAATAGCTAAGGTCTTAGACTCGTACTCTGGCCTAATAGTTAAGGTCTTAACTCTTACTCTGGCCTAATAGCTAAGGTCTTAACTCTTACTCTGGCCTAATAGCTAAGGTGTTAGACTCATACTCTGGCCTAATGGTTAAGGTCTTAACTCTTACTCTGGCCTAATAGCTAAGGTCTTAGACTCGTACTCTGGCCTAATAGTTAAGGTCTTAACTATTACGCTGGCCTAATAGCTAAGGTCTTAACTCTAACTCTGTCCTAATAGCTAAGGTCTGAGACTCGTACTCTGGCCTACTAGTTAAGGTCTTAACTCTTACTCTGGCCTAATAGCTAAGGTCTTAGACTCGTACTCTGGCCTAATGGTTAAGGTCTTAACTCTTACTCTGGCCTAATAGCTAAGGTATTAACTCTTACTCTGGCCTCATAGCTAAGGTCTTAGACTCGTACTCTGGCCTAATGGTTAAGGTCTTAACTCTTACTCTGGCCTACTGGTTAAGGTCCTAACTCTTACTCTGGCCTAATGGTTAAGGTCTTAGACTCTTACTCTGGCCTACTGGTTAAGGTCTTAGACTCTTACTCTGGCCTAATAGCTAAGGTCTTAGACTCGTACTATGGCCTAGAGGTTAAGGTCTTAACTCTTACTCAAGCCTAAGAGCTAAGGTCTTAACTCTTACTCTGGCCTAATAGCTAAGGTCTTAGACTCGTACTATGGCCTACTGGTTAAGGTCTTATCTCTTACACCGGCCTAATTGCTAAGGTCTTAACTCTTACTCTGGCCTAATGGTCAAGGTCTTAACTCTTACTCTGGCCTAATAGCTAAGTTCTTAGACTCGTACTATGGCCTACAGGTTAAGGTCTTCGCTCTTACTATGGCCTAATAGCTAAGGTCTTAACTCTTACTCTGGCCTAATAGCTAAGGTCATAGACTCGTACTCTGGCCTAATGGTTAAGGTCTTAACTCTTACTCTGGCCTAATAGCTAGGGTCTTAACTCTTATTCTGGCCTAATAGCTAAGGTCTTAGACTCGTACTCTGGCCTAATGGTTAAGGTCTTAACTCTTACTATGGCCTAATAGCTAAGGTATTAACTCTTACTCTGGCATCATAGCTAAGGTCTTAGACTCGTACTCTGGCCTAATGGTTAAGGTCTTAACTCTTACTCTGGCCTACTGGTTAAGGTCTTAACTCTTACTCTGGCCTAATGGTAAAGGTCTTAGACTCTTACTCTGGCCTACTGGTTAAGGTCTTAGACTCTTACTCTGGCCTAATAGCTAAGGTCTTAACTCTTACTCTGGCCTAATAGCTAAGGTCTTAGACTCGTACTATGGCCTACAGGTTAAGGTCTTAACTCTTACACTCGCCTACAGGTTAGGGTCTTAACTCTTACTCTGGCCTCCAGGTTAAGGTCTTAACTCTTACTCTGGCCTAATAGCTAAGGTCTTAGACTCGTACTCTGGCCTACAGGTTAAGGTCTTAACTCTTACTCTGGCCTACTGGTTAAGGTCTTAACTCTTACTCAGGCCTAATAGCTAAGGTCTTAAATCTTACTCTGGCCTAATAGCTAAGGTCTTAACTCTTACTCTGGCCTAATAGCTAAGGTCATAGACTCGTACTCTGGCCTAATGGTTAAGGTCTTAACTCTTACTCTGGCCTAATAGCTAAGGTCTTAACTCTTACTCTGGCCTAATAGCTAAGGTCTTAGACTTGTACTCTGGCCTAATGGTTAAGGTCTTAACTCTTACTCTGGCCTACTGGTTAAGGTCTTAACTCTTACTCTGGCCTGATAGCTAAGGTCTTAGACTCGTACTCTGGCCCAATGTTTAAGGTCTTAACTCTTACTCTGGCCTAATAGCTAAGGTCTTAACTCTTAATCTGGCCTAATAGCTAAGGTCTTAGACTCGTACTATGGCCTACAGGTTAAGGTCTTAACTCTTACTCTGGCCTAATAGCTAAGGTCTTAGACTCGTACTCTGGCCTACTGGTTAAGGTCTTAACTCTTACTCTGGCCTAATAGCTAAGGTCTTAACTCTTACTCTGGCCTAATAGCTAAGGTCTTAACTCTTACTCTGGCCTAATAGCTAAGGTCTTAGACTTGTACTATGGCCTAATGGTTAAGGTCTTAACTCTTACTCTGGCCTAATAGCAAAGGTCTTAGACTCGTAATCTGGCCTAATAGCTAAGGTCTTAACTATTACTCTGGCCTAATAGCTAAGGTCCTAGACTCGTACTATGGCCTACTGGTTAAGGTCTTAACTCTTACTCTGGCCTAATAGCTAAGGTCTTAACTCTTACTCCTGCCTAATTGCTAAGGTCTTAGACTCGTACTCTGGCCTAATGGTTAAGGTCTTAACTCTTACTCTGCCCTACTGGTTAAGGTCTTAGACTCGTACTCTGGCCTAATAGCTAAGGTCTTAGACTCGTACTCTGGCCTAATGTTTAAGGTCTTAACTCTTACTCTGGCCTAATAGCTAAGGTCTTAGACTCGTACTCTGGCCTACAGGTTAAGGTCTTAACTCTTACTCTGGTTCAATAGCTAAGGTCTTAACTCTTACTCTGGCCTAATAGCTAAGGTCTTAGACTCGTAGTCTGGCCTACTGGTTAAGGTCTTAACTCTTACTCTGGCCTAATAGCTAAGGTCTTAACTCTTACTCTGGCCTAATAGCTAAGGTCTTAACTCGTACTCTGGCCTAATAGCTAAGGTCTTAGACTCGTACTCTGGCCTAATGGTTACGGTCTTAACTCTTACTCTAGCCTACTGGTTAAGGTCTTAGACTATTACTCTGTCCTACTGGTTAAGGTCTTAACTCTTACTCTGGCCTAATAGCTAAGGTCTTAGACTCGTACTCTGGCGTAATAGCTAAGGTCTTAGACTCATACTCTGGCCTAATGGTTAAGGTCTTAACTCTTACTCTGGCCTAATAGCTAAGGTCTTAGACTGGTACTCTGGCCTAATAGCTAAGGTCTTAACTCTTACTCTGGCCTACTGGTTAAGGTCTTAACTCTTACTCTGGCCTAATAGCTAAGGTCTTAGACTCATACTCTGGCCTACTGGTTAAGGTCTTAACTCTTACTCTGGCCTACTGGTTAAGGTCTTAACTCTTACTCTGGCCTAATAGCTAAGATCTTAACCTCGTACTCTGGCCTACAGGTTAAGGTCTTAGACTCTTACTCTGGCCTACTGGTTAAGGGCTTAACTCTTACTCTGGCCTACTGGATAAGGTCTTAGACTCTTACTCTGGCCTACTGGTTAAGGTCTTAACTCTTACTCTGGCCTAATAGCTAAGGTCTTAGACTCGTACTCTGGCCTACAGGTTAAGGTCTTAACTCTTACTCCGGCCTAATAGCTAAGGTCTTAGACTCGTACTCTGGCCTAATAGTTAAGGTCTTAACTCTTACTCTGGCCTAATAGCTAAGGTCTTAGACTCGTACTCTGGCCTAATGGTTAAGGTCTTAACTCTTACTCTGGCCTAATAGCTAAGGTCTTAACTCTTACTCTGGCCTAATAGCTAAGGTCTTAGACTCGTACTCTGGCCTAATGGTTAAGGTCTTAACTCTTACTCTGGCCTAATAGCTAAGGTCTTACACTCGTACTATGGCCTACTGGTTAAGGTCTTAACTCTTACTCCAGCCTAATAGCTAAGGTCTCAGACTCGTACTCTGGCCTAATAGTTAAGGTCTTAACTCTTACTCTGGCCTAATAGCTAAGGTCTTAGCTCTTACTCTGGCCTAATAGCTAAGGTGTTAGACTCGTACTCTGGCCTAATGGTTAAGGTCTTAACTCTTACTCTGGCCTAATAGCTAAGGTCTTAACTCTTACTCTGGCCTAATAGCTAAGGTCTTAGACTTGTACTCTGGCCTAATGGTTAAGGTCTTAACTCTTACTCTGGCCTACTGGTTAAGGTCTTAACTCTTACTCTGGCCTAATAGCTAAGGTCTTAGACTCGTACTCTGGCCCAATGTTTAAGGTCTTAACTCTTACTCTGGCCTAATAGCTAAGGTCTTAACTCTTAATCTGGCCTAATAGCTAAGGTCCTAGACTCGTACTATGGCCTACAGGTTAAGGTCTTAACTCTTACTCTGGCCTAATAGCTAAGGTCTTAGACTCGTACTCTGGCCTACTGGTTAAGGTCTTAACTCTTACTCTGGCCTAATAGCTAAGGTCTTAACTCTTACTCTGGCCTAATAGCTAAGGTCTTAGACTTGTACTATGGCCTAATGGTTAAGGTCTTAACTCTTACTCTGGCCTAATAGCTAAGGTATTAACTCTTACTCTGGCATGATAGCTAAGGTCTTAGACTCGTAGTCTGGCCTAATGGTTAAGGTCTTAACTCTTACTCCTGCCTAATAGCTAAGGTCTTAGACTCATACTCTGGCCTAATGGTTAAGGTCTTAACTCTTACTCTGGCCTAATAGCTAATGTCTTAACTCTTACTCTGGCCTAATAGCAAAGGTCTTAGACTCGTAATCTGGCCTAATAGCTAAGGTATTAACTCTTACTCTGGCCTAATAGCTAAGGTCTTAACTCTTACTCTGGCCTAATAGCTAAGGTCTTAACTCTTACTCTGGCCTAATAGCAAAGGTCTTAGACTCGTAATCTGGCCTAATAGCTAAGGTCTTAACTCTTACTCTGGCCTAATAGCTAAGGTCTCAGACTCGTGCTATGGCCTACTGGTTAAGGTCTTAACTCTTACTCTGGCCTACTGGTTAAGGTCTTAACTCTTACTCTGGCCTACTGGTTAAGGTCTTAACTCTTACTCTGGCCTAATAGCTAAGGTCTTAACTCTTTCTCTGGCATAATAGATAAGGTCTTAGACTCGTACTCTAGCCTAATGGTTAAAGTCTTAACTCTTACTCTGGCCTAATAGCTAAGGTCTTAACTCTTACTCTTGCCTAATAGGTAAGGTCTTAGACTCGTACTCCGGCCTAATGGTTAAGGTCTTAACTCTTACTCTGGCCTACTGGTTAAGGTCTTAACTCTTACTCTGGCCTAATAGCTAAGGTCTTAGACGCGTACTATGGCCTAATGGTTAAGGTCTTAACTCTCACTCTGGCCTAATAGCTAAGGTCTTAGACTCGCACTCTGGCTTAATAGCTAAGGTCTTAGACTCGTACTCTGGCCTAATGGTTAAGGTCTTAACTCTTACTCTGGCCTAATGGTTAAGGTCTTAGACTCGTACTCTAGCCTACTGGTTAAGGTCTTAACTCTTACTCTGGCCTACTGGTTAAGGTCTTAACTCTTACTCTGGCCTAATAGCTAAGGTCTTAACTCTTACTCTGCCCTAATAGCTAAGGTCTTAGACTCGTACTCTGGCCTAATGGTTAAGGTCTTAACTCTTACTCTGGCCTAATAGCTAAGGTCTTAGACTCGTACTATGGCCTAATGGTTAAGGTCTTAACTCTTACTCGGGCCTAATATCTAAGGTCGCAACTCTTACTCTGGCCTAATAGCTAAGGTCTTAGACTTGTACTCTGGCCTAATGGTTAAGGTCTTAACTCTTACTCTGGCCTACTGGTTAAGGTCTTAACTCTTACTCTGGCCTAATAGCTAAGGTCTTAGACTCGTACTCTGGCCCAATGTTTAAGGTCTTAACTCTTACTCTGGCCTAATAGCTAAGGTCTTAACTCTTAATCTGGCCTAATAGCTAAGGTCTTAGACTCGTACTATGGCCTACAGGTTAAGGTCTTAACTCTTACTCTGGCCTAATAGCTAAGGTCTTAGACTCGTACTCTGGCCTACTGGTTAAGGTCTTAACTCTTACTCTGGCCTAATAGCTAAGGTCTTAACTCTTACTCTGGCCTAATAGCTAAGGTCTTAGACTTGTACTATGGCCTAATGGTTAAGGTCTTAACTCTTACTCTGGCCTAATAGCAAAGGTCTTAGACTCGTAATCTGGCCTAATAGCTAATGTCTTAACTATTACTCTGGCCTAATAGCTAAGGTCTTAGACTCGTACTATGGCCTACTGGTTAAGGTCTTAACTCTTACTCTGGCCTAATAGCTAAGGTCTTAACTCTTACTCCTGCCTAATTGCTAAGGTCTTAGACTCGTACTCTGGCCTAATGGTTAAGGTCTTAACTCTTACTCTGCCCTACTGGTTAAGGTCTTAGACTCGTACTCTGGCCTCATAGCTAAGGTCTTAGACTCGTACTCTGGCCTAATGTTTAAGGTCTTAACTCTTACTCTGGCCTAATAGCTAAGGTCTTAGACTCGTACTCTGGCCTACAGGTTAAGGTCTTAACTCTTACTCTGGTCCAATAGCTAAGGTCTTAACTCTTACTCTGGCCTAATAGCTAAGGTCTTAGACTCGTAGTCTGGCCTACTGGTTAAGGTCTTAACTCTTACTCTGGCCTAATAGCTAAGGTCTTAACTCTTACTCTGGCCTAATAGCTAAGGTCTTAACTCGTACTCTGGCCTAATAGCTAAGGTCTTAGACTCGTACTCTGGCCTAATGGTTACGGTCTTAACTCTTACTCTAGCCTACTGGTTAAGGTCTTAGACTATTACTCTGTCCTACTGGTTAAGGTCTTAACTCTTACTCTGGCCTAATAGCTAAGGTCTTAGACTCGTACTCTGGCGTAATAGCTAAGGTCTTAGACTCGTACTCTGGCCTAATGGTTAAGGTCTTAACTCTTACTCTGGCCTAATAGCTAAGGTCTTAGACTGGTACTCTGGCCTAATAGCTAAAGTCTTAACTCTTACTCTGGCCTACTGGTTAAGGTCTTAACTCTTACTCTGGCCTAATAGCTAAGGTCTTAGACTCATACTCTGGCCTACAGGTTAAGGTCTTAACTCTTACTCTGGCCTACTGGTTAAGGTCTTAACACTTACTCTGCCCTAATAGCTAAGATCTTAACCTCGTACTCTGGCCTACAGGTTAAGGTCTTAGACTCTTACTCTGGCCTACTGGTTAAGGGCTTAACTCTTACTCTGGCCTACTGGTTAAGGTCTTAGACTCTTACTCTGGCCTACTGGTTAAGGTCTTAACTCTTACTCTGGCCTAATAGCTAAGGTCTTAGACTCGTACTCTGGCCTACAGGTTAAGGTCTTAACTCTTACTCCGGCCTAATAGCTAAGGTCTTAGACTCGTACTCTGGCCTAATAGTTAAGGTCTTAACTCTTACTCTGGCCTAATGGCTAAGGTCTTAGACTCGTACTCTGGCCTAATGGTTAAGGTCTTAACTCTTACTCTGGCCTAATAGCTAAGGTCTTAACTCTTACTCTGGCCGAATAGCTAAGGTCTTAGACTCGTACTCTGGCCTAATGGTTAAGGTCTTAACTCTTACTCTGGCCTAATAGCTAAGGTCTTACACTCGTACTATGGCCTACTGGTTAAGGTCTTAACTCTTACTCCAGCCTAATAGCTAAGGTCTTAGACTTGTACTATGGCCTAATGGTTAAGGTCTTAACTCTTACTCTGGCCTAATAGCTAAGGTATTAACTCTTACTCTGGCATGATAGCTAAGGTCTTAGACTCGTAGTCTGGCCTAATGGTTAAGGTCTTAACTCTTACTCCTGCCTAAT
Source organism: Triturus cristatus (assembly GCF_964204655.1). Classification (NCBI taxonomy): domain Eukaryota; kingdom Metazoa; phylum Chordata; class Amphibia; order Caudata; family Salamandridae; genus Triturus; species Triturus cristatus. The sequence goes on along the minus strand of NC_140580.1, from coordinate 239,428,728 downwards.
AGCTAAGGTCTTAGACTCATACTCTGGCCTAATGGTTAAGGTCTTAACTCTTACTCTGGCCTAATAGCTAATGTCTTAACTCTTACTCTGGCCTAATAGCAAAGGTCTTAGACTCGTAATCTGGCCTAATAGCTAAGGTATTAACTCTTACTCTGGCCTAATAGCTAAGGTCTTAACTCTTACTCTGGCCTAATAGCTAAGGTCTTAACTCTTACTCTGGCCTAATAGCAAAGGTCTTAGACTCGTAATCTGGCCTAATAGCTAAGGTCTTAACTCTTACTCTGGCCTAATAGCTAAGGTCTCAGACTCGTGCTATGGCCTACTGGTTAAGGTCTTAACTCTTACTCTGGCCTACTGGTTAAGGTCTTAACTCTTACTCTGGCCTACTGGTTAAGGTCTTAACTCTTACTCTGGCCTAATAGCTAAGGTCTTAACTCTTTCTCTGGCCTAATAGATAAGGTCTTAGACTCGTACTCTAGCCTAATGGTTAAAGTCTTAACTCTTACTCTGGCCTAATAGCTAAGGTCTTAACTCTTACTCTGGCCTAATAGGTAAGGTCTTAGACTCGTACTCCGGCCTAATGGTTAAGGTCTTAACTCTTACTCTGGCCTACTGGTTAAGGTCTTAACTCTTACTCTGGCCTAATAGCTAAGGTCTTAGACGCGTACTATGGCCTAATGGTTAAGGTCTTAACTCTCACTCTGGCCTAATAGCTAAGGTCTTAGACTCGCACTCTGGCTTAATAGCTAAGGTCTTAGACTCGTACTCTGGCCTAATGGTTAAGGTCTTAACTCTTACTCTGGCCTAATGGTTAAGGTCTTAGACTCGTACTCTAGCCTACTGGTTAAGGTCTTAACTCTTACTCTGGCCTACTGGTTAAGGTCTTAACTCTTACTCTGGCCTAATAGCTAAGGTCTTAACTCTTACTCTGCCCTAATAGCTAAGGTCTTAGACTCGTACTCTGGCCTAATGGTTAAGGTCTTAACTCTTACTCTGGCCTAATAGCTAAGGTCTTAGACTCGTACTATGGCCTAATGGTTAAGGTCTTAACTCTTACTCGGGCCTAATATCTAAGGTCGCAACTCTTACTCTGGCCTAATAGCTAAGGTCTTAGACTTGTACTCTGGCCTAATGGTTAAGGTCTTAACTCTTACTCTGGCCTACTGGTTAAGGTCTTAACTCTTACTCTGGCCTAATAGCTAAGGTCTTAGACTCGTACTCTGGCCCAATGTTTAAGGTCTTAACTCTTACTCTGGCCTAATAGCTAAGGTCTTAACTCTTAATCTGGCCTAATAGCTAAGGTCTTAGACTCGTACTATGGCCTACAGGTTAAGGTCTTAACTCTTACTCTGGCCTAATAGCTAAGGTCTTAGACTCGTACTCTGGCCTACTGGTTAAGGTCTTAACTCTTACTCTGGCCTAATAGCTAAGGTCTTAACTCTTACTCTGGCCTAATAGCTAAGGTCTTAGACTTGTACTATGGCCTAATGGTTAAGGTCTTAACTCTTACTCTGGCCTAATAGCAAAGGTCTTAGACTCGTAATCTGGCCTAATAGCTAATGTCTTAACTATTACTCTGGCCTAATAGCTAAGGTCTTAGACTCGTACTATGGCCTACTGGTTAAGGTCTTAACTCTTACTCTGGCCTAATAGCTAAGGTCTTAACTCTTACTCCTGCCTAATTGCTAAGGTCTTAGACTCGTACTCTGGCCTAATGGTTAAGGTCTTAACTCTTACTCTGCCCTACTGGTTAAGGTCTTAGACTCGTACTCTGGCCTAATATCTAAGGTCTTAGACTCGTACTCTGGCCTAATGTTTAAGGTCTTAACTCTTACTCTGGCCTAATAGCTAAGGTCTTAGACTCGTACTCTGGCCTACAGGTTAAGGTCTTAACTCTTACTCTGGTCCAATAGCTAAGGTCTTAACTCTTACTCTGGCCTAATAGCTAAGGTCTTAGACTCGTAGTCTGGCCTACTGGTTAAGGTCTTAACTCTTACTCTGGCCTAATAGCTAAGGTCTTAACTCTTACTCTGGCCTAATAGCTAAGGTCTTAACTCGTACTCTGGCCTAATAGCTAAGGTCTTAGACTCGTACTCTGGCCTAATGGTTACGGTCTTAACTCTTACTCTAGCCTACTGGTTAAGGTCTTAGACTATTACTCTGTCCTACTGGTTAAGGTCTTAACTCTTACTCTGGCCTAATAGCTAAGGTCTTAGACTCGTACTCTGGCGTAATAGCTAAGGTCTTAGACTCGTACTCTGGCCTAATGGTTAAGGTCTTAACTCTTACTCTGGCCTAATAGCTAAGGTCTTAGACTGGTACTCTGGCCTAATAGCTAAAGTCTTAACTCTTACTCTGGCCTACTGGTTAAGGTCTTAACTCTTACTCTGGCCTAATAGCTAAGGTCTTAGACTCATACTCTGGCCTACTGGTTAAGGTCTTAACTCTTACTCTGGCCTACTGGTTAAGGTCTTAACACTTACTCTGGCCTAATAGCTAAGATCTTAACCTCGTACTCTGGCCTACAGGTTAAGGTCTTAGACTCTTACTCTGGCCTACTGGTTAAGGGCTTAACTCTTACTCTGGCCTACTGGTTAAGGTCTTAGACTCTTACTCTGGCCTACTGGTTAAGGTCTTAACTCTTACTCTGGCCTAATAGCTAAGGTCTTAGACTCGTACTCTGGCCTACAGGTTAAGGTCTTAACTCTTACTCCGGCCTAATAGCTAAGGTCTTAGACTCGTACTCTGGCCTAATAGTTAAGGTCTTAACTCTTACTCTGGCCTAATGGCTAAGGTCTTAGACTCGTACTCTGGCCTAATGGTTAAGGTCTTAACTCTTACTCTGGCCTAATAGCTAAGGTCTTAACTCTTACTCTGGCCGAATAGCTAAGGTCTTAGACTCGTACTCTGGCCTAATGGTTAAGGTCTTAACTCTTACTCTGGCCTAATAGCTAAGGTCTTACACTCGTACTATGGCCTACTGGTTAAGGTCTTAACTCTTACTCCAGCCTAATAGCTAAGGTCTTAGACTCGTACTCTGGCCTAATAGTTAAGGTCTTAACTCTTACTCTGGCCTAATAGCTAAGGTCTTAACTCTTACTCTGGCCTAATAGCTAAGGTGTTAGACTCGTACTCTGGCCTAATGGTTAAGGTCTTAACTCTTACTCTGGCCTAATAGCTAAGGTCTTAGACTCGTACTCTGGCCTAATAGTTAAGGTCTTAACTATTACGCTGGCCTAATAGCTAAGGTCTTAACTCTAACTCTGTCCTAATAGCTAAGGTCTTAGACTCGTACTCTGGCCTACTAGTTAAGGTCTTAACTCTTACTCTGGCCTAATAGCTAAGGTCTTAGACTCGTACTCTGGCCTAATGGTTAAGGTCTTAACTCTTACTCTGGCCTAATAGCTAAGGTATTAACTCTTACTCTGGCCTCATAGCTAAGGTCTTAGACTCGTACTCTGGCCTAATGGTTAAGGTCTTAACTCTTACTCTGGCCTACTGGTTAAGGTCCTAACTCTTACTCTGGCCTAATGGTTAAGGTCTTAGACTCTTACTCTGGCCTACTGGTTAAGGTCTTAGACTCTTACTCTGGCCTAATAGCTAAGGTCTTAGACTCGTACTATGGCCTAGAGGTTAAGGTCTTAACTCTTACTCAAGCCTAAGAGCTAAGGTCTTAACTCTTACTCTGGCCTAATAGCTAAGGTCTTAGACTCGTACTATGGCCTACTGGTTAAGGTCTTATCTCTTACACCGGCCTAATTGCTAAGGTCTTAACTCTTACTCTGGCCTAATGGTCAAGGTCTTAACTCTTACTCTGGCCTAATAGCTAAGTTCTTAGACTCGTACTATGGCCTACAGGTTAAGGTCTTCGCTCTTACTATGGCCTAATAGCTAAGGTCTTAACTCTTACTCTGGCCTAATAGCTAAGGTCATAGACTCGTACTCTGGCCTAATGGTTAAGGTCTTAACTCTTACTCTGGCCTAATAGCTAGGGTCTTAACTCTTACTCTGGCCTAATAGCTAAGGTCTTAGACTCGTACTCTGGCCTAATGGTTAAGGTCTTAACTCTTACTATGGCCTAATAGCTAAGGTATTAACTCTTACTCTGGCATCATAGCTAAGGTCTTAGACTCGTACTCTGGCCTAATGGTTAAGGTCTTAACTCTTACTCTGGCCTACTGGTTAAGGTCTTAACTCTTACTCTGGCCTAATGGTAAAGGTCTTAGACTCTTACTCTGGCCTACTGGTTAAGGTCTTAGACTCTTACTCTGGCCTAATAGCTAAGGTCTTAACTCTTACTCTGGCCTAATAGCTAAGGTCTTAGACTCGTACTATGGCCTACAGGTTAAGGTCTTAACTCTTACACTCGCCTACAGGTTAGGGTCTTAACTCTTACTCTGGCCTCCAGGTTAAGGTCTTAACTCTTACTCTGGCCTAATAGCTAAGGTCTTAGACTCGTACTCTGGCCTACAGGTTAAGGTCTTAACTCTTACTCTGGCCTACTGGTTAAGGTCTTAACTCTTACTCAGGCCTAATAGCTAAGGTCTTAAATCTTACTCTGGCCTAATAGCTAAGGTCTTAACTCTTACTCTGGCCTAATAGCTAAGGTCATAGACTCGTACTCTGGCCTAATGGTTAAGGTCTTAACTCTTACTCTGGCCTAATAGCTAAGGTCTTAACTCTTACTCTGGCCTAATAGCTAAGGTCTTAGACTTGTACTCTGGCCTAATGGTTAAGGTCTTAACTCTTACTCTGGCCTACTGGTTAAGGTCTTAACTCTTACTCTGGCCTAATAGCTAAGGTCTTAGACTCGTACTCTGGCCCAATGTTTAAGGTCTTAACTCTTACTCTGGCCTAATAGCTAAGGTCTTAACTCTTAATCTGGCCTAATAGCTAAGGTCTTAGACTCGTACTATGGCCTACAGGTTAAGGTCTTAACTCTTACTCTGGCCTAATAGCTAAGGTCTTAGACTCGTACTCTGGCCTACTGGTTAAGGTCTTAACTCTTACTCTGGCCTAATAGCTAAGGTCTTAACTCTTACTCTGGCCTAATAGCTAAGGTCTTAACTCTTACTCTGGCCTAATAGCTAAGGTCTTAGACTTGTACTATGGCCTAATGGTTAAGGTCTTAACTCTTACTCTGGCCTAATAGCAAAGGTCTTAGACTCGTAATCTGGCCTAATAGCTAAGGTCTTAACTATTACTCTGGCCTAATAGCTAAGGTCCTAGACTCGTACTATGGCCTACTGGTTAAGGTCTTAACTCTTACTCTGGCCTAATAGCTAAGGTCTTAACTCTTACTCCTGCCTAATTGCTAAGGTCTTAGACTCGTACTCTGGCCTAATGGTTAAGGTCTTAACTCTTACTCTGCCCTACTGGTTAAGGTCTTAGACTCGTACTCTGGCCTAATAGCTAAGGTCTTAGACTCGTACTCTGGCCTAATGTTTAAGGTCTTAACTCTTACTCTGGCCTAATAGCTAAGGTCTTAGACTCGTACTCTGGCCTACAGGTTAAGGTCTTAACTCTTACTCTGGTTCAATAGCTAAGGTCTTAACTCTTACTCTGGCCTAATAGCTAAGGTCTTAGACTCGTAGTCTGGCCTACTGGTTAAGGTCTTAACTCTTACTCTGGCCTAATAGCTAAGGTCTTAACTCTTACTCTGGCCTAATAGCTAAGGTCTTAACTCGTACTCTGGCCTAATAGCTAAGGTCTTAGACTCGTACTCTGGCCTAATGGTTACGGTCTTAACTCTTACTCTAGCCTACTGGTTAAGGTCTTAGACTATTACTCTGTCCTACTGGTTAAGGTCTTAACTCTTACTCTGGCCTAATAGCTAAGGTCTTAGACTCGTACTCTGGCGTAATAGCTAAGGTCTTAGACTCATACTCTGGCCTAATGGTTAAGGTCTTAACTCTTACTCTGGCCTAATAGCTAAGGTCTTAGACTGGTACTCTGGCCTAATAGCTAAGGTCTTAACTCTTACTCTGGCCTACTGGTTAAGGTCTTAACTCTTACTCTGGCCTAATAGCTAAGGTCTTAGACTCATACTCTGGCCTACTGGTTAAGGTCTTAACTCTTACTCTGGCCTACTGGTTAAGGTCTTAACTCTTACTCTGGCCTAATAGCTAAGATCTTAACCTCGTACTCTGGCCTACAGGTTAAGGTCTTAGACTCTTACTCTGGCCTACTGGTTAAGGGCTTAACTCTTACTCTGGCCTACTGGATAAGGTCTTAGACTCTTACTCTGGCCTACTGGTTAAGGTCTTAACTCTTACTCTGGCCTAATAGCTAAGGTCTTAGACTCGTACTCTGGCCTACAGGTTAAGGTCTTAACTCTTACTCCGGCCTAATAGCTAAGGTCTTAGACTCGTACTCTGGCCTAATAGTTAAGGTCTTAACTCTTACTCTGGCCTAATAGCTAAGGTCTTAGACTCGTACTCTGGCCTAATGGTTAAGGTCTTAACTCTTACTCTGGCCTAATAGCTAAGGTCTTAACTCTTACTCTGGCCTAATAGCTAAGGTCTTAGACTCGTACTCTGGCCTAATGGTTAAGGTCTTAACTCTTACTCTGGCCTAATAGCTAAGGTCTTACACTCGTACTATGGCCTACTGGTTAAGGTCTTAACTCTTACTCCAGCCTAATAGCTAAGGTCTCAGACTCGTACTCTGGCCTAATAGTTAAGGTCTTAACTCTTACTCTGGCCTAATAGCTAAGGTCTTAGCTCTTACTCTGGCCTAATAGCTAAGGTGTTAGACTCGTACTCTGGCCTAATGGTTAAGGTCTTAACTCTTACTCTGGCCTAATAGCTAAGGTCTTAGACTCGTACTCTGGCCTAATAGCTAAGGTCTTAACTATTACGCTGGCCTAATAGCTAAGGTCTTAACTCTAACTCTGTCCTAATAGCTAAGGTCTTAGACTCGTACTCTGGCCTACTAGTTAAGGTCTTAACTCTTACTCTGGCCTAATAGCTAAGGTCTTAGACTCGTACTCTGGCCTAATGGTTAAGGTCTTAACTCTTACTCTGGCCTAATAGCTAAGGTATTAACTCTTACTCTGGCCTCATAGCTAAGGTCTTAGACTCGTACTCTGGCCTAATGGTTAAGGTCTTAACTCTTACTCTGGCCTACTGGTTAAGGTCCTAACTCTTACTCTGGCCTAATGGTTAAGGTCTTAGACTCTTACTCTGGCCTACTGGTTAAGGTCTTAGACTCTTACTCTGGCCTAATAGCTAAGGTCTTAAACTCGTACTATGGCCTAGAGGTTAAGGTCTTAACTCTTACTCAAGCCTAAGAGCTAAGGTCTTAACTCTTACTCTGGCCTAATAGCTAAGGTCTTAGACTCGTACTATGGCCTACTGGTTAAGGTCTTATCTCTTACACCGGCCTAATTGCTAAGGTCTTAACTCTTACTCTGGCCTAATGGTCAAGGTCTTAACTCTTACTCTGGCCTAATAGCTAAGTTCTTAGACTCGTACTATGGCCTACAGGTTAAGGTCTTCGCTCTTACTATGGCCTAATAGCTAAGGTCTTAACTCTTACTCTGGCCTACTAGCTAAGGTCATAGACTCGTACTCTGGCCTAATGGTTAAGGTCTTAACTCTTACTCTGGCCTAATAGCTAGGGTCTTAACTCTTACTCTGGCCTAATAGCTAAGGTCTTAGACTCGTACTCTGGCCTAATGGTTAAGGTCTTAACTCTTACTATGGCCTAATAGCTAAGGTATTAACTCTTACTCTGGCATCATAGCTAAGGTCTTAGACTCGTACTCTGGCCTAATGGTTAAGGTCTTAACTCTTACTCTGGCCTAATAGCTAAGATCTTAACCTCGTACTCTGGCCTACAGGTTAAGGTCTTAGACTCTTACTCTGGCCTACTGGTTAAGGGCTTAACTCTTACTCTGGCCTACTGGATAAGGTCTTAGACTCTTACTCTGGCCTACTGGTTAAGGTCTTAACTCTTACTCTGGCCTAATAGCTAAGGTCTTAGACTCGTACTCTGGCCTACAGGTTAAGGTCTTAACTCTTACTCCGGCCTAATAGCTAAGGTCTTAGACTCGTACTCTGGCCTAATAGTTAAGGTCTTAACTCTTACTCTGGCCTAATAGCTAAGGTCTTAGACTCGTACTCTGGCCTAATGGTTAAGGTCTTAACTCTTACTCTGGCCTAATAGCTAAGGTCTTAACTCTTACTCTGGCCTAATAGCTAAGGTCTTAGACTCGTACTCTGGCCTAATGGTTAAGGTCTTAACTCTTACTCTAGCCTAATAGCTAAGGTCTTACACTCGTACTATGGCCTACTGGTTAAGGTCTTAACTCTTACTCCAGCCTAATAGCTAAGGTCTCAGACTCGTACTCTGGCCTAATAGTTAAGGTCTTAACTCTTACTCTGGCCTAATAGCTAAGGTCTTAGCTCTTACTCTGGCCTAATAGCTAAGGTGTTAGACTCGTACTCTGGCCTAATGGTTAAGGTCTTAACTCTTACTCTGGCCTAATAGCTAAGGTCTTAGACTCGTACTCTGGCCTAATAGCTAAGGTCTTAACTATTACGCTGGCCTAATAGCTAAGGTCTTAACTCTAACTCTGTCCTAATAGCTAAGGTCTTAGACTCGTACTCTGGCCTACTAGTTAAGGTCTTAACTCTTACTCTGGCCTAATAGCTAAGGTCTTAGACTCGTACTCTGGCCTAATGGTTAAGGTCTTAACTCTTACTCTGGCCTAATAGCTAAGGTATTAACTCTTACTCTGGCCTCATAGCTAAGGTCTTAGACTCGTACTCTGGCCTAATGGTTAAGGTCTTAACTCTTACTCTGGCCTACTGGTTAAGGTCCTAACTCTTACTCTGGCCTAATGGTTAAGGTCTTAGACTCTTACTCTGGCCTACTGGTTAAGGTCTTAGACTCTTACTCTGGCCTAATAGCTAAGGTCTTAAACTCGTACTATGGCCTAGAGGTTAAGGTCTTAACTCTTACTCAAGCCTAAGAGCTAAGGTCTTAACTCTTACTCTGGCCTAATAGCTAAGGTCTTAGACTCGTACTATGGCCTACTGGTTAAGGTCTTATCTCTTACACCGGCCTAATTGCTAAGGTCTTAACTCTTACTCTGGCCTAATGGTCAAGGTCTTAACTCTTACTCTGGCCTAATAGCTAAGTTCTTAGACTCGTACTATGGCCTACAGGTTAAGGTCTTCGCTCTTACTATGGCCTAATAGCTAAGGTCTTAACTCTTACTCTGGCCTACTAGCTAAGGTCATAGACTCGTACTCTGGCCTAATGGTTAAGGTCTTAACTCTTACTCTGGCCTAATAGCTAGGGTCTTAACTCTTACTCTGGCCTAATAGCTAAGGTCTTAGACTCGTACTCTGGCCTAATGGTTAAGGTCTTAACTCTTACTATGGCCTAATAGCTAAGGTATTAACTCTTACTCTGGCATCATAGCTAAGGTCTTAGACTCGTACTCTGGCCTAATGGTTAAGGTCTTAACTCTTACTCTGGCCTACTGGTTAAGGTCTTAGACTCTTACTCTGGCCTACTGGTTAAGGTCTTAGACTCTTACTCTGGCCTAATAGCTAAGGTCTTAACTCTTACTCTGGCCTAATAGCTAAGGTCTTAGACTCGTACTATGGCCTACAGGTTAAGGTCTTAACTCTTACACTCGCCTACAGGTTAGGGTCTTAACTCTTACTCTGGCCTCCAGGTTAAGGTCTTAACTCTTACTCTGGCCTAATAGCTAAGGTCTTAGACTCGTACTCTGGCCTACAGGTTAAGGTCTTAACTCTTACTCTGGCCTACTGGTTAAGGTCTTAACTCTTACTCAGGCCTAATAGCTAAGGTCTTAAATCTTACTCTGGCCTAATAGCTAAGGTCTTAACTCTTACTCTGGCCTAATAGCTAAGGTCATAGACTCGTACTCTGGCCTAATGGTTAAGGTCTTAACTCTTACTCTGGCCTAATAGCTAAGGTCTTAACTCTTACTCTGGCCTAATAGCTAAGGTCTTAGACTTGTACTCTGGCCTAATGGTTAAGGTCTTAACTCTTACTCTGGCCTACTGGTTAAGGTCTTAGACTCGTACTCTGGCCTAATAGTTAAGGTCTTAACTCTTACTCTGGCCTAATAGCTAAGGTCTTAGACTCGTACTCTGGCCTAATGGTTAAGGTCTTAACTCTTACTCTGGCCTAATAGCTAAGGTATTAACTCTTACTCTGGCATGATAGCTAAGGTCTTAGACTCGTAGTCTGGCCTAATGGTTAAGGTCTTAACTCTTACTCCTGCCTAATAGCTAAGGTCTTAGACTCATACTCTGGCCTAATGGTTAAGGTCTTAACTCTTACTCTGGCCTAATAGCTAATGTCTTAACTCTTACGCTGGCCTAATAGCAAAGGTCTTAGACTCGTAATCTGGCCTAATAGCTAAGGTATTAACTCTTACTCTGGCCTAATAGCTAAGGTCTTAACTCTTACTCTGGCCTAATAGCTAAGGTCTTAACTCTTACTCTGGCCTAATAGCAAAGGTCTTAGACTCGTAATCTGGCCTAATAGCTAAGGTCTTAACTCTTACTCTGGCCTAATAGCTAAGGTCTTAGACTTGTGCTATGGCCTACTGGTTAAGGTCTTAACTCTTACTCTGGCCTACTGGTTAAGGTCTTAACTCTTACTCTGGCCTAATAGCTAAGGTCTTAACTCTTTCTCTGGCCTAATAGATAAGGTCTTAGACTCGTACTCTAGCCTAATGGTTAAGGTCTTAACTCTTACTCTGGCCTAATAGCTAAGGTCTTAACTCTTACTCTGGCCTAATAGGTAAGGTCTTAGACTCGTACTCCGGCCTAATGGTTAAGGTCTTAACTCATACTCTGGCCTAATAGCTAAGGTCTTAGACTCGTACTCTGGCCTAATAGCTAAGGTCTTAGACTCGTACTCTGGCCTAATGATTAAGGTCTTAACTCTTACTCTGGCCTAATAGCTAAGGTCTTAGACTCGTACTCTGGCCTAATGGTTAAGGTCTTAACTTTTACTCTGGCCTAATAGCTAAGGTCTTAACTCTTACTCTGGCCTGATAGCTAAGGTCTTAGACTCGTACTCTGGCCTAATAGCTAAGGTCTTAGACTCGTACTCTAGTCTAATGGTTAAGGTCTTAACTCTTACTCTGGCCTAATAGCTAAGGTCTTAACTCTTACTCTGGCATACTGGTTAAGGTCTTAACTCTTACTCTGGCCTAATAGCTAAGGTCTTAGACTCGTACTCTGGCCTAATAGCTAAGGTCTTAACTCTTACTCTGGCCTAATAGCTAAGGTCTTAGACTCGTACTCTAGCCTACTGGTTATGGTCTTAACTCTTACTCTGGCCCACTGGTTAAGGTCTTAACTCTTACTCTGGCCTAATAGCTAAGGTCTTAACTCTTACTCTGGCCTAATAGCTAAGGTCTTAGACCCGTACTCTGGCCTAATGGTTAAGGTCTTAACTCTTACTCTGGCCTAATAGCTAATGTCTTAGACTTGTACTATGGCCTAATGGTTAAGGTCTTAACTCTCACTCTGGCCTAATAGCTAAGGTCTTAGACTCGCACTCTGGCCTAATAGCTAAGGTCTTAGACTCGTACTCTGGCCTAATGGTTAAGGTCTTAACTCTTACTCTGGCCTAATGGTTAAGGTCTTAGACTCGTACTCTAGCCTACTGGTTAAGGTCTTAACTCTTACTCTGGCCTACTGGTTAAGGTCTTAACTCTTACTCTGGCCTAATAGCTAAGGTCTTAGACTCGTACTATGGCCTAATGGTTAAGGTCTTAACTCTTACTCTGGCCTAATAGCTAAGGTCTTAACTCTTACTCTGCCCTAATAGCTAAGGTCTTAGACTCATACTCTGGCCTAATGGTTAAGGTCTAAACTCTTACTCTGGCCTAATAGCTAAGGTCTTAGACTCGTACTATGGCCTAATGGTTAAGGTCTTAACTCTTACTCTGGCCTAATAGCTAAGGTCTTAGACTCGCACTCTGGCCTAATATCCATGGTCGCAACTCTTACTCTGGCCTAATAGCTAAGGTCTTAGACTTGTACTCTGGCCTAATGGTTAAGGTCTTAACTCTTACTCTGGCCTACTGGTTAAGGTCTTAACTCTTACTCTGGCCTAATAGCTAAGGTCTTAGACTCGTACTCTGGCCTACTGGTTAAGGTCTTAACTCTTACTCTGGCCTAATAGCTAAGGTCTTAACTCTTACTCTGGCCTAATAGCTAAGGTCTTAACTCTTACTATGGCCTAATAGCTAAGGTCTTAGACTTGTACTATGGCCTAATGGTTAAGGTCTTAACTCTTACTCTGGCCTAATAGCAAAGGTCTTAGACTCGTAATCTGGCCTAATAGCTAAGGTCTTAACTATTACTCTGGCCTAATAGCTAAGGTCTTAGACTCGTACTATGGCCTACTGGTTAAGGTCTTAACTCTTACTCTGGCCTAATAGCTAAGGTCTTAACTCTTACTCCTGCCTAATTGCTAAGGTCTTAGACTCGTACTCTGGCCTAATGGTTAAAGTCTTAACTCTTACTCTGCCCTACTGGTTAAGGTCTTAGACTCGTACTCTGGCCTAATAGCTAAGGTCTTAGACTCGTACTCTGGCCTAATGGTTAAGGTCTGAACTCTTACTCTGGCCTAATAGCTAAGGTCTTAGACTCGTACTCTGGCCTACAGGTTAAGGTCTTAACTCTTACTCTGGTCCAATAGCTAAAGTCTTAACTCTTACTCTGGCCTAATAGCTAAGGTCTTAGACTCGTACTCGGGCCTACTGGTTAAGGTCTTAACTCTTACTCTGGCCTAATAGCTAAGGTCTTAGACTCGTACTCTGGCCTAATAGCTAAGGTCTTCGACTCGTACTCTGGCCTACTGGTTAAGGTCTTAACTCTTACTCTGGCCTAATAGCTAAGGTCTTAACTCTTACTCTGGCCTAATAGCTAAGGTCTTAGACTCGTACTCTGGCATAATGGTTAAGGTCTTAACTCTTACTCTGGCCTACTGGTTAAGGTCTTAACTCTTACTCTGGCCTAACAGATAAGGTCTTAACTCTTACTCTGGCCTAATAGCTAAGGTCTTCGACTCGTACTCTGGCCTACTGGTTAAGGTCTTAACTCTTACTCTGGCCTAATAGCTAAGGTCTTAACTCTTACTCTGGCCTAATGGTTAAGGTCTTAGACTCTTACTCTGGCCTACTGGTTAAGGTCTTAGACTCTTACTCTGTCCTACTGGTTAAGGTCTTAACTCTTACTCTGGCCTAATAGCTAAGGTCTTAGACTCGTACTCTGGCCTAATGGTTAAGGTCTTAACTCTTACTCTGGCCTAATAGCTAAGGTCTTAGACTCGTACTCTGGCCTAATAGCTAAGGTCTTAACTATTACGCTGGCCTAATAGCTAAGGTCTTAACTCTAACTCTGTCCTAATAGCTAAGGTCTTAGACTCGTACTCTGGCCCACTAGTTAAGGTCTTAACTCTTACTCTGGCCTAATAGCTAAGGTCTTAGACTCGTACTCTGGCCTAATGGTTAAGGTCTTAACTCTTACTCTGGCCTAATAGCTAAGGTATTAACTCTTACTCTGGCCTCATAGCTAAGGTCTTAGACTCGTGCTCTGGCCTAATGGTTAAGGTCATAACTCTTACTCTGGCCTAATGGTTAAGGTCTTAGACTCTTACTCTGGCCTACTGGTTAAGGTCTTAGACTCTTACTCTGGCCTAATAGCTAAGGTCTTAGACTCGTACTATGGCCTAGAGGTTAAGGTCTTAACTCTTACTCAAGCCTAAGAGCTAAGGTCTTAACTCTTACTCTGGCCTAATAGCTAAGGTCTTAGACTCGTACTATGGCCTACTGGTTAAGGTCTTATCTCTTACACCGGCCTAATTGCTAAGGTCTTAACTCTTACTCTGGCCTAATGGTCAAGGTCTTAACTCTTACTCTGGCCTAATAGCTAAGTTCTTAGACTCGTACTATGGCCAATAGGTTAAGGTCTTCGCTCTTACTATGGCCTAATAGCTAAGGTCTTAACTCTTACTCTGGCCTAATAGCTAAGGTCATAGACTCGTACTCTGGCCTAATGGTTAAGGTCTTAACTCTTACTCTGGCCTAATAGCTAAGGTCTTAACTCTTACTCTGGCCTAATAGCTAAGGTCTTAGACTCGTACTCTGGCCTAATGGTTAAGGTCTTAACTCTTACTATGGCCTAATAGCTAAGGTATTAACTCTTACTCTGGCATCATAGCTAAGGTCTTAGACTCGTACTCTGGCCTAATGGTTAAGGTCTTAACTCTTACTCTGGCCTAATGGTAAAGGTCTTAGACTCTTACTCTGGCCTACTGGTTAAGGTCTTAGACTCTTACTATGGCCTAATAGCTAAGGTCTTAACTCTTACTCTGGCCTAATAGCTAAGGTCTTAGACTCGTACTATGGCCTACTGGTTAAGGTCTTAACTCTTACTCTGGCCTACTGGTTAAGGTCTTAACTCTTACTCTGGCCTAATAGCTAAGGTCATAGACTCGTACTCTGGCCTAATGGTTAAGGTCTTAACTCTTACTCTGGCCTAATAGCTAAGGTATTAACTCTTACTCTGGCCTAATAGCTAAGGACTTAGACTCGTACTCTGGCCTAATGGTTAAGGTCTTAACTCTTACTCTGGCCTAATAGCTAAGGTATTAACTCTAACTCTGGCATGATAGCTAAGGTCTTAGACTCGTAGTCTGGCCTAATGGTTAAGGTCTTAACTCTTACTCTGGCCTAATAGCTAATGTCTTAACTATTACTCTGGCCTAATAGCAAAGGTCTTAGACTCGTAATCTGGCCTAATAGCTAAGGTCTTAACGCTTACTCTGGCCTAATGGTTAAGGTCTTAGACTCTTACTCTGGCCTACTGGTTAAGGTCTTAGACTCTTACTCTGTCCTACTGGTTAAGGTCTTAACTCTTACTCTGGCCTAATAGCTAAGGTCTTAGACTCGTACTCTGGCCTAATGGTTAAGGTCTTAACTCTTACTCTGGCCTAATAGCTAAGGTCTTAGACTCGTACTCTGGCCTAATAGCTAAGGTCTTAACTATTACGCTGGCCTAATAGCTAAGGTCTTAACTCTAACTCTGTCCTAATAGCTAAGGTCTTAGACTCGTACTCTGGCCCACTAGTTAAGGTCTTAACTCTTACTCTGGCCTAATAGCTAAGGTCTTAGACTCGTACTCTGGCCTAATGGTTAAGGTCTTAACTCTTACTCTGGCCTAATAGCTAAGGTATTAACTCTTACTCTGGCCTCATAGCTAAGGTCTTAGACTCGTACTCTGGCCTAATGGTTAAGGTCTTAACTCTTACTCTGGCCTACTGGTTAAGGTCCTAACTCTTACTCTGGCCTAATGGTTAAGGTCTTAGACTCTTACTCTGGCCTACTGGTTAAGGTCTTAGACTCTTACTCTGGCCTAATAGCTAAGGTCTTAGACTCGTACTATGGCCTAGAGGTTAAGGTCTTAACTCTTACTCAAGCCTAAGAGCTAAGGTCTTAACTCTTACTCTGGCCTAATAGCTAAGGTCTTAGACTCGTACTCTGGCCTACTGGTTAAGGTCTTAACTCTTACTCTGGCCTAATAGCTAAGGTCATAGACTCGTACTCTGGCCTAATGGTTAAGGTCTTAACTCGTACTCTGGCCTAATAGCTAAGGTCTTAACTCTTACTCTGGCCTAATAGCTAAGGTCTTAGACCCGTACTCTGGCCAAATGGTTAAGGTCTTAACTCTTACTCTGGCCTAATAGCTAAGGTCTTAGACTCGTACTATGGCCTAATGGTTAAGGTCTTAACTCTCACTCTGGCCTAATAGCTAAGGTCTTAGACTCGCACTCTGGCCTAATAGCTAAGGTCTTAGACTCGTACTCTGGCCTAATGGTTAAGGTCTTAACTCTTACTCTGGCCTAATGATTAAGGTCTTAGACTCGTACTCTAGCCTACTGGTTAAGGTCTTAACTCTTACTCTGGCCTACTGGTTAAGGTTTTAACTCTTACTCTGGCCTAATAGCTAAGGTCTTAACTCTTACTCTGCCCTAATAGCTAAGGTCTTAGACTCGTACTCTGGCCTAATGGTTAAGGTCTTAACTCTTACTCTGGCCTAATAGCTAAGGTCTTAGACTCGCACTCTGGCCTAATATCCATGGTCGCAACTCTTACTCTGGCCTAATAGCTAAGGTCTTAGACTTGTACTCTGGCCTAATGGTTAAGGTCTTAACTCTTACTCTGGCCTAATAGCTAAGGTCTTAGACTCGTACTCTGGCCCAATGTTTAAGGTCTTAACTCTTACTCTGGCCTAATAGCTCAGGTCTTAACTCTTAATCTGGCCTAATAGTTAGGTCTTAGACTCGTACTATGGCCTACAGGTTAAGGTCTTAACTCTTACTCTGGCCTAATAGCTAAGGTCTTAGACTCGTACTCTGGCTTACTGGTTAAGGTCTTAACTCTTACTCTGGCCTAATAGCTAAGGTCTTAACTCTTACTCTGGCCTAATAGCTAAGGTCTTAACTCTTACTCTGGCCTAATAGCTAAGGTCTTAGACTTGTACTATGGCCTAATGGTTAAGGTCTTAACTCTTACTCTGGCCTAATAGCAAAGGTCTTAGACTCGTAATCTGGCCTAATAGCTAAGGTCTTAACTATTACTCTGGCCTAATAGCTAAGGTCTTAGACTCATACTATGGCCTACTGGTTAGGGTCTTAACTCTTACTCTGGCCTAATAGCTAAGGTCTTAACTCTTACTCCTGCCTAATTGCTAAGGTCTTAGACTCGTACTCTGGCCTAATGGTTAAGGTCTTAACTCTTACTCCTGCCTAATAGCTAAGGTCTTAGACTCACACTCTGGCCTAATAGCTAAGGTCTTAGACTCGTACTCTGGCCTAATGGTTAAGGTCTTAACTCTTACTCTGGCCTAATAGCTAAGGTATTAACTCTTACTCTGGCCTCATAGCTAAGGTCTTAGACTCGTACTCTGGCCTAATGGTTAAGGTCTTAACTCTTACTCTGGCCTACTGGTTAAGGTCCTAACTCTTACTCTGGCCTAATGGTTAAGGTCTTAGACTCTTACTCTGGCCTACTGGTTAAGGTCTTAGACTCTTACTCTGGCCTAATAGCTAAGGTCTTAGACTCGTACTATGGCCTAGAGGTTAAGGTCTTAACTCTTACTCAAGCCTAAGAGCTAAGGTCATAACTCTTACTCTGGCCTAATAGCTAAGGTCTTAGACTCGTACTATGGCCTACTGGTTAAGGTCTTATCTCTTACACCGGCCTAATTGCTAAGGTCTTAACTCTTACTCTGGCCTAATGGTCAAGGTCTTAACTCTTACTCTGGCCTAATAGCTAAGTTCTTAGACTCGTACTATGGCCTACAGGTTAAGGTCTTCGCTCTTACTATGGCCTAATAGCTAAGGTCTTAACTCTTACTCTGGCCTAATAGCTAAGGTCATAGACTCGTACTCTGGCCTAATGGTTAAGGTCTTAACTCTTACTCTGGCCTAATAGCTAGGGTCTTAACTCTTACTCTGGCCTAATAGCTAAGGTCTTAGACTCGTACTCTGGCCTAATGGTTAAGGTCTTAACTCTTACTATGGCCTAATAGCTAAGGTATTAACTCTTACTCTGGCATCATAGCTAAGGTCTTAGACTCGTACTCTGGCCTAATGGTTAAGGTCTTAACTCTTACTCTGGCCTACTGGTTAAGGTCTTAACTCTTACTCTGGCCTAATGGTAAAGGTCTTAGACTCTTACTCTGGCCTACTGGTTAAGGTCTTAGACTCTTACTCTGGCCTAATAGCTAAGGTCTTAACTCTTACTGTGGCCTAATAGCTAAGGTCTTAGACTCGTACTATGGCCTACAGGTTAAGGTCTTAACTCTTCAACTCGCCTACAGGTTAGGGTCTTAACTCTTACTCTGGCCTACAGGTTAAGGTCTTATCTCTTACTCTGGCCTAATAGCTAAGGTCTTAGACTCGTACTCTGGCCTACAGGTTAAGATCTTAACTCTTACTCTGGCCTACTGGTTAAGGTCTTAACTCTTACTCAGGCCTAATAGCTAAGGTCTTAAATCTTACTCTGGCCTAATAGCTAAGGTCTTAACTCTTACTCTGGCCTAATAGCTAAGGTCATAGACTCGTACTCTGGCCTAATGGTTAAGGTCTTAACTCTTACTCTGGCCTAATAGCTAAGGTCTTAACTCTTACTCTGGCCTAATAGCTAAGGTCTTAGACTCGTATTCTGGCCTAATGGTTAAGGTCTTAACTCTTACTCTGGCCTAATAGCTAAGGAATTAACTCTTACTCTGGCATGATTGCTAAGGTCTTAGACTCGTAGTCTGGCCTAATGGTTAAGGTCTTAACTCTTACTCCTGCCTAATAGCTAAGGTCTTAGACTCATACTCTGGCCTAATGGTTAAGGTCTTAACTCTTACTCTGGCCTAATAGCTAATGTCTTAACTCTTACTCTGGCCTAATAGCAAAGGTCTTAGACTCGTAATCTGGCCTAATAGCTAAGGTATTAACTCTTACTCTGGCCTAATAGCTAAGGTCTTAACTCTTACTCTGGCCTAATAGCTAAGGTCTTAACTCTTACTCTGGCCTAATAGCAAAGGTCTTAGACTCGTAATCTGGCCTAATAGCTAAGGTCTTAACTCTTACTCTGGCCTAATAGCTAAGGTCTTAGACTTGTGCTATGGCCTACTGGTTAAGGTCTTAACTCTTACTCTGGCCTACTGGTTAAGGTCTTAACTCTTACTCAGGCCTACTGGTTAAGGTCTTAACTCTTACTCTGGCCTAATAGCTAAGGTCTTAACTCTTTCTCTGGCCTAATAGATAAGGTCTTAGACTCGTACTCTAGCCTAATGGTTAAGGTCTTAACTCTTACTCTGGCCTAATAGCTAAGGTCTTAACTCTTACTCTGGCCTAATAGGTAAGGTCTTAGACTCGTACTCCGGCCTAATGGTTAAGGTCTTAACTCGTACTCTGGCCTAATAGCTAAGGTCTTAGACTCGTACTCTGGCCTAATAGCTAAGGTCTTAGACTCGTATTCTGGCCTAATGGTTAAGGTCTTAACTCTTACTCTGGCCTAATAGCTAAGGTCTTAGACTCGTACTCTGGCCTAATGGTTAAGGTCTTAACTTTTACTCTGGCCTAATAGCTAAGGTCTTAACTCTTACTCTGGCCTGATAGCTAAGGTCTTAGACTCGTACTCTGGCCTAATAGCTAAGGTCTTAGACTCGTACTCTAGTCCAATGGTTAAGGTCTTAACTCTTACTCTGGCCTAATAGCTAAGGTCTTAACTCTTACTCTGGCATACTGGTTAAGGTCTTAACTCTTACTCTGGCCTAATAGCTAAGGTCTTAGACTCGTACTCTGGCCTAATAGCTAAGGTCTTAACTCTTACTCTGGCCTAATAGCTAAGGTCTTAGACTCGTACTCTAGCCTACTGGTTATGGTCTTAACTCTTACTCTGGCCCACTGGTTAAGGTCTTAACTCTTACTCTGGCCTAATAGCTAAGGTCTTAACTCTTACTCTGGCCTAATAGCTAAGGTCTTAGACCCGTACTCTGGCCTAATGGTTAAGGTCTTAACTCTTACTCTGGCCTAATAGCTAATGTCTTAGACTCGTACTATGGCCTAATGGTTAAGGTCTTAACTCTCACTCTGGCCTAATAGCTAAGGTCTTAGACTCGCACTCTGGCCTAATAGCTAAGGTCTTAGACTCGTACTCTGGCCTAATGGTTAAGGTCTTAACTCTTACTCTGGCCTAATGGTTAAGGTCTTAGACTCGTACTCTAGCCTACTGGTTAAGGTCTTAACTCTTACTCTGGCCTACTGGTTAAGGTCTTAACTCTTACTCTGGCCTAATAGCTAAGGTCTTAGACTCGTACTATGGCCTAATGGTTAAGGTCTTAACTCTTACTCTGGCCTAATAGCTAAGGTCTTAACTCTTACTCTGCCCTAATAGCTAAGGTCTTAGACTCATACTCTGGCCTAATGGTTAAGGTCTTAACTCTTACTCTGGCCTAATAGCTAAGGTATTAGACTCGTACTATGGCCTAATGGTTAAGGTCTTAACTCTTACTCTGGCCTAATAGCTAAGGTCTTAGACTCGTACTCTGGCCTAATGGTTAAGGTCTTAACTCTTACTCTGGCCTAATAGCTAAGGTATTAACTCTTACTCTGGCCTCATAGCTAAGGTCTTAGACTCGTACTCTGGCCTAATGGTTAAGGTCTTAACTCTTACTCTGGCCTACTGGTTAAGGTCCTAACTCTTACTCTGGCCTAATGGTTAAGGTCTTAGACTCTTACTCTGGCCTACTGGTTAAGGTCTTAGACTCTTACTCTGGCCTAATAGCTAAGGTCTTAGACTCGTACTATGGCCTAGAGGTTAAGGTCTTAACTCTTACTCAAGCCTAAGAGCTAAGGTCATAACTCTTACTCTGGCCTAATAGCTAAGGTCTTAGACTCGTACTATGGCCTACTGGTTAAGGTCTTATCTCTTACACCGGCCTAATTGCTAAGGTCTTAACTCTTACTCTGGCCTAATGGTCAAGGTCTTAACTCTTACTCTGGCCTAATAGCTAAGTTCTTAGACTCGTACTATGGCCTACAGGTTAAGGTCTTCGCTCTTACTATGGCCTAATAGCTAAGGTCTTAACTTTTACTCTGACCTAATAGCTAAGGTCATAGACTCGTACTCTGGCCTAATGGTTAAGGTCTTAACTCTTACTCTGGCCTAATAGCTAGGGTCTTAACTCTTACTCTGGCCTAATAGCTAAGGTCTTAGACTCGTACTCTGGCCTAATGGTTAAGGTCTTAACTCTTACTATGGCCTAATAGCTAAGGTATTAACTCTTACTCTGGCATCATAGCTAAGGTCTTAGACTCGTACTCTGGCCTAATGGTTAAGGTCTTAACTCTTACTCTGGCCTACTGGTTAAGGTCTTAACTCTTACTCTGGCCTAATGGTAAAGGTCTTAGACTCTTACTCTGGCCTACTGGTTAAGGTCTTAGACTCTTACTCTGGCCTAATAGCTAAGGTCTTAACTCTTACTCTGGCCTAATAGCTAAGGTCTTAGACTCGTACTATGGCCTACAGGTTAAGGTCTTGACTCTTACACTCGCCTACAGGTTAGGGTCTTAACTCTTACTCTGGCCTACAGGTTAAGGTCTTAACTCTTACTCTGGCCTAATAGCTAAGGTCTTAGACTCGTACTCTGGCCTACAGGTTAAGATCTTAACTCTTACTCTGGCCTACTGGTTAAGGTCTTAACTCTTACTCAGGCCTAATAGCTAAGGTCTTAAATCTTACTCTGGCCTAATAGCTAAGGTCTTAACTCTTACTCTGGCCTAATAGCTAACGTCATAGACTCGTACTCTGGCCTAATGGTTAAGGTCTTAACTCTTACTCTGGCCTAATAGCTAAGGTCTTAACTCTTACTCTGGCCTAATAGCTAAGGTCTTAGACTCGTACTCTGGCCTAAGGGTTAAGGTCTTAACTCTTACTCTGGCCTAATAGCTAAGGAATTAACTCTTACTCTGGCATGATAGCTAAGGTCTTAGACTCGTAGTCTGGCCTAATGGTTAAGGTCTTAACTCTTACTCCTGCCTAATAGCTAAGGTCTTAGACTCATACTCTGGCCTAATGGTTAAGGTCTTAACTCTTACTCTGGCCTAATAGCTAATGTCTTAACTCTTACTCTGGCCTAATAGCAAAGGTCTTAGACTCGTAATCTGGCCTAATAGCTAAGGTATTAACTCTTACTCTGGCCTAATAGCTAAGGTCTTAACTCTTACTCTGGCCTAATAGCTAAGGTCTTAACTCTTACTCTGGCCTAATAGCAAAGGTCTTAGACTCGTAATCTGGCCTAATAGCTAAGGTCTTAACTCTTACTCTGGCCTAATAGCTAAGGTCTTAGACTTGTGCTATGGCCTACTGGTTAAGGTCTTAACTCTTACTCTGGCCTACTGGTTAAGGTCTTAACTCTTACTCTGGCCTACTGGTTAAGGTCTTAACTCTTACTCTGGCCTAATAGCTAAGGTCTTAACTCTTTCTCTGGCCTAATAGATAAGGTCTTAGACTCGTACTCTAGCCTAATGGTTAAGGTCTTAACTCTTACTCTGGCCTAATAGCTAAGGTCTTAACTCTTACTCTGGCCTAATAGGTAAGGTCTTAGACTCGTACTCCGGCCTAATGGTTAAGGTCTTAACTCGTACTCTGGCCTAATAGCTAAGGTCTTAGACTCGTACTCTGGCCTAATAGCTAAGGTCTTAGACTCGTATTCTGGCCTAATGGTTAAGGTCTTAACTCTTACTCTGGCCTAATAGCTAAGGTCTTAGACTCGTACTCTGGCCTAATGGTTAAGGTCTTAACTTTTACTCTGGCCTAATAGCTAAGGTCTTAACTCTTACTCTGGCCTGATAGCTAAGGTCTTAGACTCGTACTCTGGCCTAATAGCTAAGGTCTTAGACTCGTACTCTAGTCTAATGGTTAAGGTCTTAACTCTTACTCTGGCCTAATAGCTAAGGTCTTAACTCTTACTCTGGCATACTGGTTAAGGTCTTAACTCTTACTCTGGCCTAATAGCTAAGGTCTTAGACTCGTACTCTGGCCTAATAGCTAAGGTCTTAACTCTTACTCTGGCCTAATAGCTAAGGTCTTAGACTCGTACTCTAGCCTACTGGTTATGGTCTTAACTCTTACTCTGGCCCACTGGTTAAGGTCTTAACTCTTACTCTGGCCTAATAGCTAAGGTCTTAACTCTTACTCTGGCCTAATAGCTAAGGTCTTAGACCCGTACTCTGGCCTAATGGTTAAGGTCTTAACTCTTACTCTGGCCTAATAGCTAATGTCTTAGACTCGTACTATCGCCTAATGGTTAAGGTCTTAACTCTCACTCTGGCCTAATAGCTAAGGTCTTAGACTTGCACTCTGGCCTAATAGCTAAGGTCTTAGACTCGTACTCTGGCCTAATGGTTAAGGTCTTAACTCTTACTCTGGCCTAATGGTTAAGGTCTTAGACTCGTACTCTAGCCTACTGGTTAAGGTCTTAACTCTTACTCTGGCCTACTGGTTAAGGTCTTAACTCTTACTCTGGCCTAATAGCTAAGGTCTTAGACTCGTACTATGGCCTAATGGTTAAGGTCTTAACTCTTACTCTGGCCTAATAGCTAAGGTCTTAACTCTTACTCTGCCCTAATAGCTAAGGTCTTAGACTCATACTCTGGCCTAATGGTTAAGGTCTTAACTCTTACTCTGGCCTAATAGCTAAGGTCTTAGACTCGTACTATGGCCTAATGGTTAAGGTCTTAACTCTTACTCTGGCCTAATAGCTAAGGTCTTAGACTCGCACTCTGGCCTAATATCCATGGTCGCAACTCTTACTCTGGCCTAATAGCTAAGGTCTTAGACTTGTACTCTGGCCTAATGGTTAAGGTCTTAACTCTTACTCTGGCCTACTGGTTAAGGTCTTAACTCTTACTCTGGCCTACTGGTTAAGGTCCTAACTCTTACTCTGGCCTAATGGTTAAGGTCTTAGACTCTTACTCTGGCCTACTGGTTAAGGTCTTAGACTCTTACTCTGGACTAATAGCTAAGGTCTTAGACTCGTACTATGGCCTAGAGGTTAAGGTCTTAACTCTTACTCAAGCCTAAGAGCTAAGGTCTTAACTCTTACTCTGGCCTAATAGCTAAGGTCTTAGACTCGTACTATGGCCTACTGGTTAAGGTCTTATCTCTTACACCGGCCTAATTGCTAAGGTCTTAACTATGACTCTGGCCTAATGGTCAAGGTCTTAACTCTTACTCTGGCCTAATAGCTAAGTTCTTAGACTCGTACTATGGCCTACAGGTTAAGGTCTTCGCTCTTACTATGGCCTAATAGCTAAGGTCTTAACTCTTACTCTGGCCTAATAGCTAAGGTCATAGACTCGTACTCTGGCCTAATGGTTAAGGTCTTAACTCTTACTCTGGCCTAATAGCTAGGGTCTTAACTCTTACTCTGGCCTAATAGCTAAGGTCTTAGACTCGTACTCCGGCCTAATGGTTAAGGTCTTAACTCTTACTATGGCCTAATAGCTAAGGTATTAACTCTTACTCTGGCATCATAGCTAAGGTCTTAGACTCGTACTCTGGCCTAATGGTTAAGGTCTTAACTCTTACTCTGGCCTACTGGTTAAGGTCTTAACTCTTACTCTGGCCTAATGGTAAAGGTCTTAGACTCTTACTCTGGCCTACTGGTTAAGGTCTTAGACTCTTACTCTGGCCTAATAGCTAAGGTCTTAACTCTTACTCTGGCCTAATAGCTAAGGTCTTAGACTCGTACTATGGCCTACAGGTTAAGGTCTTAACTCTTACACTCGCCTACAGGTTAGGGTCTTAACTCTTACTCTGGCCTACAGGTTAAGGTCTTAACTCTTACTCTGGCCTAATAGCTAAGGTCTTAGACTCGTACTCTGGCCTACAGGTTAAGGTCTTAACTCTTACTCTGGCCTACTGGTTAAGGTCTTAACTCTTACTCAGGCCTAATAGCTAAGGTCTTAAATCTTACTCTGGCCTAATAGCTAAGGTCTTAACTCTTACTCTGGCCTAATAGCTAAGGTCATAGACTCGTACTCTGGCCTAATGGTTAAGGTCTTAACTCTTACTCTGGCCTAATAGCTAAGGTCTTAACTCTTACTCTGGCCTAATAGCTAAGGTCTTAGACTCGTACTCTGGCCTAATGGTTAAGGTCTTAACTCTTACTCTGGCCTAATAGCTAAGGTATTAACTCTTACTCTGGCATGATAGCTAAGGTCTTAGACTCGTAGTCTGGCCTAATGGTTAAGGTCTTAACTCTTACTCCTGCCTAATAGCTAAGGTCTTAGACTCATACTCTGGCCTAATGGTTAAGGTCTTAACTCTTACTCTGGCCTAATAGCTAATGTCTTAACTCTTACGCTGGCCTAATAGCAAAGGTCTTAGACTCGTAATCTGGCCTAATAGCTAAGGTATTAACTCTTACTCTGGCCTAATAGCTAAGGTCTTAACTCTTACTCTGGCCTAATAGCTAAGGTCTTAACTCTTACTCTGGCCTAATAGCAAAGGTCTTAGACTCGTAATCTGGCCTAATAGCTAAGGTCTTAACTCTTACTCTGGCCTAATAGCTAAGGTCTTAGACTTGTGCTATGGCCTACTGGTTAAGGTCTTAACTCTTACTCTGGCCTACTGGTTAAGGTCTTAACTCTTACTCTGGCCTAATAGCTACGGTCTTAACTCTTTCTCTGGCCTAATAGATAAGGTCTTAGACTCGTACTCTAGCCTAATGGTTAAGGTCTTAACTCTTACTCTGGCCTAATAGCTAAGGTCTTAACTCTTACTCTGGCCTAATAGGTAAGGTCTTAGACTCGTACTCCGGCCTAATGGTTAAGGTCTTAACTCATACTCTGGCCTAATAGCTAAGGTCTTAGACTCGTACTCTGGCCTAATAGCTAAGGTCTTAGACTCGTACTCTGGCCTAATGATTAAGGTCTTAACTCTTACTCTGGCCTAATAGCTAAGGTCTTAGACTCGTACTCTGGCCTAATGGTTAAGGTCTTAACTTTTACTCTGGCCTAATAGCTAAGGTCTTAACTCTTACTCTGGCCTGATAGCTAAGGTCTTAGACTCGTACTCTGGCCTAATAGCTAAGGTCTTAGACTCGTACTCTAGTCTAATGGTTAAGGTCTTAACTCTTACTCTGGCCTAATAGCTAAGGTCTTAACTCTTACTCTGGCATACTGGTTAAGGTCTTAACTCTTACTCTGGCCTAATAGCTAAGGTCTTAGACTCGTACTCTGGCCTAATAGCTAAGGTCTTAACTCTTACTCTGGCCTGATAGCTAAGGTCTTAGACTCGTACTCTAGCCTACTGGTTATGGTCTTAACTCTTACTCTGGCCCACTGGTTAAGGTCTTAACTCTTACTCTGGCCTAATAGCTAAGGTCTTAACTCTTACTCTGGCCTAATAGCTAAGGTCTTAGACCCGTACTCTGGCCTAATGGTTAAGGTCTTAACTCTTACTCTGGCCTAATAGCTAATGTCTTAGACTCGTGCTATGGCCTAATGGTTAAGGTCTTAACACTCACTCTGGCCTAATAGCTAAGGTCTTAGACTCGCACTCTGGCCTAATAGCTAAGGTCTTAGACTCGTACTCTGGCCTAATGGTTAAGGTCTTAACTCTTACTCTGGCCTAATGGTTAAGGTCTTAGACTCGTACTCTAGCCTACTGGTTAAGGTCTTAACTCTTACTCTGGCCTACTGGTTAAGGTCTTAACTCTTACTCTGGCCTAATAGCTAAGGTCTTAACTCTTACTCTGGCATACTGGTTAAGGTCTTAACTCTTACTCTGGCCTAATAGCTAAGGTCTTAGACTCTTACTCTGGCCTAATAGCTAAGGTCTTAACTCTTACTCTGGCCTAATAGCTAAGGTCTTAGACTCGTACTCTAGCCTACTGGTTATGGTCTTAACTCTTACTCTGGCCCACTGGTTAAGGTCTTAACTCTTACTCTGGCCTAATAGCTAAGGTCTTAACTCTTACTCTGGCCTAATAGCTAAGGTCTTAGACCCGTACTCTGGCCTAATGGTTAAGGTCTTAACTCTTACTCTGGCCTAATAGCTAATGTCTTAGACTCGTACTATGGCCTAATGGTTAAGGTCTTAACTCTTACTCTGGCCTAATAGCTAAGGTCTTAACTCTTACTCTGCCCTAATAGCTAAGGTCTTAGACTCATACTCT
The DNA here is from genome assembly GCF_964204655.1 of Triturus cristatus. NCBI lineage: Eukaryota > Metazoa > Chordata > Amphibia > Caudata > Salamandridae > Triturus > Triturus cristatus. Next base: position 239,401,975 of record NC_140580.1, on the reverse strand, counting down.
GGCCTAATGGTTAAGGTCTTAACTCTTACTCTGGCCTAATAGCTAAGGTCTTAGACTCGTACTATGGCCTAATGGTTAAGGTCTTAACTCTTACTCTGGCCTAATAGCTAAGGTCTTAGACTCGCACTCTGGCCTAATATCCATGGTCGCAACTCTTACTCTGGCCTAATAGCTAAGGTCTTAGACTTGTACTCTGGCCTAATGGTTAAGGTCTTAACTCTTACTCTGGCCTACTGGTTAAGGTCTTAACTCTTACTCTGGCCTAATAGCTAAGGTCTTAGACTCGTACTCTGGCCTACTGGTTAAGGTCTTAACTCTTACTCTGGCCTAATAGCTAAGGTCTTAACTCTTACTCTGGCCTAATAGCTAAGGTCTTAACTCTTACTATGGCCTAATAGCTAAGGTCTTAGACTTGTACTATGGCCTAATGGTTAAGGTCTTAACTCTTACTCTGGCCTAATAGCAAAGGTCTTAGACTCGTAATCTGGCCTAATAGCTAAGGTCTTAACTATTACTCTGGCCTAATAGCTAAGGTCTTAGACTCGTACTATGGCCTACTGGTTAAGGTCTTAACTCTTACTCTGGCCTAATAGCTAAGGTCTTAACTCTTACTCCTGCCTAATTGCTAAGGTCTTAGACTCGTACTCTGGCCTAATGGTTAAAGTCTTAACTCTTACTCTGCCCTACTGGTTAAGGTCTTAGACTCGTACTCTGGCCTAATAGCTAAGGTCTTAGACTCGTACTCTGGCCTAATGGTTAAGGTCTTAACTCTTACTCTGGCCTAATAGCTAAGGTCTTAGACTCGTACTCTGGCCTACAGGTTAAGGTCTTAACTCTTACTCTGGTCCAATAGCTAAAGTCTTAACTCTTACTCTGGCCTAATAGCTAAGGTCTTAGACTCGTACTCGGGCCTACTGGTTAAGGTCTTAACTCTTACTCTGGCCTAATAGCTAAGGTCTTAGACTCGTACTCTGGCCTAATAGCTAAGGTCTTCGACTCGTACTCTGGCCTACTGGTTAAGGTCTTAACTCTTACTCTGGCCTAATAGCTAAGGTCTTAACTCTTACTCTGGCCTAATAGCTAAGGTCTTAGACTCGTACTCTGGCATAATGGTTAAGGTCTTAACTCTTACTCTGGCCTACTGGTTAAGGTCTTAACTCTTACTCTGGCCTACTGGTTAAGGTCTTAACTCTTACTCTGGCCTAATAGCAAAGGTCTTAGACTCGTAATCTGGCCTAATAGCTAAGGTCTTAACTATTACTCTGGCCTAATAGCTAAGGTCTTAGACTCGTACTATGGCCTACTGGTTAAGGTCTTAACTCTTACTCTGGCCTAATAGCTAAGGTCTTAACTCTTACTCCTGCCTAATTGCTAAGGTCTTAGACTCGTACTCTGGCCTAATGGTTAAAGTCTTAACTCTTACTCTGCCCTACTGGTTAAGGTCTTAGACTCGTACTCTGGCCTAATAGCTAAGGTCTTAGACTCGTACTCTGGCCTAATGGTTAAGGTCTTAACTCTTACTCTGGCCTAATAGCTAAGGTCTTAGACTCGTACTCTGGCCTACAGGTTAAGGTCTTAACTCTTACTCTGGTCCAATAGCTAAAGTCTTAACTCTTACTCTGGCCTAATAGCTAAGGTCTTAGACTCGTACTCGGGCCTACTGGTTAAGGTCTTAACTCTTACTCTGGCCTAATAGCTAAGGTCTTAGACTCGTACTCTGGCCTAATAGCTAAGGTCTTCGACTCGTACTCTGGCCTACTGGTTAAGGTCTTAACTCTTACTCTGGCCTAATAGCTAAGGTCTTAACTCTTACTCTGGCCTAATAGCTAAGGTCTTAGACTCGTACTCTGGCATAATGGTTAAGGTCTTAACTCTTACTCTGGCCTACTGGTTAAGGTCTTAACTCTTACTCTGGCCTAATAGATAAGGTCTTAACTCTTACTCTGGCCTAATAGCTAAGGTCTTCGACTCGTACTCTGGCCTACTGGTTAAGGTCTTAACTCTTACTCTGGCCTAATAGCTAAGGTCTTAACTCTTACTCTGGCCTAATGGTTAAGGTCTTAGACTCTTACTCTGGCCTACTGGTTAAGGTCTTAGACTCTTACTCTGTCCTACTGGTTAAGGTCTTAACTCTTACTCTGGCCTAATAGCTAAGGTCTTAGACTCGTACTCTGGCCTAATGGTTAAGGTCTTAACTCTTACTCTGGCCTTATAGCTAAGGTCTTAGACTCGTACTCTGGCCTAATAGCTAAGGTCTTAACTATTACACTGGCCTAATAGCTAAGGTCTTAACTCTAACTCTGTCCTAATAGCTAAGGTCTTAGACTCGTACTCTGGCCCACTAGTTAAGGTCTTAACTCTTACTCTGGCCTAATAGCTAAGGTCTTAGACTCGTACTCTGGCCTAATGGTTAAGGTCTTAACTCTTACTCTGGCCTAATAGCTAAGGTATTAACTCTTACTCTGGCCTCATAGCTAAGGTCTTAGACTCGTACTCTGGCCTAATGGTTAAGGTCTTAACTCTTACTCTGGCCTACTGGTTAAGGTCCTAACTCTTACTCTGGCCTAATGGTTAAGGTCTTAGACTCTTACTCTGGCCTACTGGTTAAGGTCTTAGACTCTTACTCTGGCCTAATAGCTAAGGTCTTAGACTCGTACTATGGCCTAGAGGTTAAGGTCTTAACTCTTACTCAAGCCTAAGAGCTAAGGTCTTAAATCTTACTCTGGCCTAATAGCTAAGGTCTTAGACTCGTACTATGGCCTACTGGTTAAGGTCTTATCTCTTACACCGGCCTAATTGCTAAGGTCTTAACTCTTACTCTGGCCTAATGGTCAAGGTCTTAACTCTTACTCTGGCCTAATAGCTAAGTTCTTAGACTCGTACTATGGCCTACAGGTTAAGGTCTTCGCTCTTACTATGGCCTAATAGCTAAGGTCTTAACTCTTACTCTGGCCTAATAGCTAAGGTCATAGACTCGTACTCTGGCCTAATGGTTAAGGTCTTAACTCTTACTCTGGCCTAATAGCTAAGGTCTTAACTCTTACTCTGGCCTAATAGCTAAGGTCTTAGACTCGTACTCTGGCCTAATGGTTAAGGTCTTAACTCTTACTATGGCCTAATAGCTAAGGTATTAACTCTTACTCTGGCATCATAGCTAAGGTCTTAGACTCGTACTCTGGCCTAATGGTTAAGGTCTTAACTCTTACTCTGGCCTAATGGTAAAGGTCTTAGACTCTTACTCTGGCCTACTGGTTAAGGTCTTAGACTCTTACTCTGGCCTAATAGCTAAGGTCTTAACTCTTACTCTGGCCTAATAGCTAAGGTCTTAGACTCGAACTATGGCCTACAGGTTAAGGTCTTCACTCTTACTATGGCCTAATAGCTAAGGTCTTAACTCTTACTCTGGCCTAATAGCTAAGGTCTTAGACTCGTACTATGGCCTACTGGTTAAGGTCTTAACTCTTACTCTGGCCTACTGGTTAAGGTCTTAACTCTTACTCTGGCCTAATAGCTAAGGTCATAGACTCGTACTCTGGCCTAATGGTTAAAGTCTTAACTCTTACTCTGGCCTAATAGCTAAGGTCTTAACTCTTACTCTGGCCTAATAGCTAAGGACTTAGACTCGTACTCTGGCCTAATGGTTAAGGTCTTAACTCTTACTCTGGCCTAATAGCTAAGGTATTAACTCTAACTCTGGCATGATAGCTAAGGTCTTAGACTCGTAGTCTGGCCTAATGGTTAAGGTCTTAACTCTTACTCTGGCCTAATAGCTAATGTCTTAACTATTACTCTGGCCTAATAGCAAAGGTCTTAGACTCGTAATCTGGCCTAATAGCTAAGGTATTAACTCTTACTCTGGCCTAATAGCTAAGGTCTTAACTCTTACTCTGGCCTAATAGCTAAGGTCTTAACTCTTACTCTGGCCTAATAGCAAAGGTCTTAGACTCGTAATCTGGCCTAATAGCTAAGGTCTTAACTCTTACTCTGGCCTAATAGCTAAGGTCTTAGACTCGTACTATGGCATACTGGTTAAGGTCTTAACTCTTACTCTGGCCTACTGGTTAAGGTCTTAACTCTTACTCTGGCCTACTGGTTAAGGTCTTAACTCTTACTCTGGCCTAATAGCTTAGGTCTTAACTCTTTCTCTGGCCTAATAGCTAAGGTCTTAGACTCGTACTATGGCCTACTGGTTAAGGTCTTATCTCTTACACCGGCCTAATTGCTAAGGTCTTCACTCTTACTCTGGCCTAATGGTCAAGGTCTTAACTCTTACTCTGGCCTAATAGCTAAGTTCTTAGACTCGTACTATGGCCTACAGGTTAAGGTCTTCGCTCTTACTATGGCCTAATAGCTAAGGTCTTAACTCTTACTCTGGCCTAATAGCTAAGGTCATAGACTCGTACTCTGGCCTAATGGTTAAGGTCTTAACTCTTACTCTGGCCTAATAGCTAGGGTCTTAACTCTTACTCTGGCCTAATAGCTAAGGTCTTAGACTCGTACTCTGGCCTAATGGTTAAGGTCTTAACTCTTACTATGGCCTAATAGCTAAGGTATTAACTCTTACTCTGGCATCATAGCTAAGGTCTTAGACTTGTACTCTGGCCTAATGGTTAAGGTCTTAACTCTTACTCTGGCCTACTGGTTAAGGTCTTAACTCTTACTCTGGCCTAATGGTAAAGGTCTTAGACTCTTACTCTGGCCTACTGGTTAAGGTCTTAGACTCTTACTCTGGCCTAATAGCTAAGGTCTTAACTCTTACTCTGGCCTAATAGCTAAGGTCTTAGACTCGTACTATGGCCTACAGGTTAAGGTCTTAACTCTTACACTCGCCTACAGGTTAGGGTCTTAACTCTTACTCTGGCCTACAGGTTAAGGTCTCAACTCTTACTCTGGCCTAATAGCTAAGGTCTTAGACTCGTACTCTGGCCTACAGGTTAAGGTCTTAACTCTTACTCTGGCCTACTGGTTAAGGTCTTAACTCTTACTCAGGCCTAATAGCTAAGGTCTTAAATCTTACTCTGGCCTAATAGCTAAGGTCTTAACTCTTACTCTGGCCTAATAGCTAAGGTCATAGACTCGTACTCTGGCCTAATGGTTAAGGTCTTAACTCTTACTCTGGCCTAATAGCTAAGGTCTTAACTCTTACTCTGGCCTAATAGCTAAGGTCTTAGACTTGTACTCTGGCCTAATGGTTAAGGTCTTAACTCTTACTCTGGCCTACTGGTTAAGGTCTTAACTCTTACTCTGGCCTAATAGCTAAGGTCTTAGACTCGTACTCTGGCCCAATGTTTAAGGTCTTAACTCTTACTCTGGCCTAATAGCTAAGGTCTTAACTCTTAATCTGGCCTAATAGCTAAGGTCTTAGACTCGTACTATGGCCTACAGGTTAAGGTCTTAACTCTTACTCTGGCCTAATAGCTAAGGTCTTAGACTCGTACTCTGGCCTACTGGTTAAGGTCTTAACTCTTACTCTGGCCTATTAGCTAAGGTCTTAACTCTTACTCTGGCCTAATAGCTAAGGTCTTAACTCTTACTCTGGCCTAATAGCTAAGGTCTTAGACTTGTACTATGGCCTAATGGTTAAGGTCTTTACTCTTACTCTGGCCTAATAGCTAAGGTATTAACTCTTACTCTGGCATGATAGCTAAGGTCTTAGACTCGTAGTCTGGCCTAATGGTTAAGGTCTTAACTCTTACTCCTGCCTAATAGCTAAGGTCTTAGACTCATACTCTGGCCTAATGGTTAAGGTCTTAACTCTTACTCTGGCCTAATAGCTAATGTCTTAACTCTTACTCTGGCCTAATAGCAAAGGTCTTAGACTCGTAATCTGGCCTAATAGCTAAGGTATTAACTCTTACTCTGGCCTAATAGCTAAGGTCTTAACTCTTACTCTGGCCTAATAGCTAAGGTCTTAACTCTTACTCTGGCCTAATAGCAAAGGTCTTAGACTCGTAATCTGGCCTAATAGCTAAGGTCTTAACTCTTACTCTGGCCTAATAGCTAAGGTCTCAGACTCGTGCTATGGCCTACTGGTTAAGGTCTTAACTCTTACTCTGGCCTACTGGTTAAGGTCTTAACTCTTACTCTGGCCTACTGGTTAAGGTCTTAACTCTTACTCTGGCCTAATAGCTAAGGTCTTAACTCTTTCTCTGGCATAATAGATAAGGTCTTAGACTCGTACTCTAGCCTAATGGTTAAAGTCTTAACTCTTACTCTGGCCTAATAGCTAAGGTCTTAACTCTTACTCTGGCCTAATAGGTAAGGTCTTAGACTCGTACTCCGGCCTAATGGTTAAGGTCTTAACTCTTACTCTGGCCTACTGGTTAAGGTCTTAACTCTTACTCTGGCCTAATAGCTAAGGTCTTAGACGCGTACTATGGCCTAATGGTTAAGGTCTTAACTCTCACTCTGGCCTAATAGCTAAGGTCTTAGACTCGCACTCTGGCTTAATAGCTAAGGTCTTAGACTCGTACTCTGGCCTAATGGTTAAGGTCTTAACTCTTACTCTGGCCTAATGGTTAAGGTCTTAGACTCGTACTCTAGCCTACTGGTTAAGGTCTTAACTCTTACTCTGGCCTACTGGTTAAGGTCTTAACTCTTACTCTGGCCTAATAGCTAAGGTCTTAACTCTTACTCTGCCCTAATAGCTAAGGTCTTAGACTCGTACTCTGGCCTAATGGTTAAGGTCTTAACTCTTACTCTGGCCTAATAGCTAAGGTCTTAGACTCGTACTATGGCCTAATGGTTAAGGTCTTAACTCTTACTCGGGCCTAATATCTAAGGTCGCAACTCTTACTCTGGCCTAATAGCTAAGGTCTTAGACTTGTACTCTGGCCTAATGGTTAAGGTCTTAACTCTTACTCTGGCCTACTGGTTAAGGTCTTAACTCTTACTCTGGCCTAATAGCTAAGGTCTTAGACTCGTACTCTGGCCCAATGTTTAAGGTCTTAACTCTTACTCTGGCCTAATAGCTAAGGTCTTAACTCTTAATCTGGCCTAATAGCTAAGGTCTTAGACTCGTACTATGGCCTACAGGTTAAGGTCTTAACTCTTACTCTGGCCTAATAGCTAAGGTCTTAGACTCGTACTCTGGCCTACTGGTTAAGGTCTTAACTCTTACTCTGGCCTAATAGCTAAGGTCTTAACTCTTACTCTGGCCTAATAGCTAAGGTCTTAGACTTGTACTATGGCCTAATGGTTAAGGTCTTAACTCTTACTCTGGCCTAATAGCAAAGGTCTTAGACTCGTAATCTGGCCTAATAGCTAATGTCTTAACTATTACTCTGGCCTAATAGCTAAGGTCTTAGACTCGTACTATGGCCTACTGGTTAAGGTCTTAACTCTTACTCTGGCCTAATAGCTAAGGTCTTAACTCTTACTCCTGCCTAATTGCTAAGGTCTTAGACTCGTACTCTGGCCTAATGGTTAAGGTCTTAACTCTTACTCTGCCCTACTGGTTAAGGTCTTAGACTCGTACTCTGGCCTAATAGCTAAGGTCTTAGACTCGTACTCTGGCCTAATGTTTAAGGTCTTAACTCTTACTCTGGCCTAATAGCTAAGGTCTTAGACTCGTACTCTGGCCTACAGGTTAAGGTCTTAACTCTTACTCTGGTCCAATAGCTAAGGTCTTAACTCTTACTCTGGCCTAATAGCTAAGGTCTTAGACTCGTAGTCTGGCCTACTGGTTAAGGTCTTAACTCTTACTCTGGCCTAATAGCTAAGGTCTTAACTCTTACTCTGGCCTAATAGCTAAGGTCTTAACTCGTACTCTGGCCTAATAGCTAAGGTCTTAGACTCGTACTCTGGCCTAATGGTTACGGTCTTAACTCTTACTCTAGCCTACTGGTTAAGGTCTTAGACTATTACTCTGTCCTACTGGTTAAGGTCTTAACTCTTACTCTGGCCTAATAGCTAAGGTCTTAGACTCGTACTCTGGCGTAATAGCTAAGGTCTTAGACTCGTACTCTGGCCTAATGGTTAAGGTCTTAACTCTTACTCTGGCCTAATAGCTAAGGTCTTAGACTGGTACTCTGGCCTAATAGCTAAAGTCTTAACTCTTACTCTGGCCTACTGGTTAAGGTCTTAACTCTTACTCTGGCCTAATAGCTAAGGTCTTAGACTCATACTCTGGCCTACTGGTTAAGGTCTTAACTCTTACTCTGGCCTACTGGTTAAGGTCTTAACACTTACTCTGGCCTAATAGCTAAGATCTTAACCTCGTACTCTGGCCTACAGGTTAAGGTCTTAGACTCTTACTCTGGCCTACTGGTTAAGGGCTTAACTCTTACTCTGGCCTACTGGTTAAGGTCTTAGACTCTTACTCTGGCCTACTGGTTAAGGTCTTAACTCTTACTCTGGCCTAATAGCTAAGGTCTTAGACTCGTACTCTGGCCTACAGGTTAAGGTCTTAACTCTTACTCCGGCCTAATAGCTAAGGTCTTAGACTCGTACTCTGGCCTAATAGTTAAGGTCTTAACTCTTACTCTGGCCTAATGGCTAAGGTCTTAGACTCGTACTCTGGCCTAATGGTTAAGGTCTTAACTCTTACTCTGGCCTAATAGCTAAGGTCTTAACTCTTACTCTGGCCGAATAGCTAAGGTCTTAGACTCGTACTCTGGCCTAATGGTTAAGGTCTTAACTCTTACTCTGGCCTAATAGCTAAGGTCTTACACTCGTACTATGGCCTACTGGTTAAGGTCTTAACTCTTACTCCAGCCTAATAGCTAAGGTCTTAGACTCGTACTCTGGCCTAATAGTTAAGGTCTTAACTCTTACTCTGGCCTAATAGCTAAGGTCTTAACTCTTACTCTGGCCTAATAGCTAAGGTGTTAGACTCGTACTCTGGCCTAATGGTTAAGGTCTTAACTCTTACTCTGGCCTAATAGCTAAGGTCTTAGACTCGTACTCTGGCCTAATAGTTAAGGTCTTAACTATTACGCTGGCCTAATAGCTAAGGTCTTAACTCTAACTCTGTCCTAATAGCTAAGGTCTTAGACTCGTACTCTGGCCTACTAGTTAAGGTCTTAACTCTTACTCTGGCCTAATAGCTAAGGTCTTAGACTCGTACTCTGGCCTAATGGTTAAGGTCTTAACTCTTACTCTGGCCTAATAGCTAAGGTATTAACTCTTACTCTGGCCTCATAGCTAAGGTCTTAGACTCGTACTCTGGCCTAATGGTTAAGGTCTTAACTCTTACTCTGGCCTACTGGTTAAGGTCCTAACTCTTACTCTGGCCTAATGGTTAAGGTCTTAGACTCTTACTCTGGCCTACTGGTTAAGGTCTTAGACTCTTACTCTGGCCTAATAGCTAAGGTCTTAGACTCGTACTATGGCCTAGAGGTTAAGGTCTTAACTCTTACTCAAGCCTAAGAGCTAAGGTCTTAACTCTTACTCTGGCCTAATAGCTAAGGTCTTAGACTCGTACTATGGCCTACTGGTTAAGGTCTTATCTCTTACACCGGCCTAATTGCTAAGGTCTTAACTCTTACTCTGGCCTAATGGTCAAGGTCTTAACTCTTACTCTGGCCTAATAGCTAAGTTCTTAGACTCGTACTATGGCCTACAGGTTAAGGTCTTCGCTCTTACTATGGCCTAATAGCTAAGGTCTTAACTCTTACTCTGGCCTAATAGCTAAGGTCATAGACTCGTACTCTGGCCTAATGGTTAAGGTCTTAACTCTTACTCTGGCCTAATAGCTAGGGTCTTAACTCTTACTCTGGCCTAATAGCTAAGGTCTTAGACTCGTACTCTGGCCTAATGGTTAAGGTCTTAACTCTTACTATGGCCTAATAGCTAAGGTATTAACTCTTACTCTGGCATCATAGCTAAGGTCTTAGACTCGTACTCTGGCCTAATGGTTAAGGTCTTAACTCTTACTCTGGCCTACTGGTTAAGGTCTTAACTCTTACTCTGGCCTAATGGTAAAGGTCTTAGACTCTTACTCTGGCCTACTGGTTAAGGTCTTAGACTCTTACTCTGGCCTAATAGCTAAGGTCTTAACTCTTACTCTGGCCTAATAGCTAAGGTCTTAGACTCGTACTATGGCCTACAGGTTAAGGTCTTAACTCTTACACTCGCCTACAGGTTAGGGTCTTAACTCTTACTCTGGCCTCCAGGTTAAGGTCTTAACTCTTACTCTGGCCTAATAGCTAAGGTCTTAGACTCGTACTCTGGCCTACAGGTTAAGGTCTTAACTCTTACCCTGGCCTACTGGTTAAGGTCTTAACTCTTACTCAGGCCTAATAGCTAAGGTCTTAAATCTTACTCTGGCCTAATAGCTAAGGTCTTAACTCTTACTCTGGCCTAATAGCTAAGGTCATAGACTCGTACTCTGGCCTAATGGTTAAGGTCTTAACTCTTACTCTGGCCTAATAGCTAAGGTCTTAACTCTTACTCTGGCCTAATAGCTAAGGTCTTAGACTTGTACTCTGGCCTAATGGTTAAGGTCTTAACTCTTACTCTGGCCTACTGGTTAAGGTCTTAACTCTTACTCTGGCCTAATAGCTAAGGTCTTAGACTCGTACTCTGGCCCAATGTTTAAGGTCTTAACTCTTACTCTGGCCTAATAGCTAAGGTCTTAACTCTTAATCTGGACTAATAGCTAAGGTCTTAGACTCGTACTATGGCCTACAGGTTAAGGTCTTAACTCTTACTCTGGCCTAATAGCTAAGGTCTTAGACTCGTACTCTGGCCTACTGGTTAAGGTCTTAACTCTTACTCTGGCCTAATAGCTAAGGTCTTAACTCTTACTCTGGCCTAATAGCTAAGGTCTTAACTCTTACTCTGGCCTAATAGCTAAGGTCTTAGACTTGTACTATGGCCTAATGGTTAAGGTCTTAACTCTTACTCTGGCCTAATAGCAAAGGTCTTAGACTCGTAATCTGGCCTAATAGCTAAGGTCTTAACTATTACTCTGGCCTAATAGCTAAGGTCCTAGACTCGTACTATGGCCTACTGGTTAAGGTCTTAACTCTTACTCTGGCCTAATAGCTAAGGTCTTAACTCTTACTCCTGCCTAATTGCTAAGGTCTTAGACTCGTACTCTGGCCTAATAGCTAAGGTCTTAGACTCGTACTCTGGCCTAATGTTTAAGGTCTTAACTCTTACTCTGGCCTAATAGCTAAGGTCTTAGACTCGTACTCTGGCCTACAGGTTAAGGTCTTAACTCTTACTCTGGTCCAATAGCTAAGGTCTTAACTCTTACTCTGGCCTAATAGCTAAGGTCTTAGACTCGTAGTCTGGCCTACTGGTTAAGGTCTTAACTCTTACTCTGGCCTAATAGCTAAGGTCTTAACTCTTACTCTGGCCTAATAGCTAAGGTCTTAACTCGTACTCTGGCCTAATAGCTAAGGTCTTAGACTCGTACTCTGGCCTAATGGTTACGGTCTTAACTCTTACTCTAGCCTACTGGTTAAGGTCTTAGACTATTACTCTGTCCTACTGGTTAAGGTCTTAACTCTTACTCTGGCCTAATAGCTAAGGTCTTAGACTCGTACTCTGGCGTAATAGCTAAGGTCTTAGACTCATACTCTGGCCTAATGGTTAAGGTCTTAACTCTTACTCTGGCCTAATAGCTAAGGTCTTAGACTGGTACTCTGGCCTAATAGCTAAGGTCTTAACTCTTACTCTGGCCTACTGGTTAAGGTCTTAACTCTTACTCTGGCCTAATAGCTAAGGTCTTAGACTCATACTCTGGCCTACTGGTTAAGGTCTTAACTCTTACTCTGGCCTACTGGTTAAGGTCTTAACTCTTACTCTGGCCTAATAGCTAAGATCTTAACCTCGTACTCTGGCCTACAGGTTAAGGTCTTAGACTCTTACTCTGGCCTACTGGTTAAGGGCTTAACTCTTACTCTGGCCTACTGGTTAAGGTCTTAGACTCTTACTCTGGCCTACTGGTTAAGGTCTTAACTCTTACTCTGGCCTAATAGCTAAGGTCTTAGACTCGTACTCTGGCCTACAGGTTAAGGTCTTAACTCTTACTCCGGCCTAATAGCTAAGGTCTTAGACTCGTACTCTGGCCTAATAGTTAAGGTCTTAACTCTTACTCTGGCCTAATAGCTAAGGTCTTAGACTCGTACTCTGGCCTAATGGTTAAGGTCTTAACTCTTACTCTGGCCTAATAGCTAAGGTCTTAACTCTTACTCTGGCCTAATAGCTAAGGTCTTAGACTCGTACTCTGGCCTAATGGTTAAGGTCTTAACTCTTACTCTGGCCTAATAGCTAAGGTCTTACACTCGTACTATGGCCTACTGGTTAAGGTCTTAACTCTTACTCCAGCCTAATAGCTAAGGTCTCAGACTCGTACTCTGGCCTAATAGTTAAGGTCTTAACTCTTACTCTGGCCTAATAGCTAAGGTCTTAGCTCTTACTCTGGCCTAATAGCTAAGGTGTTAGACTCGTACTCTGGCCTAATGGTTAAGGTCTTAACTCTTACTCTGGCCTAATAGCTAAGGTCTTAGACTCGTACTCTGGCCTAATAGCTAAGGTCTTAACTATTACGCTGGCCTAATAGCTAAGGTCTTAACTCTAACTCTGTCCTAATAGCTAAGGTCTTAGACTCGTACTCTGGCCTACTAGTTAAGGTCTTAACTCTTACTCTGGCCTAATAGCTAAGGTCTTAGACTCGTACTCTGGCCTAATGGTTAAGGTCTTAACTCTTACTCTGGCCTAATAGCTAAGGTATTAACTCTTACTCTGGCCTCATAGCTAAGGTCTTAGACTCGTACTCTGGCCTAATGGTTAAGGTCTTAGCTCTTACTCTGGCCTAATAGCTAAGGTGTTAGACTCGTACTCTGGCCTAATGGTTAAGGTCTTAACTCTTACTCTGGCCTAATAGCTAAGGTCTTAGACTCGTACTCTGGCCTAATAGCTAAGGTCTTAACTATTACGCTGGCCTAATAGCTAAGGTCTTAACTCTAACTCTGTCCTAATAGCTAAGGTCTTAGACTCGTACTCTGGCCTACTAGTTAAGGTCTTAACTCTTACTCTGGCCTAATAGCTAAGGTCTTAGACTCGTACTCTGGCCTAATGGTTAAGGTCTTAACTCTTACTCTGGCCTAATAGCTAAGGTATTAACTCTTACTCTGGCCTAATAGCTAAGGTCTTAGACTCGTACTATGGCCTACTGGTTAAGGTCTTAACTCTTACTCTGGCCTAATAGCTAAGGTCTTAACTCTTACTCCTGCCTAATTGCTAAGGTCTTAGACTCGTACTCTGGCCTAATGGTTAAGGTCTTAACTCTTACTCTGCCCTACTGGTTAAGGTCTTAGACTCGTACTCTGGCCTAATAGCTAAGGTCTTAGACTCGTACTCTGGCCTAATGTTTAAGGTCTTAACTCTTACTCTGGCCTAATAGCTAAGGTCTTAGACTCGTACTCTGGCCTACAGGTTAAGGTCTTAACTCTTACTCTGGTCCAATAGCTAAGGTCTTAACTCTTACTCTGGCCTAATAGCTAAGGTCTTAGACTCGTAGTCTGGCCTACTGGTTAAGGTCTTAACTCTTACTCTGGCCTAATAGCTAAGGTCTTAACTCTTACTCTGGCCTAATAGCTAAGGTCTTAACTCGTACTCTGGCCTAATAGCTAAGGTCTTAGACTCGTACTCTGGCCTAATGGTTACGGTCTTAACTCTTACTCTAGCCTACTGGTTAAGGTCTTAGACTATTACTCTGTCCTACTGGTTAAGGTCTTAACTCTTACTCTGGCCTATAGCTAAGGTCTTAGACTCGTACTCTGGCGTAATAGCTAAGGTCTTAGACTCGTACTCTGGCCTAATGGTTAAGGTCTTAACTCTTACTCTGGCCTAATAGCTAAGGTCTTAGACTGGTACTCTGGCCTAATAGCTAAAGTCTTAACTCTTACTCTGGCCTACTGGTTAAGGTCTTAACTCTTACTCTGGCCTAATAGCTAAGGTCTTAGACTCATACTCTGGCCTACTGGTTAAGGTCTTAACTCTTACTCTGGCCTACTGGTTAAGGTCTTAACACTTACTCTGGCCTAATAGCTAAGATCTTAACCTCGTACTCTGGCCTACAGGTTAAGGTCTTAGACTCTTACTCTGGCCTACTGGTTAAGGGCTTAACTCTTACTCTGGCCTACTGGTTAAGGTCTTAGACTCTTACTCTGGCTTACTGGTTAAGGTCTTAACTCTTACTCTGGCCTAATAGCTAAGGTCTTAGACTCGTACTCTGGCCTACAGGTTAAGGTCTTAACTCTTACTCCGGCCTAATAGCTAAGGTCTTAGACTCGTACTCTGGCCTAATAGTTAAGGTCTTAACTCTTACTCTGGCCTAATGGCTAAGGTCTTAGACTCGTACTCTGGCCTAATGGTTAAGGTCTTAACTCTTACTCTGGCCTAATAGCTAAGGTCTTAACTCTTACTCTGGCCGAATAGCTAAGGTCTTAGACTCGTACTCTGGCCTAATGGTTAAGGTCTTAACTCTTACTCTGGCCTAATAGCTAAGGTCTTACACTCGTACTATGGCCTACTGGTTAAGGTCTTAACTCTTACTCCAGCCTAATAGCTAAGGTCTTAGACTCGTACTCTGGCCTAATAGTTAAGGTCTTAACTCTTACTCTGGCCTAATAGCTAAGGTCTTAACTCTTACTCTGGCCTAATAGCTAAGGTGTTAGACTCGTACTCTGGCCTAATGGTTAAGGTCTTAACTCTTACTCTGGCCTAATAGCTAAGGTCTTAGACTCGTACTCTGGCCTAATAGTTAAGGTCTTAACTATTACGCTGGCCTAATAGCTAAGGTCTTAACTCTAACTCTGTCCTAATAGCTAAGGTCTTAGACTCGTACTCTGGCCTACTAGTTAAGGTCTTAACTCTTACTCTGGCCTAATAGCTAAGGTCTTAGACTCGTACTCTGGCCTAATGGTTAAGGTCTTAACTCTTACTCTGGCCTAATAGCTAAGGTATTAACTCTTACTCTGGCCTCATAGCTAAGGTCTTAGACTCGTACTCTGGCCTAATGGTTAAGGTCTTAACTCTTACTCTGGCCTACTGGTTAAGGTCCTAACTCTTACTCTGGCCTAATGGTTAAGGTCTTAGACTCTTACTCTGGCCTACTGGTTAAGGTCTTAGACTCTTACTCTGGCCTAATAGCTAAGGTCTTAGACTCGTACTATGGCCTAGAGGTTAAGGTCTTAACTCTTACTCAAGCCTAAGAGCTAAGGTCTTAACTCTTACTCTGGCCTAATAGCTAAGGTCTTAGACTCGTACTATGGCCTACTGGTTAAGGTCTTATCTCTTACACCGGCCTAATTGCTAAGGTCTTAACTCTTACTCTGGCCTAATGGTCAAGGTCTTAACTCTTACTCTGGCCTAATAGCTAAGTTCTTAGACTCGTACTATGGCCTACAGGTTAAGGTCTTCGCTCTTACTATGGCCTAATAGCTAAGGTCTTAACTCTTACTCTGGCCTAATAGCTAAGGTCATAGACTCGTACTCTGGCCTAATGGTTAAGGTCTTAACTCTTACTCTGGCCTAATAGCTAGGGTCTTAACTCTTACTCTGGCCTAATAGCTAAGGTCTTAGACTCGTACTCTGGCCTAATGGTTAAGGTCTTAACTCTTACTATGGCCTAATAGCTAAGGTATTAACTCTTACTCTGGCATCATAGCTAAGGTCTTAGACTCGTACTCTGGCCTAATGGTTAAGGTCTTAACTCTTACTCTGGCCTACTGGTTAAGGTCTTAACTCTTACTCTGGCCTAATGGTAAAGGTCTTAGACTCTTACTCTGGCCTACTGGTTAAGGTCTTAGACTCTTACTCTGGCCTAATAGCTAAGGTCTTAACTCTTACTCTGGCCTAATAGCTAAGGTCTTAGACTCGTACTATGGCCTACAGGTTAAGGTCTTAACTCTTACACTCGCCTACAGGTTAGGGTCTTAACTCTTACTCTGGCCTCCAGGTTAAGGTCTTAACTCTTACTCTGGCCTAATAGCTAAGGTCTTAGACTCGTACTCTGGCCTACAGGTTAAGGTCTTAACTCTTACTCTGGCCTACTGGTTAAGGTCTTAACTCTTACTCAGGCCTAATAGCTAAGGTCTTAAATCTTACTCTGGCCTAATAGCTAAGGTCTTAACTCTTACTCTGGCCTAATAGCTAAGGTCATAGACTCGTACTCTGGCCTAATGGTTAAGGTCTTAACTCTTACTCTGGCCTAATAGCTAAGGTCTTAACTCTTACTCTGGCCTAATAGCTAAGGTCTTAGACTTGTACTCTGGCCTAATGGTTAAGGTCTTAACTCTTACTCTGGCCTACTGGTTAAGGTCTTAACTCTTACTCTGGCCTAATAGCTAAGGTCTTAGACTCGTACTCTGGCCCAATGTTTAAGGTCTTAACTCTTACTCTGGCCTAATAGCTAAGGTCTTAACTCTTAATCTGGCCTAATAGCTAAGGTCTTAGACTCGTACTATGGCCTACAGGTTAAGGTCTTAACTCTTACTCTGGCCTAATAGCTAAGGTCTTAGACTCGTACTCTGGCCTACTGGTTAAGGTCTTAACTCTTACTCTGGCCTAATAGCTAAGGTCTTAACTCTTACTCTGGCCTAATAGCTAAGGTCTTAACTCTTACTCTGGCCTAATAGCTAAGGTCTTAGACTTGTACTATGGCCTAATGGTTAAGGTCTTAACTCTTACTCTGGCCTAATAGCAAAGGTCTTAGACTCGTAATCTGGCCTAATAGCTAAGGTCTTAACTATTACTCTGGCCTAATAGCTAAGGTCCTAGACTCGTACTATGGCCTACTGGTTAAGGTCTTAACTCTTACTCTGGCCTAATAGCTAAGGTCTTAACTCTTACTCCTGCCTAATTGCTAAGGTCTTAGACTCGTACTCTGGCCTAATGGTTAAGGTCTTAACTCTTACTCTGCCCTACTGGTTAAGGTCTTAGACTCGTACTCTGGCCTAATAGCTAAGGTCTTAGACTCGTACTCTGGCCTAATGTTTAAGGTCTTAACTCTTACTCTGGCCTAATAGCTAAGGTCTTAGACTCGTACTCTGGCCTACAGGTTAAGGTCTTAACTCTTACTCTGGTCCAATAGCTAAGGTCTTAACTCTTACTCTGGCCTAATAGCTAAGGTCTTAGACTCGTAGTCTGGCCTACTGGTTAAGGTCTTAACTCTTACTCTGGCCTAATAGCTAAGGTCTTAACTCTTACTCTGGCCTAATAGCTAAGGTCTTAACTCGTACTCTGGCCTAATAGCTAAGGTCTTAGACTCGTACTCTGGCCTAATGGTTACGGTCTTAACTCTTACTCTAGCCTACTGGTTAAGGTCTTAGACTATTACTCTGTCCTACTGGTTAAGGTCTTAACTCTTACTCTGGCCTAATAGCTAAGGTCTTAGACTCGTACTCTGGCGTAATAGCTAAGGTCTTAGACTCATACTCTGGCCTAATGGTTAAGGTCTTAACTCCTACTCTGGCCTAATAGCTAAGGTCTTAGACTGGTACTCTGGCCTAATAGCTAAGGTCTTAACTCTTACTCTGGCCTACTGGTTAAGGTCTTAACTCTTACTCTGGCCTAATAGCTAAGGTCTTAGACTCATACTCTGGCCTACTGGTTAAGGTCTTAACTCTTACTCTGGCCTACTGGTTAAGGTCTTAACTCTTACTCTGGCCTAATAGCTAAGATCTTAACCTCGTACTCTGGCCTACAGGTTAAGGTCTTAGACTCTTACTCTGGCCTACTGGTTAAGGGCTTAACTCTTACTCTGGCCTACTGGTTAAGGTCTTAGACTCTTACTCTGGCCTACTGGTTAAGGTCTTAACTCTTACTCTGGCCTAATAGCTAAGGTCTTAGACTCGTACTCTGGCCTACAGGTTAAGGTCTTAACTCTTACTCCGGCCTAATAGCTAAGGTCTTAGACTCGTACTCTGGCCTAATAGTTAAGGTCTTAACTCTTACTCTGGCCTAATAGCTAAGGTCTTAGACTCGTACTCTGGCCTAATGGTTAAGGTCTTAACTCTTACTCTGGCCTAATAGCTAAGGTCTTAACTCTTACTCTGGCCTAATAGCTAAGGTCTTAGACTCGTACTCTGGCCTAATGGTTAAGGTCTTAACTCTTACTCTGGCCTAATAGCTAAGGTCTTACACTCGTACTATGGCCTACTGGTTAAGGTCTTAACTCTTACTCCAGCCTAATAGCTAAGGTCTCAGACTCGTACTCTGGCCTAATAGTTAAGGTCTTAACTCTTACTCTGGCCTAATAGCTAAGGTCTTAGCTCTTACTCTGGCCTAATAGCTAAGGTGTTAGACTCGTACTCTGGCCTAATGGTTAAGGTCTTAACTCTTACTCTGGCCTAATAGCTAAGGTCTTAGACTCGTACTCTGGCCTAATAGCTAAGGTCTTAACTATTACGCTGGCCTAATAGCTAAGGTCTTAACTCTAACTCTGTCCTAATAGCTAAGGTCTTAGACTCGTACTCCGGCCTACTAGTTAAGGTCTTAACTCTTACTCTGGCCTAATAGCTAAGGTCTTAGACTCGTACTCTGGCCTAATGGTTAAGGTCTTAACTCTTACTCTGGCCTAATAGCTAAGGTATTAACTCTTACTCTGGCCTCATAGCTAAGGTCTTAGACTCGTACTCTGGCCTAATGGTTAAGGTCTTAACTCTTACTCTGGCCTACTGGTTAAGGTCCTAACTCTTACTCTGGCCTAATGGTTAAGGTCTTAGACTCTTACTCTGGCCTACTGGTTAAGGTCTTAGACTCTTACTCTGGCCTAATAGCTAAGGTCTTAAACTCGTACTATGGCCTAGAGGTTAAGGTCTTAACTCTTACTCAAGCCTAAGAGCTAAGGTCTTAACTCTTACTCTGGCCTAATAGCTAAGGTCTTAGACTCGTACTATGGCCTACTGGTTAAGGTCTTATCTCTTACACCGGCCTAATTGCTAAGGTCTTAACTCTTACTCTGGCCTAATGGTCAAGGTCTTAACTCTTACTCTGGCCTAATAGCTAAGTTCTTAGACTCGTACTATGGCCTACAGGTTAAGGTCTTCGCTCTTACTATGGCCTAATAGCTAAGGTCTTAACTCTTACTCTGGCCTACTAGCTAAGGTCATAGACTCGTACTCTGGCCTAATGGTTAAGGTCTTAACTCTTACTCTGGCCTAATAGCTAGGGTCTTAACTCTTACTCTGGCCTAATAGCTAAGGTCTTAGACTCGTACTCTGGCCTAATCGTTAAGGTCTTAACTCTTACTATGGCCTAATAGCTAAGGTATTAACTCTTACTCTGGCATCATAGCTAAGGTCTTAGACTCGTACTCTGGCCTAATGGTTAAGGTCTTAACTCTTACTCTGGCCTACTGGTTAAGGTCTTAACTCTTACTCTGGCCTAATGGTAAAGGTCTTAGACTCTTACTCTGGCCTACTGGTTAAGGTCTTAGACTCTTACTCTGGCCTAATAGCTAAGGTCTTAACTCTTACTCTGGCCTAATAGCTAAGGTCTTAGACTCGTACTATGGCCTACAGGTTAAGGTCTTAACTCTTACACTCGCCTACAGGTTAGGGTCTTAACTCTTACTCTGGCCTACAGGTTAAGGTCTTAACTCTTACTCTGGCCTAATAGCTAAGGTCTTAGACTCGTACTCTGGCCTACAGGTTAAGGTCTTAACTCTTACTCTGGCCTACTGGTTAAGGTCTTAACTCTTACTCAGGCCTAATAGCTAAGGTCTTAGACTCGTACTCTGGCCTAATAGTTAAGGTCTTAACTCTTACTCTGGCCTAATAGCTAAGGTCTTAGACTCGTACTCTGGCCTAATGGTTAAGGTCTTAACTCTTACTCTGGCCTAATAGCTAAGGTCTTAACTCTTACTCTGGCCTAATAGCTAAGGTCTTAGACTCGTACTCTGGCCTAATGGTTAAGGTCTTAACTCTTACTCTGGCCTAATAGCTAAGGTCTTACACTCGTACTATGGCCTACTGGTTAAGGTCTTAACTCTTACTCCAGCCTAATAGCTAAGGTCTCAGACTCGTACTCTGGCCTAATAGTTAAGGTCTTAACTCTTACTCTGGCCTAATAGCTAAGGTCTTAGCTCTTACTCTGGCCTAATAGCTAAGGTGTTAGACTCGTACTCTGGCCTAATGGTTAAGGTCTTAACTCTTACTCTGGCCTAATAGCTAAGGTCTTAGACTCGTACTCTGGCCTAATAGCTAAGGTCTTAACTATTACGCTGGCCTAATAGCTAAGGTCTTAACTCTAACTCTGTCCTAATAGCTAAGGTCTTAGACTCGTACTCTGGCCTACTAGTTAAGGTCTTAACTCTTACTCTGGCCTAATAGCTAAGGTCTTAGACTCGTACTCTGGCCTAATGGTTAAGGTCTTAACTCTTACTCTGGCCTAATAGCTAAGGTATTAACTCTTACTCTGGCCTCATAGCTAAGGTCTTAGACTCGTACTCTGGCCTAATGGTTAAGGTCTTAGCTCTTACTCTGGCCTAATAGCTAAGGTGTTAGACTCGTACTCTGGCCTAATGGTTAAGGTCTTAACTCTTACTCTGGCCTAATAGCTAAGGTCTTAGACTCGTACTCTGGCCTAATAGCTAAGGTCTTAACTATTACGCTGGCCTAATAGCTAAGGTCTTAACTCTAACTCTGTCCTAATAGCTAAGGTCTTAGACTCGTACTCTGGCCTACTAGTTAAGGTCTTAACTCTTACTCTGGCCTAATAGCTAAGGTCTTAGACTCGTACTCTGGCCTAATGGTTAAGGTCTTAACTCTTACTCTGGCCTAATAGCTAAGGTATTAACTCTTACTCTGGCCTAATAGCTAAGGTCTTAGACTCGTACTATGGCCTACTGGTTAAGGTCTTAACTCTTACTCTGGCCTAATAGCTAAGGTCTTAACTCTTACTCCTGCCTAATTGCTAAGGTCTTAGACTCGTACTCTGGCCTAATGGTTAAGGTCTTAACTCTTACTCTGCCCTACTGGTTAAGGTCTTAGACTCGTACTCTGGCCTAATAGCTAAGGTCTTAGACTCGTACTCTGGCCTAATGTTTAAGGTCTTAACTCTTACTCTGGCCTAATAGCTAAGGTCTTAGACTCGTACTCTGGCCTACAGGTTAAGGTCTTAACTCTTACTCTGGTCCAATAGCTAAGGTCTTAACTCTTACTCTGGCCTAATAGCTAAGGTCTTAGACTCGTAGTCTGGCCTACTGGTTAAGGTCTTAACTCTTACTCTGGCCTAATAGCTAAGGTCTTAACTCTTACTCTGGCCTAATAGCTAAGGTCTTAACTCGTACTCTGGCCTAATAGCTAAGGTCTTAGACTCGTACTCTGGCCTAATGGTTACGGTCTTAACTCTTACTCTAGCCTACTGGTTAAGGTCTTAGACTATTACTCTGTCCTACTGGTTAAGGTCTTAACTCTTACTCTGGCCTATAGCTAAGGTCTTAGACTCGTACTCTGGCGTAATAGCTAAGGTCTTAGACTCGTACTCTGGCCTAATGGTTAAGGTCTTAACTCTTACTCTGGCCTAATAGCTAAGGTCTTAGACTGGTACTCTGGCCTAATAGCTAAAGTCTTAACTCTTACTCTGGCCTACTGGTTAAGGTCTTAACTCTTACTCTGGCCTAATAGCTAAGGTCTTAGACTCATACTCTGGCCTACTGGTTAAGGTCTTAACTCTTACTCTGGCCTACTGGTTAAGGTCTTAACACTTACTCTGGCCTAATAGCTAAGATCTTAACCTCGTACTCTGGCCTACAGGTTAAGGTCTTAGACTCTTACTCTGGCCTACTGGTTAAGGGCTTAACTCTTACTCTGGCCTACTGGTTAAGGTCTTAGACTCTTACTCTGGCTTACTGGTTAAGGTCTTAACTCTTACTCTGGCCTAATAGCTAAGGTCTTAGACTCGTACTCTGGCCTACAGGTTAAGGTCTTAACTCTTACTCCGGCCTAATAGCTAAGGTCTTAGACTCGTACTCTGGCCTAATAGTTAAGGTCTTAACTCTTACTCTGGCCTAATGGCTAAGGTCTTAGACTCGTACTCTGGCCTAATGGTTAAGGTCTTAACTCTTACTCTGGCCTAATAGCTAAGGTCTTAACTCTTACTCTGGCCGAATAGCTAAGGTCTTAGACTCGTACTCTGGCCTAATGGTTAAGGTCTTAACTCTTACTCTGGCCTAATAGCTAAGGTCTTACACTCGTACTATGGCCTACTGGTTAAGGTCTTAACTCTTACTCCAGCCTAATAGCTAAGGTCTTAGACTCGTACTCTGGCCTAATAGTTAAGGTCTTAACTCTTACTCTGGCCTAATAGCTAAGGTCTTAACTCTTACTCTGGCCTAATAGCTAAGGTGTTAGACTCGTACTCTGGCCTAATGGTTAAGGTCTTAACTCTTACTCTGGCCTAATAGCTAAGGTCTTAGACTCGTACTCTGGCCTAATAGTTAAGGTCTTAACTATTACGCTGGCCTAATAGCTAAGGTCTTAACTCTAACTCTGTCCTAATAGCTAAGGTCTTAGACTCGTACTCTGGCCTACTAGTTAAGGTCTTAACTCTTACTCTGGCCTAATAGCTAAGGTCTTAGACTCGTACTCTGGCCTAATGGTTAAGGTCTTAACTCTTACTCTGGCCTAATAGCTAAGGTATTAACTCTTACTCTGGCCTCATAGCTAAGGTCTTAGACTCGTACTCTGGCCTAATGGTTAAGGTCTTAACTCTTACTCTGGCCTACTGGTTAAGGTCCTAACTCTTACTCTGGCCTAATGGTTAAGGTCTTAGACTCTTACTCTGGCCTACTGGTTAAGGTCTTAGACTCTTACTCTGGCCTAATAGCTAAGGTCTTAGACTCGTACTATGGCCTAGAGGTTAAGGTCTTAACTCTTACTCAAGCCTAAGAGCTAAGGTCTTAACTCTTACTCTGGCCTAATAGCTAAGGTCTTAGACTCGTACTATGGCCTACTGGTTAAGGTCTTATCTCTTACACCGGCCTAATTGCTAAGGTCTTAACTCTTACTCTGGCCTAATGGTCAAGGTCTTAACTCTTACTCTGGCCTAATAGCTAAGTTCTTAGACTCGTACTATGGCCTACAGGTTAAGGTCTTCGCTCTTACTATGGCCTAATAGCTAAGGTCTTAACTCTTACTCTGGCCTAATAGCTAAGGTCATAGACTCGTACTCTGGCCTAATGGTTAAGGTCTTAACTCTTACTCTGGCCTAATAGCTAGGGTCTTAACTCTTACTCTGGCCTAATAGCTAAGGTCTTAGACTCGTACTCTGGCCTAATGGTTAAGGTCTTAACTCTTACTATGGCCTAATAGCTAAGGTATTAACTCTTACTCTGGCATCATAGCTAAGGTCTTAGACTCGTACTCTGGCCTAATGGTTAAGGTCTTAACTCTTACTCTGGCCTACTGGTTAAGGTCTTAACTCTTACTCTGGCCTAATGGTAAAGGTCTTAGACTCTTACTCTGGCCTACTGGTTAAGGTCTTAGACTCTTACTCTGGCCTAATAGCTAAGGTCTTAACTCTTACTCTGGCCTAATAGCTAAGGTCTTAGACTCGTACTATGGCCTACAGGTTAAGGTCTTAACTCTTACACTCGCCTACAGGTTAGGGTCTTAACTCTTACTCTGGCCTCCAGGTTAAGGTCTTAACTCTTACTCTGGCCTAATAGCTAAGGTCTTAGACTCGTACTCTGGCCTACAGGTTAAGGTCTTAACTCTTACTCTGGCCTACTGGTTAAGGTCTTAACTCTTACTCAGGCCTAATAGCTAAGGTCTTAAATCTTACTCTGGCCTAATAGCTAAGGTCTTAACTCTTACTCTGGCCTAATAGCTAAGGTCATAGACTCGTACTCTGGCCTAATGGTTAAGGTCTTAACTCTTACTCTGGCCTAATAGCTAAGGTCTTAACTCTTACTCTGGCCTAATAGCTAAGGTCTTAGACTTGTACTCTGGCCTAATGGTTAAGGTCTTAACTCTTACTCTGGCCTACTGGTTAAGGTCTTAACTCTTACTCTGGCCTAATAGCTAAGGTCTTAGACTCGTACTCTGGCCCAATGTTTAAGGTCTTAACTCTTACTCTGGCCTAATAGCTAAGGTCTTAACTCTTAATCTGGCCTAATAGCTAAGGTCTTAGACTCGTACTATGGCCTACAGGTTAAGGTCTTAACTCTTACTCTGGCCTAATAGCTAAGGTCTTAGACTCGTACTCTGGCCTACTGGTTAAGGTCTTAACTCTTACTCTGGCCTAATAGCTAAGGTCTTAACTCTTACTCTGGCCTAATAGCTAAGGTCTTAACTCTTACTCTGGCCTAATAGCTAAGGTCTTAGACTTGTACTATGGCCTAATGGTTAAGGTCTTAACTCTTACTCTGGCCTAATAGCAAAGGTCTTAGACTCGTAATCTGGCCTAATAGCTAAGGTCTTAACTATTACTCTGGCCTAATAGCTAAGGTCCTAGACTCGTACTATGGCCTACTGGTTAAGGTCTTAACTCTTACTCTGGCCTAATAGCTAAGGTCTTAACTCTTACTCCTGCCTAATTGCTAAGGTCTTAGACTCGTACTCTGGCCTAATGGTTAAGGTCT
Source organism: Triturus cristatus (assembly GCF_964204655.1). Taxonomy (NCBI): domain Eukaryota; kingdom Metazoa; phylum Chordata; class Amphibia; order Caudata; family Salamandridae; genus Triturus; species Triturus cristatus. The sequence goes on along the minus strand of NC_140580.1, from coordinate 239,377,431 downwards.
TAACTCTTACTCTGCCCTACTGGTTAAGGTCTTAGACTCGTACTCTGGCCTAATAGCTAAGGTCTTAGACTCGTACTCTGGCCTAATGTTTAAGGTCTTAACTCTTACTCTGGCCTAATAGCTAAGGTCTTAGACTCGTACTCTGGCCTACAGGTTAAGGTCTTAACTCTTACTCTGGTCCAATAGCTAAGGTCTTAACTCTTACTCTGGCCTAATAGCTAAGGTCTTAGACTCGTAGTCTGGCCTACTGGTTAAGGTCTTAACTCTTACTCTGGCCTAATAGCTAAGGTCTTAACTCTTACTCTGGCCTAATAGCTAAGGTCTTAACTCGTACTCTGGCCTAATAGCTAAGGTCTTAGACTCGTACTCTGGCCTAATGGTTACGGTCTTAACTCTTACTCTAGCCTACTGGTTAAGGTCTTAGACTATTACTCTGTCCTACTGGTTAAGGTCTTAACTCTTACTCTGGCCTAATAGCTAAGGTCTTAGACTCGTACTCTGGCGTAATAGCTAAGGTCTTAGACTCATACTCTGGCCTAATGGTTAAGGTCTTAACTCCTACTCTGGCCTAATAGCTAAGGTCTTAGACTGGTACTCTGGCCTAATAGCTAAGGTCTTAACTCTTACTCTGGCCTACTGGTTAAGGTCTTAACTCTTACTCTGGCCTAATAGCTAAGGTCTTAGACTCATACTCTGGCCTACTGGTTAAGGTCTTAACTCTTACTCTGGCCTACTGGTTAAGGTCTTAACTCTTACTCTGGCCTAATAGCTAAGATCTTAACCTCGTACTCTGGCCTACAGGTTAAGGTCTTAGACTCTTACTCTGGCCTACTGGTTAAGGGCTTAACTCTTACTCTGGCCTACTGGTTAAGGTCTTAGACTCTTACTCTGGCCTACTGGTTAAGGTCTTAACTCTTACTCTGGCCTAATAGCTAAGGTCTTAGACTCGTACTCTGGCCTACAGGTTAAGGTCTTAACTCTTACTCCGGCCTAATAGCTAAGGTCTTAGACTCGTACTCTGGCCTAATAGTTAAGGTCTTAACTCTTACTCTGGCCTAATAGCTAAGGTCTTAGACTCGTACTCTGGCCTAATGGTTAAGGTCTTAACTCTTACTCTGGCCTAATAGCTAAGGTCTTAACTCTTACTCTGGCCTAATAGCTAAGGTCTTAGACTCGTACTCTGGCCTAATGGTTAAGGTCTTAACTCTTACTCTGGCCTAATAGCTAAGGTCTTACACTCGTACTATGGCCTACTGGTTAAGGTCTTAACTCTTACTCCAGCCTAATAGCTAAGGTCTCAGACTCGTACTCTGGCCTAATAGTTAAGGTCTTAACTCTTACTCTGGCCTAATAGCTAAGGTCTTAGCTCTTACTCTGGCCTAATAGCTAAGGTGTTAGACTCGTACTCTGGCCTAATGGTTAAGGTCTTAACTCTTACTCTGGCCTAATAGCTAAGGTCTTAGACTCGTACTCTGGCCTAATAGCTAAGGTCTTAACTATTACGCTGGCCTAATAGCTAAGGTCTTAACTCTAACTCTGTCCTAATAGCTAAGGTCTTAGACTCGTACTCCGGCCTACTAGTTAAGGTCTTAACTCTTACTCTGGCCTAATAGCTAAGGTCTTAGACTCGTACTCTGGCCTAATGGTTAAGGTCTTAACTCTTACTCTGGCCTAATAGCTAAGGTATTAACTCTTACTCTGGCCTCATAGCTAAGGTCTTAGACTCGTACTCTGGCCTAATGGTTAAGGTCTTAACTCTTACTCTGGCCTACTGGTTAAGGTCCTAACTCTTACTCTGGCCTAATGGTTAAGGTCTTAGACTCTTACTCTGGCCTACTGGTTAAGGTCTTAGACTCTTACTCTGGCCTAATAGCTAAGGTCTTAAACTCGTACTATGGCCTAGAGGTTAAGGTCTTAACTCTTACTCAAGCCTAAGAGCTAAGGTCTTAACTCTTACTCTGGCCTAATAGCTAAGGTCTTAGACTCGTACTATGGCCTACTGGTTAAGGTCTTATCTCTTACACCGGCCTAATTGCTAAGGTCTTAACTCTTACTCTGGCCTAATGGTCAAGGTCTTAACTCTTACTCTGGCCTAATAGCTAAGTTCTTAGACTCGTACTATGGCCTACAGGTTAAGGTCTTCGCTCTTACTATGGCCTAATAGCTAAGGTCTTAACTCTTACTCTGGCCTACTAGCTAAGGTCATAGACTCGTACTCTGGCCTAATGGTTAAGGTCTTAACTCTTACTCTGGCCTAATAGCTAGGGTCTTAACTCTTACTCTGGCCTAATAGCTAAGGTCTTAGACTCGTACTCTGGCCTAATCGTTAAGGTCTTAACTCTTACTATGGCCTAATAGCTAAGGTATTAACTCTTACTCTGGCATCATAGCTAAGGTCTTAGACTCGTACTCTGGCCTAATGGTTAAGGTCTTAACTCTTACTCTGGCCTACTGGTTAAGGTCTTAACTCTTACTCTGGCCTAATGGTAAAGGTCTTAGACTCTTACTCTGGCCTACTGGTTAAGGTCTTAGACTCTTACTCTGGCCTAATAGCTAAGGTCTTAACTCTTACTCTGGCCTAATAGCTAAGGTCTTAGACTCGTACTATGGCCTACAGGTTAAGGTCTTAACTCTTACACTCGCCTACAGGTTAGGGTCTTAACTCTTACTCTGGCCTACAGGTTAAGGTCTTAACTCTTACTCTGGCCTAATAGCTAAGGTCTTAGACTCGTACTCTGGCCTACAGGTTAAGGTCTTAACTCTTACTCTGGCCTACTGGTTAAGGTCTTAACTCTTACTCAGGCCTAATAGCTAAGGTCTTAAATCTTACTCTGGCCTAATAGCTAAGGTCTTAACTCTTACTCTGGCCTAATAGCTAAGGTCATAGACTCGTACTCTGGCCTAATGGTTAAGGTCTTAACTCTTACTCTGGCCTAATAGCTAAGGTCTTAACTCTTACTCTTGCCTAATAGCTAAGGTCTTAGACTCGTACTCTGGCCTAATGGTTAAGGTCTTAACTCTTACTCTGGCCTAATAGCTAAGGTATTAACTCTTACTCTGGCATGATAGCTAAGGTCTTAGACTCGTAGTCTGGCCTAATGGTTAAGGTCTTAACTCTTACTCCTGCCTAATAGCTAAGGTCTTAGACTCATACTCTGGCCTAATGGTTAAGGTCTTAACTCTTACTCTGGCCTAATAGCTAATGTCTTAACTCTTACGCTGGCCTAATAGCAAAGGTCTTAGACTCGTAATCTGGCCTAATAGCTAAGGTATTAACTCTTACTCTGGCCTAATAGCTAAGGTCTTAACTCTTACTCTGGCCTAATAGCTAAGGTCTTAACTCTTACTCTGGCCTAATAGCAAAGGTCTTAGACTCGTAATCTGGCCTAATAGCTAAGGTCTTAACTCTTACTCTGGCCTAATAGCTAAGGTCTTAGACTTGTGCTATGGCCTACTGGTTAAGGTCTTAACTCTTACTCTGGCCTACTGGTTAAGGTCTTAACTCTTACTCTGGCCTAATAGCTAAGGTCTTAACTCTTTCTCTGGCCTAATAGATAAGGTCTTAGACTCGTACTCTAGCCTAATGGTTAAGGTCTTAACTCTTACTCTGGCCTAATAGCTAAGGTCTTAACTCTTACTCTGGCCTAATAGGTAAGGTCTTAGACTCGTACTCCGGCCTAATGGTTAAGGTCTTAACTCATACTCTGGCCTAATAGCTAAGGTCTTAGACTCGTACTCTGGCCTAATAGCTAAGGTCTTAGACTCGTACTCTGGCCTAATGATTAAGGTCTTAACTCTTACTCTGGCCTAATAGCTAAGGTCTTAGACTCGTACTCTGGCCTAATGGTTAAGGTCTTAACTTTTACTCTGGCCTAATAGCTAAGGTCTTAACTCTTACTCTGGCCTGATAGCTAAGGTCTTAGACTCGTACTCTGGCCTAATAGCTAAGGTCTTAGACTCGTACTCTAGTCTAATGGTTAAGGTCTTAACTCTTACTCTGGCCTAATAGCTAAGGTCTTAACTCTTACTCTGGCATACTGGTTAAGGTCTTAACTCTTACTCTGGCCTAATAGCTAAGGTCTTAGACTCGTACTCTGGCCTAATAGCTAAGGTCTTAACTCTTACTCTGGCCTAATAGCTAAGGTCTTAGACTCGTACTCTAGCCTACTGGTTATGGTCTTAACTCTTACTCTGGCCCACTGGTTAAGGTCTTAACTCTTACTCTGGCCTAATAGCTAAGGTCTTAACTCTTACTCTGGCCTAATAGCTAAGGTCTTAGACCCGTACTCTGGCCTAATGGTTAAGGTCTTAACTCTTACTCTGGCCTAATAGCTAATGTCTTAGACTTGTACTATGGCCTAATGGTTAAGGTCTTAACTCTCACTCTGGCCTAATAGCTAAGGTCTTAGACTCGCACTCTGGCCTAATAGCTAAGGTCTTAGACTCGTACTCTGGCCTAATGGTTAAGGTCTTAACTCTTACTCTGGCCTAATGGTTAAGGTCTTAGACTCGTACTCTAGCCTACTGGTTAAGGTCTTAACTCTTACTCTGGCCTACTGGTTAAGGTCTTAATTCTTACTCTGGCCTAATAGCTAAGGTCTTAGACTCGTACTATGGCCTAATGGTTAAGGTCTTAACTCTTACTCTGGCCTAATAGCTAAGGTCTTAACTCTTACTCTGCCCTAATAGCTAAGGTCTTAGACTCATACTCTGGCCTAATGGTTAAGGTCTAAACTCTTACTCTGGCCTAATAGCTAAGGTCTTAGACTCGTACTATGGCCTAATGGTTAAGGTCTTAACTCTTACTCTGGCCTAATAGCTAAGGTCTTAGACTCGCACTCTGGCCTAATATCCATGGTCGCAACTCTTACTCTGGCCTAATAGCTAAGGTCTTAGACTTGTACTCTGGCCTAATGGTTAAGGTCTTAACTCTTACTCTGGCCTACTGGTTAAGGTCTTAACTCTTACTCTGGCCTAATAGCTAAGGTCTTAGACTCGTACTCTGGCCTACTGGTTAAGGTCTTAACTCTTACTCTGGCCTAATAGCTAAGGTCTTAACTCTTACTCTGGCCTAATAGCTAAGGTCTTAACTCTTACTATGGCCTAATAGCTAAGGTCTTAGACTTGTACTATGGCCTAATGGTTAAGGTCTTAACTCTTACTCTGGCCTAATAGCAAAGGTCTTAGACTCGTAATCTGGCCTAATAGCTAAGGTCTTAACTATTACTCTGGCCTAATAGCTAAGGTCTTAGACTCGTACTATGGCCTACTGGTTAAGGTCTTAACTCTTACTCTGGCCTAATAGCTAAGGTCTTAACTCTTACTCCTGCCTAATTGCTAAGGTCTTAGACTCGTACTCTGGCCTAATGGTTAAAGTCTTAACTCTTACTCTGCCCTACTGGTTAAGGTCTTAGACTCGTACTCTGGCCTAATAGCTAAGGTCTTAGACTCGTACTCTGGCCTAATGGTTAAGGTCTGAACTCTTACTCTGGCCTAATAGCTAAGGTCTTAGACACGTACTCTGGCCTACAGGTTAAGGTCTTAACTCTTACTCTGGTCCAATAGCTAAAGTCTTAACTCTTACTCTGGCCTAATAGCTAAGGTCTTAGACTCGTACTCGGGCCTACTGGTTAAGGTCTTAACTCTTACTCTGGCCTAATAGCTAAGGTCTTAGACTCGTACTCTGGCCTAATAGCTAAGGTCTTCGACTCGTACTCTGGCCTACTGGTTAAGGTCTTAACTCTTACTCTGGCCTAATAGCTAAGGTCTTAACTCTTACTCTGGCCTAATAGCTAAGGTCTTAGACTCGTACTCTGGCATAATGGTTAAGGTCTTAACTCTTACTCTGGCCTACTGGTTAAGGTCTTAACTCTTACTCTGGCCTAATAGATAAGGTCTTAACTCTTACTCTGGCCTAATAGCTAAGGTCTTCGACTCGTACTCTGGCCTACTGGTTAAGGTCTTAACTCTTACTCTGGCCTAATAGCTAAGGTCTTAACTCTTACTCTGGCCTAATGGTTAAGGTCTTAGACTCTTACTCTGGCCTACTGGTTAAGGTCTTAGACTCTTACTCTGTCCTACTGGTTAAGGTCTTAACTCTTACTCTGGCCTAATAGCTAAGGTCTTAGACTCGTACTCTGGCCTAATGGTTAAGGTCTTAACTCTTACTCTGGCCTAATAGCTAAGGTCTTAGACTCATACTCTTGCCTAATAGCTAAGGTCTTAACTATTACGCTGGCCTAATAGCTAAGGTCTTAACTCTAACTCTGTCCTAATAGCTAAGGTCTTAGACTCGTACTCTGGCCCACTAGTTAAGGTCTTAACTCTTACTCTGGCCTAATAGCTAAGGTCTTAGACTCGTACTCTGGCCTAATGGTTAAGGTCTTAACTCTTACTCTGGCCTAATAGCTAAGGTATTAACTCTTACTCTGGCCTCATAGCTAAGGTCTTAGACTCGTGCTCTGGCCTAATGGTTAAGGTCTTAACTCTTACTCTGGCCTACTGGTTAAGGTCCTAACTCTTACTCTGGCCTAATGGTTAAGGTCTTAGACTCTTACTCTGGCCTACTGGTTAAGGTCTTAGACTCTTACTCTGGCCTAATAGCTAAGGTCTTAGACTCGTACTATGGCCTAGAGGTTAAGGTCTTAACTCTTACTCTGGCCTAATAGCTAAGGTCTTAACTCTTACTCTGGCCTAATAGCTAAGGACTTAGACTCGTACTCTGGCCTAATGGTTAAGGTCTTAACTCTTACTCTGGCCTAATAGCTAAGGTATTAACTCTAACTCTGGCATGATAGCTAAGGTCTTAGACTCGTAGTCTGGCCTAATGGTTAAGGTCTTAACTCTTACTCTGGCCTAATAGCTAATGTCTTAACTATTACTCTGGCCTAATAGCAAAGGTCTTAGACTCGTAATCTGGCCTAATAGCTAAGGTCTTAACTCTTACTCTGGCCTAATGGTTAAGGTCTTAGACTCTTACTCTGGCCTACTGGTTAAGGTCTTAGACTCTTACTCTGTCCTACTGGTTAAGGTCTTAACTCTTACTCTGGCCTAATAGCTAAGGTCTTAGACTCGTACTCTGGCCTAATGGTTAAGGTCTTAACTCTTACTCTGGCCTAATAGCTAAGGTCTTAGACTCGTACTCTGGCCTAATAGCTAAGGTCTTAACTATTACGCTGGCCTAATAGCTAAGGTCTTAACTCTAACTCTGTCCTAATAGCTAAGGTCTTAGACTCGTACTCTGGCCCACTAGTTAAGGTCTTAACTCTTACTCTGGCCTAATAGCTAAGGTCTTAGACTCGTACTCTGGCCTAATGGTTAAGGTCTTAACTCTTACTCTGGCCTAATAGCTAAGGTATTAACTCTTACTCTGGCCTCATAGCTAAGGTCTTAGACTCGTACTCTGGCCTAATGGTTAAGGTCTTAACTCTTACTCTGGCCTACTGGTTAAGGTCCTAACTCTTACTCTGGCCTAATGGTTAAGGTCTTAGACTCTTACTCTGGCCTACTGGTTAAGGTCTTAGACTCTTACTCTGGCCTAATAGCTAAGGTCTTAGACTCGTACTATGGCCTAGAGGTTAAGGTCTTAACTCTTACTCAAGCCTAAGAGCTAAGGTCTTAACTCTTACTCTGGCCTAATAGCTAAGGTCTTAGACTCGTACTATGGCCTACTGGTTAAGGTCTTATCTCTTACACCGGCCTAATTGCTAAGGTCTTAACTCTTACTCTGGCCTAATGGTCAAGGTCTTAACTCTTACTCTGGCCTAATAGCTAAGTTCTTAGACTCGTACTATGGCCTACAGGTTAAGGTCTTCGCTCTTACTATGGCCTAATAGCTAAGGTCTTAACTCTTACTCTGGCCTAATAGCTAAGGTCATAGACTCGTACTCTGGCCTAATGGTTAAGGTCTTAACTCTTACTCTGGCCTAATAGCTAAGGTCTTAACTCTTACTCTGGCCTAATAGCTAAGGTCTTAGACTCGTACTCTGGCCTAATGGTTAAGGTCTTAACTCTTACTATGGCCTAATAGCTAAGGTATTAACTCTTACTCTGGCATCATAGCTAAGGTCTTAGACTCGTACTCTGGCCTAATGGTTAAGGTCTTAACTCTTACTCTGGCCTAATGGTAAAGGTCTTAGACTCTTACTCTGGCCTACTGGTTAAGGTCTTAGACTCTTACTCTGGCCTAATAGCTAAGGTCTTAACTCTTACTCTGGCCTAATAGCTAAGGTCTTAGACTCGTACTATGGCCTACAGGTTAAGGTCTTCACTCTTACTATGGCCTAATAGCTAAGGTCTTAACTCTTACTCTGGCCTAATAGCTAAGGTCTTAGACTCGTACTATGGCCTACTGGTTAAGGTCTTAACTCTTACTCTGGCCTACTGGTTAAGGTCTTAACTCTTACTCTGGCCTAATAGCTAAGGTCATAGACTCGTACTCTGGCCTAATAGCTAAGGACTTAGACTCGTACTCTGGCCTAATGGTTAAGGTCTTAACTCTTACTCTGGCCTAATGGCTAAGGTATTAACTCTAACTCTGGCATGATAGCTAAGGTCTTAGACTCGTAGTCTGGCCTAATGGTTAAGTTCTTAACTCTTACTCTGGCCTAATAGCTAATGTCTTAACTATTACTCTGGCCTAATAGCAAAGGTCTTAGACTCGTAATCTGGCCTAATAGCTAAGGTATTAACTCTTACTCTGGCCTAATAGCTAAGGTCTTAACTCTTACTCTGGCCTAATAGCTAAGGTCTTAACTCTTACTCTGGCCTAATAGCAAAGGTCTTAGACTCGTAATCTGGCCTAATAGCTAAGGTCTTAACTCTTACTCTGGCCTAATAGCTAAGGTCTTAGACTCGTACTATGGCCTACTGGTTAAGGTCTTAACTCTTACTCTGGCCTACTGGTTAAGGTCTTAACTCTTACTCTGGCCTACTGGTTAAGGTCTTAGCTCTTACTCTGGCCTAATAGCTAAGGTCTTAACTCTTTCTCTGGCCTAATAGATAAGGTCTTAGACTCGTACTCTAGCCTAATGGTTAAGGTCTTAACTCTTACTCTGGCCTAATAGCTAAGGTCTTAACTCTTACTCTGGCCTAATAGGTAAGGTCTTAGACTCGTACTCCGGCCTAATGGTTAAGGTCTTAACTCGTACTCTGGCCTCATAGCTAAGGTCTTAGACTCGTACTCTGGCCTAATAGCTAAGGTCTTAGACTCGTACTCTGGCCTAATGGTTAAGGTCTTAACTCTTACTCTGGCCTAATAGCTAAGGTCTTAGACTCGTACTCTGGCCTAATGGTTAAGGTCTTAACTTTTACTCTGGCCTAATAGCTAAGGTCTTAACTCTTACTCTGGCCTGATAGCTAAGGTCTTAGACTCGTACTCTGGCCTAATAGCTAAGGTCTTAGACTCGTACTCTAGTCTAATGGTTAAGGTCTTAACTCTTACTCTGGCCTAATAGCTAAGGTCTTAACTCTTACTCTGGCATACTGGTTAAGGTCTTAACTCTTACTCTGGCCTAATAGCTAAGGTCTTAGACTCGTACTCTGGCCTAATAGCTAAGGTCTTAACTCTTACTCTGGCCTAATAGCTAAGGTCTTAGACTGGTACTCTAGCCTACTGGTTAAGGTCTTAACTCTTACTCTGGCCTACTGGTTAAGGTCTTAACTCTTACTCTGGCCTAATAGCTAAGGTCTTAACTCTTACTCTGGCCTAATAGCTAAGGTCTTAGACCCGTACTCTGGCCAAATGGTTAAGGTCTTAACTCTTACTCTGGCCTAATAGCTAAGGTCTTAGACTCGTACTATGGCCTAATGGTTAAGGTCTTAACTCTCACTCTGGCCTAATAGCTAAGGTCTTAGACTCGCACTCTGGCCTAATAGCTAAGGTCTTAGACTCGTACTCTGGCCTAATGGTTAAGGTCTTAACTCTTACTCTGGCCTAATGATTAAGGTCTTAGACTCGTACTCTAGCCTACTGGTTAAGGTCTTAACTCTTACTCTGGCCTACTGGTTAAGGTTTTAACTCTTACTCTGGCCTAATAGCTAAGGTCTTAACTCTTACTCTGCCCTAATAGCTAAGGTCTTAGACTCGTACTCTGGCCTAATGGTTAAGGTCTTAACTCTTACTCTGGCCTAATAGCTAAGGTCTTAGACTCGCACTCTGGCCTAATATCCATGGTCGCAACTCTTACTCTGGCCTAATAGTTAAGGTCTTAGACTTGTACTCTGGCCTAATGGTTAAGGTCTTAACTCTTACTCTGGCCTAATAGCTAAGGTCTTAGACTCGTACTCTGGCCCAATGTTTAAGGTCTTAACTCTTACTCTGGCCTAATAGCTCAGGTCTTAACTCTTAATCTGGCCTAATAGTTAGGTCTTAGACTCGTACTATGGCCTACAGGTTAAGGTCTTAACTCTTACTCTGGCCTAATAGCTAAGGTCTTAGACTCGTACTCTGGCTTACTGGTTAAGGTCTTAACTCTTACTCTGGCCTAATAGCTAAGGTCTTAACTCTTACTCTGGCCTAATAGCTAAGGTCTTAACTCTTACTCTGGCCTAATAGCTAAGGTCTTAGACTTGTACTATGGCCTAATGGTTAAGGTCTTAACTCTTACTCTGGCCTAATAGCAAAGGTCTTAGACTCGTAATCTGGCCTAATAGCTAAGGTCTTAACTATTACTCTGGCCTAATAGCTAAGGTCTTAGACTCATACTATGGCCTACTGGTTAGGGTCTTAACTCTTACTCTGGCCTAATAGCTAAGGTCTTAACTCTTACTCCTGCCTAATTGCTAAGGTCTTAGACTCGTACTCTGGCCTAATGGTTAAGGTCTTAACTCTTACTCCTGCCTAATAGCTAAGGTCTTAGACTCACACTCTGGCCTAATAGCTAAGGTCTTAGACTCGTACTCTGGCCTAATGGTTAAGGTCTTAACTCTTACTCTGGCCTAATAGCTAAGGTATTAACTCTTACTCTGGCCTCATAGCTAAGGTCTTAGACTCGTACTCTGGCCTAATGGTTAAGGTCTTAACTCTTACTCTGGCCTACTGGTTAAGGTCCTAACTCTTACTCTGGCCTAATGGTTAAGGTCTTAGACTCTTACTCTGGCCTACTGGTTAAGGTCTTAGACTCTTACTCTGGCCTAATAGCTAAGGTCTTAGACTCGTACTATGGCCTTGAGGTTAAGGTCTTAACTCTTACTCAAGCCTAAGAGCTAAGGTCATAACTCTTACTCTGGCCTAATAGCTAAGGTCTTAGACACGTACTATGGCCTACTGGTTAAGGTCTTATCTCTTACACCGGCCTAATTGCTAAGGTCTTAACTCTTACTCTGGCCTAATGGTCAAGGTCTTAACTCTTACTCTGGCCTAATAGCTAAGTTCTTAGACTCGTACTATGGCCTACAGGTTAAGGTCTTCGCTCTTACTATGGCCTAATAGCTAAGGTCTTAACTCTTACTCTGGCCTAATAGCTAAGGTCATAGACTCGTACTCTGGCCTAATGGTTAAGGTCTTAACTCTTACTCTGGCCTAATAGCTAGGGTCTTAACTCTTACTCTGGCCTAATAGCTAAGGTCTTAGACTCGTACTCTGGCCTAATGGTTAAGGTCTTAACTCTTACTATGGCCTAATAGCTAAGGTATTAACTCTTACTCTGGCATCATAGCTAAGGTCTTAGACTCGTACTCTGGCCTAATGGTTAAGGTCTTAACTCTTACTCTGGCCTACTGGTTAAGGTCTTAACTCTTACTCTGGCCTAATGGTAAAGGTCTTAGACTCTTACTCTGGCCTACTGGTTAAGGTCTTAGACTCTTACTCTGGCCTAATAGCTAAGGTCTTAACTCTTACTGTGGCCTAATAGCTAAGGTCTTAGACTCGTACTATGGCCTACAGGTTAAGGTCTTAACTCTTCAACTCGCCTACAGGTTAGGGTCTTAACTCTTACTCTGGCCTACAGGTTAAGGTCTTATCTCTTACTCTGGCCTAATAGCTAAGGTCTTAGACTCGTACTCTGGCCTACAGGTTAAGATCTTAACTCTTACTCTGGCCTACTGGTTAAGGTCTTAACTCTTACTCAGGCCTAATAGCTAAGGTCTTAAATCTTACTCTGGCCTAATAGCTAAGGTCTTAACTCTTACTCTGGCCTAATAGCTAAGGTCATAGACTCGTACTCTGGCCTAATGGTTAAGGTCTTAACTCTTACTCTGGCCTAATAGCTAAGGTCTTAACTCTTACTCTGGCCTAATAGCTAAGGTCTTAGACTCGTATTCTGGCCTAATGGTTAAGGTCTTAACTCTTACTCTGGCCTAATAGCTAAGGAATTAACTCTTACTCTGGCATGATTGCTAAGGTCTTAGACTCGTAGTCTGGCCTAATGGTTAAGGTCTTAACTCTTACTCCTGCCTAATAGCTAAGGTCTTAGACTCATACTCTGGCCTAATGGTTAAGGTCTTAACTCTTACTCTGGCCTAATAGCTAATGTCTTAACTCTTACTCTGGCCTAATAGCAAAGGTCTTAGACTCGTAATCTGGCCTAATAGCTAAGGTATTAACTCTTACTCTGGCCTAATAGCTAAGGTCTTAACTCTTACTCTGGCCTAATAGCTAAGGTCTTAACTCTTACTCTGGCCTAATAGCAAAGGTCTTAGACTCGTAATCTGGCCTAATAGCTAAGGTCTTAACTCTTACTCTGGCCTAATAGCTAAGGTCTTAGACTTGTGCTATGGCCTACTGGTTAAGGTCTTAACTCTTACTCTGGCCTACTGGTTAAGGTCTTAACTCTTACTCTGGCCTACTGGTTAAGGTCTTAACTCTTACTCTGGCCTAATAGCTAAGGTCTTAACTCTTTCTCTGGCCTAATAGATAAGGTCTTAGACTCGTACTCTAGCCTAATGGTTAAGGTCTTAACTCTTACTCTGGCCTAATAGCTAAGGTCTTAACTCTTACTCTGGCCTAATAGGTAAGGTCTTAGACTCGTACTCCGGCCTAATGGTTAAGGTCTTAACTCGTACTCTGGCCTAATAGCTAAGGTCTTAGACTCGTACTCTGGCCTAATAGCTAAGGTCTTAGACTCGTATTCTGGCCTAATGGTTAAGGTCTTAACTCTTACTCTGACCTAATAGCTAAGGTCTTAGACTCGTACTCTGGCCTAATGGTTAAGGTCTTAACTTTTACTCTGGCCTAATAGCTAAGGTCTTAACTCTTACTCTGGCCTGATAGCTAAGGTCTTAGACTCGTACTCTGGCCTAATAGCTAAGGTCTTAGACTCGTACTCTAGTCCAATGGTTAAGGTCTTAACTCTTACTCTGGCCTAATAGCTAAGGTCTTAACTCTTACTCTGGCATACTGGTTAAGGTCTTAACTCTTACTCTGGCCTAATAGCTAAGGTCTTAGACTCGTACTCTGGCCTAATAGCTAAGGTCTTAACTCTTACTCTGGCCTAATAGCTAAGGTCTTAGACTCGTACTCTAGCCTACTGGTTATGGTCTTAACTCTTACTCTGGCCCACTGGTTAAGGTCTTAACTCTTACTCTGGCCTAATAGCTAAGGTCTTAACTCTTACTCTGGCCTAATAGCTAAGGTCTTAGACCCGTACTCTGGCCTAATGGTTAAGGTCTTAACTCTTACTCTGGCCTAATAGCTAATGTCTTAGACTCGTACTATGGCCTAATGGTTAAGGTCTTAACTCTCACTCTGGCCTAATAGCTAAGGTCTTAGACTCGCACTCTGGCCTAATAGCTAAGGTCTTAGACTCGTACTCTGGCCTAATGGTTAAGGTCTTAACTCTTACTCTGGCCTAATGGTTAAGGTCTTAGACTCGTACTCTAGCCTACTGGTTAAGGTCTTAACTCTTACTCTGGCCTACTGGTTAAGGTCTTAACTCTTACTCTGGCCTAATAGCTAAGGTCTTAGACTCGTACTATGGCCTAATGGTTAAGGTCTTAACTCTTACTCTGGCCTAATAGCTAAGGTCTTAACTCTTACTCTGCCCTAATAGCTAAGGTCTTAGACTCATACTCTGGCCTAATGGTTAAGGTCTTAACTCTTACTCTGGCCTAATAGCTAAGGTATTAGACTCGTACTATGGCCTAATGGTTAAGGTCTTAACTCTTACTCTGGCCTAATAGCTAAGGTCTTAGACTCGTACTCTGGCCTAATGGTTAAGGTCTTAACTCTTACTCTGGCCTAATAGCTAAGGTATTAACTCTTACTCTGGCCTCATAGCTAAGGTCTTAGACTCGTACTCTGGCCTAATGGTTAAGGTCTTAACTCTTACTCTGGCCTACTGGTTAAGGTCCTAACTCTTACTCTGGCCTAATGGTTAAGGTCTTAGACTCTTACTCTGGCCTACTGGTTAAGGTCTTAGACTCTTACTCTGGCCTAATAGCTAAGGTCTTAGACTCGTACTATGGCCTAGAGGTTAAGGTCTTAACTCTTACTCAAGCCTAAGAGCTAAGGTCATAACTCTTACTCTGGCCTAATAGCTAAGGTCTTAGACTCGTACTATGGCCTACTGGTTAAGGTCTTATCTCTTACACCGGCCTAATTGCTAAGGTCTTAACTCTTACTCTGGCCTAATGGTCAAGGTCTTAACTCTTACTCTGGCCTAATAGCTAAGTTCTTAGACTCGTACTATGGCCTACAGGTTAAGGTCTTCGCTCTTACTATGGCCTAATAGCTAAGGTCTTAACTTTTACTCTGACCTAATAGCTAAGGTCATAGACTCGTACTCTGGCCTAATGGTTAAGGTCTTAACTCTTACTCTGGCCTAATAGCTAGGGTCTTAACTCTTACTCTGGCCTAATAGCTAAGGTCTTAGACTCGTACTCTGGCCTAATGGTTAAGGTCTTAACTCTTACTATGGCCTAATAGCTAAGGTATTAACTCTTACTCTGGCATCATAGCTAAGGTCTTAGACTCGTACTCTGGCCTAATGGTTAAGGTCTTAACTCTTACTCTGGCCTACTGGTTAAGGTCTTAACTCTTACTCTGGCCTAATGGTAAAGGTCTTAGACTCTTACTCTGGCCTACTGGTTAAGGTCTTAGACTCTTACTCTGGCCTAATAGCTAAGGTCTTAACTCTTACTCTGGCCTAATAGCTAAGGTCTTAGACTCGTACTATGGCCTACAGGTTAAGGTCTTGACTCTTACACTCGCCTACAGGTTAGGGTCTTAACTCTTACTCTGGCCTACAGGTTAAGGTCTTAACTCTTACTCTGGCCTAATAGCTAAGGTCTTAGACTCGTACTCTGGCCTACAGGTTAAGATCTTAACTCTTACTCTGGCCTACTGGTTAAGGTCTTAACTCTTACTCAGGCCTAATAGCTAAGGTCTTAAATCTTACTCTGGCCTAATAGCTAAGGTCTTAACTCTTACTCTGGCCTAATAGCTAACGTCATAGACTCGTACTCTGGCCTAATGGTTAAGGTCTTAACTCTTACTCTGGCCTAATAGCTAAGGTCTTAACTCTTACTCTGGCCTAATAGCTAAGGTCTTAGACTCGTACTCTGGCCTAAGGGTTAAGGTCTTAACTCTTACTCTGGCCTAATAGCTAAGGAATTAACTCTTACTCTGGCATGATAGCTAAGGTCTTAGACTCGTAGTCTGGCCTAATGGTTAAGGTCTTAACTCTTACTCCTGCCTAATAGCTAAGGTCTTAGACTCATACTCTGGCCTAATGGTTAAGGTCTTAACTCTTACTCTGGCCTAATAGCTAATGTCTTAACTCTTACTCTGGCCTAATAGCAAAGGTCTTAGACTCGTAATCTGGCCTAATAGCTAAGGTATTAACTCTTACTCTGGCCTAATAGCTAAGGTCTTAACTCTTACTCTGGCCTAATAGCTAAGGTCTTAACTCTTACTCTGGCCTAATAGCAAAGGTCTTAGACTCGTAATCTGGCCTAATAGCTAAGGTCTTAACTCTTACTCTGGCCTAATAGCTAAGGTCTTAGACTTGTGCTATGGCCTACTGGTTAAGGTCTTAACTCTTACTCTGGCCTACTGGTTAAGGTCTTAACTCTTACTCTGGCCTACTGGTTAAGGTCTTAACTCTTACTCTGGCCTAATAGCTAAGGTCTTAACTCTTTCTCTGGCCTAATAGATAAGGTCTTAGACTCGTACTCTAGCCTAATGGTTAAGGTCTTAACTCTTACTCTGGCCTAATAGCTAAGGTCTTAACTCTTACTCTGGCCTAATAGGTAAGGTCTTAGACTCGTACTCCGGCCTAATGGTTAAGGTCTTAACTCGTACTCTGGCCTAATAGCTAAGGTCTTAGACTCGTACTCTGGCCTAATAGCTAAGGTCTTAGACTCGTATTCTGGCCTAATGGTTAAGGTCTTAACTCTTACTCTGGCCTAATAGCTAAGGTCTTAGACTCGTACTCTGGCCTAATGGTTAAGGTCTTAACTTTTACTCTGGCCTAATAGCTAAGGTCTTAACTCTTACTCTGGCCTGATAGCTAAGGTCTTAGACTCATACTCTGGCCTAATAGCTAAGGTCTTAGACTCGTACTCTAGTCTAATGGTTAAGGTCTTAACTCTTACTCTGGCCTAATAGCTAAGGTCTTAACTCTTACTCTGGCATACTGGTTAAGGTCTTAACTCTTACTCTGGCCTAATAGCTAAGGTCTTAGACTCGTACTCTGGCCTAATAGCTAAGGTCTTAACTCTTACTCTGGCCTAATAGCTAAGGTCTTAGACTCGTACTCTAGCCTACTGGTTATGGTCTTAACTCTTACTCTGGCCCACTGGTTAAGGTCTTAACTCTTACTCTGGCCTAATAGCTAAGGTCTTAACTCTTACTCTGGCCTAATAGCTAAGGTCTTAGACCCGTACTCTGGCCTAATGGTTAAGGTCTTAACTCTTACTCTGGCCTAATAGCTAATGTCTTAGACTCGTACTATCGCCTAATGGTTAAGGTCTTAACTCTCACTCTGGCCTAATAGCTAAGGTCTTAGACTTGCACTCTGGCCTAATAGCTTATGTCTTAGACTCGTACTCTGGCCTAATGGTTAAGGTCTTAACTCTTACTCTGGCCTAATGGTTAAGGTCTTAGACTCGTACTCTAGCCTACTGGTTAAGGTCTTAACTCTTACTCTGGCCTACTGGTTAAGGTCTTAACTCTTACTCTGGCCTAATAGCTAAGGTCTTAGACTCGTACTATGGCCTAATGGTTAAGGTCTTAACTCTTACTCTGGCCTAATAGCTAAGGTCTTAACTCTTACTCTGCCCTAATAGCTAAGGTCTTAGACTCATACTCTGGCCTAATGGTTAAGGTCTTAACTCTTACTCTGGCCTAATAGCTAAGGTCTTAGACTCGTACTATGGCCTAATGGTTAAGGTCTTAACTCTTACTCTGGCCTAATAGCTAAGGTCTTAGACTCGCACTCTGGCCTAATATCCATGGTCGCAACTCTTACTCTGGCCTAATAGCTAAGGTCTTAGACTTGTACTCTGGCCTAATGGTTAAGGTCTTAACTCTTACTCTGGCCTACTGGTTAAGGTCTTAACTCTTACTCTGGCCTACTGGTTAAGGTCCTAACTCTTACTCTGGCCTAATGGTTAAGGTCTTAGACTCTTACTCTGGCCTACTGGTTAAGGTCTTAGACTCTTACTCTGGACTAATAGCTAAGGTCTTAGACTCGTACTATGGCCTAGAGGTTAAGGTCTTAACTCTTACTCAAGCCTAAGAGCTAAGGTCTTAACTCTTACTCTGGCCTAATAGCTAAGGTCTTAGACTCGTACTATGGCCTACTGGTTAAGGTCTTATCTCTTACACCGGCCTAATTGCTAAGGTCTTAACTATGACTCTGGCCTAATGGTCAAGGTCTTAACTCTTACTCTGGCCTAATAGCTAAGTTCTTAGACTCGTACTATGGCCTACAGGTTAAGGTCTTCGCTCTTACCATGGCCTAATAGCTAAGGTCTTAACTCTTACTCTGGCCTAATAGCTAAGGTCATAGACTCGTACTCTGGCCTAATGGTTAAGGTCTTAACTCTTACTCTGGCCTAATAGCTAGGGTCTTAACTCTTACTCTGGCCTAATAGCTAAGGTCTTAGACTCGTACTCTGGCCTAATGGTTAAGGTCTTAACTCTTACTATGGCCTAATAGCTAAGGTATTAACTCTTACTCTGGCATCATAGCTAAGGTCTTAGACTCGTACTCTGGCCTAATGGTTAAGGTCTTAACTCTTACTCTGGCCTACTGGTTAAGGTCTTAACTCTTACTCTGGCCTAATGGTAAAGGTCTTAGACTCTTACTCTGGCCTACTGGTTAAGGTCTTAGACTCTTACTCTGGCCTAATAGCTAAGGTCTTAACTCTTACTCTGGCCTAATAGCTATGGTCTTAGACTCGTACTATGGCCTACAGGTTAAGGTCTTAACTCTTACACTCGCCTACAGGTTAGGGTCTTAACTCTTACTCTGGCCTACAGGTTAAGGTCTTAACTCTTACTCTGGCCTAATAGCTAAGGTCTTAGACTCGTACTCTGGCCTACAGGTTAAGGTCTTAACTCTTACTCTGGCCTACTGGTTAAGGTCTTAACTCTTACTCAGGCCTAATAGCTAAGGTCTTAAATCTTACTCTGGCCTAATAGCTAAGGTCTTAACTCTTACTCTGGCCTAATAGCTAAGGTCATAGACTCGTACTCTGGCCTAATGGTTAAGGTCTTAACTCTTACTCTGGCCTAATAGCTATGGTCTTAACTCTTACTCTGGCCTAATAGCTAAGGTCTTAGACTCGTACTCTGGCCTAATGGTTAAGGTCTTAACTCTTACTCTGGCCTAATAGCTAAGGTATTAACTCTTACTCTGGCATGATAGCTAAGGTCTTAGACTCGTAGTCTGGCCTAATGGTTAAGGTCTTAACTCTTACTCCTGCCTAATAGCTAAGGTCTTAGACTCATACTCTGGCCTAATGGTTAAGGTCTTAACTCTTACTCTGGCCTAATAGCTAATGTCTTAACTCTTACGCTGGCCTAATAGCAAAGGTCTTAGACTCGTAATCTGGCCTAATAGCTAAGGTATTAACTCTTACTCTGGCCTAATAGCTAAGGTCTTAACTCTTACTCTGGCCTAATAGCTAAGGTCTTAACTCTTACTCTGGCCTAATAGCAAAGGTCTTAGACTCGTAATCTGGCCTAATAGCTAAGGTCTTAACTCTTACTCTGGCCTAATAGCTAAGGTCTTAGACTTGTGCTATGGCCTACTGGTTAAGGTCTTAACTCTTACTCTGGCCTACTGGTTAAGGTCTTAACTCTTACTCTGGCCTAATAGCTAAGGTCTTAACTCTTTCTCTGGCCTAATAGATAAGGTCTTAGACTCGTACTCTAGCCTAATGGTTAAGGTCTTAACTCTTACTCTGGCCTAATAGCTAAGGTCTTAACTCTTACTCTGGCCTAATAGGTAAGGTCTTAGACTCGTACTCCGGCCTAATGGTTAAGGTCTTAACTCATACTCTGGCCTAATAGCTAAGGTCTTAGACTCGTACTCTGGCCTAATAGCTAAGGTCTTAGACTCGTACTCTGGCCTAATGATTAAGGTCTTAACTCTTACTCTGGCCTAATAGCTAAGGTCTTAGACTCGTACTCTGGCCTAATGGTTAAGGTCTTAACTTTTACTCTGGCCTAATAGCTAAGGTCTTAACTCTTACTCTGGCCTGATAGCTAAGGTCTTAGACTCGTACTCTGGCCTAATAGCTAAGGTCTTAGACTCGTACTCTAGTCTAATGGTTAAGGTCTTAACTCTTACTCTGGCCTAATAGCTAAGGTCTTAACTCTTACTCTGGCATACTGGTTAAGGTCTTAACTCTTACTCTGGCCTAATAGCTAAGGTCTTAGACTCGTACTCTGGCCTAATAGCTAAGGTCTTAACTCTTACTCTGGCCTAATAGGTAAGGTCTTAGACTCGTACTCTAGCCTACTGGTTATGGTCTTAACTCTTACTCTGGCCCACTGGTTAAGGTCTTAACTCTTACTCTGGCCTAATAGCTAAGGTCTTAACTCTTACTCTGGCCTAATAGCTAAGGTCTTAGACCCGTACTCTGGCCTAATGGTTAAGGTCTTAACTCTTACTCTGGCCTAATAGCTAATGTCTTAGACTCGTACTATGGCCTAATGGTTAAGGTCTTAACTCTCACTCTGGCCTAATAGCTAAGGTCTTAGACTCGCACTCTGGCCTAATAGCTAAGGTCTTAGACTCGTACTCTGGCCTAATGGTTAAGGTCTTAACTCTTACTCTGGCCTAATGGTTAAGGTCTTAGACTCGTACTCTAGCCTACTGGTTAAGGTCTTAACTCTTACTCTGGCCTACTGGTTAAGGTCTTAACTCTTACTCTGGCCTAATAGCTAAGGTCTTAACTCTTACTCTGGCATACTGGTTAAGGTCTTAACTCTTACTCTGGCCTAATAGCTAAGGTCTTAGACTCGTACTCTGGCCTAATAGCTAAGGTCTTAACTCTTACTCTGGCCTAATAGCTAAGGTCTTAGACTCGTACTCTAGCCTACTGGTTATGGTCTTAACTCTTACTCTGGCCCACTGGTTAAGGTCTTAACTCTTACTCTGGCCTAATAGCTAAGGTCTTAACTCTTACTCTGGCCTAATAGCTAAGGTCTTAGACCCGTACTCTGGCCTAATGGTTAAGGTCTTAACTCTTACTCTGGCCTAATAGCTAATGTCTTAGACTCGTACTATGGCCTAATGGTTAAGGTCTTAACTCTTACTCTGGCCTAATAGCTAAGGTCTTAACTCTTACTCTGCCCTAATAGCTAAGGTCTTAGACTCATACTCTGGCCTAATGGTTAAGGTCTTAACTCTTACTCTGGCCTAATAGCTAAGGTCTTAGACTCGTACTATGGCCTAATGGTTAAGGTCTTAACTCTTACTCTGGCCTAATAGCTAAGGTCTTAGACTCGCACTCTGGCCTAATATCCATGGTCGCAACTCTTACTCTGGCCTAATAGCTAAGGTCTTAGACTTGTACTCTGGCCTAATGGTTAAGGTCTTAACTCTTACTCTGGCCTACTGGTTAAGGTCTTAACTCTTACTCTGGCCTAATAGCTAAGGTCTTAGACTCGTACTCTGGCCTACTGGTTAAGGTCTTAACTCTTATTCTGGCCTAATAGCTAAGGTCTTAACTCTTACTCTGGCCTAATAGCTAAGGTCTTAACTCTTACTATGGCCTAATAGCTAAGGTCTTAGACTTGTACTATGGCCTAATGGTTAAGGTCTTAACTCTTACTCTGGCCTAATAGCAAAGGTCTTAGACTCGTAATCTGGCCTAATAGCTAAGGTCTTAACTATTACTCTGGCCTAATAGCTAAGGTCTTAGACTCGTACTATGGCCTACTGGTTAAGGTCTTAACTCTTACTCTGGCCTAATAGCTAAGGTCTTAACTCTTACTCCTGCCTAATTGCTAAGGTCTTAGACTCGTACTCTGGCCTAATGGTTAAAGTCTTAACTCTTACTCTGCCCTACTGGTTAAGGTCTTAGACTCGTACTCTGGCCTAATAGCTAAGGTCTTAGACTCGTACTCTGGCCTAATGGTTAAGGTCTTAACTCTTACTCTGGCCTAATAGCTAAGGTCTTAGACTCGTACTCTGGCCTACAGGTTAAGGTCTTAACTCTTACTCTGGTCCAATAGCTAAAGTCTTAACTCTTACTCTGGCCTAATAGCTAAGGTCTTAGACTCGTACTCGGGCCTACTGGTTAAGGTCTTAACTCTTACTCTGGCCTAATAGCTAAGGTCTTAGACTCGTACTCTGGCCTAATAGCTAAGGTCTTCGACTCGTACTCTGGCCTACTGGTTAAGGTCTTAACTCTTACTCTGGCCTAATAGCTAAGGTCTTAACTCTTACTCTGGCCTAATAGCTAAGGTCTTAGACTCGTACTCTGGCATAATGGTTAAGGTCTTAACTCTTACTCTGGCCTACTGGTTAAGGTCTTAACTCTTACTCTGGCCTACTGGTTAAGGTCTTAACTCTTACTCTGGCCTAATAGCAAAGGTCTTAGACTCGTAATCTGGCCTAATAGCTAAGGTCTTAACTATTACTCTGGCCTAATAGCTAAGGTCTTAGACTCGTACTATGGCCTACTGGTTAAGGTCTTAACTCTTACTCTGGCCTAATAGCTAAGGTCTTAACTCTTACTCCTGCCTAATTGCTAAGGTCTTAGACTCGTACTCTGGCCTAATGGTTAAAGTCTTAACTCTTACTCTGCCCTACTGGTTAAGGTCTTAGACTCGTACTCTGGCCTAATAGCTAAGGTCTTAGACTCGTACTCTGGCCTAATGGTTAAGGTCTTAACTCTTACTCTGGCCTAATAGCTAAGGTCTTAGACTCGTACTCTGGCCTACAGGTTAAGGTCTTAACTCTTACTCTGGTCCAATAGCTAAAGTCTTAACTCTTACTCTGGCCTAATAGCTAAGGTCTTAGACTCGTACTCGGGCCTACTGGTTAAGGTCTTAACTCTTACTCTGGCCTAATAGCTAAGGTCTTAGACTCGTACTCTGGCCTAATAGGTAAGGTCTTCGACTCGTACTCTGGCCTACTGGTTAAGGTCTTAACTCTTACTCTGGCCTAATAGCTAAGGTCTTAACTCTTACTCTGGCCTAATAGCTAAGGTCTTAGACTCGTACTCTGGCATAATGGTTAAGGTCTTAACTCTTACTCTGGCCTACTGGTTAAGGTCTTAACTCTTACTCTGGCCTAATAGATAAGGTCTTAACTCTTACTCTGGCCTAATAGCTAAGGTCTTCGACTCGTACTCTGGCCTACTGGTTAAGGTCTTAACTCTTACTCTGGCCTAATAGCTAAGGTCTTAACTCTTACTCTGGCCTAATGGTTAAGGTCTTAGACTCTTACTCTGGCCTACTGGTTAAGGTCTTAGACTCTTACTCTGTCCTACTGGTTAAGGTCTTAACTCTTACTCTGGCCTAATAGCTAAGGTCTTAGACTCGTACTCTGGCCTAATGGTTAAGGTCTTAACTCTTACTCTGGCCTTATAGCTAAGGTCTTAGACTCGTACTCTGGCCTAATAGCTAAGGTCTTAACTATTACACTGGCCTAATAGCTAAGGTCTTAACTCTAACTCTGTCCTAATAGCTAAGGTCTTAGACTCGTACTCTGGCCCACTAGTTAAGGTCTTAACTCTTACTCTGGCCTAATAGCTAAGGTCTTAGACTCGTACTCTGGCCTAATGGTTAAGGTCTTAACTCTTACTCTGGCCTAATAGCTAAGGTATTAACTCTTACCCTGGCCTCATAGCTAAGGTCTTAGACTCGTACTCTGGCCTAATGGTTAAGGTCTTAACTCTTACTCTGGCCTACTGGTTAAGGTCCTAACTCTTACTCTGGCCTAATGGTTAAGGTCTTAGACTCTTACTCTGGCCTACTGGTTAAGGTCTTAGACTCTTACTCTGGCCTAATAGCTAAGGTCTTAGACTCGTACTATGGCCTAGAGGTTAAGGTCTTAACTCTTACTCAAGCCTAAGAGCTAAGGTCTTAAATCTTACTCTGGCCTAATAGCTAAGGTCTTAGACTCGTACTATGGCCTACTGGTTAAGGTCTTATCTCTTACACCGGCCTAATTGCTAAGGTCTTAACTCTTACTCTGGCCTAATGGTCAAGGTCTTAACTCTTACTCTGGCCTAATAGCTAAGTTCTTAGACTCGTACTATGGCCTACAGGTTAAGGTCTTCGCTCTTACTATGGCCTAATAGCTAAGGTCTTAACTCTTACTCTGGCCTAATAGCTAAGGTCATAGACTCGTACTCTGGCCTAATGGTTAAGGTCTTAACTCTTACTCTGGCCTAATAGCTAAGGTCTTAACTCTTACTCTGGCCTAATAGCTAAGGTCTTAGACTCGTACTCTGGCCTAATGGTTAAGGTCTTAACTCTTACTATGGCCTAATAGCTAAGGTATTAACTCTTACTCTGGCATCATAGCTAAGGTCTTAGACTCGTACTCTGGCCTAATGGTTAAGGTCTTAACTCTTACTCTGGCCTAATGGTAAAGGTCTTAGACTCTTACTCTGGCCTACTGGTTAAGGTCTTAGACTCTTACTCTGGCCTAATAGCTAAGGTCTTAACTCTTACTCTGGCCTAATAGCTAAGGTCTTAGACTCGTACTATGGCCTACAGGTTAAGGTCTTCACTCTTACTATGGCCTAATAGCTAAGGTCTTAACTCTTACTCTGGCCTAATAGCTAAGGTCTTAGACTCGTACTATGGCCTACTGGTTAAGGTCTTAACTCTTACTCTGGCCTACTGGTTAAGGTCTTAACTCTTACTCTGGCCTAATAGCTAAGGTCATAGACTCGTACTCTGGCCTAATGGTTAAAGTCTTAACTCTTACTCTGGCCTAATAGCTAAGGTCTTAACTCTTACTCTGGCCTAATAGCTAAGGACTTAGACTCGTACTCTGGCCTAATGGTTAAGGTCTTAACTCTTACTCTGGCCTAATAGCTAAGGTATTAACTCTAACTCTGGCATGATAGCTAAGGTCTTAGACTCGTAGTCTGGCCTAATGGTTAAGGTCTTAACTCTTACTCTGGCCTAATAGCTAATGTCTTAACTATTACTCTGGCCTAATAGCAAAGGTCTTAGACTCGTAATCTGGCCTAATAGCTAAGGTATTAACTCTTACTCTGGCCTAATAGCTAAGGTCTTAACTCTTACTCTGGCCTAATAGCTAAGGTCTTAACTCTTACTCTGGCCTAATAGCAAAGGTCTTAGACTCGTAATCTGGCCTAATAGCTAAGGTCTTAACTCTTACTCTGGCCTAATAGCTAAGGTCTTAACTCTTACTCTGGCCTAATAGCTAAGGTCTTAACTCTTACTATGGCCTAATAGCTAAGGTCTTAGACTTGTACTATGGCCTAATGGTTAAGGTCTTAACTCTTACTCTGGCCTAATAGCTAGGGTCTTAACTCTTACTCTGGCCTAATAGCTAAGGTCTTAGACTCGTACTCTGGCCTAATCGTTAAGGTCTTAACTCTTACTATGGCCTAATAGCTAAGGTATTAACTCTTACTCTGGCATCATAGCTAAGGTCTTAGACTCGTACTCTGGCCTAATGGTTAAGGTCTTAACTCTTACTCTGGCCTACTGGTTAAGGTCTTAACTCTTACTCTGGCCTAATGGTAAAGGTCTTAGACTCTTACTCTGGCCTACTGGTTAAGGTCTTAGACTCTTACTCTGGCCTAATAGCTAAGGTCTTAACTCTTACTCTGGCCTAATAGCTAAGGTCTTAGACTCGTACTATGGCCTACAGGTTAAGGTCTTAACTCTTACACTCGCCTACAGGTTAGGGTCTTAACTCTTACTCTGGCCTACAGGTTAAGGTCTTAACTCTTACTCTGGCCTAATAGCTAAGGTCTTAGACTCGTACTCTGGCCTACAGGTTAAGGTCTTAACTCTTACTCTGGCCTACTGGTTAAGGTCTTAACTCTTACTCAGGCCTAATAGCTAAGGTCTTAAATCTTACTCTGGCCTAATAGCTAAGGTCTTAACTCTTACTCTGGCCTAATAGCTAAGGTCATAGACTCGTACTCTGGCCTAATGGTTAAGGTCTTAACTCTTACTCTGGCCTAATAGCTAAGGTCTTAACTCTTACTCTTGCCTAATAGCTAAGGTCTTAGACTCGTACTCTGGCCTAATGGTTAAGGTCTTAACTCTTACTCTGGCCTAATAGCTAAGGTATTAACTCTTACTCTGGCATGATAGCTAAGGTCTTAGACTCGTAGTCTGGCCTAATGGTTAAGGTCTTAACTCTTACTCCTGCCTAATAGCTAAGGTCTTAGACTCATACTCTGGCCTAATGGTTAAGGTCTTAACTCTTACTCTGGCCTAATAGCTAATGTCTTAACTCTTACGCTGGCCTAATAGCAAAGGTCTTAGACTCGTAATCTGGCCTAATAGCTAAGGTATTAACTCTTACTCTGGCCTAATAGCTAAGGTCTTAACTCTTACTCTGGCCTAATAGCTAAGGTCTTAACTCTTACTCTGGCCTAATAGCAAAGGTCTTAGACTCGTAATCTGGCCTAATAGCTAAGGTCTTAACTCTTACTCTGGCCTAATAGCTAAGGTCTTAGACTTGTGCTATGGCCTACTGGTTAAGGTCTTAACTCTTACTCTGGCCTACTGGTTAAGGTCTTAACTCTTACTTTGGCCTAATAGCTAAGGTCTTAACTCTTTCTCTGGCCTAATAGATAAGGTCTTAGACTCGTACTCTAGCCTAATGGTTAAGGTCTTAACTCTTACTCTGGCCTAATAGCTAAGGTCTTAACTCTTACTCTGGCCTAATAGGTAAGGTCTTAGACTCGTACTCCGGCCTAATGGTTAAGGTCTTAACTCATACTCTGGCCTAATAGCTAAGGTCTTAGACTCGTACTCTGGCCTAATAGCTAAGGTCTTAGACTCGTACTCTGGCCTAATGATTAAGGTCTTAACTCTTACTCTGGCCTAATAGCTAAGGTCTTAGACTCGTACTCTGGCCTAATGGTTAAGGTCTTAACTTTTACTCTGGCCTAATAGCTAAGGTCTTAACTCTTACTCTGGCCTGATAGCTAAGGTCTTAGACTCGTACTCTGGCCTAATAGCTAAGGTCTTAGACTCGTACTCTAGTCTAATGGTTAAGGTCTTAACTCTTACTCTGGCCTAATAGCTAAGGTCTTAACTCTTACTCTGGCATACTGGTTAAGGTCTTAACTCTTACTCTGGCCTAATAGCTAAGGTCTTAGACTCGTACTCTGGCCTAATAGCTAAGGTCTTAACTCTTACTCTGGCCTAATAGCTAAGGTCTTAGACTCGTACTCTAGCCTACTGGTTATGGTCTTAACTCTTACTCTGGCCCACTGGTTAAGGTCTTAACTCTTACTCTGGCCTAATAGCTAAGGTCTTAACTCTTACTCTGGCCTAATAGCTAAGGTCTTAGACCCGTACTCTGGCCTAATGGTTAAGGTCTTAACTCTTACTCTGGCCTAATAGCTAATGTCTTAGACTTGTACTATGGCCTAATGGTTAAGGTCTTAACTCTCACTCTGGCCTAATAGCTAAGGTCTTAGACTCGCACTCTGGCCTAATAGCTAAGGTCTTAGACTCGTACTCTGGCCTAATGGTTAAGGTCTTAACTCTTACTCTGGCCTAATGGTTAAGGTCTTAGACTCGTACTCTAGCCTACTGGTTAAGGTCTTAACTCTTACTCTGGCCTACTGGTTAAGGTCTTAACTCTTACTCTGGCCTAATAGCTAAGGTCTTAGACTCGTACTATGGCCTAATGGTTAAGGTCTTAACTCTTACTCTGGCCTAATAGCTAAGGTCTTAACTCTTACTCTGCCCTAATAGCTAAGGTCTTAGACTCATACTCTGGCCTAATGGTTAAGGTCTAAACTCTTACTCTGGCCTAATAGCTAAGGTCTTAGACTCGTACTATGGCCTAATGGTTAAGGTCTTAACTCTTACTCTGGCCTAATAGCTAAGGTCTTAGACTCGCACTCTGGCCTAATATCCATGGTCGCAACTCTTACTCTGGCCTAATAGCTAAGGTCTTAGACTTGTACTCTGGCCTAATGGTTAAGGTCTTAACTCTTACTCTGGCCTACTGGTTAAGGTCTTAACTCTTACTCTGGCCTAATAGCTAAGGTCTTAGACTCGTACTCTGGCCTACTGGTTAAGGTCTTAACTCTTACTCTGGCCTAATAGCTAAGGTCTTAACTCTTACTCTGGCCTAATAGCTAAGGTCTTAACTCTTACTATGGCCTAATAGCTAAGGTCTTAGACTTGTACTATGGCCTAATGGTTAAGGTCTTAACTCTTACTCTGGCCTAATAGCAAAGGTCTTAGACTCGTAATCTGGCCTAATAGCTAAGGTCTTAACTATTACTCTGGCCTAATAGCTAAGGTCTTAGACTCGTACTATGGCCTACTGGTTAAGGTCTTAACTCTTACTCTGGCCTAATAGCTAAGGTCTTAACTCTTACTCCTGCCTAATTGCTAAGGTCTTAGACTCGTACTCTGGCCTAATGGTTAAAGTCTTAACTCTTACTCTGCCCTACTGGTTAAGGTCTTAGACTCGTACTCTGGCCTAATAGCTAAGGTCTTAGACTCGTACTCTGGCCTAATGGTTAAGGTCTGAACTCTTACTCTGGCCTAATAGCTAAGGTCTTAGACACGTACTCTGGCCTACAGGTTAAGGTCTTAACTCTTACTCTGGTCCAATAGCTAAAGTCTTAACTCTTACTCTGGCCTAATAGCTAAGGTCTTAGACTCGTACTCGGGCCTACTGGTTAAGGTCTTAACTCTTACTCTGGCCTAATAGCTAAGGTCTTAGACTCGTACTCTGGCCTAATAGCTAAGGTCTTCGACTCGTACTCTGGCCTACTGGTTAAGGTCTTAACTCTTACTCTGGCCTAATAGCTAAGGTCTTAACTCTTACTCTGGCCTAATAGCTAAGGTCTTAGACTCGTACTCTGGCATAATGGTTAAGGTCTTAACTCTTACTCTGGCCTACTGGTTAAGGTCTTAACTCTTACTCTGGCCTAATAGATAAGGTCTTAACTCTTACTCTGGCCTAATAGCTAAGGTCTTCGACTCGTACTCTGGCCTACTGGTTAAGGTCTTAACTCTTACTCTGGCCTAATAGCTTAGGTCTTAACTCTTACTCTGGCCTAATGGTTAAGGTCTTAGACTCTTACTCTGGCCTACTGGTTAAGGTCTTAGACTCTTACTCTGTCCTACTGGTTAAGGTCTTAACTCTTACTCTGGCCTAATAGCT
Source organism: Triturus cristatus (assembly GCF_964204655.1). Lineage (NCBI taxonomy): Eukaryota > Metazoa > Chordata > Amphibia > Caudata > Salamandridae > Triturus > Triturus cristatus. Next base: position 239,348,671 of record NC_140580.1, on the reverse strand, counting down.
AAGGTCTTAGACTCGTACTCTGGCCTAATGGTTAAGGTCTTAACTCTTACTCTGGCCTAATAGCTAAGGTCTTAGACTCATACTCTTGCCTAATAGCTAAGGTCTTAACTATTACGCTGGCCTAATAGCTAAGGTCTTAACTCTAACTCTGTCCTAATAGCTAAGGTCTTAGACTCGTACTCTGGCCCACTAGTTAAGGTCTTAACTCTTACTCTGGCCTAATAGCTAAGGTCTTAGACTCGTACTCTGGCCTAATGGTTAAGGTCTTAACTCTTACTCTGGCCTAATAGCTAAGGTATTAACTCTTACTCTGGCCTCATAGCTAAGGTCTTAGACTCGTGCTCTGGCCTAATGGTTAAGGTCTTAACTCTTACTCTGGCCTACTGGTTAAGGTCCTAACTCTTACTCTGGCCTAATGGTTAAGGTCTTAGACTCTTACTCTGGCCTACTGGTTAAGGTCTTAGACTCTTACTCTGGCCTAATAGCTAAGGTCTTAGACTCGTACTATGGCCTAGAGGTTAAGGTCTTAACTCTTACTCTGGCCTAATAGCTAAGGTCTTAACTCTTACTCTGGCCTAATAGCTAAGGACTTAGACTCGTACTCTGGCCTAATGGTTAAGGTCTTAACTCTTACTCTGGCCTAATAGCTAAGGTATTAACTCTAACTCTGGCATGATAGCTAAGGTCTTAGACTCGTAGTCTGGCCTAATGGTTAAGGTCTTAACTCTTACTCTGGCCTAATAGCTAATGTCTTAACTATTACTCTGGCCTAATAGCAAAGGTCTTAGACTCGTAATCTGGCCTAATAGCTAAGGTCTTAACTCTTACTCTGGCCTAATGGTTAAGGTCTTAGACTCTTACTCTGGCCTACTGGTTAAGGTCTTAGACTCTTACTCTGTCCTACTGGTTAAGGTCTTAACTCTTACTCTGGCCTAATAGCTAAGGTCTTAGACTCGTACTCTGGCCTAATGGTTAAGGTCTTAACTCTTACTCTGGCCTAATAGCTAAGGTCTTAGACTCGTACTCTGGCCTAATAGCTAAGGTCTTAACTATTACGCTGGCCTAATAGCTAAGGTCTTAACTCTAACTCTGTCCTAATAGCTAAGGTCTTAGACTCGTAATCTGGCCCACTAGTTAAGGTCTTAACTCTTACTCTGGCCTAATAGCTAAGGTCTTAGACTCGTACTCTGGCCTAATGGTTAAGGTCTTAACTCTTACTCTGGCCTAATAGCTAAGGTATTAACTCTTACTCTGGCCTCATAGCTAAGGTCTTAGACTCGTACTCTGGCCTAATGGTTAAGGTCTTAACTCTTACTCTGGCCTACTGGTTAAGGTCCTAACTCTTACTCTGGCCTAATGGTTAAGGTCTTAGACTCTTACTCTGGCCTACTGGTTAAGGTCTTAGACTCTTACTCTGGCCTAATAGCTAAGGTCTTAGACTCGTACTATGGCCTAGAGGTTAAGGTCTTAACTCTTACTCAAGCCTAAGAGCTAAGGTCTTAACTCTTACTCTGGCCTAATAGCTAAGGTCTTAGACTCGTACTATGGCCTACTGGTTAAGGTCTTATCTCTTACACCGGCCTAATTGCTAAGGTCTTAACTCTTACTCTGGCCTAATGGTCAAGGTCTTAACTCTTACTCTGGCCTAATAGCTAAGTTCTTAGACTCGTACTATGGCCTACAGGTTAAGGTCTTCGCTCTTACTATGGCCTAATAGCTAAGGTCTTAACTCTTACTCTGGCCTAATAGCTAAGGTCATAGACTCGTACTCTGGCCTAATGGTTAAGGTCTTAACTCTTACTCTGGCCTAATAGCTAAGGTCTTAACTCTTACTCTGGCCTAATAGCTAAGGTCTTAGACTCGTACTCTGGCCTAATGGTTAAGGTCTTAACTCTTACTATGGCCTAATAGCTAAGGTATTAACTCTTACTCTGGCATCATAGCTAAGGTCTTAGACTCGTACTCTGGCCTAATGGTTAAGGTCTTAACTCTTACTCTGGCCTAATGGTAAAGGTCTTAGACTCTTACTCTGGCCTACTGGTTAAGGTCTTAGACTCTTACTCTGGCCTAATAGCTAAGGTCTTAACTCTTACTCTGGCCTAATAGCTAAGGTCTTAGACTCGTACTATGGCCTACAGGTTAAGGTCTTCACTCTTACTATGGCCTAATAGCTAAGGTCTTAACTCTTACTCTGGCCTAATAGCTAAGGTCTTAGACTCGTACTATGGCCTACTGGTTAAGGTCTTAACTCTTACTCTGGCCTACTGGTTAAGGTCTTAACTCTTACTCTGGCCTAATAGCTAAGGTCATAGACTCGTACTCTGGCCTAATAGCTAAGGACTTAGACTCGTACTCTGGCCTAATGGTTAAGGTCTTAACTCTTACTCTGGCCTAATGGCTAAGGTATTAACTCTAACTCTGGCATGATAGCTAAGGTCTTAGACTCGTAGTCTGGCCTAATGGTTAAGTTCTTAACTCTTACTCTGGCCTAATAGCTAATGTCTTAACTATTACTCTGGCCTAATAGCAAAGGTCTTAGACTCGTAATCTGGCCTAATAGCTAAGGTATTAACTCTTACTCTGGCCTAATAGCTAAGGTCTTAACTCTTACTCTGGCCTAATAGCTAAGGTCTTAACTCTTACTCTGGCCTAATAGCAAAGGTCTTAGACTCGTAATCTGGCCTAATAGCTAAGGTCTTAACTCTTACTCTGGCCTAATAGCTAAGGTCTTAGACTCGTACTATGGCCTACTGGTTAAGGTCTTAACTCTTACTCTGGCCTACTGGTTAAGGTCTTAACTCTTACTCTGGCCTACTGGTTAAGGTCTTAGCTCTTACTCTGGCCTAATAGCTAAGGTCTTAACTCTTTCTCTGGCCTAATAGATAAGGTCTTAGACTCGTACTCTAGCCTAATGGTTAAGGTCTTAACTCTTACTCTGGCCTAATAGCTAAGGTCTTAACTCTTACTCTGGCCTAATAGGTAAGGTCTTAGACTCGTACTCCGGCCTAATGGTTAAGGTCTTAACTCGTACTCTGGCCTCATAGCTAAGGTCTTAGACTCGTACTCTGGCCTAATAGCTAAGGTCTTAGACTCGTACTCTGGCCTAATGGTTAAGGTCTTAACTCTTACTCTGGCCTAATAGCTAAGGTCTTAGACTCGTACTCTGGCCTAATGGTTAAGGTCTTAACTTTTACTCTGGCCTAATAGCTAAGGTCTTAACTCTTACTCTGGCCTGATAGCTAAGGTCTTAGACTCGTACTCTGGCCTAATAGCTAAGGTCTTAGACTCGTACTCTAGTCTAATGGTTAAGGTCTTAACTCTTACTCTGGCCTAATAGCTAAGGTCTTAACTCTTACTCTGGCATACTGGTTAAGGTCTTAACTCTTACTCTGGCCTAATAGCTAAGGTCTTAGACTCGTACTCTGGCCTAATAGCTAAGGTCTTAACTCTTACTCTGGCCTAATAGCTAAGGTCTTAGACTGGTACTCTAGCCTACTGGTTAAGGTCTTAACTCTTACTCTGGCCTACTGGTTAAGGTCTTAACTCTTACTCTGGCCTAATAGCTAAGGTCTTAACTCTTACTCTGGCCTAATAGCTAAGGTCTTAGACCCGTACTCTGGCCAAATGGTTAAGGTCTTAACTCTTACTCTGGCCTAATAGCTAAGGTCTTAGACTCGTACTATGGCCTAATGGTTAAGGTCTTAACTCTCACTCTGGCCTAATAGCTAAGGTCTTAGACTCGCACTCTGGCCTAATAGCTAAGGTCTTAGACTCGTACTCTGGCCTAATGGTTAAGGTCTTAACTCTTACTCTGGCCTAATGATTAAGGTCTTAGACTCGTACTCTAGCCTACTGGTTAAGGTCTTAACTCTTACTCTGGCCTACTGGTTAAGGTTTTAACTCTTACTCTGGCCTAATAGCTAAGGTCTTAACTCTTACTCTGCCCTAATAGCTAAGGTCTTAGACTCGTACTCTGGCCTAATGGTTAAGGTCTTAACTCTTACTCTGGCCTAATAGCTAAGGTCTTAGACTCGCACTCTGGCCTAATATCCATGGTCGCAACTCTTACTCTGGCCTAATAGTTAAGGTCTTAGACTTGTACTCTGGCCTAATGGTTAAGGTCTTAACTCTTACTCTGGCCTAATAGCTAAGGTCTTAGACTCGTACTCTGGCCCAATGTTTAAGGTCTTAACTCTTACTCTGGCCTAATAGCTCAGGTCTTAACTCTTAATCTGGCCTAATAGTTAGGTCTTAGACTCGTACTATGGCCTACAGGTTAAGGTCTTAACTCTTACTCTGGCCTAATAGCTAAGGTCTTAGACTCGTACTCTGGCTTACTGGTTAAGGTCTTAACTCTTACTCTGGCCTAATAGCTAAGGTCTTAACTCTTACTCTGGCCTAATAGCTAAGGTCTTAACTCTTACTCTGGCCTAATAGCTAAGGTCTTAGACTTGTACTATGGCCTAATGGTTAAGGTCTTAACTCTTACTCTGGCCTAATAGCAAAGGTCTTAGACTCGTAATCTGGCCTAATAGCTAAGGTCTTAACTATTACTCTGGCCTAATAGCTAAGGTCTTAGACTCATACTATGGCCTACTGGTTAGGGTCTTAACTCTTACTCTGGCCTAATAGCTAAGGTCTTAACTCTTACTCCTGCCTAATTGCTAAGGTCTTAGACTCGTACTCTGGCCTAATGGTTAAGGTCTTAACTCTTACTCCTGCCTAATAGCTAAGGTCTTAGACTCACACTCTGGCCTAATAGCTAAGGTCTTAGACTCGTACTCTGGCCTAATGGTTAAGGTCTTAACTCTTACTCTGGCCTAATAGCTAAGGTATTAACTCTTACTCTGGCCTCATAGCTAAGGTCTTAGACTCGTACTCTGGCCTAATGGTTAAGGTCTTAACTCTTACTCTGGCCTACTGGTTAAGGTCCTAACTCTTACTCTGGCCTAATGGTTAAGGTCTTAGACTCTTACTCTGGCCTACTGGTTAAGGTCTTAGACTCTTACTCTGGCCTAATAGCTAAGGTCTTAGACTCGTACTATGGCCTAGAGGTTAAGGTCTTAACTCTTACTCAAGCCTAAGAGCTAAGGTCATAACTCTTACTCTGGCCTAATAGCTAAGGTCTTAGACTCGTACTATGGCCTACTGGTTAAGGTCTTATCTCTTACACCGGCCTAATTGCTAAGGTCTTAACTCTTACTCTGGCCTAATGGTCAAGGTCTTAACTCTTACTCTGGCCTAATAGCTAAGTTCTTAGACTCGTACTATGGCCTACAGGTTAAGGTCTTCGCTCTTACTATGGCCTAATAGCTAAGGTCTTAACTCTTACTCTGGCCTAATAGCTAAGGTCATAGACTCGTACTCTGGCCTAATGGTTAAGGTCTTAACTCTTACTCTGGCCTAATAGCTAGGGTCTTAACTCTTACTCTGGCCTAATAGCTAAGGTCTTAGACTCGTACTCTGGCCTAATGGTTAAGGTCTTAACTCTTACTATGGCCTAATAGCTAAGGTATTAACTCTTACTCTGGCATCATAGCTAAGGTCTTAGACTCGTACTCTGGCCTAATGGTTAAGGTCTTAACTCTTACTCTGGCCTACTGGTTAAGGTCTTAACTCTTACTCTGGCCTAATGGTAAAGGTCTTAGACTCTTACTCTGGCCTACTGGTTAAGGTCTTAGACTCTTACTCTGGCCTAATAGCTAAGGTCTTAACTCTTACTGTGGCCTAATAGCTAAGGTCTTAGACTCGTACTATGGCCTACAGGTTAAGGTCTTAACTCTTCAACTCGCCTACAGGTTAGGGTCTTAACTCTTACTCTGGCCTACAGGTTAAGGTCTTATCTCTTACTCTGGCCTAATAGCTAAGGTCTTAGACTCGTACTCTGGCCTACAGGTTAAGATCTTAACTCTTACTCTGGCCTACTGGTTAAGGTCTTAACTCTTACTCAGGCCTAATAGCTAAGGTCTTAAATCTTACTCTGGCCTAATAGCTAAGGTCTTAACTCTTACTCTGGCCTAATAGCTAAGGTCATAGACTCGTACTCTGGCCTAATGGTTAAGGTCTTAACTCTTACTCTGGCCTAATAGCTAAGGTCTTAACTCTTACTCTGGCCTAATAGCTAAGGTCTTAGACTCGTATTCTGGCCTAATGGTTAAGGTCTTAACTCTTACTCTGGCCTAATAGCTAAGGAATTAACTCTTACTCTGGCATGATTGCTAAGGTCTTAGACTCGTAGTCTGGCCTAATGGTTAAGGTCTTAACTCTTACTCCTGCCTAATAGCTAAGGTCTTAGACTCATACTCTGGCCTAATGGTTAAGGTCTTAACTCTTACTCTGGCCTAATAGCTAATGTCTTAACTCTTACTCTGGCCTAATAGCAAAGGTCTTAGACTCGTAATCTGGCCTAATAGCTAAGGTATTAACTCTTACTCTGGCCTAATAGCTAAGGTCTTAACTCTTACTCTGGCCTAATAGCTAAGGTCTTAACTCTTACTCTGGCCTAATAGCAAAGGTCTTAGACTCGTAATCTGGCCTAATAGCTAAGGTCTTAACTCTTACTCTGGCCTAATAGCTAAGGTCTTAGACTTGTGCTATGGCCTACTGGTTAAGGTCTTAACTCTTACTCTGGCCTACTGGTTAAGGTCTTAACTCTTACTCTGGCCTACTGGTTAAGGTCTTAACTCTTACTCTGGCCTAATAGCTAAGGTCTTAACTCTTTCTCTGGCCTAATAGATAAGGTCTTAGACTCGTACTCTAGCCTAATGGTTAAGGTCTTAACTCTTACTCTGGCCTAATAGCTAAGGTCTTAACTCTTACTCTGGCCTAATAGGTAAGGTCTTAGACTCGTACTCCGGCCTAATGGTTAAGGTCTTAACTCGTACTCTGGCCTAATAGCTAAGGTCTTAGACTCGTACTCTGGCCTAATAGCTAAGGTCTTAGACTCGTATTCTGGCCTAATGGTTAAGGTCTTAACTCTTACTCTGACCTAATAGCTAAGGTCTTAGACTCGTACTCTGGCCTAATGGTTAAGGTCTTAACTTTTACTCTGGCCTAATAGCTAAGGTCTTAACTCTTACTCTGGCCTGATAGCTAAGGTCTTAGACTCGTACTCTGGCCTAATAGCTAAGGTCTTAGACTCGTACTCTAGTCCAATGGTTAAGGTCTTAACTCTTACTCTGGCCTAATAGCTAAGGTCTTAACTCTTACTCTGGCATACTGGTTAAGGTCTTAACTCTTACTCTGGCCTAATAGCTAAGGTCTTAGACTCGTACTCTGGCCTAATAGCTAAGGTCTTAACTCTTACTCTGGCCTAATAGCTAAGGTCTTAGACTCGTACTCTAGCCTACTGGTTATGGTCTTAACTCTTACTCTGGCCCACTGGTTAAGGTCTTAACTCTTACTCTGGCCTAATAGCTAAGGTCTTAACTCTTACTCTGGCCTAATAGCTAAGGTCTTAGACCCGTACTCTGGCCTAATGGTTAAGGTCTTAACTCTTACTCTGGACTAATAGCTAATGTCTTAGACTCGTACTATGGCCTAATGGTTAAGGTCTTAACTCTCACTCTGGCCTAATAGCTAAGGTCTTAGACTCGCACTCTGGCCTAATAGCTAAGGTCTTAGACTCGTACTCTGGCCTAATGGTTAAGGTCTTAACTCTTACTCTGGCCTAATGGTTAAGGTCTTAGACTCGTACTCTAGCCTACTGGTTAAGGTCTTAACTCTTACTCTGGCCTACTGGTTAAGGTCTTAACTCTTACTCTGGCCTAATAGCTAAGGTCTTAGACTCGTACTATGGCCTAATGGTTAAGGTCTTAACTCTTACTCTGGCCTAATAGCTAAGGTCTTAACTCTTACTCTGCCCTAATAGCTAAGGTCTTAGACTCATACTCTGGCCTAATGGTTAAGGTCTTAACTCTTACTCTGGCCTAATAGCTAAGGTATTAGACTCGTACTATGGCCTAATGGTTAAGGTCTTAACTCTTACTCTGGCCTAATAGCTAAGGTCTTAGACTCGTACTCTGGCCTAATGGTTAAGGTCTTAACTCTTACTCTGGCCTAATAGCTAAGGTATTAACTCTTACTCTGGCCTCATAGCTAAGGTCTTAGACTCGTACTCTGGCCTAATGGTTAAGGTCTTAACTCTTACTCTGGCCTACTGGTTAAGGTCCTAACTCTTACTCTGGCCTAATGGTTAAGGTCTTAGACTCTTACTCTGGCCTACTGGTTAAGGTCTTAGACTCTTACTCTGGCCTAATAGCTAAGGTCTTAGACTCGTACTATGGCCTAGAGGTTAAGGTCTTAACTCTTACTCAAGCCTAAGAGCTAAGGTCATAACTCTTACTCTGGCCTAATAGCTAAGGTCTTAGACTCGTACTATGGCCTACTGGTTAAGGTCTTATCTCTTACACCGGCCTAATTGCTAAGGTCTTAACTCTTACTCTGGCCTAATGGTCAAGGTCTTAACTCTTACTCTGGCCTAATAGCTAAGTTCTTAGACTCGTACTATGGCCTACAGGTTAAGGTCTTCGCTCTTACTATGGCCTAATAGCTAAGGTCTTAACTTTTACTCTGACCTAATAGCTAAGGTCATAGACTCGTACTCTGGCCTAATGGTTAAGGTCTTAACTCTTACTCTGGCCTAATAGCTAGGGTCTTAACTCTTACTCTGGCCTAATAGCTAAGGTCTTAGACTCGTACTCTGGCCTAATGGTTAAGGTCTTAACTCTTACTATGGCCTAATAGCTAAGGTATTAACTCTTACTCTGGCATCATAGCTAAGGTCTTAGACTCGTACTCTGGCCTAATGGTTAAGGTCTTAACTCTTACTCTGGCCTACTGGTTAAGGTCTTAACTCTTACTCTGGCCTAATGGTAAAGGTCTTAGACTCTTACTCTGGCCTACTGGTTAAGGTCTTAGACTCTTACTCTGGCCTAATAGCTAAGGTCTTAACTCTTACTCTGGCCTAATAGCTAAGGTCTTAGACTCGTACTATGGCCTACAGGTTAAGGTCTTGACTCTTACACTCGCCTACAGGTTAGGGTCTTAACTCTTACTCTGGCCTACAGGTTAAGGTCTTAACTCTTACTCTGGCCTAATAGCTAAGGTCTTAGACTCGTACTCTGGCCTACAGGTTAAGATCTTAACTCTTACTCTGGCCTACTGGTTAAGGTCTTAACTCTTACTCAGGCCTAATAGCTAAGGTCTTAAATCTTACTCTGGCCTAATAGCTAAGGTCTTAACTCTTACTCTGGCCTAATAGCTAACGTCATAGACTCGTACTCTGGCCTAATGGTTAAGGTCTTAACTCTTACTCTGGCCTAATAGCTAAGGTCTTAACTCTTACTCTGGCCTAATAGCTAAGGTCTTAGACTCGTACTCTGGCCTAAGGGTTAAGGTCTTAACTCTTACTCTGGCCTAATAGCTAAGGAATTAACTCTTACTCTGGCATGATAGCTAAGGTCTTAGACTCGTAGTCTGGCCTAATGGTTAAGGTCTTAACTCTTACTCCTGCCTAATAGCTAAGGTCTTAGACTCATACTCTGGGCTAATGGTTAAGGTCTTAACTCTTACTCTGGCCTAATAGCTAATGTATTAACTCTTACTCTGGCCTAATAGCAAAGGTCTTAGACTCGTAATCTGGCCTAATAGCTAAGGTATTAACTCTTACTCTGGCCTAATAGCTAAGGTCTTAACTCTTACTCTGGCCTAATAGCTAAGGTCTTAACTCTTACTCTGGCCTAATAGCAAAGGTCTTAGACTCGTAATCTGGCCTAATAGCTAAGGTCTTAACTCTTACTCTGGCCTAATAGCTAAGGTCTTAGACTTGTGCTATGGCCTACTGGTTAAGGTCTTAACTCTTACTCTGGCCTACTGGTTAAGGTCTTAACTCTTACTCTGGCCTACTGGTTAAGGTCTTAACTCTTACTCTGGCCTAATAGCTAAGGTCTTAACTCTTTCTCTGGCCTAATAGATAAGGTCTTAGACTCGTACTCTAGCCTAATGGTTAAGGTCTTAACTCTTACTCTGGCCTAATAGCTAAGGTCTTAACTCTTACTCTGGCCTAATAGGTAAGGTCTTAGACTCGTACTCCGGCCTAATGGTTAAGGTCTTAACTCGTACTCTGGCCTAATAGCTAAGGTCTTAGACTCGTACTCTGGCCTAATAGCTAAGGTCTTAGACTCGTATTCTGGCCTAATGGTTAAGGTCTTAACTCTTACTCTGGCCTAATAGCTAAGGTCTTAGACTCGTACTCTGGCCTAATGGTTAAGGTCTTAACTTTTACTCTGGCCTAATAGCTAAGGTCTTAACTCTTACTCTGGCCTGATAGCTAAGGTCTTAGACTCATACTCTGGCCTAATAGCTAAGGTCTTAGACTCGTACTCTAGTCTAATGGTTAAGGTCTTAACTCTTACTCTGGCCTAATAGCTAAGGTCTTAACTCTTACTCTGGCATACTGGTTAAGGTCTTAACTCTTACTCTGGCCTAATAGCTAAGGTCTTAGACTCGTACTCTGGCCTAATAGCTAAGGTCTTAACTCTTACTCTGGCCTAATAGCTAAGGTCTTAGACTCGTACTCTAGCCTACTGGTTATGGTCTTAACTCTTACTCTGGCCCACTGGTTAAGGTCTTAACTCTTACTCTGGCCTAATAGCTAAGGTCTTAACTCTTACTCTGGCCTAATAGCTAAGGTCTTAGACCCGTACTCTGGCCTAATGGTTAAGGTCTTAACTCTTACTCTGGCCTAATAGCTAATGTCTTAGACTCGTACTATCGCCTAATGGTTAAGGTCTTAACTCTCACTCTGGCCTAATAGCTAAGGTCTTAGACTTGCACTCTGGCCTAATAGCTTATGTCTTAGACTCGTACTCTGGCCTAATGGTTAAGGTCTTAACTCTTACTCTGGCCTAATGGTTAAGGTCTTAGACTCGTACTCTAGCCTACTGGTTAAGGTCTTAACTCTTACTCTGGCCTACTGGTTAAGGTCTTAACTCTTACTCTGGCCTAATAGCTAAGGTCTTAGACTCGTACTATGGCCTAATGGTTAAGGTCTTAACTCTTACTCTGGCCTAATAGCTAAGGTCTTAACTCTTACTCTGCCCTAATAGCTAAGGTCTTAGACTCATACTCTGGCCTAATGGTTAAGGTCTTAACTCTTACTCTGGCCTAATAGCTAAGGTCTTAGACTCGTACTATGGCCTAATGGTTAAGGTCTTAACTCTTACTCTGGCCTAATAGCTAAGGTCTTAGACTCGCACTCTGGCCTAATATCCATGGTCGCAACTCTTACTCTGGCCTAATAGCTAAGGTCTTAGACTTGTACTCTGGCCTAATGGTTAAGGTCTTAACTCTTACTCTGGCCTACTGGTTAAGGTCTTAACTCTTACTCTGGCCTACTGGTTAAGGTCCTAACTCTTACTCTGGCCTAATGGTTAAGGTCTTAGACTCTTACTCTGGCCTACTGGTTAAGGTCTTAGACTCTTACTCTGGACTAATAGCTAAGGTCTTAGACTCGTACTATGGCCTAGAGGTTAAGGTCTTAACTCTTACTCAAGCCTAAGAGCTAAGGTCTTAACTCTTACTCTGGCCTAATAGCTAAGGTCTTAGACTCGTACTATGGCCTACTGGTTAAGGTCTTATCTCTTACACCGGCCTAATTGCTAAGGTCTTAACTATGACTCTGGCCTAATGGTCAAGGTCTTAACTCTTACTCTGGCCTAATAGCTAAGTTCTTAGACTCGTACTATGGCCTACAGGTTAAGGTCTTCGCTCTTACCATGGCCTAATAGCTAAGGTCTTAACTCTTACTCTGGCCTAATAGCTAAGGTCATAGACTCGTACTCTGGCCTAATGGTTAAGGTCTTAACTCTTACTCAGGCCTAATAGCTAGGGTCTTAACTCTTACTCTGGCCTAATAGCTAAGGTCTTAGACTCGTACTCTGGCCTAATGGTTAAGGTCTTAACTCTTACTATGGCCTAATAGCTAAGGTATTAACTCTTACTCTGGCATCATAGCTAAGGTCTTAGACTCGTACTCTGGCCTAATGGTTAAGGTCTTAACTCTTACTCTGGCCTACTGGTTAAGGTCTTAACTCTTACTCTGGCCTAATGGTAAAGGTCTTAGACTCTTACTCTGGCCTACTGGTTAAGGTCTTAGACTCTTACTCTGGCCTAATAGCTAAGGTCTTAACTCTTACTCTGGCCTAATAGCTAAGGTCTTAGACTCGTACTATGGCCTACAGGTTAAGGTCTTAACTCTTACACTCGCCTACAGGTTAGGGTCTTAACTCTTACTCTGGCCTACAGGTTAAGGTCTTAACTCTTACTCTGGCCTAATAGCTAAGGTCTTAGACTCGTACTCTGGCCTACAGGTTAAGGTCTTAACTCTTACTCTGGCCTACTGGTTAAGGTCTTAACTCTTACTCAGGCCTAATAGCTAAGGTCTTAAATCTTACTCTGGCCTAATAGCTAAGGTCTTAACTCTTACTCTGGCCTAATAGCTAAGGTCATAGACTCGTACTCTGGCCTAATGGTTAAGGTCTTAACTCTTACTCTGGCCTAATAGCTATGGTCTTAACTCTTACTCTGGCCTAATAGCTAAGGTCTTAGACTCGTACTCTGGCCTAATGGTTAAGGTCTTAACTCTTACTCTGGCCTAATAGCTAAGGTATTAACTCTTACTCTGGCATGATAGCTAAGGTCTTAGACTCGTAGTCTGGCCTAATGGTTAAGGTCTTAACTCTTACTCCTGCCTAATAGCTAAGGTCTTAGACTCATACTCTGGCCTAATGGTTAAGGTCTTAACTCTTACTCTGGCCTAATAGCTAATGTCTTAACTCTTACGCTGGCCTAATAGCAAAGGTCTTAGACTCGTAATCTGGCCTAATAGCTAAGGTATTAACTCTTACTCTGGCCTAATAGCTAAGGTCTTAACTCTTACTCTGGCCTAATAGCTAAGGTCTTAACTCTTACTCTGGCCTAATAGCAAAGGTCTTAGACTCGTAATCTGGCCTAATAGCTAAGGTCTTAACTCTTACTCTGGCCTAATAGCTAAGGTCTTAGACTTGTGCTATGGCCTACTGGTTAAGGTCTTAACTCTTACTCTGGCCTACTGGTTAAGGTCTTAACTCTTACTCTGGCCTAATAGCTAAGGTCTTAACTCTTTCTCTGGCCTAATAGATAAGGTCTTAGACTCGTACTCTAGCCTAATGGTTAAGGTCTTAACTCTTACTCTGGCCTAATAGCTAAGGTCTTAACTCTTACTCTGGCCTAATAGGTAAGGTCTTAGACTCGTACTCCGGCCTAATGGTTAAGGTCTTAACTCATACTCTGGCCTAATAGCTAAGGTCTTAGACTCGTACTCTGGCCTAATAGCTAAGGTCTTAGACTCGTACTCTGGCCTAATGATTAAGGTCTTAACTCTTACTCTGGCCTAATAGCTAAGGTCTTAGACTCGTACTCTGGCCTAATGGTTAAGGTCTTAACTTTTACTCTGGCCTAATAGCTAAGGTCTTAACTCTTACTCTGGCCTGATAGCTAAGGTCTTAGACTCGTACTCTGGCCTAATAGCTAAGGTCTTAGACTCGTACTCTAGTCTAATGGTTAAGGTCTTAACTCTTACTCTGGCCTAATAGCTAAGGTCTTAACTCTTACTCTGGCATACTGGTTAAGGTCTTAACTCTTACTCTGGCCTAATAGCTAAGGTCTTAACTCTTACTCTGGCCTGATAGCTAAGGTCTTAGACTCGTACTCTGGCCTAATAGCTAAGGTCTTAGACTCGTACTCTAGTCTAATGGTTAAGGTCTTAACTCTTACTCTGGCCTAATAGCTAAGGTCTTAACTCTTACTCTGGCATACTGGTTATGGTCTTAACTCTTACTCTGGCCCACTGGTTAAGGTCTTAACTCTTACTCTGGCCTAATAGCTAAGGTCTTAACTCTTACTCTGGCCTAATAGCTAAGGTCTTAGACCCGTACTCTGGCCTAATGGTTAAGGTCTTAACTCTTACTCTGGCCTAATAGCTAATGTCTTAGACTCGTACTATGGCCTAATGGTTAAGGTCTTAACTCTCACTCTGGCCTAATAGCTAAGGTCTTAGACTCGCACTCTGGCCTAATAGCTAAGGTCTTAGACTCGTACTCTGGCCTAATGGTTAAGGTCTTAACTCTTACTCTGGCCTAATGGTTAAGGTCTTAGACTCGTACTCTAGCCTACTGGTTAAGGTCTTAACTCTTACTCTGGCCTACTGGTTAAGGTCTTAACTCTTACTCTGGCCTAATAGCTAAGGTCTTAACTCTTACTCTGGCATACTGGTTAAGGTCTTAACTCTTACTCTGGCCTAATAGCTAAGGTCTTAGACTCGTACTCTGGCCTAATAGCTAAGGTCTTAACTCTTACTCTGGCCTAATAGCTAAGGTCTTAGACTCGTACTCTAGCCTACTGGTTATGGTCTTAACTCTTACTCTGGCCCACTGGTTAAGGTCTTAACTCTTACTCTGGCCTAATAGCTAAGGTCTTAACTCTTACTCTGGCCTAATAGCTAAGGTCTTAGACCCGTACTCTGGCCTAATGGTTAAGGTCTTAACTCTTACTCTGGCCTAATAGCTAATGTCTTAGACTCGTACTATGGCCTAATGGTTAAGGTCTTAACTCTTACTCTGGCCTAATAGCTAAGGTCTTAACTCTTACTCTGCCCTAATAGCTAAGGTCTTAGACTCATACTCTGGCCTAATGGTTAAGGTCTTAACTCTTACTCTGGCCTAATAGCTAAGGTCTTAGACTCGTACTATGGCCTAATGGTTAAGGTCTTAACTCTTACTCTGGCCTAATAGCTAAGGTCTTAGACTCGCACTCTGGCCTAATATCCATGGTCGCAACTCTTACTCTGGCCTAATAGCTAAGGTCTTAGACTTGTACTCTGGCCTAATGGTTAAGGTCTTAACTCTTACTCTGGCCTACTGGTTAAGGTCTTAACTCTTACTCTGGCCTAATAGCTAAGGTCTTAGACTCGTACTCTGGCCTACTGGTTAAGGTCTTAACTCTTACTCTGGCCTAATAGCTAAGGTCTTAACTCTTACTCTGGCCTAATAGCTAAGGTCTTAACTCTTACTATGGCCTAATAGCTAAGGTCTTAGACTTGTACTATGGCCTAATGGTTAAGGTCTTAACTCTTACTCTGGCCTAATAGCAAAGGTCTTAGACTCGTAATCTGGCCTAATAGCTAAGGTCTTAACTATTACTCTGGCCTAATAGCTAAGGTCTTAGACTCGTACTATGGCCTACTGGTTAAGGTCTTAACTCTTACTCTGGCCTAATAGCTAAGGTCTTAACTCTTACTCCTGCCTAATTGCTAAGGTCTTAGACTCGTACTCTGGCCTAATGGTTAAAGTCTTAACTCTTACTCTGCCCTACTGGTTAAGGTCTTAGACTCGTACTCTGGCCTAATAGCTAAGGTCTTAGACTCGTACTCTGGCCTAATGGTTAAGGTCTTAACTCTTACTCTGGCCTAATAGCTAAGGTCTTAGACTCGTACTCTGGCCTACAGGTTAAGGTCTTAACTCTTACTCTGGTCCAATAGCTAAAGTCTTAACTCTTACTCTGGCCTAATAGCTAAGGTCTTAGACTCGTACTCGGGCCTACTGGTTAAGGTCTTAACTCTTACTCTGGCCTAATAGCTAAGGTCTTAGACTCGTACTCTGGCCTAATAGCTAAGGTCTTCGACTCGTACTCTGGCCTACTGGTTAAGGTCTTAACTCTTACTCTGGCCTAATAGCTAAGGTCTTAACTCTTACTCTGGCCTAATAGCTAAGGTCTTAGACTCGTACTCTGGCATAATGGTTAAGGTCTTAACTCTTACTCTGGCCTACTGGTTAAGGTCTTAACTCTTACTCTGGCCTACTGGTTAAGGTCTTAACTCTTACTCTGGCCTAATAGCAAAGGTCTTAGACTCGTAATCTGGCCTAATAGCTAAGGTCTTAACTATTACTCTGGCCTAATAGCTAAGGTCTTAGACTCGTACTATGGCCTACTGGTTAAGGTCTTAACTCTTACTCTGGCCTAATAGCTAAGGTCTTAACTCTTACTCCTGCCTAATTGCTAAGGTCTTAGACTCGTACTCTGGCCTAATGGTTAAAGTCTTAACTCTTACTCTGCCCTACTGGTTAAGGTCTTAGACTCGTACTCTGGCCTAATAGCTAAGGTCTTAGACTCGTACTCTGGCCTAATGGTTAAGGTCTTAACTCTTACTCTGGCCTAATAGCTAAGGTCTTAGACTCGTACTCTGGCCTACAGGTTAAGGTCTTAACTCTTACTCTGGTCCAATAGCTAAAGTCTTAACTCTTACTCTGGCCTAATAGCTAAGGTCTTAGACTCGTACTCGGGCCTACTGGTTAAGGTCTTAACTCTTACTCTGGCCTAATAGCTAAGGTCTTAGACTCGTACTCTGGCCTAATAGCTAAGGTCTTCGACTCGTACTCTGGCCTACTGGTTAAGGTCTTAACTCTTACTCTGGCCTAATAGCTAAGGTCTTAACTCTTACTCTGGCCTAATAGCTAAGGTCTTAGACTCGTACTCTGGCATAATGGTTAAGGTCTTAACTCTTACTCTGGCCTACTGGTTAAGGTCTTAACTCTTACTCTGGCCTAATAGATAAGGTCTTAACTCTTACTCTGGCCTAATAGCTAAGGTCTTCGACTCGTACTCTGGCCTACTGGTTAAGGTCTTAACTCTTACTCTGGCCTAATAGCTAAGGTCTTAACTCTTACTCTGGCCTAATGGTTAAGGTCTTAGACTCTTACTCTGGCCTACTGGTTAAGGTCTTAGACTCTTACTCTGTCCTACTGGTTAAGGTCTTAACTCTTACTCTGGCCTAATAGCTAAGGTCTTAGACTCGTACTCTGGCCTAATGGTTAAGGTCTTAACTCTTACTCTGGCCTTATAGCTAAGGTCTTAGACTCGTACTCTGGCCTAATAGCTAAGGTCTTAACTATTACACTGGCCTAATAGCTAAGGTCTTAACTCTAACTCTGTCCTAATAGCTAAGGTCTTAGACTCGTACTCTGGCCCACTAGTTAAGGTCTTAACTCTTACTCTGGCCTAATAGCTAAGGTCTTAGACTCGTACTCTGGCCTAATGGTTAAGGTCTTAACTCTTACTCTGGCCTAATAGCTAAGGTATTAACTCTTACCCTGGCCTCATAGCTAAGGTCTTAGACTCGTACTCTGGCCTAATGGTTAAGGTCTTAACTCTTACTCTGGCCTACTGGTTAAGGTCCTAACTCTTACTCTGGCCTAATGGTTAAGGTCTTAGACTCTTACTCTGGCCTACTGGTTAAGGTCTTAGACTCTTACTCTGGCCTAATAGCTAAGGTCTTAGACTCGTACTATGGCCTAGAGGTTAAGGTCTTAACTCTTACTCAAGCCTAAGAGCTAAGGTCTTAAATCTTACTCTGGCCTAATAGCTAAGGTCTTAGACTCGTACTATGGCCTACTGGTTAAGGTCTTATCTCTTACACCGGCCTAATTGCTAAGGTCTTAACTCTTACTCTGGCCTAATGGTCAAGGTCTTAACTCTTACTCTGGCCTAATAGCTAAGTTCTTAGACTCGTACTATGGCCTACAGGTTAAGGTCTTCGCTCTTACTATGGCCTAATAGCTAAGGTCTTAACTCTTACTCTGGCCTAATAGCTAAGGTCATAGACTCGTACTCTGGCCTAATGGTTAAGGTCTTAACTCTTACTCTGGCCTAATAGCTAAGGTCTTAACTCTTACTCTGGCCTAATAGCTAAGGTCTTAGACTCGTACTCTGGCCTAATGGTTAAGGTCTTAACTCTTACTATGGCCTAATAGCTAAGGTATTAACTCTTACTCTGGCATCATAGCTAAGGTCTTAGACTCGTACTCTGGCCTAATGGTTAAGGTCTTAACTCTTACTCTGGCCTAATGGTAAAGGTCTTAGACTCTTACTCTGGCCTACTGGTTAAGGTCTTAGACTCTTACTCTGGCCTAATAGCTAAGGTCTTAACTCTTACTCTGGCCTAATAGCTAAGGTCTTAGACTCGTACTATGGCCTACAGGTTAAGGTCTTCACTCTTACTATGGCCTAATAGCTAAGGTCTTAACTCTTACTCTGGCCTAATAGCTAAGGTCTTAGACTCGTACTATGGCCTACTGGTTAAGGTCTTAACTCTTACTCTGGCCTACTGGTTAAGGTCTTAACTCTTACTCTGGCCTAATAGCTAAGGTCATAGACTCGTACTCTGGCCTAATGGTTAAAGTCTTAACTCTTACTCTGGCCTAATAGCTAAGGTCTTAACTCTTACTCTGGCCTAATAGCTAAGGACTTAGACTCGTACTCTGGCCTAATGGTTAAGGTCTTAACTCTTACTCTGGCCTAATAGCTAAGGTATTAACTCTAACTCTGGCATGATAGCTAAGGTCTTAGACTCGTAGTCTGGCCTAATGGTTAAGGTCTTAACTCTTACTCTGGCCTAATAGCTAATGTCTTAACTATTACTCTGGCCTAATAGCAAAGGTCTTAGACTCGTAATCTGGCCTAATAGCTAAGGTATTAACTCTTACTCTGGCCTAATAGCTAAGGTCTTAACTCTTACTCTGGCCTAATAGCTAAGGTCTTAACTCTTACTCTGGCCTAATAGCAAAGGTCTTAGACTCGTAATCTGGCCTAATAGCTAAGGTCTTAACTCTTACTCTGGCCTAATAGCTAAGGTCTTAGACTCGTACTATGGCATACTGGTTAAGGTCTTAACTCTTACTCTGGCCTACTGGTTAAGGTCTTAACTCTTACTCTGGCCTACTGGTTAAGGTCTTAACTCTTACTCTGGCCTAATAGCTAAGGTCTTAACTCTTTCTCTGGCCTAATAGATAAGGTCTTAGACTCGTACTGTAGCCTAATGGTTAAGGTCTTAACTCTTACTCTGGCCTAATAGCTAAGGTCTTAACTCTTACTCTGGCCTAATAGGTAAGGTCTTAGACTCGTACTCCGGCCTAATGGTTAAGGTCTTAACTCGTACTCTGGCCTCATAGCTAAGGTCTTAGACTCGTACTCTGGCCTAATAGCTAAGGTCTTAGACTCGTACTCTGGCCTAATGGTTAAGGTCTTAACTCTTACTCTGGCCTAATAGCTAAGGTCTTAGACTCGTACTCTGGCCTAATGGTTAAGGTCTTAACTTTTACTCTGGCCTAATAGCTAAGGTCTTAACTCTTACTCTGGCCTGATAGCTAAGGTCTTAGACTCGTACTCTGGCCTAATAGCTAAGGTCTTAGACTCGTACTCTAGTCTAATGGTTAAGGTCTTAACTCTTACTCTGGCCTAATAGCTAAGGTCTTAACTCTTACTCTGGCATACGGGTTAAGGTCTTAACTCTTACTCTGGCCTAATAGCTAAGCTCTTAGACTCGTACTCTGGCCTAATAGCTAAGGTCTTAACTCTTACTCTGGCCTAATAGCTAAGGTCTTAGACTCGTACTCTAGCCTACTGGTTAAGGTCTTAACTCTTACTCTGGCCTACTGGTTAAGGTCTTAACTCTTACTCTGGCCTAATAGCTAAGGCCTTAACTCTTACTCTGGCCTAATAGCTAAGGTCTTAGACCAGTACTCTGTCCAAATGGTTAAGGTCTTAACTCTTACTCTGGCCTAATAGCTAAGGTCTTAGACTCGTACTATGGCCTAATGGTTAAGGTCTTAACTCTCACTCTGGCCTAATAGCTAAGGTCTTAGACTCGCACTCTGGCCTAATAGCTAAGGTCTTAGACTCGTACTCTGGCCTAATGGTTAAGGTCTTAACTCTTACTCTGGCCTAATGATTAAGGTCTTAGACTCGTACTCTAGCCTACTGGTTAAGGTCTTAACTCTTACTCTGGCCTACTGGTTAAGGTTTTAACTCTTACTCTGGCCTAATAGCTAAGGTCTTAACTCTTACTCTGCCCTAATAGCTAAGGTCTTAGACTCGTACTCTGGCCTAATGGTTAAGGTCTTAACTCTTACTCTGGCCTAATAGCTAAGGTCTTAGACTCGCACTCTGGCCTAATATCCATGGTCGCAACTCTTACTCTGGCCTAATAGCTAAGGTCTTAGACTTGTACTCTGGCCTAATGGTTAAGGTCTTAACTCTTACTCTGGCCTAATAGCTAAGGTCTTAGACTCGTACTCTGGCCCAATGTTTAAGGTCTTAACTCTTACTCTGGCCTAATAGCTCAGGTCTTAACTCTTAATCTGGCCTAATAGTTAGGTCTTAGACTCGTACTATGGCCTACAGGTTAAGGTCTTAACTCTTACTCTGGCCTAATAGCTAAGGTCTTAGACTCGTACTCTGGCTTACTGGTTAAGGTCTTAACTCTTACTCTGGCCTAATAGCTAAGGTCTTAACTCTTACTCTGGCCTAATAGCTAAGGTCTTAACTCTTACTCTGGCCTAATAGCTAAGGTCTTAGACTTGTACTATGGCCTAATGGTTAAGGTCTTAACTCTTACTCTGGCCTAATAGCAAAGGTCTTAGACTCGTAATCTGGCCTAATAGCTAAGGTCTTAACTATTACTCTGGCCTAATAGCTAAGGTCTTAGACTCATACTATGGCCTACTGGTTAGGGTCTTAACTCTTACTCTGGCCTAATAGCTAAGGTCTTAACTCTTACTCCTGCCTAATTGCTAAGGTCTTAGTCTCGTACTCTGGCCTAATGGTTAAGGTCTTAACTCTTACTCCTGCCTAATAGCTAAGGTCTTAGACTCACACTCTGGCCTAATAGCTAAGGTCTTAGACTTGTACTCTGGCCTAATGGTTAAGGTCTTAACTCTTACTCTGGCCTAATAGCTAAGGTCTTAGACTCGTACTCTGGCCTAATGGTTAAGGTCTTAACTCTTACTCTGGCCTAATAGCTAAGGTATTAACTCTTACTCTGGCCTCATAGCTAAGGTCTTAGACTCGTACTCTGGCCTAATGGTTAAGGTCTTAACTCTTACTCTGGCCTACTGGTTAAGGTCCTAACTCTTACTCTGGCCTAATGGTTAAGGTTTTAGACTCTTACTCTGGCCTACTGGTTAAGGTCTTAGACTCTTACTCTGGCCTAATAGCTAAGGTCTTAGACTCGTACTATGGCCTAGAGGTTAAGGTCTTAACTCTTACTCAAGCCTAAGAGCTAAGGTCATAACTCTTACTCTGGCCTAATAGCTAATGTCTTAGACTCGTACTATGGCCTACTGGTTAAGGTCTTATCTCTTACACCGGCCTAATTGCTAAGGTCTTAACTCTTACTCTGGCCTAATGGTCAAGGTCTTAACTCTTACTCTGGCCTAATAGCTAAGTTCTTAGACTCGTACTATGGCCTACAGGTTAAGGTCTTCGCTCTTACTATGGCCTAATAGCTAAGGTCTTAACTCTTACTCTGGCCTAATAGCTAAGGTCATAGACTCGTACTCTGGCCTAATGGTTAAGGTCTTAACTCTTACTCTGGCCTAATAGCTAGGGTCTTAACTCTTACTCTGGCCTAATAGCTAAGGTCTTAGACTCGTACTCTGGCCTAATGGTTAAGGTCTTAACTCTTACTATGGCCTAATAGCTAAGGTATTAACTCTTACTCTGGCATCATAGCTACGGTCTTAGACTTGTACTCTGGCCTAATGGTTAAGGTCTTAACTCTTACTCTGGCCTACTGGTTAAGGTCTTAACTCTTACTCTGGCCTAATGGTAAAGGTCTTAGACTCTTACTCTGGCCTACTGGTTAAGGTCTTAGACTCTTACTCTGGCCTAATAGCTAAGGTCTTAACTCTTACTCTGGCCTAATAGCTAAGGTCTTAGACTCGTACTATGGCCTACAGGTTAAGGTCTTAACTCTTACACTCGCCTACAGGTTAGGGTCTTAACTCTTACTCTGGCCTACAGGTTAAGGTCTTAACTCTTACTCTGGCCTAATAGCTAAGGTCTTAGACTCGTACTCTGGCCTACAGGTTAAGATCTTAACTCTTACTCTGGCCTACTGGTTAAGGTCTTAACTCTTACTCAGGCCTAATAGCTAAGGTCTTAAATCTTACTCTGGCCTAATAGCTAAGGTCTTAACTCTTACTCTGGCCTAATAGCTAAGGTCATAGACTCGTACTCTGGCCTAATGGTTAAGGTCTTAACTCTTACTCTGGCCTAATAGCTAAGGTCTTAACTCTTACTCTGGCCTAATAGCTAAGGTCTTAGACTCGTACTCTGGCCTAATGGTTAAGGTCTTAACTCTTACTCTGGCCTAATAGCTAAGGAATTAACTCTTACTCTGGCATGATAGCTAAGGTCTTAGACTCGTAGTCTGGCCTAATGGTTAAGGTCTTAACTCTTACTCCTGCCTAATAGCTAAGGTCTTAGACTCATACTCTGGCCTAATGGTTAAGGTCTTAACTCTTACTCTGGCCTAATAGCTAATGTCTTAACTCTTACTCTGGCCTAATAGCAAAGGTCTTAGACTCGTAATCTGGCCTAATAGCTAAGGTATTAACTCTTACTCTGGCCTAATAGCTAAGGTCTTAACTCTTACTCTGGCCTAATAGCTAAGGTCTTAACTCTTACTCTGGCCTAATAGCAAAGGTCTTAGACTCGTAATCTGGCCTAATAGCTAAGGTCTTAACTCTTACTCTGGCCTAATAGCTAAGGTCTTAGACTTGTGCTATGGCCTACTGGTTAAGGTCTTAACTCTTACTCTGGCCTACTGGTTAAGGTCTTAACTCTTACTCTGGCCTACTGGTTAAGGTCTTAACTCTTACTCTGGCCTAATAGCTAAGGTCTTAACTCTTTCTCTGGCCTAATAGATAAGGTCTTAGACTCGTACTCTAGCCTAATGGTTAAGGTCTTAACTCTTACTCTGGCCTAATAGCTAAGGTCTTAACTCTTACTCTGGCCTAATAGGTAAGGTCTTAGACTCGTACTCCGGCCTAATGGTTAAGGTCTTAACTCGTACTCTGGCCTAATAGCTAAGGTCTTAGACTCGTACTCTGGCCTAATAGCTAAGGTCTTAGACTCGTATTCTGGCCTAATGGTTAAGGTCTTAACTCTTACTCTGGCCTAATAGCTAAGGTCTTAGACTCGTACTCTGGCCTAATGGTTAAGGTCTTAACTTTTACTCTGGCCTAATAGCTAAGGTCTTAACTCTTACTCTGGCATACTGGTTAAGGTCTTAACTCTTACTCTGGCCTAATAGCTAAGGTCTTAGACTCGTACTCTGGCCTAATAGCTAAGGTCTTAACTCTTACTCTGGCCTAATAGCTAAGGTCTTAGACTCGTACTCTAGCCTACTGGTTATGGTCTTAACTCTTACTCTGGCCCACTGGTTAAGGTCTTAACTCTTACTCTGGCCTACTGGTTAAGGTCTTAACTCTTACTCTGGCCTACTGGTTAAGGTCTTAACTCTTACTCTGGCCTAATAGCTAAGGTCTTAACTCTTTCTCTGGCCTAATAGATAAGGTCTTAGACTCGTACTGTAGCCTAATGGTTAAGGTCTTAACTCTTACTCTGGCCTAATAGCTAAGGTCTTAACTCTTACTCTGGCCTAATAGGTAAGGTCTTAGACTCGTACTCCGGCCTAATGGTTAAGGTCTTAACTCGTACTCTGGCCTCATAGCTAAGGTCTTAGACTCGTACTCTGGCCTAATAGCTAAGGTCTTAGACTCGTACTCTGGCCTAATGGTTAAGGTCTTAACTCTTACTCTGGCCTAATAGCTAAGGTCTTAGACTCGTACTCTGGCCTAATGGTTAAGGTCTTAACTTTTACTCTGGCCTAATAGCTAAGGTCTTAACTCTTACTCTGGCCTGATAGCTAAGGTCTTAGACTCGTACTCTGGCCTAATAGCTAAGGTCTTAGACTCGTACTCTAGTCTAATGGTTAAGGTCTTAACTCTTACTCTGGCCTAATAGCTAAGGTCTTAACTCTTACTCTGGCATACTGGTTAAGGTCTTAACTCTTACTCTGGCCTAATAGCTAAGCTCTTAGACTCGTACTCTGGCCTAATAGCTAAGGTCTTAACTCTTACTCTGGCCTAATAGCTAAGGTCTTAGACTCGTACTCTAGCCTACTGGTTAAGGTCTTAACTCTTACTCTGGCCTACTGGTTAAGGTCTTAACTCTTACTCTGGCCTAATAGCTAAGGTCTTAACTCTTACTCTGGCCTAATAGCTAAGGTCTTAGACCAGTACTCTGGCCAAATGGTTAAGGTCTTAACTCTTACTCTGGCCTAATAGCTAAGGTCTTAGACTCGTACTATGGCCTAATGGTTAAGGTCTTAACTCTCACTCTGGCCTAATAGCTAAGGTCTTAGACTCGCACTCTGGCCTAATAGCTAAGGTCTTAGACTCATACTCTGGCCTAATGGTTAAGGTCTTAACTCTTACTCTGGCCTAATGATTAAGGTCTTAGACTCGTACTCTAGCCTACTGGTTAAGGTCTTAACTCTTACTCTGGCCTACTGGTTAAGGTTTTAACTCTTACTCTGGCCTAATAGCTAAGGTCTTAACTCTTACTCTGCCCTAATAGCTAAGGTCTTAGACTCGTACTCTGGCCTAATGGTTAAGGTCTTAACTCTTACTCTGGCCTAATAGCTAAGGTCTTAGACTCGCACTCTGGCCTAATATCCATGGTCGCAACTCTTACTCTGGCCTAATAGCTAAGGTCTTAGACTTGTACTCTGGCCTAATGGTTAAGGTCTTAACTCTTACTCTGGCCTAATAGCTAAGGTCTTAGACTCGTACTCTGGCCCAATGTTTAAGGTCTTAACTCTTACTCTGGCCTAATAGCTCAGGTCTTAACTCTTAATCTGGCCTAATAGTTAGGTCTTAGACTCGTACTATGGCCTACAGGTTAAGGTCTTAACTCTTACTCTGGCCTAATAGCTAAGGTCTTAGACTCGTACTCTGGCTTACTGGTTAAGGTCTTAACTCTTACTCTGGCCTAATAGCTAAGGTCTTAACTCTTACTCTGGCCTAATAGCTAAGGTCTTAACTCTTACTCTGGCCTAATAGCTAAGGTCTTAGACTTGTACTATGGCCTAATGGTTAAGGTCTTAACTCTTACTCTGGCCTAATAGCAAAGGTCTTAGACTCGTAATCTGGCCTAATAGCTAAGGTCTTAACTATTACTCTGGCCTAATAGCTAAGGTCTTAGACTCATACTATGGCCTACTGGTTAGGGTCTTAACTCTTACTCTGGCCTAATAGCTAAGGTCTTAACTCTTACTCCTGCCTAATTGCTAAGGTCTTAGACTCGTACTCTGGCCTAATGGTTAAGGTCTTAACTCTTACTCCTGCCTAATAGCTAAGGTCTTAGACTCACACTCTGGCCTAATAGCTAAGGTCTTAGACTTGTACTCTGGCCTAATGGTTAAGGTCTTAACTCTTACTCTGGCCTAATAGCTAAGGTCTTAGACTCGTACTCTGGCCTAATGGTTAAGGTCTTAACTCTTACTCTGGCCTAATAGCTAAGGTATTAACTCTTACTCTGGCCTCATAGCTAAGGTCTTAGACTCGTACTCTGGCCTAATGGTTAAGGTCTTAACTCTTACTCTGGCCTACTGGTTAAGGTCCTAACTCTTACTCTGGCCTAATGGTTAAGGTTTTAGACTCTTACTCTGGCCTACTGGTTAAGGTCTTAGACTCTTACTCTGGCCTAATAGCTAAGGTCTTAGACTCGTACTATGGCCTAGAGGTTAAGGTCTTAACTCTTACTCAAGCCTAAGAGCTAAGGTCATAACTCTTACTCTGGCCTAATAGCTAATGTCTTAGACTCGTACTATGGCCTACTGGTTAAGGTCTTATCTCTTACACCGGCCTAATTGCTAAGGTCTTAACTCTTACTCTGGCCTAATGGTCAAGGTCTTAACTCTTACTCTGGCCTAATAGCTAAGTTCTTAGACTCGTACTATGGCCTACAGGTTAAGGTCTTCGCTCTTACTATGGCCTAATAGCTAAGGTCTTAACTCTTACTCTGGCCTAATAGCTAAGGTCATAGACTCGTACTCTGGCCTAATGGTTAAGGTCTTAACTCTTACTCTGGCCTAATAGCTAGGGTCTTAACTCTTACTCTGGCCTAATAGCTAAGGTCTTAGACTCGTACTCTGGCCTAATGGTTAAGGTCTTAACTCTTACTATGGCCTAATAGCTAAGGTATTAACTCTTACTCTGGCATCATAGCTACGGTCTTAGACTCGTACTCTGGCCTAATGGTTAAGGTCTTAACTCTTACTCTGGCCTACTGGTTAAGGTCTTAACTCTTACTCTGGCCTAATGGTAAAGGTCTTAGACTCTTACTCTGGCCTACTGGTTAAGGTCTTAGACTCTTACTCTGGCCTAATAGCTAAGGTCTTAACTCTTACTCTGGCCTAATAGCTAAGGTCTTAGACTCGTACTATGGCCTACAGGTTAAGGTCTTAACTCTTACACTCGCCTACAGGTTAGGGTCTTAACTCTTACTCTGGCCTACAGGTTAAGGTCTTAACTCTTACTCTGGCCTAATAGCTAAGGTCTTAGACTCGTACTCTGGCCTACAGGTTAAGATCTTAACTCTTACTCTGGCCTACTGGTTAAGGTCTTAACTCTTACTCAGGCCTAATAGCTAAGGTCTTAAATCTTACTCTGGCCTAATAGCTAAGGTCTTAACTCTTACTCTGGCCTAATAGCTAAGGTCATAGACTCGTACTCTGGCCTAATGGTTAAGGTCTTAACTCTTACTCTGGCCTAATAGCTAAGGTCTTAACTCTTACTCTGGCCTAATAGCTAAGGTCTTAGACTCGTACTCTGGCCTAATGGTTAAGGTCTTAACTCTTACTCTGGCCTAATAGCTAAGGAATTAACTCTTACTCTGGCATGATAGCTAAGGTCTTAGACTCGTAGTCTGGCCTAATGGTTAAGGTCTTAACTCTTACTCCTGCCTAATAGCTAAGGTCTTAGACTCATACTCTGGCCTAATGGTTAAGGTCTTAACTCTTACTCTGGCCTAATAGCTAATGTCTTAACTCTTACTCTGGCCTAATAGCAAAGGTCTTAGACTCGTAATCTGGCCTAATAGCTAAGGTATTAACTCTTACTCTGGCCTAATAGCTAAGGTCTTAACTCTTACTCTGGCCTAATAGCTAAGGTCTTAACTCTTACTCTGGCCTAATAGCAAAGGTCTTAGACTCGTAATCTGGCCTAATAGCTAAGGTCTTAACTCTTACTCTGGCCTAATAGCTAAGGTCTTAGACTTGTGCTATGGCCTACTGGTTAAGGTCTTAACTCTTACTCTGGCCTACTGGTTAAGGTCTTAACTCTTACTCTGGCCTACTGGTTAAGGTCTTAACTCTTACTCTGGCCTAATAGCTAAGGTCTTAACTCTTTCTCTGGCCTAATAGATAAGGTCTTAGACTCGTACTCTAGCCTAATGGTTAAGGTCTTAACTCTTACTCTGGCCTAATAGCTAAGGTCTTAACTCTTACTCTGGCCTAATAGGTAAGGTCTTAGACTCGTACTCCGGCCTAATGGTTAAGGTCTTAACTCGTACTCTGGCCTAATAGCTAAGGTCTTAGACTCGTACTCTGGCCTAATAGCTAAGGTCTTAGACTCGTATTCTGGCCTAATGGTTAAGGTCTTAACTCTTACTCTGGCCTAATAGCTAAGGTCTTAGACTCGTACTCTGGCCTAATGGTTAAGGTCTTAACTTTTACTCTGGCCTAATAGCTAAGGTCTTAACTCTTACTCTGGCATACTGGTTAAGGTCTTAACTCTTACTCTGGCCTAATAGCTAAGGTCTTAGACTCGTACTCTGGCCTAATAGCTAAGGTCTTAACTCTTACTCTGGCCTAATAGCTAAGGTCTTAGACTCGTACTCTAGCCTACTGGTTATGGTCTTAACTCTTACTCTGGCCCACTGGTTAAGGTCTTAACTCTTACTCTGGCCTAATAGCTAAGGTCTTAACTCTTACTCTGGCCTAATAGCTAAGGTCTTAGACCCGTACTCTGGCCTAATGGTTAAGGTCTTAACTCTTACTCTGGCCTAATAGCTAATGTCTTAGACTCGTACTATGGCCTAATGGTTAAGGTCTTAACTCTCACTCTGGCCTAATAGCTAAGGTCTTAGACTCGCACTCTGGCCTAATAGCTAAGGTCTTAGACTCGTACTCTGGCCTAATGGTTAAGGTCTTAACTCTTACTCTGGCCTAATGGTTAAGGTCTTAGACTCGTACTCTAGCCTACTGGTTAAGGTCTTAACTCTTACTCTGGCCTACTGGTTAAGGTCTTAACTCTTACTCTGGCCTAATAGCTAAGGTCTTAGACTCGTACTATGGCCTAATGGTTAAGGTCTTAACTCTTACTCTGGCCTAATAGCTAAGGTCTTAACTCTTACTCTGCCCTAATAGCTAAGGTCTTAGACTCATACTCTGGCCTAATGGTTAAGGTCTTAACTCTTACTCTGGCCTAATAGCTAAGGTCTTAGACTCGTACTATGGCCTAATGGTTAAGGTCTTAACTCTTACTCTGGCCTAATAGCTAAGGTCTTAGACTCGTACTCTGGCCTAATGGTTAAGGTCTTAACTCTTACTCTGGCCTAATAGCTAAGGTATTAACTCTTACTCTGGCCTCATAGCTAAGGTCTTAGACTCGTACTCTGGCCTAATGGTTAAGGTCTTAACTCTTACTCTGGCCTACTGGTTAAGGTCCTAACTCTTACTCTGGCCTAATGGTTAAGGTCTTAGACTCTTACTCTGGCCTACTGGTTAAGGTCTTAGACTCTTACTCTGGCCTAATAGCTAAGGTCTTAGACTCGTACTATGGCCTAGAGGTTAAGGTCTTAACTCTTACTCAAGCCTAAGAGCTAAGGTCATAACTCTTACTCTGGCCTAATAGCTAAGGTCTTAGACTCGTACTATGGCCTACTGGTTAAGGTCTTATCTCTTACACCGGCCTAATTGCTAAGGTCTTAACTCTTACTCTGGCCTAATGGTCAAGGTCTTAACTCTTACTCTGGCCTAATAGCTAAGTTCTTAGACTCGTACTATGGCCTACAGGTTAAGGTCTTCGCTCTTACTATGGCCTAATAGCTAAGGTCTTAACTCTTACTCTGGCCTAATAGCTAAGGTCATAGACTCGTACTCTGGCCTAATGGTTAAGGTCTTAACTCTTACTCTGGCCTAATAGCTAGGGTCTTAACTCTTACTCTGGCCTAATAGCTAAGGTCTTAGACTCGTACTCTGGCCTAATGGTTAAGGTCTTAACTCTTACTATGGCCTAATAGCTAAGGTATTAACTCTTACTCTGGCATCATAGCTAAGGTCTTAGACTCGTACTCTGGCCTAATGGTTAAGGTCTTAACTCTTACTCTGGCCTACTGGTTAAGGTCTTAACTCTTACTCTGGCCTAATGGTAAAGGTCTTAGACTCTTACTCTGGCCTACTGGTTAAGGTCTTAGACTCTTACTCTGGCCTAATAGCTAAGGTCTTAACTCTTACTCTGGCCTAATAGCTAAGGTCTTAGACTCGTACTATGGCCTACAGGTTAAGGTCTTGACTCTTACACTCGCCTACAGGTTAGGGTCTTAACTCTTACTCTGGCCTACAGGTTAAGGTCTTAACTCTTACTCTGGCCTAATAGCTAAGGTCTTAGACTCGTACTCTGGCCTACAGGTTAAGATCTTAACTCTTACTCTGGCCTACTGGTTAAGGTCTTAACTCTTACTCAGGCCTAATAGCTAAGGTCTTAAATCTTACTCTGGCCTAATAGCTAAGGTCTTAACTCTTACTCTGGCCTAATAGCTAAGGTCATAGACTCGTACTCTGGCCTAATGGTTAAGGTCTTAACTCTTACTCTGGCCTAATAGCTAAGGTCTTAACTCTTACTCTGGCCTAATAGCTAAGGTCTTAGACTCGTACTCTGGCCTAAGGGTTAAGGTCTTAACTCTTACTCTGGCCTAATAGCTAAGGAATTAACTCTTACTCTGGCATGATAGCTAAGGTCTTAGACTCGTAGTCTGGCCTAATGGTTAAGGTCTTAACTCTTACTCCTGCCTAATAGCTAAGGTCTTAGACTCATACTCTGGCCTAATGGTTAAGGTCTTAACTCTTACTCTGGCCTAATAGCTAATGTCTTAACTCTTACTCTGGCCTAATAGCAAAGGTCTTAGACTCGTAATCTGGCCTAATAGCTAAGGTATTAACTCTTACTCTGGCCTAATAGCTAAGGTCTTAACTCTTACTCTGGCCTAATAGCTAAGGTCTTAACTCTTACTCTGGCCTAATAGCAAAGGTCTTAGACTCGTAATCTGGCCTAATAGCTAAGGTCTTAACTCTTACTCTGGCCTAATAGCTAAGGTCTTAGACTTGTGCTATGGCCTACTGGTTAAGGTCTTAACTCTTACTCTGGCCTACTGGTTAAGGTCTTAACTCTTACTCTGGCCTACTGGTTAAGGTCTTAACTCTTACTCTGGCCTAATAGCTAAGGTCTTAACTCTTTCTCTGGCCTAATAGATAAGGTCTTAGACTCGTACTCTAGCCTAATGGTTAAGGTCTTAACTCTTACTCTGGCCTAATAGCTAAGGTCTTAACTCTTACTCTGGCCTAATAGGTAAGGTCTTAGACTCGTACTCCGGCCTAATGGTTAAGGTCTTAACTCGTACTCTGGCCTAATAGCTAAGGTCTTAGACTCGTACTCTGGCCTAATAGCTAAGGTCTTAGACTCGTATTCTGGCCTAATGGTTAAGGTCTTAACTCTTACTCTGGCCTAATAGCTAAGGTCTTAGACTCGTACTCTGGCCTAATGGTTAAGGTCTTAACTTTTACTCTGGCCTAATAGCTAAGGTCTTAACTCTTACTCTGGCCTGATAGCTAAGGTCTTAGACTCGTACTCTGGCCTAATAGCTAAGGTCTTAGACTCGTACTCTAGTCTAATGGTTAAGGTCTTAACTCTTACTCTGGCCTAATAGCTAAGGTCTTAACTCTTACTCTGGCATACTGGTTAAGGTCTTAACTCTTACTCTGGCCTAATAGCTAAGGTCTTAGACTCGTACTCTGGCCTAATAGCTAAGGTCTTAACTCTTACTCTGGCCTAATAGCTAAGGTCTTAGACTCGTACTCTAGCCTACTGGTTATGGTCTTAACTCTTACTCTGGCCCACTGGTTAAGGTCTTAACTCTTACTCTGGCCTAATAGCTAAGGTCTTAACTCTTACTCTGGCCTAATAGCTAAGGTCTTAGACCCGTACTCTGGCCTAATGGTTAAGGTCTTAACTCTTACTCTGGCCTAATAGCTAATGTCTTAGACTCGTACTATGGCCTAATGGTTAAGGTCTTAACTCTCACTCTGGCCTAATAGCTAAGGTCTTAGACTCGCACTCTGCCCTAATAGCTAAGGTCTTAGACTCGTACTCTGGCCTAATGGTTAAGGTCTTAACTCTTACTCTGGCCTAATGGTTAAGGTCTTAGACTCGTACTCTAGCCTACTGGTTAAGGTCTTAACTCTTACTCTGGCCTACTGGTTAAGGTCTTAACTCTTACTCTGGCCTAATAGCTAAGGTCTTAGACTCGTACTATGGCCTAATGGTTAAGGTCTTAACTCTTACTCTGGCCTAATAGCTAAGGTCTTAACTCTTACTCTGCCCTAATAGCTAAGGTCTTAGACTCATACTCTGGCCTAATGGTTAAGGTCTTAACTCTTACTCTGGCCTAATAGCTAAGGTCTTAGACTCGTACTATGGCCTAATGGTTAAGGTCTTAACTCTTACTCTGGCCTAATAGCTAAGGTCTTAGACTCGCACTCTGGCCTAATATCCATGGTCGCAACTCTTACTCTGGCCTAATAGCTAAGGTCTTAGACTTGTACTCTGGCCTAATGGTTAAGGTCTTAACTCTTACTCTGGCCTACTGGTTAAGGTCTTAACTCTTACTCTGGCCTAATAGCTAAGGTCTTAGACTCGTACTCTGGCCCAATGTTTAAGGTCTTAACTCTTACTCTGGCCTAATAGCTAAGGTCTTAACTCTTAATCTGGCCTAATAGCTAAGGTCTTAGACTCAAACTATGGCCTACAGGTTAAGGTCTTAACTCTTACTCTGGCCTAATAGCTAAGGTCTTAGACTCATACTCTGGCCTACTGGTTAAGGTCTTAACTCTTACTCTGGCCTAATAGCTAAGGTCTTAACTCTTACTCTGGCCTAATAGCTAAGGTCTTAACTCTTACTCTGGCCTAATAGCTAAGGTCTTAGACTTGTACTATGGCCTAATGGTTAAGGTCTTAACTCTTACTCTGGCCTAATAGCAAAGGTCTTAGACTCGTAATCTGGCCTAATAGCTAAGGTCTTAACTATTACTCCTGCCTAATTGCTAAGGTCTTAGACTCGTACTCTGGCCTAATGGTTAAAGTCTTAACTCTTACTCTGCCCTACTGGTTAAGGTCTTAGACTCGTACTCTGGCCTAATAGCTAAGGTCTTAGACTCGTACTCTGGCCTAATGGTTAAGGTCTTAACTCTTACTCTGGCCTAATAGCTAAGGTCTTAGACTCGTACTCTGGCCTACAGGTTAAGGTCTTAACTTTTACTCTGGCCTAATAGCTAAGGTCTTAACTCTTACTCTGGCCTGATAGCTAAGGTCTTAGACTCGTACTCTGGCCTAATAGCTAAGGTCTTAGACTCGTACTCTAGTCTAATGGTTAAGGTCTTAACTCTTACTCTGGCCTAATAGCTAAGGTCTTAACTCTTACTCTGGCATACTGGTTAAGGTCTTAACTCTTACTCTGGCCTAATAGCTAAGGTCTTAGACTCGTACTCTGGCCTAATAGCTAAGGTCTTAACTCTTACTCTGGCCTAATAGCTAAGGTCTTAGACTCGTACTCTAGCCTACTGGTTATGGTCTTAACTCTTACTCTGGCCCACTGGTTAAGGTCCTAACTCTTACTCTGGCCTAATAGCTAAGGTCTTAACTCTTACTCTGGCCTAATAGCTAAGGTCTTAACTCTTACTCTGGCCTAATAGCTAAGGTCTTAACTCTTACTCTGGCCTAATAGCTAAGGTCTTAGACTTGTACTATGGCCTAATGGTTAAGGTCTTAACTCTTACTCTGGCCTAATAGCAAAGGTCTTAGACTCGTAATCTGGCCTAATAGCTAAGGTCTTAACTATTACTCCTGCCTAATTGCTAAGGTCTTAGACTCGTACTCTGGCCTAATGGTTAAAGTCTTAACTCTTACTCTGCCCTACTGGTTAAGGTCTTAGACTCGTACTCTGGCCTAATAGCTAAGGTCTTAGACTCGTACTCTGGCCTAATGGTTAAGGTCTTAACTCTTACTCTGGCCTAATAGCTAAGGTCTTAGACTCGTACTCTGGCCTACAGGTTAAGGTCTTAACTTTTACTCTGGCCTAATAGCTAAGGTCTTAACTCTTACTCTGGCCTGATAGCTAAGGTCTTAGACTCGTACTCTGGCCTAATAGCTAAGGTCTTAGACTCGTACTCTAGTCTAATGGTTAAGGTCTTAACTCTTACTCTGGCCTAATAGCTAAGGTCTTAACTCTTACTCTGGCATACTGGTTAAGGTCTTAACTCTTACTCTGCCTAATAGCTAAGGTCTTAGACTCGTACTCTGGCCTAATAGCTAAGGTCTTAACTCTTACTCTGGCCTAATAGCTAAGGTCTTAGACTCGTACTCTAGCCTACTGGTTATGGTCTTAACTCTTACTCTGGCCCACTGGTTAAGGTCTTAACTCTTACTCTGGCCTAATAGCTAAGGTCTTAACTCTTACTCTGGCCTAATAGCTAAGGTCTTAGACCCGTACTCTGGCCTAATGGTTAAGGTCTTAACTCTTACTCTGGCCTAATAGCTAATGTCTTAGACTCGTACTATGGCCTAATGGTTAAGGTCTTAACTCTCACTCTGGCCTAATAGCTAAGGTCTTAGACTCGCCCTCTGGCCTAATAGCTAAGGTCTTAGACTCGTACTCTGGCCTAATGGTTAAGGTCTTAACTCTTACTCTGGCCTAATGGTTAAGGTCTTAGACTCGTACTCTAGCCTACTGGTTAAGGTCTTAACTCTTACTCTGGCCTACTGGTTAAGGTCTTAACTCTTACTCTGGCCTAATAGCTAAGGTCTTAGACTCGTACTATGGCCTAATGGTTAAGGTCTTAACTCTTACTCTGGCCTAATAGCTAAGGTCTTAACTCTTACTCTGCCCTAATAGCTAAGGTCTTAGACTCATACTCTGGCCTAATGGTTAAGGTCTTAACTCTTACTCTGGCCTAATAGCTAAGGTCTTAGACTCGTACTATGGCCTAATGGTTAAGGTCTTAACTCTTACTCTGGCCTAATAGCTAAGGTCTTAGACTCGCACTCTGGCCTAATATCCATGGTCGCAACTCTTACTCTGGCCTAATAGCTAAGGTCTTAGACTTGTACTCTGGCCTAATGGTTAGGGTCTTAACTCTTACTCTGGCCTACTGGTTAAGGTCTTAACTCTTACTCTGGCCTAATAGCTAAGGTCTTAGACTCGTACTCTGGCCCAATGTTTAAGGTCTTAACTCTTACTCTGGCCTAATAGCTAAGGTCTTAACTCTTAATCTGGCCTAATAGCTAAGGTCTTAGACTCAAACTATGGCCTACAGGTTAAGGTCTTAACTCTTACTCTGGCCTAATAGCTAAGGTCTTAGACTCGTACTCTGGCCTACTGGTTAAGGTCTTAACTCTTACTCTGGCCTAATAGCTAAGGTCTTAACTCTTACTCTGGCCTAATAGCTAAGGTCTTAACTCTTACTCTGGCCTAATAGCTAAGGTCTTAGACTTGTACCATGGCCTAATGGTTAAGGTCTTAACTCTTACTCTGGCCTAATAGCAAAGGTCTTAGACTCGTAATCTGGCCTAATAGCTAAGGTCTTAACTATTACTCCTGCCTAATTGCTAAGGTCTTAGACTCGTACTCTGGCCTAATGGTTAAAGTCTTAACTCTTACTCTGCCCTACTGGTTAAGGTCTTAGACTCGTACTCTGGCCTAATAGCTAAGGTCTTAGACTCGTACTCTGGCCTAATGGTTAAGGTCTTAGACTCGTACTCTGGCCTAATAGCTAAGGTCTTAGACTCGTACTCTGGCCTACAGGTTAAGGTCTTAACTCTTACTCTGGTCCAATAGCTAAAGTCTTAACTCTTACTCTGGCCTAATAGCTAAGGTCTTAGACTCGTACTCGGGCCTACTGGTTAAGGTCTTAACTCTTACTCTGGCCTAATAGCTAAGGTCTTAGACTCGTACTCTGGCCTAATACCTAAGGTCTTCGACTCGTACTCTGGCCTACTGGTTAAGGTCTTAACTATTACTCTGGCCTAATAGCTAAGGTCTTAACTCTTACTCTGGCCTAATAGCTAAGGTCTTAGACTCGTACTCTGGCATAATGGTTAAGGTCTTAACTCTTACTCTGGCCTACTGGTTAAGGTCTTAACTCTTACTCTGGCCTAATAGATAAGGTCTTAACTCTTACTCTGGCCTAATAGCTAAGGTCTTCGACTCATACTCTGGCCTACTGGTTAAGGTCTTAACTCTTACTCTGGCCTAATAGCTAAGGTCTTAACTCTTACTCTGGCCTAATGGTTAAGGTCTTAGACTCTTACTCTGGCCTACTGGTTAAGGTCTTAACTCTTACTCTGGCCTAATAGCTAAGGTCTTAGACTCGTACTCTGGCCTAATGGTTAACGTCTTAACTCTTACTCTGGCCTAATAGCTAAGGTCTTAGACTCGTACTCTGGCCTAATAGCTAAGGTCTTAACTATTACGCTGGCCTAATAGCTAAGGTCTTAACTCTAACTCTGTCCTAATAGCTAAGGTCTTAGACTCGTACTCTGGCCTACTAGTTAAGGTCTTAACTCTTACTCTGGCCTAATAGCTAAGGTCTTAGACTCGTACTCTGGCCTAATGGTTAAGGTCTTAACTCTTACTCTGGCCTAATAGCTAAGGTATTAACTCTTACTCTGGCCTCATAGCTAAGGTCTTAGACTCGTACTCTGGCCTAATGGTTAAGGTCTTAACTCTTACTCTGGCCTACTGGTTAAGGTCCTAACTCTTACTCTGGCCTAATGGTTAAGGTCTTAGACTCTTACTCTGGCCTACTGGTTAAGGTCTTAGACTCTTACTCTGGCCTAATAGCTAAGGTCTTAGACTCGTACTATGGCCTAGAGGTTAAGGTCTTAACTCTTACTCAAGCCTAAGAGCTAAGGTCTTAACTCTTACTCTGGCCTAATAGCTAAGGTCTTAGACTCGTACTATGGCCTACTGGTTAAGGTCTTATCTCTTACACCGGCCTAATTGCTAAGGTCTTAACTCTTACTCTGGCCTAATGGTCAAGGTCTTAACTCTTACTCTAGCCTAATAGCTAAGTTCTTAGACTCGTACTATGGCCTACAGGTTAAGGTCTTCGCTCTTACTATGGCCTAATAGCTAAGGTCTTAACTCTTAATCTGGCCTAATAGCTAAGGTCATAGACTCGTACTCTGGCCTAATGGTTAAGGTCTTAACTCTTACTCTGGCCTAATAGCTAAGGTCTTAACTCTTACTCTGGCCTAATAGCTAAGGTCTTAGACTCGTACTCTGGCCTACTGGTTAAGGTCTTAACTCTTACTCTGGCCTAATAGCTAAGGTCTTAGACTCGTACTCTGGCCTAATAGCTAAGGTCTTCGACTCGTACTCTGGCCTACTGGTTAAGGTCTTAACTCTTACTCTGGCCTAATAGATAAGGTCTTAACTCTTACTCTGGCCTAATAGCTAAGGTCTTCGACTCATACTCTGGCCTACTGGTTAAGGTCTTAACTCTTACTCTGGCCTAATAGCTAAGGTCTTAACTCTTACTCTGGCCTAATGGTTAAGGTCTTAGACTCTTACTCTGGCCTACTGGTTAAGGTCTTAGACTCTTACTGTGTCCTACTGGTTAAGGTCTTAACTCTTACTCTGGCCTAATAGCTAAGGTCTTAGACTCGTACTCTGGCCTAATGGTTAACGTCTTAACTCCTACTCTGGCCTAATAGCTAAGGTCTTAGACTCGTACTCTGGCCTAATAGCTAAGGTCTTAACTATTACGCTGGCCTAATAGCTAAGGTCTTAACTCTAACTCTGTCCTAATAGCTAAGGTCTTAGACTCGTACTCTGGCCTACTAGTTAAGGTCTTAACTCTTACTCTGGCCTAATAGCTAAGGTCTTAGACTCGTACTCTGGCCTAATGGTTAAGGTCTTAACTCTTACTCTGGCCTAATAGCTAAGGTATTAACTCTTACTCTGGCCTCATAGCTAAGGTCTTAGACTCGTACTCTGGCCTAATGGTTAAGGTCTTAACTCTTACTCTGGCCTACTGGTTAAGGTCCTAACTCTTACTCTGGCCTAATGGTTAAGGTCTTAGACTCTTACTCTGGCCTACTGGTTAAGGTCCTAACTCTTACTCTGGCCTAATGGTTAAGGTCTTAGACTCTTACTCTGGCCTACTGGTTAAGGTCTTAGACTCTTACTCTGGCCTAATAGCTAAGGTCTTAGACTCGTACTATGGCCTAGAGGTTAAGGTCTTAACTCTTACTCAAGCCTAAGAGCTAAGGTCTTAACTCTTACTCTGGCCTAATAGCTAAGGTCTTAGACTCGTACTATGGCCTACTGGTTAAGGTCTTATCTCTTACACCGGCCTAATTGCTAAGGTCTTAACTCTTACTCTGGCCTAATGGTCAAGGTCTTAACTCTTACTCTAGCCTAATAGCTAAGTTCTTAGACTCGTACTATGGCCTACAGGTTAAGGTCTTCGCTCTTACTATGGCCTAATAGCTAAGGTCTTAACTCTTAATCTGGCCTAATAGCTAAGGTCATAGACTCGTACTCTGGCCTAATGGTTAAGGTCTTAACTCTTACTCTGGCCTAATAGCTAAGGTCTTAACTCTTACTCTGGCCTAATAGCTAAGGTCTTAGACTCGTACTCTGGCCTAATGGTTAAGGTCTTAACTCTTACTATGGCCTAATAGCTAAGGTATTAACTCTTACTCTGGCATCATAGCTAAGGTCTTAGACTCGTACTCTGGCCTAATGGTTAAGGTCTTAACTCTTACTCTGGCCTAATGGTAAAGGTCTTAGACTCTTACTCTGGCCTACTGGTTAAGGTCTTAGACTCTTACTCTGGCCTAATAGCTAAGGTCTTAACTCTTACTCTGGCCTAATAGCTAAGGTCTTAGACTCGTACTATGGCCTACAGGTTAAGGTCTTCACTCTTACTATGGCCTAATAGCTAAGGTCTTAACTCTTACTCTGGCCTAATAGCTAAGGTCTTAGACTCGTACTATGGCCTACTGGTTAAGGTCTTAACTCTTACTCTGGCCTACTGGTTAAGGTCTTAACTCTTACTCTGGCCTAATAGCTAAGGTCATAGACTCGTACTCTGGCCTAATGGTTAAGGTCTTAACTCTTACTCTGGCCTAATAGCTAAGGTCTTAACTCTTACTCTGGCCTAATAGCTAAGGTCTTAGACTCGTACTCTGGCCTAATGGTTAAGGTCTTAACTCTTACTCTGGCCTAATAGCTAAGGTATTAACTCTTACTCTGGCATGATAGCTAAGGTCTTAGACTCGTAGTCTGGCCTAATGGTTAAGGTCTTAACTCTTACTCCTGCCTAATAGCTAAGGTCTTAGACTCATACTCTGGCCTAATGGTTAAGGTCTTAACTCTTACTCTGGCCTAATAGCTAATGTCTTAACTCTTACTCTGGCCTAATAGCAAAGGTCTTAGACTCGTAATCTGGCCTAATAGCTAAGGTATTAACTCTTACTCTGGCCTAATAGCTAAGGTCTTAACTCTTACTCTGGCCTAAAAGCTAAGGTCTTAACTCTTACTCTGGCCTAATAGCAAAGGTCTTAGACTCGTAATCTGGCCTAATAGCTAAGGTCTTAACTCTTACTCTGGCCTAATAGCTAAGGTCTTAGACTCGTACTATGGCCTACTGGTTACGGTCTTAACTCTTACTCTGGCCTACTGGTTAAGGTCTTAACTCTTACTCTGGCCTACTGGTTAAGGTCTTAACTCTTACTCTGGCCTAATAGCTAAGGTCTTAACTCTTTCTCTGGCCTAATAGATAACGTCTTAGACTCGTACTCTAGCCTAATGGTTAAGGTCTTAACTCTTACTCTGGCCTCATAGCTAAGGTCTTAGACTCGTACTCTGGCCTAATAGCTAAGGTCTTAGACTCGTACTCTGGCCTAATGGTTAAGGTCTTAACTCTTACTCTGGCCTAATAGCTAAGGTCTTAGACTCGTACTCTGGCCTAATGGTTAAGGTCTTAACTTTTACTCTGGCCTAATAGCTAAGGTCTTAACTCTTACTCTGGCCTGATAGCTAAGGTCTTAGACTCGTACTCTGGCCTAATAGCTAAGGTCTTAGACTCGTACTCTAGTCTAATGGTTAAGGTCTTAACTCTTACTCTGGCCTAATAGCTAAGGTCTTAACTCTTACTCTGGCATACTGGTTAAGGTCTTAACTCTTACTCTGGCCTACTGGTTAAGGTCTTAACTCTTACTCTGGCCTAATAGATAAGGTCTTAACTCTTACTCTGGCCTAATAGCTAAGGTCTTCGACTCGTACTCTGGCCTACTGGTTAAGGTCTTAACTCTTACTCTGGCCTAATGGTTAAGGTCTTAGACTCTTACTCTGGCCTACTGGTTAAGGTCTTAGACTCTTACTCTGTCCTACTGGTTAAGGTCTTAACTCTTACTCTGGCCTAATAGCTAAGGTCTTAGACTCGTACTCTGGCCTAATGGTTAAGGTCTTAACTCTTACTCTGGCCTAATAGCTAAGGTCTTAGACTCGTACTCTGGCCTAATAGCTAAGGTCTTAACTATTACGCTGGCCTAATAGCTAAGGTCTTAACTCTAACTCTGTCCTAATAGCTAAGGTCTTAGACTCGTACTCTGGCCTACTAGTTAAGGTCTTAACTCTTACTCTGGCCTAATAGCTAAGGTCTTAGACTCGTACTCTGGCCTAATGGTTAAGGTCTTAACTCTTACTCTGGCCTAATAGCTAAGGTATTAACTCTTACT
Source organism: Triturus cristatus (assembly GCF_964204655.1). Taxonomy (NCBI): domain Eukaryota; kingdom Metazoa; phylum Chordata; class Amphibia; order Caudata; family Salamandridae; genus Triturus; species Triturus cristatus. Next base: position 239,308,649 of record NC_140580.1, on the reverse strand, counting down.
CTGGCCTTATAGCTAAGGTCTTAGACTCGTACTCTGGCCTAATGGTTAAGGTCTTAACTCTTACTCTGGCCTAATAGCTAAGGTATTAACACTTACTCTGGCATCATAGCTAAGGTCTTAGACTCGTACTCTGGCCTAATAGCTAAGGTCTTAGACTCGTACTCTAGTCTAATGGTTAAGGTCTTAACTCTTACTCTGGCCTAATAGCTAAGGTCTTAACTCTTACTCTGGCATACTGGTTAAGGTCTTAACTCTTACTCTGGCCTAATAGCTATGGTCTTAGACTCGTACTCTGGCCTAATAGCTAAGGTCTTAACTCTTACTCTGGCCTAATAGCTAAGGTCTTAGACTCGTACTCTAGCCTACTGGTTATGGTCTTAACTCTTACTCTGGCCCACTGGTTAAGGTCTTAACTCTTACTCTGGCCTAATAGCTAAGGTCTTAACTCTTACTCTGGCCTAATAGCTAAGGTCTTAGACCCGTACTCTGGCCTAATGGTTAAGGTCTTAACTCTTACTCTGGCCTAATAGCTAATGTCTTAGACTCGTACTATGGCCTAATGGTTAAGGTCTTAACTCTCACTCTGGCCTAATAGCTAAGGTCTTAGACTCGCACTCTGCCCTAATAGCTAAGGTCTTAGACTCGTACTCTGGCCTAATGGTTAAGGTCTTAACTCTTACTCTGGCCTAATGGTTAAGGTCTTAGACTCGTACTCTAGCCTACTGGTTAAGGTCTTAACTCTTACTCTGGCCTACTGGTTAAGGTCTTAACTCTTACTCTGGCCTAATAGCTAAGGTCTTAGACTCGTACTATGGCCTAATGGTTAAGGTCTTAACTCTTACTCTGGCCTAATAGCTAAGGTCTTAACTCTTACTCTGCCCTAATAGCTAAGGTCTTAGACTCATACTCTGGCCTAATGGTTAAGGTCTTAACTCTTACTCTGGCCTAATAGCTAAGGTCTTAGACTCGTACTATGGCCTAATGGTTAAGGTCTTAACTCTTACTCTGGCCTAATAGCTAAGGTCTTAGACTCGCACTCTGGCCTAATATCCATGGTCGCAACTCTTACTCTGGCCTAATAGCTAAGGTCTTAGACTTGTACTCTGGCCTAATGGTTAAGGTCTTAACTCTTACTCTGGCCTACTGGTTAAGGTCTTAACTCTTACTCTGGCCTAATAGCTAAGGTCTTAGACTCGTACTCTGGCCCAATGTTTAAGGTCTTAACTCTTACTCTGGCCTAATAGCTAAGGTCTTAACTCTTAATCTGGCCTAATAGCTAAGGTCTTAGACTCAAACTATGGCCTACAGGTTAAGGTCTTAACTCTTACTCTGGCCTAATAGCTAAGGTCTTAGACTCATACTCTGGCCTACTGGTTAAGGTCTTAACTCTTACTCTGGCCTAATAGCTAAGGTCTTAACTCTTACTCTGGCCTAATAGCTAAGGTCTTAACTCTTACTCTGGCCTAATAGCTAAGGTCTTAGACTTGTACTATGGCCTAATGGTTAAGGTCTTAACTCTTACTCTGGCCTAATAGCAAAGGTCTTAGACTCGTAATCTGGCCTAATAGCTAAGGTCTTAACTATTACTCCTGCCTAATTGCTAAGGTCTTAGACTCGTACTCTGGCCTAATGGTTAAAGTCTTAACTCTTACTCTGGCCTACTGGTTAAGGTCTTAACTCTTACTCTGGCCTACTGGTTAAGGTCTTAACTCTTACTCTGGCCTAATAGCTAAGGTCTTAACTCTTTCTCTGGCCTAATAGATAAGGTCTTAGACTCGTACTCTAGCCTAATGGTTAAGGTCTTAACTCTTACTCTGGCCTAATAGCTAAGGTCTTAACTCTTACTCTGGCCTAATAGGTAAGGTCTTAGACTCGTACTCCGGCCTAATGGTTAAGGTCTTAACTCGTACTCTGGCCTAATAGCTAAGGTCTTAGACTCGTACTCTGGCCTAATAGCTAAGGTCTTAGACTCGTATTCTGGCCTAATGGTTAAGGTCTTAACTCTTACTCTGGCCTAATAGCTAAGGTCTTAGACTCGTACTCTGGCCTAATGGTTAAGGTCTTAACTTTTACTCTGGCCTAATATCTAAGGTCTTAACTCTTACTCTGGCCTGATAGCTAAGGTCTTAGACTCGTACTCTGGCCTAATAGCTAAGGTCTTAGACTCGTACTCTAGTCTAATGGTTAAGGTCTTAACTCTTACTCTGGCCTAATAGCTAAGGTCTTAACTCTTACTCTGGCATACTGGTTAAGGTCTTAACTCTTACTCTGGCCTAATAGCTAAGGTCTTAGACTCGTACTCTGGCCTAATAGCTAAGGTCTTAACTCTTACTCTGGCCTAATAGCTAAGGTCTTAGACTCGTACTCTAGCCTACTGGTTATGGTCTTAACTCTTACTCTGGCCCACTGGTTAAGGTCTTAACTCTTACTCTGGCCTAATAGCTAAGGTCTTAACTCTTACTCTGGCCTAATAGCTAAGGTCTTAGACCCGTACTCTGGCCTAATGGTTAAGGTCTTAACTCTTACTCTGGCCTAATAGCTAATGTCTTAGACTCGTACTATGGCCTAATGGTTAAGGTCTTAACTCTCACTCTGGCCTAATAGCTAAGGTCTTAGACTCGCACTCTGCCCTAATAGCTAAGGTCTTAGACTCGTACTCTGGCCTAATGGTTAAGGTCTTAGACTCGTACTCTAGCCTACTGGTTAAGGTCTTAACTCTTACTCTGGCCTACTGGTTAAGGTCTTAACTCTTACTCTGGCCTAATAGCTAAGGTCTTAGACTCGTACTATGGCCTAATGGTTAAGGTCTTAACTCTTACTCTGGCCTAATAGCTAAGGTCTTAACTCTTACTCTGCCCTAATAGCTAAGGTCTTAGACTCATACTCTGGCCTAATGGTTAAGGTCTTAACTCTTACTCTGGCCTAATAGCTAAGGTCTTAGACTCGTACTATGGCCTAATGGTTAAGGTCTTAACTCTTACTCTGGCCTAATAGCTAAGGTCTTAGACTCGCACTCTGGCCTAATATCCATGGTCGCAACTCTTACTCTGGCCTAATAGCTAAGGTCTTAGACTTGTACTCTGGCCTAATGGTTAAGGTCTTAACTCTTACTCTGGCCTACTGGTTAAGGTCTTAACTCTTACTCTGGCCTAATAGCTAAGGTCTTAGACTCGTACTCTGGCCCAATGTTTAAGGTCTTAACTCTTACTCTGGCCTAATAGCTAAGGTCTTAACTCTTAATCTGGCCTAATAGCTAAGGTCTTAGACTCAAACTATGGCCTACAGGTTAAGGTCTTAACTCTTACTCTGGCCTAATAGCTAAGGTCTTAGACTCATACTCTGGCCTACTGGTTAAGGTCTTAACTCTTACTCTGGCCTAATAGCTAAGGTCTTAACTCTTACTCTGGCCTAATAGCTAAGGTCTTAACTCTTACTCTGGCCTAATAGCTAAGGTCTTAGACTTGTACTATGGCCTAATGGTTAAGGTCTTAACTCTTACTCTGGCCTAATAGCAAAGGTCTTAGACTCGTAATCTGGCCTAATAGCTAAGGTCTTAACTATTACTCCTGCCTAATTGCTAAGGTCTTAGACTCGTACTCTGGCCTAATGGTTAAAGTCTTAACTCTTACTCTGCCCTACTGGTTAAGGTCTTAGACTCGTACTCTGGCCTAATAGCTAAGGTCTTAGACTCGTACTCTGGCCTAATGGTTAAGGTCTTAACTCTTACTCTGGCCTAATAGCTAAGGTCTTAGACTCGTACTCTGGCCTACAGGTTAAGGTCTTAACTTTTACTCTGGCCTAATAGCTAAGGTCTTAACTCTTACTCTGGCCTGATAGCTAAGGTCTTAGACTCGTACTCTGGCCTAATAGCTAAGGTCTTAGACTCGTACTCTAGTCTAATGGTTAAGGTCTTAACTCTTACTCTGGCCTAATAGCTAAGGTCTTAACTCTTACTCTGGCATACTGGTTAAGGTCTTAACTCTTACTCTGGCCTAATAGCTAAGGTCTTAGACTCGTACTCTGGCCTAATAGCTAAGGTCTTAACTCTTACTCTGGCCTAATAGCTAAGGTCTTAGACTCGTACTCTAGCCTACTGGTTATGGTCTTAACTCTTACTCTGTCCCACTGGTTAAGGTCTTAACTCTTACTCTGGCCTAATAGCTAAGGTCTTAACTCTTACTCTGGCCTAATAGCTAAGGTCTTAGACCCGTACTCTGGCCTAATGGTTAAGGTCTTAACTCTTACTCTGGCCTAATAGCTAATGTCTTAGACTCGTACTATGGCCTAATGGTTAAGGTCTTAACTCTCACTCTGGCCTAATAGCTAAGGTCTTAGACTCGCCCTCTGGCCTAATAGCTAAGGTCTTAGACTCGTACTCTGGCCTAATGGTTAAGGTCTTAACTCTTACTCTGGCCTAATGGTTAAGGTCTTAGACTCGTACTCTAGCCTACTGGTTAAGGTCTTAACTCTTACTCTGGCCTACTGGTTAAGGTCTTAACTCTTACTCTGGCCTAATAGCTAAGGTCTTAGACTCGTACTATGGCCTAATGGTTAAGGTCTTAACTCTTACTCTGGCCTAATAGCTAAGGTCTTAACTCTTACTCTGCCCTAATAGCTAAGGTCTTAGACTCATACTCTGGCCTAATGGTTAAGGTCTTAACTCTTACTCTGGCCTAATAGCTAAGGTCTTAGACTCGTACTATGGCCTAATGGTTAAGGTCTTAACTCTTACTCTGGCCTAATAGCTAAGGTCTTAGACTCGCACTCTGGCCTAATATCCATGGTCGCAACTCTTACTCTGGCCTAATAGCTAAGGTCTTAGACTTGTACTCTGGCCTAATGGTTAGGGTCTTAACTCTTACTCTGGCCTACTGGTTAAGGTCTTAACTCTTACTCTGGCCTAATAGCTAAGGTCTTAGACTCGTACTCTGGCCCAATGTTTAAGGTCTTAACTCTTACTCTGGCCTAATAGCTAAGGTCTTAACTCTTAATCTGGCCTAATAGCTAAGGTCTTAGACTCAAACTATGGCCTACAGGTTAAGGTCTTAACTCTTACTCTGGCCTAATAGCTAAGGTCTTAGACTCGTACTCTGGCCTACTGGTTAAGGTCTTAACTCTTACTCTGGCCTAATAGCTAAGGTCTTAACTCTTACTCTGGCCTAATAGCTAAGGTCTTAACTCTTACTCTGGCCTAATAGCTAAGGTCTTAGACTTGTACCATGGCCTAATGGTTAAGGTCTTAACTCTTACTCTGGCCTAATAGCAAAGGTCTTAGACTCGTAATCTGGCCTAATAGCTAAGGTCTTAACTATTACTCCTGCCTAATTGCTAAGGTCTTAGACTCGTACTCTGGCCTAATGGTTAAAGTCTTAACTCTTACTCTGCCCTACTGGTTAAGGTCTTAGACTCGTACTCTGGCCTAATAGCTAAGGTCTTAGACTCGTACTCTGGCCTAATGGTTAAGGTCTTAGACTCGTACTCTGGCCTAATAGCTAAGGTCTTAGACTCGTACTCTGGCCTACAGGTTAAGGTCTTAACTCTTACTCTGGTCCAATAGCTAAAGTCTTAACTCTTACTCTGGCCTAATAGCTAAGGTCTTAGACTCGTACTCGGGCCTACTGGTTAAGGTCTTAACTCTTACTCTGGCCTAATAGCTAAGGTCTTAGACTCGTACTCTGGCCTAATAGCTAAGGTCTTCGACTCGTACTCTGGCCTAATAGCTAAGGTCTTAGACTTGTACCATGGCCTAATGGTTAAGGTCTTAACTCTTACTCTGGCCTAATAGCAAAGGTCTTAGACTCGTAATCTGGCCTAATAGCTAAGGTCTTAACTATTACTCCTGCCTAATTGCTAAGGTCTTAGACTCGTACTCTGGCCTAATGGTTAAAGTCTTAACTCTTACTCTGCCCTACTGGTTAAGGTCTTAGACTCGTACTCTGGCCTAATAGCTAAGGTCTTAGACTCGTACTCTGGCCTAATGGTTAAGGTCTTAGACTCGTACTCTGGCCTAATAGCTAAGGTCTTAGACTCGTACTCTGGCCTACAGGTTAAGGTCTTAACTCTTACTCTGGTCCAATAGCTAAAGTCTTAACTCTTACTCTGGCCTAATAGCTAAGGTCTTAGACTCGTACTCGGGCCTACTGGTTAAGGTCTTAACTCTTACTCTGGCCTAATAGCTAAGGTCTTAGACTCGTACTCTGGCCTAATAGCTAAGGTCTTCGACTCGTACTCTGGCCTACTGGTTAAGGTCTTAACTATTACTCTGGCCTAATAGCTAAGGTCTTAACTCTTACTCTGGCCTAATAGCTAAGGTCTTAGACTCGTACTCTGGCATAATGGTTAAGGTCTTAACTCTTACTCTGGCCTACTGGTTAAGGTCTTAACTCTTACTCTGGCCTAATAGATAAGGTCTTAACTCTTACTCTGGCCTAATAGCTAAGGTCTTCGACTCATACTCTGGCCTACTGGTTAAGGTCTTAACTCTTACTCTGGCCTAATAGCTAAGGACTTAACTCTTACTCTGGCCTAATGGTTAAGGTCTTAGACTCTTACTCTGGCCTACTGGTTAAGGTCTTAGACTCTTACTGTGTCCTACTGGTTAAGGTCTTAACTCTTACTCTGGCCTAATAGCTAAGGTCTTAGACTCGTACTCTGGCCTAATGGTTAACGTCTTAACTCTTACTCTGGCCTAATAGCTAAGGTCTTAGACTCGTACTCTGGCCTAATAGCTAAGGTCTTAACTATTACGCTGGCCTAATAGCTAAGGTCTTAACTCTAACTCTGTCCTAATAGCTAAGGTCTTAGACTCGTACTCTGGCCTACTAGTTAAGGTCTTAACTCTTACTCTGGCCTAATAGCTAAGGTCTTAGACTCGTACTCTGGCCTAATGGTTAAGGTCTTAACTCTTACTCTGGCCTAATAGCTAAGGTCTTAGACTCGTACTCTGGCCTAATGGTTAAGGTCTTAACTCTTACTCTGGCCTACTGGTTAAGGTCCTAACTCTTACTCTGGCCTAATGGTTAAGGTCTTAGACTCTTACTCTGGCCTACTGGTTAAGGTCTTAGACTCTTACTCTGGCCTAATAGCTAAGGTCTTAGACTCGTACTATGGCCTAGAGGTTAAGGTCTTAACTCTTACTCAAGCCTAAGAGCTAAGGTCTTAACTCTTACTCTGGCCTAATAGCTAAGGTCTTAGACTCGTACTATGGCCTACTGGTTAAGGTCTTATCTCTTACACCGGCCTAATTGCTAAGGTCTTAACTCTTACTCTGGCCTAATGGTCAAGGTCTTAACTCTTACTCTAGCCTAATAGCTAAGTTCTTAGACTCGTACTATGGCCTACAGGTTAAGGTCTTCGCTCTTACTATGGCCTAATAGCTAAGGTCTTAACTCTTAATCTGGCCTAATAGCTAAGGTCATAGACTCGTACTCTGGCCTAATGGTTAAGGTCTTAACTCTTACTCTGGCCTAATAGCTAAGGTCTTAACTCTTACTCTGGCCTAATAGCTAAGGTCTTAGACTCGTACTCTGGCCTACTGGTTAAGGTCTTAACTCTTACTCTGGCCTAATAGCTAAGGTCCTAGACTCGTACTCTGGCCTAATAGCTAAGGTCTTCGACTCGTACTCTGGCCTACTGGTTAAGGTCTTAACTCTTACTCTGGCCTAATAGATAAGGTCTTAACTCTTACTCTGGCCTAATAGCTAAGGTCTTCGACTCATACTCTGGCCTACTGGTTAAGGTCTTAACTCTTACTCTGGCCTAATAGCTAAGGTCTTAACTCTTACTCTGGCCTAATGGTTAAGGTCTTAGACTCTTACTCTGGCCTACTGGTTAAGGTCTTAGACTCTTACTGTGTCCTACTGGTTAAGGTCTTAACTCTTACTCTGGCCTAATAGCTAAGGTCTTAGACTCGTACTCTGGCCTAATGGTTAACGTCTTAACTCTTACTCTGGCCTAATAGCTAAGGTCTTAGACTCGTACTCTGGCCTAATAGCTAAGGTCTTAACTATTACGCTGGCCTAATAGCTAAGGTCTTAACTCTAACTCTGTCCTAATAGCTAAGGTCTTAGACTCGTACTCTGGCCTACTAGTTAAGGTCTTAACTCTTACTCTGGCCTAATAGCTAAGGTCTTAGACTCGTACTCTGGCCTAATGGTTAAGGTCTTAACTCTTACTCTGGCCTAATAGCTAAGGTATTAACTCTTACTCTGGCCTCATAGCTAAGGTCTTAGACTCGTACTCTGGCCTAATGGTTAAGGTCTTAACTCTTACTCTGGCCTACTGGTTAAGGTCCTAACTCTTACTCTGGCCTAATGGTTAAGGTCTTAGACTCTTACTCTGGCCTACTGGTTAAGGTCCTAACTCTTACTCTGGCCTAATGGTTAAGGTCTTAGACTCTTACTCTGGCCTACTGGTTAAGGTCTTAGACTCTTACTCTGGCCTAATAGCTAAGGTCTTAGACTCGTACTATGGCCTAGAGGTTAAGGTCTTAACTCTTACTCAAGCCTAAGAGCTAAGGTCTTAACTCTTACTCTGGCCTAATAGCTAAGGTCTTAGACTCGTACTATGGCCTACTGGTTAAGGTCTTATCTCTTACACCGGCCTAATTGCTAAGGTCTTAACTCTTACTCTGGCCTAATGGTCAAGGTCTTAACTCTTACTCTAGCCTAATAGCTAAGTTCTTAGACTCGTACTATGGCCTACAGGTTAAGGTCTTCGCTCTTACTATGGCCTAATAGCTAAGGTCTTAACTCTTAATCTGGCCTAATAGCTAAGGTCATAGACTCGTACTCTGGCCTAATGGTTAAGGTCTTAACTCTTACTCTGGCCTAATAGCTAAGGTCTTAACTCTTACTCTGGCCTAATAGCTAAGGTCTTAGACTCGTACTCTGGCCTAATGGTTAAGGTCTTAACTCTTACTATGGCCTAATAGCTAAGGTATTAACTCTTACTCTGGCATCATAGCTAAGGTCTTAGACTCGTACTCTGGCCTAATGGTTAAGGTCTTAACTCTTACTCTGGCCTAATGGTAAAGGTCTTAGACTCTTACTCTGGCCTACTGGTTAAGGTCTTAGACTCTTACTCTGGCCTAATAGCTAAGGTCTTAACTCTTACTCTGGCCTAATAGCTAAGGTCTTAGACTCGTACTATGGCCTACAGGTTAAGGTCTTCACTCTTACTATGGCCTAATAGCTAAGGTCTTAACTCTTACTCTGGCCTAATAGCTAAGGTCTTAGACTCGTACTATGGCCTACTGGTTAAGGTCTTAACTCTTACTCTGGCCTACTGGTTAAGGTCTTAACTCTTACTCTGGCCTAATAGCTAAGGTCATAGACTCGTACTCTGGCCTAATGGTTAAGGTCTTAACTCTTACTCTGGCCTAATAGCTAAGGTCTTAACTCTTACTCTGGCCTAATAGCTAAGGTCTTAGACTCGTACTCTGGCCTAATGGTTAAGGTCTTAACTCTTACTCTGGCCTAATAGCTAAGGTATTAACTCTTACTCTGGCATGATAGCTAAGGTCTTAGACTCGTAGTCTGGCCTAATGGTTAAGGTCTTAACTCTTACTCCTGCCTAATAGCTAAGGTCTTAGACTCATACTCTGGCCTAATGGTTAAGGTCTTAACTCTTACTCTGGCCTAATAGCTAATGTCTTAACTCTTACTCTGGCCTAATAGCAAAGGTCTTAGACTCGTAATCTGGCCTAATAGCTAAGGTATTAACTCTTACTCTGGCCTAATAGCTAAGGTCTTAACTCTTACTCTGGCCTAAAAGCTAAGGTCTTAACTCTTACTCTGGCCTAATAGCAAAGGTCTTAGACTCGTAATCTGGCCTAATAGCTAAGGTCTTAACTCTTACTCTGGCCTAATAGCTAAGGTCTTAGACTCGTACTATGGCCTACTGGTTACGGTCTTAACTCTTACTCTGGCCTACTGGTTAAGGTCTTAACTCTTACTCTGGCCTACTGGTTAAGGTCTTAACTCTTACTCTGGCCTAATAGCTAAGGTCTTAACTCTTTCTCTGGCCTAATAGATAAGGTCTTAGACTCGTACTCTAGCCTAATGGTTAAGGTCTTAACTCTTACTCTGGCCTCATAGCTAAGGTCTTAGACTCGTACTCTGGCCTAATAGCTAAGGTCTTAGACTCGTACTCTGGCCTAATGGTTAAGGTCTTAACTCTTACTCTGGCCTAATAGCTAAGGTCTTAGACTCGTACTCTGGCCTAATGGTTAAGGTCTTAACTTTTACTCTGGCCTAATAGCTAAGGTCTTAACTCTTACTCTGGCCTGATAGCTAAGGTCTTAGACTCGTACTCTGGCCTAATAGCTAAGGTCTTAGACTCGTACTCTAGTCTAATGGTTAAGGTCTTAACTCTTACTCTGGCCTAATAGCTAAGGTCTTAACTCTTACTCTGGCATACTGGTTAAGGTCTTAACTCTTACTCTGGCCTAATAGCTAAGGTCTTAGACTCGTACTCTGGCCTAATAGCTAAGGTCTTAACTCTTACTCTGGCCTAATAGCTAAGGTCTTAGACTCGTACTCTATCCTACTGGTTAAGGTCTTAACTCTTACTCTGGCCTACTGGTTAAGGTCTTAACTCTTACTCTGGCCTAATAGCTAAGGTCTTAACTCTTACTCTGGCCTAATAGCTAAGGTCTTAGACCCGTACTCTGGCCTAATGGTTAAGGTCTTAACTCTTACTCTGGCCTAGTATTTAAGGTCTTAGACTCGTACTATGGCCTAATGGTTAAGGTCTTAACTCTCACTCTGGCCTAATAGCTAAGGTCTTAGACTCGCACTCTGGCCTAATAGCTAAGGTCTTAGACTCGTACTCTGGCCTAATGGTTAAGGTCTTAACTCTTAATCTGGCCTAATAGCTAAGGTCTTAGACTCGTACTATGGCCTACAGGTTAAGGTCTTAACTCTTACTCTGGCCTAATAGCTAAGGTCTTAGACTCGTACTCTGGCCTACTGGTTAAGGTCTTAACTCTTACTCTGGCCTAATAGCTAAGGTCTTAACTCTTACTCTGGCCTAATAGCTAAGGTCTTAGACTTGTACTATGGCCTAATGGTTAAGGTCTTACCTCTTACTCTGGCCTAATAGCAAAGGTCTTAGACTCGTAATCTGGCCTAATAGCTAAGGTCTTAACTATTACTCTGGCCTAATAGCTAAGGTCTTAGACTCGTACAATGGCCTACTGGTTAGGGTCTTAACTCTTACTCTGGCCTAATAGCTAAGGTCTTAACTCTTACTCCTGCCTAATTGCTAAGGTCTTAGACTCGTACTCTGGCCTAATGGTTAAGGTCTTAACTCTTACTCTGCCCTACTGGTTAAGGTCTTAGACTCGTACTCTGGCCTAATAGCTAAGGTCTTAGACTCGTACTCTGGCCTAATGGTTAAGGTCTTAACTCTTACTCTGGCCTAATAGCTATGGTCTTAGACTCGTACTCTGGCCTACAGGTTAAGGTCTTAACTCTTACTCTGGTCCAATAGCTAAGGTCTTAACTCTTACTCTGGCCTAATAGCTAAGGTCTTAGACTCGTACTCTGGCCCAATGTTTAAGGTCTTAACTCTTACTCTGGCCTAATAGCTAAGGTCTTAACTCTTAATCTGGCCTAATAGCTAAGGTCTTAGACTCGTACTATGGCCTACAGGTTAAGGTCTTAACTCTTACTCTGGCCTAATAACTAAGGTCTTAGACTCGTACTCTGGCCTACTGGTTAAGGTCTTAACTCTTACTCTGGCCTAATAGCTAAGGTCTTAACTCTTACTCTGGCCTAATAGCTAAGGTCTTAACTCTTACTCTGGCCTAATAGCTAAGGTCTTAGACTTGTACTATGGCCTAATGGTTAAGGTCTTAACTCTTACTCTGTCCTAATAGCAAAGGTCTTAGACTCGTTGTAGGAGAGTGGAATCTGACTAATGGTTGCCCCCAACTTTATGCCTAGTATTGAAGTGGTTTTTGACTAGTCTGGCTGGGATCCTGCTATCCAGGACCCCAGCCTATCTGCTTTCTCCCTAAAACTGTTGTGAGTACTCTAGGTACAAACATAATTGGATGCTGGGCATGCCCTACCAGTCCCTTGTAGATGGTACCCTAGGTACCCAGGGCATGGGTCCCCCAGTAGGCCTACCAGGGCTGCAGCACTTATTGTGCCACCCTGGGACAGCCACCCAAACTGACACCACCAGGCCACTACTGTAGCCTGGGTAAGGTGGTGCTAGCACCCCTTACAGGGATGTAGGTACCCTATGTCCCATACCATACAACACATATACTCTCATAGGTCACCCCTATGGCAGGCCCTGGTAATCCTACAGGACTGGGTGCTGAGGTATGTGTGAGGGGGGACCCCTACGTGAGTAGGACCTCTCTGCAACCTTCGTAAAATCGTTACTGGGTTGTTTGTAGTGTAGCCATACCATATACTCTTAACCGCATTATAAGTTATTGCGTCATCGCTGTAACTTAGGAATGGCTATACTGAACCATATCGTGTTTGGTGTCAAACATGAAGGAATCATACCCCCAGTCCAGCCATGGGCATGGGGGCACGATTCCCCCTTGCTAGGAGGGTGATATGGGAAAAGCGGTAGAATTTGGACACCAATTTAAAAGTGCACATGTACCACAAAATGGCTACTGTTCGCCACCTACACGACTCTGGCTGGCTGTTGCTGGGGAAAACCCCAGCCTCGCCATCTGGACAATAGGGCTCCTGTGGCAGGGAGGTGCCAGCACCTCCCCAGACAGGATATGTGGATTGGAACAGGGTGGGTGCACCAAATGTCCTTTCAGAGTTGCACGTAGGCAGCTGCAGAGCCCCAATTCTGCATACACCGCCTGGAACCGGTTCAGGGGCATCCTGCCCCTCGCCCAGGCAGGAAACACACAAAGGGGAGTGGGTGTAGCCACCCTTTCCCGCCTCTACTCTGATTGGTAGGCTCTCTTTTGGACCATCCCCTAATCTTGGGGATATATGGGAATAACTTTGCCCTAGAGCCTTAGATTCGGACAGGACTTCACAGAACTGACCTTCGACGAGCTGCTGCCCAGCTGACTGAAGAAATCTCCCTTGGGATAAAGGAGTTATCCCCCTGCTTGGCAGGCACCTAAAAGACTACAAGATACCCAGTTGGAACTTCGTTGCTCTCACGACCTTCGACGCCTTCCAGCAACCTCGAGGTGGGTCTCCAGTGCATCCCAGCGTCCTGTGAGTGTGCCCAGCAAGTCTGAGCACCCTGGACCACGTGGGTGTCGAGATCCCCGCATACCCCGAGACACCGGCCACCTCTTGTCCAGCACACGACCCTGACCAGTGGGGAAGTTGTGCTTTGGCCCATTCTTGAGCCAACCATCAAGCAGCATTTGTGCCGACTCTCAGCTCCCTGACCCGCTCCGGTGGCCCGTGGGAGCCCTTTTACGCACTCCATTTTGCTGCCTTCCGCAGTCCCTTGTCTCTCGACTTGTGGGCCCTGACGGAGGACAATCTTCTTTTCCAAGAGTTTCCCTGGTTGCTCCAGGCCTGCTCTACGCTCCCTGCAAAGGAGAGCACCCTCAGACCTCGTGGGTCTGCACCAGCAGCTGCTTTGTTCATCTTGCGTGGGTTGCGGTTGCCAATGCTTAGTGAATCCAATCGGGACACTAACACCGCAGCGACCCTCAGCCGACGTGGGACAGTCGCCCTCCAGAAGCTGGCCTTCCTTGAAGCCTCCTGGAGCCCGTGACTGCAGAGCCCAGCTGTACCTTCCACACCTGAAGCACCCGACATCCACGAGTTCCTTCCTGTGAGCTCCCTGGTCACTGTGCTGTGACCCAGACTCTGTCCCCTCTGCTTTCAGGTTCATCTTTGTCTTTTCTTCAACTTTAATCTTCACGACTTCAACGACACTTCCAGCTAGCAGCACTTTGGACTCCTTTTCCATAGAAAATCAGCCCGCGACCCGACACCAGAATCGACCTATGCACCCGGCTTCCCTGGGGCAGGTAACAGTGGTACTTCGGTACTTCCTTGGTGGTGGGCTCTCCAAAGCCTTAAGTCTCAAGCCTTAACTTTGTACTGTTGTTAGAAGTGTCCTTAAACCTTAATTATTCAACCGCGACATTCTCCATAGGCTAACATTGCGATCCCGATAGCAACCTCTCGCACTGCACACGCCTCCCGTGGGTCCCCTTCCTCTTAACTGTGGGTGGATTCTTAAGGGGCCAGCGATCCTGAATGCCCTAGGCATTGCCTGTAGAATTGTCGTGGTTCTTATACCACTATTTTAGTATATGGTTTGGTCCCCCCCTGGGGCCCATTGATTTCTGTGCTATTTATTGTGTTTATAAATGCTTGTTTGAAGTGTAACTTTGCCACTAGCCACATAAAGTGACTGTGGGATTCTGTCTAGAATAAATACATATATTTTATATATATACCTGTGTGGGCTACTCTTTCATTTGGTTATTCAAGAGGTTATTATGGTAAAACAATAAGCTTAACACTCCTTCAAGACTTAGCCTGAAGGCTGCTCTCCACAGCTACCACTAGGATAGCTTTCTTTAAAGGTTGTCTTAAACCTATCATCAATAGGAGTCGAATTGGACCGGTGCAAGGTGTCCCTATAACTAGGAACAGCATATGCCAGGCCAACTTCTCACATTGGTGTGCAGCGGTTGGATTCAAGCTTGCCATTGTTTTACCAGATAACAAATTGAATTTCTAAAGTGAAAGCCACAAGGTACCAAAGGTACATATAAATTCAAGCTAGAATACAATAAGTTCTACTGAACTTGGAGTTGTGTGTAGAGGGTTTAGCACACCTTGACTACAACTCAAGAGAGGGTTCAGTAGGCCACACTTAGTGTAGGTAGATACAGCACTACACTAAACATGTCTTCAGGTGCAGGTGCCACTAAGGCTATGGAAGGACCCCAGAGGGTCCCAGTAGATAAGTATGATAATTTCTCCTTTGCAGAGCTCAGGGAAATGTGCACCCTTAGAAAACTGAAGAGAAACAAAGGTGCCAACACACAACGTCTCAGGGAAATCCTGCTCATAGCAGACTTTATGGAATCCATAGGGTCCAGAGGGACAGACAGAGTGGGTGGGCATCCTTCAGAAGAGGACACTCCCAGAGTGGACTCTGATGAGGAACAGGAAGAGGATGAAAATCCTGACCTGGAAGAAACAAACCACTCACAGCATGGAGGTGATGGCTCAAGAGGCACTTCCTCCACCCTTAAAAGGAGAGTGGTGGATCCAAGAAGGAACAGATCCCCCTCAGTGGGATCCAATCATTCTAGGAGATCCAAAGGGTCCTCTGCCTCTTCTCAGAGAAGAGAATCCTCTCATGAGAGGAAATGCAGACTGATCAAATTTGAGCAGGCTAAGCTTGAGCTTAAAAGAGAACAGTTAGCATTGGACAGGGAAACCCTGGAGCTTCAGAAAGCTTCAAAGAAGTGGGGTCTAGAGATCCCTGGTGGCAGTAATGAAACCCCTAGAGTTAGAGAGAAAGTCCCTGACAATAGGAACCTCCACAAGATTGTGCCCCCCTATCAGAATGGGGATGATATCCACAAATGGATATCTGCTCTTGAAAGGGCCTGTAGAGTACAGAGGGTCCCTGTAGAGCAGTGGGCAGCAATCCTGTGGCTCTCCTTTTCAGATAAAGGTAGAGACAAGCTCCTCTCTGTAAGAGAAGAGGATGCTGATGATTATTATATCTTGAAAGCTGCTTTAATAGATGGGTTTGGCTTAACCACTGATCAATACAGACTTAAGTTCAGAGACACCCAAAAAGCACAGAATCAAGATTGGGTAGACTTTGTGGATTGTGCAACCAAGGCACTGGAAGGTTGGTTAAATGGCAGTAAAGTTAATGATTATCAAGGATCGTATAATCTCATAATGAGGGAGCAGATTCTTAATAATTGTCAGAACCAACTTTTACACCAGCACCTGGTGGACTCTGATCTGACCTCTCCCCAAGAATTGGGAAAGAAGGCAGACAAATGGGTCAGAACCAGGATTAGGCCTAAGAACCAAGTTGGTGACCAGAAGAAGGATTCCACTAAGCCCAAAGAGAAAGGTGGGGATGATAAACAAGAAAAGTCCTCTGAAGGGCCCCAACAACCCAGTGCTGGGGGTGGGTCCCAAAATACTTCCTCTAATAACAAGAAACCATATTGCCATGTGTGTAAGAAACCTGGCCACTGGAAAACTGACTCCAGCTGTCCAAAGAATGGCAATAAAGAGAATGTTCCTCCAAAACCAGCTCCAACACCTCCTGTTACTACTAGTAGTAATTCCCCAGGTGGTGGGAGTGCACCCAAAAACTTAGTTGGGATTTCTTGGGGAACTCAGGGGGACTCTGGCCTATCCAGGTCCCCTACTCAAGCAACTATGGTCTGTGATGGTGGCATGGGGTTTGCCAACTTTACCATGAGCCCCAGTATTCTGGGCAGGTACAGACAAGAACCAATAATCAATGGTCAGAAGGCTGTGGCCTATAAGGACACAGGGGCCAGTGTCACCATGGTGACCAAGATGCTAGTGCCCCTAGATCAGCTTTTACCTGGGTTTAGCTACCAGGTGACCAACATAGATGGAATCAGGACAGATCATCCCATGGCAGTGATAAATCTCAGCTGGGGAGGGGTCACTGGCCCCAAGAGAGTGGCAGTGTCCCCAAACTTGCCTGTAGATTGTCTACTGGGGAATGATCTAGAAATCTCAGCCTGGGCTGAGGTTGACCACAAGGCCCATTTGAAAATGGTAGGAATCCCTGAGAAAGTGGATGAGACCCTGAGGGCCTCACCTCCACCCCAGGAGAAAATAGAAAGAGTGAAGCCTGAAACTATGGATCACTCTACCCAAACAGAGAGCATAGGGGAAGAGGAACAGTCCTCCCCCCACCAGACTACAGGTAAGGGTCAAGTTTCTCAGGGAACTGATCCTGCCCCTTGTGAAGTAACTGCCCCAGAAGTGGACAGGCCTGACCTGCCCACCTCTCTGATGGCAGGGGATCCTTCCAAGGTGGTACCCAGTCTGGAGCAGGTATCCTGCCCCTCTCTACCCTGCCTCAGTCAGCCCAGGGCTGCAGAGGTCAGGGAGGTCAGTGGACCCTTATTGGGCCCCTGCCCAGAGGAACCCCCTCATCAACAGATTAGGGACACCCAGCAGAGTAGTTTCAGCCAGGTGAATATTCCTCTACAAACTGAGGGATCCCCCTTACCCCTAGGTATAGGCACCCCTCAAATGGATGTTGTTGAGCACAGGGAAACCTGGGGCCTAGCTGCCCCAAACCTTCCAGTGCCCTCCACTATTCCAGCCAAAGGGATCCAACCCCCAGCTGTAGGCAGCCAGAGGTTGACCCTTAGGGCCAGATATGACACAGTCATGGGCAGAAAGGCTTCCATAGTGGCCAGTGATCTGAGGAGGTTGAGACCAACCCAAGTAGGGTCTCACTTCCAGACTCAGACACCCCACCAGCCCACCTCTGACCCAAAAACCAATACAGGTAATTTCCCTAGACTTTGGAGAAACTCTAGAACCCCTTGGGGTAGGATTTCCCAAGTGGACCATGACACAGGGAGCAACCATGTTAGTACAGGTTCTTCCTTATATGGCCACTCAGGAAATAAAGGCTTATCTGGACAAGGTTTGCCTTATCTCCTTTCGTTTGGGGGGGGGGGGTTATGTAGGAGAGTGGAATCTGACTAATGGTTGCCCCCAACTTTTTGCCTGGTATTTAAGTGGTTTTTGACTAGTCTGGCTGGGATCCTGCTATCCAGGTCCCCAGCCTATCTGCTTTCTCCCTAAAACTGTTGTGAGTACTCTAGGTACAAACATAATTGGATGCTGGGCATGCCCTACCAGTCCCTTGTAGATGGTACCCTAGGTACCCAGGGCATGGGTCCCCCAGTAGGCCTACCAGGGCTGCAGCACTTATTGTGCCACCCTGGGACAGCCACCCAAACTGACACCACCAGGCCACTACTGTAGCCTGGGTAAGGTGGTGCTAGCACCCCTTACAGGGATGTAGGTACCCTATGTCCCATACCATACAACACATATACTCTCATAGGTCACCCCTATGGCAGGCCCTGGTAATCCTACAGGGCTGGGTGCTGAGGTATGTGTGAGGGGGGACCCCTACATGAGTAGGACCTCTCTGCAACCTTCGTAAAATCGTTACTGGGTTGTTTGTAGTGTAGCCATACCATATACTCTTAACCGCATTATAAGTTATTGCGTCATCGCTGTAACTTAGGAATGGCTACACAGAACCATATCGTGTTTGGTGTCAAACATGAAGGAATCATACCCCCAGTCCAGCCATGGGCATGGGGGCACGATTCCCCCTTGCTAGGAGGGTGATATGGGAAAAGCGGTAGAATTTGGACACCAATTTAAAAGTGCACATGTACCACAAAATGGCTACTGTTCGCCACCTACACGACTCTGGCTGGCTGTTGCTGGGGAAAACCCCAGCCTCGCCATCTGGACAATAGGGCTCCTGTGGCAGGGAGGTGCCAGCACCTCCCCAGACAGGATATGTGGATTGGAACAGGGTGGGTGCACCAAATGTCCTTTCAGAGTTGCACGTAGGCAGCTGCAGAGCCCCAATTCTGCATACACCGCCTGGAACCGGTTCAGGGGCGTCCTGCCCCTCGCCCAGGCGGGAAACACACAAAGGGGAGTGGGTGTAGCCACCCTTTCCCGCCTCTACTCTGATTGGTAGGCTCTCTTTTGGACCATCCCCTAATCTTGGGGATATATGGGAATAACTTTGCCCTAGAGCCTTAGATTCGGACAGGACTTCACAGAACTGACCTTCGACGAGCTGCTGCCCAGCTGACTGAAGAAATCTCCCTTGGGATAAATGAGTTATCCCCCTGCTTGGCAGGCACCTAAAAGACTACAAGATACCTGGTTGGAACTTCATTGCTCTCACGACCTTCGACGCCTTCCAGCAACCTCGAGGTGGGTCTCCAGTGCATCCCAGCATCCTGTGAGTGTGCCCAGCAAGTCTGAGCACCCTGGATCACGTGGGTGTCGAGATCCCCGCATACCCCGAGACACCGGCCACCTCTTGTCCAGCACACGACCCCGACCAGTGGGGAAGTTGTGCTTTGGCCCATTCTTGAGCCAACCATCAAGCAGCATTTGTGCCGACTCTCAGCTCCCTGGCCCGCTCCGGTGGCCCGTGGGAGCCCTTTTACGCACTCCATTTTGCTGCCTTCCGCGGTCCCTTGTCTCTCGACTTGTGGGCCCTGACGGAGGACAATCTTCTTTTCCAAGAGTTCCCCTGGTTGCTCCAGGCCTGCTCTACGCTCCCTGCAAAGGAGAGCACCCTCAGACCTCGTGGGTCTGCACCAGCAGCTGCTTTGTTCATCTTGTGTGGGTTGCGGTTGCCAATGCTTAGTGGATCCAATCGGGACACTAACACTGCAGCGACCCTCAGCCAATGTGGAACAGTCGCCCTCCAGAAGCTGGCCTTCCTTGAAGCCTCCCGGAGCCCATGACTGCAGAGCCCAGCTGTACCTTCCACACCTAAAGCACCCAACATCCACGAGTTCCTTCCTGTGAGCTCCCTGGTCACTGTGCTGTGACCCAGACTCTGTCCCCTCTGCTTTCAGGTTCATCTTTGTCTTTTCTTCAACTTTAATCTTCACGACTTCAATGACACTTTCAGCTAGCAGCAGTTTGGACTCCTTTTCCATAGAAAATCAGCCCGCGACCCGACACCAGAATCGACCTATGCACCCGGCTTCCCTGGGGCAGGTAACAGTGGTACTTCGGTACTTCCGTGGTGGTGGGCTCTCCAAAGCCTTAAGTCTCAAGCCTTAACTTTGTACTGTTGTTAGAAGTGTCCTTAAACCTTAATTATTCAACCGCGACATTCTCCATAGGCTAACATTGCGATCCCGATAGCAACCTCTCGCACTGCACACGCCTCCCCTGGGTCCCCTTCCTCTTAACTGTGGGTGGATTCTTAAGGGGCCAGCGATCCTGAATGCCCTAGGCATTGCCTGTAGAATTGTCGTGGTTCTTATACCACTATTTTAGTATATGGTTTGGTCCCCCCCCTGGGGCCCATTGATTTCTGTGCTATTTATTGTGTTTATAAATGCTTGTTTGAAGTGTAACTTTGCCACTAGCCACATAAAGTGACTGTGGGATTCTGTCTAGAATAAATACATATATTTTATATATATACCTGTGTGGGCTACTCTTTCATTTGGTTATTCAAGAGGTTATTATGGTAAAACAGTAAGCTTAACACTCCTTCAAGACTTAGCCTGAAGGCTGCTCTCCACAGCTACCACTAGGATAGCTTTCTTTAGAGGTTGTCTTAAACCTATCATCAATAGGAGTCGAATTGGACTGGTGCAAGGTGTCCCTATAACTAGGAACAGCATATGCCAGGCCAACTTCTCACACTCGTAATCTGGCCTAATAGCTAAGGTCTTAACTATTACTCTGGCCTAATAGCTAAGGTCTTAGACTCGTACTATGGCCTACTGGTTAAGGTCTTAACTCTTACTCTGGCCTAATAGCTAAGGTCTTAACTCTTACTCCTGCCAAATTGCTAAGGTCTTAGACTCGTACTCTGACCTAATGGTTAAGGTCTTAATTCTTACTCTGCCCTACTGGTTAAGGTCTTAGACTCGTACTCTGGCCTAATAGCTAAGGTCTTAGACTCGTACTCTGGCCTAATGGTTAAGGTCTTAACTCTTACTCTGGCCTAATAGCTAAGGTCTTAGACTCGTACTCTGGCCTACAGGTTAAGGTCTTAACTCTTACTCTGGTCCAATAGCTAAGGTCTTAACTCTTACTCTGGCCTAATAGCTAAGGTCTTAGACTCGTACTCTGGCCTACTGGTTAAGGTCTTAACTCTTACTCTGGCCTAATAGCTAAGGTCTTAGACTCGTACTCTGGCCTAATAGCTAAGGTCTTCGACTCGTACTCTGGCCTACTGGTTAAGGTCTTAACTCTTACTCTGGCCTAATAGCTAAGGTCTTAACTCTTACTCTGGCCTAATAGCTAAGGTCTTAGACTCGTACTCTGGCCTAATGGTTAAGGTCTTAACTCTTACTCTGGCCTACTGGTTAAGGTCTTAACTCTTACTCTGGCCTAATAGATAAGGTCTTAACTCTTACTCTGGCCTAATAGCTAAGGTCTTCGACTCGTACTCTGGCCTACTGGTTAAGGTCATAACTCTTACTCTGGCCTAATAGCTAAGGTCTTAACTCTTACTCTGGCCTAATAGTTAAGGTCTTAGACTCTTACTCTGGCCTACTGGTTAAGGTCTTAGACTCTTACTCTGTCCTACTGGTTAAGGTCTTAACTCTTACTCTGGCCTAATAGCTAAGGTCTTAGACTCGTACTCTGGACTAATGGTTAAGGTCTTAACTCTTACTCTGGCCTAATAGCTAAGGTCTTAGACTCGTACTCTGGCCTAATAGCTAAGGTCTTAACTATTACGCTGGCCTAATAGCTAAGGTCTTAACTCTAACTCTGTCCTAATAGCTAAGGTCTTAGACTCGTACTCTGGCCTACTAGTTAAGGTCTTAACTCTTACTCTGGCCTAATAGCTAAGGTCTTAGACTCGTACTCTGGCCTAATGGTTAAGGTCTTAACTCTTACTCTGGCCTAATAGCTAAGGTATTAACTCTTACTCTGGCCTCATAGCTAAGGTCTTAGACTCGTACTCTGGCCTAATGGTTAAGGTCTTAACTCTTACTCTGGCCTACTGGTTAAGGTCCTAACTCTTACTCTGGCCTAATGGTTAAGGTCTTAACTCTTACTCTGGCCTACTGGTTAAGGTCTTAACTCTTACTCTGGCCTAATAGATAAGGTCTTAACTCTTACTCTGGCCTAATAGCTAAGGTCTTCGACTCGTACTCTGGCCTACTGGTTAAGGTCTTAACTCTTACTCTGGCCTAATAGCTAAGGTCTTAACTCTTACTCTGGCCTAATGGTTAAGGTCTTAGACTCTTACTCTGGCCTACTGGTTAAGGTCTTAGACTCTTACTCTGTCCTACTGGTTAAGGTCTTAACTCTTACTCTGGCCTAATAGCTAAGGTCTTAGACTCGTACTCTGGCCTAATGGTTAAGGTCTTAACTCTTACTCTGGCCTAATAGCTAAGGTCTTAGACTCGTACTCTGGCCTAATAGCTAAGGTCTTAACTATTACGCTGGCCTAATAGCTAAGGTCTTAACTCTAACTCTGTCCTAATAGCTAAGGTCTTAGACTCGTACTCTGGCCTACTAGTTAAGGTCTTAACTCTTACTCTGGCCTAATAGCTAAGGTCTTAGACTCGTACTCTGGCCTAATGGTTAAGGTCTTAACTCTTACTCTGGCCTAATAGCTAAGGTATTAACTCTTACTCTGGCCTTATAGCTAAGGTCTTAGACTCGTACTCTGGCCTAATGGTTAAGGTCTTAACTCTTACTCTGGCCTACTGGTTAAGGTCCTAACTCTTACTCTGGGCTAATGGTTAAGGTCTTAGACTCTTACTCTGGCCTACTGGTTAAGGTCTTAGACTCTTACTCTGGCCTAATAGCTAAGGTCTTAGACTCGTACTATGGCCTAGAGGTTAAGGTCTTAACTCTTACTCAAGCCTAAGAGCTAAGGTCTTAACTCTTACTCTGGCCTAATAGCTAAGGTCTTAGACTCGTACTATGGCCTACTGGTTAAGGTCTTATCTCTTACACCGGCCTAATTGCTAAGGTCTTAACTCTTACTCTGGCCTAATGGTCAAGGTCTTAACTCTTACTCTGGCCTAATAGCTAAGTTCTTAGACTCGTACTATGGCCTACAGGTTAAGGTCTTCGCTCTACTCTTACTCTGGCCTAATAGCTAAGGTCTTAACTCTTACTCTGGCCTAATAGCTAAGGTCTTAGACTCGTACTCTGGCCTAATGGTTAAGGTCTTAACTCTTACTATGGCCTAATAGCTAAGGTATTAACACTTACTCTGGCATCATAGCTAAGGTCTTAGACTCGTACTCTGGCCTAATGGTTAAGGTCTTAACTCTTACTCTGGCCTACTGGTTAAGGTCTTAACTCTTACTCTGGCCTAATGGTAAAGGTCTTAGACTCTTACTCTGGCCTACTGGTTAAGGTCTTAGACTCTTACTCTGGCCTAATAGCTAAGGTCTTAACTCTTACTCTTGCCTAATAGCTAAGGTCTTAGACTCGTACTATGGCCTACAGGTTAAGGTCTTAACTCTTACACTCGCCTACAGGTTAGGGTCTTAACTCTTACTCTGGCCTACAGGTTAAGGTCTTAACTCTTACTCTGGCCTAATAGCTAAGGTCTTAGACTCGTACTCTGGCCTACAGGTTAAGGTCTTAACTCTTACTCTGGCCTACTGGTTAAGGTCTTAACTCTTACTCAGGCCTAATAGCTAAGGTCTTAAATCTTACTCTGGCCTAATAGCTAAGGTCTAAACTCTTACTCTGGCCTAATAGCTAAGGTTATAGACTCGTACTCTGGCCTAATGGTTAAGGTCTTAACTCTTACTCTGGCCTAATAGCTAAGGTCTTAACTCTTACTCTGGCCTAATAGCTAAGGTCTTAGACTCGTACTCTGGCCTAATGGTTAAGGTCTTAACTCTTACTCTGGCCTAATAGCTAAGGTATTAACTCTTACTCTGGCATGATAGCTAAGGTCTTAGACTCGTAGTCTGGCCTAATGGTTAAGGTCTTAACTCTTACTCCTGCCTAATAGCTAAGGTCTTAGACTCATACTCTGGCCTAATGGTTTAGGTCTTAACTCTTACTCTGGCCTAATAGCTAATGTCTTAACTCTTACTCTGGCTAATAGCAAAGGTCTTAGACTCGTAATCTGGCCTAATAGCTAAGGTATTAACTCTTACTCTGGCCTAATAGCTAAGGTCTTAACTCTTACTCTGGCCTAATAGCTAAGGTCTTAACTCTTACTCTGGCCTAATAGCAAAGGTCTTAGACTCGTAATCTGGCCTAATAGCTAAGGTCTTAACTCTTACTCTGGCCTAATAGCTAAGGTCTTAGACTCGTACTATGGCCTACTGGTTAAGGTCTTAACTCTTACTCTGGCCTACTGGTTAAGGTCTTAACTCTTACTCTGGCCTACTGGTTAAGGTCTTAACTCTTACTCTGGCCTAATAGCTAAGGTCTTAACTCTTTCTCTGGCCTAATAGATAAGGTCTAAGACTCGTACTCTAGCCTAATGGTTAAGGTCTTAACTCTTACTCTGGCCTAATAGCTAAGGTCTTAACTCTTACTCTGGCCTAATAGATAAGGTCTTAGACTCGTACTCCGGCCTAATGGTTAAGGTCTTAACTCGTACACTGGCCTAATAGCTAAGGTCTTAGACTCGTACTCTGGCCTAATAGCTAAGGTCTTAGACTCGTACTCTGGCCTAATGGTTAAGGTCTTAACTCTTACTCTGGCCTAATAGCTAAGGTCTTAGACTCGTACTCTGGCCTAATGGTTAAGGTCTTAACTTTTACTCTGGCCTAATAGCTAAGGTCTTAACTCTTACTCTGGCCTGATAGCTAAGGTCTTAGACTCGTACTCCGGCCTAATAGCTAAGGTCTTAGACTCGTACTCTAGTCTAATGGTTAAGGTCTTAACTCTTACTCTGGCCTAATAGCTAAGGTCTTAACTCTTACTCTGGCATACTGGTTAAGGTCTTAACTCTTACTCTGGCCTAATAGCTAAGGTCTTAGACTCGTACTCTGGCCTAATAGCTAAGGTCTTAACTCTTACTCTGGCCTAATAGCTAAGGTCTTAGACTCGTACTCTAGCCTACTGGTTAAGGTCTTAACTCTTACTCTGGCCTACTGGTTAAGGTCTTAACTCTTACTCTGGCCTAATAGCTAAGGTCTTAACTCTTACTCTGGCCTAATAGCTAAGGTCTTAGACCCATACTCTGGCCTAATGGTTAAGGTCTTAACTCTTACTCTGGCCTAATAGCTAAGGTCTTAGACTCGTACTATGGCCTAATGGTTAAGGTCTTAACTCTCACTCTGGCCTAATAGCTAAGGTCTTAGACTCGCACTCTGGCCTAATAGCTAAGGTCTTAGACTCGTACTCTGGCCTAATGGTTAAGGTCTTAACTCTTACTCTGGCCTAATGGTTAAGGTCTTAGACTCGTACTCTAGCCTACTCGTTAAGGTCTTAACTCTTACTCTGGCCTACTGGTTAAGGTCTTAACTCTTACTCTGGCCTAATAGCTAAGGTCTTAACTCTTACTCTGCCCTAATAGCTAAGGTCTTAGACTCGTACTCTGGCCTAATGGTTAAGGTCTTAACTCTTACTCTGGCCTAATAGCTAAGGTCTTCGACTCGTACTATGGCCTAATGGTTAAGGTCTTAACTCTTACTCTGGCCTAATAGCTAAGGTCTTAGACTCACACTCTGGCCTAATATCCATGGTCGCAACTCTTACTCTGGCCTAATAGCTAAGGTCTTAGACTTGTACTCTGGCCTAATGGTTAAGGTCTTAACTCTTACTCTGGCCTAATAGCTAAGGTCTTAGACTCGTACTCTGGCCCAATGTTTAAGGTCTTAACTCTTACTCTGGCCTAATAGCTAAGGTCTTAACTCTTAATCTGGCCTAATAGCTAAGGTCTTAGACTCGTACTATGGCCTACAGGTTAAGGTCTTAACTCTTACTCTGGCCTAATAGCTAAGGTCTTAGACTCGTACTCTGGCCTACTGGTTAAGGTCTTAACTCTTACTCTGGCCTAATAGCTAAGGTCTTAACTCTTACTCTGGCCTAATAGCTAAGGTCTTAACTCTTACTCTGGTGTAATAGCTAAGGTCTTAGACTTGTACCATGGCCTAATGTTTAAGGTCTTAACTCTTACTCTGGCCTAATAGCAAAGGTCTTAGACTCGTAATCTGGCCTAATAGCTAAGGTCTTAACTATTACTCTGGCCTAATAGCTAAGGTCTTAGACTCGTACTATGGCCTACTGGTTAAGGTCTTAACTCTTAATCTGGCCTAATAGCTAAGGTCTTAGACTCGTACTATGGCCTACAGGTTAAGGTCTTAACTCTTACTCTGTCCTAATAGCTAAGGTCTTAGACTCGTACTCTGGCCTAATGGTTAAGGTCTTAACTCTTACTCAAGCCTAATAGCTAAGGTCTTAGACTCGTACTCTGGCCTAATAGCTAAGGTCTTAGACTCGTACTATGGCCTACTGGTTAAGGTCTTATCTCTTACACCGGCCTAATTGCTAAGGTCTTAACTCTTACTCTGGCCTAATGGTCAAGGTCTTAACTCTTACTCTGGCCTAATAGCTAAGTTCTTAGACTCGTACTATGGCCTACAGGTTAAGGTCTTCGCTCTACTCTTACTCTGGCCTAATAGCTAAGGTCTTAACTCTTACTCTGGCCTAATAGCTAAGGTCTTAGACTCGTACTCTGGCCTAATGGTTAAGGTCTTAACTCTTACTATGGCCTAATAGCTAAGGTATTAACACTTACTCTGGCATCATAGCTAAGGTCTTAGACTCGTACTCTGGCCTAATGGTTAAGGTCTTAACTCTTACTCTGGCCTACTGGTTAAGGTCTTAACTCTTACTCTGGCCTAATGGTAAAGGTCTTAGACTCTTACTCTGGCCTACTGGTTAAGGTCTTAGACTCTTACTCTGGCCTAATAGCTAAGGTCTTAACTCTTACTCTTGCCTAATAGCTAAGGTCTTAGACTCGTACTATGGCCTACAGGTTAAGGTCTTAACTCTTACACTCGCCTACAGGTTAGGGTCTTAACTCTTACTCTGGCCTACAGGTTAAGGTCTTAACTCTTACTCTGGCCTAATAGCTAAGGTCTTAGACTCGTACTCTGGCCTACAGGTTAAGGTCTTAACTCTTACTCTGGCCTACTGGTTAAGGTCTTAACTCTTACTCAGGCCTAATAGCTAAGGTCTTAAATCTTACTCTGGCCTAATAGCTAAGGTCTAAACTCTTACTCTGGCCTAATAGCTAAGGTTATAGACTCGTACTCTGGCCTAATGGTTAAGGTCTTAACTCTTACTCTGGCCTAATAGCTAAGGTCTTAACTCTTACTCTGGCCTAATAGCTAAGGTCTTAGACTCGTACTCTGGCCTAATGGTTAAGGTCTTAACTCTTACTCTGGCCTAATAGCTAAGGTATTAACTCTTACTCTGGCATGATAGCTAAGGTCTTAGACTCGTAGTCTGGCCTAATGGTTAAGGTCTTAACTCTTACTCCTGCCTAATAGCTAAGGTCTTAGACTCATACTCTGGCCTAATGGTTTAGGTCTTAACTCTTACTCTGGCCTAATAGCTAATGTCTTAACTCTTACTCTGGCTAATAGCAAAGGTCTTAGACTCGTAATCTGGCCTAATAGCTAAGGTATTAACTCTTACTCTGGCCTAATAGCTAAGGTCTTAACTCTTACTCTGGCCTAATAGCTAAGGTCTTAACTCTTACTCTGGCCTAATAGCAAAGGTCTTAGACTCGTAATCTGGCCTAATAGCTAAGGTCTTAACTCTTACTCTGGCCTAATAGCTAAGGTCTTAGACTCGTACTATGGCCTACTGGTTAAGGTCTTAACTCTTACTCTGGCCTACTGGTTAAGGTCTTAACTCTTACTCTGGCCTACTGGTTAAGGTCTTAACTCTTACTCTGGCCTAATAGCTAAGGTCTTAACTCTTTCTCTGGCCTAATAGATAAGGTCTAAGACTCGTACTCTAGCCTAATGGTTAAGGTCTTAACTCTTACTCTGGCCTAATAGCTAAGGTCTTAACTCTTACTCTGGCCTAATAGATAAGGTCTTAGACTCGTACTCCGGCCTAATGGTTAAGGTCTTAACTCGTACACTGGCCTAATAGCTAAGGTCTTAGACTCGTACTCTGGCCTAATAGCTAAGGTCTTAGACTCGTACTCTGGCCTAATGGTTAAGGTCTTAACTCTTACTCTGGCCTAATAGCTAAGGTCTTAGACTCGTACTCTGGCCTAATGGTTAAGGTCTTAACTTTTACTCTGGCCTAATAGCTAAGGTCTTAACTCTTACTCTGGCCTGATAGCTAAGGTCTTAGACTCGTACTCCGGCCTAATAGCTAAGGTCTTAGACTCGTACTCTAGTCTAATGGTTAAGGTCTTAACTCTTACTCTGGCCTAATAGCTAAGGTCTTAACTCTTACTCTGGCATACTGGTTAAGGTCTTAACTCTTACTCTGGCCTAATAGCTAAGGTCTTAGACTCGTACTCTGGCCTAATAGCTAAGGTCTTAACTCTTACTCTGGCCTAATAGCTAAGGTCTTAGACTCGTACTCTAGCCTACTGGTTAAGGTCTTAACTCTTACTCTGGCCTACTGGTTAAGGTCTTAACTCTTACTCTGGCCTAATAGCTAAGGTCTTAACTCTTACTCTGGCCTAATAGCTAAGGTCTTAGACCCATACTCTGGCCTAATGGTTAAGGTCTTAACTCTTACTCTGGCCTAATAGCTAAGGTCTTAGACTCGTACTATGGCCTAATGGTTAAGGTCTTAACTCTCACTCTGGCCTAATAGCTAAGGTCTTAGACTCGCACTCTGGCCTAATAGCTAAGGTCTTAGACTCGTACTCTGGCCTAATGGTTAAGGTCTTAACTCTTACTCTGGCCTAATGGTTAAGGTCTTAGACTCGTACTCTAGCCTACTCGTTAAGGTCTTAACTCTTACTCTGGCCTACTGGTTAAGGTCTTAACTCTTACTCTGGCCTAATAGCTAAGGTCTTAACTCTTACTCTGCCC
Source organism: Triturus cristatus (assembly GCF_964204655.1). Lineage (NCBI taxonomy): Eukaryota > Metazoa > Chordata > Amphibia > Caudata > Salamandridae > Triturus > Triturus cristatus. The sequence goes on along the minus strand of NC_140580.1, from coordinate 239,279,905 downwards.
TAATAGCTAAGGTCTTAGACTCGTACTCTGGCCTAATGGTTAAGGTCTTAACTCTTACTCTGGCCTAATAGCTAAGGTCTTCGGCTCGTACTATGGCCTAATGGTTAAGGTCTTAACTCTTACTCTGGCCTAATAGCTAAGGTCTTAGACTCACACTCTGGCCTAATATCCATGGTCGCAACTCTTACTCTGGCCTAATAGCTAAGGTCTTAGACTTGTACTCTGGCCTAATGGTTAAGGTCTTAACTCTTACTCTGGCCTAATAGCTAAGGTCTTAGACTCGTACTCTGGCCCAATGTTTAAGGTCTTAACTCTTACTCTGGCCTAATAGCTAAGGTCTTAACTCTTAATCTGGCCTAATAGCTAAGGTCTTAGACTCGTACTATGGCCTACAGGTTAAGGTCTTAACTCTTACTCTGGCCTAATAGCTAAGGTCTTAGACTCGTACTCTGGCCTACTGGTTAAGGTCTTAACTCTTACTCTGGCCTAATAGCTAAGGTCTTAACTCTTACTCTGGCCTAATAGCTAAGGTCTTAACTCTTACTCTGGTGTAATAGCTAAGGTCTTAGACTTGTACCATGGCCTAATGTTTAAGGTCTTAACTCTTACTCTGGCCTAATAGCAAAGGTCTTAGACTCGTAATCTGGCCTAATAGCTAAGGTCTTAACTATTACTCTGGCCTAATAGCTAAGGTCTTAGACTCGTACTATGGCCTACTGGTTAAGGTCTTAACTCTTAATCTGGCCTAATAGCTAAGGTCTTAGACTCGTACTATGGCCTACAGGTTAAGGTCTTAACTCTTACTCTGTCCTAATAGCTAAGGTCTTAGACTCGTACTCTGGCCTAATGGTTAAGGTCTTAACTCTTACTCAAGCCTAATAGCTAAGGTCTTAGACTCGTACTCTGGCCTAATAGCTAAGGTCTTAGACTCGTACTATGGCCTACTGGTTAAGGTCTTATCTCTTACACCGGCCTAATTGCTAAGGTCTTAACTCTTACTCTGGCCTAATGGTCAAGGTCTTAACTCTTACTCTGGCCTAATAGCTAAGTTCTTAGACTCGTACTATGGCCTACAGGTTAAGGTCTTCGCTCTACTCTTACTCTGGCCTAATAGCTAAGGTCTTAACTCTTACTCTGGCCTAATAGCTAAGGTCTTAGACTCGTACTCTGGCCTAATGGTTAAGGTCTTAACTCTTACTATGGCCTAATAGCTAAGGTATTAACTCTTACTCTGGCATCATAGCTAAGGTCTTAGACTCGTACTCTGGCCTAATGGTTAAGGTCTTAACTCTTACTCTGGCCTACTGGTTAAGGTCTTAACTCTTACTCTGGCCTAATGGTAAAGGTCTTAGACTCTTACTCTGGCCTACTGGTTAAGGTCTTAGACTCTTACTCTGGCCTAATAGCTAAGGTCTTAACTCTTACTCTGGCCTAATAGCTAAGGTCTTAGACTCGTACTATGGCCTACAGGTTAAGGTCTTAACTCTTACACTCGCCTACAGGTTAGGGTCTTAACTCTTACTCTGGCCTACAGGTTAAGGTCTTAACTCTTACTCTGGCCTAATAGCTAAGGTCTTAGACTCGTACTCTGGCCTACAGGTTAAGGTCTTAACTCTTACTCTGGCCTACTGGTTAAGGTCTTAACTCTTACTCAGGCCTAATAGCTAAGGTCTTAAATCTTACTCTGGCCTAATAGCTAAGGTCTAAACTCTTACTCTGGCCTAATAGCTAAGGTTATAGACTCGTACTCTGGCCTAATGGTTAAGGTCTTAACTCTTACTCTGGCCTAATAGCTAAGGTCTTAACTCTTACTCTGGCCTAATAGCTAAGGTCTTAGACTCGTACTCTGGCCTAATGGTTAAGGTCTTAACTCTTACTCTGGCCTAATAGCTAAGGTATTAACTCTTACTCTGGCATGATAGCTAAGGTCTTAGACTCGTAGTCTGGCCTAATGGTTAAGGTCTTAACTCTTACTCCTGCCTAATAGCTAAGGTCTTAGACTCATACTCTGGCCTAATGGTTTAGGTCTTAACTCTTACTCTGGCCTAATAGCTAATGTCTTAACTCTTACTCTGGCTAATAGCAAAGGTCTTAGACTCGTAATCTGGCCTAATAGCTAAGGTATTAACTCTTACTCTGGCCTAATAGCTAAGGTCTTAACTCTTACTCTGGCCTAATAGCTAAGGTCTTAACTCTTACTCTGGCCTAATAGCTAAGGTCTTAGACTCGTACTATGGCCTACTGGTTAAGGTCTTAACTCTTACTCTGGCCTACTGGTTAAGGTCTTAACTCTTACTCTGGCCTACTGGTTAAGGTCTTAACTCTTACTCTGGCCTAATAGCTAAGGTCTTAACTCTTTCTCTGGCCTAATAGATAAGGTCTAAGACTCGTACTCTAGCCTAATGGTTAAGGTCTTAACTCTTACTCTGGCCTAATAGCTAAGGTCTTAACTCTTACTCTGGCCTAATAGGTAAGGTCTTAGACTCGTACTCCGGCCTAATGGTTAAGGTCTTAACTCGTACTCTGGCCTAATAGCTAAGGTCTTAGACTCTTACTCTGGCCTAATAGCTAAGGTCTTAGACTCGTACTCTGGCCTAATGGTTAAGGTCTTAACTTTTACTCTGGCCTAATAGCTAAGGTCTTAACTCTTACTCTGGCCTGATAGCTAAGGTCTTAGACTCGTACTCCGGCCTAATAGCTAAGGTCTTAGACTCGTACTCTAATCTAATGGTTAAGGTCTTAACTCTTACTCTGGCCTAATAGCTAAGGTCTTAACTCTTACTCTGGCATACTGGTTAAGGTCTTAACTCTTACTCTGGCCTAATAGCTAAGGTCTTAGACTCGTACTCTGGCCTAATAGCTAAGGTCTTAACTCTTACTCTGGCCTAATAGCTAAGGTCTTAGACTCGTACTCTAGCCTACTGGTTAAGGTCTTAACTCTTACTCTGGCCTACTGGTTAAGGTCTTAACTCTTACTCTGGCCTAATAGCTAAGGTCTTAACTCTTACTCTGGCCTAATAGCTAAGGTCTTAGACCCATACTCTGGCCTAATGGTTAAGGTCTTAACTCTTACTCTGGCCTAATAGCTAAGGTCTTAGACTCGTACTATGGCCTAATGGTTAAGGTCTTAACTCTCACTCTGGCCTAATAGCTAAGGTCTTAGACTCGCACTCTGGCCTAATAGCTAAGGTCTTAGACTCGTACTCTGGCCTAATGGTTAAGGTCTTAACTCTTACTCTGGCCTAATGGTTAAGGTCTTAGACTCGTACTCTAGCCTACTGGTTAAGGTCTTAACTCTTACTCTGGCCTACTGGTTAAGGTCTTAACTCTTACTCTGGCCTAATAGCTAAGGTCTTAACTCTTACTCTGCCCTAATAGCTAAGGTCTTAGACTCGTACTCTGGCCTAATGGTTAAGGTCTTAACTCTTACTCTGGCCTAATAGCTAAGGTCTTCGACTCGTACTATGGCCTAATGGTTAAGGTCTTAACTCTTACTCTGGCCTAATAGCTAAGGTCTTAGACTCACACTCTGGCCTAATATCCATGGTCGCAACTCTTACTCTGGCCTAATAGCTAAGGTCTTAGACTTGTACTCTGGCCTAATGGTTAAGGTCTTAACTCTTACTCTGGCCTACTGGTTAAGGTCTTAACTCTTACTCTGGCCTAATAGCTAAGGTCTTAGACTCGTACTCTGGCCCAATGTTTAAGGTCTTAACTCTTACTCTGGCCTAATAGCTAAGGTCTTAACTCTTAATCTGGCCTAATAGCTAAGGTCTTAGACTCGTACTATGGCCTACAGGTTAAGGTCTTAACTCTTACTCTGGCCTAATAGCTAAGGTCTTAGACTCGTACTCTGGCCTACTGGTTAAGGTCTTAACTCTTACTCTGGCCTAATAGCTAAGGTCTTAACTCTTACTCTGGCCTAATAGCTAAGGTCTTAACTCTTACTCTGGTGTAATAGCTAAGGTCTTAGACTTGTACTATGGCCTAATGGTTAAGGTCTTAACTCTTACTCTGGCCTAATAGCAAAGGTCTTAGACTCGTAATCTGGCCTAATAGCTAAGGTCTTAGACTCGTACTATGGCCTACTGGTTAAGGTCTTAACTCTTACTCGGGCCTGATAGCTAAGGTCTTAACTCTTACTCCTGCCTAATTGCTAAGGTCTTAGACTCGTACTCTGGCCTAATGGTTAAGGTCTTAACTCTTACTCTGCCCTACTGGTTAAGGTCTTAGACTCGTACTCTGGCCTAATAGCTAAGGTCTTAGACTCGTACTCTGGCCTAATGGTTAAGGTCTTAACTCTTACTCTGGCCTAATAGCTAAGGTCTTAGACTCGTACTCTGGCCTACAGGTTAAGGTCTTAACTCTTACTCTGGTCCAATAGCTAAGGTCTTAACTCTTACTCTGGCCTAATAGCTAAGGTCTTAGACTCGTACTCTGGCCTACTGGTTAAGGTCTTAACTCTTACTCTGGCCTAATAGCTAAGGTCTTAGACTCGTACTCTGGCCTAATAGCTAAGGTCTTCGACTCGTACTCTGGCCTACTGGTTAAGGTCTTAACTCTTACTCTGGCCTAATAGCTAAGGTCTTAACTCTTACTCTGGCCTAATAGCTAAGGTCTTAGACTCGTACTCTGGCCTAATGGTTAAGGTCTTAACTCTTACTCTGGCCTACTGGTTAAGGTCTTAACTCTTACTATGGCCTAATAGATAAGGTCTTAACTCTTACTCTGGCCTAATAGCTAAGGTCTTAGACTCGTACTCTGGCCTACTGGTTAAGGTCTTAACTCTTACTCGGGCCTGACAGCTAAGGTCTTAACTCTTACTCCTGCCTAATTGCTAAGGTCTTAGACTCGTACTCTGGCCTAATGGTTAAGGTCTTAACTCTTACTCTGCCCTACTGGTTAAGGTCTTAGACTCGTACTCTGGCCTAATAGCTAAGGTCTTAGACTCGTACTCTGGCCTAATGGTTAAGGTCTTAACTCTTACTCTGGCCTAATAGCTAAGGTCTTAGACTCGTACTCTGGCCTACAGGTTAAGGTCTTAACTCTTACTCTGGTCCAATAGCTAAGGTCTTAACTCTTACTCTGGCCTAATAGCTAAGGTCTTAGACTCGTACTCTGGCCTACTGGTTAAGGTCTTAACTCTTACTCTGGCCTAATAGCTAAGGTCTTAGACTCGTACTCTGGCCTAATAGCTAAGGTCTTCGACTCGTACTCTGGCCTACTGGTTAAGGTCTTAACTCTTACTCTGGCCTACTGGTTAAGGTCTTAACGCTTACTCTGGCCTACTGGTTAAGGTCTTAACTCTTACACTGGCCTAAAAGCTAAGGTCTTAACTCTTACTCTGGCCTAATAGCAAAGGTCTTAGACTTGTAATCTGGCCTAATAGCTAAGGTCTTAACTCTTACTCTGGCCTAATAGCTAAGGTCTTAGACTGGTACTATGGCCTACTGGTTAAGGTCTTAACTCTTACTCTGGCCTAATAGCTAAGGTCTTAACTCTTACTCCTGCCTAATAGCTAAGGTCTTAGACTCATACTCTGGCCTAATGGTTAAGGTCTTAACTCTTACTCTGGCCTACTGGTTAAGGTCTTAACTCTTACTCTGGCCTACTGGTTAAGGTCTTAACTCTTACTCTGGCCTAATAGCTAAGGTCTTAACTCTTACTCTGGCCTACTGGTTAAGGTCTTAACTCTTACTCTGGCCTAATAGCTAAGGTCTTAGACTCGTACTCTGGCCTAATAGCTAAGGTCTTAGACTCGTACTATGGCCTACAGGTTAAGGTCTTAACTCTTACTCTGGCCTAATAGCTAAGGTCTTAACTCTTACTCTGGCCGAATAGCTAAGGTCTTAACTCTTACTCTGGCCTAATAGCTAAGGTCCTAGACTCGTACTCTGGCCTAATGGTTAAGGTCTTAACTCTTACTCTGGCCTACTGGTTAAGGTCTTAACTCTTACTCTGGCCTAATGGTTAAGGTCTTAGACTCTTACTCTGGCCTACTGGTTAAGGTCTTAGACTCTTACTCTGTCCTACTGGTTAAGGTCTTAACTCTTACTCTGGCCTAATAGCTAAGGTCTTAGACTCGTACTCTGGCCTAATAGTTAAGGTCTTAGACTCGTACTCTGGCCTAATGGTTAAGGTCTTAACTCTTACTCTGGCCTAATAGCTAAGGTCTTAACTCTTACTCTGGCCTAATAGCTAAGGTCTTAACTCTTACTCTGGCCTACTGGTTAAGGTCTTAACTCTTATTTTGGCCTAATAGCTAAGGTCTTAACTCCTACTCTGGCCTAATAGCTAAGGTCTTAACTCGTACTCTGGCCTAATAGCTAAGGGCTCAGACTCGTACTCTGGCCTAATGGTTACGGTCTTAACTCTTGTCTGGCCTACTGGTTAAGGTCTTAGACTATTACTCTGTCCTACTGGTTAAGGTCTTAACTCTTACTCTGGCCTAATAGCTAAGGTCTTAGACTCGTACTCTGGCCTAATAGCTAAGGTCTTAGACTCATACTCTGGCCTAATGGTTAAGGTCTTAACTCTCACTCTGGCCTAATAGCTAAGGTCTTAACTCTTACTCTGGCCTAATAGCTAAGGTCTTCGACTCGTACTATGGCCTAATGGTTAAGGTCTTAACTCTTACTCTGGCCTAATAGCTAAGGTCTTAGACTCACACTCTGGCCTAATATCCATGGTCGCAACTCTTACTCTGGCCTAATAGCTAAGGTCTTAGACTTGTACTCTGGCCTAATGGTTAAGGTCTTAACTCTTACTCTGGCCTACTGGTTAAGGTCTTAACTCTTACTCTGGCCTAATAGCTAAGGTCTTAGACTCGTACTCTGGCCCAATGTTTAAGGTCTTAACTCTTACTCTGGCCTAATAGCTAAGGTCTTAACTCTTAATCTGGCCTAATAGCTAAGGTCTTAGACTCGTACTATGGCCTACAGGTTAAGGTCTTAACTCTTACTCTGGCCTAATAGCTAAGGTCTTAGACTCGTACTCTGGCCTACTGGTTAAGGTCTTAACTCTTACTCTGGCCTAATAGCTAAGGTCTTAACTCTTACTCTGGCCTAATAGCTAAGGTCTTAACTCTTACTCTGGTGTAATAGCTAAGGTCTTAGACTTGTACTATGGCCTAATGGTTAAGGTCTTAACTCTTACTCTGGCCTAATAGCAAAGGTCTTAGACTCGTAATCTGGCCTAATAGCTAAGGTCTTAGACTCGTACTATGGCCTACTGGTTAAGGTCTTAACTCTTACTCGGGCCTGATAGCTAAGGTCTTAACTCTTACTCCTGCCTAATTGCTAAGGTCTTAGACTCGTACTCTGGCCTAATGGTTAAGGTCTTAACTCTTACTCTGCCCTACTGGTTAAGGTCTTAGACTCGTACTCTGGCCTAATAGCTAAGGTCTTAGACTCGTACTCTGGCCTAATGGTTAAGGTCTTAACTCTTACTCTGGCCTAATAGCTAAGGTCTTAGACTCGTACTCTGGCCTACAGGTTAAGGTCTTAACTCTTACTCTGGTCCAATAGCTAAGGTCTTAACTCTTACTCTGGCCTAATAGCTAAGGTCTTAGACTCGTACTCTGGCCTACTGGTTAAGGTCTTAACTCTTACTCTGGCCTAATAGCTAAGGTCTTAGACTCGTACTCTGGCCTAATAGCTAAGGTCTTCGACTCGTACTCTGGCCTACTGGTTAAGGTCTTAACTCTTACTCTGGCCTAATAGCTAAGGTCTTAACTCTTACTCTGGCCTAATAGCTAAGGTCTTAGACTCGTACTCTGGCCTAATGGTTAAGGTCTTAACTCTTACTCTGGCCTACTGGTTAAGGTCTTAACTCTTACTATGGCCTAATAGATAAGGTCTTAACTCTTACTCTGGCCTAATAGCTAAGGTCTTAGACTCGTACTCTGGCCTACTGGTTAAGGTCTTAACTCTTACTCGGGCCTGACAGCTAAGGTCTTAACTCTTACTCCTGCCTAATTGCTAAGGTCTTAGACTCGTACTCTGGCCTAATGGTTAAGGTCTTAACTCTTACTCTGCCCTACTGGTTAAGGTCTTAGACTCGTACTCTGGCCTAATAGCTAAGGTCTTAGACTCGTACTCTGGCCTAATGGTTAAGGTCTTAACTCTTACTCTGGCCTAATAGCTAAGGTCTTAGACTCGTACTCTGGCCTACAGGTTAAGGTCTTAACTCTTACTCTGGTCCAATAGCTAAGGTCTTAACTCTTACTCTGGCCTAATAGCTAAGGTCTTAGACTCGTACTCTGGCCTACTGGTTAAGGTCTTAACTCTTACTCTGGCCTAATAGCTAAGGTCTTAGACTCGTACTCTGGCCTAATAGCTAAGGTCTTCGACTCGTACTCTGGCCTACTGGTTAAGGTCTTAACTCTTACTCTGGCCTACTGGTTAAGGTCTTAACGCTTACTCTGGCCTACTGGTTAAGGTCTTAACTCTTACACTGGCCTAAAAGCTAAGGTCTTAACTCTTACTCTGGCCTAATAGCAAAGGTCTTAGACTTGTAATCTGGCCTAATAGCTAAGGTCTTAACTCTTACTCTGGCCTAATAGCTAAGGTCTTAGACTGGTACTATGGCCTACTGGTTAAGGTCTTAACTCTTACTCTGGCCTAATAGCTAAGGTCTTAACTCTTACTCCTGCCTAATAGCTAAGGTCTTAGACTAATACTCTGGCCTAATGGTTAAGGTCTTAACTCTTACTCTGGCCTACTGGTTAAGGTCTTAACTCTTACTCTGGCCTACTGGTTAAGGTCTTAACTCTTACTCTGGCCTAATAGCTAAGGTCTTAACTCTTACTCTGGCCTACTGGTTAAGGTCTTAACTCTTACTCTGGCCTAATAGCTAAGGTCTTAGACTCGTACTCTGGCCTAATAGCTAAGGTCTTAGACTCGTACTATGGCCTACAGGTTAAGGTCTTAACTCTTACTCTGGCCTAATAGCTAAGGTCTTAACTCTTACTCTGGCCGAATAGCTAAGGTCTTAACTCTTACTCTGGCCTAATAGCTAAGGTCCTAGACTCATACTCTGGCCTAATGGTTAAGGTCTTAACTCTTACTCTGGCCTACTGGTTAAGGTCTTAACTCTTACTCTGGCCTAATGGTTAAGGTCTTAGACTCTTACTCTGGCCTACTGGTTAAGGTCTTAGACTCTTACTCTGTCCTACTGGTTAAGGTCTTAACTCTTACTCTGGCCTAATAGCTAAGGTCTTAGACTCGTACTCTGGCCTAATAGTTAAGGTCTTAGACTCGTACTCTGGCCTAATGGTTAAGGTCTTAACTCTTACTCTGGCCTAATAGCTAAGGTCTTAACTCTTACTCTGGCCTAATAGCTAAGGTCTTAACTCTTACTCTGGCCTACTGGTTAAGGTCTTAACTCTTATTTTGGCCTAATAGCTAAGGTCTTAACTCCTACTCTGGCCTAATAGCTAAGGTCTTAACTCGTACTCTGGCCTAATAGCTAAGGGCTCAGACTCGTACTCTGGCCTAATGGTTACGGTCTTAACTCTTGTCTGGCCTACTGGTTAAGGTCTTAGACTATTACTCTGTCCTACTGGTTAAGGTCTTAACTCTTACTCTGGCCTAATAGCTAAGGTCTTAGACTCGTACTCTGGCCTAATAGCTAAGGTCTTAGACTCATACTCTGGCCTAATGGTTAAGGTCTTAACTCTCACTCTGGCCTAATAGCTAAGGTCTTAACTCTTACTCTGGCCTAATAGCTAAGGTCTTAGACTCGTACTCCGGCCTAATGGTTAAGGTCTTAACTCTTACTCTGGCCTAATAGCTAAGGTCTTAGACGCGTACTCTGGCCTAATAGCTAAGGTCTTAGACTCGTACTCTGGCCTAATGGTTAAGGTCTTAACTCTTACTCTGGCCTAATAGCTAAGGTCTTAGACTCGTACTCTGGCCTAATGGTTAAGGTCTTAACTTTTACTCTGGCCTAATAGCTAAGGTCTTAACTCTTACTCTGGCCTAATAGCTAAGGTCTTAGACTCGTACTCTGGCCTACTGGTTAAGGTCTTAACTCTTACTCTGGCCTACTGGTTAAGGTCTTAACTCTTACTCTGGCCTAATAGCTAAGATCTTAGACTCGTACTCTGGTCTAATGGTTAAGGCCTTAACTCTTACTCTGGCCTAATAGCTAAGGTCCTAACTCTTACTCTGGCCTACTGGTTAAGGTCTTAACTCTTACTCTGGCCTAATAGCTAAGGTCTTAGACTCGTACTCTGGCCTAATAGCTAAGGTCTTAGACTCGTACTATGGCCTACAGGTTAAGGTCTTAACTCTTACTCTGGCCTAATAGCTAAGGTCTTAACTCTTACTCTGGCCTAATAGCTAAGGTCTTAACTCTTACTCTGGCCTAATAGCTAAGGTCCTAGACTCGTACTCTGGCCTAATGGTTAAGGTCTTAACTCTTTCTCGGGCCTACTGGTTAAGGTCTTAACTCTTACTCTGGCCTAATAGCTAAGGTCTTAACTCTTACTCTGGCCTAATAGCTAAGGTCCTAGACTCGTACTCTGGCCTAATGGTTAAGGTCTTAACTCTTTCTCGGGCCTACTGGTTAAGGTCTTAACTCTTACTCTGGCCTAATGGTTAACGTCTTAGACTCTTACTCTGGCCTACTGGTTAAGGTCTTAGACTCTTACTCTGTCCTACTGGTTAAGGTCTTAACTCTTACTCTGGCCTAATAGCTAAGGTCTTAGACTCGTACTCTGGCCTAATAGTTAAGGTCTTAGACTCGTACTCTGCCCTAATGGTTAAGGTCTTAACTCTTACTCTGGCCTAATAGCTAAGGTCTTAACTCTTACTCTGGCCTACTGGTTAAGGTCTTAACTCTCACTCTGGCCTAATAGCTAAGGTCTTAGACTCGTACTATGGCCTACAGGTTAAGGTCTTAACTCTTACTCTGGCCTAATAGTTAAGGTCTTAACTCTCACTCTGGCCTAATAGCTAAGGTCTTAGACTCGTACTATGGCCTACAGGTTAAGGTCTTAACTCTTACTCTGGCCTAATAGTTAAGGTCTTAGACTCGTACTTTGGCCTAATTGTTAAGGTCTTAACTCTTACTCTGGCCTAATAGCTAAGGTCTTAACTCTTACTCTGGCCTAATAGCTAAGGTCTTAACTCTTACTCTGGCCTACTGGTTAAGGTCTTAACTCTTACTTTGGCCTAATAGCTAAGGTCTTAGACTCGTACTCTGGCCTACTGGTTAAGGTCTTAGACTCGTACTCTGGCCTAATAGCTAAGGTCTTAGACTCGTACTCTGGCCTAATGGTTAAGGTCTTAACTCTCACTCTGGCCTAATAGCTAAGGTCTTAACTCTTTCTCTGGCCTAATAGCTAAGGTCTTAGACTCGTACTCCGGCCTAATGGTTAAGGTCTTAACTCTTACACTGGCCTAATAGCTAAGGTCTTAGACTCGTACTCTGGCCTAATAGCTAAGGTCTTAGACTCGTACTCTGGCCTAATGGTTAAGGTCTTAACTCTTACTCTGGCCTAATAGCTAAGGTCTTAGACTCGTACTCTGGCCTAATGGTTAAGGTCTTAACTTTTACTCTGGCCTAATAGCTAAGGTCTTAACTCTTACTCTGGCCTAATAGCTAAGGTCTTAGACTCGTACTCTGGCCTACTGGTTAAGGTCTTAACTCTTACTCTGGCCTACTGGTTAAGGTCTTAACTCTTACTCTGGCCTAATAGCTAAGATCTTAGACTCGTACTCTGGTCTAATGGTTAAGGTCTTAACTCTTACTCTGGCCTAATAGCTAAGGTCCTAACTCTTACTCTGGCCTACTGGTTAAGGTCTTAACTCTTACTCTGGCCTAATAGCTAAGGTCTTAGACTCGTACTCTGGCCTAATAGCTAAGGTCTTAGACTCGTACTATGGCCTACAGGTTAAGGTCTTAACTCTTACTCTGGCCTAATAGCTAAGGTCTTAACTCTTACTCTGGCCTAATAGCTAAGGTCTTAACTCTTACTCTGGCCTAATAGCTAAGGTCCTAGACTCGTACTCTGGCCTAATGGTTAACGTCTTAACTCTTACTCTGGCCTACTGGTTAAGGTCTTAACTCTTACTCTGGCCTAATGGTTAAGGTCTTAGACTCTTACTCTGGCCTACTGGTTAAGGTCTTAGACTCTTACTCTGTCCTACTGGTTAAGGTCTTAACTCTTGCTCTGGCCTAATAGCTAAGGTCTTAGACTTGTACTCTGGCCTAATAGTTAAGGTCTTAGACTCGTACTCTGGCCTAATGGTTAAGGTCTTAACTCTTACTCTGGCCTAATAGCTAAGGTCTTAACTCTTACTCTGGCCTAATAGCTAAGGTCTTAACTCTTACTCTGGCCTACTGGTTAAGGTCTTAACTCTTACTTTGGCCTAATAGCTAAGGTCTTAACTCTTACTCTGGCCTAATAGCTAAGGTCTTAACTCGTACTCTGGCCTAATAGCTAAGGTCTTAGACTCGTACTCTGGCCTAATGGTTACGGTCTTAACTCTTATTCTGGCCTACTGGTTAAGGTCTTAGACTATTACTCTGTCCTACTGGTTAAGGTCTTAACTCTTACTCTGGCCTAATAGCTAAGGTCTTAGACTCGTACTCTGGCCTAATAGCTAAGGTCTTAGACTCGTACTCTGGCCTAATAGCTAAGGTCTTAACTCTTACTCTGGCCTACTGGCTAAGGTCTTAACTCTTACTCTTGCCTAATAGCTAAGGTCTTAGACTCATACTCTGGCCTACTGGTTTAGGTCTTAACTCTTACTCTGGCCTACTGGTTAAGGTCTTAACTCTTAATCTGGCCTAATAGCTAAGGTCTTAACCTCGTACTCTGGCCTACAGGTTAAGGTCTTAGACTCTTACTCTGGCCTACTGGTTAAGGTCTTAACTCTTACTCTGGCCTACTGGTTAAGGTCTTAGACTCTTACTCTGGCCTACTGGTTAAGGTCTTAACTCTTACTCTGGCCTAATAGCTAAGGTCTTAGACTCATACTCTGGCCTACAGGTTAAGGTCTTAACTCTTACTCCGGCCTAATAGCTAAGGTCTTAGACTCGTACTCTGGCCTAATAGTTAAGGTCTTAACTCTTACTCTGGCCTAATAGCTAAGGTCTTAGACTCGTACTCTGGCCTAATGGTTAAGGTCTTAACTCTTACTCTGGCCTAATAGCTAAGGTCTTAACTCTTACTCTGGCCTAATAGCTAAGGTCTTAGACTCGTACTCTGGCCTAATGGTTAAGGTCTTAACTCTTACTCTGGCCTAATAGCTAAGGTCTTAGACTCGTACTATGGGTTACTGGTTAAGGTCTTCACTCTTACTCCAGCCTAATAGCTAACGTCTTAACTCTTACTATGGCCTAATGGTTAAGGTCTTAACTCTTACTCTGGCCTAATAGCTAAGGTCTTAGACTTGTACTATGGCCTACAGGTTAAAGTCTTCACTCTTACTATGGCCTAATAGCTAAGGTCTTAACTCTTACTCTGGCCTAATAGCTAAGGTCTTAGACTCGTACTATGGCCTACTGGTTAAGGTCTTAACTCTTACTCTGGCCTACTGGTTAAGGTCTTAACTCTTACTCTGGCCTAATAGCTAAGGTCTTAGACTCGTACTCTGGCCTACTGGTTAAGGTCTTAACTCTTACTCTGGCCTAATAGCTAAGGTCTTCGACTCGTACTCTGGCCTAATGGTTAAGGTCTTAACTCTTACTCTGGCCTAATAGCTAAGGTCTTAGACTCGTACTATGGCCTACAGGTTAAGGTCGTAACTCTTACTCTGGCCTAATAGCTAAGGTCTTAACTCTTACTCTGGCCTAATAGCTAAGGTCTTAACTCGTACTCTTGCTTAATAGCTAAGGTCTTAGACTCGTACTCTGGCCTAATGGTTACGGTCTTAACTCTTACTCTGGCCTAATAGCTAAGGTCTTAGACTCATACTCTGGCCTACTGGTTAAGGTCTTAACGCTTACTCTGGCCTACTGGTTAAGGTCTTAACTCTTACTCTGGCCTAATAGCTAAGGTCTTAACCTCGTACTCTGGCCTACAGGTTAAGGTCTTAGACTCTTACTCTGGCCTACTGGTTAAGGTCTTAACTCTTACTCTGGCCTACTGGTTAAGGTCTTAACTCTTACTCTGGCCTACAGGTTAAGGTCTTAACTCTTACTCTGACCTAATGGTTAAGGTCTTAACTCTTACTCTGGCCTAATAGCTAAGGTCTTAGGCTCGTACTATGGCCTACAGGTTAAGGTCTTAACTCTTACTCTGGCCTAATAGCTAAGGTCTTAACTCTTACTCTGGCCTAATAGCTAAGGTCTTAACTCGTACTCTTGCCTAATAGCTAAAGTCTTAGACTCGTACTCTGGTGTAATGGTTACGGTCTTAACTCTTACTCTGGCCTACTGGTTAAGGTCTTAGACTATTACTCTGTCCTACTGGTTAAGGTCTTAACTCTTACGCTGGCCTAATAGCTAAGGTCTTAGACTCGTACTCTGGCCTAATAGCTAAGGTCTTAGACTCGTACTCTGGCCTAATGGTTAAGGTCTTAACTCTTACTCTGGCCTAATAGCTAAGGTCTTAGACTCGTACTCTGGCCTAATAGCTAAGGTCTTAACTCTTACTCTGGCCTACTTGTTAAGGTCTTAACTCTTAGTCTGGCCTAATAGCTAAGGTCTTAGACTCGTACTCTGGCCTACTGGTTAAGGTCTTAACTCTTACTCTGGCCTACTGGTTAAGGTCTTAACTCTTACTCTGGCCTAATAGCTAAGGTCTTAACCTCATACTCTGGCCTACAAGTTAAGGTCTTAGACTCTTACTCTGGCCTACTGGTTAAGGTCTTAACTCTTACTCTGGCCTAACAGCTAAGCTCTTAGACTCTTACTCTGGCCTACTGGTTAAGGTCTTAACTCTTACTCTGGCCTAATAGCTAAGGCCTTAACTCCTACTCTGGCCTAATAGCTAAGGTCTTAACTCTTACTCCTGCCTAATAGCTAAGGTCTTAGACTCGTGCTCTGGCCTAATAGTTAAGGTCTTAACTCTTACTCTGGCCTACTGGTTAAGGTCTTAACTCTTACTCTGGCCTAATGGTAAAGGTCTTAGACTCTTACTCTGGCCTACTGGTTAAGGTCTTAGACTCTTACTCTGGCCTAATAGCTAAGGTCTTAACTCTTACTCTGGCCTAATAGCTAAGGTCTTAGACTCGTACTATGGCCTACAGGTTAAGGTCTTAACTCTTACACTCGCCTACAGGTTAGGGTCTTAACTCTTACTCTGGCCTACAGGTTAAGGTCTTAACTCTTACTCTGGCCTAATAGCTAAGGTCTTAGACTCGTACTCTGGCCTACAGGTTAAGGTCTTAACTCTTACTCTGGCCTACTGGTTAAGGTCTTAACTCTTACTCAGGCCTAATAGCTAAGGTCTTAAATCTTACTCTGGCCTAATAGCTAAGGTCTAAACTCTTACTCTGGCCTAATAGCTAAGGTTATAGACTCGTACTCTGGCCTAATGGTTAAGGTCTTAACTCTTACTCTGGCCTAATAGCTAAGGTCTTAACTCTTACTCTGGCCTAATAGCTAAGGTCTTAGACTCGTACTCTGGCCTAATGGTTAAGGTCTTAACTCTTACTCTGGCCTAATAGCTAAGGTATTAACTCTTACTCTGACATGATAGCTAAGGTCTTAGACTCGTAGTCTGGCCTAATGGTTAAGGTCTTAACTCTTACTCCTGCCTAATAGCTAAGGTCTTAGACTCATACTCTGGCCTAATGGTTTAGGTCTTAACTCTTACTCTGGCCTAATAGCTAATGTCTTAACTCTTACTCTGGCTAATAGCAAAGGTCTTAGACTCGTAATCTGGCCTAATAGCTAAGGTATTAACTCTTACTCTGGCCTAATAGCTAAGGTCTTAACTCTTACTCTGGCCTAATAGCTAAGGTCTTAACTCTTACTCTGGCCTAATAGCAAAGGTCTTAGACTCGTAATCTGGCCTAATAGCTAAGGTCTTAACTCTTACTCTGGCCTAATAGCTAAGGTCTTAGACTCGTACAATGGCCTACTGGTTAAGGTCTTAACTCTTACTCTGGCCTACTGGTTAAGGTCTTAACTCTTACTCTGGCCTACTGGTTAAGGTCTTAACTCTTACTCTGGCCTAATAGCTAAGGTCTTAACTCTTTCTCTGGCCTAATAGATAAGGTCTAAGACTCGTACTCTAGCCTAATGGTTAAGGTCTTAACTCTTACTCTGGCCTAATAGCTAAGGTCTTAACTCTTACTCTGGCCTAATAGGTAAGGTCTTAGACTCGTACTCCGGCCTAATGGTTAAGGTCTTAACTCGTACTCTGGCCTAATAGCTAAGGTCTTAGACTCGTACTCTGGCCTAATAGCTAAGGTCTTAGACTCGTACTCTGGCCTAATGGTTAAGGTCTTAACTCTTACTCTGGCCTAATAGCTAAGGTCTTAGACTCGTACTCTGGCCTAATGGTTAAGGTCTTAACTTTTACTCTGGCCTAATAGCTAAGGTCTTAACTCTTACTCTGGCCTGATAGCTAAGGTCTTAGACTCGTACTCCGGCCTAATAGCTAAGGTCTTAGACTCGTACTCTAGTCTAATGGTTAAGGTCTTAACTCTTACTCTGGCCTAATAGCTAAGGTCTTAACTCTTACTCTGGCATACTGGTTAAGGTCTTAACTCTTACTCTGGCCTAATAGCTAAGGTCTTAGACTCGTACTCCGGCCTAATAGCTAAGGTCTTAACTCTTACTCTGGCCTAATAGCTAAGGTCTTAGACTCGTACTCTAGCCTACTGGTTAAGGTCTTAACTCTTACTCTGGCCTACTGGTTAAGGTCTTAACTCTTACTCTGGCCTAATAGCTAAGGTCTTAACTCTTACTCTGGCCTAATAGCTAAGGTCTTAGACCCATACTCTGGCCTAATTGTTAAGGTCTTAACTCTTACTCTGGCCTAATAGCTAAGGTCTTAGACTCGTACTATGGCCTAATGGTTAAGGTCTTAACTCTCACTCTGGCCTAATAGCTAAGGTCTTAGACTCGCACTCTGGCCTAATAGCTAAGGTCTTAGACTCGTACTCTGGCCTAATGGTTAAGGTCTTAACTCTTACTCTGGCCTAATGGTTAAGGTCTTAGACTCGTACTCTAGCCTACTGGTTAAGGTCTTAACTCTTACTCTGGCCTACTGGTTAAGGTCTTAACTCTTACTCTGGCCTAATAGCTAAGGTCTTAACTCTTACTCTGCCCTAATAGCTAAGGTCTTAGACTCGTACTCTGGCCTAATGGTTAAGGTCTTAACTCTTACTCTGGCCTAATAGCTAAGGTCTTCGACTCGTACTATGGCCTAATGGTTAAGGTCTTAACTCTTACTCTGGCCTAATAGCTAAGGTCTTAGACTCACACTCTGGCCTAATATCCATGGTCGCCACTCTTACTCTGGCCTAATAGCTAAGGTCTTAGACTTGTACTCTGGCCTAATGGTTAAGGTCTTAACTCTTACTCTGGCCTACTGGTTAAGGTCTTAACTCTTACTCTGGCCTAATAGCTAAGGTCTTAGACTCGTACTCTGGCCCAATGTTTAAGGTCTTAACTCTTACTCTGGCCTAATAGCTAAGGTCTTAACTCTTAATCTGGCCTAATAGCTAAGGTCTTAGACTCGTACTATGGCCTACAGGTTAAGGTCTTAACTCTTACTCTGGCCTAATAGCTAAGGTCTTAGACTCGTACTCTGGCCTACTGGTTAAGGTCTTAACTCTTACTCTGGCCTAATAGCTAAGGTCTTAACTCTTACTCTGGCCTAATAGCTAAGGTCTTAACTCTTACTCTGGTGTAATAGCTAAGGTCTTAGACTTGTACTATGGCCTAATGGTTAAGGTCTTAACTCTTACTCTGGCCTAATAGCAAAGGTCTTAGACTCGTAATCTGGCCTAATAGCTAAGGTCTTAGACTCGTACTATGGCCTACTGGTTAAGGTCTTAACTCTTACTCGGGCCTGATAGCTAAGGTCTTAACTCTTACTCCTGCCTAATTGCTAAGGTCTTAGACTCGTACTCTGGCCTAATGGTTAAGGTCTTAACTCTTACTCTGCCCTACTGGTTAAGGTCTTAGACTCGTACTCTGGCCTAATAGCTAAGGTCTTAGACTCGTACTCTGGCCTAATGGTTAAGGTCTTAACTCTTACTCTGGCCTAATAGCTAAGGTCTTAGACTCGTACTCTGGCCTACAGGTTAAGGTCTTAACTCTTACTCTGGTCCAATAGCTAAGGTCTTAACTCTTACTCTGGCCTAATAGCTAAGGTCTTAGACTCGTACTCTGGCCTACTGGTTAAGGTCTTAACTCTTACTCTGGCCTAATAGCTAAGGTCTTAGACTCGTACTCTGGCCTAATAGCTAAGGTCTTCGACTCGTACTCTGGCCTACTGGTTAAGGTCTTAACTCTTACTCTGGCCTAATAGCTAAGGTCTTAACTCTTACTCTGGCCTAATAGCTAAGGTCTTAGACTCGTACTCTGGCCTAATGGTTAAGGTCTTAACTCTTACTCTGGCCTACTGGTTAAGGTCTTAACTCTTACTATGGCCTAATAGATAAGGTCTTAACTCTTACTCTGGCCTAATAGCTAAGGTCTTAGACTCGTACTCTGGCCTACTGGTTAAGGTCTTAACTCTTACTCGGGCCTGACAGCTAAGGTCTTAACTCTTACTCCTGCCTAATTGCTAAGGTCTTAGACTCGTACTCTGGCCTAATGGTTAAGGTCTTAACTCTTACTCTGCCCTACTGGTTAAGGTCTTAGACTCGTACTCTGGCCTAATAGCTAAGGTCTTAGACTCGTACTCTGGCCTAATGGTTAAGGTCTTAACTCTTACTCTGGCCTAATAGCTAAGGTCTTAGACTCGTACTCTGGCCTACAGGTTAAGGTCTTAACTCTTACTCTGGTCCAATAGCTAAGGTCTTAACTCTTACTCTGGCCTAATAGCTAAGGTCTTAGACTCGTACTCTGGCCTACTGGTTAAGGTCTTAACTCTTACTCTGGCCTACTGGTTAAGGTCTTAACGCTTACTCTGGCCTACTGGTTAAGGTCTTAACTCTTACACTGGCCTAAAAGCTAAGGTCTTAACTCTTACTCTGGCCTAATAGCAAAGGTCTTAGACTTGTAATCTGGCCTAATAGCTAAGGTCTTAACTCTTACTCTGGCCTAATAGCTAAGGTCTTAGACTGGTACTATGGCCTACTGGTTAAGGTCTTAACTCTTACTCTGGCCTAATAGCTAAGGTCTTAACTCTTACTCCTGCCTAATAGCTAAGGTCTTAGACTCATACTCTGGCCTAATGGTTAAGGTCTTAACTCTTACTCTGGCCTACTGGTTAAGGTCTTATCTCTTACTCTGGCCTACTGGTTAAGGTCTTAACTCTTACTCTGGCCTAATATCTAAGATCTTAGACTCGTACTCTGGTCTAATGGTTAAGGTCTTAACTCTTACTCTGGCCTAATAGCTAAGGTCTTAACTCTTACTCTGGCCTACTGGTTAAGGTCTTAACTCTTACTCTGGCCTAATAGCTAAGGTCTGTGGAAATATGGATTTTTCTGATCAGTTATGTCCCCTATCTTGGACCCCAACGGTTTCATGTATGAATCACAAGTACATGTATGTTCCCTCCAGTTCCAGTTATGAAGACGCAAACACATGTGCGTCCACCGTCAACATGTCCTCTGTCAGATCCGCCATGAATAGGCCGGATATTCCATTCCTAAGTATGAAAGGCCACCGGCTTTATATGGTTCACTTATGCCATTTTTCAGTCCAGGCAAGTAGGCCCTGATTCTGTCATCAAACTCTTCTTGCCTTCTGCCTCTGAAAACTCCAGTCTGAGCCTGCATCTGTGACCATGAACTTTGTCTCATTCTCTGCGCGGCTCACGAAGCCTGACATCAGCCTATTCTCTGCCAAGAACTGTATTTCACCTTCGAGTTATCTGCTTCGTTCCTCAGCCGATGCATTCCTGTCTGGTAGTTTAAGTAAACATTCTTCCAGCTACCGAGCAAAGGCTCGGCTTCTCTGTCTCTATGCCAGTAATTCATAGCCCTGTTACCATGGAAGGTTTCTGCCCCTTGCATCTCATATAGACATTTAGACGCTTGTACACGCACGCACAGGCAGTATAGAATAGTCCGAGAGTCCTTCTTTTGTGGATAACATAGTTCTTTAAACATAGGATGTTAGATATGATTTGGGATTAGGTTGACTTGACCCCCCAGACTTTTCGTCTCCACATGTAGAGCTAAATGTCAAGTCCCCTTCACCCCCTAGTTGCACGTCAATCACACGTCATGCTGCTGCGCGCGCATCTATGCCAAGTATTATCTTATAGATCCACCTATATATGACATCATAACCAATTATGTTCCTTTTTACTCCTTATTACACCCATTTTCGGTTACGCATGTGAATCGTCATTTTCCTTATCAATTGTTACGCCTACCGTATTCGCTTCATTGTAATGTATGTTCTATAAAAGTCATTTCTTGTCAATAAAGTATGTACTTCACTTCCTGAACCTTCGTGGTGATGGAACTTGGAGCAACCGATTATAATCGATCATTGGAATAAAGCCCATTCCGAACCTCTAATACCACGGATTCTGCCTCTTATTTACTGAGCTATTTTATTATGTTTCTGTATCAAATTAAGTCCCGGTAATATTTTATTTACCACATGAATGGCGCCCGAATAGGGACACTTTCTCATCTCACGCGCCGGCGGTGAGTTGCAGGCCCGGTCTCCTGCCACAGCTGGACGGACAATAACGCGTACCAGCAGGATTTCCTGTATCTCCCTCCGGTCAAGCGGGGGCGACTGAGGCTGCGATCAACACCCAGACGAGGCGGTGAGAAGTGCGAAGTATCCCGACCAGAGCCTAGCTGAGAGAGCAAGATCCGAGGTATACAGAGGCCCACCAGTTTCCCGAAGTCCGAAGTCGAGTCCAGTTTCCGACGAGTCGAGTCGAGTCCAGTCCGGTTCAAGTTCAGTTCAGTTTCCGAGGCCTTCCGTTTCCGAAGCTACCCGGTGAGTACCATTACTGGGGAGGCATTTCTGACGTGCACATAGGTTGTGCCGGTCAAGACGGGTTTGGGTACACAAATCCGGTCTGCACTGTTTCAGCAGTGTATCTGTACTGTTTAGCAGTATATCTAGTATATCAAGTATATAAATCAGTTAAAGTCGAGTATTATGTTTTTGTGTTTAAAGTTTTCCTTAGACCATCATCATTATTGATTGCTCAGGTAAATGTTAAATGTTAAATGTTTTAAGTACGTTCCGCATATTGTGGTGTGAATGACTGTTCATTATCGTGTTTACTGTATTAAGTTTGTTCAAAATCAAGTATCAGATCAGTTCTCAATATGCCGCTCTTTTCGAAACTAAGACAGATCACTACAAGAAAAGGGGTACTCGAAGAAGCCGTTCCCATTCCTCCTAGGGACACTCCAGGGTACTTCATGTATCATAAACATGGCTTAGACGCTATATTATTTCTTGATTTATGGGTAGACTACACCAAGGAATTACCAGAAAGTCAGAGGTGGCCCGCAGCGGGGACCTGGGATGCAGAGTGCATCATGAAAGTCGAGGAAGAGTTATGGAAAAGGAAAGTCAGACAGTCACAGAAAGACGCCGTTGAGTTATGGCGTAAAGAATCTCATAGACGCACAGAAAAAGCACTCCGACAGGAAGAAAAGAATAAAGAGAGTTCAAATAAAGTTTGAGAAAATCTATTAATTGAGGAAGGTATCCGAGTGAAATCAGAACAAGTAGACAGACAAAGAAATGCCCTTATGAATGGTATGTATCCCCTTCTAGCCGAAGGATTACCTAAGGCTACTCCAGAGATACCGAAAGACTTGCCACCCCCATTATTCCCAATAAAGGTACATCCCAAGGGGCATCCTAGAACCGCAGAAGATGTTTTTCTTTCCTCATATTTAGATGACGCAGCTCCCGAATATGCTAATTCCGCCCCACATAGACCGCATACCAGGGAGGTTCAACGCCAAGATCCAGTACCCGTATCCCTACAGCAACAGATCGTGTCACAAGTTCCGGCAAGCGCATCTGTTTCTGCATCTGTTCCTACAGCTACTTCTATAGCTGTGTCCACACCTATAGTTGCTGTGTCACGTTCAACGAATCCTTTCACACCCGACACCCCAGATGGGGCTACGGGAGGTGCTACCAATATTTTTTCTACGCCACCCAGAATAAATAAACTTACTTTTCAAGAGTCAGCACATTCACGTACACCCAAACTCATAAATGCCCGTACGCTTAAGGAACTTCTTGTAGATTGTAGATATGACCCTGTGCCCGGCAAAGAGGACGAAATGACCCTGGCATCATTGCGTATCAGACGAGCCGCAGTGTATTTAGGGAAGTTACCAGGAATGACTGCGCATCTAGATAAAATATATCATTTTGTCCAAACAGGGCAAGATTCAGAATGTATTAACAGAGCTATGGAATACCAGAAAGTGGAGATACAGGGGGAACTGTTACGTTTCCTCATAAATTGTGTGATCAGAAATCAAGACCGACCGGGGGTAGACCCGGAAGCAATGCAAATTCTTACCAGATGGAGCCAGAATATATCAGAAGGTAGACATGATAAGCAAAATTGTATAATAGCCATGTGCCGAAAGATCCGTAAAGAAATAGAACGCCTACACGAAGAAAGATTAGCGGTAGACCAGTTCGAACAAAGCGAGGACGAAGGGTCAGGACTGCCCGCAGGACAGTCAGACACCATAGCCTATGTAGGTAGAGGAAGGTCTTGTAATAGTAATAGATGCCTTATTGACCCGATACGTCCGATATGTCCAGATAATAACAGGAATTTCCAAATACCTATAATTAATATAAGGTCTAACGAGCATTCGTTCCAAGCCGCCGACAAATTACTCCGAGAACGAAGGGGTTATCATTTTCTCGATTCTATGGATGAACAAGATTTAGCTAGGTCAGCTGTCCATTGGGTGGACAGTCCCGGAAAATATAGTGATGATACAGTAGCACGCACATTTTTGAATCTCACCCCAGATGAACAGCGGTTAGCTGGGATTTATATGATTCAACAACTCCTCGTACTATATCAGAGTCAGCATTCGGACCCTGGTCCCTTGCCTGATATATTGACTGAATTACTCATGAATAGATGGAGAGGTTCAGGTACTAAATTAATTAAAGAAATTCTAGAATCAAGAAAGCAGTATATTCTTTTTGTATGTTCAGAACGTGTCTCATTGCCCATCAAGGAAAGAACCACGTATTACATGGATAGACAGAATCCTTTACGAGAAGTGCACCCAATAAAAGGCGAGGACAATGAGTTTAAACGCGTATTTGTATATACGCCCATATCGAAAATAGAATTGTTAGAAATGAAGAAAGTGGTACCCAGTCATGACAAAGATCCAGCGGGTTTTCACCGAGAAATTAAAGACATGTTACTCATGGGAGAGTATACCTATCCCGACATTATGACAATATTAAAGGTATTGATGCCTGCTGGCATTTATGAGAAACTCAGGGAAAAAGAGTGGGAGGTAGGAGACCAAAAGATAGAATGGTCAGTATTAGAAGCGGAAGAAAAGGCCCGAACTGCAGGAGCAGGACTTGGGGATAAAACGAAAGCACTACCAGGTTTATTAGTACAGGTACTGCCACGTTTATTAACTACGAAAAAGGAAGATTGGGGTACAATTTCAGCCTGTAAGCAGAAGCAAGATGAAGACACTAGTGATTACTATGCCCGATTTGAAAAATGTTTTGGTATAAATAGTGGCCTAAAAGCAAGTAGCGAATCATACCCGCATCTGTTTGTAACAAAATTAGTAGAAAATGCCCTGCCCCAAGTAAAGAATAGAGTATTAAAATTCGAGAGTACCTGGCAAGGTAACACTCCATCACAAATGTTACAAATGTTACAGTACCATCACAATAGAATTAGAGAGGAACAAGAACATGAACACAGACGCATGAAAGACACGAAAATGAAAATGCTAGTTTCTCAGACAGTTCCAGCTGAAGGACATAAAAAGGGTATGACACATTCCGGTGATTCAGCAGGACCTGTAAAAGGGACATGCAATTATTGTAAAAAACCAGGTCATTACGTACACGATTGTCCAGTTTTGAAACATAATATCGCCATAGGTAAAACACAAGAAAGACCACGGCCACCTAGACAGGATCAGAATGAACAAGGAGCTCCGCAGCATGCACAGTCCATGCCAGCTCCACCACAGTCTATACAGTTTGTGCCAGCTGCACCAGCGCTGCCTGTTGCTGCCACACAAACCACGACACGACAACTGTACCAGACCGCACAGTACGACTATCCTGATTACCAACGATACGCATGAACCAGCCTAGAGAGGGAAGTTGACTTACCCCTTATCGAGATCCCTGTAGATCAAGAAGGACCTTATGTACATAGTGAATTATTAGGCCAAGATAGAAAATTTTTACTCGATACAGGGGCAAGTCGAACAACCATTAAACGTAGTGAAGTTCCAGGGGCACCCCTCTCAGGCTCTCAGAATATTTCCCTTGGTTTTTCAGGAAAACCTATTGTTAATGAAGTGTCACAACCTCTTCCACTTACGATAGGACCTCTGACCCGAACTACAGATTTATTGCTCACTAAATCATGTCCAGAAAACCTGTTAGGAATAAAAACACTGAAAGCTCTAGGAGCCATAATATGTTGTTCTCCGGAAGGAGTAAGATTGTTTTTACGTGATTTTAAAGGTCACTATGTATCTAGAGACATGGATCCCCGACTGCAGACTTTACCCACACATCTATGGGCACAAGGCCCTACTGATGTTGGATGCATGAATATTACACCATACCGAGTCACATTAAAGGCAGGAGTGGTACTACCACGAATGCGACAATACAAGTTACCACCAGATGCTGTAGTGGCTTTGCTGCAAATCATTGACGAGCTCATTGCCCAAGGAGTAGTTGTGGAAACAGACTCCAATGTATGTAATTCACCAATAATTCCGATTCTTAAACGAACAGATCCAAAGACCCCGCCAGTATATCGATTGGTTATTGATCTGCGCGAATTAAACAAATGCATTGGGCCACAATTTCCTGTGGTCCCAGATATCTCGTCATTACTGACAGCTATTGATTCCGAAGCAACATTCTTTACTGTAATTGATCTCAAGAATGCCTTTTTCAGCGTCCCAATAGATCCGGAAAGCCAATATTTGTTCGGATTTAGTTTAAATGGGCGTAGCTTTAAATTCTCACGCGCACCTCAAGGATTTACAGAAAGCCCCAGCATCTATAGCCAAGCACTGAAACGAGAACTTGACAGTATCCACATGCCAGTTAACACTGCTCTGCTTCAATATGTCGACGATCTACTGATCACCGCGAGAAGCGAACCGGAATGTGAGAAAGCATCACTGACAGTTTTACAATTTCTAGCTGAAAAGGGGCACAAGGTGTCCCCTTCTAAGCTGCAATTCTGTGTCCAGCGAGTTGTTTATCTTGGACACTCGCTGTCCAAGGAGGGAAGGCAGCTAACACCCGACCGCATTCAGTTAATAGATAACATGCCAATACCCAAGACACAAAAGGAGGTACGAGCTTTCATAGGCCTCACTTCATATTGTAGGCAGTGGATCCCTCAGTATGCATTTCTAGCAAAACCACTCATTCAGTTGACAACACAGGAGGCAGCCACATCAACTGTTCTCCCTTGGACTCAGGAACATACACAAGCTTTTGAAAGCCTAAAGAAAACCTTATGTCAAGCACCTGTTTTAGCAACGCCATGTTACAGAAAACAGTTTACACTTTTTGTTACAGAACGCGAAGGTACTGCCTTGTCAGTACTCACACAGGAACAAGCAGGAGCACACAAACCATGTGCTTATTTTTCTAGTACATTAGATCCCGTAGCTCAGGCTTTGCCTGCATGCCTAAAATCAGTAGCAGCGACAGCTTTAGCAATAAGACAGAGCGACGCCATAGTGTTAGGACATCCATTGACAGTTCAAGTACCACACGCAGTAGAGGTTCTTGTAAATAGAACGCAAACACAACACTTGACTATAGCGCGACTTACAGGGTACGAACTTACATTGTTTCAGCCACATATAGAAATCAGACGCTGTAACACATTGAATCCTGCCACACTTTTGCCAGTAACCGGAACAGACCCACTAGCCCATGACTGTATTGAAGTTATTACTATAACGACGAAACCCAGACAAGACTTAACCGATGTCCCATTGTCAGATCCAGACCTGACATTGTATGTAGATGGTTCATGTATGAGAACAAATACAGGAGAGTTAGTGGCTGCTTACGCAGTCACAACAGATACTGAAGTCATTGAAACAAATCGTATAAATACTTTGTCAGCTCAAGCCGCAGAGCTCATCGCTCTGACACAAGCCTGTATTCAAGCCACGAATAAAAAAGTCAACATATACACTGATTCACGTTATGCATTCGGAGTTGTACATGACTTCGGCGTGCTGTGGCGAGAGAGAGGTTATTTAACTTCCCACGGTGCCCACATTCAGCACGGACCCCTCATTCATGCCTTATTAGATGCAATACATCTACCCACTGCAATATCAATTATGAAATGTAAGGCTCATACGAAGGTTACTGATATCATTTCTCAAGGCAATGATCTAGCCGACAGAACAGCTAAACAGACTGCTCAAACTCAAACCTCCGACATGACAAAGACAATAGTCCCGATGCCGACACATTGTATGACAGTTAAAGATCCTACTCTTGACGTAATTGACATCCAGACACATGCCACACCAGATGAAATAAAGAAATGGACCGAATTAGGAGGGATCCAAACGGACCAAGGATGGATGATGAAGGAAAAGTCTGTGTGGTTCCTTCCTGATTCAATGGTCCAAGTTATAATTAACACTATACATAGTCCAGCACATCTAGGAGAAAAAGCTATGCTAGATAGCATTCAACACATTTGGTTCAATAAACATTTACGAGCAGCAGCCAAACAAAAAGTTCGTACCTGTATGATCTGTTGCCAGTTCAACCCAGGAAAAAGCGTTCCTGTAGAACAGGGTGGATTTCATCCTCCTAATCACCCTTTTGAAGTACTCCAGATGGATTATATCCAGATGGAACGATGTCGAGGATTCAAATATGTTCTCGTAGTTGTCTGCGCTCTTTCCCGTTGGACAGAGGCATACCCGGTTTCAGATTACACTGCCCCAACTACTGCCAAACTGTTGGTTCGAGAATTCTTCCCACGATACGGTTTACCACGTGTTGTTCACTCAGATAACGGCCAGCCGTTCTCATCCGAACTAATGAAACATGTTTCGCTTCTGTTAGGTTATCAGTGGAAATTCCACTGTGTCCGACACCCCGAGGCAGCAGGTCTCGTAGAAAGACATAATCAGATACTGAAAATCAGATTGTCCAAAATATGCAGAGAGAAAGGTGTCGACTGGGTAGTAGCGTTACCAGTTGCACTCTTTTACATGAGAATGGTAGCACACTCTCGAACAGGGCTATCCCCGTATGAGGTGATCTTCGGCAGACCACCAAATATGTGGGGGACGCCTATACCACGCAAAATAACTGATATTGACTGTAATATGCTGACAGATTACTTGGCTTCCTTGATGTCTGCACTACAATCTTGTCGTTCACAGGTAGCTGCAGCCTTTCCCGACAACACTGAGGTGAAACCCCTTGACGTAGTTCCGGGGGACCTCGTTCTTGTGAGGAATTTCGACCGAAAGACTCAGCTGGAGCCCAGGTGGAAGTCACCCAAGTTGGTCCTGCTGACCACAAGAACAGCCGTGAAGATTGAAGGCAGAAAAGGATGGATTCATTCAAGTCATATCAAGAAATTTCATGGACTT
This sequence comes from Triturus cristatus, assembly GCF_964204655.1. Classification (NCBI taxonomy): domain Eukaryota; kingdom Metazoa; phylum Chordata; class Amphibia; order Caudata; family Salamandridae; genus Triturus; species Triturus cristatus. The sequence continues at coordinate 239,251,976 of NC_140580.1, read as the reverse complement.
CCTGCAGATGTAAATAGCCCACCTCGTGTGTCTTCACCCATTGACTCAAAACTACCTTTGGCTGAGGCCAACAGCCAGGAACTCTATAAACTAAAACTCAGGCCTAGACCGTCGGACGATTTGATTGTTTAAGTCCTCTCCAAGGTGAAGCGGTTGAATCTGTCTCCGACATGTATCCCTTAGACCTGAATCATGGAGAATCGCGAAAAATGTCGAAACGACAGGCGTATTGTAAATCACTGCGTAGTCATTGCATAGTGACATTATTAACCTTGTTTTTCTTAAGTCTTTTAATAATTACTGCAAGTATATTGTTGCACATATATTACCCTATTGCCAGAAACGTTTACAATGTTACTGCTGAACATTCTTTTAGTGACCTACCCCCGCATGAATTGTCCTATAGACTTGCGCTGCGCAATAACACTTTCATTAGTATGTTACATCATTTCCACCAGACTAGTAATGCTACTAATTGTTGGGTGTGTGGCCGGCTCCCTCCCTATCAGAATTATGAAGGAGTCCTGCCTTTCTTTCCACATCCGTTTACACATAATGGCTCCTGTGGAGCATGGTTTAGTTTAATCAATTCCATAGACTCAGACACAGCAGTTTATCAAGACCATTGGGTATGGGGAAATCTGAACCTCGTTTTATTTAAAGTCTGTTACCCTGACAAGGAGGGTCGCCCCAAAGGAACAGGAATTGATCTAGAAAATGAAGTATATGGATTAGGTAATTTTACACCTAATCTCATGATTCTAAATGTCGAATCCGAAGTTGAACTAGTTTTACCCACCATGTCAGTATTCCCAGCGAAGGGTGAATTGTGTGTAAGAAAAGTTGGTTCGATACATATGGGCCATAGTAAATGCACTACTATAGTAGAATTCAGTGATCAAGGCAAATCTTCATTTAGAGCTTATCGCCACTCCTACTTTATATGTGGTCAGACTGCATATATGCGTCTACCTCTAGATTGGGATGGTACCTGCTACATTGCATTTCTTTTGCCACCTGTTTTCCTAGCTCCTCCTGATTATTATAGAAATATTCATTTAGTACACAACAGAGAGCGGAGAGATCTCCCAATTGTCGATTATACCGAGACGGCATGGGACAAGTATGTAGATTTTAATAAAGGCATCTTTCCCTATATAGGTACTGTTACTAATAGTAAGCTGATACGTAGATTAACTAGAACCCTTGAAGCAGTAGTGAATGAAACTATTTCCGCTTTAGGCAATTTAACAGAAGAGCAGTCTGCTATGCGGATTGTTGTGCTTCAAAATCGTCTTGTCCTTGACGTCATCCTGGCTGATAGGGGCGGAGCTTGTAGGGTCATCGGATCAAGCTGCTGCGTATTCATACCAGAAAATTCGCCATCTGTATATAAAGCTATAACTCGCCTTCATAAGATTGTAAGCCAGATACACCAGAACCCAGGCACTTGGACTTGGTCCAGTTGGTTTTGGAGTGTGATATCAGCCTGGGGATGGAGAGTCCTATCTTTCCTAGGTATTGGCCTTCTCATACTATTCAGTTGCTGTCTATGTCTACAATGTGGACCAGCGATCTGTGGTCTGTGTGCCACATCGTGTATTCCACCACCAAGATTTCATTCGTCACGGAAGAAGAAAGAAGAACAAATGATGTTATATGAACAGATCAATGGATTGATGAAGATTGATATCTCTTAACGGGCAAGTAGGGGACAAGGAGGGAATGTGGAAATATGGATTTTTCTGATCAGTTATGTCCCCTATCTTGGACCCCAACGGTTTCATGTATGAATCACAAGTACATGTATGTTCCCTCCAGTTCCAGTTATGAAGACGCAAACACATGTGCGTCCACCGTCAACATGTCCTCTGTCAGATCCGCCATGAATAGGCCGGATATTCCATTCCTAAGTATGAAAGGCCACCGGCTTTATATGGTTCACTTATGCCATTTTTCAGTCCAGGCAAGTAAGCCCTGATTCTGTCATCAAACTCTTCTTGCCTTCTGCCTCTGAAAACTCCAGTCTGAGCCTGCATCTGTGACCATGAACTTTGTCTCATTCTCTGCGCGGCTCACGAAGCCTGACATCAGCCTATTCTCTGCCAAGAACTGTATTTCACCTTCGAGTTATCTGCTTCGTTCCTCAGCCGATGCATTCCTGTCTGGTAGTTTAAGTAAACATTCTTCCAGCTACCGAGCAAAGGCTCGGCTTCTCTGTCTCTATGCCAGTAATTCATAGCCCTGTTACCATGGAAGGTTTCTGCCCCTTGCATCTCATATAGACATTTAGACGCTTGTACACGCATGCACAGGCAGTATAGAATAGTCCGAGAGTCCTTCTTTTGTGGATAACATAGTTCTTTAAACATAGGATGTTAGATATGATTTGGGATTAGGTTGACTTGACCCCCCAGACTTTTCGTCTCCACATGTAGAGCTAAATGTCAAGTCCCCTTCACCCCCTAGTTGCACGTCAATCACACGTCATGCTGCTGCGCGCGCATCTATGCCAAGTATTATCTTATAGATCCACCTATATATGACATCATAACCAATTATGTTCCTTTTTACTCCTTATTACACCCATTTTCGGTTACGCATGTGAATCGTCATTTTCCTTATCAATTGTTACGCCTACCGTATTCGCTTCATTGTAATGTATGTTCTATAAAAGTCATTTCTTGTCAATAAAGTATGTACTTCACTTCCTGAACCTTCGTGGTGATGGAACTTGGAGCAACCGATTATAATCGATCATTGGAATAAAGCCCATTCCGAACCTCTAATACCACGGATTCTGCCTCTTATTTACTGAGCTATTTTATTATGTTTCTGTATCAAATTAAGTCCCGGTAATATTTTATTTACCACAGGTCTTAGACTCGTACTCTGGCCTAATAGCTAAGGTCTTAGACTCGTACTATGGCCTACAGGTTAAGGTCTTAACTCTTACTCTGGCCTAATAGCTAAGGTCTTAACTCTTACTCTGGCTGAATAGCTAAGGTCTTAACTCTTACTCTGGCCTAATAGCTAAGGTCCTAGACTCGTACTCTGGCCTAATGGTTAAGGTCTTAACTCTTACTCTGGCCTACTGGTTAAGGTCTTAACTCTTACTCTGGCCTAATGGTTAAGGTCTTAGACTCTTACTCTGGCCTACTGGTTAAGGTCTTAGACTCTTACTCTGTCCTACTGGTTAAGGTCTTAACTCTTACTCTGGCCTAATAGCTAAGGTCTTAGACTCGTACTCTGGCCTAATAGTTAAGGTCTTAGACTCGTACTCTGGCCTAATGGTTAAGGTCTTAACTCTTACTCTGGCCTAATAGCTAAGGTCTTAACTCTTACTCTGGCCTAATAGCTAAGGTCTTAACTCTTACTCTGGCCTACTGGTTAAGGTCTTAACTCTTATTTTGGCCTAATAGCTAAGGTCTTAACTCCTACTCTGGCCTAATAGCTAAGGTCTTAACTCGTACTCTGGCCTAATAGCTAAGGGCTCAGACTCGTACTCTGGCCTAATGGTTACGGTCTTAACTCTTGTCTGGCCTACTGGTTAAGGTCTTAGACTATTACTCTGTCCTACTGGTTAAGGTCTTAACTCTTACTCTGGCCTAATAGCTAAGGTCTTAGACTCGTACTCTGGCCTAATAGCTAAGGTCTTAGACTCATACTCTGGCCTAATGGTTAAGGTCTTAACTCTCACTCTGGCCTAATAGCTAAGGTCTTAACTCTTACTCTGGCCTAATAGCTAAGGTCTTAGACTCGTACTCCGGCCTAATGGTTAAGGTCTTAACTCTTACTCTGGCCTAATAGCTAAGGTCTTAGACGCGTACTCTGGCCTAATAGCTAAGGTCTTAGACTCGTACTCTGGCCTAATGGTTAAGGTCTTAACTCTTACTCTGGCCTAATAGCTAAGGTCTTAGACTCGTACTCTGGCCTAATGGTTAAGGTCTTAACTTTTACTCTGGCCTAATAGCTGAGGTCTTAACTCTTACTCTGGCCTAATAGCTAAGGTCTTAGACTCGTACTCTGGCCTACTGGTTAAGGTCTTAACTCTTACTCTGGCCTACTGGTTAAGGTCTTAACTCTTACTCTGGCCTAATAGCTAAGATCTTAGACTCGTACTCTGGTCTAATGGTTAAGGCCTTAACTCTTACTCTGGCCTAATAGCTAAGGTCCTAACTCTTACTCTGGCCTACTGGTTAAGGTCTTAACTCTTACTCTGGCCTAATAGCTAAGGTCTTAGACTCGTACTCTGGCCTAATAGCTAAGGTCTTAGACTCGTACTATGGCCTACAGGTTAAGGTCTTAACTCTTACTCTGGCCTAATAGCTAAGGTCTTAACTCTTACTCTGGCCTAATAGCTAAGGTCTTAACTCTTACTCTGGCCTAATAGCTAAGGTCCTAGACTCGTACTCTGGCCTAATGGTTAAGGTCTTAACTCTTTCTCGGGCCTACTGGTTAAGGTCTTAACTCTTACTCTGGCCAAATAGCTAAGGTCTTAACTCTTACTCTGGCCTAATAGCTAAGGTCCTAGACTCGTACTCTGGCCTAATGGTTAAGGTCTTAACTCTTTCTCGGGCCTACTGGTTAAGGTCTTAACTCTTACTCTGGCCTAATGGTTAACGTCTTAGACTCTTACTCTGGCCTACTGGTTAAGGTCTTAGACTCTTACTCTGTCCTACTGGTTAAGGTCTTAACTCTTACTCTGGCCTAATAGCAAAGGTCTTAGACTCGTACTCTGGCCTAATAGTTAAGGTCTTAGACTCGTACTCTGCCCTAATGGTTAAGGTCTTAACTCTTACTCTGGCCTAATAGCTAAGGTCTTAACTCTTACTCTGGCCTACTGGTTAAGGTCTTAACTCTCACTCTGGCCTAATAGCTAAGGTCTTAGACTCGTACTATGGCCTACAGGTTAAGGTCTTAACTCTTACTCTGGCCTAATAGTTAAGGTCTTAACTCTCACTCTGGCCTAATAGCTAAGGTCTTAGACTCGTACTATGGCCTACAGGTTAAGGTCTTAACTCTTACTCTGGCCTAATAGTTAAGGTCTTAGACTCGTACTTTGGCCTAATGGTTAAGGTCTTAACTCTTACTCTGGCCTAATAGCTAAGGTCTTAACTCTTACTCTGGCCTAATAGCTAAGGTCTTAACTCTTACTCTGGCCTACTGGTTAAGGTCTTAACTCTTACTTTGGCCTAATAGCTAAGGTCTTAGACTCGTACTCTGGCCTACTGGTTAAGGTCTTAGACTCGTACTCTGGCCTAATAGCTAAGGTCTTAGACTCGTACTCTGGCCTAATGGTTAAGGTCTTAACTCTCACTCTGGCCTAATAGCTAAGGTCTTAACTCTTTCTCTGGCCTAATAGCTAAGGTCTTAGACTCGTACTCCGGCCTAATGGTTAAGGTCTTAACTCTTACTCTGGCCTAATAGCTAAGGTCTTAGACTCGTACTCTGGCCTAATAGCTAAGGTCTTAGACTCGTACTCTGGCCTAATGGTTAAGGTCTTAACTCTTACTCTGGCCTAATAGCTAAGGTCTTAGACTCGTACTCTGGCCTAATGGTTAAGGTCTTAACTTTTACTCTGGCCTAATAGCTAAGGTCTTAACTCTTACTCTGGCCTAATAGCTAAGGTCTTAGACTCGTACTCTGGCCTACTGGTTAAGGTCTTAACTCTTACTCTGGCCTACTGGTTAAGGTCTTAACTCTTACTCTGGCCTAATAGCTAAGATCTTAGACTCGTACTCTGGTCTAATGGTTAAGGTCTTAACTCTTACTCTGGCCTAATAGCTAAGGTCCTAACTCTTACTCTGGCCTACTGGTTAAGGTCTTAACTCTTACTCTGGCCTAATAGCTAAGGTCTTAGACTCATACTCTGGCCTAATAGCTAAGGTCTTAGACTCGTACTATGGCCTACAGGTTAAGGTCTTAACTCTTACTCTGGCCTAATAGCTAAGGTCTTAACTCTTACTCTGGCCTAATAGCTAAGGTCTTAACTCTTACTCTGGCCTAATAGCTAAGGTCCTAGACTCGTACTCTGGCCTAATGGTTAAGGTCTTAACTCTTACTCTGGCCTACTGGTTAAGGTCTTAACTCTTACTCTGGCCTAATGGTTAAGGTCTTAGACTCTTACTCTGGCCTACTGGTTAAGGTCTTAGACTCTTACTCTGTCCTACTGGTTAAGGTCTTAACTCTTGCTCTGGCCTAATAGCTAAGGTCTTAGACTTGTACTCTGGCCTAATAGTTAAGGTCTTAGACTCGTACTCTGGCCTAATGGTTAAGGTCTTAACTCTTACTCTGGCCTAATAGCTAAGGTCTTAACTCTTACTCTGGCCTAATAGCTAAGGTCTTAACTCTTACTCTGGCCTACTGGTTAAGGTCTTAACTCTTACTTTGGCCTAATAGCTAAGGTCTTAACTCTTACTCTGGCCTAATAGCTAAGGTCTTAACTCGTACTCTGGCCTAATAGCTAAGGTCTTAGACTCGTACTCTGGCCTAATGGTTACGGTCTTAACTCTTATTCTGGCCTACTGGTTAAGGTCTTAGACTATTACTCTGTCCTACTGGTTAAGGTCTTAACTCTTACTCTGGCCTAATAGCTAAGGTCTTAGACTCGTACTCTGGCCTAATAGCTAAGGTCTTAGACTCGTACTCTGGCCTAATAGCTAAGGTCTTAACTCTTACTCTGGCCTAATAGCTAAGGTCTTAGACTCATACTCTTGCCTACTGGTTTAGGTCTTAACTCTTACTCTGGCCTACTGGTTAAGGTCTTAACTCTTAATCTGGCCTAATAGCTAAGGTCTTAACCTCGTACTCTGGCCTACAGGTTAAGGTCTTAGACTCTTACTCTGGCCTACTGGTTAAGGTCTTAGACTCTTACTCTGGCCTACTGGTTAAGGTCTTAACTCTTACTCTGGCCTACTGGTTAAGGTCTTAGACTCTTACTCTGGCCTACTGGTTAAGGTCTTAACTCTTACTCTGGCCTAATAGCTAAGGTCTTAGACTCATACTCTGGCCTACAGGTTAAGGTCTTAACTCTTACTCCGGCCTAATAGCTAAGGTCTTAGACTCGTACTCTGGCCTAATAGTTAAGGTCTTAACTCTTACTCTGGCCTAATAGCTAAGGTCTTAGACTCGTACTCTGGCCTAATGGTTAAGGTCTTAACTCTTACTCTGGCCTAATAGCTAAGGTCTTAACTCTTACTCTGGCCTAATAGCTAAGGTCTTAGACTCGTACTCTGGCCTAATGGTTAAGGTCTTAACTCTTACTCTGGCCTAATAGCTAAGGTCTTAGACTCGTACTATGGGTTACTGGTTAAGGTCTTCACTCTTACTCCAGCCTAATAGCTAAGGTCTTAACTCTTACTATGGCCTAATGGTTAAGGTCTTAACTCTTACTCTGGCCTAATAGCTAAGGTCTTAGACTTGTACTATGGCCTACAGGTTAAAGTCTTCACTCTTACTATGGCCTAATAGCTAAGGTCTTAACTCTTACTCTGGCCTAATAGCTAAGGTCTTAGACTCGTACTATGGCCTACTGGTTAAGGTCTTAACTCTTACTCTGGCCTACTGGTTAAGGTCTTAACTCTTACTCGGGCCTAATAGCTAAGGTCTTAGACTCGTACTCTGGCCTAATAGCTAAGGTCTTAGACTCGTACTCTGGCCTAATAGCTAAGGTCTTAACTCTTACTCTGGCCTAATAGCTAAGGTCTTAGACTCATACTCTTGCCTACTGGTTTAGGTCTTAACTCTTACTCTGGCCTACTGGTTAAGGTCTTAACTCTTATTCTGGCCTACTGGTTAAGGTCTTAGACTATTACTCTGTCCTACTGGTTAAGGTCTTAACTCTTACTCTGGCCTAATAGCTAAGGTCTTAGACTCGTACTCTGGCCTAATAGCTAAGGTCTTAGACTCGTACTCTGGCCTAATAGCTAAGGTCTTAACTCTTACTCTGGCCTAATAGCTAAGGTCTTAGACTCATACTCTTGCCTACTGGTTTAGGTCTTAACTCTTACTCTGGCCTACTGGTTAAGGTCTTAACTCTTAATCTGGCCTAATAGCTAAGGTCTTAACCTCGTACTCTGGCCTACAGGTTAAGGTCTTAGACTCTTACTCTGGCCTACTGGTTAAGGTCTTAGACTCTTACTCTGGCCTACTGGTTAAGGTCTTAACTCTTACTCTGGCCTACTGGTTAAGGTCTTAGACTCTTACTCTGGCCTACTGGTTAAGGTCTTAACTCTTACTCTGGCCTAATAGCTAAGGTCTTAGACTCATACTCTGGCCTACAGGTTAAGGTCTTAACTCTTACTCCGGCCTAATAGCTAAGGTCTTAGACTCGTACTCTGGCCTAATAGTTAAGGTCTTAACTCTTACTCTGGCCTAATAGCTAAGGTCTTAGACTCGTACTCTGGCCTAATGGTTAAGGTCTTAACTCTTACTCTGGCCTAATAGCTAAGGTCTTAACTCTTACTCTGGCCTAATAGCTAAGGTCTTAGACTCGTACTCTGGCCTAATGGTTAAGGTCTTAACTCTTACTCTGGCCTAATAGCTAAGGTCTTAGACTCGTACTATGGGTTACTGGTTAAGGTCTTCACTCTTACTCCAGCCTAATAGCTAAGGTCTTAACTCTTACTATGGCCTAATGGTTAAGGTCTTAACTCTTACTCTGGCCTAATAGCTAAGGTCTTAGACTTGTACTATGGCCTACAGGTTAAAGTCTTCACTCTTACTATGGCCTAATAGCTAAGGTCTTAACTCTTACTCTGGCCTAATAGCTAAGGTCTTAGACTCGTACTATGGCCTACTGGTTAAGGTCTTAACTCTTACTCTGGCCTACTGGTTAAGGTCTTAACTCTTACTCGGGCCTAATAGCTAAGGTCTTAGACTCGTACTCTGGCCTACTGGTTAAGGTCTTAACTCTTACTCTGGCCTAATAGCTAAGGTCTTCGACTCGTACTCTGGCCTAATGGTTAAGGTCTTAACTCTGACTCTGGCCTACTGATTAAGGTCTTAACTCTTACTCTGGCCTAATAGCTAAGGTCTTAGACTCGTACTCTGGCCTAATATCTAAGGTCTTAACTCTTACTCTGGCCTAATAGCTAAGGTCTGCGACACGTACTCTGGCCTAATGGTTAAGGTCTTAACTCTTACTCTGGCCTAATAGCTAAGGTCTTAGACTCGTACTATGGCCTACAGGTTAAGGTCGTAACTCTTACTCTGGCCTAATAGCTAAGGTCTTAACTCTTACTCTGGCCTAATAGCTAAGGTCTTAACTCGTACTCTTGCTTAATAGCTAAGGTCTTAGACTCGTACTCTGGCCTAATGGTTACGGTCTTAACTCTTACTCTGGCCTAATAGCTAAGGTCTTAGACTCATACTCTGGCCTACTGGTTAAGGTCTTAACGCTTACTCTGGCCTACTGGTTAAGGTCTTAACTCTTACTCTGGCCTAATAGCTAAGGTCTTAACCTCGTACTCTGGCCTACAGGTTAAGGTCTTAGACTCTTACTCTGGCCTACTGGTTAAGGTCTTAACTCTTACTCTGGCCTACTGGTTAAGGTCTTAACTCTTACTCTGGCCTACAGGTTAAGGTCTTAACTCTTACTCTGACCTAATGGTTAAGGTCTTAACTCTTACTCTGGCCTAATAGCTAAGGTCTTAGGCTCGTACTATGGCCTACAGGTTAAGGTCTTAACTCTTACTCTGGCCTAATAGCTAAGGTCTTAACTCTTACTCTGGCCTAATAGCTAAGGTCTTAACTCGTACTCTTGCCTAATAGCTAAGGTCTTAGACTCGTACTCTGGCGTAATGGTTACGGTCTTAACTCTTACTCTGGCCTACTGGTTAAGGTCTTAGACTATTACTCTGTCCTACTGGTTAAGGTCTTAACTCTTACGCTGGCCTAATAGCTAAGGTCTTAGACTCGTACTCTGGCCTAATAGCTAAGGTCTTAGACTCGTACTCTGGCCTAATGGTTAAGGTCTTAACTCTTACTCTGGCCTAATAGCTAAGGTCTTAGACTCGTACTCTGGCCTAATAGCTAAGGTCTTAACTCTTACTCTGGCCTACTTGTTAAGGTCTTAACTCTTAGTCTGGCCTAATAGCTAAGGTCTTAGACTCGTACTCTGGCCTACTGGTTAAGGTCTTAACTCTTACTCTGGCCTACTGGTTAAGGTCTTAACTCTTACTCTGGCCTAATAGCTAAGGTCTTAACCTCATACTCTGGCCTACAAGTTAAGGTCTTAGACTCTTACTCTGGCCTACTGGTTAAGGTCTTAACTCTTACTCTGGCCTAACAGCTAAGCTCTTAGACTCTTACTCTGGCCTACTGGTTAAGGTCTTAACTCTTACTCTGGCCTAATAGCTAAGGCCTTAACTCCTACTCTGGCCTAATAGCTAAGGTCTTAACTCTTACTCTGGCCTTATAGCTAAGGTCTTAGACTCGTACTCTGGCCTACAGGTTGAGGTCTTAACTCTTACTCCTGCCTAATAGCTAAGGTCTTAGACTCGTGCTCTGGCCTAATAGTTAAGGTCTTAACTCTTACTCTGGCCTAATAGCTAAGGTCTTAGACTCATACTCTGGCCTAATGGTTAAGGTCTTAACTCTTACTCTGGCCTAATAGCTAAGGTCTTAACTCTTACTCTGGCCTAATAGCTAAGGTCTTAGACTCGTACTCAGGCCTAATGGTTAAGGTCTTAACTCTTACTCTGGCCTAATAGCTAAGGTCTTAGACTCGTACTCTGGCCTAATAGCTAAGGTCTTAACTATTACGCTGGCCTACTGGTTAAGGTCTTAACTCTAACTCTGTCCTAATAGCTAAGGTCTTAGACTCGTACTCTGGCCTACTAGTTAAGGTCTTAACTCTTACTCTGGCCTAATAGCTAAGGTATTAACTCTTACTCTGGCCTAATAGCTAAGGTCTTAGACTCGTACTCTGGCCTAATGGTTAAGGTCTTAACTCTTACTCTGGCCTACTGGTTAAGGTCTTAACTCTTACTCTGGCCTAATGGTTAAGGTCTTAGACTCTTACTCTGGCCTACTGGTTAAGGTCTTAGACTCTTACTCTGGCCTAATAGCTAAGGTCTTAGACTCGTACTATGGCCTAGAGATTAAGGTCTTAACTCTTACTCAAGCCTAAGAGCTAAGGTCTTAACTCTTACTCTGGCCTAATAGCTAAGGTCTTAGACTCGTACTATGGCCTACTGGTTAAGGTCTTAACTCTTACTCTGGCCTAATGGTTAAGGTCTTAGACTCTTACTCTGGCCTACTGGTTAAGGTCTTAGACTCTTACTCTGTCCTACTGGTTAAGGTCTTAACTCTTGCTCTGGCCTAATAGCTAAGGTCTTAGACTTGTACTCTGGCCTAATAGTTAAGGTCTTAGACTCGTACTCTGGCCTAATGGTTAAGGTCTTAACTCTTACTCTGGCCTAATAGCTAAGGTCTTAACTCTTACTCTGGCCTAATAGCTAAGGTCTTAACTCTTACTCTGGCCTACTGGTTAAGGTCTTAACTCTTACTTTGGCCTAATAGCTAAGGTCTTAACTCTTACTCTGGCCTAATAGCTAAGGTCTTAACTCGTACTCTGGCCTAATAGCTAAGGTCTTAGACTCGTACTCTGGCCTAATGGTTACGGTCTTAACTCTTATTCTGGCCTACTGGTTAAGGTCTTAGACTATTACTCTGTCCTACTGGTTAAGGTCTTAACTCTTACTCTGGCCTAATAGCTAAGGTCTTAGACTCGTACTCTGGCCTAATAGCTAAGGTCTTAGACTCGTACTCTGGCCTAATAGCTAAGGTCTTAACTCTTACTCTGGCCTACTGGCTAAGGTCTTAACTCTTACTCTTGCCTAATAGCTAAGGTCTTAGACTCATACTCTGGCCTACTGGTTTAGGTCTTAACTCTTACTCTGGCCTACTGGTTAAGGTCTTAACTCTTAATCTGGCCTAATAGCTAAGGTCTTAACCTCGTACTCTGGCCTACAGGTTAAGGTCTTAGACTCTTACTCTGGCCTACTGGTTAAGGTCTTAACTCTTACTCTGGCCTACTGGTTAAGGTCTTAGACTCTTAGTCTGGCCTACTGGTTAAGGTCTTAACTCTTACTCTGGCCTAATAGCTAAGGTCTTAGACTCATACTCTGGCCTACAGGTTAAGGTCTTAACTCTTACTCCGGCCTAATAGCTAAGGTCTTAGACTCGTACTCTGGCCTAATAGTTAAGGTCTTAACTCTTACTCTGGCCTAATAGCTAAGGTCTTAGACTCGTACTCTGGCCTAATGGTTAAGGTCTTAACTCTTACTCTGGCCTAATAGCTAAGGTCTTAACTCTTACTCTGGCCTAATAGCTAAGGTCTTAGACTCGTACTCTGGCCTAATGGTTAAGGTCTTAACTCTTACTCTGGCCTAATAGCTAAGGTCTTAGACTCGTACTATGGGTTACTGGTTAAGGTCTTCACTCTTACTCCAGTCTAATAGCTAAGGTCTTAACTCTTACTATGGCCTAATGGTTAAGGTCTTAACTCTTACTCTGGCCTAATAGCTAAGGTCTTAGACTTGTACTATGGCCTACAGGTTAAAGTCTTCACTCTTACTATGGCCTAATAGCTAAGGTCTTAACTCTTACTCTGGCCTAATAGCTAAGGTCTTAGACTCGTACTATGGCCTACTGGTTAAGGTCTTAACTCTTACTCTGGCCTACTGGTTAAGGTCTTAACTCTTACTCGGGCCTAATAGCTAAGGTCTTAGACTCGTACTCTGGCCTACTGGTTAAGGTCTTAACTCTTACTCTGGCCTAATAGCTAAGGTCTTTGACTCGTACTCTGGCCTAATGGTTAAGGTCTTAACTCTGACTCTGGCCTACTGGTTAAGGTCTTAACTCTTACTCTGGCCTAATAGCTAAGGTCTTAGACTCGTACTCTGGCCTAATATCTAAGGTCTTAACTCTTACTCTGGCCTAATAGCTAAGGTCTGCGACACGTACTCTGGCCTAATGGTTAAGGTCTTAACTCTTACTCTGGCCTAATAGCTAAGGTCTTAGACTCGTACTTTGGCCTACAGGTTAAGGTCGTAACTCTTACTCTGGCCTAATAGCTAAGGTCTTAACTCTTACTCTGGCCTAATAGCTAAGGTCTTAACTCGTACTCTTGCTTAATAGCTAAGGTCTTAGACTCGTACTCTGGCCTAATGGTTACGGTCTTAACTCTTACTCTGGCCTAATAGCTAAGGTCTTAGACTCATACTCTGGCCTACTGGTTAAGGTCTTAACGCTTACTCTGGCCTACTGGTTAAGGTCTTAACTCTTACTCTGGCCTAATAGCTAAGGTCTTAACCTCGTACTCTGGCCTACAGGTTAAGGTCTTAGACTCTTACTCTGGCCTACTGGTTAAGGTCTTAACTCTTACTCTGGCCTACTGGTTAAGGTCTTAACTCTTACTCTGGCCTACAGGTTAAGGTCTTAACTCTTACTCTGACCTAATGGTTAAGGTCTTAACTCTTACTCTGGCCTAATAGCTAAGGTCTTAGGTTCGTACTATGGCCTACAGGTTAAGGTCTTAACTCTTACTCTGGCCTAATAGCTAAGGTCTTAACTCTTACTCTGGCCTAATAGCTAAGGTCTTAACTCGTACTCTTGCCTAATAGCTAAGGTCTTAGACTCGTACTCTGGCGTAATGGTTACGGTCTTAACTCTTACTCTGGCCTACTTGTTAAGGTCTTAGACTATTACTCTGTCCTACTGGTTAAGGTCTTAACTCTTACGCTGGCCTAATAGCTAAGGTCTTAGACTCGTACTCTGGCCTAATAGCTAAGGTCTTAGACTCGTACTCTGGCCTAATGGTTAAGGTCTTAACTCTTACTCTGGCCTAATAGCTAAGGTCTTAGACTCGTACTCTGGCCTAATAGCTAAGGTCTTAACTCTTACTCTGGCCTACTTGTTAAGGTCTTAACTCTTAGTCTGGCCTAATAGCTAAGGTCTTAGACTCGTACTCTGGCCTACTGGTTAAGGTCTTAACTCTTACTCTGGCCTACTGGTTAAGGTCTTAACTCTTACTCTGGCCTAATAGCTAAGGTCTTAACCTCATACTCTGGCCTACAAGTTAAGGTCTTAGACTCTTACTCTGGCCTACTGGTTAAGGTCTTAACTCTTACTCTGGCCTAACAGCTAAGCTCTTAGACTCTTACTCTGGCCTACTGGTTAAGGTCTTAACTCTTACTCTGGCCTAATAGCTAAGGCCTTAACTCCTACTCTGGCCTAATAGCTAAGGTCTTAACTCTTACTCTGGCCTTATAGCTAAGGTCTTAGACTCGTACTCTGGCCTACAGGTTGAGGTCTTAACTCTTACTCCTGCCTAATAGCTAAGGTCTTAGACTCGTGCTCTGGCCTAATAGTTAAGGTCTTAACTCTTACTCTGGCCTAATAGCTAAGGTCTTAGACTCATACTCTGGCCTAATGGTTAAGGTCTTAACTCTTACTCTGGCCTAATAGCTAAGGTCTTAACTCTTACTCTGGCCTAATAGCTAAGGTCTTAGACTCGTACTCAGGCCTAATGGTTAAGGTCTTAACTCTTACTCTGGCCTAATAGCTAAGGTCTTAGACTCGTACTCTGGCCTAATAGCTAAGGTCTTAACTATTACGCTGGCCTACTGGTTAAGGTCTTAACTCTAACTCTGTCCTAATAGCTAAGGTCTTAGACTCGTACTCTGGCCTACTAGTTAAGGTCTTAACTCTTACTCTGGCCTAATAGCTAAGGTATTAACTCTTACTCTGGCCTAATAGCTAAGGTCTTAGACTCGTACTCTGGCCTAATGGTTAAGGTCTTAACTCTTACTCTGGCCTACTGGTTAAGGTCTTAACTCTTACTCTGGCCTAATGGTTAAGGTCTTAGACTCTTACTCTGGCCTACTGGTTAAGGTCTTAGACTCTTACTCTGGCCTAATAGCTAAGGTCTTAGACTCGTACTATGGCCTAGAGATTAAGGTCTTAACTCTTACTCAAGCCTAAGAGCTAAGGTCTTAACTCTTACTCTGGCCTAATAGCTAAGGTCTTAGACTCGTACTATGGCCTACTGGTTAAGGTCTTAACTCTTACACCGGCCTAATTGCTAAGGTCTTAACTCTTACTCTGACCTAATGGTCAAGGTCTTAACTCTTACTCTGGCCTAATAGTTAAGTTCTTAGACTCGTACTATGGCCTACAGGTTAAGGTCTTCGCTCTTACTATGGCCTAATAGCTAAGGTCTTAACTCTTACTCTGGCCTAATAGCTAAGGTCATAGACTCGTACTCTGGCCTAATGGTTAAGGTCTTAACTCTTACTCTGGCCTAATAGCTAAGGTCTTAACTCTTACTCTGGCCTAATAGCTAAGGTCTTAGACTCGTACTCTGGCCTAATGGTTAAGGTCCTTACTCTTACTCTGGCCTAATAGCTAAGGTATTAACTCTTACTCTGGCATCATAGCTAAGGTCTTAGACTCGTACTCTGGCCTAATGGTTAAGGTCTTAACTCTTACTCTGGCCTAATGGTAAAGGTCTTAGACTCTTACTCTGGCCTACTGGTTAAGGTCTTAGACTCTTACTCTGGCCTCATAGCTGAGGTCTTAACTCTTACTCTGGCCTACAGGTTAAGGTCTTAACTCTTACTCTGGCCTAAGAGCTAAGGTCTTAACTCTTACTCTGGCCTAATAGCTAAGGTCTTAGACTCGTACTATGGCCTACTGGTTAAGGTCTTAACTCTTACTCCAGCCTAATAGCTAAGGTCTTAACTCTTACTCTGGCCTAATGGTTAAGGTCTTAACTCTTACTCCAGCCTAATAGCTAAGGTCTTAGACTCGCACTATGGCCTACAGGTTAAGGTCTTCACTCTTACTATGGCCTAATAGCTAAGGTCTTAACTCTTACTCTGGCTTAATAGCTAAGGTCTTAGACTCGTACTATGGCCTACTGGTTAAGGTCTTAACTCTTACTCTGGCCTACTGGTTAAGGTCTTAACTCTTAATCTGGCCTAATAGCTAAGGTCTTAGACTCGTACTCTGGCCTACTGGTTAAGGTCTTAACTCTTACTCTGGCCTAATAGCTAAGGTCTTCGACTCGTATTCTGGCCTAATGGTTAAGGTCTTAACTCTGACTCTGGCCTACTGGTTAAGGTCTTAACTCTTACTCTGGCCTAATAGCTAAGGTCTTAGACTCGTACTCTGGCCTAATATCTAAGGTCTTAACTCTTACTCTGGCCTAATAACTAAGGTCTTCGACTCGTACTCTGGCCTAATGGTTAAGGTCTTAACTCTTACTCTGGCCTAA
This sequence comes from Triturus cristatus, assembly GCF_964204655.1. NCBI lineage: Eukaryota > Metazoa > Chordata > Amphibia > Caudata > Salamandridae > Triturus > Triturus cristatus. The sequence continues at coordinate 239,235,691 of NC_140580.1, read as the reverse complement.
TAGCTAAGGTCTTAACTCTTACTCTGGCCTAATGGTTAAGGTCTTAACTCTTTCTCTGGCCTAATAGCTAAGGTCTTAGACTCGTACTATGGCCTACAGGTTAAGGTCTTAACTCTTACTCTGGCCTAATAGCTAGGTCTTAACTCTTACTCTGGCCTAATAGCTAAGGTCTTAACTCGTACTCTGGCCAAATAGCTAAGGTCTTAGACTCTTACTCTGGCCTAATGGTTACGGTCTTAACTCTTACTTCGGCCTACTGGTTAAGGTCTTAGACTATTACTCTGTCCTACTGGTTAAAGTCTTAACTCTTACTCTGGCCTAATAGCTAAGGTCTTAGACTCGTACTCTGGCCTAATAGCTAAGGTCTTAGACTCGTACTCTGGCCTAATGGTTAAGGTCTTAACTCTTACTCTGGCCTAATAGCTAAGGTCTTAGACTCGTACTCTGGCCTAATAGCTAAGGTCTTAACTCTTACTCTGGCCTACTGGTTAAAGTCTTAACTCTTACTCTGGCCTAATAGCTAAGGTCTTAGACTCGTACTCTGGCCTACTGGTTAAGGTCTTAACTCTTACTCTGGCCTACTGGTTAAGGTCTTAACTCTTACTCTGGCCTAATAGCTAAGGTCTTAACCTCGTACTCTGGCCTACAGGTTAAGGTCTTAGACTCTTACTCTGGCCTACTGGTTAAGGTCTTAACTCTTACTCTGGCCTACTGGTTAAGCTCTTAGACTCTTACTCTGGCCTACTGGTTAAGGTCTTAACTCTTACTCTGGCCTACTACTTAAGGTCTTAGACTCTTACTCTTGCCTACAGGTTAAGGTCTTAACTCTTACTCTGGCCTAAGAGCTAAGGTCTTAACTCTTACTCTGGCCTAATATCTAAGGTCTTAGACTCGTACTATGGCCTACTGGTTAAGGTCTTAACTCTTACTCCAGCCTAATAGCTAAGGTCTTAACTCTTACTCTGTCCTAATGGTTAAGGTCTTAACTCTTACTCTGGCCTAATAGCTAAGGTCTTAGACTCGTACTATGGCCTACAGGTTAAGGTCTTCGCTCTTACTATGGCCTAATAGCTAAGGTCTTAGACTCGTACTCTGGCCTAATGGTTAAGGTCTTAACTCTTACTCTGGCCTTCTGGTTAAGGTCTTAACTCTTACTCTGGCCTAATAGCTAAGGTCTTAGACTCGTACTCTGGCCTACTGGTTAAGGTCTTAACTCTCACTCTGGCCTAATAGCTAAGGTCTTAGACTCGTACTCTGGCCTAATGGTTAAGGTCTTAACTCTTACTCTGGCCTAATAGCTAAGTTCTTAGACTCGTACTATGGCCTACAGGTTAAGGTCTTAACTCTTACTCTGGCCTAATAGCTAAGGTCTTAACTCTTACTCTGGCCTACTGGTTAAGGTCTTAAATCTTACTCTGGCCTAATAGCTAAGGTCTTAGACTCGTACTATGGCCTACTGGTTAAGGTCTTAACTCTTACTCTGGCCTAATAGCTAAGGTCTTAGACTCGTACTCTGGCCTAATGGTTAAGGTCTTAACTCTTACTCTGGCCTAATAGTAAAGGTCTTAACTCTTACTCTGGCCTAATAGCTAAGGTCTTAGACTCGTACTATGGCCTACAGGTTAAGGTCTTAACTCTTACACTCGCCTACAGGTTAAGGTCTTAACTCTTTCTCTGGCCTACAGGTTAAGGTCTTAACTCTTACTCTGGCCTACTGGTTAAGGTCTTAACTCTTACTCTGGCCTAATAGCTAAGGTCTTAGACTCGTACTCTGGCCTACAGGTTAATGTCTTAACTCTTACTCTGGCCTACTGGTTAAGGTCTTAACTCTTACTCAGGCCTAATAGCTAAGGTCTTAAATCTTACTCTGGCCTAATAGCTAAGGTCTTAACTCTTACTCTGGCCTAATGGCTAAGGTCATAGACTCGTACTCTGGCCTAATGGTTAAGGTCTTAACTCTTACTCTGGCCTAATAGCTAAGGTCTTAACTCCTACTCTGGCCTAATAGCTAAGGTCATAGACTCGTACTCTGGCCTAATGGTTAAGGTCTTAACTCTTACTCTGGCCTAATAGCTAAGGTCTTAGACTCGTACTCTGGCCTAATGGTTAAGGTCTTAACTCTAACTCTGGCCTAATGGTAAAGGTCTTAACTCTTACTCTGGCCTAATGGTAAAGGTCTTAGACTCTTACTCTGGCCTACTGGTTAAGGTCTTAGACTCTTACTCTGGCCTAATAGCTAAGGTCTTAACTCTTACTCTGGCCTAACAGCTAAGGTCTTAACTCTTACTCTGGCCTACAGGTTAAGGTCTTAACTCTTACTCTGGCTTAAGAGCTAAGGTCTTAACTCTTACTCTGGCCTAATAGCTAAGGTCTTAGACTCGTACTATTGCCTACTGGTTAAGGTCTTAACTCTTACTCCAGCCTAATAGCTAAGGTCTTAACTCTTACTCTGGCCTAATGGTTAAGGTCTTAACTCTTACTCTGGCCTAATAGCTAAGGTCTTAGACTCATACTATGGCCTACAGGTTAAGGTCTTCACTCTTACTCTGGCCTACTGGTTAAGGTCTTAACTCTTACTCTGGCCTAATAGCTAAGGTCTTAGACTCGTACTCTGGCCTACTGGTTAAGGTCTTAACTCTTACTCTGGCCTAATAGCTAAGGTCTTCGACTCGTACTCTGGCCTAATGGTTAAGGTCTTAACTCTGACTCTGCCCTACTGGTTAAGGTCTTAACTCTTACTCTGGCCTAATAGCTAAGGTCTTAGACTCGTACTCTGGCCTAATATCTAAGGTCTTAACTCTTACTCTGGCCTAATAGCTAAGGTCTTCGACTCGTACTCTGGCCTAATGGTTAAGGTCTTAACTCTAGTCTGGCCTAATAGCTAAGGTCTCAACTCTTACTCTGGCCTAATGGTTAAGTTCTTAACTCTTACTCTGGCCTAATAGCTAAGGTCTTAGACTCGTACTATGGCCTACAGGTTAAGGTCATAACTCTTACTCTGGCCTAATAGCTAAGGTCTTAACTCTTACTCTGGCCTAATAGCTAAGGTCTTAACTCGTACTCTGGCCTAATAGCTAAGGTCTTAGACTCGTACTCTGGCCTAATGGTTAGGTCTTAACTCTTACTCTGGCCTACTGGTTAAGGTCTTAGACTATTACTCTGTCCTACTAGTTAAGGTCTTAACTCTTACTCTGGCCTAATAGCTAAGGTCTTAGACTCGTACTCTGGCCTAATAGCTAAGGTCTTAGACTCGTACTCTGGCCTAATGGTTAAGGTCTTAACTCTTACTCTGGCCTAATAGCTAAGGTCTTAGACTCGTACTCTGGCCTAATAGCTAAGGTCTTAACTCTTACTCTGGCCTACTGGTTAAGGTCTTAACTCTTACTCTGGCCTAATAGCTAAGGTCTTAGAATCGTACTCTGGCCTACTGGTTAAGGTCTTAACTCTTACTCTGGCCTACTGGTTAAGGTCTTAACTCTTACTCTGGCCTAATAGCTAAGGTCTTAACCTCGTACTCTGGCCTACAGGTTAAGGTCTTAGACTCTTACTCTGGCCTACTGGTTAAGGTCTTAACTCTTACTCTGGCCTACTGGTTAAGGTCTTAGACTCTTACTCTGGCATACTGGTTAAGGTCTTAACTCTTACTCTGGCCTAACAGCTAAGCTCTTAGACTCTTACTCTGGCCTACTGGTTAAGGTCTTAACTCTTACTCTGGCCTAATAGCTAAGGTCTTAACTCTTACTCTGGCCTAATAGCTAAGGTCTTAACTCTTACTCTGGCCTAATAGCTAAGGTCTTAGACTCGTACTCTGGCCTAATGGTTAAGGTCTTAACTCTTACTCTGGCCTAACAGCTAAGGTCTTAACTCTTACTCTGGCCTAATAGCTAAGGTCTTAGACTCGTACTCTGGCCTAATGGTTAAGGTCTTAACTCTTACTCTGGCCTAATAGCTAAGGTCTTAGACTCGTACTATGGCCTACTGGTTAAGGTCTTAACTCTTACTCCAGCCTAATAGCTAAGGTCTTAACTCTTACTCTGGCCTAATGGATAAGGTCTTAACTCTTACTCTGGCCTAATAGCTAAGGTCTTAGACTCGTACTATGGCCTACAGGTTAAGGTCTTCACTCTCACTATGGCCTAATAGCTAAGGTCTTAACTCTTACTCTGGCCTAATAGCTAAGGTCTTAGACTCGTACTATGGCCTACTGGTTAAGGTCTTAACTCTTACTCTGGCCTACTGGTTAAGGTCTTAACTCTTACTCTGGCCTAATAGCTAAGGTCTTAGACTCGTACTCTGGCCTAATGGTTAAGGTCTTAACTCTTACTCTGGCCAAACAGCTAAGGTCTTAACTCTTACTCTGGCCTAATAGCTAAGGTCTTAGACTCGTACTCTGGCCTAATGGTTAAGGTCTTAACTCTTACTCTGGCCTAATAGCTAAGGTCTTAGACTCGTACTATGGCCTACTGGTTAAGGTCTTAACTCTTACTCCAGCCTAATAGCTAAGGTCTTAACTCGTACTCTGGCCTAATGGATAAGGTCTTAACTCTTACTCTGGCCTAATAGCTAAGGTCTTAGACTCGTACTATGGCCTACAGGTTAAGGTCTTCACTCTTACTATGGCCTAATAGCTAAGGTCTTAACTCTTACTCTGGCCTAATAGCTAAGATCTTAGACTCGTACTATGGCCTACTGGTTAAGGTCTTAACTCTTACTCTGGCCTACTGGTTAAGGTCTTAACTCTTACTCGGGCCTAATAGTTAAGGTCTTAGACTCGTACTCTGGCCTACTGGTTAAGGTCTTAACTCTTACTCTGGCCTAATAGCTAAGGTCTTCGACTCGTACTCTGGCCTAATGGTTAAGGTCTTAACTCTGACTCTGGCCTACTGGTTAAGTTCTTAACTCTTACTCTGGCCTAATAGCTAAGGTCTTAGACTCGTACTCTGGCCTAATATCTAAGGTCTTAACTCTTACTCTGGCCTAATAGCTAAGGTATTCGACACGTACTCTGGCCCAATGGTTAAGGTCTTAACTCTTACTCTGGCCTAATGGTTACGGTCTTAACTCTTACTCTGGCCTACTGGTTAATGTCTTAGAATATTACTCTGTCCTACTGGTTAAGGTCTTAACTCTTACTCTGGCCTAATAGCTAAGGTCTTAGACTCGTACTCTGGCCTAATAGCTAAGGTCTTAGACTCGTACTCTGGCCTAATGGTTAAGCTCTTAACTCTTACTCTGGCCTAATAGCTAAGGTCTTAGACTCGTACTCTGGCCTAATAGCTAAGGTCTTAACTCTTACTCTGGCCTACTGGTTAAGGTCTTAACTCTTACTCTGGCCTAATAGCTAAGGTCTTAGACTCGTACTCTGGCCTAATGGTTAAGCTCTTAACTCTTACTCTGGCCTAATAGCTAAGGTCTTAGACTCGTACTCTGGCCTAATAGCTAAGGTCTTAACTCTTACTCTGGCCTACTGGTTAAGGTCTTAACTCTTACTCTGGCCTAATAGCTAAGGTCTTAGACTCGTACTCTGGCCTACTGGTTAAGGTCTTAACTCTTTCTCTGGCCTACTGGTTAAGGTCTTAACTCTTACTCTGGCCTAATGGTTAAGGTCTTAGACTCTTACTCTGGCCTACTGGTTAAGGTCTTAGACTCTTACTCTGGCCTAATAGCTAAGGTCTTAGACTCGTACTATGGCCTAATGGTTAAGGTCTTAACTCTTACTCTGGCCTAATGGTAAAGGTCTTAACTCTTACTCTGGCCTAATGGTAAAGGTCTTAGACTCTTACTCTGGCCTACTGGTTAAGGTCTTAGACTCTTACTCTGGCCTAATAGCTAAGGTCTTAACTCTTACTCTGGCCTAATAGCTAAGGTCTTAACTCTTACTCTGGCCTACAGGTTAAGGTCTTAACTCTTACTCTGGCTTAAGAGCTAAGGTCTTAACTCTTACTCTGGCCTAATAGCTAAGGTCTTAGACTCGTACTATGGCCTACTGGTTAAGGTCTTAACTCTTACTCCAGCCTAATAGCTAAGGTCTTAACTCTTACTCTGGCCTAATGGTTAAGGTCTTAACTCTTACTCTGGCCTAATAGCTAAGGTCTTAGACTCATACTATGGCCTACAGGTTAAGGTCTTCACTCTTACTCTGGCCTACTGGTTAAGGTCTTAACTCTTACTCTGGCCTAATAGCTAAGGTCTTAGACTCGTACTCTGGCCTACTGGTTAAGGTCTTAACTCTTACTCTGGCCTAATAGCTAAGGTCTTCGACTCGTACTCTGGCCTAATGGTTAAGGTCTTAACTCTGACTCTGCCCTACTGGTTAAGGTCTTAACTCTTACTCTGGCCTAATAGCTAAGGTCTTAGACTCGTACTCTGGCCTAATATCTAAGGTCTTAACTCTTACTCTGGCCTAATAGCTAAGGTCTTCGACTCGTACTCTGGCCTAATGGTTAAGGTCTTAACTCTAATCTGGCCTAATAGCTAAGGTCTCAACTCTTACTCTGGCCTAATGGTTAAGTTCTTAACTCTTACTCTGGCCTAATAGCTAAGGTCTTAGACTCGTACTATGGCCTACAGGTTAAGGTCATAACTCTTACTCTGGCCTAATAGCTAAGGTCTTAACTCTTACTCTGGCCTAATAGCTAAGGTCTTAACTCGTACTCTGGCCTAATAGCTAAGGTCTTAGACTCGTACTCTGGCCTAATGGTTAGGTCTTAACTCTTACTCTGGCCTACTGGTTAAGGTCTTAGACTATTACTCTGTCCTACTGGTTAAGGTCTTAACTCTTACTCTGGCCTAATAGCTAAGGTCTTAGACTCGTACTCTGGCCTAATAGCTAAGGTCTTAGACTCGTACTCTGGCCTAATGGTTAGGTCTTAACTCTTACTCTGGCCTACTGGTTAAGGTCTTAGACTATTACTCTGTCCTACTGGTTAAGGTCTTAACTCTTACTCTGGCCTAATAGCTAAGGTCTTAGACTCGTACTCTGGCCTAATGGTTAAGGTCTTAACTCTTACTCTGGCCTAATAGCTAAGGTCTTAGACTCGTACTCTGGCCTAATAGCTAAGGTCTTAACTCTTACTCTGGCCTACTGGTTAAGGTCTTAACTCTTACTCTGGCCTAATAGCTAAGGTCTTAGAATCGTACTCTGGCCTACTGGTTAAGGTCTTAACTCTTACTCTGGCCTACTGGTTAAGGTCTTAACTCTTACTCTGGCCTAATAGCTAAGGTCTTAACCTCGTACTCTGGCCTACAGGTTAAGGTCTTAGACTCTTACTCTGGCCTACTGGTTAAGGTCTTAACTCTTACTCTGGCCTACTGGTTAAGGTCTTAACTCTTACTCTGGCCTAACAGCTAAGCTCTTAGACTCTTACTCTGGCCTACTGGTTACGGTCTTAACTCTTACTCTGGCCTAATAGCTAAGGTCTTAACTCTTACTCTGGCCTAATACCTAAGGTCTTAACTCTTACTCTGGCCTAATAGCTAAGGTCTTAGACTCGTACTCTGGCCTAATGGTTAAGGTCTTAACTCTTACTCTGGCCTAACAGCTAAGGTCTTAACTCTTACTCTGGCCTAATAGCTAAGGTCTTAGACTCGTACTCTGGCCTAATGGTTAAGGTCTTAACTCTTACTCTGGCCTAATAGCTAAGGTCTTAGACTCGTACTATGGCCTACTGGTTAAGGTCTTAACTCTTACTCCAGCCTAATAGCTAAGGTCTTAACTCTTACTCTGGCCTAATGGATAAGGTCTTAACTCTTACTCTGGCCTAATAGCTAAGGTCTTAGACTCGTACTTTGGCCTACAGGTTAAGGTCTTCACTCTTACTATGGCCTAATAGCTAAGGTCTTAACTCTTACTCTGGCCTAATAGCTAAGGTCTTAGACTTGTACTATGGCCTACTGGTTAAGGTCTTAACTCTTACTCTGGCCTACTGGTTAAGGTCTTAACTCTTACTCTGGCCTAATAGCTAAGGTCTTAGACTCGTACTCTGGCCTAATGGTTAAGGTCTTAACTCTTACTCTGGCCTAACAGCTAAGGTCTTAACTCTTACTCTGGCCTAATAGCTAAGGTCTTAGACTCGTACTCTGGCCTAATGGTTAAGGTCTTAACTCTTACTCTGGCCTAATAGCTAAGGTCTTAGACTCGTACTATGGCCTACTGGTTAAGGTCTTAACTCTTACTCCAGCCTAATAGCTAAGGTCTTAACTCGTACTCTGGCCTAATGGATAAGGTCTTAACTCTTACTCTGGCCTAATAGCTAAGGTCTTAGACTCGTACTATGGCCTACAGGTTAAGGTCTTCACTCTTACTATGGCCTAATAGCTAAGGTCTTAACTCTTACTCTGGCCTAATAGCTAAGGTCCTAGACTCGTACTATGGCCTACTGGTTAAGGTCTTAACTCTTACTCTGGCCTACTGGTTAAGGTCTTAACTCTTACTCGGGCCTAATAGTTAAGGTCTTAGACTCGTACTCTGGCCTAGTGGTTAAGGTCTTAACTCTTACTCTGGCCTAATAGCTAAGGTCTTCGACTCGTACTCTGGCCTACTGGTTAAGGTCTTAACTCTGACTCTGGCCTACTGGTTAAGTTCTTAACTCATACTCTGGCCTAATAGCTAAGGTCTTAGACTCGTACTCTGGCCTAATATCTAAGGTCTTAACTCTTACTCTGGCCTAATAGCTAAGGTATTCGACACGTACTCTGGCCCAATGGTTAAGGTCTTAACTCTTACTCTGGCCTAATGGTTACGTTCTTAACTCTTACTCTGGCCTACTGGTTAATGTCTTAGAATATTACTCTGTCCTACTGGTTAAGGTCTTAACTCTTACTCTGGCCTAATAGCTAAGGTCTTAGACTCGTACTCTGGCCTAATAGCTAAGGTCTTAGACTCGTACTCTGGCCTAATGGTTAAGCTCTTAACTCTTACTCTGGCCTAATAGCTAAGGTCTTAGACTCGTACTCTGGCCTAATAGCTAAGGTCTTAACTCTTACTCTGGCCTACTGGTTAAGGTCTTAACTCTTACTCTGGCCTAATAGCTAAGGTCTTAGACTCGTACTCTGGCCTAATGGTTAAGCTCTTAACTCTTACTCTGGCCTAATAGCTAAGGTCTTAGACTCGTACTCTGGCCTAATAGCTAAGGTCTTAACTCTTACTCTGGCCTACTGGTTAAGGTCTTAACTCTTACTCTGGCCTAATAGCTAAGGTCTTAGACTCGTACTCTGGCCTACTGGTTAAGGTCTTAACTCTTTCTCTGGCCTACTGGTTAAGGTCTTAACTCTTACTCTGGCCTAATGGTTAAGGTCTTAGACTCTTACTCTGGCCTACTGGTTAAGGTCTTAGACTCTTACTCTGGCCTAATAGCTAAGGTCTTAGACTCGTACTATGGCCTAGAGGTTAAGGTCTTAACTCTTACTCAAGCCTAAGAGCTAAGGTCTTAACTCTTACTCTGGCCTAATAGCTAAGGTCTTAGACTCGTACTATGGCCTACTGGTTAAGGTCTTAACTCTTACACCGGCCAAATTGCTAAGGTCTTAACTCTTACTCTGGCCTAATGGTCAAGGTCTTAACTCTTACTTTGGCCTAATAGCTAAGGTCTTAGACTCGTACTATGGCCTAAAGGTTAAGGTCTTCGCTCTTACTATGGCCTAATAGCTAAGGTCTTAACTCTTACTCTGGCCTAATAGCTAAGGTCTTAGACTCGTACTATGGCCTACTGGTTAAGGTCTTAACTCTTACTCTGGCCTACTGGTTAAGGTCTTAACTCTTACTCAGGCCTAATGGTTAAGGTCTTAGACTCTTACTCTGGCCTACTGGTTAAGGTCTTAGACTCTTACTCTGGCCCAATAGCTAAGGTCTTAACTCTTACTCTGGCCTAATAGCTAAGGTCTTAGACTCGTACTATGGCCTACAGGTTAAGGTCTTAACTCTTACACTTGCCTACAGGTTAAGGTCTTAACTCTTACTCTGGCCTACAGGTTAAGGTCTTAACTCTTACTCTGGCCTACTGGTTAAGGTCTTAACTCTTACTCTGGCCTAATAGCTAAGGTCTTAGACTCGTACTCTGGCCTACTGGTTAAGGTCTTACCTCTTACTCAGGCCTAATAGCTAAGGTCTTAAATCTTACTCTGGCCTAATAGCTAAGGTCTTAACTCTTACTCTGGCCTAATAGCTAAAGTCATAGACTCGTACTCTGGCCTAATGGTTAAGGTCTTAACTCTTACTCTGGCCTAATAGCTAAGGTCTTAACTCTTACTCTGGCCTAATAGCTAAGGTCTTAGACTCGTACTCTGGCCTAATGGTTAAGGTCTTAACTCTTACTCTGGCCTAATAGCTAAGGTATTAACTCTTACTCTGGCATGATAGCTAAGGTCTTAGACTCGTACTCTGGCCTAATGGTTAAGGTCTTAACTCTTACTCTGGCCTACTGGTTAAGGTCTTAACTCTTACTCTGGCCTAATGGTAAAGGTCCTAGACTCTTACTCTGGCCTACTGGTTAAGGTCTTAGACTCTTACTCTGGCCTAATAGCTAAGGTCTTAACTCTTACTCTGGCCTAATAGCTAAGGTCTTAACTCTTACTCTGGCCTACAGGTTAAGGTCTTAACTCTTACTCTGGCCTAATAGCTAAGGTCTTAACTCTTACTCTGGCCTAATAGCTAAGGTCTTAACTCTTACTCTGGCCTACAGGTTAACGTCTTAACTCTTACTCTGGCCTAAGAGCTAAGGTCTTAACTCTTACTCTGGCCTAATAGCTAAGGTCTTAGACTCGTACTATGGCCTACTGGTTAAGGTCTTAACTCTTACTCCAGCCTAATAGCTAAGGTCTTAACTCTTACTCTGGCCTAATGGTTAAGGTCTTAACTCTTACTCTGGCCTAATAGCTAAGGTCTTAGACTCGTACTATGGCCTACAGGTTAAGGTCTTCACTCTTACTATGGCCTAATAGCTAAGGTCCTAACTCTTACTCTGGCCTAATAGCTAAGGTCTTAGACTTGTACTATGGCCTACTGGTTAAGGTCTTAACTCTTACTCTGGCCTAATAGCTAAGGTCTTCGACTCGTACTCTGGCCTAATGGTTCAGGTCTTAACTCTGACTCTGGCCTACTGGTTAAGGTCTTAACTCTTACTCTGGCCTACTGGTTAAGGTCTTAACTCTTACTCTGGCCTAATAGCTAATGTCTTAGACTCGTACTATGGCCTACAGGTTAAGGTCTTAACTCTTACTCTGGCCTAATAGCTAAGGTCTTAACTCTTACTCTGGCCTAATGGTTAAGGTCTTAACTCTTACTCTGGCCTACTGGTTAAGGTCTTAACTCTTACTCTGGCCTAATGGTAAAGGTCCTAGACTCTTACTCTGGCCTACTGGTTAAGGTCTTAGACTCTTACTCTGGCCTAATAGCTAAGGTCTTAACTCTTACTCTGGCCTAATAGCTAAGGTCTTAACTCTTACTCTGGCCTACAGGTTAAGGTCTTAACTCTTACTCTGGCCTAATAGCTAAGGTCTTAACTCTTACTCTGGCCTAATAGCTAAGGTCTTAACTCTTACTCTGGCCTACAGGTTAACGTCTTAACTCTTACTCTGGCCTAAGAGCTAAGGTCTTAACTCTTACTCTGGCCTAATAGCTAAGGTCTTAGACTCGTACTATGGCCTACTGGTTAAGGTCTTAACTCTTACTCCAGCCTAATAGCTAAGGTCTTAACTCTTACTCTGGCCTAATGGTTAAGGTCTTAACTCTTACTCTGGCCTAATAGCTAAGGTCTTAGACTCGTACTATGGCCTACAGGTTAAGGTCTTCACTCTTACTATGGCCTAATAGCTAAGGTCTTAACTCTTACTCTGGCCTAATAGCTAAGGTCTTAGACTTGTACTATGGCCTACTGGTTAAGGTCTTAACTCTTACTCTGGCCTAATAGCTAAGGTCTTCGACTCGTACTCTGGCCTAATGGTTCAGGTCTTAACTCTGACTCTGGCCTACTGGTTAAGGTCTTAACTCTTACTCTGGCCTACTGGTTAAGGTCTTAACTCTTACTCTGGCCTAATAGCTAATGTCTTAGACTCGTACTATGGCCTACAGGTTAAGGTCTTAACTCTTACTCTGGCCTAATAGCTAAGGTCTTAACTCTTACTCTGGCCTAATGGTTAAGGTCTTAGACTCTTACTCTGGCCTACTGGTTAAGGTCTTAGACTCTTCCTCTGTCCTACTGGTTAAGGTCTTAACTCTTACTCTGGCCTAATAGCTAAGGTCTTAGACTCGTACTCTGGCCTAATAGTTAAGGTCTTAGACTCGTACTCTGGCCTAATGGTTAAGGTCTTAACTCTTACTCTGGCCTAATAGCTAAGGTCTTAACTCTTACTCTGGCCTAATAGCTAAGGTCTTAACTCTTACTCTGGCCTACTGGTTAAGGTCTTAACTCTTACTCTGGCCTAATAGCTAATGTCTTAGACTCGTACTATGGCCTATTTGGTTAAGGTCTTAACTCTTACTCTGGCCTAATAGTTAAGGTCTTAGACCCGTACTCTGGGCTAATGGTTAAGGTCTTAACTCTTACTCTGGCCTAATAGCTAAGGTCTTAACTCTTACTCTGGCCTAATAGCTAAGGTCTTAGACTCATACTATGGCCTACAGGTTAAGGTCTTAACTCTTACACTCGCCTACAGGTTAAGGTCTTAACTCTTACTCTGGCCTACAGGTTAAGGTCTTAACTCTTACTCTGGCCTAATAGCTAAGGTCTTAGACTCATACTCTGGCCTACAGGTTAAGGTCTTAACTCTTACTCTGGCCTACTGGTTAAGGTCTTAACTCTTACTCAGGCCTAATAGCTAAGGTCTTAAATCTTACTCTGGCCTAATAGCTAAGGTCTTAACTCTTACTCTGGCCTAATAGCTAAGGTCATAGACTCGTACTCTGGCCTAATGGTTAAGGTCTTAACTCTTACTCTGGCCTAATAGCTAAGGTCTTAACTCTTACTCTGGCCTAATAGCTAAGGTCTTAGACTCGTACTCTGGCCTAATGGTTAAGGTCTTAACTCTTACTCTGGCCTAATAGCTAATGTATTAACTCTTACTCTGGCATGATAGCTAAGGTCTTAGACTCGTACTCTGGCCTAATGGTTAAGGTCTTAACTCTTACTCTGGCCTAATAGCTAAGGTCTTAACTCTTACTCTGGCATGATAGCTAAGGTCCTAGACTCGTACTCTGGCCTAATGGTTAAGGTCTTAACTCTTACTCTGGCCTAATAGCTAAGGTCTTAGAATCGTACTATGGCCTACAGGTTAAGGTCTTAACTCTTACTCTGGCCTAATAGCTAAGGTCTTAACTCTTACTCTGGACTAATAGCTAAGGTCTTCACTCTTACTCTGGCCTAATAGCTAAGGTCCTAGACTCGTACTCTGGCCTAATGGTTAAGGTCTTAACTCTTTCTCGGGCCTACTGGTTAAGGTCTTAACTCTTACTCTGGCCAAATAGCTAAGGTCTTAACTCTTACTCTGGCCTAATAGCTAAGGTCCTAGACTCGTACTCTGGCCTAATGGTTAAGGTCTTAACTCTTTCTCGGGCCTACTGGTTAAGGTCTTAACTCTTACTCTGGCCTAATAGCTAAGGTCTTAGACTCGTACTCTGGCCTGATATCTAAGGTCTTAACTCTTACTCTGGCCTAATAGCTAAGGTCTTCGACTCGTACTCTGGCCTAATGGTTAAGGTCTTAACTCTTACTCTGGCCTAATAGCTAAGGTCTTAACTCTTACTCTGGCCTAATGGTTAAGGTCTTAACTCTTACTCTGGCCTAATAGCTAAGGTCTTAGACTCGTACTATGGCCTACAGGTTAAGGTCTTAACTCTTACTCTGGCCTAATAGCTAAGGTCTTAACTCCTACTCTGGCCTAATAGCTAAGGTCTTAACTCTTACTCTGGCCTACTGGTTAAGGTCTTAACTCTTACTCTGGCCTAATAGTTAAGGTCTTAGACTCGTACTCTGGCCTAATGATTCAGGTCTTAACTCTTACTCTGGCCTAATAGCTAAGGTCTTAACTCTTACTCTGGCCTAATGGTTAAGGTCTTAACTCTTACTCTGGCCTAATAGCTAAGGTCTTAGACTCGTACTATGGCCTACAGGTTAAGGTCTTAACTCTTACTCTGGCCTAATAGCTAAGGTCTTAACTCCTACTCTGGCCTAATAGCTAAGGTCTTAACTCTTACTCCGGCCTAATAGCTAAGGTCTTAGACTCGTACTTTGGCCTAATAGTTAAGGTCTTAACTCTTACTCTGGCCTAATAGCTAAGGTCTTAGACTCTTACTCTGGCCTAATGGTTAAGGTCTTAACTCTTACTCTGGCCTAATAGCTAAGGTCTTAACTCTTACTCTGGCCTAATAGCTAAGGTCTTAACTCGTACTCTGGCCTAATAGCTAAGGTCTTAGACTTGTACTCTGGCCTAATGGTTACGTTCTTAACTCTTACTCTGGCCTAATAGCTAAGGTCTTCGACTCGTACTCTGGCCTAATGGTTCAGGTCTTAACTCTGACTCTGGCCTACTGGTTAAGGACTTAACTCTTACTCTGGCCTACTGGTTAAGGTCTTAACTCTTACTCTGGCCTAATAGCTAAGGTCTTAGACTCGTACTATGGCCTACAGGTTAAGGTCTTAACTCTTACTCTTGCCTAATAGCTAAGGTCTTAGACTCGTACTCTGGCCTAATAGTTAAGGTCTTAGACTCGTACTCTGGCCTAATGGTTAAGGTCTTAACTCTTACTCTGGCCTAATAGCTAAGGTCTTAACTCTTACTCTGGCCTAATAGCTAAGGTCTTAACTCTTACTCTGGCCTACTGGTTAAGGTCTTAACTCTTACTTTAGCCTAATAGCTAAGGTCTTAACTCTTACTCTGGCCTAATAGCTAAGGTCTTAACTCGTACTCTGGCCTAATAGCTAAGGTCTTAGACTCGTACTCTGGCCTAATGGTTACGGTCTTAACTCTTACTCTGGCCTACTGGTTAAGGTCTTAGACTATTACTCTGTCCTACTGGTTAAGGTCTTAACTCTTACTCTGGCCTAATAGCTAAGGTCTTAGACTTGTACTCTGGCCTAATAGCTAAGGTCTTAGACTCGTACTCTGGCCTAATGGTTAAGGTCTTAACTCTCACTCTGGCCTAATAGCTAAGGTCTTAACTCTTACTCTGGCCTAATAGCTAAGGTCTTAGACTCGTACTCCGGCCTAATGGTTAAGGTCTTAACTCTTACTCTGGCCTAATAGCTAAGGTCTTAGACTCGTACTCTGGCCTAATAGCTAAGGTCTTAGACTCGTACTCTGGCCTAATGGTTAAGGTCTTAACTCTTACTCTGGCCTAATAGCTAAGGTCTTAGACTCGTACTCTGGCCTAATGGTTAAGGTCTTAACTTTTACTCTGGCCTAATAGCTAAGGTCTTAACTCTTACTCTGGCCTAATAGCTAAGGTCTTAGACTCGTACTCTGGCCTACTGGTTAAGGTCTTAACTCTTACTCTGGCCTACTGGTTAAGGTCTTAACTCTTACTCTGGCCTAACAGCTAAGATCTTAGACTCGTACTCTGGTCTAATGGTTAAGGTCTTAACTCTTACTCTGGCCTAATAGCTAAGGTCCTAACTCTTACTCTGGCCTACTGGTTAAGGTCTTAACTCTTACTCTGGCCTAATAGCTAAGGTCTTAGACTCGTACTCAGGCCTAATAGCTAAGGTCTTAGACTCGTACTATGGCCTACAGGTTAAGGTCTTAACTCTTACTCTGGCCTAATAGCTAAGGTCTTAACTCTTACTCTGGCCTAATAGCTAAGGTCCTAGACTCGTACTCTGGCCTAATGGTTAAGGTCTTAACTCTTACTCTGGCCTACTGGTTAAGGTCTTAACTCTTACTCTGGCCTAAGGGTTAAGGTCTAAGACTCTTACTCTGGCCTACTGGTTAAGGTCTTAGACTCTTACTCTGTCCTACTGGTTAAGGTCTTAACTCTTACTCTGGCCTAATAGCTAAGGTCTTAGACTCGTACTTTGGCCTAATGGTTAAGGTCTTAACTCTTACTCTGGCCTAATAGCTAAGGTCTTAACTCCTACTCTGGCCTAATAGCTAAGGTCTTAACTCTTACTCTGGCCTACTGGTTAAGGTCTTAACTCTTACTCTGGCCTAATAGTTAAGGTCTTAGACTCGTACTCTGGCCTAATGGTTAAGGTCTTAACTCTTACTCTGGCCTAATAGCTAAGGTCTTAACTCTTACTCTGGCCTAATAGCGAAGGTCTTAGACTCGTACTATGGCCTACAGGTTAAGGTCTTAACTCTTACACTCGCCTACAGGTTAAGGTCTTAACTCTTACTCTGGCCTACAGGTTAAGGTCTTAACTCTTACTCTGGCCTAATAGCTAAGGTCTTAGACTCATACTCTGGCCTACAGGTTAAGGTCTTAACTCTTACTCTGGCCTACTGGTGAAGGTCTTAACTCTTACTCAGGCCTAATAGCTAAGGTCTTAAATCTTACTCTGGCCTAATAGCTAAGGTCTTAACTCATACTCTGGCCTAATAGCTAAGGTCATAGACTCATACTCTGGCCTAATGGTTAAGGTCTTAACTCTTACTCTGGCCTAATAGCTAAGGTCTTAACTCTTACTCTGGCCTAATAGCTAAGGTCTTAGACTCGTACTCTGGCCTAATGGTTAAGGTCTTAACTCTTACTCTGGCCTAATAGCTAAGGTATTAACTCTTACTCTGGCATGATAGCTAAGGTCTTAGACTCGTACTCTGGCCTAATGGTTAAGGTCTTAACTCTTACTCTGGCCTAATAGCTAAGGTCTTCACTCTTACTCTGGCATGATAGCTAAGGTCCTAGACTCGTACTCTGGCCTAATGGTTAAGGTCTTAACTCTTACTCTGGCCTAATAGCTTAGGTCTTAACTCTTACTCTGGCCTAATAGCTAAGGTCTTCACTCTTACTCTGGCCTAATAGCTAAGGTCCTAGACTCGTACTCTGGCCTAATGGTTAAGGTCTTAACTCTTACTCTGGCCTACTGGTTAAGGTCTTAACTCTTACTATGACCTAATAGCTAAGGTCTTAACTCTTACTCTGGCCTACTGGTTAAGGTCTTAACTCTTACTCTGGCCTAATAGCTAAGGTCTTCACTCTTACTCTGGCCTAATAGCTAAGGTCTTCGACTCGTACTCTGGCCTAATGGTTAAGGTCTTAACTCTTACTCTGGCCTAATAGCTAAGGTCTGAACTCTTACTCTGGCCTAATGGTTAAGGTCTTAACTCTTACTCTGGCCTAATAGCTAAGGTCTTAGACTCGTACTATGGCCTACAGGTTAAGGTCTTAACTCTTACTCTGGCCTAATAGCTAAGGTCTTAACTCTTACTATGGCCTAATAGCTAAGGTCCTAACTCGTACTCTGGCCTAATAGCTAAGGTCTTAGACTTGTACTCTGGCCTAATGGTTACGGTCTTAACTCTTACTCTGGCCTAATAGCTAAGGTCTTCGACTCGTACTCTGGCCTAATGGTTCAGGTCTTAACTCTGACTCTGGCCTACTGGATAAGGACTTAACTCTTACTCTGGCCTACTGGTTAAGGTCTTAACTCTTACTCTGGCCTAATAGCTAAGGTCTTAGACTCGTACTATGGCCTACAGGTTAAGGTCTTAACTCTTACTCTGGCCTAATAGCTAAGGTCTTAGACTCATACTCTGGCCTAATAGGTAAGGTCTTAGACTCGTACTCTGGCCTAATGGTTAAGGTCTTAACTCTTACTCTGGCCTAATAGCTAAGGTCTTAACTCTTACTCTGGCCTAATAGCTAAGGTCTTAACTCTTACTCTGGCCTACTGGTTAAGGTCTTAACTCTTACTTTGGCCTAATAGCTAAGGTCTTAACTCTTACTCTGGCCTAATAGCTAAGGTCTTAACTCGTACTCTGGCCTAATAGCTAAGGTCTTAGACTCGTACTCTGGCCTAATGGTTACGGTCTTAACTCTTACTCTGGCCTACTGGTTAAGGTCTTAGACTATTACTCTGTCCTACTGGTTAAGGTCTTAACTCCTACTCTGGCCTAATAGCTAAGGTCTTAGACTTGTACTCTGGCCTAATAGCTAAGGTCATAGACTCGTACTCTGGCCTAATGGTTAAGGTCTTAACTCTCACTCTGGCCTAATAGCTAAGGTCTTAACTCTTACTCTGGCCTAATAGCTAAGGTCTTAGACTCGTACTCTGGCCTAATAGCTAAGGTCTTAGACTCGTACTCTGGCCTAATGGTTAAGGTCTTAACTCTTACTCTGGCCTAATAGCTAAGTCTTAGACTCGTACTCTGGCCTAATGGTTAAGGTCTTAACTTTTACTCTGGCCTAATAGCTAAGGTCTTAACTCTTACTCTGGCCTAATAGCTAAGGTCTTAGACTCGTACTCTGGCCTACTGGTTAAGGTCTTAACTCTTACTCTGGCCTACTGGTTAAGGTCTTAACTCTTACTCTGGCCTAATAGCTAAGGTCTTAACTCTTACTCTGGCCTAATGGTTAAGGTCTTAGACTCTTACTCTGGCCTACTGGTTAAGGTCTTAGACTCTTCCTCTGTCCTACTGGTTAAGGTCTTAACTCTTACTCTGGCCTAATAGCTAAGGTCTTAGACTCGTACTCTGGCCTAATAGTTAAGGTCTTAGACTCGTACTCTGGCCTAATGGTTAAGGTCTTAACTCTTACTCTGGCCTAATAGCTAAGGTCTTAACTCTTACTCTGGCCTAATAGCTAAGGTCTTAACTCTTACTCTGGCCTACTGGTTAAGGTCTTAACTCTTACTCTGGCCTAATAGCTAATGTCTTAGACTCGTACTATGGCCTATTTGGTTAAGGTCTTAACTCTTACTCTGGCCTAATAGTTAAGGTCTTAGACCCGTACTCTGGGCTAATGGTTAAGGTCTTAACTCTTACTCTGGCCTAATAGCTAAGGTCTTAACTCTTACTCTGGCCTAATAGCTAAGGTCTTAGACTCATACTATGGCCTACAGGTTAAGGTCTTAACTCTTACACTCGCCTACAGGTTAAGGTCTTAACTCTTACTCTGGCCTACAGGTTAAGGTCTTAACTCTTACTCTGGCCTAATAGCTAAGGTCTTAGACTCATACTCTGGCCTACAGGTTAAGGTCTTAACTCTTACTCTGGCCTACTGGTTAAGGTCTTAACTCTTACTCAGGCCTAATAGCTAAGGTCTTAAATCTTACTCTGGCCTAATAGCTAAGGTCTTAACTCTTACTCTGGCCTAATAGCTAAGGTCATAGACTCGTACTCTGGCCTAATGGTTAAGGTCTTAACTCTTACTCTGGCCTAATAGCTAAGGTCTTAACTCTTACTCTGGCCTAATAGCTAAGGTCTTAGACTCGTACTCTGGCCTAATGGTTAAGGTCTTAACTCTTACTCTGGCCTAATAGCTAATGTATTAACTCTTACTCTGGCATGATAGCTAAGGTCTTAGACTCGTACTCTGGCCTAATGGTTAAGGTCTTAACTCTTACTCTGGCCTAATAGCTAAGGTCTTAACTCTTACTCTGGCATGATAGCTAAGGTCCTAGACTCGTACTCTGGCCTAATGGTTAAGGTCTTAACTCTTACTCTGGCCTAATAGCTAAGGTCTTAGAATCGTACTATGGCCTACAGGTTAAGGTCTTAACTCTTACTCTGGCCTAATAGCTAAGGTCTTAACTCTTACTCTGGACTAATAGCTAAGGTCTTCACTCTTACTCTGGCCTAATAGCTAAGGTCCTAGACTCGTACTCTGGCCTAATGGTTAAGGTCTTAACTCTTACTCTGGCCTACTGGTTAAGGTCTTAACTCTTACTCTGGCCTAATAGCTAAGGTCTTAGACTCGTACTCTGGCCTGATATCTAAGGTCTTAACTCTTACTCTGGCCTAATAGCTAAGGTCTTCGACTCGTACTCTGGCCTAATGGTTAAGGTCTTAACTCTTACTCTGGCCTAATAGCTAAGGTCTTAACTCTTACTCTGGCCTAATGGTTAAGGTCTTAACTCTTACTCTGGCCTAATAGCTAAGGTCTTAGACTCGTACTATGGCCTACAGGTTAAGGTCTTAACTCTTACTCTGGCCTAATAGCTAAGGTCTTAACTCCTACTCTGGCCTAATAGCTAAGGTCTTAACTCTTACTCTGGCCTACTGGTTAAGGTCTTAACTCTTACTCTGGCCTAATAGTTAAGGTCTTAGACTCGTACTCTGGCCTAATGGTTCAGGTCTTAACTCTTACTCTGGCCTAATAGCTAAGGTCTTAACTCTTACTCTGGCCTAATGGTTAAGGTCTTAACTCTTACTCTGGCCTAATAGCTAAGGTCTTAGACTCGTACTATGGCCTACAGGTTAAGGTCTTAACTCTTACTCTGGCCTAATAGCTAAGGTCTTAACTCCTACTCTGGCCTAATAGCTAAGGTCTTAACTCTTACTCCGGCCTAATAGCTAAGGTCTTAGACTCGTACTTTGGCCTAATAGTTAAGGTCTTAACTCTTACTCTGGCCTAATAGCTAAGGTCTTAGACTCTTACTCTGGCCTAATGGTTAAGGTCTTAACTCTTACTCTGGCCTAATAGCTAAGGTCTTAACTCTTACTCTGGCCTAATAGCTAAGGTCTTAACTCGTACTCTGGCCTAATAGCTAAGGTCTTAGACTTGTACTCTGGCCTAATGGTTACGTTCTTAACTCTTACTCTGGCCTAATAGCTAAGGTCTTCGACTCGTACTCTGGCCTAATGGTTCAGGTCTTAACTCTGACTCTGGCCTACTGGTTAAGGACTTAACTCTTACTCTGGCCTACTGGTTAAGGTCTTAACTCTTACTCTGGCCTAATAGCTAAGGTCTTAGACTCGTACTATGGCCTACAGGTTAAGGTCTTAACTCTTACTCTGGCCTAATAGCTAAGGTCTTAGACTCGTACTCTGGCCTAATAGTTAAGGTCTTAGACTCGTACTCTGGCCTAATGGTTAAGGTCTTAACTCTTACTCTGGCCTAATAGCTAAGGTCTTAACTCTTACTCTGGCCTAATAGCTAAGGTCTTAACTCTTACTCTGGCCTACTGGTTAAGGTCTTAACTCTTACTTTAGCCTAATAGCTAAGGTCTTAACTCTTACTCTGGCCTAATAGCTAAGGTCTTAACTCGTACTCTGGCCTAATAGCTAAGGTCTTAGACTCGTACTCTGGCCTAATGGTTACGGTCTTAACTCTTACTCTGGCCTACTGGTTAAGGTCTTAGACTATTACTCTGTCCTACTGGTTAAGGTCTTAACTCTTACTCTGGCCTAATAGCTAAGGTCTTAGACTTGTACTCTGGCCTAATAGCTAAGGTCTTAGACTCGTACTCTGGCCTAATGGTTAAGGTCTTAACTCTCACTCTGGCCTAATAGCTAAGGTCTTAACTCTTACTCTGGCCTAATAGCTAAGGTCTTAGACTCGTACTCCGGCCTAATGGTTAAGGTCTTAACTCTTACTCTGGCCTAATAGCTAAGGTCTTAGACTCGTACTCTGGCCTAATAGCTAAGGTCTTAGACTCGTACTCTGGCCTAATGGTTAAGGTCTTAACTCTTACTCTGGCCTAATAGCTAAGGTCTTAGACTCGTACTCTGGCCTAATGGTTAAGGTCTTAACTTTTACTCTGGCCTAATAGCTAAGGTCTTAACTCTTACTCTGGCCTAATAGCTAAGGTCTTAGACTCGTACTCTGGCCTACTGGTTAAGGTCTTAACTCTTACTCTGGCCTACTGGTTAAGGTCTTAACTCTTACTCTGGCCTAACAGCTAAGATCTTAGACTCGTACTCTGGTCTAATGGTTAAGGTCTTAACTCTTACTCTGGCCTAATAGCTAAGGTCCTAACTCTTACTCTGGCCTACTGGTTAAGGTCTTAACTCTTACTCTGGCCTAATAGCTAAGGTCTTAGACTCGTACTCAGGCCTAATAGCTAAGGTCTTAGACTCGTACTATGGCCTACAGGTTAAGGTCTTAACTCTTACTCTGGCCTAATAGCTAAGGTCTTAACTCTTACTCTGGCCTAATAGCTAAGGTCCTAGACTCGTACTCTGGCCTAATGGTTAAGGTCTTAACTCTTACTCTGGCCTACTGGTTAAGGTCTTAACTCTTACTCTGGCCTAAGGGTTAAGGTCTTAGACTCTTACTCTGGCCTACTGGTTAAGGTCTTAGACTCTTACTCTGTCCTACTGGTTAAGGTCTTAACTCTTACTCTGGCCTAATAGCTAAGGTCTTAGACTCGTACTTTGGCCTAATGGTTAAGGTCTTAACTCTTACTCTGGCCTAATAGCTAAGGTCTTAACTCCTACTCTGGCCTAATAGCTAAGGTCTTAACTCTTACTCTGGCCTACTGGTTAAGGTCTTAACTCTTACTCTGGCCTAATAGTTAAGGTCTTAGACTCGTACTCTGGCCTAATGGTTAAGGTCTTAACTCTTACTCTGGCCTAATAGCTAAGGTCTTAACTCTTACTCTGGCCTAATAGCGAAGGTCTTAGACTCGTACTATGGCCTACAGGTTAAGGTCTTAACTCTTACACTCGCCTACAGGTTAAGGTCTTAACTCTTACTCTGGCCTACAGGTTAAGGTCTTAACTCTTACTCTGGCCTAATAGCTAAGGTCTTAGACTCATACTCTGGCCTACAGGTTAAGGTCTTAACTCTTACTCTGGCCTACTGGTGAAGGTCTTAACTCTTACTCAGGCCTAATAGCTAAGGTCTTAAATCTTACTCTGGCCTAATAGCTAAGGTCTTAACTCATACTCTGGCCTAATAGCTAAGGTCATAGACTCATACTCTGGCCTAATGGTTAAGGTCTTAACTCTTACTCTGGCCTAATAGCTAAGGTCTTAACTCTTACTCTGGCCTAATAGCTAAGGTCTTAGACTCGTACTCTGGCCTAATGGTTAAGGTCTTAACTCTTACTCTGGCCTAATAGCTAAGGTATTAACTCTTACTCTGGCATGATAGCTAAGGTCTTAGACTCGTACTCTGGCCTAATGGTTAAGGTCTTAACTCTTACTCTGGCCTAATAGCTAAGGTCTTCACTCTTACTCTGGCATGATAGCTAAGGTCCTAGACTCGTACTCTGGCCTAATGGTTAAGGTCTTAACTCTTACTCTGGCCTAATAGCTTAGGTCTTAACTCTTACTCTGGCCTAATAGCTAAGGTCTTCACTCTTACTCTGGCCTAATAGCTAAGGTCCTAGACTCGTACTCTGGCCTAATGGTTAAGGTCTTAACTCTTACTCTGGCCTACTGGTTAAGGTCTTAACTCTTACTATGACCTAATAGCTAAGGTCTTAACTCTTACTCTGGCCTACTGGTTAAGGTCTTAACTCTTACTCTGGCCTAATAGCTAAGGTCTTCACTCTTACTCTGGCCTAATAGCTAAGGTCTTCGACTCGTACTCTGGCCTAATGGTTAAGGTCTTAACTCTTACTCTGGCCTAATAGCTAAGGTCTGAACTCTTACTCTGGCCTAATGGTTAAGGTCTTAACTCTTACTCTGGCCTAATAGCTAAGGTCTTAGACTCGTACTATGGCCTACAGGTTAAGGTCTTAACTCTTACTCTGGCCTAATAGCTAAGGTCTTAACTCTTACTATGGCCTAATAGCTAAGGTCTTAACTCGTACTCTGGCCTAATAGCTAAGGTCTTAGACTTGTACTCTGGCCTAATGGTTACGGTCTTAACTCTTACTCTGGCCTAATAGCTAAGGTCTTCGACTCGTACTCTGGCCTAATGGTTCAGGTCTTAACTCTGACTCTGGCCTACTGGATAAGGACTTAACTCTTACTCTGGCCTACTGGTTAAGGTCTTAACTCTTACTCTGGCCTAATAGCTAAGGTCTTAGACTCGTACTATGGCCTACAGGTTAAGGTCTTAACTCTTACTCTGGCCTAATAGCTAAGGTCTTAGACTCGTACTCTGGCCTAATAGGTAAGGTCTTAGACTCGTACTCTGGCCTAATGGTTAAGGTCTTAACTCTTACTCTGGCCTAATAGCTAAGGTCTTAACTCTTACTCTGGCCTAATAGCTAAGGTCTTAACTCTTACTCTGGCCTACTGGTTAAGGTCTTAACTCTTACTTTGGCCTAATAGCTAAGGTCTTAACTCTTACTCTGGCCTAATAGCTAAGGTCTTAACTCGTACTCTGGCCTAATAGCTAAGGTCTTAGACTCGTACTCTGGCCTAATGGTTACGGTCTTAACTCTTACTCTGGCCTACTGGTTAAGGTCTTAGACTATTACTCTGTCCTACTGGTTAAGGTCTTAACTCCTACTCTGGCCTAATAGCTAAGGTCTTAGACTTGTACTCTGGCCTAATAGCTAAGGTCATAGACTCGTACTCTGGCCTAATGGTTAAGGTCTTAACTCTCACTCTGGCCTAATAGCTAAGGTCTTAACTCTTACTCTGGCCTAATAGCTAAGGTCTTAGACTCGTACTCTGGCCTAATAGCTAAGGTCTTAGACTCGTACTCTGGCCTAATGGTTAAGGTCTTAACTCTTACTCTGGCCTAATAGCTAAGTCTTAGACTCGTACTCTGGCCTAATGGTTAAGGTCTTAACTTTTACTCTGGCCTAATAGCTAAGGTCTTAACTCTTACTCTGGCCTAATAGCTAAGGTCTTAGACTCGTACTCTGGCCTACTGGTTAAGGTCTTAACTCTTACTCTGGCCTACTGGTTAAGGTCTTAACTCTTACTCTGGCCTAATAGCTAAGATCTTAGACTCGTACTCTGGTCTAATGGTTAAGGTCTTAACTCTTACTCTGGCCTAATAGCTAAGGTCCTAACTCTTACTCTGGCCTACTGGTTAAGGTCTTAACTCTTACTCTGGCCTAATAGCTAAGGTCTTAGACTCGTACTCTGGCCTAATAGCTAAGGTCTTAGACTCGTACTATGGCCTGCAGATTAAGGTCTTAACTCTTACTCTGGCCTAATAGCTAAGGTCTTAACTCTTACTCTGGCCTAATAGCTAAGGTCCTAGACTCGTACTCTGGCCTAATGGTTAAGGTCTTAACTCTTACTCTGGCCTACTGGTTAAGGTCTTAACTCTTACTCTGGCCTAAGGGTTAAGGTCTTAGACTCTTACTCTGGCCTACTGGTTAAGGTCTTAGACTCTTACTCTGTCCTACTGGTTAAGGTCTTAACTCTTACTCTGGCCTAATAGCTAAGGTCTTAGACTCGTACTCTGGCCTAATAGTTAAGGTCTTAGACTCGTACTCTGGCCTAATGGTTAAGGGCTTAACTCTTACTCTGGCCTAATAGCTAAGGTCTTAACTCTTACTCTGGCCTACTGGTTAAGGTCTTAACTATCACTCTGGTCTAATAGCTAAGGTCTTAGACTCGTACTCTGGCCTAATAGCTAAGGTCTTAGACTCGTACTATGGCCTACAGGTTAAGGTCTTAACTCTTACTCTGGCCTAATAGTTAAGGTCTTAGACTCGTACTCTGGCCTAATGGTTAAGGTCTTAACTCTTACTCTGGCCTAATAGCTAAGGTCTTAACTCTTACTCTGGCCTAATAGCTAAGGTCTTAACTCTTACTCTGGCCTACTGGTTAAGGTCTTAACTCTTACTTTGGCCTAATAGCTAAGGTCTTAACTCTTACTCTGGCCTAATAGCTAAGGTCTTAACTCGTACTCTGGCCTAATAGCTAAGGTCTTAGACTCGTACTCTGGCCTAATGGTTACGGTCTTAACTCTTACTCTGGCCTACTGGTTAAGGTCTTAGACTATTACTCTGTCCTACTGGTTAAGGTCTTAACTCTTACTCTGGCCTAATAGCTAAGGTCTTAGACTCGTACTCTGGCCTAATAGCTAAGGTCTTAGACTCGTACTCTGGCCTAATGGTTAAGGTCTTAACTCTCACTCTGGCCTAATAGCTAAGGTCTTAACTCTTACTCTGGCCTAATAGCTAAGGTCTTAGACTCGTACTCCGGCCTAATGGTTAAGGTCTTAACTTTTACTCTGGCCTAATAGCTAAGGTCTTAACTCTTACTCTGGCCTAATAGCTAAGGTCTTAGACTCGTACTCTGGCCTACTGGTTAAGGTCTTAACTCTTACTCTGGCCTAATAGCTAAGGTCTTAGACTCGTACTCTGGCCTACTGGTTAAGGTCTTAACTCTTACTCTGGCCTAATAGCTAAGGTCTTCGACTCGTACTCTGGCCTAATGGTTAAGGTCTTAACTCTGACTCTGGCCTACTGGTTAAGGTCTTAACTCTTACTCTGGCCTAATAGCTAATGTCTTAGACTCGTACTCTGGCCTAATATCTACGGTCTTAACTCTTACTCTGGCCTAATAGCTAAGGTCTTCGACACCTACTCTTGCCTAATGGTTAAGGTCTTAACTCTTACTCTGGCCTAATAGCTAAGGTCTTAACTCTTACTCTGGCCTAATGGTTAAGGTCTTAACTCTTACTCTGGTCTAATAGCTAAGGTCTTAGACTCGTACTATGGCCTACAGGTTAAGGTCTTAACTCTTACTCTGGCCTAATAGCTAAGGTCTTAACTCTTACTCTGGCCTAATAGCTAAGGTCTTAACTCGTACTCTTGCCTAATAGCTAAGGTCTTAGACTCGTACTCTGGCCTAATGGTTACGGTCTTAACTCTTACTCTGGCCTACTGGTTAAGGTCTTAGACTATTACTCTGTCCTACTGGTTAAGGTCTTAACTCTTACTCTGGCCTAATAGCTAAGGTCTTAGACTCGTACTCTGGCCTAATAGCTAAGGTCTTAGACTCGTACTCTGGCCTAATGGTTAAGGTCTTAACTCTTACTCTGGCCTAATAGCTAAGGTCTTAGACTCGTACTCTGGCCTAATAGCTAAGGTCTTAACTCTTACTCTGGCCTACTGGTTAAGGTCTTAACTCTTACTCTGGCCTAATAGCTAAGGTCTTAGACTCGTACTCTGGCCTACTGGTTAAGGTCTTAACTCTTACTCTGGCCTACTGGTTAAGGTCTTAACTCTTACTGTGGCCTAATAGCTAAGGTCTTAACCTCGTACTCTGGCCTACAGGTTAAGGTCTTAGACTCTTACTCTGGCCTACTGGTTAAGGTCTTAACTCTTACTCTGGCCTAACAGCTAAGCTCTTAGACTCTTAGTCTGGCCTACTGGTTAAGGTCTTAACTCTTACTCTGGCCTAATAGCTAAGGTCTTAACTCTTACTCTGGCCTAATAGCTAAGGTCTTAACTCTTACTCTGGCCTAATAGCTAAGGTCTTAGACTCGTACTCTGGCCTACAGGTTAAGGTCTTAACTCTTACTCCGGCCTAATAGCTAAGGTCTTATACTCGTACTCTGGCCTAATAGTTAAGGTCTTAACTCTTACTCTGGCCTAATAGCTAAGGTCTTAGACTCATACTCTGGCCTAATGGTTAAGGTCTTAACTCTTACTCTGGCCTAATAGCTAAGGTCTTAACTCTTACTCTGGCCTAATAGCTAAGGTCTTAGACTCGTACTCTGGCCTAATGGTTAAGGTCTTAACTCTTACTCTGGCCTAATAGCTAAGGTCTTAGACTCGTACTCTGGCCTAATAGCTAAGGTCTTAACTATTACGCTGGCCTACTGGTGAAGGTCTTAACTCTAACTCTGTCCTAATAGCTAAGGTCTTAGACTCGTACTCTGGCCTACTAGTTAAGGTCTTAACTCTTACTCTGGCCTAATAGCTAAGGTCTTAGACTCGTACTCTGGCCTAATGGTTAAGGTCTTAACTCTTACTCTGGCCTAATAGCTAACGTATTAACTCTTTCTCTGGCCTAATAGCTAATGTCTTAGACTCGTACTCTGGCCTAATGGTTAAGGTCTTAACTCTTACTCTGGCCTACTGGTTAAGGTCTTAGACTCTTACTCTGGCCTAATAGCTAAGGTCTTAGACTCGTACTATGGCCTAGAGGTTAAGGTCTTAACTCTTACTCAAGCCTAAGAGCTAAGGTCTTAACTCTTACTCTGGCCTAATAGCTAAGGTCTTAGATTCGTACTATGGCCTACTGGTTAAGGTCTTAACTCTTACACCGGCCTAATTGCTAAGGTCTTAACTCTTACTCTGGCCTACTGGTTAAGGTCTTAGACTATTACTCTGTCCTACTGGTTAAGGTCTTAACTCTTACTCTGGCCTAATAGCTAAGGTCTTAGACTCGTACTCTGGCCTAATAGCTAAGGTCTTAGACTCGTACTCTGGCCTAATGGTTAAGGTCTTAACTCTTACTCTGGCCTAATAGCTAAGGTCTTAGACTCGTACTCTGGCCTAATAGCTAAGGTCTTAACTCTTACTCTGGCCTACTGGTTAAGGTCTTAACTCTTACTCTGGCCTAATAGCTAAGGTCTTAGACTTGTACTCTGGCCTACTGGTTAAGGTCTTAACTCTTACTCTGGCCTACTGGTTAAGGTCTTAACTCTTACTGTGGCCTAATAGCTAAGGTCTTAACCTCGTACTCTGGCCTACAGGTTAAGGTCTTAGACTCTTACTCTGGCCTACTGGTTAAGGTCTTAACTCTTACTCTGGCCTAACAGCTAAGCTCTTAGACTCTTACTCTGGCCTACTGGTTAAGGTCTTAACTCTTACTCTGGCCTAATAGCTAAGGTCTTAACTCTTACTCTGGCCTAATAGCTAAGGTCTTAGACTCGTACTCTGGCCTACAGGTTAAGGTCTTAACTCTTACTCCGGCCTAATAGCTAAGGTCTTAGACTCGTACTCTGGCCTAATAGTTAAGGTCTTAACTCTTACTCTGGCCTAATAGCTAAGGTCTTAGACTCATACTCTGGCCTAATGGTTAAGGTCTTAACTCTTACTCTGGCCTAATAGCTAAGGTCTTAACTCTTACTCTGGCCTAATAGCTAATGTCTTAGACTCGTACTCTGGCCTAATGGTTAAGGTCTTAACTCTTACTCTGGCCTAATAGCTAAGGTATTAACTCTTTCTCTGGCCTAATAGCTAATGTCTTAGACTCGTACTCTGGCCTAATGGTTAAGGTCTTAACTCTTACTCTGGCCTACTGGTTAAGGTCTTAGACTCTTACTCTGGCCTAATAGCTAAGGTCTTAACTCCTACTCTGGCCTAATAGCTAAGGTCTTAACTCTTACTCTGGCCTACTGGTTAAGGTCTTAACTCTTACTCTGGCCTAATAGTTAAGGTCTTAGACTCGTACTCTGGCCTAATGGTTCAGGTCTTAACTCTTACTCTGGCCTAATAGCTAAGGTCTTAACTCTTACTCTGGCCTAATGGTTAAGGTCTTAACTCTTACTCTGGCCTAATAGCTAAGGTCTTAGACTCGTACTATGGCCTACAGGTTAAGGTCTTAACTCTTACTCTGGCCTAATAGCTAAGGTCTTAACTCCTACTCTGGCCTAATAGCTAAGGTCTTAACTCTTACTCCGGCCTAATAGCTAAGGTCTTAGACTCGTACTTTGGCCTAATAGTTAAGGTCTTAACTCTTACTCTGGCCTAATAGCTAAGGTCTTAGACTCTTACTCTGGCCTAATGGTTAAGGTCTTAACTCTTACTCTGGCCTAATAGCTAAGGTCTTAACTCTTACTCTGGCCTAATAGCTAAGGTCTTAACTCGTACTCTGGCCTAATAGCTAAGGTCTTAGACTTGTACTCTGGCCTAATGGTTACGTTCTTAACTCTTACTCTGGCCTAATAGCTAAGGTCTTCGACTCGTACTCTGGCCTAATGGTTCAGGTCTTAACTCTGACTCTGGCCTACTGGTTAAGGACTTAACTCTTACTCTGGCCTACTGGTTAAGGTCTTAACTCTTACTCTGGCCTAATAGCTAAGGTCTTAGACTCGTACTATGGCCTACAGGTTAAGGTCTTAACTCTTACTCTGGCCTAATAGCTAAGGTCTTAGACTCGTACTCTGGCCTAATAGTTAAGGTCTTAGACTCGTACTCTGGCCTAATGGTTAAGGTCTTAACTCTTACTCTGGCCTAATAGCTAAGGTCTTAACTCTTACTCTGGCCTAATAGCTAAGGTCTTAACTCTTACTCTGGCCTACTGGTTAAGGTCTTAACTCTTACTTTAGCCTAATAGCTAAGGTCTTAACTCTTACTCTGGCCTAATAGCTAAGGTCTTAACTCGTACTCTGGCCTAATAGCTAAGGTCTTAGACTCGTACTCTGGCCTAATGGTTACGGTCTTAACTCTTACTCTGGCCTACTGGTTAAGGTCTTAGACTATTACTCTGTCCTACTGGTTAAGGTCTTAACTCTTACTCTGGCCTAATAGCTAAGGTCTTAGACTTGTACTCTGGCCTAATAGCTAAGGTCTTAGACTCGTACTCTGGCCTAATGGTTAAGGTCTTAACTCTCACTCTGGCCTAATAGCTAAGGTCTTAACTCTTACTCTGGCCTAATAGCTAAGGTCTTAGACTCGTACTCCGGCCTAATGGTTAAGGTCTTAACTCTTACTCTGGCCTAATAGCTAAGGTCTTAGACTCGTACTCTGGCCTAATAGCTAAGGTCTTAGACTCGTACTCTGGCCTAATGGTTAAGGTCTTAACTCTTACTCTGGCCTAATAGCTAAGGTCTTAGACTCGTACTCTGGCCTAATGGTTAAGGTCTTAACTTTTACTCTGGCCTAATAGCTAAGGTCTTAACTCTTACTCTGGCCTAATAGCTAAGGTCTTAGACTCGTACTCTGGCCTACTGGTTAAGGTCTTAACTCTTACTCTGGCCTACTGGTTAAGGTCTTAACTCTTACTCTGGCCTAACAGCTAAGATCTTAGACTCGTACTCTGGTCTAATGGTTAAGGTCTTAACTCTTACTCTGGCCTAATAGCTAAGGTCCTAACTCTTACTCTGGCCTACTGGTTAAGGTCTTAACTCTTACTCTGGCCTAATAGCTAAGGTCTTAGACTCGTACTCAGGCCTAATAGCTAAGGTCTTAGACTCGTACTATGGCCTACAGGTTAAGGTCTTAACTCTTACTCTGGCCTAATAGCTAAGGTCTTAACTCTTACTCTGGCCTAATAGCTAAGGTCCTAGACTCGTACTCTGGCCTAATGGTTAAGGTCTTAACTCTTACTCTGGCCTACTGGTTAAGGTCTTAACTCTTACTCTGGCCTAAGGGTTAAGGTCTTAGACTCTTACTCTGGCCTACTGGTTAAGGTCTTAGACTCTTACTCTGTCCTACTGGTTAAGGTCTTAACTCTTACTCTGGCCTAATAGCTAAGGTCTTAGACTCGTACTTTGGCCTAATGGTTAAGGTCTTAACTCTTACTCTGGCCTAATAGCTAAGGTCTTAACTCCTACTCTGGCCTAATAGCTAAGGTCTTAACTCTTACTCTGGCCTACTGGTTAAGGTCTTAACTCTTACTCTGGCCTAATAGTTAAGGTCTTAGACTCGTACTCTGGCCTAATGGTTAAGGTCTTAACTCTTACTCTGGCCTAATAGCTAAGGTCTTAACTCTTACTCTGGCCTAATAGCGAAGGTCTTAGACTCGTACTATGGCCTACAGGTTAAGGTCTTAACTCTTACACTCGCCTACAGGTTAAGGTCTTAACTCTTACTCTGGCCTACAGGTTAAGGTCTTAACTCTTACTCTGGCCTAATAGCTAAGGTCTTAGACTCATACTCTGGCCTACAGGTTAAGGTCTTAACTCTTACTCTGGCCTACTGGTGAAGGTCTTAACTCTTACTCAGGCCTAATAGCTAAGGTCTTAAATCTTACTCTGGCCTAATAGCTAAGGTCTTAACTCATACTCTGGCCTAATAGCTAAGGTCATAGACTCATACTCTGGCCTAATGGTTAAGGTCTTAACTCTTACTCTGGCCTAATAGCTAAGGTCTTAACTCTTACTCTGGCCTAATAGCTAAGGTCTTAGACTCGTACTCTGGCCTAATGGTTAAGGTCTTAACTCTTACTCTGGCCTAATAGCTAAGGTATTAACTCTTACTCTGGCATGATAGCTAAGGTCTTAGACTCGTACTCTGGCCTAATGGTTAAGGTCTTAACTCTTACTCTGGCCTAATAGCTAAGGTCTTCACTCTTACTCTGGCATGATAGCTAAGGTCCTAGACTCGTACTCTGGCCTAATGGTTAAGGTCTTAACTCTTACTCTGGCCTAATAGCTTAGGTCTTAACTCTTACTCTGGCCTAATAGCTAAGGTCTTCACTCTTACTCTGGCCTAATAGCTAAGGTCCTAGACTCGTACTCTGGCCTAATGGTTAAGGTCTTAACTCTTACTCTGGCCTACTGGTTAAGGTCTTAACTCTTACTATGACCTAATAGCTAAGGTCTTAACTCTTACTCTGGCCTACTGGTTAAGGTCTTAACTCTTACTCTGGCCTAATAGCTAAGGTCTTCACTCTTACTCTGGCCTAATAGCTAAGGTCTTCGACTCGTACTCTGGCCTAATGGTTAAGGTCTTAACTCTTACTCTGGCCTAATAGCTAAGGTCTGAACTCTTACTCTGGCCTAATGGTTAAGGTCTTAACTCTTACTCTGGCCTAATAGCTAAGGTCTTAGACTCGTACTATGGCCTACAGGTTAAGGTCTTAACTCTTACTCTGGCCTAATAGCTAAGGTCTTAACTCTTACTATGGCCTAATAGCTAAGGTCTTAACTCGTACTCTGGCCTAATAGCTAAGGTCTTAGACTTGTACTCTGGCCTAATGGTTACGGTCTTAACTCTTACTCTGGCCTAATAGCTAAGGTCTTCGACTCGTACTCTGGCCTAATGGTTCAGGTCTTAACTCTGACTCTGGCCTACTGGATAAGGACTTAACTCTTACTCTGGCCTACTGGTTAAGGTCTTAACTCTTACTCTGGCCTAATAGCTAAGGTCTTAGACTCGTACTATGGCCTACAGGTTAAGGTCTTAACTCTTACTCTGGCCTAATAGCTAAGGTCTTAGACTCGTACTCTGGCCTAATAGGTAAGGTCTTAGACTCGTACTCTGGCCTAATGGTTAAGGTCTTAACTCTTACTCTGGCCTAATAGCTAAGGTCTTAACTCTTACTCTGGCCTAATAGCTAAGGTCTTAACTCTTACTCTGGCCTACTGGTTAAGGTCTTAACTCTTACTTTGGCCTAATAGCTAAGGTCTTAACTCTTACTCTGGCCTAATAGCTAAGGTCTTAACTCGTACTCTGGCCTAATAGCTAAGGTCTTAGACTCGTACTCTGGCCTAATGGTTACGGTCTTAACTCTTACTCTGGCCTACTGGTTAAGGTCTTAGACTATTACTCTGTCCTACTGGTTAAGGTCTTAACTCCTACTCTGGCCTAATAGCTAAGGTCTTAGACTTGTACTCTGGCCTAATAGCTAAGGTCATAGACTCGTACTCTGGCCTAATGGTTAAGGTCTTAACTCTCACTCTGGCCTAATAGCTAAGGTCTTAACTCTTACTCTGGCCTAATAGCTAAGGTCTTAGACTCGTACTCTGGCCTAATAGCTAAGGTCTTAGACTCGTACTCTGGCCTAATGGTTAAGGTCTTAACTCTTACTCTGGCCTAATAGCTAAGTCTTAGACTCGTACTCTGGCCTAATGGTTAAGGTCTTAACTTTTACTCTGGCCTAATAGCTAAGGTCTTAACTCTTACTCTGGCCTAATAGCTAAGGTCTTAGACTCGTACTCTGGCCTACTGGTTAAGGTCTTAACTCTTACTCTGGCCTACTGGTTAAGGTCTTAACTCTTACTCTGGCCTAATAGCTAAGATCTTAGACTCGTACTCTGGTCTAATGGTTAAGGTCTTAACTCTTACTCTGGCCTAATAGCTAAGGTCCTAACTCTTACTCTGGCCTACTGGTTAAGGTCTTAACTCTTACTCTGGCCTAATAGCTAAGGTCTTAGACTCGTACTCTGGCCTAATAGCTAAGGTCTTAGACTCGTACTATGGCCTGCAGATTAAGGTCTTAACTCTTACTCTGGCCTAATAGCTAAGGTCTTAACTCTTACTCTGGCCTAATAGCTAAGGTCCTAGACTCGTACTCTGGCCTAATGGTTAAGGTCTTAACTCTTACTCTGGCCTACTGGTTAAGGTCTTAACTCTTACTCTGGCCTAAGGGTTAAGGTCTTAGACTCTTACTCTGGCCTACTGGTTAAGGTCTTAGACTCTTACTCTGTCCTACTGGTTAAGGTCTTAACTCTTACTCTGGCCTAATAGCTAAGGTCTTAGACTCGTACTCTGGCCTAATAGTTAAGGTCTTAGACTCGTACTCTGGCCTAATGGTTAAGGGCTTAACTCTTACTCTGGCCTAATAGCTAAGGTCTTAACTCTTACTCTGGCCTACTGGTTAAGGTCTTAACTATCACTCTGGTCTAATAGCTAAGGTCTTAGACTCGTACTCTGGCCTAATAGCTAAGGTCTTAGACTCGTACTATGGCCTACAGGTTAAGGTCTTAACTCTTACTCTGGCCTAATAGTTAAGGTCTTAGACTCGTACTCTGGCCTAATGGTTAAGGTCTTAACTCTTACTCTGGCCTAATAGCTAAGGTCTTAACTCTTACTCTGGCCTAATAGCTAAGGTCTTAACTCTTACTCTGGCCTACTGGTTAAGGTCTTAACTCTTACTTTGGCCTAATAGCTAAGGTCTTAACTCTTACTCTGGCCTAATAGCTAAGGTCTTAACTCGTACTCTGGCCTAATAGCTAAGGTCTTAGACTCGTACTCTGGCCTAATGGTTACGGTCTTAACTCTTACTCTGGCCTACTGGTTAAGGTCTTAGACTATTACTCTGTCCTACTGGTTAAGGTCTTAACTCTTACTCTGGCCTAATAGCTAAGGTCTTAGACTCGTACTCTGGCCTAATAGCTAAGGTCTTAGACTCGTACTCTGGCCTAATGGTTAAGGTCTTAACTCTCACTCTGGCCTAATAGCTAAGGTCTTAACTCTTACTCTGGCCTAATAGCTAAGGTCTTAGACTCGTACTCCGGCCTAATGGTTAAGGTCTTAACTTTTACTCTGGCCTAATAGCTAAGGTCTTAACTCTTACTCTGGCCTAATAGCTAAGGTCTTAGACTCGTACTCTGGCCTACTGGTTAAGGTCTTAACTCTTACTCTGGCCTAATAGCTAAGGTCTTAGACTCGTACTCTGGCCTACTGGTTAAGGTCTTAACTCTTACTCTGGCCTAATAGCTAAGGTCTTCGACTCGTACTCTGGCCTAATGGTTAAGGTCTTAACTCTGACTCTGGCCTACTGGTTAAG
The DNA here is from genome assembly GCF_964204655.1 of Triturus cristatus. NCBI lineage: Eukaryota > Metazoa > Chordata > Amphibia > Caudata > Salamandridae > Triturus > Triturus cristatus. Next base: position 239,200,549 of record NC_140580.1, on the reverse strand, counting down.
GTCTTAACTCTTACTCTGGCCTAATAGCTAATGTCTTAGACTCGTACTCTGGCCTAATATCTACGGTCTTAACTCTTACTCTGGCCTAATAGCTAAGGTCTTCGACACCTACTCTTGCCTAATGGTTAAGGTCTTAACTCTTACTCTGGCCTAATAGCTAAGGTCTTAACTCTTACTCTGGCCTAATGGTTAAGGTCTTAACTCTTACTCTGGTCTAATAGCTAAGGTCTTAGACTCGTACTATGGCCTACAGGTTAAGGTCTTAACTCTTACTCTGGCCTAATAGCTAAGGTCTTAACTCTTACTCTGGCCTAATAGCTAAGGTCTTAACTCGTACTCTTGCCTAATAGCTAAGGTCTTAGACTCGTACTCTGGCCTAATGGTTACGGTCTTAACTCTTACTCTGGCCTACTGGTTAAGGTCTTAGACTATTACTCTGTCCTACTGGTTAAGGTCTTAACTCTTACTCTGGCCTAATAGCTAAGGTCTTAGACTCGTACTCTGGCCTAATAGCTAAGGTCTTAGACTCGTACTCTGGCCTAATGGTTAAGGTCTTAACTCTTACTCTGGCCTAATAGCTAAGGTCTTAGACTCGTACTCTGGCCTAATAGCTAAGGTCTTAACTCTTACTCTGGCCTACTGGTTAAGGTCTTAACTCTTACTCTGGCCTAATAGCTAAGGTCTTAGACTCGTACTCTGGCCTACTGGTTAAGGTCTTAACTCTTACTCTGGCCTACTGGTTAAGGTCTTAACTCTTACTGTGGCCTAATAGCTAAGGTCTTAACCTCGTACTCTGGCCTACAGGTTAAGGTCTTAGACTCTTACTCTGGCCTACTGGTTAAGGTCTTAACTCTTACTCTGGCCTAACAGCTAAGCTCTTAGACTCTTAGTCTGGCCTACTGGTTAAGGTCTTAACTCTTACTCTGGCCTAATAGCTAAGGTCTTAACTCTTACTCTGGCCTAATAGCTAAGGTCTTAACTCTTACTCTGGCCTAATAGCTAAGGTCTTAGACTCGTACTCTGGCCTACAGGTTAAGGTCTTAACTCTTACTCCGGCCTAATAGCTAAGGTCTTATACTCGTACTCTGGCCTAATAGTTAAGGTCTTAACTCTTACTCTGGCCTAATAGCTAAGGTCTTAGACTCATACTCTGGCCTAATGGTTAAGGTCTTAACTCTTACTCTGGCCTAATAGCTAAGGTCTTAACTCTTACTCTGGCCTAATAGCTAAGGTCTTAGACTCGTACTCTGGCCTAATGGTTAAGGTCTTAACTCTTACTCTGGCCTAATAGCTAAGGTCTTAGACTCGTACTCTGGCCTAATAGCTAAGGTCTTAACTATTACGCTGGCCTACTGGTGAAGGTCTTAACTCTAACTCTGTCCTAATAGCTAAGGTCTTAGACTCGTACTCTGGCCTACTAGTTAAGGTCTTAACTCTTACTCTGGCCTAATAGCTAAGGTCTTAGACTCGTACTCTGGCCTAATGGTTAAGGTCTTAACTCTTACTCTGGCCTAATAGCTAACGTATTAACTCTTTCTCTGGCCTAATAGCTAATGTCTTAGACTCGTACTCTGGCCTAATGGTTAAGGTCTTAACTCTTACTCTGGCCTACTGGTTAAGGTCTTAGACTCTTACTCTGGCCTAATAGCTAAGGTCTTAGACTCGTACTATGGCCTAGAGGTTAAGGTCTTAACTCTTACTCAAGCCTAAGAGCTAAGGTCTTAACTCTTACTCTGGCCTAATAGCTAAGGTCTTAGATTCGTACTATGGCCTACTGGTTAAGGTCTTAACTCTTACACCGGCCTAATTGCTAAGGTCTTAACTCTTACTCTGGCCTACTGGTTAAGGTCTTAGACTATTACTCTGTCCTACTGGTTAAGGTCTTAACTCTTACTCTGGCCTAATAGCTAAGGTCTTAGACTCGTACTCTGGCCTAATAGCTAAGGTCTTAGACTCGTACTCTGGCCTAATGGTTAAGGTCTTAACTCTTACTCTGGCCTAATAGCTAAGGTCTTAGACTCGTACTCTGGCCTAATAGCTAAGGTCTTAACTCTTACTCTGGCCTACTGGTTAAGGTCTTAACTCTTACTCTGGCCTAATAGCTAAGGTCTTAGACTTGTACTCTGGCCTACTGGTTAAGGTCTTAACTCTTACTCTGGCCTACTGGTTAAGGTCTTAACTCTTACTGTGGCCTAATAGCTAAGGTCTTAACCTCGTACTCTGGCCTACAGGTTAAGGTCTTAGACTCTTACTCTGGCCTACTGGTTAAGGTCTTAACTCTTACTCTGGCCTAACAGCTAAGCTCTTAGACTCTTACTCTGGCCTACTGGTTAAGGTCTTAACTCTTACTCTGGCCTAATAGCTAAGGTCTTAACTCTTACTCTGGCCTAATAGCTAAGGTCTTAGACTCGTACTCTGGCCTACAGGTTAAGGTCTTAACTCTTACTCCGGCCTAATAGCTAAGGTCTTAGACTCGTACTCTGGCCTAATAGTTAAGGTCTTAACTCTTACTCTGGCCTAATAGCTAAGGTCTTAGACTCATACTCTGGCCTAATGGTTAAGGTCTTAACTCTTACTCTGGCCTAATAGCTAAGGTCTTAACTCTTACTCTGGCCTAATAGCTAATGTCTTAGACTCGTACTCTGGCCTAATGGTTAAGGTCTTAACTCTTACTCTGGCCTAATAGCTAAGGTATTAACTCTTTCTCTGGCCTAATAGCTAATGTCTTAGACTCGTACTCTGGCCTAATGGTTAAGGTCTTAACTCTTACTCTGGCCTACTGGTTAAGGTCTTAGACTCTTACTCTGGCCTAATAGCTAAGGTCTTAGACTCGTACTATGGCCTAGAGGTTAAGGTCTTAACTCTTACTCAAGCCTAAGAGCTAAGGTCTTAACTCTTACTCTGGCCTAATAGCTAAGGTCTTAGACTCGTACTATGGCCTACTGGTTAAGGTCTTAACTCTTACACCGGCCTAATTGCTAAGGTCTTAACTCTTACTCTGGCCTAATGGTCAAGGTCGTAACTCTTACTCTGGCCTAATAGCTAAGTTCTTAGACTCGTACTATGGCCTACAGGTTAAGGTCTTCACTCTTACTATGGCCTAATAGCTAAGGTCTTAACTCTTACTCTGGCCTAATAGCTAAGGTCTTAGACTCGTACTATGGCCTACTGGTTAAGGTCTTAACTCTTACTCTGGCCTACTGGTTAAGGTCTTAACTCTTACTCTGGCCTAATAGCTAAGGTCTTAGACTCGTACTCTGGCCTAATGGTTAAGGTCTTAACTCTTACTCTGGCCTAATAGCTAACGTCTTAACTCTTACTCTGGCCTAATAGCGAAGGTCTTAGACTTGTACTCTGGCCTAATGGTTAAGGTCTTAACTCTTACTCTGGCCTAATAGCTAAGGTCTTAGACTCGTACTATGGCCTACTGGTTAAGGTCTTAACTCTTACTCGAGCCTAATAGCTAAGGTCTTAACTCTTACTCTGGCCTAATGGTTAAGGTCTTAACTCTTACTCTGGCCTAATAGCTAAGGTCTTAGACTCGTACTATGGCCTACAGGTTAAGGTCTTCACTCTTACTATGGCCTAATAGCTAAGGTCTTAACTCTTACTCTGGCCTAATAGCTAAGGTCTTAGACTCGTACTAGGGCCTACTGGTTAAGGTCTTAACTCTTACTCTGGCCTACTGGTTAAGGTCTTAACTCTTACTCGGGCCTAATAGCTAAGGTCTTAGACTCGTACTCTGGCCTACTGGTTAAGGTCTTAACTCATACTCTGGCCTAATAGCTAAGGTCTTCGACTCGTACTCTGGCCTAATGGTTAAGGTCTTAACTCTGACTCTGGCCTACTGGTTAAGGTCTTAACTCTTACTCTGGCCTAATAGCTAAGGTCTTAGACTCGTACTCTGGCCTAATATCTAAGGTCTTAACTCTTACTCTGGCCTAATAGCTAAGGTCTTCGACTCGTACTCTGGCCTAATGGTTAAGGTCTTAACTCTTACTCTGGCCTAATAGCTAAGGTCTTAACTCTTACTCTGGCCTAATGGTTAAGGTCTTAACTCTTACTCTGGCCTAATAGCTAAGGTCTTAGACTCGTACTATGGCCTACAGGTTAAGGTCTTAACTCTTACTCTGGCCTAATAGCTAAGGTCTTAACTCTTACTCTGGCCTAATAGCTAAGGTCTTAACCCGTACTCTGGCCTAATAGCTAAGGTCTTAGACTCGTACTCTGGCCTAATGGTAACGGTCTTAACTCTTACTCTGGCCTACTGGTTAAGGTCTTACACTATTACTCTGTCCTACTGGTTAAGGTCTTAACTCTTACTCTGGCCTAATAGCTAAGGTCTTAGACTCGTACTCTGGCCTAATAGCTAAGGTCTTAGACTCGTACTCTGGCCTAATGGTTAAGGTCTTAACTCTTACTCTGGCCTAATAACTAAGGTCTTAGACTCGTACTCTGGCCTAATAGCTATGGTCTTAACTCTTACTCTGGCCTACTGGTTAAGGTCTTAACTCTTACTCTGGGCTAATAGCTAAGGTCTTAGACTCATACTCTGGCCTACTGGTTAAGGTCTTAACTCTTACTCTGGCCTACTGGTTAAGGTCTTAACTCTTACTCTGGCCTAATAGCTAAGGTCTTAACCTCGTACTCTGGCCTACAGGTTAAGGTCTTAGACTCTTACTCTGGCCTACTGGTTAAGGTCTTAACTCTTACTCTGGCCTACTGGTTAAGGTCTTAGACTATTACTCTGGCCTACTGGTTAAGGTCTTAACTCTTACTCTGGCCTAATAGCTAAGGTATTAACTCTTACTCTGGCATGATAGCTAAGGTCTTAGACTCGTACTCTGGCCTAATGGTTAAGGTCTTAACTCTTACTCTGGCCTACTGGTTAAGGTCTTAACTCTTACTCTGGCCTAATGGTAAAGGTCTTAGACTCTTACTCTGGCCTACTGGTTATGGTCTTAGACTCTTACTCTGGCCTAATGGCTAAGGTCTTAACTCTTACTCTGGCCTAATAGCTAAGGTCTTAACTCTTACTCTGGCCTACAGGTTAAGGTCTTAACTCTTACTCTGGCCTAAGAGCTAAGGTCTTAACTCTTACTCTGGCCTAATAGCTAAGGTCTTGGACTCGTACTATGGCCTACTGGTTAAGGTCTTAACTCTTACTCCAGCCTAATAGCTAAGGTCTTAACTCTTACTCTGGCCTAATGGTTAAGGTCTTAACTCTTACTCTGGCCTAATAGCTAAGGTCTTAGACTTGTACTATGGCCTACAGGTTAAGGTCTTCACTCTTACTATGGCCTAATAGCTAAGGTCTTAACTCTTACTCTGGCCTAATAGCTAAGGTCTTAGACTCGTACTATGGCCTACTGGTTAAGGTCTTAACTCTTACTCTGGCCAACTGGTTAAGGTCTTAACTCTTACTCTGGCCTAATAGCTAAGGTCTTAGACTCGTACTCTGGCCTACTGGTTAAGGTCTTAACTCTTACTCTGGCCTAATAGCTAAGGTCTTCGACTTGTACTCTGGCCTAATGGTTAAGGTCTTAGCTCTGACTCTGGCCTACTGGTTAAGGTCTTAACTCTTACTCTGGCCTAATAGCTAAGGTCTTCGACTCGTACTCTGGCCTAATGGTTAAGGTCTTAACTCTTACTCTGGCCTAATAGCTAAGGTCTTAACTCTTACTCTGGCCTAATGGTTAAGGTCTTAACTCTTACTCTGGCCTAATAGCTAAGGTCTTAGACTCGTACTATGGCCTACAGGTTAAGGTCTTAACTCTTACTCTGGCCTAATAGCTAAGGTCTTAACTCTTACTCTGGCCTAATAGCTAAGGTCTTAACCCGTACTCTGGCCTAATAGCTAAGGTCTTAGACTCGTACTCTGGCCTAATGGTTACGGTCTTAACTCTTACTCTGGCCTACTGGTTAAGGTCTTAGACTATTACTCTGTCCTACTGGTTAAGGTCTTAACTCTTACTCTGGCCTAATAGCTAAGGTCTTAGACTCGTACTCTGGCCTAATAGCTAAGGTCTTAGACTCGTACTCTGGCCTAATGGTTAAGGTCTTAACTCTTACTCTGGCCTAATAACTAAGGTCTTAGACTCGTACTCTGGCCTAATAGCTAAGGTCTTAACTCTTACTCTGGCCTACTGGTTAAGGTCTTAACTCTTACTCTGGCCTAATAGCTAAGGTCTTAGACTCATACTCTGGCCTACTGGTTAAGGTCTTAACTCTTACTCTGGCCTACTGGTTAAGGTCTTAACTCTTACTCTGGTCTAATAGCTAAGGTCTTAACCTCGTACTCTGGCCTACAGGTTAAGGTCTTAGACTCTTACTCTGGCCTACTGGTTAAGGTCTTAACTCTTACTCTGGCCTACTGGTTAAGGTCTTAGACTATTACTCTGGCCTACTGGTTAAGGTCTTAACTCTTACTCTGGCCTAATAGCTAAGGTCTTAGACTCGTACTCTGGCCTACAGGTTAAGGTCTTAACTCTTACTCCGGCCTAATAGCTAAGGTCTTAGACTCGTACTCTGGCCTAATAGTTAAGGTCTTAACTCTTACTCTGGCCTAATAGCTAAGGTCTTAGACTCGTACTCTGGCCTAATGGTTAAGGTCTTAACTCTTACTCTGGCCTAATAGCTAAGGTCTTAACTCTTACTCTGGCCTAATAGCTAAGGTCTTAGACTCGTACTCTGGCCTAATGGTTAAGGTCTTAACTCTTACTCTGGCCTAATAGCTAAGGTCTTAGACTCGTACTATGGCCTACTGGTTAAGGTCTTAACTCTTACTCCAGCCTAATAGCTAAGGTCTTAACTCTTACTCTGGCCTAATGGTTAAGGTCTTAACTCTTACTCTGGCCTAATAGCTAAGGTCTTAGACTCGTACTATGGCCTACAGGTTAAGGTCTTCACTCTTACTATGGCCTAATAGCTAAGGTCTTAACTCTTACTCTGGCCTAATAGATAAGGTCTTAGACTCGTACTATGGCCTACTGGTTAAGGTCTTAACTCTTACTCTGGCCTACTGGTTAAGGTCTTAACTCTTACTCGGGCCTAATAGCTAAGGTCTTAGACTCGTACTCTGGCCTACTGGTTAAGGTCTTAACTCTTACTCTGGCCTAATAGCTAAGGTCTTCGACTCGTACTCTGGCCTAAAGGTTAAGGTCTTAACTCTGACTCTGGCCTACTGGTTAAGGTCTTAACTCTTACTCTGGCCTAATAGCTAAGGTCTTAGACTCGTACTCTGGCCTAATATCTAAGGTCTTAACTCTTACTCTGGCCTAATAGCTAAGGTCTTCGACACGTACTCTGGCCTAATGGTTAAGGTCTTAACTCTTACTATGACCTAATAGCTAAGGTCTTAACTCTTACTCTGGCATAATGGTTAAGGTCTTAACTCTTACTCTGGCCTAATAGCTAAGGTCTTAGACTCGTACTATGGCCTACAGGTTAAGGTCTTAACTCTTACTCTGGCCTAATAGCTAAGGTCTTAACTCTTACTCTGGCCTAATAGCTAAGGTCTTAACTCGTACTCTTGCCTAATAGCTAAGGTCTTAGACTTGTACTCTGGCCTAATGGTTACGGTCTTAACTCTTACTCTGGCCTACTGGTTAAGGTCTTAGACTATTACTCTGTCCTACTGGTTAAGGTCTTAACTCTTACTCTGGCCTAATAGCTAAGGTCTTAGACTCGTACTCTGGCCTAATAGCTAAGGTCTTAGACTCGTACTCTGGCCTAATGGTTAAGGTCTTAACTCTTACTCTGGCCTAATAGCTAAGGTCTTAGACTCGTACTCTGGCCTAATAGCTAAGGTCTTAACTCTTACTCTGGCCTACTGGTTAAGGTCTTAACTCTTCGTCTGGCCTAATAGCTAAGGTCTTAGACTCGTACTCTGGCCTACTGGTTAAGGTCTTAACTCTTACTCTGGCCTACTGGTTAAGGTCTTAACTCTTACTCTGGCCTAATAGCTAAGGTCTTAACCTAGTACTCTGGCCTACAGGTTAAGGTCTTAGACTCTTACTCTGGCCTACTGGTTAAGGTCTTAACTCTTACTCTGGCCTAACAGCTAAGCTCTTAGACTCTTACTCTGGCCTACTGGTTAAGGTCTTAACTCTTACTCTGGCCTAATAGCTAAGGCCTAACTCCTACTCTGGCCTAATAGCTAAGGTCTTAACTCTTACTCTGGCCTAATAGCTAAGGTCTTAGACTGGTACTCTGGCCTACAGGTTAAGGTCTTAACTCTTACTCCGGCCTAATAGCTAAGGTCTTAGACTCGTACTCAGGCCTAATGGTTAAGGTCTTAACTCTTACTCTGGACTAATGGCTAAGGTCTTAGACTCGTACTCTGGCCTAATAGCTAAGGTCTTAACTATTACGCTGGCCTACTGGTTAAGGTCTTAACTCTAACTCTGTCCTAATAGCTAAGGTCTTAGACTCGTACTCTGGCCTACTAGTTAAGGTCTTAACTCTTACTCTGGCCTAATAGCTAAGGTCTTAGACTCGTACTCTGGCCTAATGGTTAAGGTCTTAACTCTTACTCTGGCCTAATAGCTAAGGTATTAACTCTTACTCTGGCCTAATAGCTAAGGTCTTAGACTCGTACTCTGGCCTAATGGTTAAGGTCTTAACTCTTACTCTGGCCTACTGGTTAAGGTCTTAACTCTTACTCTGGCCTAATGGTTAAGGTCTTAGACTCTTACTCTGGCCTACTGGTTAAGGTCTTAGACTCTTACTCTGGCCTAATAGCTAAGGTCTTAGACTCGTACTATGGCCTAGAGGTTAAGGTCTTAACTCTTACTCAAGCCTAAGAGCTAAGGTCTTAACTCTTACTCTGGCCTAATAGCTAAAGTCTTAGACTCGTACTATGGCCTACTGGTTAAGGTCTTAACTCTTACACCGGCCTAATTGCTAAGGTCTTAACTCTTACTCTGGCCTAATGGTCAAGGTCTTAACTCTTACTCTGGCCTAATAGCTAAGTTCTTAGACTCGTACTATGGCCTACAGGTTAAGGTCTTCGCTCTTACTATGGCCTAATAGCTAAGGTCTTAACTCTTACTCTGGCCTAATAGCTAAGGTCATAGACTCGTACTCTGGCCTAATGGTTAAGGTCTTAACTCTTACTCTGGCCAAATAGCTAAGGTCTTAACTCTTACTCTGGCATCATAGCTAAGGTCTTAGACTCGTACTCTGGCCTAATGGTTAAGGTCTTAACTCTTACTCTGGCCTAATAGCTAAGGTATTAACTCTTACTCTGGCATCATAGCTAAGGTCTTAGACTCGTACTCTGGCCTAATCGTTAAGGTCTTAACTCTTACTCTGGCCTAATGGTAAAGGTCTTAGACTCTTACTCTTGCCTACTGGTTAAGGTCTTAGACTCTTACTCTGGCCTAATAGCTAATGTCTTAACTCTTACTCTGGCCTACAGGTTAAGGTCTTAACTCTTACTCTGGCCTAAGAGCTAAGGTCTTAACTCTTACTCTGGCCTAATAGCTAAGGTCTTAGACTCGTACTATGGCCTACTGGTTAAGGTCTTAACTCTTACTCCAGCCTAATAGCTAAGGTCTTAACTCTTACTCTGGCCTAATGGTTAAGGTCTTAACTCTTACTCCGGCCTAATAGCTAAGGTCTTAGACTCGTACTATGGCCTACTGGTTAAGGTCTTAACTCTTACTCAGGCCTACTGGTTAAGGTCTTAGACTATTACTCTGTCCTACTGGTTAAGGTCTTAACTCTTACTCTGGCCTAATAGCTAAGGTCTTAACTCTTACTCTGGCCTACTGGTTAAGGTCTTAACTCTTACTCTGGCCTAATGGTTAAGGTCTTAGACTCTTACTCTGGCCTACTGGTTAAGGTCTTAGACTCTTACTCTGGCCTAATAGCTAAGGTCTTAGACTCGTACTATGGCCTAGAGGTTAAGGTCTTAACTCTTACTCAAGCCTAAGAGCTAAGGTCTTAACTCTTACTCTGGCCTAATAGCTAAAGTCTTAGACTCGTACTATGGCCTACTGGTTAAGGTCTTAACTCTTACACCGGCCTAATTGCTAAGGTCTTAACTCTTACTCTGGCCTAATGGTCAAGGTCTTAACTCTTACTCTGGCCTAATAGCTAAGTTCTTAGACTCGTACTATGGCCTACAGGTTAAGGTCTTCGCTCTTACTATGGCCTAATAGCTAAGGTCTTAACTCTTACTCTGGCCTAATAGCTAAGGTCATAGACTCGTACTCTGGCCTAATGGTTAAGGTCTTAACTCTTACTCTGGCCAAATAGCTAAGGTCTTAACTCTTACTCTGGCATCATAGCTAAGGTCTTAGACTCGTACTCTGGCCTAATGGTTAAGGTCTTAACTCTTACTCTGGCCTAATAGCTAAGGTATTAACTCTTACTCTGGCATCATAGCTAAGGTCTTAGACTCGTACTCTGGCCTAATCGTTAAGGTCTTAACTCTTACTCTGGCCTAATGGTAAAGGTCTTAGACTCTTACTCTTGCCTACTGGTTAAGGTCTTAGACTCTTACTCTGGCCTAATAGCTAATGTCTTAACTCTTACTCTGGCCTACAGGTTAAGGTCTTAACTCTTACTCTGGCCTAAGAGCTAAGGTCTTAACTCTTACTCTGGCCTAATAGCTAAGGTCTTAGACTCGTACTATGGCCTACTGGTTAAGGTCTTAACTCTTACTCCAGCCTAATAGCTAAGGTCTTAACTCTTACTCTGGCCTAATGGTTAAGGTCTTAACTCTTACTCCGGCCTAATAGCTAAGGTCTTAGACTCGTACTATGGCCTACTGGTTAAGGTCTTAACTCTTACTCAGGCCTACTGGTTAAGGTCTTAGACTATTACTCTGTCCTACTGGTTAAGGTCTTAACTCTTACTCTGGCCTAATAGCTAAGGTCTTAGACTCGTACTCTGGCCTAATAGCTAAGGTCTTAGACTCGTACTCTGGCCTAATGGTTAAGGTCTTAACTCTTACTCTGGCCTAATAGCTAAGGTCTTAACTCTTACTCTGGCCTAATAGCTAAGGTCTTAGACTCGTACTCTGGCCTAATGGTTAAGGTCTTAACTCTTACTCTGGCCTAATAGCTAAGGTCTTAGACTCGTACTATGGCCTACTGGTTAAGGTCTTAACTCTTACTCCAGCCTAATAGCTAAGGTCTTAACTCTTACTCTAGCCTAATGGTTAAGGTCTTAACTCTTACTCTGGCCTAATAGCTAAGGTCTTAGACTCGTACTATGGCCTACAGGTTAAGGTCTTCACTCTTACTATGGCCTAATAGCTAAGGTCTTAACTCTTACTCTGGCCTAATAGCTAAGGTCTTAGACTCGTACTATGGCCTACTGGTTAAGGTCTTAACTCTTACTCTGGCCTACTGGTTAAGGTCTTAACTCTTACTCGGGCCTAATAGCTAAGGTCTTAGACTCGTACTCTGGCCTACTGGTTAAGGTCTTAACTCTTACTCTGGCCTAATAGCTAAGGTCTTCGACTCGTACTCTGGCCTAATGGTTAAGGTCTTAACTCTGACTCTGGCCTACTGGTTAAGGTCTTAACTCTTACTCTGGCCTAATAGCTAAGGTCTTAGACTCGTACTCTGGCCTAATATCTAAGGTCTTAACTCTTACTCTGGCCTAATAGCTAAGGTCTTCGACACGTACTCTGGCATAATGGTTAAGGTCTTAACTCTTACTATGACCTAATAGCTAAGGTCTTAACTCTTACTCTGGCCTAATGGTTAAGGTCTTAACTCTTACTCTGGCCTAATAGCTAAGGTCTTAGACTCGTACTATGGCCTACAGGTTAAGGTCTTAACTCTTACTCTGGCCAAATAGCTAAGGTCTTAACTCTTACTCTGGCCTAATAGCTAAGGTCTTAACTCGTACTCTTGCCTAATAGCTAAGGTCTTAGACTTGTACTCTGGCCTAATGGTTACGGTCTTAACTCTTACTCTGGCCTACTGGTAAAGGTCTTAGACTATTACTCTGTCCTACTGGTTAAGGTCTTATCTCTTACTCTGGCCTAATAGCTAAGGTCTTAGACTCGTACTCTGGCCTAATAGCTAAGGTCTTAGACTCGTACTCTGGCCTAATGGTTAAGGTCTTAACTCTTACTCTGGCCTAATAGCTAAGGTCTTAGACTCGTACTCTGGCCTAATAGCTAAGGTCTTAACTCTTACTCTGGCCTACTGGTTAAGGTCTTAACTCTTAGTCTGGCCTAATAGCTAAGGTCTTAGACTCGTACTCTGGCCTACTGGTTAAGGTCTTAACTCTTACTCTGGCCTACTGGTTAAGGTCTTAACTCTTACTCTGGCCTAATAGCTAAGGTCTTAACCTCGTACTCTGGCCTACAGGTTAAGGTCTTAGAATCTTACCCTGGCCTACTGGTTAAGGTCTTAAGTCTTACTCTGGCCTAACAGCTAAGCTCTTAGACTCTTACTCTGGCCTACTGGTTAAGGTCTTAACTCTTACTCTGGCCTAATAGCTAAGGCCTTAACTCCTACTCTGGCCTAATAGCTAAGGTCTTAACTCTTACTCTGGCCTAATAGCTAAGGTCTTAGACTTGTACTCTGGCCTACAGGTTAAGGTCTTAACTCTTACTCCGGCCTAATAGCTAAGGTCTTAGACTCGTGCTCTGGCCTAATAGTTAAGGACTTAACTCTTACTCTGGCCTAATAGCTAAGGTCTTAGACTCATACTCTGGCCTAATGGTTAAGGTCTTAACTCTTACTCTGGCCTAATAGCTAAGGTCTTAACTCTTACTCTGGCCTAATAGCTAAGGTCTTAGACTCGTACTCAGGCCTAATGGTTAAGGTGTTAACTCTTACTCTGGCCTAATAGCTAAGGTCTTAGACTCGTACTCTGGCCTAATAGCTAAGGTCTTAACTATTACGCTGGCCTACTGGTTAAGGTCTTAACTCTAACTCTGTCCTAATAGCTAAGGTCTTAGACTCGTACTCTGGCCTACTAGTTAAGGTCTTAACTCTTACTCTGGCCTAATAGCTAAGGACTTAGACTCGTACTCTGGCCTAATGGTTAAGGTCTTAACTCTTACTCTGGCCTAATAGCTAAGGTCTTAGACTCGTACTCTGGCCTAATGGTTAAGGTCTTAACTCTTACTCTGGCCTACTGGTTAAGGTCTTAACTCTTACTCTGGCCTAATGGTTAAGGTCTTAGACTCTTACTCTGGCCTACTGGTTAAGGTCTTAGACTCGTACTATGGCCTACTGGTTAAGGTCTTAACTCTTACACCGGCCTAATTGCTAAGGTCTTAACTCTTACTCTGGCCTAATGGTCAAGGTCTTAACTCTTACTCTGGCCTAATAGCTAAGGTCTTAGACTCGTACTATGGCCTACAGGTTAAGGTCTTTGCTCTTACTATGGCCTAATAGCTAAGGTCTTAACTCTTACTCTGGCCTAATAGCTAAGGTCATAGACTCGTACTCTGGCCTAATGGTTAAGGTCTTAACTCTTACTCTGGCCTAATTGCTAAGGTCTTAACTCTTACTCTGGCCTAATAGCTAAGGTCTTAGACTCGTACTCTGGCCTAATGGTTAAGGTCTTAACTCTTACTCTGGTCTAATAGCTAAGGTATTAACTCTTAGTCTGGCATCATAGCTAAGGTCTTAGACTCGTACTCTGGCCTAATGGTTAAGGTCTTAACTCTTACTCTGACCTAATGGTAAAGGTCTTAGACTCTTACTCTGGCCTACTGGTTAAGGTCTTAGACTCTTACTCTGGCCTAATAGCTAAGGTCTTAACTCTTACTCTGGCCTACAGGTTAAGGTCTTAACTCTTACTCTGGCCTAAGAGCTAAGGTCTTAACTCTTACTCTGGCCTAATAGCTAAGGTCTTAGACTCGTACAATGGCCTACTGGTTAAGGTCTTAACTCTTACTCCAGCCTAATAGCTAAGGTCTTAACTCTTACTCTGGCCTAATGGTTAAGGTCTTAACTCTTACTCCGGCCTAATAGCTAAGGTCTTAGACTCGTACTATGGCCTACAGGTTAAGGTCTTCACTCTTACTATGGCCTAATAGCTAAGGTCTTAACTCTTACTCTGGCCTAATAGCTAAGGTCTTAGACCCGTACTATGGCCTACTGGTTAAGGTCTTAACTCTTACTCTTGCCTACTGGTTAAGGTCTTAACTCTTAATCTGGCCTAATAGCTAAGGTCTTAGACTCGTACTCTGGCCTACTGGTTAAGGTCTTAACTCTTACTCTGGCCTAATAGCTAAGGTCTTCGACTCGTATTCTGGCCTAATGGTTAAGGTCTTAACTCTGACCTACTGGTTAAGGTCTTAACTCTTACTCTGGCCTAATAGCTAAGGTCTTAGACTCGTACTATGGCCTACAGGTTAAGGTCTTCACTTTTACTATGGCCTAATAGCTACGGTCTTAACTCTTACTCTGGCCTAATAGCTAAGGTCTTAGACTCGTACTATGGCCTACTGGTTAAGGTCTTAACTCTTACTCTGGCCAACTGGTTAAGGTCTTAACTCTTACTCTGGCCTAATAGCTAAGGTCTTAGACTCGTACTCTGGCCTACTGGTTAAGGTCTTAACTCTTACTCTGGCCTAATAGCTAAGGTCTTCGACTTGTACTCTGGCCTAATGGTTAAGGTCTTAGCTCTGACTCTGGCCTACTGGTTAAGGTCTTAACTCTTACTCTGGCCTAATAGCTAAGGTCTTAGACTCGTACTCTGGCCTAATATCTAAGGTCTTAACTCTTACTCTGGCCTAATAGCTAAGGTCTTCGACTCGTACTCTGGCCTAATGGTTAAGGTCTTAACTCTTACTCTGGCCTAATAGCTAAGGTCTTAACTCTTACTCTGGCCTAATGGTTACGGTCTTAACTCTTACTCTGGCCTAATAGCTAAGGTCTTAGACTCGTACTATGGCTTACAGGTTAAGGTCTTAACTCTTACTCTGGCCTAATAGCTAAGGTCTTAACTCTTACTCTGGCCTAATAGTTAAGGTCTTAACCCGTACTCTGGCCTAATAGCTAAGGTCTTAGACTCGTACTCTGGCCTAATGGTTACGGTCTTAACTCTTACTCTGGCCTACTGGTTAAGGTCTTAGACTATTACTCTGTCCTACTGGTTAAGGTCTTAACTCTTACTCTGGCCTAATAGTTAAGGTCTTAGACTTGTACTCTGGCCTAATAGCTAAGGTCTTAGACTCGTACTCTGGCCTAATGGTTAAGGTCTTAACTCTTACTCTGGCCTAATAACTAAGGTCTTAGACTCATACTCTGGCCTAATAGCTAAGGTCTTAACTCTTACTCTGGCCTACTGGTTAAGGTCTTAACTCTTACTCTGGCCTAATAGCTAAGGTCTTAGACTCATACTCTGGCCTACTGGTTAAGGTCTTAACTCTTACTCTGGCCTACTGGTTAAGGTCTTAACTCTTACTCTGGCCTAATAGCTAAGGTCTTAACCTCGTACTCTGGCCTACAGGTTAAGGTCTTAGACTCTTACTCTGGCCTACTGGTTAAGGTCTTAACTCTTACTCTGGCCTAATAGCTAAGGTCTTAGACTCGTACTCTGGCCTACAGGTTAAGGTCTTAACTCTTACTCCGGCCTAATAGCTAAGGTCTTAGACTCGTACTCTGGCCTGATAGTTAAGGTCTTAACTCTTACTCTGGCCTAATAGCTAATGTCTTAGACTCGTACTCTGGCCTAATGGTTAAGGTCTTAACTCTTACTCTGGCCTAATAGCTAAGGTCTTAACTCTTACTCTGGCCTAATAGCTAAGGTCTTAGACTCGTACTCTGGCCTAATGGTTAAGGTCTTAACTCTTACTCTGGCCTAATAGCTAAGGTCTTAGACTCGTACTATGGCCTACTGGTTAAGGTCTTAACTCTTACTCCAGCCTAATAGCTAAGGTCTTAACTCTTACTCTGGCCTAATGGTTAAGGTCTTAACTCTTACTCTGGCCTAATAGCTAAGGTCTTTGACTCGTACTATGGCCTACAGGTTAAGGTCTTCACTCTTACTATGGCCTAATAGCTAAGGTCTTAACTCTTACTCTGGCCTAATAGATAAGGTCTTAGACTCGTACTATGGCCTACTGGTTAAGGTCTTAACTCTTACTCTGGCCTACTGGTTAAGGTCTTAACTCTTACTCAGGCCTAATAGCTAAGGTCTTAGACTCGTACTCTGGCCTAAAGGTTAAGGTCTTAACTCTTACTCGGGCCTAATAGCTAAGGTCTTCGACTCGTACTCTGGCCTAAAGGTTAAGGTCTTAACTCTGACTCTGGCCTACTGGTTAAGGTCTTAACTCTTACTCTGGCCTAATAGCTAAGGTCTTAGACTCGTACTCTGGCCTAATGGTTAAGGTCTTAACTCTTACTATGACCTAATAGCTAAGGTCTTAACTCTTACTCTGGCCTAATGGTTAAGGTCTTAACTCTTACTCTGGCCTAATAGCTAAGGTCTTAGACTCGTACTATGGCCTACAGGTTAAGGTCTTAACTCTTACTCTGGCCTAATAGCTAAGGTATTAACTCTTACTCTGGCCTAATAGCTAAGGTCTTAGACTCGTACTCTGGCCTAATAGCTAAGGTCTTAGACTCGTACTCTGGCCTAATGGTTAAGGTCTTAACTCTTACTCTGGCCTAATAGCTAAGGTCTTAGACTCGTACTCTGACCTAATAGCTAAGGTCTTAACTCTTACTCTGGCCTACTGGTTCAGGTCTTAACTCTTTGTCTGGCCTAATAGCTAAGGTCTTAGACTCGTACTCTGGCCTACTGGTTAAGGTCTTAACTCTTACTCTGGCCTACTAGTTAAGGTCTTAACTCTTACTCTGGCCTAATAGCTAAGGTCTTAACCTCGTACTCTGGCCTACAGGTTAAGGTCTTAGACTCTTACTCTGGCCTACTGGTTAAGGTCTTAACTCTTACTCTGGCCTAACAGCTAAGCTCTTAGACTCTTACTCTGGCCTACTGGTTAAGGTCTTAACTCTTACTCTGGCCTAATAGCTAAGGCCTTAACTCCTACTCTGGCCTAATAGCTAAGGTCTTAACTCTTACTCTGGCCTAATAGCTAAGGTCTTAGACTGGTACTCTGGCCTACAGGTTAAGGTCTTAACTCTTACTCCGGCCTAATAGCTAAGGTCTTAGACTCGTGCTCTGGCCTAATAGTTAAGGTCTTAACTCTTACTCTGGCCTAATAGCTAAGGTCTTAGACTCATACTCTGGCCTAATGGTTAAGGTATTAACTCTTACTCTGGCCTAATAGCTAAGGTCTTAACTCTTACTCTGGCCTAATAGCTAAGGTCTTAGACTCGTACTCAGGCCTAATGGTTAAGGTCTTAACTCTTACTCTGGACTAATAGCTAAGGTCTTAGACTCGTACTCTGGCCTAATAGCTAAGGTCTTAACTATTACGCTGGCCTACTGGTTAAGGTCTTAACTCTAACTCTGTCCTAATAGCTAAGGTCTTAGACTCGTACTCTGGCCTACTAGTTAAGGTCTTAACTCTTACTCTGGCCTAATAGCTAAGGTCTTAGACTCGTACTCTGGCCTATTGGTTAAGGTCTTAACTCTTACTCTGGCCTAATAGCTAAGGTATTAACTCTTACTCTGGCCTAATAGCTAAAGTCTTAGACTCGTACTCTGGCCTAATGGTTAAGGTCTTTACTCTTACTCTGGCCTACTGGTTAAGGTCTTAACTCTTACTCTGGCCTCATGGTTAAGGTCTTAGACTCTTACTCTGGCCTACTGGTTAAGGTCTTAGACTCTTACTCTGGCCTAATAGCTAAGGTCTTAGACTCGTACTATGGCCTAGAGGTTAAGGTCTTAACTCTTACTCAAGCCTAAGAGCTAAGGTCTTAACTCTTACTCTGGCCTAATAGCTAAGGTCTTAGACTCGTACTATGGCCTACTGGTTAAGGTCTTAACTCTTACACCGGCCTAATTGCTAAGGTCTTAACTCTTACTCTGGCCTAATGGTCAAGGTCTTAACTCTTACTCTGGCCTAATAGCTAAGTTCTTAGACTCGTACTATGGCCTACAGGTTAAGGTCTTCGCTCTTACTATGGCCTAATAGCTAAGGTCTTAACTCTTACTCTGGCCTAATAGCTAAGGTCATAGACTCGTACTCTGGCCTAATGGTTAAGGTCTTAACTCTTACTCTGGCCTAAAAGCTAAGGTCTTAACTCTTACTCTGGCCTAATAGCTAAGGTCTTAGACTCGTACTCTGGCCTAATGGTTAAGGTCTTAACTCTTACTCTGGCCTAATAGCTAAGGTATTAACTCTTATTCTGGCATCATAGCTAAGGTCTTAGACTCGTACTCTGGCCTAATCGTTAAGGTCTTAACTCTTACTCTGGCCTAATGGTAAAGGTCTTAGACTCTTACTCTTGCCTACTGGTTAAGGTCTTAGACTCTTACTCTGGCCTAATAGCTAATGTCTTAACTCTTACTCTGGCCTACAGGATAAGGTCTTAACTCTTACTCTGGCCTAAGAGCTAAGGTCTTAACTCTTACTCTGGCCTAATAGCTAAGGTCTTAGACTCGTACTATGGCCTACTGGTTAAGGTCTTAACTCTTACTCCAGCCTAATAGCTAAGGTCTTAACTCTTACTCTGGCCTAATGGTTAAGGTCTTAACTCTTACTCCGGCCTAATAGCTAAGGTCTTAGACTCGTACTATGGCCTACTGGTTAAGGTCTTAACTCTTACTCTGGCCTACTGGTTAAGGTCTTAGACTCGTACTCTGGCCTAATAGTTAAGGTCTTAACTCTTACTCTGGCCTAATAGCTAAGGTCTTAGACTCGTACTCTGGCCTAATGGTTAAGGTCTTAACTCTTACTCTGGCCTAATAGCTAAGGTCTTAACTCTTACTCTGGCCTAATAGCTAAGGTCTTAGACTCGTACTCTGGCCTAATGGTTAAGGTTTTAACTCTGACTCTGGCCTAACAGCTGAGGTCTTAGACTCGTACTATGGCCTACTGGTTAAGGTCTTAACTCTTACTCCAGCCTAATAGCTAAGGTCTTAACTCTTACTCTAGCCTAATGGTTAAGGTCTTAACTCTTACTCTGGCCTAATAGCTAAGGTCTTAGACTCGTACTATGGCCTACAGGTTAAGGTCTTCACTCTTACTATGGCCTAATAGCTAAGGTCTTAACTCTTACTCTGGCCTAATAGCTAAGGTCTTAGACTCGTACTATGGCCTACTGGGTAAGGTCTTAACTCTTACTCTGGCCTACTGGTTAAGGTCTTAACTCTTACTCGGGCCTAATAGCTAAGGTCTTAGACTCGTACTCTGGCCTACTGGTTAAGGTCTTAACTCTTACTCTGGCCTAATAGCTAAGGTCTTCGACTCGTACTCTGGCCTAATGGTTAAGGTCTTAACTCTGACTCTGGCCTACTGGTTAAGGTCTTAACTCTTACTATGACCTAATAGCTAAGGTCTTAACTCTTACTCTGGCCTAATGGTTAAGGTCTTAACTCTTACTCTGGCCTAATAGCTAAGGTCTTAGACTCGTACTATGGCCTACAGGTTAAGGTCTTAACTCTTACTCTGGCCTAATAGCTAAGGTCTTAACTCTTACTCTGGCCTAATAGCTAAGGTCTTAACTCGTACTCTTGCCTAATAGCTAAGGTCTCAGACTTGTACTCTGGCCTAGTGGTTACGGTCTTAACTCTTACTCTGGCCTACTGGTTAAGGTCTTAGACTATTACTCTGTCCTACTGGTTAAGGTCTTAACTCTTACTCTGGCCTAATAGCTAAGGTCTTAGACTCGTACTCTGGCCTAATAGCTAAGGTCTTAGACTCGTACTCTGGCCTAATGGTTAAGGTCTTAACTCTTAGTCTGGCCTAATAGATAAGGTCTTAGACTCGTACTCTGGCCTACTGGTTAAGGTCTTAACTCTTACTCTGGCCTACTGGTTAAGGTCTTAACTCTTACTCTGGCCTAATAGCTAAGGTCTTAACCTCGTACTCTGGCCTACAGGTTAAGGTCTTAGACTCTTACTCTGGCCTACTGGTTAAGGTCTTAAGTCTTACTCTGGCCTAACAGCTAAGCTCTTAGACTCTTACTCTGGCCTACTGGTTAAGGTCTTAACTCTTACTCTGGCCTAATAGCTAAGGTCTTAACTCCTACTCTGACCTAATAGCTAAGGTCTTAACTCTTACTCTGGCCTAATAGCTAAGGTCTTAGACTCGTACTCTGGCCTACAGGTTAAGGTCTTAACTCTTACTCCGGCCTAATAGCTAAGGTCTTAGACTCGTGCTCTGGCCTAATAGTTAAGGTCTTAACTCTTACTCTGGCCTAATAGCTAAGGTCTTAGACTCATACTCTGGTCTAATGGTTAAGGTCTTAACTCTTACTCTGGCCTAATAGCTAAGGTCTTAACTCTTACTCTGGCCTAATAGCTAAGGTCTTAGACTCGTACTCAGGCCTAATGGTTAAGGTCTTAACTCTTACTCTGGCCTAAAAGCTAAGGTCTTAGACTCGTACTCTGGCCTAATAGCTAAGGTCTTAACTATTACGCTGGCCTACTGGTTAAGGTCTTAACTCTAACTCTGTCCTAATAGCTAAGGTCTTAGACTCGTACTCTGGCCTACTAGTTAAGGTCTTAACTCTTACTCTGGCCTAATAGCTAAGGACTTAGACTCGTACTCTGGCCTAATGGTTAAGGTCTTAACTCTTACTCTGGCCTAATAGCTAAGGTATTAACTCTTACTCTGGCCTAATAGCTAAGGTCTTAGACTCGTACTCTGGCCTAATGGTTAAGGTCTTAACTCTTACTCTGGCCTACTGGTTAAGGTCTTAACTCTTACTCTGGCCTAATGGTTAAGGTCTTAGACTCTTACTCTGGCCTACTGGTTAAGGTCTTAGACTCTTACTCTGGCCTAATAACTAAGGTCTTAGACTCGTACTATGGCCTAGAGGTTAAGGTCTTAACTCTTACTCAAGCCTAAGAGCTAAGGTCTAAACTCTTACTCTGGCCTAATAGCTAAGGTCTTAGACTCGTACTATGGCCTACTGGTTAAGGTCTTAACTCTTACACCGGCCTAATTGCTAAGGTCTTAACTCTTACTCTGGCCTAATGGTCAAGGTCTTAACTCTTACTCTGGCCTAATAGCTAAGGTCTTAGACTCGTACTATGGCCTACAGGTTAAGGTCTTCGCTCTTACTATGGCCTAATAGCTAAGGTCTTAACTCTTACTCTGGCCTAATAGCTAAGGTCATAGACTCGTACTCTGGCCTAATGGTTAAGGTCTTAACTCTTACTCTGGCCTAATAGCTAAGGTCTTAACTCTTACTCTGGCCTAATAGCTAAGGTCTTAGACTCGTACTCTGGCCTAATGGTTAAGGTCTTAACTCTTACTCTGGCCTAATAGCTAAGGTATTAACTCTTACTCTGGCATCATAGCTAAGGTCTTAGACTCGTACTCTGGCCTAATGGTTAAGGTCTTAACTCTTACTCTGGCCTAATGGTAAAGGTCTTAGACTCTTACTCTGGCCTACTGGTTAAGGTCTTAGACTCTTACTCTGGCCTAATAGCTAAGGTCTTAACTCTTACTCTGGCCTACAGGTTAAGGTCTTAACTCTTACTCTGGCCTAAGAGCTAAGGTCTTAACTCTTACTCTGGCCTAATAGCTAAGGTCTTAGACTCGTACAATGGCCTACTGGTTAAGGTCTTAACTCTTACTCCAGCCTAATAGCTAAGGTCTTAACTCTTACTCTGGCCTAATGGTTAAGGTCTTAACTCTTACTCCGGCCTAATAGCTAAGGTCTTAGACTCGTACTATGGCCTACAGGTTAAGGTCTTCACTCTTACTATGGCCTAATAGCTAAGGTCTTAACTCTTACTCTGGCCTAATAGCTAAGGTCTTAGACCCGTACTATGGCCTACTGGTTAAGGTCTTAACTCTTACTCTGGCCTACTGGTTAAGGTCTTAACTCTTAATCTGGCCTAATAGCTAAGGTCTTAGACTCGTATTCTGGCCTAATGGTTAAGGTCTTAACTCTGACCTACTGGTTAAGGTCTTAACTCTTACTCTGGCCTAATAGCTAAGGTCTTAGACTCGTACTATGGCCTACAGGTTAAGGTCTTCACTCTTACTATGGCCTAATAGCTACGGTCTTAACTCTTACTCTGGCCTAATAGCTAAGGTCTTAGACTCGTACTATGGCCTACTGGTTAAGGTCTTAACTCTTACTCTGGCCAACTGGTTAAGGTCTTAACTCTTACTCTGGCCTAATAGCTAAGGTCTTAGACTCGTACTCTGGCCTACTGGTTAAGGTCTTAACTCTTACTCTGGCCTAATAGCTAAGGTCTTCGACTTGTACTCTGGCCTAATGGTTAAGGTCTTAGCTCTGACTCTGGCCTGCTGGTTAAGGTCTTAACCGTTACTCTGGCCTAATAGCTAAGGTCTTAGACTCGTACTCTGGCCTAATATCTAAGGTCTTAACTCTTACTCTGGCCTAATAGCTAAGGTCTTCGACTCGTACTCTGGCCTAATGGTTAAGGTATTAACTCTTACGCTGGCCTAATAGCTAAGGTCTTAACTCTTACTCTGGCCTAATGGTTAAGGTCTTAACTCTTACTCTGGCCTAATAGCTAAGGTCTTAGACTCGTACTATGGCCTACAGGTTAAGGTCTTAACTCTTACTCTGGCCTAATAGCTAAGGTCTTAACTCTTACTCTGGCCTAATAGTTAAGGTCTTAACCCGTACTCTGGCCTAATAGCTAAGGTCTTAGACTCGTACTCTGGCCTAATGGTTACGGTCTTAACTCTTACTCTGGCCTACTGGTTAAGGTCTTAGACTATTACTCTGTCCTACTGGTTAAGGTCTTAACTCTTACTCTGGCCTAATAGTTAAGGTCTTAGACTCGTACTCTGGCCTAATAGCTAAGGTCTTAGACTCGTACTCTGGCCTAATGGTTAAGGTCTTAACTCTTACTCTGGCCTAATAACTAAGGTCTTAGACTCATACTCTGGCCTAATAGCTAAGGTCTTAACTCTTACTCTGGCCTACTGGTTAAGGTCTTAACTCTTACTCTGGCCTAATAGCTAAGGTCTTAGACTCATACTCTGGCCTACTGGTTAAGGTCTTAACTCTTACTCTGGCCTACTGGTTAAGGTCTTAACTCTTACTCTGGCCTAATAGCTAAGGTCTTAACCTCATACTCTGGCCTACAGGTTAAGGTCTTAGACTCTTACTCTGGCCTACTGGTTAAGGTCTTAACTCTTACTCTGGCCTACTGGTTGAGGTCTTAGACTATTACTCTGGCCTAATGGTTAAGGTCTTAACTCTTACTCTGACCTAATAGCTAAGGTCTTAGACTTGTACTCTGGCCTACAGGTTAAGGTCTTAACTCTTACTCCAGCCTAATAGCTAAGGTCTTAGACTCGTACTCTGGCCTAATAGTTAAGGTCTTAACTCTTACTCTGGCCTAATAGCTAAGGTCTTAGACTCGTACTCTGGCCTAATGGTTAAGGTCTTAACTCTTACTCTGGCCTAATAGCTAAGGTCTTAACTCTTACTCTGGCCTAATAGCTAAGGTCTTAGACTCGTACTCTGGCCTAATGGTTAAGGTCTTAACTCTTACTCTGGCCTAATAGCTAAGGTCTTAGACTCTTACTATGGCCTACTGGTTAAGGTCTTAACTCTTACTCCAGCCTAATAGCTAAGGTCTTAACTCTTACTCTGGCCTAATGGTTAAGGTCTTCACTCTTACTATGGCCTAATAGCTAAGGTCTTAACTCTTACTCTGGCCTAATAGATAAGGTCTTAGACTCGTACTATGGCCTACTGGTTAAGGTCTTAACTCTTACTCTGGCCTACTGGTTAAGGTCTTAACTCTTACTCTGGCCTAATAGCTAA
Source organism: Triturus cristatus (assembly GCF_964204655.1). Lineage (NCBI taxonomy): Eukaryota > Metazoa > Chordata > Amphibia > Caudata > Salamandridae > Triturus > Triturus cristatus. Next base: position 239,176,724 of record NC_140580.1, on the reverse strand, counting down.
GGTATTAACTCTTACTCTGGCCTAATAGCTAAAGTCTTAGACTCGTACTCTGGCCTAATGGTTAAGGTCTTAACTCTTACTCTGGCCTACTGGTTAAGGTCTTAACTCTTACTCTGGCCTCATGGTTAAGGTCTTAGACTCTTACTCTGGCCTACTGGTTAAGGTCTTAGACTCTTACTCTGGCCTAATAGCTAAGGTCTTAGACTCGTACTATGGCCTAGAGGTTAAGGTCTTAACTCTTACTCAAGCCTAAGAGCTAAGGTCTTAACTCTTACTCTGGCCTAATAGCTAAGGTCTTAGACTCGTACTATGGCCTACTGGTTAAGGTCTTAACTCTTACACCGGCCTAATTGCTAAGGTCTTAACTCTTACTCTGGCCTAATGGTCAAGGTCTTAACTCTTACTCTGGCCTAATAGCTAAGTTCTTAGACTCGTACTATGGCCTACAGGTTAAGGTCTTCGCTCTTACTATGGCCTAATAGCTAAGGTCTTAACTCTTACTCTGGCCTAATAGCTAAGGTCATAGACTCGTACTCTGGCCTAATGGTTAAGGTCTTAACTCTTACTCTGGCCTAAAAGCTAAGGTCTTAACTCTTACTCTGGCCTAATAGCTAAGGTCTTAGACTCGTACTCTGGCCTAATGGTTAAGGTCTTAACTCTTACTCTGGCCTAATAGCTAAGGTATTAACTCTTATTCTGGCATCATAGCTAAGGTCTTAGACTCGTACTCTGGCCTAATCGTTAAGGTCTTAACTCTTACTCTGGCCTAATGGTAAAGGTCTTAGACTCTTACTCTTGCCTACTGGTTAAGGTCTTAGACTCTTACTCTGGCCTAATAGCTAATGTCTTAACTCTTACTCTGGCCTACAGGATAAGGTCTTAACTCTTACTCTGGCCTAAGAGCTAAGGTCTTAACTCTTACTCTGGCCTAATAGCTAAGGTCTTAGACTCGTACTATGGCCTACTGGTTAAGGTCTTAACTCTTACTCCAGCCTAATAGCTAAGGTCTTAACTCTTACTCTGGCCTAATGGTTAAGGTCTTAACTCTTACTCCGGCCTAATAGCTAAGGTCTTAGACTCGTACTATGGCCTACTGGTTAAGGTCTTAACTCTTACTCTGGCCTACTGGTTAAGGTCTTAGACTCGTACTCTGGCCTAATAGTTAAGGTCTTAACTCTTACTCTGGCCTAATAGCTAAGGTCTTAGACTCGTACTCTGGCCTAATGGTTAAGGTCTTAACTCTTACTCTGGCCTAATAGCTAAGGTCTTAACTCTTACTCTGGCCTAATAGCTAAGGTCTTAGACTCGTACTCTGGCCTAATGGTTAAGGTCTTAACTCTGACTCCAGCCTAATAGCTAAGGTCTTAACGCTTACTCTAGCCTAATGGTTAAGGTCTTAACTCTTACTCTGGCCTAATAGCTAAGGTCTTAGACTCGTACTATGGCCTACAGGTTAAGGTCTTCACTCTTACTATGGCCTAATAGCTAAGGTCTTAACTCTTACTCTGGCCTAATAGCTAAGGTCTTAGACTCGTACTATGGCCTACTGGGTAAGGTCTTAACTCTTACTCTGGCCTACTGGTTAAGGTCTTAACTCTTACTCGGGCCTAATAGCTAAGGTCTTAGACTCGTACTCTGGCCTACTGGTTAAGGTCTTAACTCTTACTCTGGCCTAATAGCTAAGGTCTTCGACTCGTACTCTGGCCTAATGGTTAAGGTCTTAACTCTGACTCTGGCCTACTGGTTAAGGTCTTAACTCTTACTATGACCTAATAGCTAAGGTCTTAACTCTTACTCTGGCCTAATGGTTAAGGTCTTAACTCTTACTCTGGCCTAATAGCTAAGGTCTTAGACTCGTACTATGGCCTACAGGTTAAGGTCTTAACTCTTACTCTGGCCTAATAGCTAAGGTCTTAACTCTTACTCTGGCCTAATAGCTAAGGTCTTAACTCGTACTCTTGCCTAATAGCTAAGGTCTCAGACTTGTACTCTGGCCTAGTGGTTACGGTCTTAACTCTTACTCTGGCCTACTGGTTAAGGTCTTAGACTATTACTCTGTCCTACTGGTTAAGGTCTTAACTCTTACTCTGGCCTAATAGCTAAGGTCTTAGACTCGTACTCTGGCCTAATAGCTAAGGTCTTAGACTCGTACTCTGGCCTAATGGTTAAGGTCTTAACTCTTAGTCTGGCCTAATAGATAAGGTCTTAGACTCGTACTCTGGCCTACTGGTTAAGGTCTTAACTCTTACTCTGGCCTACTGGTTAAGGTCTTAACTCTTACTCTGGCCTAATAGCTAAGGTCTTAACCTCGTACTCTGGCCTACAGGTTAAGGTCTTAGACTCTTACTCTGGCCTACTGGTTAAGGTCTTAAGTCTTACTCTGGCCTAACAGCTAAGCTCTTAGACTCTTACTCTGGCCTACTGGTTAAGGTCTTAACTCTTACTCTGGCCTAATAGCTAAGGTCTTAACTCCTACTCTGACCTAATAGCTAAGGTCTTAACTCTTACTCTGGCCTAATAGCTAAGGTCTTAGACTCGTACTCTGGCCTACAGGTTAAGGTCTTAACTCTTACTCCGGCCTAATAGCTAAGGTCTTAGACTCGTGCTCTGGCCTAATAGTTAAGGTCTTAACTCTTACTCTGGCCTAATAGCTAAGGTCTTAGACTCATACTCTGGTCTAATGGTTAAGGTCTTAACTCTTACTCTGGCCTAATAGCTAAGGTCTTAACTCTTACTCTGGCCTAATAGCTAAGGTCTTAGACTCGTACTCAGGCCTAATGGTTAAGGTCTTAACTCTTACTCTGGCCTAATAGCTAAGGTCTTAGACTCGTACTCTGGCCTAATAGCTAAGGTCTTAACTATTACGCTGGCCTACTGGTTAAGGTCTTAACTCTAACTCTGTCCTAATAGCTAAGGTCTTAGACTCGTACTCTGGCCTACTAGTTAAGGTCTTAACTCTTACTCTGGCCTAATAGCTAAGGACTTAGACTCGTACTCTGGCCTAATGGTTAAGGTCTTAACTCTTACTCTGGCCTAATAGCTAAGGTATTAACTCTTACTCTGGCCTAATAGCTAAGGTCTTAGACTCGTACTCTGGCCTAATGGTTAAGGTCTTAACTCTTACTCTGGCCTACTGGTTAAGGTCTTAACTCTTACTCTGGCCTAATGGTTAAGGTCTTAGACTCTTACTCTGGCCTACTGGTTAAGGTCTTAGACTCTTACTCTGGCCTAATAACTAAGGTCTTAGACTCGTACTATGGCCTAGAGGTTAAGGTCTTAACTCTTACTCAAGCCTAAGAGCTAAGGTCTAAACTCTTACTCTGGCCTAATAGCTAAGGTCTTAGACTCGTACTATGGCCTACTGGTTAAGGTCTTAACTCTTACACCGGCCTAATTGCTAAGGTCTTAACTCTTACTCTGGCCTAATGGTCAAGGTCTTAACTCTTACTCTGGCCTAATAGCTAAGGTCTTAGACTCGTACTATGGCCTACAGGTTAAGGTCTTCGCTCTTACTATGGCCTAATAGCTAAGGTCTTAACTCTTACTCTGGCCTAATAGCTAAGGTCATAGACTCGTACTCTGGCCTAATGGTTAAGGTCTTAACTCTTACTCTGGCCTAATAGCTAAGGTCTTAACTCTTACTCTGGCCTAATAGCTAAGGTCTTAGACTCGTACTCTGGCCTAATGGTTAAGGTCTTAACTCTTACTCTGGCCTAATAGCTAAGGTATTAACTCTTACTCTGGCATCATAGCTAAGGTCTTAGACTCGTACTCTGGCCTAATGGTTAAGGTCTTAACTCTTACTCTGGCCTAATGGTAAAGGTCTTAGACTCTTACTCTGGCCTACTGGTTAAGGTCTTAGACTCTTACTCTGGCCTAATAGCTAAGGTCTTAACTCTTACTCTGGCCTACAGGTTAAGGTCTTAACTCTTACTCTGGCCTAAGAGCTAAGGTCTTAACTCTTACTCTGGCCTAATAGCTAAGGTCTTAGACTCGTACAATGGCCTACTGGTTAAGGTCTTAACTCTTACTCCAGCCTAATAGCTAAGGTCTTAACTCTTACTCTGGCCTAATGGTTAAGGTCTTAACTCTTACTCCGGCCTAATAGCTAAGGTCTTAGACTCGTACTATGGCCTACAGGTTAAGGTCTTCACTCTTACTATGGCCTAATAGCTAAGGTCTTAACTCTTACTCTGGCCTAATAGCTAAGGTCTTAGACCCGTACTATGGCCTACTGGTTAAGGTCTTAACTCTTACTCTGGCCTACTGGTTAAGGTCTTAACTCTTAATCTGGCCTAATAGCTAAGGTCTTAGACTCGTATTCTGGCCTAATGGTTAAGGTCTTAACTCTGACCTACTGGTTAAGGTCTTAACTCTTACTCTGGCCTAATAGCTAAGGTCTTAGACTCGTACTATGGCCTACAGGTTAAGGTCTTCACTCTTACTATGGCCTAATAGCTACGGTCTTAACTCTTACTCTGGCCTAATAGCTAAGGTCTTAGACTCGTACTATGGCCTACTGGTTAAGGTCTTAACTCTTACTCTGGCCAACTGGTTAAGGTCTTAACTCTTACTCTGGCCTAATAGCTAAGGTCTTAGACTCGTACTCTGGCCTACTGGTTAAGGTCTTAACTCTTACTCTGGCCTAATAGCTAAGGTCTTCGACTTGTACTCTGGCCTAATGGTTAAGGTCTTAGCTCTGACTCTGGCCTGCTGGTTAAGGTCTTAACCGTTACTCTGGCCTAATAGCTAAGGTCTTAGACTCGTACTCTGGCCTAATATCTAAGGTCTTAACTCTTACTCTGGCCTAATAGCTAAGGTCTTCGACTCGTACTCTGGCCTAATGGTTAAGGTATTAACTCTTACGCTGGCCTAATAGCTAAGGTCTTAACTCTTACTCTGGCCTAATGGTTAAGGTCTTAACTCTTACTCTGGCCTAATAGCTAAGGTCTTAGACTCGTACTATGGCCTACAGGTTAAGGTCTTAACTCTTACTCTGGCCTAATAGCTAAGGTCTTAACTCTTACTCTGGCCTAATAGTTAAGGTCTTAACCCGTACTCTGGCCTAATAGCTAAGGTCTTAGACTCGTACTCTGGCCTAATGGTTACGGTCTTAACTCTTACTCTGGCCTACTGGTTAAGGTCTTAGACTATTACTCTGTCCTACTGGTTAAGGTCTTAACTCTTACTCTGGCCTAATAGTTAAGGTCTTAGACTCGTACTCTGGCCTAATAGCTAAGGTCTTAGACTCGTACTCTGGCCTAATGGTTAAGGTCTTAACTCTTACTCTGGCCTAATAACTAAGGTCTTAGACTCATACTCTGGCCTAATAGCTAAGGTCTTAACTCTTACTCTGGCCTACAGGTTAAGGTCTTCGCTCTTACTATGGCCTAATAGCTAAGGTCTTAACTCTTACTCTGGCCTAATAGCTAAGGTCATAGACTCGTACTCTGGCCTAATGGTTAAGGTCTTAACTCTTACTCTGGCCTAATAGCTAAGGTCTTAACTCTTACTCTGGCCTAATAGCTAAGGTCTTAGACTCGTACTCTGGCCTAATGGTTAAGGTCTTAACTCTTACTCTGGCCTAATAGCTAAGGTATTAACTCTTACTCTGGCATCATAGCTAAGGTCTTAGACTCGTACTCTGGCCTAATGGTTAAGGTCTTAACTCTTACTCTGGCCTAATGGTAAAGGTCTTAGACTCTTACTCTGGCCTACTGGTTAAGGTCTTAGACTCTTACTCTGGCCTAATAGCTAAGGTCTTAACTCTTACTCTGGCCTACAGGTTAAGGTCTTAACTCTTACTCTGGCCTAAGAGCTAAGGTCTTAACTCTTACTCTGGCCTAATAGCTAAGGTCTTAGACTCGTACAATGGCCTACTGGTTAAGGTCTTAACTCTTACTCCAGCCTAATAGCTAAGGTCTTAACTCTTACTCTGGCCTAATGGTTAAGGTCTTAACTCTTACTCCGGCCTAATAGCTAAGGTCTTAGACTCGTACTATGGCCTACAGGTTAAGGTCTTCACTCTTACTATGGCCTAATAGCTAAGGTCTTAACTCTTACTCTGGCCTAATAGCTAAGGTCTTAGACCCGTACTATGGCCTACTGGTTAAGGTCTTAACTCTTACTCTGGCCTACTGGTTAAGGTCTTAACTCTTAATCTGGCCTAATAGCTAAGGTCTTAGACTCGTATTCTGGCCTAATGGTTAAGGTCTTAACTCTGACCTACTGGTTAAGGTCTTAACTCTTACTCTGGCCTAATAGCTAAGGTCTTAGACTCGTACTATGGCCTACAGGTTAAGGTCTTCACTCTTACTATGGCCTAATAGCTACGGTCTTAACTCTTACTCTGGCCTAATAGCTAAGGTCTTAGACTCGTACTATGGCCTACTGGTTAAGGTCTTAACTCTTACTCTGGCCAACTGGTTAAGGTCTTAACTCTTACTCTGGCCTAATAGCTAAGGTCTTAGACTCGTACTCTGGCCTACTGGTTAAGGTCTTAACTCTTACTCTGGCCTAATAGCTAAGGTCTTCGACTTGTACTCTGGCCTAATGGTTAAGGTCTTAGCTCTGACTCTGGCCTGCTGGTTAAGGTCTTAACCGTTACTCTGGCCTAATAGCTAAGGTCTTAGACTCGTACTCTGGCCTAATATCTAAGGTCTTAACTCTTACTCTGGCCTAATAGCTAAGGTCTTCGACTCGTACTCTGGCCTAATGGTTAAGGTATTAACTCTTACGCTGGCCTAATAGCTAAGGTCTTAACTCTTACTCTGGCCTAATGGTTAAGGTCTTAACTCTTACTCTGGCCTAATAGCTAAGGTCTTAGACTCGTACTATGGCCTACAGGTTAAGGTCTTAACTCTTACTCTGGCCTAATAGCTAAGGTCTTAACTCTTACTCTGGCCTAATAGTTAAGGTCTTAACCCGTACTCTGGCCTAATAGCTAAGGTCTTAGACTCGTACTCTGGCCTAATGGTTACGGTCTTAACTCTTACTCTGGCCTACTGGTTAAGGTCTTAGACTATTACTCTGTCCTACTGGTTAAGGTCTTAACTCTTACTCTGGCCTAATAGTTAAGGTCTTAGACTCGTACTCTGGCCTAATAGCTAAGGTCTTAGACTCGTACTCTGGCCTAATAGCTAAGGTCTTAACTCTTACTCTGGCCTACTGGTTAAGGTCTTAACTCTTAATCTGGCCTAATAGCTAAGGTCTTAGACTCATACTCTGGCCTACTGGTTAAGGTCTTAACTCTTACTCTGGCCTACTGGTTAAGGTCTTAACTCTTACTCTGGCCTAATAGCTAAGGTCTTAACCTCGTACTCTGGCCTACAGGTTAAGGTCTTAGACTCTTACTCTGGCCTACTGGTTAAGGTCTTAACTCTTACTCTGGCCTACTGGTTAAGGTCTTAGACTATTACTCTGGCCTAATGGTTAAGGTCTTAACTCTTACTCTGACCTAATAGCTAAGGTCTTAGACTCGTACTCTGGCCTACAGGTTAAGGTCTTAACTCTTACTCCGGCCTAATAGCTAAGGTCTTAGACTCGTACTCTGGCCTAATAGTTAAGGTCTTAACTCTTACTCTGGCCTAATAGCTAAGGTCTTAGACTCGTACTCTGGCCTAATGGTTAAGGTCTTAACTCTTACTCTGGCCTAATAGCTAAGGTCTTAACTCTTACTCTGGCCTAATAGCTAAGGTCTTAGACTCGTACTCTGGCCTAATGGTTAAGGTCTTAACTCTTACTCTGGCCTAATAGCTAAGGTCTTAGACTCGTACTATGGCCTACTGGTTAAGGTCTTAACTCTTACTCCAGCCTAATAGCTAAGGTCTTAACTCTTACTCTGGCCTAATGGTTAAGGTCTTCACTCTTACTATGGCCTAATAGCTAAGGTCTTAACTCTTACTCTGGCCTAATAGATAAGGTCTTAGACTTGTACTATGGCCTACTGGTTAAGGTCTTAACTCTTACTCTGGCCTACTGGTTAAGGTCTTAACTCTTACTCGGGCCTAATAGCTAAGGTCTTAGACTCGTACTATGGCCTACTGGTTAAGGTCTTAACTCTTACTCTGGCCTAATAGCTAAGGTCTTCGACTCGTACTCTGGCCTAAAGGTTAAGGTCTTAACTCTGACTCTGGCCTACTGGTTAAGGTCTTAACTCTTACTCTGGCCTAATAGCTAAGGTCTTAGACTCGTACTCTGGCCTAATATCTAAGGTCTTAACTCTTACTCTGGCCTAATAGCTAAGGTCTTCGACACGTACTCTGGCCTAATGGTTAAGGTCTTAACTCTTACTATGACCTAATAGCTAAGGTCTTAACTCTTACTCTGGCCTAATGGTTAAGGTCTTAACTCTTACTCTGGCCTAATAGCTAAGGTCTTAGACTCGTACTATGGCCTACAGGTTAAGGTCTTAACTCTTACTCTGGCCTAATAGCTAAGGTCTTAACTCTTACTCTGGCCTAATAGCTAAGGTCTTAACTCGTACTCTTCCCTAATAGCTAAGGTCTTAGACTTGTACTCTGGCCTAATGGTTACGGTCTTAACTCTTACTCTGGCCTACTGGTTAAGGTCTTAGACTATTACTCTGTCCTACTGGTTAAGGTCTTAACTCTTACTCTGGCCTAATAGCTAAGGTCTTAGACTCGTACTCTGGCCTAATAGCTAAGGTCTTAGACTCGTACTCTGGCCTAATGGTTAAGGTCTTAACTCTTACTCTGGCCTAATAGCTAAGGTCTTAGACTCGTACTCTGGCCTAATAGCTAAGGTCTTAACTCTTACTCTGGCCTACTGGTAAAGGTCTTAACTCTTAGTCTGGCCTAGTAGCTAAGGTCTTAGACTCGTACTCTGGCCTACTGGTTAAGGTCTTAACTCTTACTCTGGCCTACTGGTTAAGGTCTTAACTCTTACTCTGGCCTAATAGCTAAGGTCTTAACCTCGTACTCTGGCCTACAGGTTAAGGTCTTAGACTCTTACTCTGGCCTACTGGTTAAGGTCTTAACTCTTACTCTGGCCTAACAGCTAAGCTCTTAGACTCTTACTCTGGCCTACTGGTTAAGGTCTTAACTCTTACTCTGGCCTAATAGCTAAGGCCTTAACTCCTACTCTGGCCTAATAGCTAAGGTCTTAACTCTTACTCTGGCCTAATAGCTAAGGTCTTAGACTGGTACTCTGGCCTACAGGTTAAGGTCTTAACTCTTACTCCGGCCTAATAGCTAAGGTCTTAGACTCGTGCTCTGGCCTAATAGTTAAGGTCTTAACTCTTACTCTGGCCTAATAGCTAAGGTCTTAGACTCATACTCTGGCCTAATGGTTAAGGTCTTAACTCTTACTCTGGCCTAATAGCTAAGGTCTTAACTCTTACTCTGGCCTAATAGCTAAGGTCTTAGACTCGTACTCAGGCCTAATGGTTAAGGTCTTAACTCTTACTCTGGACTAATAGCTAAGGTCTTAGACTCGTACTCTGGCCTAATAGCTAAGGTCTTAACTATTACGCTGGCCTACTGGTTAAGGTCTTAACTCTAACTCTGTCCTAATAGCTAAGGTCTTAGACTCGTACTGTGGCCTACTAGTTAAGGTCTTAACTCTTACTCTGGCCTAATAGCTAAGGTCTTAGACTCGTACTCTGGCCTAATGGTTAAGGTCTTAACTCTTACTCTGGCCTAATAGTTAAGGTATTAACTCTTACTCTGGCCTAATAGCTAAGGTCTTAGACTCGTACTCTGGCCTAATGGTTAAGGTCTTAACTCTTACTCTGGCCTACTGGTTAAGGTCTTAACTCTTACTCTGGCCTAATGGTTAAGGTCTTAGACTCTTACTCTGGCCTACTGGTTAAGGTCTTAGACTCTTACTCTGGCCTAATAGCTAAGGTCTTAGACTCGTACTATGGCCTAGAGGTTAAGGTCTTAACTCTTACTCAAGCCTAAGAGCTAAGGTCTTAACTCTTACTCTGGCCTAATAGCTAAGGTCTTAGACTTGTACTATGGCCTACTGGTTAAGGTCTTAACTCTTACACCGGCCTAATTGCTAAGGTCTTAACTCTTACTCTGGCCTAATGGTCAAGGTCTTAACTCTTACTCTGGCCTAATAGCTAAGTTCTTAGACTCGTACTATGGCCTACAGGTTAAGGTCTTCGCTCTTACTATGGCCTAATAGCTAAGGTCTTAACTCTTACTCTGGCCTAATAGCTAAGGTCATAGACTCGTACTCTGGCCTAATGGTTAAGGTCTTAACTCTTACTCTGGCCTAAAAGCTAAGGTCTTAACTCTTACTCTGGCCTAATAGCTAAGGTCTTAGACTCGTACTCTGGCCTAATGGTTAAGGTCTTAACTCTTACTCTGGCCTAATAGCTAAGGTATTAACTCTTACTCTGGCATCATAGCTAAGGTCTTAGACTCGTACTCTGGCCTAATCGTTAAGGTCTTAACTCTTACTCTGGCCTAATGGTAAAGGTCTTAGACTCTTACTCTTGCCTACTGGTTAAGGTCTTAGACTCTTACTCTGGCCTAATAGCTAATGTCTTAACTCTTACTCTGGCCTACAGGTTAAGGTCTTAACTCTTACTCTGGCCTAAGAGCTAAGGTCTTAACTCTTACTCTGGCCTAATAGCTAAGGTCTTAGACTCGTACCATGGCCTACTGGTTAAGGTCTTAACTCTTACTCCAGCCTAATAGCTAAGGTCTTAACTCTTACTCTGGCCTAATGGTTAAGGTCTTAACTCTTACTCCGGCCTAATAGCTAAGGTCTTAGACTCGTACTATGGCCTACTGGTTAAGGTCTTAACTCTTACTCTGGCCTACTGGTTAAGGTCTTAGACTCGTACTCTGGCCTAATAGTTAAGGTCTTAACTCTTACTCTGGCCTAATAGCTAAGGTCTTAGACTCGTACTCTGGCCTAATGGTTAAGGTCTTAACTCTTACTCTGGCCTAATAGCTAAGGTCTTAACTCTTACTCTGGCCTAATAGCTAAGGTCTTAGACTCGTACTCTGGCCTAATGGTTAAGGTCTTAACTCTTACTCTGGCCTAATAGCTAAGGTCTTAGACTCGTACTATGGCCTACTGGTTAAGGTCTTAACTCTTACTCCAGCCTAATAGCTAAGGTCTTAACTCTTACTCTAGCCTAATGGTTAAGGTCTTAACTCTTACTCTGGCCTAATAGCTAAGGTCTTAGACGCGTACTATGGCCTACAGGTTAAGGTCTTCACTCTTACTATGGCCTAATAGCTAAGGTCTTAACTCTTACTCTGGCCTAATAGCTAAGGTCTTAGACTCGTACTATGGCCTACTGGTTAAGGTCTTAACTCTTACTCTGGCCTACTGGTTAAGGTCTTAACTCTTACTCGGGCCTAATAGCTAAGGTCTTAGACTCGTACTATGGCCTACTGGTTAAGGTCTTAACTCTTACTCTGGCCTAATAGCTAAGGTCTTCGACTCGTACTCTGGCCTAATGGTTAAGGTCTTAACTCTGACTCTGGCCTACTGGTTAAGGTCTTAACTCTTACTCTGGCCTAATAGCTAAGGTCTTAGACTCATACTCTGGCCTAATATCTAAGGTCTTAACTCTTACTCTGGCCTAATAGCTAAGGTCTTCGACACGTACTCTGGCCTAATGGTTAAGGTCTTAACTCTTACTATGACCTAATAGCTAAGGTCTTAACTCTTACTCTGGCCTAATGGTTAAGGTCTTAACTCTTACTCTGGCCTAATAGCTAAGGTCTTAGACTCGTACTATGGCCTACAGGTTAAGGTCTTAACTCTTACTCTGGCCTAATAGCTAAGGTCTTAACTCTTACTCTGGCCTAATAGCTAAGGTCTTAACTCGTACTCTTGCCTAATAGCTAAGGTCTCAGACTTGTACTCTGGCCTAATGGTTACGGTCTTAACTCTTACTCTGGCCTACTGGTTAGGGTCTTAGACTATTACTCTGTCCTACTGGTTAAGGTCTTAACTCTTACTCTGGCCTAATAGCTAAGGTCTTAGACTCGTACTCTGGCCTAATAGCTAAGGTCTTAGACTCGTACTCTGGCCTAATGGTTAAGGTCTTAACTCTTAGTCTGGCCTAATAGCTAAGGTCTTAGACTCGTACTCTGGCCTACTGGTTAAGGTCTTAACTCTTACTCTGGCCTACTGGTTAAGGTCTTAACTCTTACTCTGGCCTAATAGCTAAGGTCTTAACCTCGTACTCTGGCCTACAGGTTAAGGTCTTAGACTCTTACTCTGGCCTACTGGTTAAGGTCTTAAGTCTTACTCTGGCCTAACAGCTAAGCTCTTAGACTCTTACGCTGGCCTACTGGTTAAGGTCTTAACTCTTACTCTGGCCTAATAGCTAAGGTCTTAACCTCGTACTCTGGCCTAATAGCTAAGGTCTTAGACTCGTACTATGGCCTACTGGTTAAGGTCTTAACTCTTACTCCAGCCTAATAGCTAAGGTCTTAACTCTTACTCTGGCCTAATGGTTAAGGTCTTAACTCTTACTCCGGCCTAATAGCTAAGGTCTTAGACTCGTACTATGGCCTACAGGTTAAGGTCTTCACTCTTACTATGGCCTAATAGCTAAGGTCTTAACTCTTACTCTGGCCTAATAGCTAAGGTCTTAGACCCGTACTATGGCCTACTGGTTAAGGTCTTAACTCTTACTCTGGCCTACTGGTTAAGGTCTTAACTCTTAATCTGGCCTAATAGCTAAGGTCTTAGACTCGTACTCTGGCCTACTGGTTAAGGTCTTAACTCTTACTCTGGCCTAATAGCTAAGGTCTTCGACTCGTATTCTGGCCTAATGGTTAAGGTCTTAACTCTGACCTACTGGTTAAGGTCTTAACTCTTACTCTGGCCTAATAGCTAAGGTCTTAGACTCGTACTATGGCCTACAGGTTAAGGTCTTCACTCTTACTATGGCCTAATAGCTACGGTCTTAACTCTTACTCTGGCCTAATAGCTAAGGTCTTAGACTCGTACTATGGCCTACTGGTTAAGGTCTTAACTCTTACTCTGGCCAACTGGTTAAGGTCTTAACTCTTACTCTGGCCTAATAGCTAAGGTCTTAGACTCGTACTCTGGCCTACTGGTTAAGGTCTTAACTCTTACTCTGGCCTAATAGCTAAGGTCTTCGACTTGTACTCTGGCCTAATGGTTAAGGTCTTAGCTCTGACTCTGGCCTACTGGTTAAGGTCTTAACTCTTACTCTGGCCTAATAGCTAAGGTCTTAGACTCGTACTCTGGCCTAATATCTAAGGTCTTAACTCTTACTCTGGCCTAATAGCTAAGGTCTTTGACTCGTACTCTGGCCTAATGGTTAAGGTCTTAACTCTTACTCTGGCCTAATAGCTAAGGTCTTAACTCTTACTCTGGCCTAATGGTTAAGGTCTTAACTCTTACTCTGGCCTAATAGCTAAGGTCTTAGACTCGTACTATGGCCTACAGGTAAAGGTCTTAACTCTTACTCTGGCCTAATAGCTAAGGTCTTAACTCTTACTCTGGCCTAATAGCTAAGGTCTTAACCCGTACTCTGGCCTAATAGCTAAGGTCTTAGACTCGTACTCTGGCCTAATGGTTACGGTCTTAACTCTTACTCTGGCCTACTGGTTAAGGTCTTAGACTATTACTCTGTCCTACTGGTTAAGGTCTTAACTCTTACTCTGGCCTAATAGCTAAGGTCTTAGACTCGTACTCTGGCCTAATAGCTAAGGTCTTAGACTCGTACTCTGGCCTAATGGTTAAGGTCTTAACTCTTACTCTGGCCTAATAACTAAGGTCTTAGACTCATACTCTGGCCTAATAGCTAAGGTCTTAACTCTTACTCTGGCCTACTGGTTAAGGTCTTAACTCTTACTCTGGCCTAATAGCTAAGGTCTTAGACTCATACTCTGGCCTACTGGTTAAGGTCTTAACTCTTACTCTGGCCTACTGGTTAAGGTCTTAACTCTTACTCTTGCCTAATAGCTAAGGTCTTAACCTCGTACTCTGGCCTACAGGTTAAGGTCTTAGACTCTTACTCTGGCCTACTGGTTAAGGTCTTAACTCTTACTCTGGCCTACTGGTTAAGGTCTTAGACTATTACTCTGGCCTACTGGTTAAGGTCTTAACTCTTACTCTGGCCTAATAGCTAAGGTCTTAGACTCGTACTCTGGCCTACAGGTTAGGGTCTTAACTCTTACTCCGGCCTAATAGCTAAGGTCTTAGACTCGTACTCTGGCCTAATAGTTAAGGTCTTAACTCTTACTCTGGCCTAATAGCTAAGGTCTTAGACTCGTACTCTGGCCTAATGGTTTAAGGTCTTAACTCTTACTCTGGCCTAATAGCTAAGGTCTTAACTCTTACTCTGGCCTAATAGCTAAGGTCTTAGACTCGTACTCTGGCCTAATGGTTAAGGTCTTAACTCTTACTCTGGCCTAATAGCTAAGGTCTTAGACTCGTACTATGGCCTACTGGTTAAGGTCTTAACTCTTACTCCAGCCTAATAGCTAAGGTCTTAACTCTTACTCTGGCCTAATGGTTAAGGACTTAACTCTTACTCTGGCCTAATAGCTAAGGTCTTTGACTCGTACTATGGCCTACAGGTTAAGGTCTTCACTCTTACTACGGCCTAATAGCTAGGGTCTTAACTCTTACTCTGGCCTAATAGATAAGGTCTTAGACTCGTACTATGGCCTACTGGTTAAGGTCTTAACTCTTACTCTGGCCTACTGGTTAAGGTCTTAACTATTACTCGGGCCTAATAGCTAAGGTCTTAGACTCGTACTCTGGCCTACTGGTTAAGGTCTTAACTCTTACTCTGGCCTAATAGCTAAGGTCTTCGACTCGTACTCTGGCCTAAAGGTTAAGGTCTTAACTCTGACTCTGGCCTACTGGTTAAGGTCTTAACTCTTACTCTGGCCTAATAGCTAAGGTCTTAGACTCGTACTCTGGCCTAATATCTAAGGTCTTAACTCTTACTCTGGCCTAATAGCTAAGGTCTTCGACACGTACTCTGGCCTAATGGTTAAGGTCTTAACTCTTACTATGACCTAATAGCTAAGGTCTTAACTCTTACTCTGGCCTAATGGTTAAGGTCTTAACTCTTACTCTGGCCTAATAGCTAAGGTCTTAACTCTTACTCTGGCCTAATAGCTAAGGTCTTAACTCGTACTCTTGCCTAATAGCTAAGGTCTTAGACTTGTACTCTGGCCTAATGGTTACGGTCTTAACTCTTACTCTGGCCTACTGGTTAAGGTCTTAGACTATTACTCTGTCCTACTGGTTAAGGTCTTAACTCTTACTCTGGCCTAATATCTAAGGTCTTAGACTCGTACTCTGGCCTAATAGCTAAGGTCTTAGACTCGTACTCTGGCCTAATGGTTAAGGTCTTAACTCTTACACCGGCCTAATTGCTAAGGTCTTAACTCTTACTCTGGCCTAATGGTCAAGGTCTTAACTCTTACTCTGGCCTAATAGCTAAGTTCTTAGACTCGTACTATGGCCTACAGGTTAAGGTCTTCGCTCTTACTATGGCCTAATAGCTAAGGTCTTAACTCTTACTCTGGCCTAATAGCTAAGGTCATAGACTCGTACTCTGGCCTAATGGTTAAGGTCTTAACTCTTACTCTGGCCTAAAAGCTAAGGTCTTAACTCTTACTCTGGCCTAATAGCTAAGGTCTTAGACTCGTACTCTGGCCTAATGGTTAAGGTCTTAACTCTTACTCTGGCCTAATAGCTAAGGTATTAACTCTTACTCTGGCATCATAGCTAAGGTCTTAGACTCGTACTCTGGCCTAATCGTTAAGGTCTTAACTCTTACTCTGGCCTAATGGTAAAGGTCTTAGACTCTTACTCTTGCCTACTGGTTAAGGTCTTAGACTCTTACTCTGGCCTAATAGCTAATGTCTTAACTCTTACTCTGGCCTACAGGTTAAGGTCTTAACTCTTACTCTGGCCTAAGAGCTAAGGTCTTAACTCTTACTCTGGCCTAATAGCTAAGGTCTTAGACTCGTACCATGGCCTACTGGTTAAGGTCTTAACTCTTACTCCAGCCTAATAGCTAAGGTCTTAACTCTTACTCTGGCCTAATGGTTAAGGTCTTAACTCTTACTCCGGCCTAATAGCTAAGGTCTTAGACTCGTACTATGGCCTACTGGTTAAGGTCTTAACTCTTACTCTGGCCTACTGGTTAAGGTCTTAGACTCGTACTCTGGCCTAATAGTTAAGGTCTTAACTCTTACTCTGGCCTAATAGCTAAGGTCTTAGACTCGTACTCTGGCCTAATGGTTAAGGTCTTAACTCTTACTCTGGCCTAATAGCTAAGGTCTTAACTCTTACTCTGGCCTAATAGCTAAGGTCTTAGACTCGTACTCTGGCCTAATGGTTAAGGTCTTAACTCTTACTCTGGCCTAATAGCTAAGGTCTTAGACTCGTACTATGGCCTACTGGTTAAGGTCTTAACTCTTACTCCAGCCTAATAGCTAAGGTCTTAACTCTTACTCTAGCCTAATGGTTAAGGTCTTAACTCTTACTCTGGCCTAATAGCTAAGGTCTTAGACGCGTACTATGGCCTACAGGTTAAGGTCTTCACTCTTACTATGGCCTAATAGCTAAGGTCTTAACTCTTACTCTGGCCTAATAGCTAAGGTCTTAGACTCGTACTATGGCCTACTGGTTAAGGTCTTAACTCTTACTCTGGCCTACTGGTTAAGGTCTTAACTCTTACTCGGGCCTAATAGCTAAGGTCTTAGACTCGTACTATGGCCTACTGGTTAAGGTCTTAACTCTTACTCTGGCCTAATAGCTAAGGTCTTCGACTCGTACTCTGGCCTAATGGTTAAGGTCTTAACTCTGACTCTGGCCTACTGGTTAAGGTCTTAACTCTTACTCTGGCCTAATAGCTAAGGTCTTAGACTCGTACTCTGGCCTAATATCTAAGGTCTTAACTCTTACTCTGGCCTAATAGCTAAGGTCTTCGACACGTACTCTGGCCTAATGGTTAAGGTCTTAACTCTTACTATGACCTAATAGCTAAGGTCTTAACTCTTACTCTGGCCTAATGGTTAAGGTCTTAACTCTTACTCTGGCCTAATAGCTAAGGTCTTAGACTCGTACTATGGCCTACAGGTTAAGGTCTTAACTCTTACTCTGGCCTAATAGCTAAGGTCTTAACTCTTACTCTGGCCTAATAGCTAAGGTCTTAACTCGTACTCTTGCCTAATAGCTAAGGTCTCAGACTTGTACTCTGGCCTAATGGTTACGGTCTTAACTCTTACTCTGGCCTACTGGTTAGGGTCTTAGACTATTACTCTGTCCTACTGGTTAAGGTCTTAACTCTTACTCTGGCCTAATAGCTAAGGTCTTAGACTCGTACTCTGGCCTAATAGCTAAGGTCTTAGACTCGTACTCTGGCCTAATGGTTAAGGTCTTAACTCTTAGTCTGGCCTAATAGCTAAGGTCTTAGACTCGTACTCTGGCCTACTGGTTAAGGTCTTAACTCTTACTCTGGCCTACTGGTTAAGGTCTTAACTCTTACTCTGGCCTAATAGCTAAGGTCTTAACCTCGTACTCTGGCCTACAGGTTAAGGTCTTAGACTCTTACTCTGGCCTACTGGTTAAGGTCTTAAGTCTTACTCTGGCCTAACAGCTAAGCTCTTAGACTCTTACGCTGGCCTACTGGTTAAGGTCTTAAATCTTACTCTGGCCTAATAGCTAAGGTCTTAACTCCTACTCTGACCTAATAGCTAAGGTCTTAACTCTTACTCTGGCCTAATAGCTAAGGTCTTAGACTCGTACTCTGGCCTACAGGTTAAGGTCTTAACTCTTACTCCGGCCTAATAGCTAAGGTCTTAGACTCGTGCTCTGGCCTAATAGTTAAGGTCTTAACTCTTACTCTGGCCTAATAGCTAAGGTCTTAGACTCATACTCTGGCCTAATGGTTAAGGTCTTAACTCTTACTCTGGCCTAATAGCTAAGGTCTTAACTCTTACTCTGGCCTAATAGCTAAGGTCTTAGACTCGTACTCAGGCCTAATGGTTAAGGTCTTAACTCTTACTCTGGCCTAATAGCTAAGGTCTTAGACTCGTACTCTGGCCTAATAGCTAAGGTCTTAACTATTACGCTGGCCTACTGGTTAAGGTCTTAACTCTAACTCTGTCCTAATAGCTAAGGTCTTAGACTCGTACTCTGGCCTACTAGTTAAGGTCTTAACTCTTACTCTGGCCTAATAGCTAAGGTATTAACTCTTACTCTGGCCTAATAGCTAAGGTCTTAGACTCGTACTCTGGCCTAATGGTTAAGGTCTTAACTCTTACTCTGGCCTACTGGTTAAGGTCTTAACTCTTACTCTGGCCTAATGGTTAAGGTCTTAGACTCTTACTCTGGCCTACTGGTTAAGGTCTTAGACTCTTACTCTGGCCTAATAGCTAAGGTCTTAGACTCGTACTATGGCCTAGAGGTTAAGGTCTTAACTCTTACTCAAGCCTGAGAGCTAAGGTCTTAACTCTTACTCTGGCCTAATAGCTAAGGTCTTAGACTCGTACTATGGCCTACTGGTTAAGGTCTTAACTCTTACACCGGCCTAATTGCTAAGGTCTTAACTCTTACTCTGGCCTAATGGTCAAGGTCTTAACTCTTACTCTGGCCTAATAGCTAAGGTCTTAGACTCGTACTATGGCCTACAGGTTAAGGTCTTCGCTCTTACTATGGCCTAATAGCTAAGGTCTTAACTCTTACTCTGGCCTAATAGCTAAGGTCATAGACTCGTACTCTGGCCTAATGGTTAAGGTCTTAACTCTTACTCTGGCCTAATAGCTAAGGTCTTAACTCTTACTCTGGCCTAATAGCTAAGGTCTTAGACTCGTACTCCGGCCTAATGGTTAAGGTCTTAACTCTTACTCTGGCCTAATAGCTAAGGTATTAACTCTTACTCTCGCATCATAGCTAAGGTCTTAGACTCGTACTCTGGCCTAATGGTTAAGGTCTTAACTCTTACTCTGGCCTAATGGTAAAGGTCTTAGACTCTTACTCTGGCCTACTGGTTAAGGTCTTAGACTCTTACTCTGGCCTAATAGCTAAGGTCTTAACTCTTACTCTGGCCTACAGGTTAAGGTCTTAACTCTTACTCTGGCCTAAGAGCTAAGGTCTTAACTCTTACTCTGGCCTAATAGCTAAGGTCTTAGACTCGTACTATGGCCTACTGGTTAAGGTCTTAACTCTTACTCCAGCCTAATAGCTAAGGTCTTAACTCTTACTCTGGCCTAATGGTTAAGGTCTTAACTCTTACTCCGGCCTAATAGCTAAGGTCTTAGACTCGTACTATGGCCTACAGGTTAAGGTCTTCACTCTTACTATGGCCTAATAGCTAAGGTCTTAACTCTTACTCTGGCCTAATAGCTAAGGTCTTAGACCCGTACTATGGCCTACTGGTTAAGGTCTTAACTCTTACTCTGGCCTACTGGTTAAGGTCTTAACTCTTAATCTGGCCTAATAGCTAAGGTCTTAGACTCGTACTCTGGCCTACTGGTTAAGGTCTTAACTCTTACTCTGGCCTAATAGCTAAGGTCTTCGACTCGTATTCTGGCCTAATGGTTAAGGTCTTAACTCTGACCTACTGGTTAAGGTCTTAACTCTTACTCTGGCCTAATAGCTAAGGTCTTAGACTCGTACTATGGCCTACAGGTTAAGGTCTTCACTCTTACTATGGCCTAATAGCTACGGTCTTAACTCTTACTCTGGCCTAATAGCTAAGGTCTTAGACTCGTACTATGGCCTACTGGTTAAGGTCTTAACTCTTACTCTGGCCAACTGGTTAAGGTCTTAACTCTTACTCTGGCCTAATAGCTAAGGTCTTAGACTCGTACTCTGGCCTACTGGTTAAGGTCTTAACTCTTACTCTGGCCTAATAGCTAAGGTCTTCGACTTGTACTCTGGCCTAATGGTTAAGGTCTTAGCTCTGACTCTGGCCTACTGGTTAAGGTCTTAACTCTTACTCTGGCCTAATAGCTAAGGTCTTAGACTCGTACTCTGGCCTAATATCTAAGGTCTTAACTCTTACTCTGGCCTAATAGCTAAGGTCTTTGACTCGTACTCTGGCCTAATGGTTAAGGTCTTAACTCTTACTCTGGCCTAATAGCTAAGGTCTTAACTCTTACTCTGGCCTAATGGTTAAGGTCTTAACTCTTACTCTGGCCTAATAGCTAAGGTCTTAGACTCGTACTATGGCCTACAGGTAAAGGTCTTAACTCTTACTCTGGCCTAATAGCTAAGGTCTTAACTCTTACTCTGGCCTAATAGCTAAGGTCTTAACCCGTACTCTGGCCTAATAGCTAAGGTCTTAGACTCGTACTCTGGCCTAATGGTTACGGTCTTAACTCTTACTCTGGCCTACTGGTTAAGGTCTTAGACTATTACTCTGTCCTACTGGTTAAGGTCTTAACTCTTACTCTGGCCTAATAGCTAAGGTCTTAGACTCGTACTCTGGCCTAATAGCTAAGGTCTTAGACTCGTACTCTGGCCTAATGGTTAAGGTCTTAACTCTTACTCTGGCCTAATAACTAAGGTCTTAGACTCATACTCTGGCCTAATAGCTAAGGTCTTAACTCTTACTCTGGCCTACTGGTTAAGGTCTTAACTCTTACTCTGGCCTAATAGCTAAGGTCTTAGACTCATACTCTGGCCTACTGGTTAAGGTCTTAACTCTTACTCTGGCCTACTGGTTAAGGTCTTAACTCTTACTCTTGCCTAATAGCTAAGGTCTTAACCTCGTACTCTGGCCTACAGGTTAAGGTCTTAGACTCTTACTCTGGCCTACTGGTTAAGGTCTTAACTCTTACTCTGGCCTACTGGTTAAGGTCTTAGACTATTACTCTGGCCTACTGGTTAAGGTCTTAACTCTTACTCTGGCCTAATAGCTAAGGTCTTAGACTCGTACTCTGGCCTACAGGTTAGGGTCTTAACTCTTACTCCGGCCTAATAGCTAAGGTCTTAGACTCGTACTCTGGCCTAATAGTTAAGGTCTTAACTCTTACTCTGGCCTAATAGCTAAGGTCTTAGACTCGTACTCTGGCCTAATGGTTTAAGGTCTTAACTCTTACTCTGGCCTAATAGCTAAGGTCTTAACTCTTACTCTGGCCTAATAGCTAAGGTCTTAGACTCGTACTCTGGCCTAATGGTTAAGGTCTTAACTCTTACTCTGGCCTAATAGCTAAGGTCTTAGACTCGTACTATGGCCTACTGGTTAAGGTCTTAACTCTTACTCCAGCCTAATAGCTAAGGTCTTAACTCTTACTCTGGCCTAATGGTTAAGGACTTAACTCTTACTCTGGCCTAATAGCTAAGGTCTTTGACTCGTACTATGGCCTACAGGTTAAGGTCTTCACTCTTACTACGGCCTAATAGCTAGGGTCTTAACTCTTACTCTGGCCTAATAGATAAGGTCTTAGACTCGTACTATGGCCTACTGGTTAAGGTCTTAACTCTTACTCTGGCCTACTGGTTAAGGTCTTAACTATTACTCGGGCCTAATAGCTAAGGTCTTAGACTCGTACTCTGGCCTACTGGTTAAGGTCTTAACTCTTACTCTGGCCTAATAGCTAAGGTCTTCGACTCGTACTCTGGCCTAAAGGTTAAGGTCTTAACTCTGACTCTGGCCTACTGGTTAAGGTCTTAACTCTTACTCTGGCCTAATAGCTAAGGTCTTAGACTCGTACTCTGGCCTAATATCTAAGGTCTTAACTCTTACTCTGGCCTAATAGCTAAGGTCTTCGACACGTACTCTGGCCTAATGGTTAAGGTCTTAACTCTTACTATGACCTAATAGCTAAGGTCTTAACTCTTACTCTGGCCTAATGGTTAAGGTCTTAACTCTTACTCTGGCCTAATAGCTAAGGTCTTAACTCTTACTCTGGCCTAATAGCTAAGGTCTTAACTCGTACTCTTGCCTAATAGCTAAGGTCTTAGACTTGTACTCTGGCCTAATGGTTACGGTCTTAACTCTTACTCTGGCCTACTGGTTAAGGTCTTAGACTATTACTCTGTCCTACTGGTTAAGGTCTTAACTCTTACTCTGGCCTAATATCTAAGGTCTTAGACTCGTACTCTGGCCTAATAGCTAAGGTCTTAGACTCGTACTCTGGCCTAATGGTTAAGGTCTTAACTCTTACACCGGCCTAATTGCTAAGGTCTTAACTCTTACTCTGGCCTAATGGTCAAGGTCTTAACTCTTACTCTGGCCTAATAGCTAAGTTCTTAGACTCGTACTATGGCCTACAGGTTAAGGTCTTCGCTCTTACTATGGCCTAATAGCTAAGGTCTTAACTCTTACTCTGGCCTAATAGCTAAGGTCATAGACTCGTACTCTGGCCTAATGGTTAAGGTCTTAACTCTTACTCTGGCCTAAAAGCTAAGGTCTTAACTCTTACTCTGGCCTAATAGCTAAGGTCTTAGACTCGTACTCTGGCCTAATGGTTAAGGTCTTAACTCTTACTCTGGCCTAATAGCTAAGGTATTAACTCTTACTCTGGCATCATAGCTAAGGTCTTAGACTCGTACTCTGGCCTAATCGTTAAGGTCTTAACTCTTACTCTGGCCTAATGGTAAAGGTCTTAGACTCTTACTCTTGCCTACTGGTTAAGGTCTTAGACTCTTACTCTGGCCTAATAGCTAATGTCTTAACTCTTACTCTGGCCTACAGGTTAAGGTCTTAACTCTTACTCTGGCCTAAGAGCTAAGGTCTTAACTCTTACTCTGGCCTAATAGCTAAGGTCTTAGACTCGTACCATGGCCTACTGGTTAAGGTCTTAACTCTTACTCCAGCCTAATAGCTAAGGTCTTAACTCTTACTCTGGCCTAATGGTTAAGGTCTTAACTCTTACTCCGGCCTAATAGCTAAGGTCTTAGACTCGTACTATGGCCTACTGGTTAAGGTCTTAACTCTTACTCTGGCCTACTGGTTAAGGTCTTAGACTCGTACTCTGGCCTAATAGTTAAGGTCTTAACTCTTACTCTGGCCTAATAGCTAAGGTCTTAGACTCGTACTCTGGCCTAATGGTTAAGGTCTTAACTCTTACTCTGGCCTAATAGCTAAGGTCTTAACTCTTACTCTGGCCTAATAGCTAAGGTCTTAGACTCGTACTCTGGCCTAATGGTTAAGGTCTTAACTCTTACTCTGGCCTAATAGCTAAGGTCTTAGACTCGTACTATGGCCTACTGGTTAAGGTCTTAACTCTTACTCCAGCCTAATAGCTAAGGTCTTAACTCTTACTCTAGCCTAATGGTTAAGGTCTTAACTCTTACTCTGGCCTAATAGCTAAGGTCTTAGACGCGTACTATGGCCTACAGGTTAAGGTCTTCACTCTTACTATGGCCTAATAGCTAAGGTCTTAACTCTTACTCTGGCCTAATAGCTAAGGTCTTAGACTCGTACTATGGCCTACTGGTTAAGGTCTTAACTCTTACTCTGGCCTACTGGTTAAGGTCTTAACTCTTACTCGGGCCTAATAGCTAAGGTCTTAGACTCGTACTATGGCCTACTGGTTAAGGTCTTAACTCTTACTCTGGCCTAATAGCTAAGGTCTTCGACTCGTACTCTGGCCTAATGGTTAAGGTCTTAACTCTGACTCTGGCCTACTGGTTAAGGTCTTAACTCTTACTCTGGCCTAATAGCTAAGGTCTTAGACTCGTACTCTGGCCTAATATCTAAGGTCTTAACTCTTACTCTGGCCTAATAGCTAAGGTCTTCGACACGTACTCTGGCCTAATGGTTAAGGTCTTAACTCTTACTATGACCTAATAGCTAAGGTCTTAACTCTTACTCTGGCCTAATGGTTAAGGTCTTAACTCTTACTCTGGCCTAATAGCTAAGGTCTTAGACTCGTACTATGGCCTACAGGTTAAGGTCTTAACTCTTACTCTGGCCTAATAGCTAAGGTCTTAACTCTTACTCTGGCCTAATAGCTAAGGTCTTAACTCGTACTCTTGCCTAATAGCTAAGGTCTCAGACTTGTACTCTGGCCTAATGGTTACGGTCTTAACTCTTACTCTGGCCTACTGGTTAGGGTCTTAGACTATTACTCTGTCCTACTGGTTAAGGTCTTAACTCTTACTCTGGCCTAATAGCTAAGGTCTTAACTCTTACTCTGGCCTAATAGTTAAGGTCTTAACTCTTACTCTGGCCTAATAACTAAGGTCTTAGACTCATACTCTGGCCTAATAGCTAAGGTCTTAACTCTTACTCTGGCCTACTGGTTAAGGTCTTAACTCTTACTCTGGCCTAATAGCTAAGGTCTTAGACTCATACTCTGGCCTACTGGTTAAGGTCTTAACTCTTACTCTGGCCTACTGGTTAAGGTCTTAACTCTTACTCTTGCCTAATAGCTAAGGTCTTAACCTCGTACTCTGGCCTACAGGTTAAGGTCTTAGACTCTTACTCTGGCCTACTGGTTAAGGTCTTAACTCTTACTCTGGCCTACTGGTTAAGGTCTTAGACTATTACTCTGGCCTACTGGTTAAGGTCTTAACTCTTACTCTGGCCTAATAGCTAAGGTCTTAGACTCGTACTCTGGCCTACAGGTTAAGGTCTTAACTCTTACTCCGGCCTAATAGCTAAGGTCTTAGACTCGTACTCTGGCCTAATAGTTAAGGTCTTAACTCTTACTCTGGCCTAATAGCTAAGGTCTTAGACTCGTACTCTGGCCTAATGGTTTAAGGTCTTAACTCTTACTCTGGCCTAATAGCTAAGGTCTTAACTCTTACTCTGGCCTAATAGCTAAGGTCTTAGACTCGTACTCTGGCCTAATGGTTAAGGTCTTAACTCTTACTCTGGCCTAATAGCTAAGGTCTTAGACTCGTACTATGGCCTACTGGTTAAGGTCTTAACTCTTACTCCAGCCTAATAGCTAAGGTCTTAACTCTTACTCTGGCCTAATGGTTAAGGACTTAACTCTTACTCTGGCCTAATAGCTAAGGTCTTTGACTCGTACTATGGCCTACAGGTTAAGGTCTTCACTCTTACTACGGCCTAATAGCTAGGGTCTTAACTCTTACTCTGGCCTAATAGATAAGGTCTTAGACTCGTACTATGGCCTACTGGTTAAGGTCTTAACTCTTACTCTGGCCTACTGGTTAAGGTCTTAACTATTACTCGGGCCTAATAGCTAAGGTCTTAGACTCGTACTCTGGCCTACTGGTTAAGGTCTTAACTCTTACTCTGGCCTAATAGCTAAGGTCTTCGACTCGTACTCTGGCCTAAAGGTTAAGGTCTTAACTCTGACTCTGGCCTACTGGTTAAGGTCTTAACTCTTACTCTGGCCTAATAGCTAAGGTCTTAGACTCGTACTCTGGCCTAATATCTAAGGTCTTAACTCTTACTCTGGCCTAATAGCTAAGGTCTTCGACACGTACTCTGGCCTAATGGTTAAGGTCTTAACTCTTACTATGACCTAATAGCTAAGGTCTTAACTCTTACTCTGGCCTAATGGTTAAGGTCTTAACTCTTACTCTGGCCTAATAGCTAAGGTCTTAACTCTTACTCTGGCCTAATAGCTAAGGTCTTAACTCGTACTCTTGCCTAATAGCTAAGGTCTTAGACTTGTACTCTGGCCTAATGGTTACGGTCTTAACTCTTACTCTGGCCTACTGGTTAAGGTCTTAGACTATTACTCTGTCCTACTGGTTAAGGTCTTAACTCTTACTCTGGCCTAATATCTAAGGTCTTAGACTCGTACTCTGGCCTAATAGCTAAGGTCTTAGACTCGTACTCTGGCCTAATGGTTAAGGTCTTAACTCTTACACCGGCCTAATTGCTAAGGTCTTAACTCTTACTCTGGCCTAATGGTCAAGGTCTTAACTCTTACTCTGGCCTAATAGCTAAGTTCTTAGACTCGTACTATGGCCTACAGGTTAAGGTCTTCGCTCTTACTATGGCCTAATAGCTAAGGTCTTAACTCTTACTCTGGCCTAATAGCTAAGGTCATAGACTCGTACTCTGGCCTAATGGTTAAGGTCTTAACTCTTACTCTGGCCTAAAAGCTAAGGTCTTAACTCTTACTCTGGCCTAATAGCTAAGGTCTTAGACTCGTACTCTGGCCTAATGGTTAAGGTCTTAACTCTTACTCTGGCCTAATAGCTAAGGTATTAACTCTTACTCTGGCATCATAGCTAAGGTCTTAGACTCGTACTCTGGCCTAATCGTTAAGGTCTTAACTCTTACTCTGGCCTAATGGTAAAGGTCTTAGACTCTTACTCTTGCCTACTGGTTAAGGTCTTAGACTCTTACTCTGGCCTAATAGCTAATGTCTTAACTCTTACTCTGGCCTACAGGTTAAGGTCTTAACTCTTACTCTGGCCTAAGAGCTAAGGTCTTAACTCTTACTCTGGCCTAATAGCTAAGGTCTTAGACTCGTACCATGGCCTACTGGTTAAGGTCTTAACTCTTACTCCAGCCTAATAGCTAAGGTCTTAGACTCGTACTATGGCCTACTGGTTAAGGTCTTAACTCTTACTCTGGCCTACTGGTTAAGGTCTTAGACTCGTACTCTGGCCTAATAGTTAAGGTCTTAACTCTTACTCTGGCCTAATAGCTAAGGTCTTAGACTCGTACTCTGGCCTAATGGTTAAGGTCTTAACTCTTACACCGGCCTAATTGCTAAGGTCTTAACTCTTACTCTGGCCTAATGGTCAAGGTCTTAACTCTTACTCTGGCCTAATAGCTAAGTTCTTAGACTCGTACTATGGCCTACAGGTTAAGGTCTTCGCTCTTACTATGGCCTAATAGCTAAGGTCTTAACTCTTACTCTGGCCTAATAGCTAAGGTCATAGACTCGTACTCTGGCCTAATGGTTAAGGTCTTAACTCTTACTCTGGCCTAAAAGCTAAGGTCTTAACTCTTACTCTGGCCTAATAGCTAAGGTCTTAGACTCGTACTCTGGCCTAATGGTTAAGGTCTTAACTCTTACTCTGGCCTAATAGCTAAGGTATTAACTCTTACTCTGGCATCATAGCTAAGGTCTTAGACTCGTACTCTGGCCTAATCGTTAAGGTCTTAACTCTTACTCTGGCCTAATGGTAAAGGTCTTAGACTCTTACTCTTGCCTACTGGTTAAGGTCTTAGACTCTTACTCTGGCCTAATAGCTAATGTCTTAACTCTTACTCTGGCCTACAGGTTAAGGTCTTAACTCTTACTCTGGCCTAAGAGCTAAGGTCTTAACTCTTACTCTGGCCTAATAGCTAAGGTCTTAGACTCGTACCATGGCCTACTGGTTAAGGTCTTAACTCTTACTCCAGCCTAATAGCTAAGGTCTTAACTCTTACTCTGGCCTAATGGTTAAGGTCTTAACTCTTACTCCGGCCTAATAGCTAAGGTCTTAGACTCGTACTATGGCCTACTGGTTAAGGTCTTAACTCTTACTCTGGCCTACTGGTTAAGGTCTTAGACTCGTACTCTGGCCTAATAGTTAAGGTCTTAACTCTTACTCTGGCCTAATAGCTAAGGTCTTAGACTCGTACTCTGGCCTAATGGTTAAGGTCTTAACTCTTACTCTGGCCTAATAGCTAAGGTCTTAACTCTTACTCTGGCCTAATAGCTAAGGTCTTAGACTCGTACTCTGGCCTAATGGTTAAGGTCTTAACTCTTACTCTGGCCTAATAGCTAAGGTCTTAGACTCGTACTATGGCCTACTGGTTAAGGTCTTAACTCTTACTCCAGCCTAATAGCTAAGGTCTTAACTCTTACTCTAGCCTAATGGTTAAGGTCTTAACTCTTACTCTGGCCTAATAGCTAAGGTCTTAGACGCGTACTATGGCCTACAGGTTAAGGTCTTCACTCTTACTATGGCCTAATAGCTAAGGTCTTAACTCTTACTCTGGCCTAATAGCTAAGGTCTTAGACTCGTACTATGGCCTACTGGTTAAGGTCTTAACTCTTACTCTGGCCTACTGGTTAAGGTCTTAACTCTTACTCGGGCCTAATAGCTAAGGTCTTAGACTCGTACTATGGCCTACTGGTTAAGGTCTTAACTCTTACTCTGGCCTAATAGCTAAGGTCTTCGACTCGTACTCTGGCCTAATGGTTAAGGTCTTAACTCTGACTCTGGCCTACTGGTTAAGGTCTTAACTCTTACTCTGGCCTAATAGCTAAGGTCTTAGACTCGTACTCTGGCCTAATATCTAAGGTCTTAACTCTTACTCTGGCCTAATAGCTAAGGTCTTCGACACGTACTCTGGCCTAATGGTTAAGGTCTTAACTCTTACTATGACCTAATAGCTAAGGTCTTAACTCTTACTCTGGCCTAATGGTTAAGGTCTTAACTCTTACTCTGGCCTAATAGCTAAGGTCTTAGACTCGTACTATGGCCTACAGGTTAAGGTCTTAACTCTTACTCTGGCCTAATAGCTAAGGTCTTAACTCTTACTCTGGCCTAATAGCTAAGGTCTTAACTCGTACTCTTGCCTAATAGCTAAGGTCTCAGACTTGTACTCTGGCCTAATGGTTACGGTCTTAACTCTTACTCTGGCCTACTGGTTAGGGTCTTAGACTATTACTCTGTCCTACTGGTTAAGGTCTTAACTCTTACTCTGGCCTAATAGCTAAGGTCTTAACTCTTACTCTGGCCTAATAGTTAAGGTCTTAACTCTTACTCTGGCCTAATAACTAAGGTCTTAGACTCATACTCTGGCCTAATAGCTAAGGTCTTAACTCTTACTCTGGCCTACTGGTTAAGGTCTTAACTCTTACTCTGGCCTAATAGCTAAGGTCTTAGACTCATACTCTGGCCTACTGGTTAAGGTCTTAACTCTTACTCTGGCCTACTGGTTAAGGTCTTAACTCTTACTCTTGCCTAATAGCTAAGGTCTTAACCTCGTACTCTGGCCTACAGGTTAAGGTCTTAGACTCTTACTCTGGCCTACTGGTTAAGGTCTTAACTCTTACTCTGGCCTACTGGTTAAGGTCTTAGACTATTACTCTGGCCTACTGGTTAAGGTCTTAACTCTTACTCTGGCCTAATAGCTAAGGTCTTAGACTCGTACTCTGGCCTACAGGTTAAGGTCTTAACTCTTACTCCGGCCTAATAGCTAAGGTCTTAGACTCGTACTCTGGCCTAATAGTTAAGGTCTTAACTCTTACTCTGGCCTAATAGCTAAGGTCTTAGACTCGTACTCTGGCCTAATGGTTTAAGGTCTTAACTCTTACTCTGGCCTAATAGCTAAGGTCTTAACTCTTACTCTGGCCTAATAGCTAAGGTCTTAGACTCGTACTCTGGCCTAATGGTTAAGGTCTTAACTCTTACTCTGGCCTAATAGCTAAGGTCTTAGACTCGTACTATGGCCTACTGGTTAAGGTCTTAACTCTTACTCCAGCCTAATAGCTAAGGTCTTAACTCTTACTCTGGCCTAATGGTTAAGGACTTAACTCTTACTCTGGCCTAATAGCTAAGGTCTTTGACTCGTACTATGGCCTACAGGTTAAGGTCTTCACTCTTACTACGGCCTAATAGCTAGGGTCTTAACTCTTACTCTGGCCTAATAGATAAGGTCTTAGACTCGTACTATGGCCTACTGGTTAAGGTCTTAACTCTTACTCTGGCCTACTGGTTAAGGTCTTAACTATTACTCGGGCCTAATAGCTAAGGTCTTAGACTCGTACTCTGGCCTACTGGTTAAGGTCTTAACTCTTACTCTGGCCTAATAGCTAAGGTCTTCGACTCGTACTCTGGCCTAAAGGTTAAGGTCTTAACTCTGACTCTGGCCTACTGGTTAAGGTCTTAACTCTTACTCTGGCCTAATAGCTAAGGTCTTAGACTCGTACTCTGGCCTAATATCTAAGGTCTTAACTCTTACTCTGGCCTAATAGCTAAGGTCTTCGACACGTACTCTGGCCTAATGGTTAAGGTCTTAACTCTTACTATGACCTAATAGCTAAGGTCTTAACTCTTACTCTGGCCTAATGGTTAAGGTCTTAACTCTTACTCTGGCCTAATAGCTAAGGTCTTAACTCTTACTCTGGCCTAATAGCTAAGGTCTTAACTCGTACTCTTGCCTAATAGCTAAGGTCTTAGACTTGTACTCTGGCCTAATGGTTACGGTCTTAACTCTTACTCTGGCCTACTGGTTAAGGTCTTAGACTATTACTCTGTCCTACTGGTTAAGGTCTTAACTCTTACTCTGGCCTAATATCTAAGGTCTTAGACTCGTACTCTGGCCTAATAGCTAAGGTCTTAGACTCGTACTCTGGCCTAATGGTTAAGGTCTTAACTCTTACACCGGCCTAATTGCTAAGGTCTTAACTCTTACTCTGGCCTAATGGTCAAGGTCTTAACTCTTACTCTGGCCTAATAGCTAAGTTCTTAGACTCGTACTATGGCCTACAGGTTAAGGTCTTCGCTCTTACTATGGCCTAATAGCTAAGGTCTTAACTCTTACTCTGGCCTAATAGCTAAGGTCATAGACTCGTACTCTGGCCTAATGGTTAAGGTCTTAACTCTTACTCTGGCCTAAAAGCTAAGGTCTTAACTCTTACTCTGGCCTAATAGCTAAGGTCTTAGACTCGTACTCTGGCCTAATGGTTAAGGTCTTAACTCTTACTCTGGCCTAATAGCTAAGGTATTAACTCTTACTCTGGCATCATAGCTAAGGTCTTAGACTCGTACTCTGGCCTAATCGTTAAGGTCTTAACTCTTACTCTGGCCTAATGGTAAAGGTCTTAGACTCTTACTCTTGCCTACTGGTTAAGGTCTTAGACTCTTACTCTGGCCTAATAGCTAATGTCTTAACTCTTACTCTGGCCTACAGGTTAAGGTCTTAACTCTTACTCTGGCCTAAGAGCTAAGGTCTTAACTCTTACTCTGGCCTAATAGCTAAGGTCTTAGACTCGTACCATGGCCTACTGGTTAAGGTCTTAACTCTTACTCCAGCCTAATAGCTAAGGTCTTAGACTCGTACTATGGCCTACTGGTTAAGGTCTTAACTCTTACTCTGGCCTACTGGTTAAGGTCTTAGACTCGTACTCTGGCCTAATAGTTAAGGTCTTAACTCTTACTCTGGCCTAATAGCTAAGGTCTTAGACTCGTACTCTGGCCTAATGGTTAAGGTCTTAACTCTTACTCTGGCCTAATAGCTAAGGTCTTAACTCTTACTCTGGCCTAATAGCTAAGGTCTTAGACTCGTACTCTGGCCTAATGGTTAAGGTCTTAACTCTTACTCTGGCCTAATAGCTAAGGTCTTAGACTCGTACTATGGCCTACTGGTTAAGGTCTTAACTCTTACTCCAGCCTAATAGCTAAGGTCTTAACTCTTACTCTAGCCTAATGGTTAAGGTCTTAACTCTTACTCTGGCCTAATAGCTAAGGTCTTAGACGCGTACTATGGCCTACAGGTTAAGGTCTTCACTCTTACTATGGCCTAATAGCTAAGGTCTTAACTCTTACTCTGGCCTAATAGCTAAGGTCTTAGACTCGTACTATGGCCTACTGGTTAAGGTCTTAACTCTTACTCTGGCCTACTGGTTAAGGTCTTAACTCTTACTCGGGCCTAATAGCTAAGGTCTTAGACTCGTACTATGGCCTACTGGTTAAGGTCTTAACTCTTACTCTGGCCTAATAGCTAAGGTCTTCGACTCGTACTCTGGCCTAATGGTTAAGGTCTTAACTCTGACTCTGGCCTACTGGTTAAGGTCTTAACTCTTACTCTGGCCTAATAGCTAAGGTCTTAGACTCGTACTCTGGCCTAATATCTAAGGTCTTAACTCTTACTCTGGCCTAATAGCTAAGGTCTTCGACACGTACTCTGGCCTAATGGTTAAGGTCTTAACTCTTACTATGACCTAATAGCTAAGGTCTTAACTCTTACTCTGGCCTAATGGTTAAGGTCTTAACTCTTACTCTGGCCTAATAGCTAAGGTCTTAGACTCGTACTATGGCCTACAGGTTAAGGTCTTAACTCTTACTCTGGCCTAATAGCTAAGGTCTTAACTCTTACTCTGGCCTAATAGCTAAGGTCTTAACTCGTACTCTTGCCTAATAGCTAAGGTCTCAGACTTGTACTCTGGCCTAATGGTTACGGTCTTAACTCTTACTCTGGCCTACTGGTTAGGGTCTTAGACTATTACTCTGTCCTACTGGTTAAGGTCTTAACTCTTACTCTGGCCTAATAGCTAAGGTCTTAGACTCGTACTCTGGCCTAATAGCTAAGGTCTTAGACTCGTACTCTGGCCTAATGGTTAAGGTCTTAACTCTTAGTCTGGCCTAATAGCTAAGGTCTTAGACTCGTACTCTGGCCTACTGGTTAAGGTCTTAACTCTTACTCTGGCCTACTGGTTAAGGTCTTAACTCTTACTCTGGCCTAATAGCTAAGGTCTTAACCTCGTACTCTGGCCTACAGGTTAAGGTCTTAGACTCTTACTCTGGCCTACTGGTTAAGGTCTTAAGTCTTACTCTGGCCTAACAGCTAAGCTCTTAGACTCTTACGCTGGCCTACTGGTTAAGGTCTTAAATCTTACTCTGGCCTAATAGCTAAGGTCTTAACTCCTACTCTGACCTAATAGCTAAGGTCTTAACTCTTACTCTGGCCTAATAGCTAAGGTCTTAGACTCGTACTCTGGCCTACAGGTTAAGGTCTTAACTCTTACTCCGGCCTAATAGCTAAGGTCTTAGACTCGTGCTCTGGCCTAATAGTTAAGGTCTTAACTCTTACTCTGGCCTAATAGCTAAGGTCTTAGACTCATACTCTGGCCTAATGGTTAAGGTCTTAACTCTTACTCTGGCCTAATAGCTAAGGTCTTAACTCTTACTCTGGCCTAATAGCTAAGGTCTTAGACTCGTACTCAGGCCTAATGGTTAAGGTCTTAACTCTTACTCTGGCCTAATAGCTAAGGTCTTAGACTCGTACTCTGGCCTAATAGCTAAGGTCTTAACTATTACGCTGGCCTACTGGTTAAGGTCTTAACTCTAACTCTGTCCTAATAGCTAAGGTCTTAGACTCGTACTCTGGCCTACTAGTTAAGGTCTTAACTCTTACTCTGGCCTAATAGCTAAGGTATTAACTCTTACTCTGGCCTAATAGCTAAGGTCTTAGACTCGTACTCTGGCCTAATGGTTAAGGTCTTAACTCTTACTCTGGCCTACTGGTTAAGGTCTTAACTCTTACTCTGGCCTAATGGTTAAGGTCTTAGACTCTTACTCTGGCCTACTGGTTAAGGTCTTAGACTCTTACTCTGGCCTAATAGCTAAGGTCTTAGACTCGTACTATGGCCTAGAGGTTAAGGTCTTAACTCTTACTCAAGCCTGAGAGCTAAGGTCTTAACTCTTACTCTGGCCTAATAGCTAAGGTCTTAGACTCGTACTATGGCCTACTGGTTAAGGTCTTAACTCTTACACCGGCCTAATTGCTAAGGTCTTAACTCTTACTCTGGCCTAATGGTCAAGGTCTTAACTCTTACTCTGGCCTAATAGCTAAGGTCTTAGACTCGTACTATGGCCTACAGGTTAAGGTCTTCGCTCTTACTATGGCCTAATAGCTAAGGTCTTAACTCTTACTCTGGCCTAATAGCTAAGGTCATAGACTCGTACTCTGGCCTAATGGTTAAGGTCTTAACTCTTACTCTGGCCTAATAGCTAAGGTCTTAACTCTTACTCTGGCCTAATAGCTAAGGTCTTAGACTCGTACTCCGGCCTAATGGTTAAGGTCTTAACTCTTACTCTGGCCTAATAGCTAAGGTATTAACTCTTACTCTCGCATCATAGCTAAGGTCTTAGACTCGTACTCTGGCCTAATGGTTAAGGTCTTAACTCTTACTCTGGCCTAATGGTAAAGGTCTTAGACTCTTACTCTGGCCTACTGGTTAAGGTCTTAGACTCTTACTCTGGCCTAATAGCTAAGGTCTTAACTCTTACTCTGGCCTACAGGTTAAGGTCTTAACTCTTACTCTGGCCTAAGAGCTAAGGTCTTAACTCTTACTCTGGCCTAATAGCTAAGGTCTTAGACTCGTACTATGGCCTACTGGTTAAGGTCTTAACTCTTACTCCAGCCTAATAGCTAAGGTCTTAACTCTTACTCTGGCCTAATGGTTAAGGTCTTAACTCTTACTCCGGCCTAATAGCTAAGGTCTTAGACTCGTACTATGGCCTACAGGTTAAGGTCTTCACTCTTACTATGGCCTAATAGCTAAGGTCTTAACTCTTACTCTGGCCTAATAGCTAAGGTCTTAGACCCGTACTATGGCCTACTGGTTAAGGTCTTAACTCTTACTCTGGCCTACTGGTTAAGGTCTTAACTCTTAATCTGGCCTAATAGCTAAGGTCTTAGACTCGTACTCTGGCCTACTGGTTAAGGTCTTAACTCTTACTCTGGCCTAATAGCTAAGGTCTTCGACTCGTATTCTGGCCTAATGGTTAAGGTCTTAACTCTGACCTACTGGTTAAGGTCTTAACTCTTACTCTGGCCTAATAGCTAAGGTCTTAGACTCGTACTATGGCCTACAGGTTAAGGTCTTCACTCTTACTATGGCCTAATAGCTACGGTCTTAACTCTTACTCTGGCCTAATAGCTAAGGTCTTAGACTCGTACTATGGCCTACTGGTTAAGGTCTTAACTCTTACTCTGGCCAACTGGTTAAGGTCTTAACTCTTACTCTGGCCTAATAGCTAAGGTCTTAGACTCGTACTCTGGCCTACTGGTTAAGGTCTTAACTCTTACTCTGGCCTAATAGCTAAGGTCTTCGACTTGTACTCTGGCCTAATGGTTAAGGTCTTAGCTCTGACTCTGGCCTACTGGTTAAGGTCTTAACTCTTACTCTGGCCTAATAGCTAAGGTCTTAGACTCGTACTCTGGCCTAATATCTAAGGTCTTAACTCTTACTCTGGCCTAATAGCTAAGGTCTTTGACTCGTACTCTGGCCTAATGGTTAAGGTCTTAACTCTTACTCTGGCCTAATAGCTAAGGTCTTAACTCTTACTCTGGCCTAATGGTTAAGGTCTTAACTCTTACTCTGGCCTAATAGCTAAGGTCTTAGACTCGTACTATGGCCTACAGGTAAAGGTCTTAACTCTTACTCTGGCCTAATAGCTAAGGTCTTAACTCTTACTCTGGCCTAATAGCTAAGGTCTTAACCCGTACTCTGGCCTAATAGCTAAGGTCTTAGACTCGTACTCTGGCCTAATGGTTACGGTCTTAACTCTTACTCTGGCCTACTGGTTAAGGTCTTAGACTATTACTCTGTCCTACTGGTTAAGGTCTTAACTCTTACTCTGGCCTAATAGCTAAGGTCTTAGACTCGTACTCTGGCCTAATAGCTAAGGTCTTAGACTCGTACTCTGGCCTAATGGTTAAGGTCTTAACTCTTACTCTGGCCTAATAACTAAGGTCTTAGACTCATACTCTGGCCTAATAGCTAAGGTCTTAACTCTTACTCTGGCCTACTGGTTAAGGTCTTAACTCTTACTCTGGCCTAATAGCTAAGGTCTTAGACTCATACTCTGGCCTACTGGTTAAGGTCTTAACTCTTACTCTGGCCTACTGGTTAAGGTCTTAACTCTTACTCTTGCCTAATAGCTAAGGTCTTAACCTCGTACTCTGGCCTACAGGTTAAGGTCTTAGACTCTTACTCTGGCCTACTGGTTAAGGTCTTAACTCTTACTCTGGCCTACTGGTTAAGGTCTTAGACTATTACTCTGGCCTACTGGTTAAGGTCTTAACTCTTACTCTGGCCTAATAGCTAAGGTCTTAGACTCGTACTCTGGCCTACAGGTTAAGGTCTTAACTCTTACTCCGGCCTAATAGCTAAGGTCTTAGACTCGTACTCTGGCCTAATAGTTAAGGTCTTAACTCTTACTCTGGCCTAATAGCTAAGGTCTTAGACTCGTACTCTGGCCTAATGGTTTAAGGTCTTAACTCTTACTCTGGCCTAATAGCTAAGGTCTTAACTCTTACTCTGGCCTAATAGCTAAGGTCTTAGACTCGTACTCTGGCCTAATGGTTAAGGTCTTAACTCTTACTCTGGCCTAATAGCTAAGGTCTTAGACTCGTACTATGGCCTACTGGTTAAGGTCTTAACTCTTACTCCAGCCTAATAGCTAAGGTCTTAACTCTTACTCTGGCCTAATGGTTAAGGACTTAACTCTTACTCTGGCCTAATAGCTAAGGTCTTTGACTCGTACTATGGCCTACAGGTTAAGGTCTTCACTCTTACTACGGCCTAATAGCTAGGGTCTTAACTCTTACTCTGGCCTAATAGATAAGGTCTTAGACTCGTACTATGGCCTACTGGTTAAGGTCTTAACTCTTACTCTGGCCTACTGGTTAAGGTCTTAACTATTACTCGGGCCTAATAGCTAAGGTCTTAGACTCGTACTCTGGCCTACTGGTTAAGGTCTTAACTCTTACTCTGGCCTAATAGCTAAGGTCTTCGACTCGTACTCTGGCCTAAAGGTTAAGGTCTTAACTCTGACTCTGGCCTACTGGTTAAGGTCTTAACTCTTACTCTGGCCTAATAGCTAAGGTCTTAGACTCGTACTCTGGCCTAATATCTAAGGTCTTAACTCTTACTCTGGCCTAATAGCTAAGGTCTTCGACACGTACTCTGGCCTAATGGTTAAGGTCTTAACTCTTACTATGACCTAATAGCTAAGGTCTTAACTCTTACTCTGGCCTAATGGTTAAGGTCTTAACTCTTACTCTGGCCTAATAGCTAAGGTCTTAACTCTTACTCTGGCCTAATAGCTAAGGTCTTAACTCGTACTCTTGCCTAATAGCTAAGGTCTTAGACTTGTACTCTGGCCTAATGGTTACGGTCTTAACTCTTACTCTGGCCTACTGGTTAAGGTCTTAGACTATTACTCTGTCCTACTGGTTAAGGTCTTAACTCTTACTCTGGCCTAATATCTAAGGTCTTAGACTCGTACTCTGGCCTAATAGCTAAGGTCTTAGACTCGTACTCTGGCCTAATGGTTAAGGTCTTAACTCTTACTCTGGCCTAATAGCTAAGGTCTTAGACTCGTACTCTGGCCTAATAGCTAAGGTCTTAACTCTTACTCTGGCCTACTGGTTAAGGTCTTAACTCTTAGTCTGGCCTAATAGCTAAGGTCTTAGACTCGTACTCTGGCCTACTGGTTAAGGTCTTAACTCTTACTCTGGCCTACTGGTTAAGGTCTTAACTCTTACTCTGGCCTAATAGCTAAGGTCTTAACCTCGTACTCTGGCCTACAGGTTAAGGTCTTAGACTCTTACTCTGGCCTACTGGTTAAGGTCTTAACTCTTACTCTGGCCTAAAAGCTAAGCTCTTAGACTCTTACTCTGGCCTACTGGTTAAGGTCTTAAC
Organism: Triturus cristatus; assembly: GCF_964204655.1. NCBI lineage: Eukaryota > Metazoa > Chordata > Amphibia > Caudata > Salamandridae > Triturus > Triturus cristatus. The sequence goes on along the minus strand of NC_140580.1, from coordinate 239,139,468 downwards.
TCTTACTCTGGCCTAATAGCTAAGGCCTTAACTCCTACTCTGGCCTAATAGCTAAGGTCTTAACACTTACTCTGGCCTAATGGCTAAGGTCTTAGACTCGTACTCTGGCCTACAGGTTAAGGTCTTAACTCTTACTCCGGCCTAATAGCTAAGGTCTTAGACTCGTGCTCTGGCCTAATAGTTAAGGTCTTAACTCTTACTCTGGCCTAATAGCTAAGGTCTTAGACTCATACTCTGGCCTAATGGTTAAGGTCTTAACTCTTACTCTGGCCTAATAGCTAAGGTCTTAACTCTTACTCTGGCCTAATAGCTAAGGTCTTAGACTCGTACTCAGGCCTAATGGTTAAGGTCTTAACTCTTACTCTGGCCTAATAGCTAAGGTCTTAGACTCGTACTCTGGCCTAATGGTTAAGGTCTTAACTCTTACTCTGGCCTAATAGCTAAGGTATTAACTCTTACTCTGGCCTAATAGCTAAGGTCTTAGACTCGTACTCTGGCCTAATGGTTAAGGTGTTAACTCTTACTCTGGCCTACTGGTTAAGGTCTTAACTCTTACTCTGGCCTAATGGTTAAGGTCTTAGACTCTTACTCTGGCCTACTGGTTAAGGTCTTAGACTCTTACTCTGGCCTAATAGCTAAGGTCTTAGACTCGTACTATGGCCTACTGGTTAAGGTCTTAACTCTTACACCGGCCTAATTGCTAAGGTCTTAACTCTTACTCTGGCCTAATGGTCAAGGTCTTAACTCTTACTCTGGCCTAATAGCTAAGTTCTTAGACTCGTACTATGGCCTACAGGTTAAGGTCTTCGCTCTTACTATGGCCTAATAGCTAAGGTCTTAACTCTTACTCTGGCCTAATAGCTAAGGTCATAGACTCGTACTGTGGCCTAATGGTTAAGGTCTTAACTCTTACTCTGGCCTAATAGCTAAGGTCTTAACTCTTACTCTGGCCTAATAGCTAAGGTCTTAGACTCGTACTCTGGCCTAATGGTTAAGGTCTTAACTCTTACTCTGGCCTAATAGCTAAGGTATTAACTCTTACTCTGGCATCATAGCTAAGGTCTTAGACTCGTACTCTGGCCTAATCGTTAAGGTCTTAACTCTTACTCTGGCCTAATGGTAAAGGTCTTAGACTCTTACTCTTGCCTACTGGTTAAGGTCTTAGACTCTTACTCTGGCCTAATAGCTAAGGTCTTAACTCTTACTCTGGCCTACTGGTTAAGGTCTTAACTCTTACTCGGGCCTAATAGCTAAGGTCTTAGACTCGTACTCTGGCCTACTGGTTAAGGTCTTAACTCTTACTCTGGCCTAATAGCTAAGGTCTTCGACTCATACTCTGGCCTAATGGTTAAGGTCTTAACTCTGACTCTGGCCTACTGGTTAAGGTCTTAATTCTTACTCTGGCCTAATAGCTAAGGTCTTAGACTCGTACTCTGGCCTAATATCTAAGGTCTTAACTCTTACTCTGGCCTAATAGCTAAGGTCTTCGACACATACTCTGGCCTAATGGTTAAGGTCTTAACTCTTACTATGACCAAATAGCTAAGGTCTTAACTCTTACTCTGGCCTAATGGTTAAGGTCTTAACTCGTACTATGGCCTACAGGTTAAGGTCTTAACTCTTACTCTGGCCTAATAGCTAAGGTCTTAACTCTTACTCTGGCCTAATAGCTAAGGTCTTAACTCGTACTCTTGCCTAATAGCTAAGGTCTTAGACTTGTACTCTGGCCTAATGGTTACGGTCTTAACTCTTACTCTGGCCTACTGGTTAAGGTCTTAGACTATTACTCTGTCCTACTGGTTAAGGTCTTAACTCTTACTCTGGCCTAATAGCTAAGGTCTTAGACTCGTACTCTGGCCTAATAGCTAAGGTCTTAGACTCGTACTCTGGCCTAATGGTTAAGGTCTTAACTCCTACTCTGGCCTAATAGCTAAGGTCTTAGACTCGTACTCTGGCCTAATAGCTAAGGTCTTAACTCTTACTCTGGCCTACTGGTTAAGGTCTTAACTCTTAGTCTGGCCTAATAGCTAAGGTCTTAGACTCGTACTCTGGCCTACTGGTTAAGGTCTTAACTCTTACTCTGGCCTACTGGTTAAGGTCTTAACTCTTACTCTGGCCTAATAGCTAAGGTCTTAACCTCGTACTCTGGCCTACAGGTTAAGGTCTTAGACTCTTACTCTGGCCTACTGGTTAAGGTCTTAACTCTTACTCCGGCCTAATAGCTAAGGTCTTAGACTCGTACTATGGCCTACTGGTTAAGGTCTTAACTCGTACTATGGCCTACAGGTTAAGGTCTTCGCTCTTACTATGGCCTAATAGCTAAGGTCTTAACTCTTACTCTGGCCTAATAGCTAAGGTCATAGACTCGTACTCTGGCCTAATGGTTAAGGTCTTAACTCTTACTCTGGCCTAATAGCTAAGGTCTTAACTCTTACTCTGGCCTAATAGCTAAGGTCTTAGACTCGTACTCTGGCCTAATGGTTAAGGTCTTAACTCTTACTCTGGCCTAATAGCTAAGGTATTAACTCTTACTCTGGCATCATAGCTAAGGTCTTAGACTCGTACTCTGGCCTAATCGTTAAGGTCTTAACTCTTACTCTGGCCTAATGGTAAAGGTCTTAGACTCTTACTCTTGCCTACTGGTTAAGGTCTTAGACTCTTACTCTGGCCTAATAGCTAAGGTCTTAACTCTTACTCTGGCCTACAGGTTAAGGTCTTAACTCTTACTCTGGCCTAAGAGCTAAGGTCTTAACTCTTACTCTGGCCTAATAGCTAAGGTCTTAGACTCGTACTATGGCCTACTGGTTAAGGTCTTAACTCTTACTCCAGCCTAATAGCTAAGGTCTTAACTCTTACTCTGGCCTAATGGTTAAGGTCTTAACTCTTACTCCGGCCTAATAGCTAAGGTCTTAGACTCGTACTATGGCCTACTGGTTAAGGTCTTAACTCTTACTCTGGCCTACTGGTTAAGGTCTTAGACTCGTACTCTGGCCTAATAGTTAAGGTCTTAACTCTTACTCTGGCCTAATAGCTAAGGTCTTAGACTCGTACTCTGGCCTAATGGTTAAGGTCTTAACTCTTACTCTGGCCTAATAGCTAAGGTCTTAACTCTTACTCTGGCCTAATAGCTAAGGTCTTAGACTCGTACTCTGGCCTAATGGTTAAGGTCTTAACTCTTACTCTGGCCTAATAGCTAAGGTCTTAGACTCGTACTATGGCCTACTGGTTAAGGTCTTAACTCTTACTCCAGCCTAATAGCTAAGGTCTTAACTCTTACTCTAGCCTAATGGTTAAGGTCTTAACTCTTACTCTGGCCTAATAGCTAAGGTCTTAGACTCGTACTATGGCCTACAGGTTAAGGTCTTCACTCTTACTATGGCCTAATAGCTAAGGTCTTAACTCTTACTCTGGCCTAATAGCTAAGGTCTTAGACTCGTACTATGGCCTACTGGTTAAGGTCTTAACTCTTACTCTGGCCTACTGGTTAAGGTCTTAACTCTTACTCGGGCCTAATAGCTAAGGTCTTAGACTCGTACTCTGGCCTACTGGTTAAGGTCTTAACTCTTACTCTGGCCTAATAGCTAAGGTCTTCGACTCGTACTCTGGCCTAATGGTTAAGGTCTTAACTCTGACTCTGGCCTACTGGTTAAGGTCTTAACTCTTACTCTGGCCTAATAGCTAAGGTCTTAGACTCGTACTCTGGCCTAATATCTAAGGTCTTAACTCTTACTCTGGCCTAATAGCTAAGGTCTTCGAAACGTACTCTGGCCTAATGGTTAAGGTCTTAACTCTTACTATGACCAAATAGCTAAGGTCTTAACTCTTACTCTGGCCTAATGGTTAAGGTCTTAACTCTTACTCTGGCCTAATAGCTAAGGTCTTAGACTCGTACTATGGCCTACAGGTTAAGGTCTTAACTCTTACTCTGGCCTAATAGCTAAGGTCTTAACCCTTACTCTGGCCTAATAGCTAAGGTCTTAACTCGTACTCTTGCCTAATAGCTAAGGTCTTAGACTTGTACTCTGGCCTAATGGTTACGGTCTTAACTCTTACTCTGGCCTACTGGTTAAGGTCTTAGACTATTACTCTGTCCTACTGGTTAAGGTCTTAACTCTTACTCTGGCCTAATAGCTAAGGTCTTAGACTCGTACTCTGGCCTAATAGCTAAGGTCTTAGACTCGTACTCTGGCCTATCAATCAATCAATCAATGACATTTATAGAGCGCACTACATACCCGTAGGGTCTCAAGGCGCTGGGGGTGGAGGGGGGTGCTGCTACTGCTCGAACAGCCAGGTCTTCAGCTTCTTCCTGAAGGAGAGGTGGTCTTGGGTCAGGCGCAGGTCGGTCGGGAGGGAGTTCCAGGTCTTGGCGGCCAGGTAGGAGAAGGATCTTCCTCCTGTAGTCGCTCTTCGGATGCGGGGGACGGCGGCGAGGGCGTGGTTGGCTGATCGGAGGTGGCGTTTGGGAGCGTAGAAGTTGATTCGGCTGTTGAGGTAGCTCGTGGCTTGGTCGTGTAGGGCTTTGTGTGCGTGGGTGAGGAGGCGGAAGGTGATTCTTTTGTTGACGGGGAGCCAGTGAAGGTCTCTCAGATGTCCGGAGATGTGGCTGGTTCGTGGGATGTCGAGGATGAGTCTGGCTGAGGCGTTCTGGATCCGCTGGAGTCTCTTCTGGAGCTTGGCGGTTGTACCGGCGTAGAGGGCGTTGCCGTAGTCCAGTCGGCTAGTGACGAGGGCCTGGGTGACGGTCTTCCTGGTCTCGGTGGGGATCCACCAGAAGATCTTCCGTAGCATGCGTAGGATGTTGAAGCACGCCGAGGAGACGTTGTTGACTTGCCTGGTCATGGAGAGGGAGGAGTCCAAGATGAAGCCCAGGTTGCGTGCATGGTCTGTCGGTTTGGGTACGATGCCCAGGGCGGGAGGCCACCAGGAGTCGTCCCAGGCGGAGGGTGAAGAGCCCAGGATGAGGACCTCTGTCTTGTCCGAGTTCAGTTTCAGGCGGCTGGTCGTCATCCACTCGGCTACCTCTTTCATCCCTTCGTGCAGGTTAGCTCTGGCGGCGGCGGGGTCGTTGGTCAGGGAGAGGATCAGCTGGGTGTCGTCGGCGTAGGAGATTATGTTGAGGTTGTGTTGGCGTGCGATGGCCGTGAGGGGGCTCATGTAGACGTTGAAGAGGGTGGGGCTCAGTGAGGATCCTTGAAGGACGCCGCAGATGACTTCGGTGGCCTCTGACTTGTACGGTGGTAGGCGGACTCTCTGTGTTCTTCCGTCGAGGAAGGAGATGATCCATTCCAGCGCCTTGTCCAGGATTCCGACGTTGCTGAGGCGCTGTACTAGGGTGCGGTGGCAGACAGTGTCGAATGCCGCGGAGAGGTCTAGGAGGATGAGGGCCGCTGTTTCTCCGTTGTCCATCAGGGCTCGGATGTCATCGGTGGCGGCGATGAGGGCGGTCTCGGTGCTGTGATTGGCTCGGAAGCCGGACTGTGAGGGGTCGAGGGATCCATTCGTCTCGAGGAAGGCGGCCATCTGCTTGTTGACGGTCTTCTCGATGACTTTGGCCGGAAATGGGAGGAGCGAGATGGGGCGGTAATTCTTGAGTTCGGTAGGGTCCGCAGTTGGTTTCTTGAGTAGAGCGCTGAGTTCGGCGTGCTTCCAGCTCTCAGGGAAGGTGGCGGTGTTGAAGGATGTGTTGATGATGTCTCGCATGTGGGGTGCGATGACAGCGTCGGCCTTGTTGAAGACGTGGTGAGGGCAGGGGTCGGTCGGTGATCCGGAGTGGATGGAGTTCATCGTGCGGATGGTGTCTTCGGTGCTGACCGGGGTCCAGGCTTGGAGGGTGGTGGTGGGGCGTGGTTGTTTGGTCTTGGTGTGCGTTGATTGGTTGTTGAAGCTGTTGTGTATGTCCACGATCTTGTTGTGGAAGTATGAAGCGAGGGAGTTGCAGAGGTCTTGCGATTGGGTGATGTCGTTGTTTCCTGCGCTGGGGTTGGATAGCTCTTTCACGATGTTGAAGAGTTCCTTGGAGTTGTGTGCGTTGTTGTCCAGCCGGTCCTTGAATGCAGTTTTCTTGGCGGCGCGGATCAGCTGGTGGTGCTTCCGGGTGGCCAGCTTGAAGGTGGTCCTATTGTCCGGTGTAGGTTCCCTTCTCCAGACTTTCTCGAGGGCTCGGCAGTTCTTCTTGGAGCTCTTGAGTTTGTCGGTGAACCACGGGGCTTTCTTGCTGCCGGGTCTGCTGGGCGGGGTCCTCAGCGGGGCGAGTTCGTCCGCGCAGATGCTGATCCACTTCGTGAGGTTGTCGGCGGCCTGGCTGGGGTTTGCTGAGTTGGCAGGAGTGTGCTGGCTCAGGGAGGTGGCGAGCTGGTCTGCTGTGATCTTGTTCCAGCTTCTGCGGGCGGCCTGTTGCTGGTGGTGGTGGGTCGTCGTTCTCTTGAAGGTGAAGTGGACGCAGCTGTGGTCCGTCCATTGAAGCTCTGTGGCGTGGCTGAAGTCGATGTCTGTGCAGGAAGAGAAGACTGCGTCGAGTGTGTGTCCGGCGAGGTGGGTGGGGGTGGACACCAGCTGCTTGAGTCCAAGATTGGTGAGGTTGTCGAGCAGGGTGCTGGTGTTGCGGTCGTTGTTGTTCTCCAGGTGGAAGTTGAGGTCCCCCAGGAGGATGTAGTCAGCGGAGGGGAGGGCATGCGGGCTGACGAAGTCGGCGATGTCCTCGCTGAATTGGGTGCGTGGTCCCGGAGGTCGGTAGATCAGGGTGCCTCTGAGGGTGGTGTTCGGGTCGGTGTGGATCTGGAAATGCAGGTGTTCGGCGGTGGTCAGGGTGTTGTCGGTGCTGGTCGTGAGACGGATGGTGTTCCTGTGGATGATGGCGATGCCTCCTCCCATCTGGTTGGCGGTGCGGTCCCTCCGGACGATCTTGTAGCCCTCTGGGATAGCGATGGCGATGTCGGGAGCTGAAGAGGCGTTCATCCAGGTCTCTGTGAGGAAGGCAACGTCAGGGGCTGTGGCGTCTAGGAGGTTCCAGAGTTCGATGGCGTGTCTGTGGACGGAGCGGGTGTTGAGCAGGATGCACTTGAGGTGGGTGCTGCTGGTGTTCGACTTGGCGGGTGCTGGTGCGAGGCAGGTCCGGATGCAGGAGAATTTGCAGGCGTGGCAGCTGAAGGGTCCGTGGGTGCGTCGTGGTGTGGCTTGGTGGCATCCTGGGAGTCGGCCGGTGTTGAGTGCGATGAGGGTGGCGGCGGAGTACGTCAGGCGGGTTGGTCGGGGTCTTCGTGGGCCAGGGGTCCTGGCGCTGGTCGCAATCCGTTCGCGGACGGGCGCAGACGGGCTTACCTTTGGCGCGCCTTCGGCGCACAATCGGCGCGCCCGCTGCGCGTGGCCACTGCGCGTTCGCACGGTCGCCATATAAGGCGAAGTGCGCGGGTGGGCGGAGCAGCTGGGAGGCGGGAGCGGGGAGGGTACAGAAGAGAAAGGGGCGGGGTAAATGGCGGTGGCGGGAAGCGGGGAGGGAGAGCGGAGGGCGGCGAGGCAAACAGGAAGGAGACTGTTACCACGGCACAATAATTACAGAAAAACAAGCACAAATGGAGGGCAAAAACAAATGGCGAAAACAGGCAGAAAAACGTTAACACGGCACAATGATTACAGATAAAACAAGCACAAATGGGGGGCAAAACAAATGGCGAAAACAAATGGGGAGAAACCAAGACGGCAGCGAGGCCGGCGGCGAGGCAGTTAGGCAAGGCAAAGGGGCACACGCAGCAGCTGGTGGCCGTGCGGCGCGGGGGTGTCCCACAAGTGGTTAATGGTTAAGGTCTTAACTCTTACTCTGGCCTAATAGCTAAGGTCTTAGACTCATACTCTGGCCTAATAGCTAAGGTCTTAACTCTTACTCTGGCCTACTGGTTAAGGTCTTAACTCTTAGTCTGGCCTAATAGCTAAGGTCTTAGACTCGTACTCTGGCCTACTGGTTAAGGTCTTAACTCTTACTCTGGCCTACTGGTTAATGGGTCACACTCACCTGTGTCGCACGGTCGCCATATAAGGCCAAGTGCGCGGGTGGGCGGAGCAGCTGGGAGGCGGGAGCGGGGAGGGTACAGAAGAGAAAGGGGCGGGGTAAATGGCGGTGGCGGGAAGCGGGGAGGGAGAGCGGAGGGCGGCGAGGTAGGCGGGCAAACAGGAAGGAGACTGTTACCACGGCACAATAATTACAGAAAAACAAGCACAAATGGAGGGCAAAAACAAATGGCGAAAACAGGCAGAAAAACGTTAACACGGCACAATGATTACAGAAAAACAAGCACAAATGGGGGGCAAAACAAATGGCGAAAACAAATGGGGAGAAACCAAGACGGCAGCGAGGCCGGCGGCGAGGCAGTTAGGCAAGGCAAAGGGGCACACGCAGCAGCTGGTGGCCGTGCGGCGCGGGGGTGTCCCACAAGTGGTTAATGGTTAAGGTCTTAACTCTTACTCTGGCCTAATAGCTAAGGTCTTAGACTCATACTCTGGCCTAATAGCTAAGGTCTTAACTCTTACTCTGGCCTACTGGTTAAGGTCTTAACTCTTAGTCTGGCCTAATAGCTAAGGTCTTAGACTCGTACTCTGGCCTACTGGTTAAGGTCTTAACTCTTACTCTGGCCTACTGGTTAAGGTCTTAACTCTTACTCTGGCCTAATAGCTAAGGTCTTAACCTCGTACTCTGGCCTACAGGTTAAGGTCTTAGACTCTTACTCTGGCCTACTGGTTAAGGTCTTAACTCTTACTCTGGCCTAACAGCTAAGCTCTTAGACTCTTACTCTGGCCTTCTGGTTAAGGTCTTAACTCTTACTCTGGCCTAATAGCTAAGGCCTTAACTCCTACTCTGGCCTAATAGCTAAGGTCTTAACTCTTACTCTGGCCTAATAGCTAAGGTCTTAGACTCGTACTCTGGCCTAGAGGTTAAGGTCTTAACTCTTACTCCGGCCTAATAGCTAAGGTCTTAGACTCGTGCTCTGGCCTAATAGTTAAGGTCTTAACTCTTACTCTGGCCTAATAGCTAAGGTCTTAGACTCATACTCTGGCCTAATGGTTAAGGTCTTAACTCTTACTCTGGCCTAATAGCTAAGGTCTTAACTCTTACTCTGGCCTAATAGCTAAGGTCTTAGACTCGTACTCAGGCCTAATGGTTAAGGTCTTAACTCTTACTCTGGCCTAATAGCTAAGGTCTTAGACTCGTACTCTGGCCTAATAGCTAAGGTCTTAACTATTACGCTGGCCTACTGGTTAAGGTCTTAACTCTAACTCTGTCCTAATAGCTAAGGTCTTAGACTCGTACTCTGGCGTACTAGTTAAGGTCTTAACTCTTACTCTGGCCTAATAGCTAAGGTCTTAGACTCGTACTCTGGCCTAATGGTTAAGGTCTTAACTCTTACTCTGGCCTAATAGCTAAGGTATTAACTCTTACTCTGGCCTAATAGCTAAGGTCTTAGACTCGTACTCTGGCCTAATGGTTAAGGTCTTAACTCTTACTCTGGCCTACTGGTTAAGGTCTTAACTCTTACTCTGGCCTAATGGTTAAGGTCTTAGACTCTTACTCTGGCCTACTGGTTAAGGTCTTAGACTCTTACTCTGGCCTAATAGCTAAGGTCTTAGACTCGTACTATGGCCTAGAGGTTAAGGTCTTAACTCTTACTCAAGCCTAAGAGCTAAGGTCTTAACTCTTACTCTGGCCTAATAGCTAAGGTCTTAGACTCGTACTATGGCCTACTAGTTAAGGTCTTAACTCTTACACCGGCCTAATTGCTAAGGTCTTAACTCTTACTCTGGCCTAATGGTCAAGGTCTTAACTCTTACTCTGGCCTAATAGCTAAGGTCTAAGACTCGTACTATGGCCTACAGGTTAAGGTCTTCGCTCTTACTATGGCCTAATAGCTAAGGTCTTAACTCTTACTCTGGCCTAATAGCTAAGGTCATAGACTCGTACTCTGGCCTAATGGTTAAGGTCTTAACTCTTACTCTGGCCTAATAGCTAAGGTCTTAACTCTTACTCTGGCCTAATAGCTAAGGTCTTAGACTCGTACTCTGGCCTAATGGTTAAGGTCTTAACTCTTACTCTGGCCTAATAGCTAAGGTATTAACTCTTACTCTGGCCTAATAGCTAAGGTCTTAACCTCGTACTCTGGCCTACAGGTTAAGGTCTTAGACTCTTACTCTGGCCTACTGGTTAAGGTCTTAACTCTTACTCTGGCCTAACAGCTAAGCTCTTAGACTCTTACTCTGGCCTACTGGTTAAGGTCTTAACTCTTACTCTGGCCTAATAGCTAAGGCCTTAACTCCTACTCTGGCCTAATAGCTAAGGTCTTAACTCTTACTCTGGCCTAATAGCTAAGGTCTTAGACTCGTACTCTGGCCTACAGGTTAAGGTCTTAACTCTTACTCCGGCCTAATAGCTAAGGTCTTAGACTCGTGCTCTGGCCTAATAGTTAAGGTCTTAACTCTTACTCTGGCCTAATAGCTAAGGTCTTAGACTCATACTCTGGCCTAATGGTTAAGGTCTTAACTCTTACTCTGGCCTAATAGCTAGGGTCTTAACTCTTACTCTGGCCTAATAGCTAAGGTCTTAGACTCGTACTCAGGCCTAATGGTTAAGGTCTTAACTCTTACTCTGGCCTAATAGCTAAGGTCTTAGACTCGTACTCTGGCCTAATAGCTAAGGTCTTAACTATTACGCTGGCCTACTGGTTAAGGTCTTAACTCTAACTCTGTCCTAATAGCTAAGGTCTTAGACTCGTACTCTGGCGTACTAGTTAAGGTCTTAACTCTTACTCTGGCCTAATAGCTAAGGTCTTAGACTCGTACTCTGGCCTAATGGTTAAGGTCTTAACTCTTACTCTGGCCTAATAGCTAAGGTATTAACTCTTACTCTGGCCTAATAGCTAAGGTCTTAGACTCGTACTCTGGCCTAATGGTTAAGGTCTTAACTCTTACTCTGGCCTACTGGTTAAGGTCTTAACTCTTACTCTGGCCTAATGGTTAAGGTCTTAGACTCTTACTCTGGCCTACTGGTTAAGGTCTTAGACTCTTACTCTGGCCTAATAGCTAAGGTCTTAGACTCGTACTATGGCCTAGAGGTTAAGGTCTTAACTCTTACTCAAGCCTAAGAGCTAAGGTCTTAACTCTTACTCTGGCCTAATAGCTAAGGTCTTAGACTCGTACTATGGCCTACTAGTTAAGGTCTTAACTCTTACACCGGCCTAATTGCTAAGGTCTTAACTCTTACTCTGGCCTAATGGTCAAGGTCTTAACTCTTACTCTGGCCTAATAGCTAAGGTCTTAGACTCGTACTATGGCCTACAGGTTAAGGTCTTCGCTCTTACTATGGCCTAATAGCTAAGGTCATAGACTCGTACTCTAGCCTAATGGTTAAGGTCTTAACTCTTACTCTGGCCTAATAGCTAAGGTCTTAACTCTTACTCTGGCCTAATAGCTAAGGTCTTAGACTCGTACTCTGGCCTAATGGTTAAGGTCTTAACTCTTACTCTGGCCTAATAGCTAAGGTATTAACTCTTACTCTGGCATCATAGCTAAGGTCTTAGACTCGTACTCTGGCCTAATGGTTAAGGTCTTAACTCTTACTCTGGCCTAATGGTAAAGGTCTTAGACTCTTACTCTGGCCTACTGGTTAAGGTCTTAGACTCTTACTCTGGCCTAATAGCTAAGGTCTTAACTATTACTCTGGCCTACAGGTTAAGGTCTTAACTCTTACTCTGGCCTAAGAGCTAAGGTCTTAACTCTTACTCTGGCCTAATAGCTAAGGTCTTAGACTCGTACTATGGCCTACTGGTTAAGGTCTTAACTCTTACTCCAGCCAAATAGCTAAGGTCTTAACTCTTACTCTGGCCTAATGGTTAAGGTCTTAACTCTTACTCCGGCCTAATAGCTAAGGTCTTAGACTCGTACTATGGCCTACAGGTTAAGGTCTTCACTCTTACTATGGCCTAATAGCTAAGGTCTTAACTCTTACTCTGGCCTAATAGCTAAGGTCTTAGACCCATACTATGGCCTACTGGTTAAGGTCTTAACTCTTACTCTGGCCTACTGGTTAAGGTCTTAACTCTTAATCTGGCCTAATAGCTAAGGTCTTAGACTCGTACTCTGGCCTACTGGTTAAGGTCTTAACTCTTACTCTGGCCGAATAGCTAAGGTCTTCGACTCGTATTCTGGCCTAATGGTTAAGGTCTTAACTCTGACTCTGGCCTACTGGTTAAGGTCTTAACTCTTACTCTGGCCTAATAGCTAAGGTCTTAGACTCCTACTCTGGCCTAATATCTAAGGTCTTAACTCTTACTCTGGCCTAATAACTAAGGTCTTCGACTCGTACTCTGGCCTAATGGTTAAGGTCTTAACTCTTACTCTGGCCTAATAGCTAAGGTCTTAACTCTTACTCTGGCCTAATGGTTAAGGTCTTGACTCTTTCTCTGGCCTAATAGCTAAGGTCTTAGACTCGTACTATGGCCTACAGGTTAAGGTCTTAACTCTTACTCTTGCCTAAAAGCTAAGGTCTTAACTCTTACTCTGGCCTAATAGCTAAGGTCTTAACTCGTACTCTGGCCAAATAGCTAAGGTCTTAGACTCGTACTCTGGCCTAATGGTTACGGTCTTAACTCTTACTTCGGCCTACTGGTTAAGGTCTTAGACTATTACTCTGTCCTACTGGTTAAAGTCTTAACTCTTACTCTGGCCTAATAGCTAAGGTCTTAGACTCGTACTCTGGCCTAATAGCTAAGGTCTTAGACTCGTACTCTGGCCTAATGGTTAAGGTCTTAACTCTTACTCCGGCCTAATAGCTAAGGTCTTAGACTCGTGCTCTGGCCTAATAGTTAAGGTCTTAACTCTTACTCTGGCCTAATAGCTAAGGTCTTAGACTCATACTCTGGCCTAATGGTTAAGGTCTTATCTCTTACTCTGGCCTAATAGCTAAGGTCTTAACTCTTACTCTGGCCTAATAGCTAAGGTCTTAGACTCGTACTCAGGCCTAATGGTTAAGGTCTTAACTCTTACTCTGGCCTAATAGCTAAGGTCTTAGACTCGTACTCTGGCCTAATAGCTAAGGTCTTAACTATTACGCTGGCCTACTGGTTAAGGTCTTAACTCTAACTCTGTCCTAATAGCTAAGGTCTTAGACTCGTACTCTGGCGTACTAGTTAAGGTCTTAACTCTTACTCTGGCCTAATAGCTAAGGTCTTAGACTCGTACTCTGGCCTAATGGTTAAGGTCTTAACTCTTACTCTGGCCTAATAGCTAAGGTATTAACTCTTACTCTGGCCTAATAGCTAAGGTCTTAGACTCGTACTCTGGCCTAATGGTTAAGGTCTTAACTCTTACTCTGGCCTACTGGTTAAGGTCTTAACTCTTACTCTGGCCTAATGGTTAAGGTCTTAGACTCTTACTCTGGCCTACTGGTTAAGGTCTTAGACTCTTACTCTGGCCTAATAGCTAAGGTCTTAGACTTGTACTATGGCCTAGAGGTTAAGGTCTTAACTCTTACTCAAGCCTAAGAGCTAAGGTCTTAACTCTTACTCTGGCCTAATAGCTAAGGTCTTAGACTCGTACTATGGCCTACTGGTTAAGGTCTTAACTCTTACACCGGCCTAATTGCTAAGGTCTTAACTCTTACTCTGGCCTAATGGTCAAGGTCTTAACTCTTACTCTGGCCTAATAGCTAAGGTCTTAGACTCGTACTATGGCCTACAGGTTAAGGTCTTCGCTCTTACTATGGCCTAATAGCTAAGGTCTTAACTCTTACTCTGGCCTAATAGCTAAGGTCATAGACTCGTACTCTGGCCTAATGGTTAAGGTCTTAACTCTTACTCTGGCCTAATAGCTAAGGTCTTAACTCTTACTCTGGCCTAATAGCTAAGGTCTTAGACTCGTACTCTGGCCTAATGGTTAAGGTCTTAACTCTTACTCTGGCCTAATAGCTAAGGTATTAACTCTTACTCTGGCATCATAGCTAAGGTCTTAGACTCGTACTCTGGCCTAATGGTTAAGGTCTTAACTCTTACTCTGGCCTAATGGTAAAGGTCTTAGACTCTTACTCTGGCCCACTGGTTAAGGTCTTAGACTCTTACTCTGGCCTAATAGCTAAGGTCTTAACTCTTACTCTGGCCTACAGGTTAAGGTCTTAACTCTTACTCTGGCCTAAGAGCTAAGGTCTTAACTCTTACTCTGGCCTAATAGCTAAGGTCTTAGACTCGTACTATGGCCTACTGGTTAAGGTCTTAACTCTTACTCCAGCCTAATAGCTAAGGTCTTAACTCTTACTCTGGCCTAATGGTTAAGGTCTTAACTCTTACTCCGGCCTAATAGCTAAGGTCTTAGACTCGTACTATGGCCTACAGGTTAAGGTCTTCACTCTTACTATGGCCTAATAGCTAAGGTCTTAACTCTTACTCTGGCCTAATAGCTAAGGTCTTACACCCATACTATGGCCTACTGGTTAAGGTCTTAACTCTTACTCTGGCCTACTGGTTAAGGTCTTAACTCTTAATCTGGCCTAATAGCTAAGGTCTTAGACTCGTACTCTGGCCTACTGGTTAAGGTCTTAACTCTTACTCTGGCCTAATAGCTAAGGTCTTCGACTCGTATTCTGGCCTAATGGTTAAGGTCTTAACTCTGACTCTGGCCTACTGGTTAAGGTCTTAACTCTTACTCTGGCCTAATAGCTAAGGTCTTAGAGTCGTACTCTGGCCTAATATCTAAGGTCTTAACTCTTACTATGGCCTAATAACTAAGGTCTTCGACTCGTACTCTGGCCTAATGGTTAAGGTCTTAACTCTTACTCTGGCCTAATAGCTAAGGTCTTAACTCTTACTCTGGCCTAATGGTTAAGGTCTTGACTCTTTCTCTGGCCTAATAGCTAAGGTCTTAGACTCGTACTATGGCCTACAGGTTAAGGTCTTAACTCTTACTCTGGCCTAATAGCTAAGGTCTTAACTCTTACTCTGGCCTAATAGCTAAGGTCTTAACTCGTACTCTGGCCAAATAGCTAAGGTCTTAGACTCGTACTCTGGCCTAATGGTTACGGTCTTAACTCTTACTTCGGCCTACTGGTTAAGGTCTTAGACTATTACTCTGTCCTACTGGTTAAAGTCTTAACTCTTACTCTGGCCTAATAGCTAAGGTCTTAGACTCGTACTCTGGCCTAATAGCTAAGGTCTTAGACTCGTACTCTGGCCTAATGGTTAAGGTCTTAACTCTTACTCTGGCCTAATAGCTAAGGTCTTAGACTCGTACTCTGGCCTAATAGCTAAAGTCTTAACTCTTACACTGGCCTACTGGTTAAGGTCTTAACTCTTACTCTGGCCTAATAGCTAAGGTCTTAGACTCGTACTCTGGCCTACTGGTTAAGGTCTTAACTCTTACTCTGGCCTACTGGTTAAGGTCTTAACTCTTACTCTGGCCTAATAGCTAAGGTCTTAACCTCGTACTCTGGCCTACAGGTTAAGGTCTTAGACTCTTACTCTGGCCTACTGGTTAAGGTCTTAACTCTTACTCTGGCCTACTGGTTAAGGTCTTAGACTCTTACTCTGGCCTACTGATTAAGGTCTTAACTCTTACTCTGGCCTACTAGTTAAGGTCTTAGACTCTTACTCTGGCCTACAGGTTAATGTCTTAACTCTTACTCTGGCCTAAGAGCTAAGGTCTTAACTCTTACTCTGGCCTAATAGCTAAGGTCTTAGACTCGTACTATGGCCTACTGGTTAAGGTCTTAACTCTTACTCCAGCCAAATAGCTAAGGTCTTAACTCTTACTCTGGCCTAATGGTTAAGGTCTTAACTCTTACTCCGGCCTAATAGCTAAGGTCTTAGACTCGTACTATGGCCTACAGGTTAAGGTCTTCACTCTTACTATGGCCTAATAGCTAAGGTCTTAACTCTTACTCTGGCCTAATAGCTAAGGTCTTAGACCCATACTATGGCCTACTGGTTAAGGTCTTAACTCTTACTCTGGCCTACTGGTTAAGGTCTTAACTCTTAATCTGGCCTAATAGCTAAGGTCTTAGACTCGTACTCTGGCCTACTGGTTAAGGTCTTAACTCTTACTCTGGCCGAATAGCTAAGGTCTTCGACTCGTATTCTGGCCTAATGGTTAAGGTCTTAACTCTGACTCTGGCCTACTGGTTAAGGTCTTAACTCTTACTCTGGCCTAATAGCTAAGGTCTTAGACTCCTACTCTGGCCTAATATCTAAGGTCTTAACTCTTACTCTGGCCTAATAACTAAGGTCTTCGACTCGTACTCTGGCCTAATGGTTAAGGTCTTAACTCTTACTCTGGCCTAATAGCTAAGGTCTTAACTCTTACTCTGGCCTAATGGTTAAGGTCTTGACTCTTTCTCTGGCCTAATAGCTAAGGTCTTAGACTCGTACTATGGCCTACAGGTTAAGGTCTTAACTCTTACTCTTGCCTAAAAGCTAAGGTCTTAACTCTTACTCTGGCCTAATAGCTAAGGTCTTAACTCGTACTCTGGCCAAATAGCTAAGGTCTTAGACTCGTACTCTGGCCTAATGGTTACGGTCTTAACTCTTACTTCGGCCTACTGGTTAAGGTCTTAGACTATTACTCTGTCCTACTGGTTAAAGTCTTAACTCTTACTCTGGCCTAATAGCTAAGGTCTTAGACTCGTACTCTGGCCTAATAGCTAAGGTCTTAGACTCGTACTCTGGCCTAATGGTTAAGGTCTTAACTCTTACTCCGGCCTAATAGCTAAGGTCTTAGACTCGTGCTCTGGCCTAATAGTTAAGGTCTTAACTCTTACTCTGGCCTAATAGCTAAGGTCTTAGACTCATACTCTGGCCTAATGGTTAAGGTCTTATCTCTTACTCTGGCCTAATAGCTAAGGTCTTAACTCTTACTCTGGCCTAATAGCTAAGGTCTTAGACTCGTACTCAGGCCTAATGGTTAAGGTCTTAACTCTTACTCTGGCCTAATAGCTAAGGTCTTAGACTCGTACTCTGGCCTAATAGCTAAGGTCTTAACTATTACGCTGGCCTACTGGTTAAGGTCTTAACTCTAACTCTGTCCTAATAGCTAAGGTCTTAGACTCGTACTCTGGCGTACTAGTTAAGGTCTTAACTCTTACTCTGGCCTAATAGCTAAGGTCTTAGACTCGTACTCTGGCCTAATGGTTAAGGTCTTAACTCTTACTCTGGCCTAATAGCTAAGGTATTAACTCTTACTCTGGCCTAATAGCTAAGGTCTTAGACTCGTACTCTGGCCTAATGGTTAAGGTCTTAACTCTTACTCTGGCCTACTGGTTAAGGTCTTAACTCTTACTCTGGCCTAATGGTTAAGGTCTTAGACTCTTACTCTGGCCTACTGGTTAAGGTCTTAGACTCTTACTCTGGCCTAATAGCTAAGGTCTTAGACTTGTACTATGGCCTAGAGGTTAAGGTCTTAACTCTTACTCAAGCCTAAGAGCTAAGGTCTTAACTCTTACTCTGGCCTAATAGCTAAGGTCTTAGACTCGTACTATGGCCTACTGGTTAAGGTCTTAACTCTTACACCGGCCTAATTGCTAAGGTCTTAACTCTTACTCTGGCCTAATGGTCAAGGTCTTAACTCTTACTCTGGCCTAATAGCTAAGGTCTTAGACTCGTACTATGGCCTACAGGTTAAGGTCTTCGCTCTTACTATGGCCTAATAGCTAAGGTCTTAACTCTTACTCTGGCCTAATAGCTAAGGTCATAGACTCGTACTCTGGCCTAATGGTTAAGGTCTTAACTCTTACTCTGGCCTAATAGCTAAGGTCTTAACTCTTACTCTGGCCTAATAGCTAAGGTCTTAGACTCGTACTCTGGCCTAATGGTTAAGGTCTTAACTCTTACTCTGGCCTAATAGCTAAGGTATTAACTCTTACTCTGGCATCATAGCTAAGGTCTTAGACTCGTACTCTGGCCTAATGGTTAAGGTCTTAACTCTTACTCTGGCCTAATGGTAAAGGTCTTAGACTCTTACTCTGGCCCACTGGTTAAGGTCTTAGACTCTTACTCTGGCCTAATAGCTAAGGTCTTAACTCTTACTCTGGCCTACAGGTTAAGGTCTTAACTCTTACTCTGGCCTAAGAGCTAAGGTCTTAACTCTTACTCTGGCCTAATAGCTAAGGTCTTAGACTCGTACTATGGCCTACTGGTTAAGGTCTTAACTCTTACTCCAGCCTAATAGCTAAGGTCTTAACTCTTACTCTGGCCTAATGGTTAAGGTCTTAACTCTTACTCCGGCCTAATAGCTAAGGTCTTAGACTCGTACTATGGCCTACAGGTTAAGGTCTTCACTCTTACTATGGCCTAATAGCTAAGGTCTTAACTCTTACTCTGGCCTAATAGCTAAGGTCTTACACCCATACTATGGCCTACTGGTTAAGGTCTTAACTCTTACTCTGGCCTACTGGTTAAGGTCTTAACTCTTAATCTGGCCTAATAGCTAAGGTCTTAGACTCGTACTCTGGCCTACTGGTTAAGGTCTTAACTCTTACTCTGGCCTAATAGCTAAGGTCTTCGACTCGTATTCTGGCCTAATGGTTAAGGTCTTAACTCTGACTCTGGCCTACTGGTTAAGGTCTTAACTCTTACTCTGGCCTAATAGCTAAGGTCTTAGAGTCGTACTCTGGCCTAATATCTAAGGTCTTAACTCTTACTCTGGCCTAATAACTAAGGTCTTCGACTCGTACTCTGGCCTAATGGTTAAGGTCTTAACTCTTACTCTGGCCTAATAGCTAAGGTCTTAACTCTTACTCTGGCCTAATGGTTAAGGTCTTGACTCTTTCTCTGGCCTAATAGCTAAGGTCTTAGACTCGTACTATGGCCTACAGGTTAAGGTCTTAACTCTTACTCTGGCCTAATAGCTAAGGTCTTAACTCTTACTCTGGCCTAATAGCTAAGGTCTTAACTCGTACTCTGGCCAAATAGCTAAGGTCTTAGACTCGTACTCTGGCCTAATGGTTACGGTCTTAACTCTTACTTCGGCCTACTGGTTAAGGTCTTAGACTATTACTCTGTCCTACTGGTTAAAGTCTTAACTCTTACTCTGGCCTAATAGCTAAGGTCTTAGACTCGTACTCTGGCCTAATAGCTAAGGTCTTAGACTCGTACTCTGGCCTAATGGTTAAGGTCTTAACTCTTACTCTGGCCTAATAGCTAAGGTCTTAGACTCGTACTCTGGCCTAATAGCTAAAGTCTTAACTCTTACACTGGCCTACTGGTTAAGGTCTTAACTCTTACTCTGGCCTAATAGCTAAGGTCTTAGACTCGTACTCTGGCCTACTGGTTAAGGTCTTAACTCTTACTCTGGCCTACTGGTTAAGGTCTTAACTCTTACTCTGGCCTAATAGCTAAGGTCTTAACCTCGTACTCTGGCCTACAGGTTAAGGTCTTAGACTCTTACTCTGGCCTACTGGTTAAGGTCTTAACTCTTACTCTGGCCTACTGGTTAAGGTCTTAGACTCTTACTCTGGCCTACTGATTAAGGTCTTAACTCTTACTCTGGCCTACTAGTTAAGGTCTTAGACTCTTACTCTGGCCTACAGGTTAATGTCTTAACTCTTACTCTGGCCTAAGAGCTAAGGTCTTAACTCTTACTCTGGCCTAATATCTAAGGTCTTAGACTCGTACTATGGCCTACTGGTTAAGGTCTTAACTCTTACTCCAGCCTAATAGCTAAGGTCTTAACTCTTACTCTGGCCTAATGGTTAAGGTCTTAACTCTTACTCTGGCCTAATTGCTAAGGTCTTAGACTCGTACTATGGCCTACAGGTTAAGGTCTTCGCTCTTACTATGGCCTAATAGCTAAGGTCTTAACTCTTACTCTGGCCTAATAGCTAAGGTCTTAGACTCGTACTATGGCCTACTGGTTAAGGTCTTAACTCTTACTCTGGCCTTCTGGTTAAGGTCTTAACTCTTACTCTGGCCTAATAGCTAAGGTCTTAGACTCGTACTCTGGCCTACTGGTTAAGGTCTTAACTCTTACTCTGGCCTAATAGCTAAGGTCTTAGACTCGAACTATGGCCTACAGGTTAAGGTCTTCGCTCTTACTATGGCCTAATAGCTAAGGTCTTCGCTCTTACTATGGCCTAATAGCTAAGGTCTTAACTCTTACTCTGGCCTAATAGCTAAGGTCATAGACTCGTACTCTGGCCTAATGGTTAAGGTCTTAACTCTTACTCTGGCCTAATAGCTAAGGTCTTAACTCTTACTCTGGCCTAATAGCTAAGGTATTAACTCTTACTCTGGCATCATAGCTAAGGTCTTAGACTCGTACTCTGGCCTAATGGTTAAGGTCTTAACTCTTACTCTGGCCTAATGGTAAAGGTCTTAGACTCTTACTCTGGCCTACTGGTTAAGGTCTTAGACTCTTACTCTGGCCTAATAGCTAAGGTCTTAGACCCATACTATGGCCTACTGGTTAAGGTCTTAACTCTTACTCTGGCCTACTGGTTAAGGTCTTAACTCTTAATCTGGCCTAATAGCTAAGGTCTTAGACTCGTACTCTGGCCTACTGGTTAAGGTCTTAACTCTTACTCTGGCCTAATAGCTAAGGTCTTCGACTCGTATTCTGGCCTAATGGTTAAGGTCTTAACTCTGACTCTGGCCTACTGGTTAAGGTCTTAACTCTTACTCTGGCCTAATAGCTAAGGTCTTAGACTCGTACTCTGGCCTAATATCTAAGGTCTTAACTCTTACTCTGGCCTAATAACTATGGTCTTCGACTCGTACTCTGGCCTAATGGTTAAGGTCTTAACTCTTACTCTGGCCT
Source organism: Triturus cristatus (assembly GCF_964204655.1). Taxonomy (NCBI): domain Eukaryota; kingdom Metazoa; phylum Chordata; class Amphibia; order Caudata; family Salamandridae; genus Triturus; species Triturus cristatus. The sequence continues at coordinate 239,118,693 of NC_140580.1, read as the reverse complement.
AATAGCTAAGGTCTTAACTCTTACTCTGGCCTAATGGTTAAGGTCTTGACTCTTTCTCTGGCCTAATAGCTAAGGTCTTAGACTCGTACTATGGCCTACAGGTTAAGGTCTTAACTCTTACTCTGGCCTAATAGCTAAGGTCTTAACTCTTACTCTGGCCTAATAGCTAAGGTCTTAACTCGTACTCTGGCCAAATAGCTAAGGTCTTAGACTCGTACTCTGGCCTAATGGTTACGGTCTTAACTCTTACTTCGGCCTATTGGTTAAGGTCTTAGACTATTACTCTGTCCTACTGGTTAAAGTCTTAACTCTTACTCTGGCCTAATAGCTAAGGTCTTAGACTCGTACTCTGGCCTAATAGCTAAGGTCTTAGACTCGTACTCTGGCCTAATGGTTAAGGTCTTAACTCTTACTCCGGCCTAATAGCTAAGGTCTTAGACTCGTACTCTGGCCTAATAGCTAAGGTCTTAACTCTTACTCTGGCCTACTGGTTAAGGTCTTAACTCTTACTCTGGCCTAATAGCTAAGGTCTTAGACTCGTACTCTGGCCTACTGGTTAAGGTCTTAACTCTTACTCTGGCCTACTGGTTAAGGTCTTAACTCTTACTCTGGCCTAATAGCTAAGGTCTTAACCTCGTACTCTGGCCTACAGGTTAAGGTCTTAGACTCTTACTCTGGCCTACTGGTTAAGGTCTTAACTCTTACTCTGGCCTACTGGTTAAGGTCTTAGACTCTTACTCTGGCATACTGGTTAAGGTCTTAACTCTTACTCTGGCCTACTAGTTAAGGTCTTAGACTCTTACTCTGGCCTACAGGTTAATGTCTTAACTCTTACTCTGGCCTAAGAGCTAAGGTCTTAACTCTTACTCTGGCCTAATATCTAAGGTCTTAGACTCGTACTATGGCCTACTGGTTAAGGTCTTAACTCTTACTCCAGCCTAATAGCTAAGGTCTTAACTCTTACTCTGGCCTAATGGTTAAGGTCTTAACTCTTACTCTGGCCTAATAGCTAAGGTCTTAGACTCGTACTATGGCCTACAGGTTAAGGTCTTCGCTCTTACTATGGCCTAATAGCTAAGGTCTTAACTCTTACTCTGGCCTAATAGCTAAGGTCTTAGACTCGTACTATGGCCTACTGGTTAAGGTCTTAACTCTTACTCTGGCCTTCTGGTTAAGGTCTTAACTCTTACTCTGGCCTAATAGCTAAGGTCTTAGACTCGTACTCTGGCCTACTGGTTAAGGTCTTAACTCTCACTCTGGCCTAATAGCTAAGGTCTTAGACTCGTACTCTGGCCTAATGGTTAAGGTCTTAACTCTTACCCTGGCCTAATAGCTAAGGTCTTAACTCTTACTCTGGCCTAATAGCTAAGGTCTTAGACTCGTACTCTGGCCTAATGGTTAAGGTCTTAACTCTTACTCTGGCCTAATAGCTAAGGTATTAACTCTTACTCTGGCATCATAGCTAAGGTCTTAGACTCGTACTCTGGCCTAATGGTTAAGGTCTTAACTCTTACTCTGGCCTAATGGTAAAGGTCTTAGACTCTTACTCTGGCCTACTGGTTAAGGTCTTAGACTCTTACTCTGGCCTAATAGCTAAGGTCTTAACTCTTACTCTGGCCTACAGGTTAAGGTCTTAACTCTTACTCTGGCCTAAGAGCTAAGGTCTTAACTCTTACTCTGGCCTAATAGCTAAGGTCTTAGACTCGTACTATGGCCTACTGGTTAAGGTCTTAACTCTTACTCCAGCCTAATAGCTAGGGTCTTAACTCTTACTCTGGCCTAATGGTTAAGGTCTTAACTCTTACTCCGGCCTAATAGCTAAGGTCTTAGACTCGTACTATGGCCTACAGGTTAAGGTCTTCACTCTTACTATGGCCTAATAGCTAAGGTCTTAACTCTTACTCTGGCCTAATAGCTAAGGTCTTAGACCCGTACTATGGCCTACTGGTTAAGGTCTTAACTCTTACTCTGGCCTACTGGTTAAGGTCTTAACTCTTAATCTGGCCTAATAGCTAAGGTCTTAGACTCGTACTTTGGCCTACTGGTTAAGGTCTTAACTCTTAATCTGGCCTAATAGCTAAGGTCTTCGACTCGTATTCTGGCCTAATGGTTAAGGTCTTAACTCTGACCTACTGGTTAAGGTCTTAACTCTTACTCTGGCCTAATAGCTAAGGTCTTAGACTCATACTATGGCCTACAGGTTAAGGTCTTCACTCTTACTATGGCCTAATAGCTACGGTCTTAACTCTTACTCTGGCCTAATAGCTAAGGTCTTAGACTTGTACTATGGCCTACTGGTTAAGGTCTTAACTCTTACTCTGGCCAACTGGTTAAGGTCTTAACTCTTACTCTGGCCTAATAGCTAAGGTCTTTGACTATTACTCTGGCCTACTGGTTAAGGTCTTAACTCTTACTCTGGCCTAATAGCTAAGGTCTTAGACTCGTACTCTGGCCTACAGGTTAAAGTCTTAACTCTTACTCCGGCCTAATAGCTAAGGTCTTAGACTCGTACTCTGGCCTAATAGTTAAGGTCTTAACTCTTACTCTGGCCTAATAGCTAAGGTCTTAGACTCGTACTCTGGCCTAATGGTTAAGGTCTTAACTCTTACTCTGGCCTAATAGCTAAGGTCTTAACTCTTACTCTGGCCTAATAGCTAAGGTCTTAGACTCGTACTATGGCCTACTGGTTAAGGTCTTAACTCTTACTCCAGCCTAATAGCTAAGGTCTTAACTCTTACTCTGGCCTAATGGTTAAGGTCTTAACTCTTACTCTGGCCTAATAGCTAAGGTCTTAGACTCGTACTATGGCCTACAGGTTAAGGTCTTCACTCTTACTATGGCCTAATAGCTAAGGTCTTAGCTCTTACTGTGGCCTAATAGATAAGGTCTTAGACTCGTACTATGGCCTACTGGTTGAGGTCTTAACTCTTACTCTGGCCTACTGGTTAAGGTCTTAACTCTTACTCGGGCCTAATAGCTAAGGTCTTAGACTCGTACTCTGGCCTACTGGTGAAGGTCTTAACTCTTACTCTGGCCTAATAGCTAAGGTCTTTGACTCGTACTCTGGCCTAAAGGTTAAGGTCTTAACTCTGACTCTGGCCTACTGGTTAAGGTCTTAACTCTTACTCTGGCCTCATAGCTAAGGTCTTAGACTCGTACTCTGGCCTAATATCTAAGGTCTTAACTCTTACTCTGGCCTAATAGCTAAGGTCTTCGACACGTACTCTGGCCTAATGGTTAAGGTCTTAACTCTTACTATGACCTAATAGCTAAGGCCTTAACTCTTACTCTGGCCTAATGGTTAAGGTCTTAACTCTTACTCTGGCCTAATAGCTAAGGTCTTAGACTCGTACTATGGCCTACAGGTTAAGGTCTTAACTCTTACTCTGGCCTAATAGCTAAGGTCTTAACTCTTACTCTGGCCTAATAGCTAAGGTCTTAACTCGTACTCTTGCCTAATAGCTAAGGTCTTAGACTTGTACTCTGGCCTAATGGTTACGGTCTTAACTCTTACTCTGGCCTACTGGTTAAGGTCTTAGACTATTACTCTGTCCTACTGGTTAAGGTCTTAACTCTTACTCTGGCCTAATAGCTAAGGTCTTAGACTCGTACACTGGCCTAATAGCTAAGGTCTTAGACTCGTACTCTGGCCTAATGGTTAAGGTCTTAACTCTTACTCTGGCCTAATAGCTAAGGTCTTAGACTCGTACTCTGGCCTAATAGCTAAGGTCTTAACTCTTACTCTTGCCTACTGGTTAAGGTCTTAACTCTTAGTCTGGCCTAATAGCTAAGGTCTTAGACTCGTACTCTGGCCTACTGGTTAAGGTCTTAACTCTTACTCTGGCCTACTGGTTAAGGTCTTAACTCTTACTCTGGCCTAATAGCTAAGGTCTTAACCTCGTACTCTGGCCTACAGGTTAAGGTCTTAGACTCTTACTCTGGCCTACTGGTTAAGGTCTTAACTCTTACTCTGGCCTAATAGCTAAGGTATTAACTTTTACTCTGGCATCATAGCTAAGGTCTTAGACTCGTACTCTGGCCTAATGGTTAAGGTCTTAACTCTTACTCTGGCCTAATAGCTAAGGTCTTAACTCTTACTCTGGCCTAATAGCTAAGGTCTTAGACTCGTACTCTGGTCTAATGGTTAAGGTCTTAACTCTTACTCTGGCCTAATAGCTAAGGTCTTAGACTCGTACTATGGCCTACTGGTTAAGGTCTTAACTCTTACTCCAGCCTAATAGCTAAGGTCTTAACTCTTACTCTGGCCTAATGGTTAAGGTCTTAACTCTTACTCTGGCCTAATAGCTAAGGTCTTAGACTCGTACTATGGCCTACAGGTTAAGGTCTTCACTCTTACTATGGCCTAATAGCTAAGGTCTTAGCTCTTACTCTGGCCTAATAGATAAGGTCTTAGACTCGTACTATGGCCTACTGGTTAAGGTCTTAACTCTTACTCGGGCCTAATAGCTAAGGTCTTAGACTCGTACTCTGGCCTACTGGTGAAGGTCTTAACTCTTACTCTGGCCTAATAGCTAAGGTCTTCGACTCGTACTCTGGCCTAAAGGTTAAGGTCTTAACTCTGACTCTGGCCTACTGGTTAAGGTCTTAACTCTTACTCTGGCCTAATAGCTAAGGTCTTAGACTCGTACTCTGGCCTAATATCTAAGGTCTTAACTCTTACTCTGGCCTAATAGCTAAGGTCTTCGACACGTACTCTGGCCTAATGGTTAAGGTCTTAACTCTTACTATGACCTAATAGCTAAGGTCTTAACTCTTACTCTGGCCTAATGGTTAAGGTCTTAACTCTTACTCTGGCCTAATAGCTAATGTCTTAGACTTGTACTATGGCCTACAGGTTAAGGTCTTAACTCTTACTCTGGCCTAATAGCTAAGGTCTTAACTCTTACTCTGGCCTAATAGCTAAGGTCTTAACTCGTACTCTTGCCTAATAGCTAAGGTCTTAGACTTGTACTCTGGCCTAATGGTTACGGTCTTAACTCTTACTCTGGCCTACTGGTTAAGGTCTTAGACTATTACTCTGTCCTACTGGTTAAGGTCTTAACTCTTACTCTGGCCTAATAGCTAAGGTCTTAGACTCGTACTCTGGCCTAATAGCTAAGGTCTTAGACTCGTACTCTGGCCTAATGGTTAAGGTCTTAACTCTTACTCTGGCCTAATAGCTAAGGTCTTAGACTCGTACTCTGGCCTAATAGCTAAGGTCTTAACTCTTACTCTGGCCTACTGGTTAAGGTCTTAACTCTTAGTCTGGCCTAATAGCTAAGGTCTTAGACTCGTACTCTGGCCTACTGGTTAAGGTCTTAACTCTTACTCTGGCCTACTGGTTAAGGTCTTAACTCTTACTCTGGCCTAATAGCTAAGGTCTTAACCTCGTACTCTGGCCTACAGGTTAAGGTCTTAGACTCTTACTCTGGCCTACTGGTTAAGGTCTTAACTCTTACTCTGGCCTAATAGCTAAGCTCTTAGACTCTTACTCTGGCCTACTGGTTAAGGTCCTAACTCTTACTCTGGCCTAATAACTAAGGCCTTAACTCCTACTCTGGCCTAATAGCTAAGGTCTTAACTCTTACTCTGGCCTAATAGCTAAGGTCTTAGACTCGTACTCTGGCCTACAGGTTAAGGTCTTAACTCTTACTCCGGCCTAATAGCTAAGGTCTTAGACTCGTGCTCTGGCCTAATAGTTAAGGTCTTAACTCTTACTCTGGCCTAATAGCTAAGGTCTTAACTATTACGCTGGCCTACTGGTTAAGGTCTTAACTCTAACTCTGTCCTAATAGCTAAGGTCTTAGACTCGTACTCTGGCCTACTAGTTAAGGTCTTAACTCTTACTCTGGCCTAATAGCTAAGGTCTTAGACTCGTACTCTGGCCTAATGGTTAAGGTCTTAACTCTTACTCTGGCCTAATAGCTAAGGTATTAACTCTTACTCTGGCCTAATAGCTAAGGTCTTAGACTCGTACTCTGGCCTAAAGGTTAAGGTCTTAACTCTTACTCTGGCCTACTGGTTAAGGTCTTAACTCTTACTCTGGCCTAATGGTTAAGGTCTTAGACTCTTACTCTGGCCTACTGGTTAAGGTCTTAGACTCTTACTCTGGCCTAATAGCTAAGGTCTTAGACTCGTACTATGGCCTAGAGGTTAAGGTCTTAACTCTTACTCAAGCCTAAGAGCTAAGGTCTTAACTCTTACTCTGGCCTAATAGCTAAGGTCTTAGACTCGTACTATGGCCTACTGGTTAAGGTCTTAACTCTTACACCGGCCTAATTGCTAAGGTCTTAACTCTTACTCTGGCCTAATGGTCAAGGTCTTAACTCTTACTCTGGCCTAATAGCTAAGTTCTTAGACTCGTACTATGGCCTACAGGTTAAGGTCTTCGCTCTTACTATGGCCTAATAGCTAAGGTCTTAACTCTTACTCTGGCCTAATAGCTAAGGTCATAGACTCGTACTCTGGCCTAATGGTTAAGGTCTTAACTCTTACTCTGGCCTAATAGCTAAGGTCTTAACTCTTACTCTGGCCTAATAGCTAAGGTCTTAACTCGTACTCTGGCCAAATAGCTAAGGTCTTAGACTCGTACTCTGGCCTAATGGTTACGGTCTTAACTCTTACTTCGGCCTATTGGTTAAGGTCTTAGACTATTACTCTGTCCTACTGGTTAAAGTCTTAACTCTTACTCTGGCCTAATAGCTAAGGTCTTAGACTCGTACTCTGGCCTAATAGCTAAGGTCTTAGACTCGTACTCTGGCCTAATGGTTAAGGTCTTAACTCTTACTCTGGCCTAATAGCTAAGGTCTTAGACTCGTACTCTGGCCTAATAGCTAAGGTCTTAACTCTTACTCTGGCCTACTGGTTAAGGTCTTAACTCTTACTCTGGCCTAATAGCTAAGGTCTTAGACTCGTACTCTGGCCTACTGGTTAAGGTCTTAACTCTTACTCTGGCCTACTGGTTAAGGTCTTAACTCTTACTCTGGCCTAATAGCTAAGGTCTTAACCTCGTACTCTGGCCTACAGGTTAAGGTCTTAGACTCTTACTCTGGCCTACTGGTTAAGGTCTTAACTCTTACTCTGGCCTACTGGTTAAGGTCTTAGACTCTTACTCTGGCCTACAGGTTAATGTCTTAACTCTTACTCTGGCCTAAGAGCTAAGGTCTTAACTCTTACTCTGGCCTAATATCTAAGGTCTTAGACTCGTACTATGGCCTACTGGTTAAGGTCTTAACTCTTACTCCAGCCTAATAGCTAAGGTCTTAACTCTTACTCTGGCCTAATGGTTAAGGTCTTAACTCTTACTCTGGCCTAATAGCTAAGGTCTTAGACTCGTACTATGGCCTACAGGTTAAGGTCTTCGCTCTTACTATGGCCTAATATCTAAGGTCTTAACTCTTACTCTGGCCTAATAGCTAAGGTCTTAGACTCGTACTATGGCCTACAGGTTAAGGTCTTCACTCTTACTATGGCCTAATAGCTAAGGTCTTCACTCTTACTATGGCCTAATAGCTAAGGTCTTAACTCTTACTCTGGCCTAATAGCTAAGGTCTTAGACCCGTACTATGGCCTACTGGTTAAGGTCTTAACTCTTACTCTGGCCTACTGGTTAAGGTCTTAACTCTTAATCTGGCCTAATAGCTAAGGTCTTAGACTCGTACTTTGGCCTACTGGTTAAGGTCTTAACTCTTAATCTGGCCTAATAGCTAAGGTCTTCGACTCGTATTCTGGCCTAATGGTTAAGGTCTTAACTCTGACCTACTGGTTAAGGTCTTAACTCTTACTCTGGCCTAATAGCTAAGGTCTTAGACTCGTACTATGGCCTACAGGTTAAGGTCTTCACTCTTACTATGGCCTAATAGCTACGGTCTTAACTCTTACTCTGGCCTAATAGCTAAGGTCTTAGACTCGTACTATGGCCTACTGGTTAAGGTCTTAACTCTTACTCTGGCCAACTGGTTAAGGTCTTAACTCTTACTCTGGCCTAATAGCTAAGGTCTTAGACTATTACTCTGGCCTACTGGTTAAGGTCTTAACTCTTACTCTGGCCTAATAGCTAAGGTCTTAGACTCGTACTCTGGCCTACAGGTTAAGGTCTTAGACTCTTACTCTGGCCTACTGGTTAAGGTCTTAACTCTTACTCTGGCCTACTGGTTAAGGTCTTAGACTCTTACTCTGGCATACTGGTTAAGGTCTTAACTCTTACTCTGGCCTACTAGTTAAGGTCTTAGACTCTTACTCTGGCCTACAGGTTAATGTCTTAACTCTTACTCTGGCCTAAGAGCTAAGGTCTTAACTCTTACTCTGGCCTAATATCTAAGGTCTTAGACTCGTACTATGGCCTACTGGTTAAGGTCTTAACTCTTACTCCAGCCTAATAGCTAAGGTCTTAACTCTTACTCTGGCCTAATGGTTAAGGTCTTAACTCTTACTCTGGCCTAATAGCTAAGGTCTTAGACTCGTACTATGGCCTACAGGTTAAGGTCTTCGCTCTTATTATGGCCTAATAGCTAAGGTCTTAACTCTTACTCTGGCCTAATAGCTAAGGTCTTAGACTCGTACTATGGCCTACTGGTTAAGGTCTTAACTCTTACTCTGGCCTTCTGGTTAAGGTCTTAACTCTTACTCTGGCCTAATAGCTAAGGTCTTAGACTCGTACTCTGGCCTACTGGTTAAGGTCTTAACTCTCACTCTGGCCTAATAGCTAAGGTCTTAGACTCGTACTCTGGCCTAATGGTTAAGGTCTTAACTCTTACCCTGGCCTAATAGCTAAGGTCTTAACTCTTACTCTGGCCTAATAGCTAAGGTCTTAGACTCGTACTCTGGCCTAATGGTTAAGGTCTTAACTCTTACTCTGGCCTAATAGCTAAGGTATTAACTCTTACTCTGGCATCATAGCTAAGGTCTTAGACTCGTACTCTGGCCTAATGGTTAAGGTCTTAACTCTTACTCTGGCCTAATGGTAAAGGTCTTAGACTCTTACTCTGGCCTACTGGTTAAGGTCTTAGACTCTTACTCTGGCCTAATAGCTAAGGTCTTAACTCTTACTCTGGCCTACAGGTTAAGGTCTTAACTCTTACTCTGGCCTAAGAGCTAAGGTCTTAACTCTTACTCTGGCCTAATAGCTAAGGTCTTAGACTCATACTATGGCCTACTGGTTAAGGTCTTAACTCTTACTCCAGCCTAATAGCTAAGGTCTTAACTCTTACTCTGGCCTAATGGTTAAGGTCTTAACTCTTACTCCGGCCTAATAGCTAAGGTCTTAGACTCGTACTATGGCCTACAGGTTAAGGTCTTCACTCTTACTATGGCCTAATAGCTAAGGTCTTAACTCTTACTCTGGCCTAATAGCTAAGGTCTTAGACCCGTACTATGGCCTACTGGTTAAGGTCTTAACTCTTACTCTGGCCTACTGGTTAAGGTCTTAACTCTTAATCTGGCCTAATAGCTAAGGTCTTAGACTCGTACTTTGGCCTACTGGTTAAGGTCTTAACTCTTAATCTGGCCTAATAGCTAAGGTCTTCGACTCGTATTCTGGCCTAATGGTTAAGGTCTTAACTCTGACCTACTGGTTAAGGTCTTAACTCTTACTCTGGCCTAATAGCTAAGGTCTTAGACTCGTACTATGGCCTACAGGTTAAGGTCTTCACTCTTACTATGGCCTAATAGCTATGGTCTTAACTCTTACTCTGGCCTAATAGCTAAGGTCTTAGACTCGTACTATGGCCTACTGGTTAAGGTCTTAACTCTTACTCTGGCCAACTGGTTAAGGTCTTAACTCTTACTCTGGCCTAATAGCTAAGGTCTTAGACTATTACTCTGGCCTACTGGTTAAGGTCTTAACTCTTACTCTGGCCTAATAGCTAAGGTCTTAGACTCGTACTCTGGCCTACAGGTTAAGGTCTTAACTCTTACTCCGGCCTAATAGCTAAGGTCTTAGACTCGTACTCTGGCCTAATGGTTAAGGTCTTAACTCTTACTCTGGCCTAATAGCTAAGGTCTTAACTCTTACTCTGGCCTAATAGCTAAGGTCTTAGACTCGTACTATGGCCTACTGGTTAAGGTCTTAACTCTTACTCCAGCCTAATAGCTAAGGTCTTAACTCTTACTCTGGCCTAATGGTTAAGGTCTTAACTCTTACTCTGGCCTAATAGCTAAGGTCTTAGACTCGTACTATGGCCTACAGGTTAAGGTCTTCACTCTTACTATGGCCTAATAGCTAAGGTCTTAGCTCTTACTCTGGCCTAATAGATAAGGTCTTAGACTCGTACTATGGCCTACTGGTTGAGGTCTTAACTCTTACTCTGGCCTACTGGTTAAGGTCTTAACTCTTACTCGGGCCTAATAGCTAAGGTCTTAGACTCGTACTCTGGCCTACTGGTGAAGGTCTTAACTCTTACTCTGGCCTAATAGCTAAGGTCTTTGACTCGTACTCTGGCCTAAAGGTTAAGGTCTTAACTCTGACTCTGGCCTACTGGTTAAGGTCTTAACTCTTACTCTGGCCTAATAGCTAAGGTCTTAGACTCGTACTCTGGCCTAATATCTAAGGTCTTAACTCTTACTCTGGCCTAATAGCTAAGGTCTTCGACACGTACTCTGGCCTAATGGTTAAGGTCTTAACTCTTACTATGACCTAATAGCTAAGGCCTTAACTCTTACTCTGGCCTAATGGTTAAGGTCTTAACTCTTACTCTGGCCTAATAGCTAAGGTCTTAGACTCGTACTATGGCCTACAGGTTAAGGTCTTAACTCTTACTCTGGCCTAATAGCTAAGGTCTTAACTCTTACTCTGGCCTAATAGCTAAGGTCTTAACTCGTACTCTTGCCTAATAGCTAAGGTCTTAGACTTGTACTCTGGCCTAATGGTTACGGTCTTAACTCTTACTCTGGCCTACTGGTTAAGGTCTTAGACTATTACTCTGTCCTACTGGTTAAGGTCTTAACTCTTACTCTGGCCTAATAGCTAAGGTCTTAGACTCGTACACTGGCCTAATAGCTAAGGTCTTAGACTCGTACTCTGGCCTAATGGTTAAGGTCTTAACTCTTACTCTGGCCTAATAGCTAAGGTCTTAGACTCGTACTCTGGCCTAATAGCTAAGGTCTTAACTCTTACTCTTGCCTACTGGTTAAGGTCTTAACTCTTAGTCTGGCCTAATAGCTAAGGTCTTAGACTCGTACTCTGGCCTACTGGTTAAGGTCTTAACTCTTACTCTGGCCTACTGGTTAAGGTCTTAACTCTTACTCTGGCCTAATAGCTAAGGTCTTAACCTCGTACTCTGGCCTACAGGTTAAGGTCTTAGACTCTTACTCTGGCCTACTGGTTAAGGTCTTAACTCTTACTCTGGCCTAATAGCTAAGGTATTAACTTTTACTCTGGCATCATAGCTAAGGTCTTAGACTCGTACTCTGGCCTAATGGTTAAGGTCTTAACTCTTACTCTGGCCTAATAGCTAAGGTCTTAACTCTTACTCTGGCCTAATAGCTAAGGTCTTAGACTCGTACTCTGGTCTAATGGTTAAGGTCTTAACTCTTACTCTGGCCTAATAGCTAAGGTCTTAGACTCGTACTCTGGCCTACTGGTGAAGGTCTTAACTCTTACTCTGGCCTAATAGCTAAGGTCTTTGACTCGTACTCTGGCTTAAAGGTTAAGGTCTTAACTCTGACTCTGGCCTACTGGTTAAGGTCTTAACTCTTACTCTGGCCTACTGGTTAAGGTCTTAACTCTTACTCGGGCCTAATAGCTAAGGTCTTAGACTCGTACTCTGGCCTACTGGTGAAGGTCTTAACTCTTACTCTGGCCTAATAGCTAAGGTCTTTGACTCGTACTCTGGCCTAAAGGTTAAGGTCTTAACTCTGACTCTGGCCTACTGGTTAAGGTCTTAACTCTTACTCTGGCCTAATAGCTAAGGTCTTAGACTCGTACTCTGGCCTAATATCTAAGGTCTTAACTCTTACTCTGGCCTAATAGCTAAGGTCTTCGACACGTACTCTGGCCTAATGGTTAAGGTCTTAACTCTTACTATGACCTAATAGCTAAGGCCTTAACTCTTACTCTGGCCTAATGGTTAAGGTCTTAACTCTTACTCTGGCCTAATAGCTAAGGTCTTAGACTCGTACTATGGCCTACAGGTTAAGGTCTTAACTCTTACTCTGGCCTAATAGCTAAGGTCTTAACTCTTACTCTGGCCTAATAGCTAAGGTCTTAACTCGTACTCTTGCCTAATAGCTAAGGTCTTAGACTTGTACTCTGGCCTAATGGTTACGGTCTTAACTCTTACTCTGGCCTACTGGTTAAGGTCTTAGACTATTACTCTGTCCTACTGGTTAAGGTCTTAACTCTTACTCTGGCCTAATAGCTAAGGTCTTAGACTCGTACACTGGCCTAATAGCTAAGGTCTTAGACTCGTACTCTGGCCTAATGGTTAAGGTCTTATCTCTTACTCTGGCCTAATAGCTAAGGTCTTAGACTCGTACTCTGGCCTAATAGCTAAGGTCTTAACTCTTACTCTTGCCTACTGGTTAAGGTCTTAACTCTTAGTCTGGCCTAATAGCTAAGGTCTTAGACTCGTACTCTGGCCTACTGGTTAAGGTCTTAACTCTTACTCTGGCCTACTGGTTAAGGTCTTAACTCTTACTCTGGCCTAATAGCTAAGGTCTTAACCTCGTACTCTGGCCTACAGGTTAAGGTCTTAGACTCTTACTCTGGCCTACTGGTTAAGGTCTTAACTCTTACTCTGGCCTAATAGCTAAGGTATTAACTTTTACTCTGGCATCATAGCTAAGGTCTTAGACTCGTACTCTGGCCTAATGGTTAAGGTCTTAACTCTTACTCTGGCCTAATAGCTAAGGTCTTAACTCTTACTCTGGCCTAATAGCTAAGGTCTTAGACTCGTACTCTGGTCTAATGGTTAAGGTCTTAACTCTTACTCTGGCCTAATAGCTAAGGTCTTAGACTCGTACTATGGCCTACTGGTTAAGGTCTTAACTCTTACTCCAGCCTAATAGCTAAGGTCTTAACTCTTACTCTGGCCTAATGGTTAAGGTCTTAACTCTTACTCTGGCCTAATAGCTAAGGTCTTAGACTCGTACTATGGCCTACAGGTTAAGGTCTTCACTCTTACTATGGCCTAATAGCTAAGGTCTTAGCTCTTACTCTGGCCTAATAGATAAGGTCTTAGACTCGTACTATGGCCTACTGGTTAAGGTCTTAACTCTTACTCTGGCCTACTGGTTAAGGTCTTAACTCTTACTCGGGCCTAATAGCTAAGGTCTTAGACTCGTACTCTGGCCTACTGGTGAAGGTCTTAACTCTTACTCTGGCCTAATAGCTAAGGTCTTTGACTCGTACTCTGGCCTAAAGGTTAAGGTCTTAACTCTGACTCTGGCCTACTGGTTAAGGTCTTAACTCTTACTCTGGCCTAATAGCTAAGGTCTTAGACTCGTACTCTGGCCTAATATCTAAGGTCTTAACTCTTAATCTGGCCTAATAGCTAAGGTCTTCGACTCGTATTCTGGCCTAATGGTTAAGGTCTTAACTCTGACCTACTGGTTAAGGTCTTAACTCTTACTCTGGCCTAATAGCTAAGGTCTTAGACTCGTACTATGGCCTACAGGTTAAGGTCTTCACTCTTACTATGGCCTAATAGCTATGGTCTTAACTCTTACTCTGGCCTAATAGCTAAGGTCTTAGACTCGTACTATGGCCTACTGGTTAAGGTCTTAACTCTTACTCTGGCCAACTGGTTAAGGTCTTAACTCTTACTCTGGCCTAATAGCTAAGGTCTTAGACTATTACTCTGGCCTACTGGTTAAGGTCTTAACTCTTACTCTGGCCTAATAGCTAAGGTCTTAGACTCGTACTCTGGCCTACAGGTTAAGGTCTTAACTCTTACTCCGGCCTAATAGCTAAGGTCTTAGACTCGTACTCTGGCCTAATAGTTAAGGTCTTAACTCTTACTCTGGCCTAATAGCTAAGGTCTTAGACTCGTACTCTGGCCTAATGGTTAAGGTCTTAACTCTTACTCTGGCCTAATAGCTAAGGTCTTAACTCTTACTCTGGCCTAATAGCTAAGGTCTTAGACTCGTACTATGGCCTACTGGTTAAGGTCTTAACTCTTACTCCAGCCTAATAGCTAAGGTCTTAACTCTTACTCTGGCCTAATGGTTAAGGTCTTAACTCTTACTCTGGCCTAATAGCTAAGGTCTTAGACTCGTACTATGGCCTACAGGTTAAGGTCTTCACTCTTACTATGGCCTAATAGCTAAGGTCTTAGCTCTTACTCTGGCCTAATAGATAAGGTCTTAGACTCGTACTATGGCCTACTGGTTGAGGTCTTAACTCTTACTCTGGCCTACTGGTTAAGGTCTTAACTCTTACTCGGGCCTAATAGCTAAGGTCTTAGACTCGTACTCTGGCCTACTGGTGAAGGTCTTAACTCTTACTCTGGCCTAATAGCTAAGGTCTTTGACTCGTACTCTGGCCTAAAGGTTAAGGTCTTAACTCTGACTCTGGCCTACTGGTTAAGGTCTTAACTCTTACTCTGGCCTAATAACTAAGGTCTTAGACTCGTACTCTGGCCTAATATCTAAGGTCTTAACTCTTACTCTGGCCTAATAGCTAAGGTCTTCGACACGTACTCTGGCCTAATGGTTAAGGTCTTAACTCTTACTATGACCTAATAGCTAAGGCCTTAACTCTTACTCTGGCCTAATGGTTAAGGTCTTAACTCTTACTCTGGCCTAATAGCTAAGGTCTTAGACTCGTACTATGGCCTACAGGTTAAGGTCTTAACTCTTACTCTGGCCTAATAGCTAAGGTCTTAACTCTTACTCTGGCCTAATAGCTAAGGTCTTAACTCGTACTCTTGCCTAATAGCTAAGGTCTTAGACTTGTACTCTGGCCTAATGGTTACGGTCTTAACTCTTACTCTGGCCTACTGGTTAAGGTCTTAGACTATTACTCTGTCCTACTGGTTAAGGTCTTAACTCTTACTCTGGCCTAATAGCTAAGGTCTTAGACTCGTACACTGGCCTAATAGCTAAGGTCTTAGACTCGTACTCTGGCCTAATGGTTAAGGTCTTAACTCTTACTCTGGCCTAATAGCTAAGGTCTTAGACTCGTACTCTGGCCTAATAGCTAAGGTCTTAACTCTTACTCTTGCCTACTGGTTAAGGTCTTAACTCTTAGTCTGGCCTAATAGCTAAGGTCTTAGACTCGTACTCTGGCCTACTGGTTAAGGTCTTAACTCTTACTCTGGCCTACTGGTTAAGGTCTTAACTCTTACTCTGGCCTAATAGCTAAGGTCTTAACCTCGTACTCTGGCCTACAGGTTAAGGTCTTAGACTCTTACTCTGGCCTACTGGTTAAGGTCTTAACTCTTACTCTGGCCTAATAGCTAAGGTATTAACTTTTACTCTGGCATCATAGCTAAGGTCTTAGACTCGTACTCTGGCCTAATGGTTAAGGTCTTAACTCTTACTCTGGCCTAATAGCTAAGGTCTTAACTCTTACTCTGGCCTAATAGCTAAGGTCTTAGACTCGTACTCTGGTCTAATGGTTAAGGTCTTAACTCTTACTCTGGCCTAATAGCTAAGGTCTTAGACTCGTACTATGGCCTACTGGTTAAGGTCTTAACTCTTACTCCAGCCTAATAGCTAAGGTCTTAACTCTTACTCTGGCCTAATGGTTAAGGTCTTAACTCTTACTCTGGCCTAATAGCTAAGGTCTTAGACTCGTACTATGGCCTACAGGTTAAGGTCTTCACTCTTACTATGGCCTAATAGCTAAGGTCTTAGCTCTTACTCTGGCCTAATAGATAAGGTCTTAGACTCGTACTATGGCCTACTGGTTAAGGTCTTAACTCTTACTCTGGCCTACTGGTTAAGGTCTTAACTCTTACTCGGGCCTAATAGCTAAGGTCTTAGACTCGTACTCTGGCCTACTGGTGAAGGTCTTAACTCTTACTCTGGCCTAATAGCTAAGGTCTTTGACTCGTACTCTGGCCTAAAGGTTAAGGTCTTAACTCTGACTCTGGCCTACTGGTTAAGGTCTTAACTCTTACTCTGGCCTAATAGCTAAGGTCTTAGACTCGTACTCTGGCCTAATATCTAAGGTCTTAACTCTTACTCTGGCCTAATAGCTAAGGTCTTCGACACGTACTCTGGCCTAATGGTTAAGGTCTTAACTCTTACTATGACCTAATAGCTAAGGCCTTAACTCTTACTCTGGCCTAATGGTTAAGGTCTTAACTCTTACTCTGGCCTAATAGCTAAGGTCTTAGACTCGTACTATGGCCTACAGGTTAAGGTCTTAACTCTTACTCTGGCCTAATAGCTAAGGTCTTAACTCTTACTCTGGCCTAATAGCTAAGGTCTTAACTCGTACTCTTGCCTAATAGCTAAGGTCTTAGACTTGTACTCTGGCCTAATGGTTACGGTCTTAACTCTTACTCTGGCCTACTGGTTAAGGTCTTAGACTATTACTCTGTCCTACTGGTTAAGGTCTTAACTCTTACTCTGGCCTAATAGCTAAGGTCTTAGACTCGTACACTGGCCTAATAGCTAAGGTCTTAGACTCGTACTCTGGCCTAATGGTTAAGGTCTTAACTCTTACTCTGGCCTAATAGCTAAGGTCTTAGACTCGTACTCTGGCCTAATAGCTAAGGTCTTAACTCTTACTCTTGCCTACTGGTTAAGGTCTTAACTCTTAGTCTGGCCTAATAGCTAAGGTCTTAGACTCGTACTCTGGCCTACTGGTTAAGGTCTTAACTCTTACTCTGGCCTACTGGTTAAGGTCTTAACTCTTACTCTGGCCTAATAGCTAAGGTCTTAACCTCGTACTCTGGCCTACAGGTTAAGGTCTTAGACTCTTACTCTGGCCTACTGGTTAAGGTCTTAACTCTTACTCTGGCCTAATAGCTAAGGTATTAACTTTTACTCTGGCATCATAGCTAAGGTCTTAGACTCGTACTCTGGCCTAATGGTTAAGGTCTTAACTCTTACTCTGGCCTAATAGCTAAGGTCTTAACTCTTACTCTGGCCTAATAGCTAAGGTCTTAGACTCGTACTCTGGTCTAATGGTTAAGGTCTTAACTCTTACTCTGGCCTAATAGCTAAGGTCTTAGACTCGTACTATGGCCTACTGGTTAAGGTCTTAACTCTTACTCCAGCCTAATAGCTAAGGTCTTAACTCTTACTCTGGCCTAATGGTTAAGGTCTTAACTCTTACTCTGGCCTAATAGCTAAGGTCTTAGACTCGTACTATGGCCTACAGGTTAAGGTCTTCACTCTTACTATGGCCTAATAGCTAAGGTCTTAGCTCTTACTCTGGCCTAATAGATAAGGTCTTAGACTCGTACTATGGCCTACTGGTTAAGGTCTTAACTCTTACTCTGGCCTACTGGTTAAGGTCTTAACTCTTACTCGGGCCTAATAGCTAAGGTCTTAGACTCGTACTCTGGCCTACTGGTGAAGGTCTTAACTCTTACTCTGGCCTAACAGCTAAGGTCTTCGACTCGTACTCTGGCCTAAAGGTTAAGGTCTTAACTCTGACTCTGGCCTACTGGTTAAGGTCTTAACTCTTACTCTGGCCTAATAGCTAAGGTCTTAGACTCGTACTCTGGCCTAATATCTAAGGTCTTAACTCTTACTCTGGCCTAATAGCTAAGGTCTTCGACACGTACTCTGGCCTAATGGTTAAGGTCTTAACTCTTACTATGACCTAATAGCTAAGGTCTTAACTCTTACTCTGGCCTAATGGTTAAGGTCTTAACTCTTACTCTGGCCTAATAGCTAAGGTCTTAGACTTGTACTATGGCCTACAGGTTAAGGTCTTAACTCTTACTCTGGCCTAATAGCTAAGGTCTTAACTCTTACTCTGGCCTAATAGCTAAGGTCTTAACTCGTACTCTTGCCTAATAGCTAAGGTCTTAGACTTGTACTCTGGCCTAATGGTTACGGTCTTAACTCTTACTCTGGCCTACTGGTTAAGGTCTTAGACTATTACTCTGTCCTACTGGTTAAGGTCTTAACTCTTACTCTGGCCTAATAGCTAAGGTCTTAGACTCGTACTCTGGCCTAATAGCTAAGGTCTTAGACTCGTACTCTGGCCTAATGGTTAAGGTCTTAACTCTTACTCTGGCCTAATAGCTAAGGTCTTAGACTCGTACTCTGGCCTAATAGCTAAGGTCTTAACTCTTACTCTGGCCTACTGGTTAAGGTCTTAACTCTTAGTCTGGCCTAATAGCTAAGGTCTTAGACTCGTACTCTGGCCTACTGGTTAAGGTCTTAACTCTTACTCTGGCCTACTGGTTAAGGTCTTAACTCTTACTCTGGCCTAATAGCTAAGGTCTTAACCTCGTACTCTGGCCTACAGGTTAAGGTCTTAGACTCTTACTCTGGCCTACTGGTTAAGGTCTTAACTCTTACTCTGGCCTAATAGCTAAGCTCTTAGACTCTTACTCTGGCCTACTGGTTAAGGTCCTAACTCTTACTCTGGCCTAATAGCTAAGGCCTTAACTCCTACTCTGGCCTAATAGCTAAGGTCTTAACTCTTACTCTGGCCTAATAGCTAAGGTCTTAGACTCGTACTCTGGCCTACAGGTTAAGGTCTTAACTCTTACTCCGGCCTAATAGCTAAGGTCTTAGACTCGTGCTCTGGCCTAATAGTTAAGGTCTTAACTCTTACTCTGGCCTAATAGCTAAGGTCTTAGACTCATACTCTGGCCTAATGGTTAAGGTCTTAACTCTTACTCTGGCCTAATAGCTAAGGTCTTAACTCTTACTCTGGCCTAATAGCTAAGGTCTTAGACTCGTACTCAGGCCTAATGGTTAAGGTCTTAACTCTTACTCTGGCCTAATAGCTAAGGTCTTAGACTCGTACTCTGGCCTAATAGCTAAGGTCTTAACTATTACGCTGGCCTACTGGTTAAGGTCTTAACTCTAACTCTGTCCTAATAGCTAAGGTCTTAGACTCGTACTCTGGCCTACTAGTTAAGGTCTTAACTCTTACTCTGGCCTAATAGCTAAGGTCTTAGACTCGTACTCTGGCCTAATGGTTAAGGTCTTAACTCTTACTCTGGCCTAATAGCTAAGGTATTAACTCTTACTCTGGCCTAATAGCTAAGGTCTTAGACTCGTACTCTGGCCTAATGGTTAAGGTCTTAACTCTTACTCTGGCCTACTGGTTAAGGTCTTAACTCTTACTCTGGCCTAATGGTTAAGGTCTTAGACTCTTACTCTGGCCTACTGGTTAAGGTCTTAGACTCTTACTCTGGCCTAATAGCTAAGGTCTTAGACTCGTACTATGGCCTAGAGGTTAAGGTCTTAACTCTTACTCAAGCCTAAGAGCTAAGGTCTTAACTCTTACTCTGGCCTAATAGCTAAGGTCTTAGACTCGTACTATGGCCTACTGGTTAAGGTCTTAACTCTTACACCGGCCTAATTGCTAAGGTCTTAACTCTTACTCTGGCCTAATGGTCAAGGTCTTAACTCTTACTCTGGCCTAATAGCTAAGTTCTTAGACTCGTACTATGGCCTACAGGTTAAGGTCTTCGCTCTTACTATGGCCTAATAGCTAAGGTCTTAACTCTTACTCTGGCCTAATAGCTAAGGTCATAGACTCGTACTCTGGCCTAATGGTTAAGGTCTTAACTCTTACTCTGGCCTAATAGCTAAGGTCTTAACTCTTACTCTGGCCTAATAGCTAAGGTCTTAGACTCGTACTCTGGCCTAATGGTTAAGGTCTTAACTCTTACTCTGGCCTAATAGCTAAGGTATTAACTCTTACTCTGGCATCATAGCTAAGGTCTTAGACTCGTACTCTGGCCTAATCGTTAAGGTCTTAACTCTTACTCTGGCCTAATGGTAAAGGTCTTAGACTCTTACTCTTGCCTACTGGTTAAGGTCTTAGACTCTTACTCTGGCCTAATAGCTAAGGTCTTAACTCTTACTCTGGCCTGCAGGTTAAGGTCTTAACTCTTACTCTGGCCTAAGAGCTAAGGTCTTAACTCTTACTCTGGCCTAATAGCTAAGGTCTTAGACTCGTACTATGGCCTACTGGTTAAGGTCTTAACTCTTACTCCAGCCTAATAGCTAAGGTCTTAACTCTTACTCTGGCCTAATGGTTAAGGTCTTAACTCTTACTCCGGCCTAATAGCTAAGGTCTTAGACTCGTACTATGGCCTACTGGTTAAGGTCTTAACTCTTACTCTGGCCTACTGGTTAAGGTCTTAGACTCGTACTCTGGCCTAATAGTTAAGGTCTTAACTCTTACTCTGGCCTAATAGCTAAGGTCTCAGACTCGTACTCTGGCCTAATGGTTAAGGTCTTAACTCTTACTCTGGCCTAATAGCTAAGGTCTTAACTCTTACTCTGGCCTAATAGCTAAGGTCTTAGACTCGTACTCTGGCCTAATGGTTAAGGTCTTAACTCTTACTCTGGCCTAATAGCTAAGGTCTTAGACTCGTACTATGGCCTACTGGTTAAGGTCTTAACTCTTACTCCAGCCTAATAGCTAATGTCTTAACTCCTACTCTAGCCTAATGGTTAAGGTCTTAACTCTTACTCTGGCCTAATAGCTAAGGTCTTAGACTCGTACTATGGCCTACAGGTTAAGGTCTTCACTCTTACTATGGCCTAATAGCTAAGGTCTTAACTCTTACTCTGGCCTAATAGCTAAGGTCTTAGACTCGTACTATGGCCTACTGGTTAAGGTCTTAACTCTTACTCTGGCCTACTGGTTAAGGTCTTAACTCTTACTCGGGCCTAATAGCTAAGGTCTTAGACTCGTACTCTGGACTACTGGTTAAGGTCTTAACTCTTACTCTGGCCTAATAGCTAAGGTCTTCGACTCGTACTCTGGCCTAATGGTTAAGGTCTTAACTCTGACTCTGGCCTACTGGTTAAGGTCTTAACTCTTACTCTGGCCTAAAAGCTAAGGTCTTAGACTCGTACTCTGGCCTAATATCTAAGGTCTTAACTCTTACTCTGGCCTAATAGCTAAGGTCTTCGACACGTACTCTGGCCTAATGGTTAAGGTCTTAACTCTTACTATGACCTAATAGCTAAGGTCTTAACTCTTACTCTGGCCTAATGGTTAAGGTCTTAACTCTTACTCTGGCCTAATAGCTAAGGTCTTAGACTCGTACTATGGCCTACAGGTTAAGGTCTTAACTCTTACTCTGGCCTAATAGCTAAGGTCTTAACTCTTACTCTGGCCTAATAGTTAAGGTCTTAACTCGTACTCTTGCCTAATAGTTAAGGTCTTAGACTTGTACTCTGGCCTAATGGTTACGGTCTTAACTCTTACTCTGGCCTACTGGTTAAGGTCTTAACTCTTACTCTGGCCTAATAGCTAAGGTCTTAGACTCGTACTCTGGCCTAATAGCTAAGGTCTTAGACTCGTACTCTGGCCTAATTGGTAAGGTCTTAACTCTTACTCTGGCCTAATAGCTAAGGTCTTAGACTCGTACTCTGGCCTAATAGCTAAGGTCTTAACTCTTACTCTGGCCTACTGGTTAAGGTCTTAACTCTTAGTCTGGCCTAATAGCTAAGGTCTTAGACTCGTACTCTGGCCTACTGGTTAAGGTCTTAACTCTTACTCTGGCCTACTGGTTAAGGTCTTAACTCTTACTCTGGCCTAATAGCTAAGGTCTTAACCTCGTACTCTGGCCTACAGGTTAAGGTCTTAGACTCTTACTCTGGCCTACTGGTTAAGGTCTTAACTCTTACTCTGGCCTAACAGCTAAGCTCTTAGACTCTTACTCTGGCCTACTGGTTAAGGTCTTAACTCTTACTCTGGCCTAATAGCTAAGGCCTTAACTCCTACTCTGGCCTATTAGCTAAGGTCTTAACTCTTACTCTGGCCTAATAGCTAAGGTCTTAGACTCGTACTCTGGCCTACAGGTTAAGGTCTTAACTCTTACTCCGGCCTAATAGCTAAGGTCTTAGACTCGTGCTCTGGCCTAATAGTTAAGGTCTTAACTCTTACTCTGGCCTAATAGCTAAGGTCTTAGACTCATACTCTGGCCTAATGGTTAAGGTCTTAACTCTTACTCTGGCCTAATAGCTAAGGTCTTAACTCTTACTCTGGCCTAATAGCTAAGGTCTTAGACTCGTACTCAGGCCTAATGGTTAAGGTCTTAACTCTTACTCTGGCCTAATAGCTAAGGTCTTAGACTCGTACTCTGGCCTAATAGCTAAGGTCTTAACTATTACGCTGGCCTACTGGTTAAGGTCTTAACTCTAACTCTGTCCTAATAGCTAAGGTCTTAGACTCGTACTCTGGCCTACTAGTTAAGGTCTTAACTCTTACTCTGGCCTAATAGCTAAGGTCTTAGACTCGTACTCTGGCCTAATGGTTAAGGTCTTAACTCTTACTCTGGCCTAATAGCTAAGGTATTAACTCTTACTCTGGCCTAATAGCTAAGGTCTTAGACTCGTACTCTGGCCTAATGGTTAAGGTCTTAACTCTTACTCTGGCCTACTGGTTAAGGTCTTAACTCTTACTCTGGCCTAATGGTTAAGGTCTTAGACTCTTACTCTGGCCTACTGGTTAAGGTCTTAGACTCTTACTCTGGCCTAATAGGTAAGGTCTTAGACTCGTACTATGGCCTAGAGGTTAAGGTCTTAACTCTTACTCAAGCCTAAGAGCTAAGGTCTTAACTCTTACTCTGGCCTAATAGCTAAGGTCTTAAACTCGTACTATGGCCTACTGGTTAAGGTCTTAACTCTTACACCGGCCTAATTCCTAAGGTCTTAACTCTTACTCTGGCCTAATGGTCAAGGTCTTAACTCTTACTCTGGCCTAATAGCTAAGGTCTTAGACTCGTACTATGGCCTACAGGTTAAGGTCTTCGCTCTTACTATGGCCTAGTAGCTAAGGTCTTAACTCTTACTCTGGCCTAATAGCTAAGGTCATAGACTCGTACTCTGGCCTAATGGTTAAGGTCTTAACTCTTACTCTGGCCTAATAGCTAAGGTCTTAACTCTTACTCTGGCCTAATAGCTAAGGTCTTAGACTCGTACTCTGGCCTAATGGTTAAGGTCTTAACTCTTACTCTGGCCTAATAGCTAAGGTATTAACTCTTACTCTGGCATCATAGCTAATGTCTTAGACTTGTACTCTGGCCTAATGGTTAAGGTCTTAACTCTTACTCTGGCCTAAAGGTAAAGGTCTTAGACTCTTCCTCTGGCCTACTGGTTAATGTCTTAGACTCTTACTCTGGCCTAATAGCTAAGGTCTTAACTCTTACTCTGGCCTACAGGTTAAGGTCTTAACTCTTACTCTGGCTTAAGAGCTAAGGTCTTAACTCTTACTCTGGCCTAATAGCTAAGGTCTTAGACTCGTACTATGGCCTACTGGTTAAGGTCTTAACTCTTACTCCAGCCTAATAGCTAAGGTCTTAACTCTAACTCTGGCCTAATGGTTAAGGTCTTAACTCTTACTCCGGCCTAATAGCTAAGGTCTTAGACTCGTACTATGGCCTACAGGTTAAGGTCTTCACTCTTACTATGGCCTAATAGCTAAGGTCTTAACTCTTACTCTGGCCTAATAGCTAAGGTCTTAGACCCGTACTATGGCCTACTGGTTAAGGTCTTAACTCTTACTCTGGCCTACTGGTTAAGGTCTTAACTCTTAATCTGGCCTAATAGCTAAGGTCTTAGACTCGTACTCTGGCCTACTGGTTAAGGTCTTAACTCTTACTCTGGCCTAATAGCTAAGGTCTTCGACTCGTATTCTGGCCTAATGGTTAAGGTCTTAACTCTGACTCTGGCCTACTGGTTAAGGTCTTAACTCTTACTCTGGCCTAATAGCTAAGGTCTTAGACTCGTACTCTGGCCTAATATCTAAGGTCTTAACTCTTACTCTGGCCTAATAACTAAGGTCTTCGACTCATACTCTGGCCTAATGGTTAAGGTCTTAACTCTTACTCTGGCCTAATAGCTAAGGTCTTAACTCTTACTCTGGCCTAATGGTTAAGGTCTTAACTCTTTCTCTGGCCTAATAGCTAAGGTCTTAGACTCGTACTATTGCCTACAGGTTAAGGTCTTAACTCTTATTCTGGCCTAATAGCTAAGGTCTTAACTCTTACTCTGGCCTAATAGCTAAGGTCTTAACTCGTACTCTGGCCAAATAGCTAAGGTCTTAGACTCGTACTCTGGCCTAATGGTTACGGTCTTAACTCTTACTTCGGCCTACTGGTTAAGGTCTTAGACTATTACTCTGTCCTACTGGTTAAAGTCTTAACTCTTACTCTGGCCTAATAGCTAAGGTCTTAGACTCGTACTCTGGCCTAATAGCTAAGGTCTTAGACTCGTACTCTGGCCTAATGGTTAAGGTCTTAACTCTTACTCTGGCCTAATAGCTAAGGTCTTAGACTCGTACTGTGGCCTAATAGCTAAGGTCTTAACTCTTACTCTGGCCTACTGGTTAAGGTCTTAACTCTTACTCTGGCCTAATAGCTAACGTCTTAGACTCGTACTCTGGCCTACTGGTTAAGGTCTTAACTCTTACTCTGGCCTACTGGTTAAGGTCTTAACTCTTACTCTGGCCTAATAGCTAAGGTCTTAACCTCGTACTCTGGCCTACAGGTTAAGGTCTTAACCTCGTACTCTGGCCTACAGGTTAAGGTCTTAGACTCTTACTCTGGCCTACTGGTTAAGGTCTTAACTCTTACTCTGGCCTTCTGGTTAAGGTCTTAGACTCTTACTCTGGCCTACTGGTTAAGGTCTTAGACTCTTACTCTGGCCTACTAGTTAAGGTCTTAGACTCTTACTCTGGCCTACAGGTTAAGGTCTTAACTCATACTCTGGCCTAAGAGCTAAGGTCTTAGCTCTTACTCTGGCCTAATATCTAAGGTCTTAGACTCGTACTATGGCCTACTGGTTAAGGTCTTAACTCTTACTCCAGCCTAATAGCTAAGGTCTTAACTCTTACTCTGGCCTATCGGTTAAGGTCTTAACTCTTACTCTGGCCTAATAGCTAAGGTCTTAGACTCGTACTATGGCCTACAGGTTAAGGTCTTCGCTCTTACTATGGCCTAATAGCTAAGGTCTTAACTCTTACTCTGGCCTAATAGCTAAGGTCTTAGACTCGTACTATGGCCTACTGGTTAAGGTCTTAACTCTTACTCTGGCCTTCTGGTTAAGGTCTTAACTCTTACTCTGGCCTAATAGCTACGGTCTTAGACTCGTACTCTGGCCTACTGGTTAAGGTCTTAACTCTCACTCTGGCCTAATAGCTAAGGTCTTAGACTCGTACTCTGGCCTAATGGTTAAGGTCTTAACTCTTACTCTGGCCTAATAGCTAAGGTCTTAGACTCGTACTATGGCCTACAGGTTAAGGTCTTAACTCTTACTCTGGCCTACAGGTTAAGGTCTTAACTCTTACTCTGGCCTAAGAGCTAAGGTCTTAGCTCTTACTCTGGCCTAATATCTAAGGTCTTAGACTCGTACTATGGCCTACTGGTTAAGGTCTTAACTCTTACTCCAGCCTAATAGCTAAGGTCTTAACTCTTACTCTGGCCTAATAGTTAAGGTCTTAACTCTTACTCTGGCCTAATAGCTAAGGTCTTAGACTCGTACTATGGCCTACAGGTTAAGGTCTTCGCTCTTACTATGGCCTAATAGCTAAGGTCTTAACTCTTACTCTGACCTAATAGCTAAGGTCTTAGACTCGTACTATGGCCTACTGGTTAAGGTCTTAACTCTTACTCTGGCCTTCTGGTTAAGGTCTTAACTCTTACTCTGGCCTAATAGCTACGGTCTTAGACTCATACTCTGGCCTACTGGTTAAGGTCTTAACTCTCACTCTGGCCTAATAGCTAAGGTCTTAGACTCGTACTCTGGCCTAATGTTTAAGGTCTTAACTCTTACTCTGGCCTAATAGCTAAGGTCTTAGACTCGTACTATGGCCTACAGGTTAAGGTCTTAACTCTTACTCTGGCCTAATAGCTAAGGTATTAACTCTTACTCTGGCCTAATAGCTAAGGTCTTAACCTCGTACTCTGGCCTACAGGTTAAGGTCTTAACCTCGTACTCTGGCCTACAGGTTAAGGTCTTAGACTCTTACTCTAGCCTACTGGTTAAGGTCTTAACTCTTACTCTGGCCTTCTGGTTAAGGTCTTAGACTCTTACTCTGGCCTACTGGTTAAGGTCTTAGACTCGTACTCTGGCCTAATAGCTAAGGTCTTAACTATTACGCTGGCCTACTGGTTAAGGTCTTAACTCTAACTCTGTCCTAATAGCTAAGGTCTTAGACTCGTACTCTGGCCTACTAGTTAAGGTCTTAACTCTTACTCTGGCCTAATAGCTAAGGTCTTAGACTCGTACTCTGGCCTAATGGTTAAGGTCTTAACTCTTACTCTGGCCTAATAGCTAAGGTCTTAGACTCGTACTCTGGCCTAATGGTTAAGGTCTTAGACTCTTACTCTGGCCTACTGGTTAAGGTCTTAGACTCTTACTCTGGCCTAATAGGTAAGGTCTTAGACTCGTACTATGGCCTAGAGGTTAAGGTCTTAACTCTTACTCAAGCCTAAGAGCTAAGGTCTTAACTCTTACTCTGGCCTAATAGCTAAGGTCTTAGACTCGTACTATGGCCTACTGGTTAAGGTCTTAACTCTTACACCGGCCTAATTGCTAAGGTCTTAACTCTTACTCTGGCCTAATGGTCAAGGTCTTAACTCTTACTCTGGCCTAATAGCTAAGGTCTTAGACTCGTACTATGGCCTACAGGTTAAGGTCTTCGCTCTTACTATGGCCTAGTAGCTAAGGTCTTAACTCTTACTCTGGCCTAATAGCTAAGGTCATAGACTCGTACTCTGGCCTAATGGTTAAGGTCTTAACTCTTACTCTGGCCTAATAGCTAAGGTCTTAACTCTTACTCTGGCCTAATAGCTAAGGTCTTAGACTCGTACTCTGGCCTAATGGTTAAGGTCTTAACTCTTACTCTGGCCTAATAGCTAAGGTATTAACTCTTACTCTGGCATCATAGCTAAGGTCTTAGACTTGTACTCTGGCCTAATGGTTAAGGTCTTAACTCTTACTCTGGCCTAAAGGTAAAGGTCTTAGACTCTTCCTCTGGCCTACTGGTTAATGTCTTAGACTCTTACTCTGGCCTAATAGCTAAGGTCTTAACTCTTACTCTGGCCTACAGGTTAAGGTCTTAACTCTTACTCTGGCCTAAGAGCTAAGGTCTTAACTCTTACTCTGGCCTAATAGCTAAGGTCTTAGACTCGTACTATGGCCTACTGGTTAAGGTCTTAACTCTTACTCCAGCCTAATAGCTAAGGTCTTAACTCTAACTCTGGCCTAATGGTTAAGGTCTTAACTCTTACTCCGGCCTAATAGCTAAGGTCTTAGACTCGTACTATGGCCTACAGGTTAAGGTCTTCACTCTTACTATGGCCTAATAGCTAAGGTCTTAACTCTTACTCTGGCCTAATAGCTAAGGTCTTAGACCCGTACTATGGCCTACTGGTTAAGGTCTTAACTCTTACTCTGGCCTACTGGTTAAGGTCTTAACTCTTAATCTGGCCTAATAGCTAAGGTCTTAGACTCGTACTCTGGCCTACTGGTTAAGGTCTTAACTCTTACTCTGGCCTAATAGCTAAGGTATTCGACTCGTATTCTGGCCTAATGGTTAAGGTCTTAACTCTGACTCTGGCCTACTGGTTAAGGTCTTAACTCTTACTCTGGCCTAATAGCTAAGGTCTTAGACTCGTACTCTGGCCTAATATCTAAGGTCTTAACTCTTACTCTGGCCTAATAACTAAGGTCTTCGACTCATACTCTGGCCTAATGGTTAAGGTCTTAACTCTTACTCTGGCCTAATAGCTAAGGTCTTAACTCTTACTCTGGCCTAATGGTTAAGGTCTTAACTCTTTCTCTGGCCTAATAGCTAAGGTCTTAGACTCGTACTATTGCCTACAGGTTAAGGTCTTAACTCTTACTCTGGCCTAATAGCTAAGGTCTTAACTCTTACTCTGGCCTAATAGCTAAGGTCTTAGACTCGTACTCTGGCCTACTGGTTAAGGTCTTAACTCTTACTCTGGCCTACTGGTTAAGGTCTTAACTCTTACTCTGGCCTAATAGCTAAGGTCTTAACCTCGTACTCTGGCCTACAGGTTAAGGTCTTAACCTCGTACTCTGGCCTACAGGTTAAGGTCTTAGACTCTTACTCTGGCCTACTGGTTAAGGTCTTAACTCTTACTCTGGCCTTCTGGTTAAGGTCTTAGACTCTTACTCTGGCCTACTGGTTAAGGTCTTAGACTCTTACTCTGGCCTACTAGTTAAGGTCTTAGACTCTTACTCTGGCCTACAGGTTAAGGTCTTAACTCATACTCTGGCCTAAGAGCTAAGGTCTTAGCTCTTACTCTGGCCTAATATCTAAGGTCTTAGACTCGTACTATGGCCTACTGGTTAAGGTCTTGACTCTTACTCCAGCCTAATAGCTAAGGTCTTAACTCTTACTCTGGCCTAATGGTTAAGGTCTTAACTCTTACTCTGGCCTAATAGCTAAGGTCTTAGACTCGTACTATGGCCTACAGGTTAAGGTCTTCGCTCTTACTATGGCCTAATAGCTAAGGTCTTAACTCTTACTCTGGCCTAATAGCTAAGGTCTTAGACTCGTACTATGGCCTACTGGTTAAGGTCTTAACTCTTACTCTGGCCTTCTGGTTAAGGTCTTAACTCTTACTCTGGCCTAATAGCTACGGTCTTTGACTCGGACTCTGGCCTACTGGTTAAGGTCTTAACTCTCACTCTGGCCTAATAGCTAAGGTCTTAGACTCGTACTCTGGCCTAATGGTTAAGGTCTTAACTCTTACTCTGGCCTAATAGCTAAGGTCTTAGACTCGTACTATGGCCTACAGGTTAAGGTCTTAACTCTTACTCTGGCCTACAGGTTAAGGTCTTAACTCTTACTCTGGCCTAAGAGCTAAGGTCTTAGCTCTTACTCTGGCCTAATATCTAAGGTCTTAGACTCGTACTATGGCCTACTGGTTAAGGTCTTAACTCTTACTCCAGCCTAATAGCTAAGGTCTTAACTCTTACTCTGGCCTAATAGTTAAGGTCTTAACTCTTACTCTGGCCTAATAGCTAAGGTCTTAGACTCGTACTATGGCCTACAGGTTAAGGTCTTCGCTCTTACTATGGCCTAATAGCTAAGGTCTTAACTCTTACTCTGGCCTAATAGCTAAGGTCTTAGACTCGTACTATGGCCTACTGGTTAAGGTCTTAACTCTTACTCTGGCCTTCTGGTTAAGGTCTTAACTCTTACTCTGGCCTAATAGCTACAGTCTTAGACTCGTACTCTGGCCTACTGGTTAAGGTCTTAACTCTCACTCTGGCCTACTAGCTAAGGTCTTAGACTCGTACTCTGGCCTAATGTTTAAGGTCTTAACTCTTACTCTGGCCTAATATCTAAGGTCTTAGACTCGTACTATGGCCTACAGGTTAAGGTCTTAACTCTTACTCTGGCCTAATAGCTAAGGTCTTAACTCTTACTCTGGCCTACTGGTTAAGGTCTTAACTCTTACTCTGGCCTAATAGCTAAGGTCTTAGACTCGTACTATGGCCTACTGGTTAAGGTCTTAACTCTTACTCTGGCCTAATAGCTAAGGTCTTAGACTCGTACTCTGGCCTACTGGTTAAGGTCTTAACTCTTACTCTGGCCTAATAGCTAAGGTCTTCGACTCATACTCTGGCCTAATGGTTAAGGTCTTAACTCTGACTCTGCCCTACTGGTTAAGGTCTTAACTCTTACTCTGGCCTAATAGCTAAGGTCTTAACTCTTACTCTGGCTTAATAGCTAAGGTCTTAGACTCGTACTATGGCCTACTGGTTAAGGTCTTAACTCTTACTCTGGCCTAATAGTTAAGGTCTTCGACTCGTACTCTGGCCTAATGGTTAAGGTCTTAACTCTAATCTGGCCTAATAGCTAAGGTCTTAATTCTTACTCTCGCCTAATGGTTAAGGTCTTAACTCTTACTCTGGCCTAATAGCTAAGGTCTTAGACTCGTACTCTGGCCTAATAGCTAAGGTCTTAGACTCGTACTCTGGCCTAATGGTTAAGGTCTTAACTCTTACTCTGGCCTAATAGCTAAGGTCTTAGACTCGTACTCTGGCCTAATAGCTAAGGTCTTAACTCTTACTCTGGCCTACTGGTTAAGGTCTTAACTCTTACTCTGGCCTAATAGCTAAGGTCTTAGAATCGTACTCTGGCCTACTGGTTAAGGTCTTAACTCTTACTCTGGCCTACTGGTTAAGGTCTTAACTCTTACTCTGGCCTAATAGCTAAGGTCTTAACCTCGTACTCTGGCCTACAGGTTAAGGTCTTAGACTCTTACTCTGGCCTACTGGTTAAGGTCTTAACTCTTACTCTGGCCTACTGGTCAAGGTCTTAGACTCTTACTCTGGCCTACTGGTTAAGGTCTTAACTCTTACTCTGGCCTAACAGCTAAGCTCTTAGACTCTTACTCTGGCCTACTGGTAAAGGTCTTAACTCTTACTCCAGCCTAATAGCTAAGGTCTTAACTCTTACTCTGGCCTAATGGTTAAGGTCTTAACTCTTACTCTGGCCTAATAGCTAAGGTCTTAGACTCGTACTATGGCCTACAGGTTAAGGTCTTCGCTCTTACTATGGCCTAATAGCTAAGGTCTTAACTCTTACTCTGGCCTAATAGCTAAGGTCTTAGACTCGTACTATGGCCTACTGGTTAAGGTCTTAACTCTTACTCTGGCCTTCTGGTTAAGGTCTTAACTCTTACTCTGGCCTAATAGCTACGGTCTTAGACTCGGACTCTGGCCTACTGGTTAAGGTCTTAACTCTCACTCTGGCCTAATAGCTAAGGTCTTAGACTCGTACTCTGGCCTAATGGATAAGGTCTTAACTCTTACTCTGGCCTAATAGCTAAGGTCTTAGACTCGTACTATGGCCTACAGGTTAAGGTCTTAACTCTTACTCTGGCCTACAGGTTAAGGTCTTAACTCTTACTCTGGCCTAAGAGCTAAGGTCTTAGCTCTTACTCTGGCCTAATATCTAAGGTCTTAGACTCGTACTATGGCCTACTGGTTAAGGTCTTAACTCTTACTCCAGCCTAATAGCTAAGGTCTTAACTCTTACTCTGGCCTAATAGTTAAGGTCTTAACTCTTACTCTGGCCTAATAGCTAAGGTCTTAGACTCGTACTATGGCCTACAGGTTAAGGTCTTCGCTCTTACTATGGCCTAATAGCTAAGGTCTTAACTCTTACTCTGGCCTAATAGCTAAGGTCTTAGACTCGTACTATGGCCTACTGGTTAAGGTCTTAACTCTTACTCTGGCCTTCTGGTTAAGGTCTTAACTCTTACTCTGGCCTAATAGCTACAGTCTTAGACTCGTACTCTGGCCTACTGGTTAAGGTCTTAACTCTCACTCTGGCCTACTAGCTAAGGTCTTAGACTCGTACTCTGGCCTAATGTTTAAGGTCTTAACTCTTACTCTGGCCTAATAGCTAAGGTCTTAGACTCGTACTATGGCCTACAGGTTAAGGTCTTAACTCTTACTCTGGCCTAATAGCTAAGGTCTTAACTCTTACTCTGGCCTACTGGTTAAGGTCTTAACTCTTACTCTGGCCTAATAGCTAAGGTCTTAGACTCGTACTATGGCCTACTGGTTAAGGTCTTAACTCTTACTCTGGCCTAATAGCTAAGGTCTTAGACTCGTACTCTGGCCTACTGGTTAAGGTCTTAACTCTTACTCTGGCCTAATAGCTAAGGTCTTCGACTCATACTCTGGCCTAATGGTTAAGGTCTTAACTCTGACTCTGCCCTACTGGTTAAGGTCTTAACTCTTACTCTGGCCTAATAGCTAAGGTCTTAACTCTTACTCTGGCTTAATAGCTAAGGTCTTAGACTCGTACTATGGCCTACTGGTTAAGGTCTTAACTCTTACTCTGGCCTAATAGTTAAGGTCTTCGACTCGTACTCTGGCCTAATGGTTAAGGTCTTAACTCTAATCTGGCCTAATAGCTAAGGTCTTAATTCTTACTCTCGCCTAATGGTTAAGGTCTTAACTCTTACTCTGGCCTAATAGCTAAGGTCTTAGACTCGTACTCTGGCCTAATAGCTAAGGTCTTAGACTCGTACTCTGGCCTAATGGTTAAGGTCTTAACTCTTACTCTGGCCTAATAGCTAAGGTCTTAGACTCGTACTCTGGCCTAATAGCTAAGGTCTTAACTCTTACTCTGGCCTACTGGTTAAGGTCTTAACTCTTACTCTGGCCTAATAGCTAAGGTCTTAGAATCGTACTCTGGCCTACTGGTTAAGGTCTTAACTCTTACTCTGGCCTACTGGTTAAGGTCTTAACTCTTACTCTGGCCTAATAGCTAAGGTCTTAACCTCGTACTCTGGCCTACAGGTTAAGGTCTTAGACTCTTACTCTGGCCTACTGGTTAAGGTCTTAACTCTTACTCTGGCCTACTGGTCAAGGTCTTAGACTCTTACTCTGGCCTACTGGTTAAGGTCTTAACTCTTACTCTGGCCTAACAGCTAAGCTCTTAGACTCTTACT
Source organism: Triturus cristatus (assembly GCF_964204655.1). Lineage (NCBI taxonomy): Eukaryota > Metazoa > Chordata > Amphibia > Caudata > Salamandridae > Triturus > Triturus cristatus. The sequence goes on along the minus strand of NC_140580.1, from coordinate 239,086,144 downwards.
CTGGCCTACTGGTAAAGGTCTTAACTCTTACTCTGGCCTAATAGCTAAGGTCTTAACTCTTACTCTGGCCTAATAGCTAAGGTCTTAGGCTCGTACTCTGGCCTACAGGTTAAGGTCTTACCTCTTACTCCAGCCTAAAAGCTAAGGTCTTAGACTCGTACTCTGGCCTAATAGTTAAGGTCTTAACTCTTACTCTGGCCTAATAGCTAAGGTCTTAGACTCGTACTCTGGCCTAATGGTTAAGGTCTTAACTCTTACTCTGGCCTAACAGCTAAGGTCTTCACTCTTACTCTGGCCTAATAGCTAAGGTCTTAGACTCGTACTCTGGCCTAATGGTTAAGGTCTGAACTCTTACTCTGGCCTAATAGCTAAGGTCTTAGACTCGTTCTATGGCCTACTGGTTAAGGTCTTAACTCTTACTCCAGCCTAATAGCTAAGGTCTTAACTCTTACTCTGGCCTAATGGTTAAGGTCTTAACTCTTACTCTGGCCTAATAGCTAAGGTCTTAGACTCGTACTATGGCCTACAGGTTAAGGTCTTCACTCGTACTATGGCCTACTGGTTAAGGTCTTAACTCTTACTCTGGCCTACTGGTTAAGGTCTTAACTCTTACTCGGGCCTAATAGTTAAGGTCTTAGACTCGTACTCTGGCCTACTGGTTAAGGTCTTAACTCTTACTCTGGCCTAATAGCTAAGGTCTTCGACTCGTACTCTGGCCTAATGGTTAAGGTCTTAACTCTGACTCTGGCCTACTGGTTAAGGTCTTAACTCTTACTCTGGCCTAATAGCTAAGGTCTTAGACTCGTACTCTGGCCTAATATCTAAGGTCTTAACTCTTACTCTGGCCTAATAGCTAAGGTATTCGACACGTACTCTGGCCTAATGGTTAAGGTCTTAACTCTTACTCTGGCCTAATGGTTACGGTCTTAACTCTTACTCTGGCCTACTGGTTAATGTCTTAGACTATTACTCTGTCCTACTGGTTAAGGTCTTAAATCTTACTCTGGCCTAATAGCTAAGGTCTTAGACTCGTACTCTGGCCTAATAGCTAAGGTCTTAGACTCGTACTCTGGCCTAATGGTTAAGCTCTTAACTCTTACTCTGGCCTAATAGCTAAGGTCTTAGACTCGTACTCTGGCCTAATAGCTAAGGTCTTAACTCTTACTCTGGCCTACTGGTTAAGGTCTTAACTCTTACTCTGGCCTAATAGCTAAGGTCTTAGACTTGTACTCTGGCCTAATGGTTAAGCTCTTAACTCTTACTCTGGCCTAATAGCTAAGGTCTTAGACTCGTACTCTGGCCTAATAGCTAAGGTCTTAACTCTTACTCTGGCCTACTGGTTAAGGTCTTAACTCTTACTCGGGCCTAATAGTTAAGGTCTTAGACTCGTACTCTGGCCTACTGGTTAAGGTCTTAACTCTTACTCTGGCCTAATAGCTAAGGTCTTCGACTCGTACTCTGGCCTAATGGTTAAGGTCTTAACTCTGACTCTGGCCTACTGGTTAAGGTCTTAACTCTTACTCTGGCCTAATAGCTAAGGTCTTAGACTCGTACTCTGGCCTAATATCTAAGGTCTTAACTCTTACTCTGGCCTAATAGCTAAGGTATTCGACACGTACTCTGGCCTAATGGTTAAGGTCTTAACTCTTACTCTGGCCTAATGGTTACGGTCTTAACTCTTACTCTGGCCTACTGGTTAATGTCTTAGACTATTACTCTGTCCTACTGGTTAAGGTCTTAAATCTTACTCTGGCCTAATAGCTAAGGTCTTAGACTCGTACTCTGGCCTAATAGCTAAGGTCTTAGACTCGTACTCTGGCCTAATGGTTAAGCTCTTAACTCTTACTCTGGCCTAATAGCTAAGGTCTTAGACTCGTACTCTGGCCTAATAGCTAAGGTCTTAACTCTTACTCTGGCCTACTGGTTAAGGTCTTAACTCTTACTCTGGCCTAATAGCTAAGGTCTTAGACTTGTACTCTGGCCTAATGGTTAAGCTCTTAACTCTTACTCTGGCTTAATAGCTAAGGTCTTAGACTCGTACTCTGGCCTAATAGCTAAGGTCTTAACTCTTACTCTGGCCTACTGGTTAAGGTCTTAACTCTTACTCTGGCCTAATAGCTAAGGTCTTAGACTCGTACTCTGGCCTACTGGTTAAGGTCTTAACTCTTACTCTGGCCTACTGGTTAAGGTCTTAACTCTTACTCTGGCCTAATGGTTAAGGTCTTAGACTCTTACTCTGGTCTACTGGTTAAGGTCTTAGACTCTTACGCTGGCCTAATAGTTAAGGTCTTAACTCTTACTCTGGCCTAATAGCTAAGGTCTTAGACTCGTACTATGGCCTACAGTTTAAGGTCTTAACTCTTACACTCGCCTACAGGTTAAGGTCTTAACTCTTACTCTGGCCTACAGGTTAAGGTCTTAACTCTTACTCTGGCCTACTGGTTAAGGTCTTAACTCTTACTCTGGCCTAATAGCTCAGGTCTTAGACTCGTACTCTGGCCTACAGGTTAAGGTCTTAACTCTTACTCTGGCCTACTGGTTAAGGTCTTACCTCTTACTCAGGCCTAATAGCTAAGGTCTTAAATCTTACTCTGGCCTAATAGCTAAGGTCTTAACTCTTACTCTGGCCTAATAGCTAAAGTCATAGACTCGTACTCTGGCCTAATGGTTAAGGTCTTAACTCTTACTCTGGCCTAATAGCTAAGGTCTTAACTCTTACTCTGGCCTAATAGCTAAGGTCTTAGACTCGTACTCTGGCCTAATGGTTAAGGTCTTAACTCTTACTCTGGCCTAATAGCTAAGGTATTAACTCTTACTCTGGCATGATAGCTAAGGTCTTAGACTTGTACTCTGGCCTAATGGTTAAGGTCTTAACTCTGACTCTGGCCTACTGGTTAAGGTCTTAACTCTTACTCTGGCCTAATGGTAAAGGTCTTAGACACTTACTCTGGCCTACTGGTTAAGGTCTTAGACTCTTACTCTGGCCTAATAGCTAAGGTCTTAACTCTTACTCTGGCCTAATAGCTAAGGTCTTAGACTTGTACTATGGCCTACTGGTTAAGGTCTTAACTCTTACTCTGGCCTAATAGCTAAGGTCTTCGACTCGTACTCTGGCCTACTGGTTAAGGTCTTAACTCTTACTCTGGCCTAATAGCTAAGGTCTTCGACTCATACTCTGGCCTAATGGTTAAGGTCTTAACTCTGACTCTGCCCTACTGGTTAAGGTCTTAACTCTTACTCTGGCCTAATAGCTAAGGTCTTAGACTCGTACTCTGGCCTAATATCTAAGGTCTTAACTCTTACTCTGGCCTAATAGTTAAGGTCTTCGACTCGTACTCTGGCCTAATGGTTAAGGTCTTAACTCTAATCTGGCCTAATAGCTAAGGTCTTAATTCTTACTCTGGCCTAATGGTTAAGGTCTTAACCCTTACTCTGGCCTAATAGCTAAGGTCTTAGACTCGTACTCTGGCCTAATAGCTAAGGTCTTAGACTCGTACTCTGGCCTAATGGTTAAGGTCTTAACTCTTACTCTGGCCTAATAGCTAAGGTCTTAGACTCGTACTCTGGCCTAATAGCTAAGGTCTTAACTCTTACTCTGGCCTACTGGTTAAGGTCTTAACTCTTACTCTGGCCTAATAGCTAAGGTCTTAACTCTTACTCTGGCCTAATAGCTAAGGTCTTAGGCTCGTACTCTGGCCTACAGGTTAAGGTCTTACCTCTTACTCCAGCCTAAAAGCTAAGGTCTTAGACTCGTACTCTGGCCTAATAGTTAAGGTCTTAACTCTTACTCTGGCCTAATAGCTAAGGTCTTAGACTCGTACTCTGGCCTAATGGTTAAGGTCTTAACTCTTACTCTGGCCTAACAGCTAAGGTCTTAACTCTTACTCTGGCCTAATAGCTAAGGTCTTAGACTCGTACTCTGGCCTAATGGTTAAGGTCTGAACTCTTACTCTGGCCTAATAGCTAAGGTCTTAGACTCGTTCTATGGCCTACTGGTTAAGGTCTTAACTCTTACTCCAGCCTAATAGCTAAGGTCTTAACTCTTACTCTGGCCTAATAGTTAAGGTCTTAACTCTTACTCTGGCCTAATAGCTAAGGTCTTAGACTCGTACTATGGCCTACAGGTTAAGGTCTTCACTCGTACTATGGCCTACTGGTTAAGGTCTTAACTCTTACTCTGGCCTACTGGTTAAGGTCTTAACTCTTACTCGGGCCTAATAGTTAAGGTCTTAGACTCGTACTCTGGCCTACTGGTTAAGGTCTTAACTCTTACTCTGGCCTAATAGCTAAGGTCTTCGACTCGTACTCTGGCCTAATGGTTAAGGTCTTAACTCTGACTCTGGCCTACTGGTTAAGGTCTTAACTCTTACTCTGGCCTAATAGCTAAGGTCTTAGACTCGTACTCTGGCCTAATATCTAAGGTCTTAACTCTTACTCTGGCCTAATAGCTAAGGTATTCGACACGTACTCTGGCCTAATGGTTAAGGTCTTAACTCTTACTCTGGCCTAATGGTTACGGTCTTAACTCTTACTCTGGCCTACTGGTTAATGTCTTAGACTATTACTCTGTCCTACTGGTTAAGGTCTTAAATCTTACTCTGGCTTAATAGCTAAGGTCTTAGACTCGTACTCTGGCCTAATAGCTAAGGTCTTAGACTCGTACTCTGGCCTAATGGTTAAGCTCTTAACTCTTACTCTGGCCTAATAGCTAAGGTCTTAGACTCGTACTCTGGCCTAATAGCTAAGGTCTTAACTCTTACTCTGGCCTACTGGTTAAGGTCTTAACTCTTACTCTGGCCTAATAGCTAAGGTCTTAGACTTGTACTCTGGCCTAATGGTTAAGCTCTTAACTCTTACTCTGGCCTAATAGCTAAGGTCTTAGACTCGTACTCTGGCCTAATAGCTAAGGTCTTAACTCTTACTCTGGCCTACTGGTTAAGGTCTTAACTCTTACTCGGGCCTAATAGTTAAGGTCTTAGACTCGTACTCTGGCCTACTGGTTAAGGTCTTAACTCTTACTCTGGCCTAATAGCTAAGGTCTTCGACTCGTACTCTGGCCTAATGGTTAAGGTCTTAACTCTGACTCTGGCCTACTGGTTAAGGTCTTAACTCTTACTCTGGCCTAATAGCTAAGGTCTTAGACTCGTACTCTGGCCTAATATCTAAGGTCTTAACTCTTACTCTGGCCTAATAGCTAAGGTATTCGACACGTACTCTGGCCTAATGGTTAAGGTCTTAACTCTTACTCTGGCCTAATGGTTACGGTCTTAACTCTTACTCTGGCCTACTGGTTAATGTCTTAGACTATTACTCTGTCCTACTGGTTAAGGTCTTAAATCTTACTCTGGCCTAATAGCTAAGGTCTTAGACTCGTACTCTGGCCTAATAGCTAAGGTCTTAGACTCGTACTCTGGCCTAATGGTTAAGCTCTTAACTCTTACTCTGGCCTAATAGCTAAGGTCTTAGACTCGTACTCTGGCCTAATAGCTAAGGTCTTAACTCTTACTCTGGCCTACTGGTTAAGGTCTTAACTCTTACTCTGGCCTAATAGCTAAGGTCTTAGACTTGTACTCTGGCCTAATGGTTAAGCTCTTAACTCTTACTCTGGCTTAATAGCTAAGGTCTTAGACTCGTACTCTGGCCTAATAGCTAAGGTCTTAACTCTTACTCTGGCCTACTGGTTAAGGTCTTAACTCTTACTCTGGCCTAATAGCTAAGGTCTTAGACTCGTACTCTGGCCTACTGGTTAAGGTCTTAACTCTTACTCTGGCCTACTGGTTAAGGTCTTAACTCTTACTCTGGCCTAATGGTTAAGGTCTTAGACTCTTACTCTGGTCTACTGGTTAAGGTCTTAGACTCTTACGCTGGCCTAATAGCTAAGGTCTTAACTCTTACTCTGGCCTAATAGCTAAGGTCTTAGACTCGTACTATGGCCTACAGGTTAAGGTCTTAACTCTTACACTCGCCTACAGGTTAAGGTCTTAACTCTTACTCTGGCCTACAGGTTAAGGTCTTAACTCTTACTCTGGCCTACTGGTTAAGGTCTTAACTCTTACTCTGGCCTAATAGCTCAGGTCTTAGACTCGTACTCTGGCCTACAGGTTAAGGTCTTAACTCTTACTCTGGCCTACTGGTTAAGGTCTTACCTCTTACTCAGGCCTAATAGCTAAGGTCTTAAATCTTACTCTGGCCTAATAGCTAAGGTCTTAACTCTTACTCTGGCCTAATAGCTAAAGTCATAGACTCGTACTCTGGCCTAATGGTTAAGGTCTTAACTCTTACTCTGGCCTAATAGCTAAGGTCTTAACTCTTACTCTGGCCTAATAGCTAAGGTCTTAGACTCGTACTCTGGCCTAATGGTTAAGGTCTTAACTCTTACTCTGGCCTAATAGCTAAGGTATTAACTCTTACTCTGGCATGATAGCTAAGGTCTTAGACTTGTACTCTGGCCTAATGGTTAAGGTCTTAACTCTGACTCTGGCCTACTGGTTAAGGTCTTAACTCTTACTCTGGCCTAATGGTAAAGGTCTTAGACACTTACTCTGGCCTACTGGTTAAGGTCTTAGACTCTTACTCTGGCCTAATAGCTAAGGTCTTAACTCTTACTCTGGCCTAATAGCTAAGGTCTTAGACTTGTACTATGGCCTACTGGTTAAGGTCTTAACTCTTACTCTGGCCTAATAGCTAAGGTCTTAGACTCGTACTCTGGCCTACTGGTTAAGGTCTTAACTCTTACTCTGGCCTAATAGCTAAGGTCTTCGACTCATACTCTGGCCTAATGGTTAAGGTCTTAACTCTGACTCTGCCCTACTGGTTAAGGTCTTAACTCTTACTCTGGCCTAATAGCTAAGGTCTTAGACTCGTACTCTGGCCTAATATCTAAGGTCTTAACTCTTACTCTGGCCTAATAGTTAAGGTCTTCGACTCGTACTCTGGCCTAATGGTTAAGGTCTTAACTCTAATCTGGCCTAATAGCTAAGGTCTTAATTCTTACTCTGGCCTAATGGTTAAGGTCTTAACCCTTACTCTGGCCTAATAGCTAAGGTCTTAGACTCGTACTCTGGCCTAATAGCTAAGGTCTTAGACTCGTACTCTGGCCTAATGGTTAAGGTCTTAACTCTTACTCTGGCCTAATAGCTAAGGTCTTAGACTCGTACTCTGGCCTAATAGCTAAGGTCTTAACTCTTACTCTGGCCTACTGGTTAAGGTCTTAACTCTTACTCTGGCCTAATAGCTAAGGTCTTAGAATCGTACTCTGGCCTACTGGTTAAGGTCTTAACTCTTACTCTGGCCTACTGGTTAAGGTCTTAACTCTTACTCTGGCCTAATAGCTAAGGTCTTAACCTCGTACTCTGGCCTACAGGTTAAGGTCTTAGACTCTTACTCTGGCCTACTGGTTAAGGTCTTAACTCTTACTCTGGCCTACTGGTCAAGGTCTTAGACTCTTACTCTGGCCTACTGGTTAAGGTCTTAACTCTTACTCTGGCCTAACAGCTAAGCTCTTAGACTCTTACTCTGGCCTACTGGTAAAGGTCTTAACTCTTACTCTGGCCTAATAGCTAAGGTCTTAACTCTTACTCTGGCCTAATAGCTAAGGTCTTAACTCTTACTCTGGCCTAATAGCTAAGGTCTTAGACTCGTTCTCTGGCCTACAGGTTAAGGTCTTAACTCTTACTCCAGCCTAAAAGCTAAGGTCTTAGACTCGTACTCTGGCCTAATAGTTAAGGTCTTAACTCTTACTCTGGCCTAATAGCTAAGGTCTTAGACTCGTACTCTGGCCTAATGGTTAAGGTCTTAACTCTTACTCTGGCCTAATAGCTAAGGTCTTAGACTCGTACTCTGGCCTAATGGTTAAGGTCTTAACTCTTACTCCAGCCTAATAGCTAAGGTCTTAGACTCGTACTATGGCCTACTGGTTAAGGTCTTAACTCTTACTCCAGCCTAATAGCTAAGGTCTTAACTCTTACTCTAGCCTAATGGTTAAGGTCTTAACTCTTACTCTGGCCTAATAGCTAAGGTCTTAGACTCGTACTATGGCCTACAGGTTAAGGTCTTCACTCGTACTATGGCCTACTGGTTAAGGTCTTAACTCTTACTCTGGCCTACTGGTTAAGGTCTTAACTCTTACTCGGGCCTAATAGTTAAGGTCTTAGACTCGTACTCTGGCCTACTGTTTAAGGTCTTAACTCTTACTCTGGCCTAATAGCTAAGGTCTTCGACTCGTACTCTGGCCTAATGGTTAAGGTCTTAACTCTGACTCTGGCCTACTGGTTAAGGTCTTAACTCTTACTCTGGCCTAATAGCTAAGGTCTTAGACTCGTACTCTGGCCTAATATCTAAGGTCTTAACTCTTACTCTGGCCTAATAGCTAAGGTATTCGACACGTACTCTGGCCTAATGGTTAAGGTCTTAACTCTTACTCTGGCCTAATGGTTACGGTCTTAACTCTTACTCTGGCCTACTGGTTAATGTCTTAGACTATTACTCTGTCCTACTGGTTAAGGTCTTAAATCTTACTCTGGCCTAATAGCTAAGGTCTTAGACTCGTACTCTGGCCTAATAGCTAAGGTCTAAGACTCGTACTCTGGCCTAATGGTTAAGCTCTTAACTCTTACTCTGGCCTAATAGCTAAGGTCTTAGACTCGTACTCTGGCCTAATAGCTAAGGTCTTAACTCTTACTCTGGCCTACTGGTTGAGGTCTTAACTCTTACTCTGGCCTAATAGCTAAGGTCTTAGACTCGTACTCTGGCCTAATTGTTAAGCTCTTAACTCTTACTCTGGCCTAATAGCTAAGGTCTTAGACTCGTACTCTGGCCTACTGGTTAAGGTCTTAACTCTTACTCTGGCCTACTGGTTAAGGTCTTAACTCTTACTCTGGCCTAATGGTTAAGGTCTTAGACTCTTACTCTGGTCTACTGGTTAAGGTCTTAGACTCTTACGCTGGCCTAATAGCTAAGGTCTTAACTCTTACTCTGGCCTAATAGCTAAGGTCTTAGACTCGTACTATGGCCTACAGGTTAAGGTCTTAACTCTTACACTCGCCTACAGGTTAAGGTCTTAACTCTTACTCTGGCCTACAGGTTAAGGTCTTAACTCTTACTCTGGCCTACTGGTTAAGGTCTTAACTCTTACTCTGGCCTAATAGCTCAGGTCTTAGACTCGTACTCTGGCCTACAGGTTAAGGTCTTAACTCTTACTCTGGCCTACTGGTTAAGGTCTTACCTCTTACTCAGGCCTAATAGCTAAGGTCTTAAATCTTACTCTGGGTAATAGCTAAGGTCTTAACTCTTACTCTGGCCTAATAGCTACAGTCATAGACTCGTACTCTGGCCTAATGGTTAAGGTCTTAACTCTTACTCTGGCCTAATAGCTAAGGTCTTAACTCTTACTCTGGCCTAATAGCTAAGGTCTTAGACTCGTACTCTGGCCTAATGGTTAAGGTCTTAACTCTTACTCTGGCCTAATAGCTAAGGTATTAACTCTTACTCTGGCATGATAGCTAAGGTCTTAGACTCGTACTCTGGCCTAATGGTTAAGGTCTTAACTCTGACTCTGGCCTACTGGTTAAGGTCTTAACTCTTACTCTGGCCTAATGGTAAAGGTCTTAGACACTTACTCTGGCCTACTGGTTAAGGTCTTAGACTCTTACTCAGGCCTAATAGCTAAGGTCTTAACTCTTACTCTGGCCTAATAGCTAAGGTCTTAACTCTTACTCTGGCCTACAGGTTAAGGTCTTAACTCTTACTCTGGCCTAATAGCTAAGGTCTTAACTCTTACTCTGGCCTAATAGCTAAGGTCTTAACTCTTACTCTGGCCTACAGGTTAAGGTCTTAACTCTTACTCTGGCCTAAGAGCTAAGGTCTTAACTCTTACTCTGGCCTAATAGCTAAGGTCTTAGACTCGTACTATGGCCTACTGGTTAAGGTCTTAACTCTTACTCTGGCCTAATAGCTAAGGTCTTAACTCTTACTCTGGCCTAATGGTTAAGGTCTTAACTCTTACTCTGGCCTAATAGCTAAGGTCTTAGACTCGTACTCTGGCCTACAGGTTAAGGTCTTAACTCTTACTATGGCCTAATAGCTAAGGTCTTAACTCTTACTCTGGCCTAATAGTTAAGGTCTTAACTCTTACTCTGGCCTAATAGCTAAGGTCTTAGACTCGTACTCTGGCCTAATGGGTAAGGTCTTAACTCTTACTCTGGCCTAATAGCTAAGGTCTTAGACTCGTACTCTGGCCTAATAGCTAAGGTCTTAACTATTACGCTGGCCTACTGGTTAAGGTCTTAGACTCTTACTCTGGCCTAATAGCTAAGGTCTTAGACTCGTACTATGGCCTAGAGGTTAAGGTCTTAACTCTTACTCAAGCCTAAGAGCTAAGGTCTTAACTCTTACTCTGGCCTAATAGCTAAGGTCTTAGACTTGTACTATGGCCTACTGGTTAAGGTCTTAACTCTTACACCGGCCTAATTGCTAAGGTCTTAACTCTTACTCTGGCCTAATGGTCAAGGTCTTAACTCTTACTCTGGCCTAATAGCTAAGGTCTTAGACTCATACTATGGCCTACAGGTTAAGGTCTTCGCTCTTACTATGGCCTAATAGCTAAGGTCTTAACTCTTACTCTGGCCTAATAGCTAAGGTCTTAGACTCGTACTATGGCCTACTGGTTAAGGTCTTAACTCTTACTCTGGCCTACTGGTTAAGGTCTTAACTCTTACTCTGGCCTAATAGCTAAGGTCTTAGACTCGTACTCTGGCCTACTGGTTAAGGTCTTAACTCTTACTCTGGCCTAATAGCTAAGGTCTTAGACTCGTACTCTGGCCTAATGGTTAAGGTCTTAACTCTTACTCTGGCCTAATAGCTAAGGTCTTAGACTCCTACTAAGGCCTACAGGTTAAGGTCTTAACTCTTACTCTGGCCTAATAGCTAAGGTCTTAACTCTTACTCTGGCCTAATAGCTAAGGTCTTAACTCTTACTCTGGCCTAATAGCTAAGGTCTTAACTCTTACTCTGGCCTAATAGCTAAGGTCTTAGACTCATACTCTGGCCTAATAGCTAAGGTCTTAGACGCGTACTCTGGCCTAATGGTTAAGGTCTTAACTCTTACTCTGGCCTAATAGCTAAGGTCTTAGACTCGTACTCTGGCCTAATAGCTAAGGTCTTAACTCTTACTCTGGCCTACTGGTTAAGGTCTTAACTCTTACTCTGGCCTAATAGCTAAGGTCGTAACTCTTACTCTGGCCTACTGGTTAAGGTCTTAACTCTTACTCTGGCCTAATAGCTAAGGTCGTAGACTCGTACTCTGGCCTACTGGTTAAGGTCTTAGACTCGTACTCTGGCCTGCTGGTTAAGGTCTTAACTCTTACTCTGGCCTACTACCTAAGGTCTTAGACTCGTACTATGGCCTAATAGCTAAGGTCTTAACTCTTACTCTGGCCTAATAGCTAAGGTCTTAGACTCGTACTATGGCCTACAGGTTAAGGTATCAACTCTTACTCTGGCTTACAGGTTAAGGTCTTAACTATTACTCTGGCCTAATAGCTAAGGTCTTAACTCGTATTCTTGCCTAATAGCTAAGGTCTTAGACTCGTACTCTGGCCTAATGGTTACAGTCTTAACTCTTACTCAGGCCTACTGGTTAAGGTCTTAGACTATTACTCTGTCCTACTGGTTAAGGTCTTAACTCTTACTCTGGCCTAATAGCTAAGGTCTTAGACTCGTACTCTGGCCTAATAGCTAAGGTCTAAGAATCGTACTCTGGCCTAATGGTTAAGGTCTTAACTCTTACTCTGGCCTAATAGCTAAGGTCTTAGACTCGTACTCTGGCCTAATAGCTAACGTCTTAACTCTTACTCTGGCCTACTGGTTAAGGTCTTAACTCTTACTCTGGCCTAATAGCTAAGGTCTTAGACTCGTACTCTGGCCTACTGGTTAAGGTCTTAACTCTTACTCTGGCCTACTGGTTAAGGTCTTAACTCTTACTCTGGCCTAATAGCTAAGGTCTTAACCTCGTACTCTGGCCTACAGGTTAAGGTCTTAGACTCTTACTCTGGCCTACTGGTTAAGGTCTTAACTCTTACTCTGGCCTAACAGCTAAGCTCTTAGACTCTTACTCCTGCCTACTGGTTAAGGTCTTAACTCTTACTCTGACCTAATAGCTAAGGTCTTAACTCTTACTCTGGCCTAATAGCTAAGGTCTTAGACTCGTACTCTGGCCTACAGGTTAAGGTCTTAACTCTTACTCCGGCCTAATAGCTAAGGTCTTAGACTCGTACTCTGGCCTAATAGTTAAGGTCTTAACTCTTACTCTGGCCTAATAGCTAAGGTCTTAGACTCGTACTCTGGCCTAATGGTTAAGGTCTTAACTCTTACTCTGGCCTAATAGCTAAGGCCTTAACTCTTACTCTGGCCTAATAGCTAAGGTCTTAGACTCGTACTCTGGCCTAATGGTTAAGGTCTTAACTCTTACTCTGGCCTAATAGCTAAGGTCTTAGACTCGTACTCTGGCCTAATAGGTAAGGTCTTAACTATTACGCTGGCCTACTGGTTAAGGTCTTAACTCTAACTGTGTCCTAATAGCTAATGTCTTAGACTCGTACTCTGGCCTACTGGTTAAGGTCTTAACTCTTACTCTGGCCTAATGGTTAAGGTCTTAGACTCTTACTCTGGCCTACTGGTTACGGTCTTAGACTCTTACTCTGGCCTAATAGCTAAGGTCTTAGACTCGTACTATGGCCTAGAGGTTAAGGTCTTAACTCTTACTCAAGCCTAAGAGCTAAGGTCTTAACTTTTACTCTGGCCCAATAGCTAAGGTCTTAGACTCGTACTATGGCCTACTGGTTAAGGTCTTAACTCTTACACCGGCCTAATTGCTAAGGTCTTATCTCTTACTCTGGCCTAATGGTCAAGGTCTTAACTCTTACTCTGGCCTAATAGCTAAGGTCTTAGACTCGTACTATGGCCTACAGGTTAAGGTCTTCGCTCTTACTATGGCCTAATAGCTAAGGTATTAACTCTTACTCTGGCCTAATAGCTAAGGTCTTAGACTCGTACTATGGCCTACTGGTTAAGGTCTTAACTCTTACTCTGGCCTACTGGTTAAGGTCTTAACTCTTACTCTGGCCTAATAGCTAAGGTCTTAGACTCGTACTCTGGCCTACTGGTTAAGGTCTTAACTCTTACTCTGGCCTACTGGTTAAGGTCTTAACTCTTACTCTGGCCTAATAGCTAAGGTCTTAACCTCGTACTCTGGCCTACAGGATAAGGTCTTAGACTCTTACTCTGGCCTACTGGTTAAGGTCTTAACTCTTACTCTGGCCTAACAGCTAAGCTCTTAGACTCTTACTCTGGCCTACTGGTTAAGGTCTTAACTCTTACTCTGGCCTAATAGCTAAGGTCTTAACTCTTACTCTGGCCTAATAGCTAAGGTCTTAACTCTTACTCTGGCCTAACAGCTAAGCTCTTAGACTCTTACTCCTGCCTACTGGTTAAGGTCTTAACTCTTACTCTGACCTAATAGCTAAGGTCTTAACTCTTACTCTGGCCTAATAGCTAAGGTCTTAGACTCGTACTCTGGCCTACAGGTTAAGGTCTTAACTCTTACTCCGGCCTAATAGCTAAGGTCTTAGACTCGTACTCTGGCCTAATAGTTAAGGTCTTAACTCTTACTCTGGCCTAATAGCTAAGGTCTTAGACTCGTACTCTGGCCTAATGGTTAAGGTCTTAACTCTTACTCTGGCCTAATAGCTAAGGTCTTAACTCTTACTCTGGCCTAATAGCTAAGGTCTTAGACTCGTACTCTGGCCTAATGGTTAAGGTCTTAACTCTTACTCTGGCCTAATAGCTAAGGTCTTAGACTCGTACTCTGGCCTAATAGGTAAGGTCTTAACTATTACGCTGGCCTACTGGTTAAGGTCTTAACTCTAACTGTGTCCTAATAGCTAATGTCTTAGACTCGTACTCTGGCCTACTGGTTAAGGTCTTAACTCTTACTCTGGCCTAATGGTTAAGGTCTTAGACTCTTACTCTGGCCTACTGGTTACGGTCTTAGACTCTTACTCTGGCCTAATAGCTAAGGTCTTAGACTCGTACTATGGCCTAGAGGTTAAGGTCTTAACTCTTACTCAAGCCTAAGAGCTAAGGTCTTAACTTTTACTCTGGCCCAATAGCTAAGGTCTTAGACTCGTACTATGGCCTACTGGTTAAGGTCTTAACTCTTACACCGGCCTAATTGCTAAGGTCTTATCTCTTACTCTGGCCTAATTGTCAAGGTCTTAACTCTTACTCTGGCCTAATAGCTAAGGTCTTAGACTCGTACTATGGCCTACAGGTTAAGGTCTTCGCTCTTACTATGGCCTAATAGCTAAGGTATTAACTCTTACTCTGGCCTAATAGCTAAGGTCTTAGACTCGTACTATGGCCTACTGGTTAAGGTCTTAACTCTTACTCTGGCCTACTGGTTAAGGTCTTAACTCTTACTCTGGCCTAATAGCTAAGGTCTTAGACTCGTACTCTGGCCTACTGGTTAAGGTCTTAACTCTTACTCTGGCCTACTGGTTAAGGTCTTAACTCTTACTCTGGCCTAATAGCTAAGGTCTTAACCTCGTACTCTGGCCTACAGGATAAGGTCTTAGACTCTTACTCTGGCCTACTGGTTAAGGTCTTAACTCTTACTCTGGCCTAACAGCTAAGCTCTTAGACTCTTACTCTGGCCTACTGGTTAAGGTCTTAACTCTTACTCTGGCCTAATAGCTAAGGTCTTAACTCTTACTCTGGCCTAATAGCTAAGGTCTTAACTCTTACTCTGGCCTAATAGCTAAGGTCTTAGACTCGTACTCTGGCCTACAGGTTAAGGTCTTAACTCTTACTCCGGCCTAAGAGCTAAGGTCTTAGACTCGTACTCTGGCCTAATAGTTAAGGTCTTAACTCTTACTCTGGCCTAATAGCTAAGGTCTTAGACTCGTACTCTGGCCTAATGGTTAAGGTCTTAACTCTTACTCTGGCCTAATAGCTAAGGTCTTAACTCTTACTCTGGCCTAATAGCTAATGTCTTAGACTCGTACTCTGTCCTAATGGTTAAGGTCTTAACTCTTACTCTGGCCTAATAGCTAAGGTCTTAGACTCGTACTCTGGCCTAATAGCTAAGGTCTTAACTATTATGCTGGCCTACTGGTTAAGGTCTTAACTCTAACTGTGTCCTAATAGCTAATGTCTTAGACTCGTACTCTGGCCTACTAGTTAAGGTCTTAACTCTTACTCTGGCCTAATAGCTAAGGTCTTAGACTCGTACTCTGGCCTAATGGTTAAGGTCTTAACTCTTACTCTGGCCTAATAGCTAAGGTATTAACTCTTACTCTGGCCTAATAGCTAAGGTCTTAGACTCGTACTCTGGCCTAATAGTTAAGGTCTTAACTCTTACTCTGGCCTACTGGTTAAGGTCTTAACTCTTACTCTGGCCTAATGGTTAAGGTCTTAGACTCTTACTCTGGCCTACTGGTTACGGTCTTAGACTCTTACTCTGGCCTAATAGCTAAGGTCTTAGACTCGTACTATGGCCTAGAGGTTAAGGTCTTAACTCTTACTCAAGCCTAAGAGCTAAGGTCTTAACTCTTACTCTGGCCTAATAGCTAAGGTCTTAGACTCATACTATGGCCTACTGGTTAAGGTCTTAACTCTTACACCGGCCTAATTGCTAAGGTCTTAACTCTTACTCTGGCCTAATGGTCAAGGTCTTAACTCTTACTCTGGCCTAATAGCTAAGGTCTTAGACTCGTACTATGGCCTACAGGTTAAGGTCTTCGCTCTTACTATGGCCTAATAGCTAAGGTATTAACTCTTACTCTGGCCTAATAGCTAAGGTCTTAGACTCGTACTATGGCCTACTGGTTAAGGTCTTAACTCTTACTCTGGCCTACTGGTTAAGGTCTTAACGCTTACTCTGGCCTAATAGCTAAGGTCTTAACTCTTACTCTGGCCTACTGGTTAAGGTCTTAACTCTTACTCTGGCCTAATAGCTAAGGTCGTAACTCTTACTCTGGCCTACTGGTTAAGGTCTTAACTCTTACTCTGGCCTAATAGCTAAGGTCGTAGACTCGTACTCTGGCCTACTGGTTAAGGTCTTAGACTCGTACTCTGGGCTGCTGGTTAAGGTCTTAACTCTTACTCTGGCCTAATAGCTAAGGTCTTAGACTCGTACTATGGCCTAATAGCTAAGGTCTTAACTCTTACTCTGGCCTAATAGCTAAGGTCTTAGACTCGTACTATGGCCTACAGGTTAATGTGTTAACTCTTACTCTGGCCTAATAGCTAAGGTCTTAGACTCGTACTCTGGCCTACTGGTTAAGGTCTTAACTCTTACTCTGGCCTACTGGTTAAGGTCTTAACTCTTACTCTGGCCTAATCAATCAATCATAACATTTGTATAGCGCGCTACTCACCCGGAGGGGTCTCAAGGCGCTGGGGGAGAGGGGAACGTTACTGCTCAAAAGGCCAAGTCTTGAGTTGCTTCCTGAAGGAGAGATGGTCCTGGGTTAGCCGGAGGTGGATGGGGAGGGAGTTCCATGTCTTGGCTGCCAGGTAGGAGAAGGATCTTCCTCCGGTGGTGGCTCTGCGGATGCGTGGAACGTCGGCGAGGGCGAGGCTGGTTGATCGTAGCTTGCGGGTGGGAGTGTAGAAGTTCAGGCGGTTGTTGAGGTACTTGGGGCCCAGGTCGTGGAGGGCCTTGTGTGCGTGGGTGAGGAGTCTGAACGTGATCCTCTTGCTGACGGGGAGCCAATGCAGGTCTCTCAGGTGGCCAGAGATGTGGCTGTGACGGGGGATGTCCAGGATGAGACGTGCGGAGGCGTTCTGGATGCGTTGGAGTCTTTTCTGAAGTTTGGCTGTGGTTCCAGCGTAGAGGGTGTTTCCGTAGTCCAGACGGCTGGTGACGAGAGCCTGGGTGACCGTCCTCCTGGTTTCAGTGGGGATCCACCGAAAGATCTTTCGGAGCATGCGCAGGGTGTTGAAGCACGATGATGAGACGGCGTTAACTTGTCTGGTCATCGAGAGGGAGGAGTCCAGGATGAAGCCCAGGTTGCGTGCGTGGTCCGTTGGTTTGGGAGTGGTGCCCAGGGCAGGGGGTGATGATCCCAGGATGAGGACTTCCGTTTTGTCTGAGTTCAGTTTCAGGCGGCTGTTCTTCATCCACTCGGCGACGTCTTTCATCCCATCGTGTAGGCTGGTTCTGGCAGTGGCGGGGTCGTTGGTGAGGGAGAGGATCAGCTGGGTGTCGTCGGCGTAGGAGATGATGTTGAGGTTGTGTTGGCGTGCGATGGCTGCGAGGGGGCTCATGTAGACGTTGAAGAGGGTGGGGCTGAGTGATGATCGTTGTGGTATGCCGCAGATGACTTCGGTGGCCTCGGATACGAATGGGGGAGGCGGACTCTCTGGGTTCTTCCGGTGAGGAACGAGATGATCCACTCCAGTGCCCTGTCTTGGATTCCGATGTTGCTGAGGTGCTGCACTAGGGTGCGGTGACAGACAGTGTCGAACGCTGCGGAGAGGTCCAGGAGGATGAGGGCCGCTGTTTCCCCGTTGTCGAGCATGGATCTGATGTCGTCTGTGGCTGCGATGAGGGCCGTCTCGGTGCTGTGGTTGGCTCGGAAACCGGATTGCGAGTGGTCGAGGGATCCGTTCGTCTCGAGAAAGGCGGCAAGCTGTCTGTTGGCGGTCTTCTCGATGACTTTGGCGGAAAAAGGGAGGAGCGAGATGGGGCGGAAGTTCTTAAGGTCGGTGGGGTCCGCTGTTGGTTTCTTCAGGAGGGCGCTGAGCTCGGCGTGCTTCCAGCTCTCCGGGAAGGTGGCGGTGTTGAAGAAGGTGTTGATGATGTCCCGGAGTTGGGGTGCGATGATGGAATCGGCTTTGTTGAAGACGTGGTGGGGGCAGGGGTCGGTTGGTGATCCGGAGTGGATGGTTTTCATCATGCGGGTGGTGTCTTCGGTGTTGACCAGGGTCCAGGCGTAGAGGGTGGTGATGGGGGCGTTGGTCCGGAGGTTGGGTGCGTGGACTGTGCACCGAAGCTGTTGTGTATGTCCGCGATCTTGCTGTGGAAGAACGAGGCGAGTGAGTCGCAGAGGTCTTGCGAGGGAGTGATGTCGTTGTTTCCGGTGCTGGGGTTGGAGAGCTCTTTGACGATGCTGAAGAGTTCCTTGCTGTTGTGGGTGTTGTTGTCCAGTCGTTCTTTGAATGCTTTCTTCTTGGTGGTGCGGATCAGCTGGTGGTGTTTGCGGGTGGCGTGCTTGAGGGCAGTCATGTTGTCTGTGGTCTGGTCGTTGCTCCAGGCTTTCTCGAGGGTGCGGCAGTTCTTCTTGGAGTTCTTAAGTTCGTCGGTGAACCAAGACGCTTTCTTGCTGCCGGGTCTGCTGGGAGGGGTCTTCAGTGGTGCGAGGTTGTCTGTGCAGTTGGTGATCCACTGTGTGAGGTTGCTGGCTGCTTCGTTGGGGTCCCTCGTGCTGGCGGGAGGGTTCTGGCTGAGAGAGGTGGTGAGCTGGTCGGCGGTGATCTTGTTCCAGCTCCTGCGAGGAACCTGTTGCGGGTGGTGGTGGGCCGTGGTCCTTCTGAAGCTGAAGTGGACGCAGCTGTGGTCAGTCCAATGAAGTCCGGTGGAGTGGCTGAAGGAGATGTATTTGCTGGAGGAGAAGACTGGGTCAAGCGTGTGGCCGGCGTAGTGGGTGGGGGTGTTCACCAGTTGCTTGAGTCCGAGGTTGGCGAGGTTGTCCAGCAGGGCAGCGGTGTTGCTGTCGTTGTTGTTCTCCAGGTGGAAGTTGAGGTCCCCTAGGAGGATGTAGTCAGCGGAGGGGAGGGCGTGTGGGCTGATGAAGTCTGCGATGTCTTCGCTGAATTGTGTGCGTGGTCCCGGGGGTCTGTAGATGAGGGTGCCTCTGAGGGTCGTCTTGGGGTCGGTGTGTATCTGGAAGTGGAGGTGTTCGGCGGCGGTGAGGGTGTCGTCGAAGTTGGTCGAGATGCGGATGGTGTTCTTGTGTACGATGGCGATGCCTCCTCCAGTCTGGTTGACGCGGTCCCTCCGGGTGATCTTGTATCCGTCCGGGATGGCGATGGCGATGTCAGGCGCTGAGGAGGCGTTCATCCAGGTTTCCGTGAGGAAGGTGACGTCTGGTGATGTTGTGTCGAGCAGGTTCCACGGTTCCACGGTTCCACGGTGTGTCTGTGGACCGAGCGGGTGATGAGCAGGATGCTTTGAGAATTCCAAATCCAGTGGATTGTAAAGAGAAAGAGTATTTTGATGAATCAGAATCCAGTACTGAGTCAGATGACGGAGAGCCAAAGGATAAGGAAGGAGAAAACTCTGAAAGGGGGGAGACAGAGCCAAGGTTAACTTTGGTCCCCAGAAGTAACTCCCTAAGGAAAAGATTGCAGATTTCTGAATCCAGTTCAGACTCAGAGACAGAACAAAGAGCCCATTCATCCAAGAAAGAACAAAGGAAGAACAAAGAAAAGGACAGTGGAGAGTTAATAAAATAAATCTGTGAGAAGGAAGTACCAGATGAAAGATTGAGAGAAATTCCACCTGAAACAACACCTTTAGATGGACAGGTGCCAGATACAGAGAGAGAGGGAAAGATTATTGCGGAAGACCCCCGAGGAGGTGTAGGGAACTCCAACATCCAGTTAGAAGCAGGGACAAGTAGTCAGCAGGAAGATTGCGTGACGGAGATTTGAGGAGGGACAGAAGTAGGGAAAACAAAAGAGGTGGAAAAAGAACTCGTTGAAGGTAAAAAGCAAGTTGAAACAGAATCTGAGGAAAGCGAAGATGAAATACCAGAAGGCCGAGTTCTGAGAAAGAGAGCTTGGAGAACTGAAAAGAATGATAAAGGGAGTAAATTGAAAAGAGCGGCCAAAGACGAGGTGTGGCCAAACAAAATAAAGAGACTGAGATATCGGCTGACACGTGTAAATTCGCCAAGAGCTGAACAGGGGAATGAAGTAACGAGTCAGGAAAAATCGAAAGAAGAAGAACAGACAGTAGTCAAAGAAAGCAAAAGAACAAGAAAACCTAACCAGAAGTATACATCACCAGAATGGACATATGTGGCCCTGCCTGAAGTGAAGCAAGAGGCGGATAGCCAAGGAAATCCAGAGGTGGTTGTACCGGAAGTGGTTGAGGAAGGCGAAGAATCGGAAATCCTAAGAGTTATCTTGTCTGATATTGGAGAAGAAGCGGATGTTCAGGACAACCTGTATGTTGAAAACGAAGGGAAGGTAAAAGATGATGAGATGCCAAACTGAATGAGACAAGAAAATTACTGATGGAAAAACAATAAAATACTGAAAAAGACAAAAACTGGTAGAACCACGTAGGTGCCTAGAGGCCTAGGGTTAGAAACTAGTTGTGAAGTAGAAGAGGCTTAGTCAAAAGACACGGCTCATTTTAGAAAGATGGCAAACATAGAAAATAGCAAAAGTAGATGTACCTTTCTTAGAAGATGGTGCAAAATGTGTTGTTGTTGTACAGGATTATTAATGCTTCTTTGGAGTATTCTTGCTCTACTAATTTCATTTAAAGTTACTATAGATACATTAGAAGGACATAGTGATAACATAACTAATATAGGGAAAGTTCAAAAGGTAGTTACAACTAGAATAGATAAAAACTATTTACATAAAGACAGGTCAATAACAGATTTTTCTAACAATGTGTTTTCAAAATTGTTGTATGAATATGTAAAAACTATGGACGTAAGGGATTGCTACGTATGTATGCAATTACCTGCATCTGTATCTGAAGGAGTGACTTATCATCACCTTCCTGTAACATATGGAATAACATGTAGTGTAATAGGTAGTTTATTTTATCGAACAGGTAAATTAGAGTATTATTTTTCAGATGTAGATACTATATTTTCACAAGTACCCACAATTAACAAACTAAACAAGGTAAAACCTGCAAAGGTATTAGGTGAATTTTTCTAAGAGACAAATGAACTAACCTTAAAATATATATTTAGAAATAACTTGACCTGCAGTTTAAAGAAAGAGGAGAAGACATTTTTGGATATGGTTGAAGAAAGGAGATTGAAAATGCAAAGGAAGGTTTCAGAAGGGAAAGTGGAGAAAACGGTTTGGGATGTAGAAACGGAGAAACATTTAAGAGGAGAAACGAGTCCAACTATGGCTTTAGATTGGCCTCAGAAAGGGAAATTGTGTATAAGAAGGAATCAGACGGCGTATGACAATTATTTTCTAGGGAATAGTGAGTGTCATGATACATACCGAATCATGGGAGGATGGGGATTTAAAGGTGGTAGAGATCCAGTCTTTCCAGGACTGTATTTCATTTGTGGGACCAGGGCATATTATCGTTTGCCAGACCATTGGTATGGCACATGTTATGTTGGCCTGGTTTTTCCAAAGATTTTTCACATGGATAGAGGAGAAGATGGTGTACATAGTTTAGGTAGTTATTTAGCACGTAGTAAGAGAGAATCTTGGACTGAAATTGTGGGTGACATTTTTGGAGCACTGATACCCACAGTGGGAATATCTCTGAATGCGAACAAAATTAGAAAACTTTCAACAGTAGTGGATCGCTTGTCAACAACACCGCTGGAGGATTCTTATTGGTGAATACTGAAATGGTTGCCATGCGTGCTATGGTAATGCAAAATCGACTTGCCCTTGATATTTTATTGGCAAAAGAAGGTGGAGTCTGTGGAATGCTGAAAGTTCAACATTGTTGTACTTACATTCCTGACGAAAGTAAAGATTTGAAAATTTATATTAAGAATATTACAGAATTGCATGACGAAATTGTACCACTGGAGGTTGAAGGTGTTTGGGAGAAGATTGGTAAGAAAATATCAGCTATTAAAGACTTTGTAGTAAAACTAGGTAGTACATTTATAGGTAAGATATTATTTCCATTAACTTGTGTGATTTCCTTAGTACTAATAATTAGACTAGGTTGTATTTGTTGTAGAAAGAATAAAAATCAGAAAAGACTAAAAAGAGAAAACTTAAGAAGAAGGGATAAGAACCAAGAAAGAGAATTTGAAGAAATAGAACTTGAAGAATTAAAGGATAGCATGTATAAAACAGCAAAAAGAGAAGAAACAGGGGTAACTGGAATATGAATGAAACAAGAAATCAATTAGAAATTTCCATAAAAGGGATACCAAATTTTAAATTAGTGTGGTGATATAATCACCAAAGGGGGGATTGGTGGAGTGGGTAGGACAAAATTCTGTATACCCCCCATTCTGCATGTTTATATTAATCCGAATAATCAATTAAATGTAATATTATTAATTTGTTTGAAGTGATAACTCACCAACTATATTAACAAGAGAATTACACGTGGGAATTGCACTTTGCATGGCTATATTAACTGTGAATTAACTGGTGTGCGCATACTAATAGTAGAAAATTAGAATATTACATGTTATATGTTGCTTTAAGTGATGGATTTGTGATTTGTGCTTTATTCAGTGAGTATAAACCGCTCTGAGTGTTGCTTCTGCTAGATAAATACACACACATATGGGTATTAGTAAGGGGATAACACTTTATTAGTCATTTCTATCTTTTAATTACGTTTTTGTGTTTCTTTTGCTTAAGTTGACCATTTCGGCCTAAACAAGATGGCTGAACAAGACGTTAAACGTGACTGCCCTGACAACACGAGTGTCAGGATTGGAGCTGAAAGGTCTAGTTTTCCCCGGTTGAGGCAACAATCTCAGGGTCAGGCTAGGTTGGTCCGAGGAAGGCGTAGATGCGTTTCTGTAAGATCGCTCTCCGCCTTCCTACGGTCATTTGTAGTGTAGTCACATTTCTACCCCTTCCTTCCAAGATGGCCGCTGGTCGGTCCGATTCTTCCCTCCCACTGTTCCCCTGCTGCGGTGCAGTGTTTCAATTTTGAAGTTGTGCGCGCGCTTCCAATACGCGGCGCACTTCAACTGTCTAAATTTGTGGAGTGGCGGTGTTCTCTCGAGCTCCGTCCTCTCCCGGTTAATTCCAGTCAGAGTTTTGACCTTCTAATATAAATTAGTTGCCAATTTTGAGAACCTTCACTCAGTCCCGCAGTGGGACACTATTTCGAGAAAACCAGCTGAATCTTCGAAGGAGTTTCGTGAGGAGAATCTGCAGAGAAGTGGTCTTCTCGTTCACGACGTGAGGTCAAGTTCTTCATGAGTAAGGAGGGTGAGAGGCTAGGCGTGAGAGCAGGGCATTTGAGAAGTAAGTGCGCCTTTTTTCTCTCACATTCTTGGAGCGTCAACCTACCAGTGAACTTCGTTTCAGAGACTAGAGACTCAGTGGGTCAGTAAGCTTTTAAGTGTCCGCTTATGATTCACATATTATCTGCAACAGTAATTCTTCAGTAAAGACTCGCCAGTCAGAAACAATTTTGAATTCCAGTGGATAGTTAAAAAGAAAGAAAAGAGACTGAATTAAGAGACTGAAGGAGGAGTAGTTGTGTGACAAAGAAAGACTTCCGCAGCTTGAACTTAAAAAAAGCAATTGTAAATATATATATATATATATTTATTTAAGAGCATTCACCTACCAGCATATCTTCGTTGTGCAGAGTTCAGCAAGAAGAATAGCACACCTTACTCAACCTCAAATACCAGCACTTCTTTACATTATAGAATACCTCTTGTTGGGAGACAGGTAAAGTTGGAGGGAGAGAGAGTCAGGGTGCAGGTGGCTTAAGGAAGAAATAGGGTTTTACATGTGAGTTTTCATTACAGGATTGCTGCACGCCAACTGTACAGCCCACATTCCCAATGAGATACCCAGCCGAATGAGTATAGAGAGTAGCTACCCACTGTGTCAGGACAGGTATTGTGTGGAATAATTACATTTGGAATTCTTAAGGGTAGTGTATGTGGAGCTGTTGTTTATTAACTCTCGTTACAGGGATCTAGAAGACGGAGGTTCGTGTCCAGTCCAGAACGAAGACACAGTGCAGTCTCTCTTGTCTGTCCAATTCCCCTTTCCCCCTCCTCGCTGTTCGTGAGCCTTTGAGTTCGCGGCAGCGGAGTAGGGGAGTGGAGATCCAGCATCTGCTCCTGTGGAAACCGAAGCTCAGCTTGAGGTACTTGACAGATTGAAGTGCCTAAAAACTGAATTCCACCCGAGCACGATGGCTGAGGGGATTGATGTTAAGGCTCTAGCTACAGTATTAGATAGTATCCAGAAGCAGTTAAGTGATACAATGGAAGAGAACAAGTCTTTGAAAGAAGAGGTTAGAAAGTCTGTTTTAGATGCAAGTTATTTGCGCCAACGGTTTGAAGAGTTTTCTGGGGGAACCCGTCCATCTGTCCAAGAAGATAAGCCTCCCTCTTTTGCCCCGGCCCCCTCCGCTGCCGAACTCACTACTCAGGTGATCCACGCTATCTCGCCAACTATTCCATTGGCAGCTCCTGAAAGATATAGTGGGGATCCGAACAAGGCCCACATTTTTCTTACTCAATGTTCCCTACACTATCTCTGTCGGCCAATTATTTTTAAAGAAGATCAGTCTAAGGTGGCGTTCATGCTGTCGTACCTGAGTGGAGATGCTGCCGCCTGGTCTATGCCGTTGGTGAACAACAACGACCCCATTTTATATGAATTTGAAGGCTTCAAGAAAGAATTTCTACGAATTTTTGACAGACGGTCCATCTCGCAATCCACAGATAATGAGTTGTTAGATCTGAAGCAAGGGAATCGAGAATTAGTTGCTTATTTGGCGCAATTTAATAAATTAATTGTAGAAACCAACTGGCCAGAGGCAAAACGTGCTGCAATTTTTTATCGTGGTCTCAAGGATGAGATCAAAGATGGTCTATCGCAGATTCCAAAACGTCCCACGGAGGTTTCAGAATTAATTGACTTAGTTCTTCAGATTGATCAGCGTCAAAATGAAAGGAGGAATGAGAGGCGGAAAGAAACCAGGTATATCCCTCCTCGTTTTGACAGAATGAAAACTGAAGGATCAAAGCAGAAAGAATCGTCGTCTGAGGATGAACCAATGCAGATTGGTTCCGTTCGAGGTCCGTTGTCTAAAGAAGAAAGAGAGAAGAGACGTTTGGGAAAGCTGTGTATGTATTGTGGGAACTCAGGCCATTTTGTGAAGGAATGTCCAAAGAGGCCAAAGAACAATTCTTGGGTAAAAGATCGGCTCCACCAGTAGAAGGGGTTGCCCTGGTGGAAGCTAAAGAACAGTCAACTCCAGAGGCGAAATTAGTGGCTAATACTTTGCAATCTTCAGCCCCACATTTAATTTTGTCAGTTCGGATTAAGTTTGGAGGACAGATCAAGGAAGGAATGTCGGTCATGATCGATTCAGGGGCCACAGGAAATTTTTGTGACATTGGATTCGCTAGAGCTCTTGGAATCGCCTTCTTGAGGAAGGAACGGCCGGAGCCTGTACGTGCTGTAGATGGAACAAGTTTGTCCTCCGGGCCTATAGTCTACGATTCTGAGGAGATTTTGTTGTATGGACCCGGCCAACACGTGAGCTCTTTACAATTCAACTTAATCGATGCTCCGCAGTTTCAATTTATTTTGGGCCTGCCCTGGCTCACCGAGCATAACCCACAAATTGATTGGGCTCAGCGATCCATTCGCATGAATTCACATTTTTGCTTGCAACATTGTTTCCAATCCCATCCAGAACCATCAATAGCTTCACAAGCTTCACAGTCCCAAATCTTAGCCAGCATCCCGAAGACCATTTGTGCTTTAGATACTCAAGAAATTCCACAAGAATATGAAGATCTTGCCTCAGTTTTTGATGAAAGAGAAGCGGACCGTTTGCCTCCCCATCGTGAATACGATTGTCGCATTGAGCTGGAGCCGGGAGCCTCTCTGCCCTGTAGCCGAATTTACGCATTAACCGAAGCGGAAAATGTCCATTTAAAAGAATATTTGAATAATTATCTGGCTAATGGCTTCATTCGCCCTTCACAGTCTCCAGTTTTGTCTCCACTTTTCTTCATTCCGAAGAAGGATGGCCAGCTAAGAACTTGCATAGACTATCGCGCCCTCAATTTGGTGACCAAGAAAAATCGTTATCCACTACCTTTGATTGCTGAGCTCTTGGATCAGGTAAAGGGAGCGAGGGTGTATACAAAATTGGATCTGAGAGGCGCCTATCATCTGGTCCGCATGGCTGAAGGAGAGGAGTGGAAGACGGCCTTTCGCACTCGTTTTGGTTTGTTCGAATACCAAGTTATGCCCTTTGGTTTATGCAACGCTCCAGCCGCTTTTCAGCACTTCGTAAATGATGTGTTGCGAGAATTTTTGGATCGATGTGCAGTGGTTTACATTGACGACATCCTCATTTTTTCTGCCAGTTTAGAAGAACATATTCAGCACGTCAGGTCCATTTTGAAGAAGCTGCTTGAGAACCAACTTTTTGTCAAACTGGAGAAGTGTGTGTTTCACTCCATACAAGTGGAATTTTTGGGATTTGTCCTGTCACCCAATGGTGTTTCCATGGATGAATCAAAGGTTAGGGCCATCAAGGAGTGGCCCTCCCCGAGTTCAGTGAAGGAAGTACAGAGTTTCCTCGGCTTCGCCAATTTTTACAGGCGTTTTATAATTAACTTTTCGGAGAGAGTTTGTCCCCTCACGAAGTTGCTCAAGAAAAAGGCGAAGTTCGAGTGGAATGCGGAAACAGAAGCAGCCTTTAATGAACTCAAAAGCATTTTTGTATCATCTCCAGTGTTGCTTCCTCCAGATCCTGGAGAACCGTTCTTTGTGGAAGCAGATGCCTCCAATTTGGCCATTGGTGGGATTTTGTCTCAGCGCCATAAGCAGACAGGCCAATTACATCCTGTAGCCTTTCGCTCCAGGAAGTTAACAGCGGCAGAGATAAATTATCCCATCGCGGATAAGGAACTGTTGGCAGTCAAGGATGCATTTTTGGAGTGGCGTCATTATTTATTGGGTGCCCGGCACGTGGTGACCGTCTTCACGGACCATCGAAATCTTCAGTTTTTAAAATCCGCCCACACCCTCACCCCCCGTCAATTGAGATGGTCACTATTTTTTGCCGATTATGATTTTGTTCTAACTTACAAGCCTGGATCAGCAAATGGAAAGGCGGACGCCTTATCTCGTCTGAATGTGAACGAAGAGGGGAAGACTGGAGAAGAGGGAGTTATAATTCCTGTAGATCGAATTATCGGAACTCTCACTTACACAGACATTGAAAAGAAACTACAAGATACTCAGTCTCCAGAAGAAGTGAGAAATTGGACTGCCAGGGGAAAAGAATTCCAAGTGAAAGAAGGAAGGCCCTATTTTCAAGACAAGTTGTTTGTATCAAGTGTGGAGTTGCGAAGGCAGATCATCGAACACTTCTATGATGAGCCTCTAGCTGGACATAAAGGGGTGAAGAAGACATTGGAGTTGATCCGAAGAGAGTTTTGGTGGCCGGCAATGGAAGCTCAGGTGCGGCAGTATGTAGCCACTTGTGAGTTGTGTATCAAGGGAAAGACTCCCAGAAGGGCTCCACAAGGTCTTTTACAGCCATTGCCTCTCGCCCCATACCCTTGGCATACCATTTCCATGGATTTCATTGTGGATCTTCCGTCTAGTGGAGGCCTCTCTGTCATTTGGGTGGTGGTGGACCATTTTTCTAAAATGAGTCATTTTGTCCCTTTGAAGGCTCTCCCCAACGCAACTCAGTTGTCCAAATTGTTCACACAACACATAGTAAGGGCCCATGGTATTCCAAAGATAGTCATTTCCGACAGGGGTCCTCAGTTTGTTTCTCATTTTTGGAGATCTTTTTTAAGGAGGTTGGGTGTTGACTCTCGTCTGTCCACCAGTTTCCATCCTGAGACGGATGGACAGACGGAAAGAGTAAATCAAGAATTGGAGCAGTACTTGCGCATGTTCTTGTTGGATCAGGAAGGTGAGTGGCCCGACCTAATATGGGCAGCCGAGTTTGCTTACAATAATGCTGTTCATGCATCTACTGGTTACTCCCCATTTTATTTGAATTCAGGAAGGCATCCTAACACACTGGTAGATAAAGAAATCAGCAATGTTCCAGCAGTGGAGACAGTAGTACAAGAATTACATTTGGCTTACCGGTTAGCTTCCAGAAATTTGTCTAAGGCTAAGATTTCCTATAAGAAGCAGGCAGACAAGAAGAGGCGCCCAAATCCAGTTTATGAGAAGGGAGATCAGGTCTGGGTCTCCACCCGAAACTTACGTCTGAAGGGGAACCGGAAGTTTCAGCCTAGATTTGTGGGTCCTTTTCGAGTAGACCGGATGGTGAATCCTGTCAGTGTTAAGGTTCATCTTCCTCCAAGGTTAAAGATTCATCCAGTCTTCCATGTTTCCTTGCTCCAGCGTTGTCCTGAGGGTTTTAGAGTCAAGAGGTCCCCTTCTTCAGTCTTGGTGCAGGGTAGTGAAGAATTTGAGGTGAAGAGAATTCTAGATTCTAGGCTACAAAGAGGGAAGATTTTCTACTTAGTTGACTGGAAGGGTTATGGTCCTGAAGAGAGATCCTGGGAGCCACTTTCCAACATCCATGCTCCACGTTTGCTCAGGGAGTTTCATCGCACACATCCCACTAAACCCAAGGAGGAGAGGAGGGGGGTTTTGGTGGGAGGTACTGTCAGGATTGGAGCTGAAAGGTCTAGTTTTCCCCGGTTGAGGCAACAATCTCAGGGTCAGGCTAGGTTGGTCCGAGGAAGGCGTAGATGCGTTTCTGTAAGATCGCTCTCCGCCTTCCTACGGTCATTTGTAGTGTAGTCACATTTCTACCCCTTCCTTCCAAGATGGCCGCTGGTCGGTCCGATTCTTCCCTCCCACTGTTCCCCTGCTGCGGTGCAGTGTTTCAATTTTGAAGTTGTGCGCGCGCTTCCAATACGCGGCGCACTTCAACTGTCTAAATTTGTGGAGTGGCGGTGTTCTCTCGAGCTCCGTCCTCTCCCGGTTAATTCCAGTCAGAGTTTTGACCTTCTAATATAAATTAGTTGCCAATTTTGAGAACCTTCACTCAGTCCCGCAGTGGGACACTATTTCGAGAAAACCAGCTGAATCTTCGAAGGAGTTTCGTGAGGAGAATCTGCAGAGAAGTGGTCTTCTCGTTCACGACGTGAGGTCAAGTTCTTCATGAGTAAGGAGGGTGAGAGGCTAGGCATGAGAGCAGGGCATTTGAGAAGTAAGTGCGCCTTTTTTCTCTCACATTCTTGGAGCGTCAACCTACCAGTGAACTTCGTTTCAGAGACTAGAGACTCAGTGGGTCAGTAAGCTTTTAAGTGTCCGCTTATGATTCACATATTATCTGCAACAGTAATTCTTCAGTAAAGACTCGCCAGTCAGAAACAATTTTGAATTCCAGTGGATAGTTAAAAAGAAAGAAAAGAGACTGAATTAAGAGACTGAAGGAGGAGTAGTTGTGTGACAAAGAAAGACTTCCGCAGCTTGAACTTAAAAAAAGCAATTGTAAATATATATATATATATATTTATTTAAGAGCATTCACCTACCAGCATATCTTCGTTGTGCAGAGTTCAGCAAGAAGAATAGCACACCTTACTCAACCTCAAATACCAGCACTTCTTTACATTATAGAATACCTCTTGTTGGGAGACAGGTAAAGTTGGAGGGAGAGAGAGTCAGGGTGCAGGTGGCTTAAGGAAGAAATAGGGTTTTACATGTGAGTTTTCATTACAGGATTGGTGCACGCCAACTGTACAGCCCACATTCCCAATGAGATACCCAGCCGAATGAGTATAGAGAGTAGCTACCCACTGTGTCAGGACAGGTATTGTGTGGAATAATTACATTTGGAATTCTTAAGGGTAGTGTATGTGGAGCTGTTGTTTATTAACTCTCGTTACAGGGATCTAGAAGACGGAGGTTCGTGTCCAGTCCAGAACGAAGACACAGTGCAGTCTCTCTTGTCTGTCCAATTCCCCTTTCCCCCTCCTCGCTGTTCGTGAGCCTTTGAGTTCGCGGCAGCGGAGTAGGGGAGTGGAGATCCAGCATCTGCTCCTGTGGAAACCGAAGCTCAGCTTGAGGTACTTGACAACGAGGTTCTGGGTGAAGTGCGCAGGTGTCACCGCCAGCAACAGTGGCCTGGACCTGACCCCGGGAGAACATGTACCCTCCAAGGTCGTTCCGGGAACCCATCCAAAACTAAAGACAAAGCTCAATTTAAAAGCCGGAACAAGCAAGTTTGATGACTTCATCATTCGACACCCTGAGAACTGTACCCCGCAAGCCAAAGTTGACCAATCATGACTCTCTAAAACCCGATCTTGATACATTTTGATATTATTTTCATTATAAAAGTAGGTAGGGAAATGAACTGTCACTGGCTCGCTCTTCTTTGGCGAACTCGATTTCCTGACGTTATGCTGACGGAGAGGACGGTGACACTGCTGGACAGCTGTTATCCTGAATCTATGAGAGACTGAATTGCGGCCTAACTTTGCTGAATGAAAATTCTCCTTGACTGACTGACTTAGAGGACGACTTTAGCCAGAATAGGTAAATATGATGCTCTGAAATGCTGATGATGATTTCTAACATTTCTTGCAATATTTCTTGAATAAAGAATAATTGATTAATTGACAAATGTGTTGTGTCGATTATTTGAAGAAGAGAATAAAAGAAAAGAAGTAGAGCATAGATAGATGAGTTAATCATCAATCACAAATACAACTAAATGATCCATCTCCGTATGGGAGGGATAGCTTAGGTTTGATGTCAATGAGTTTAGGGTAAAGTAAAGCTATTCCTCTCATGTCAGCGTTGAGAAACGTATTTTCCCTCAGAAAACCGGTCAACCGAGTGTAAGTATATTGGTGTTATGGGTCCCACCAATGAATGTATGTGAGTGAATTGGATACCAAGGTAGTTGGTATGTGCCGAAGGGGGAATTTGACGTTCTGCGCTGCATCAATGGCACCCAACTCGCAGTAGCTACCGCCTGTCTTCTGTGGTGTGTCACTGCCAATGCCCGGGACACAATCGCGGTAGTGATAGGCATATGCACATGGTGAAATGGTGGTTGGCATGCTCTGCCACCCAAATCCCGGCCACCCATGTCACTGTATGGCACCCAACTCGCGGTAGCTACCGCCTGGCCCCTGCAGTGTGTCACAGCCAATGCCCGGGACACAATCACGGTAGTGATAGGCATATGCACATGGTGAAATGGCGGTTGGCATGCTCCGCCACCCAAATCCCGGCCACCCATGTCACTGTATGGCACCCAACTCGCGGTAGCTACCGCCTGGCCCCTGCGGTGTGTCACCACCAATGCCTGGAACACAATTGCGGTAGTAATAGGCAAATGCACATGGTGAAATCGCAGTTCGCATGCTCCGCCACCCAAATCCCAGCCACCCATGTCACTGTATGGCACCCAACATGCGCCAGCTACCGCCTGGCCCCTGCGGTGTGTCACCGCCAACGCCCTGGACACAATCGCGGTAGTGATAGGCATATGCACGTGGTGAAATGGCGGTTGGCATGCTCTGCCACTCAAATCCCGGCCACCCATGTCTCTGTATTGCACCCAAATCGCGGTAGCTACCGCCTGGCCTGCCATGGACCATGCCCTTATAGCCAATGGGATCCGCTATCGTGGTGGCCTGATGCAATTTTGAAAATCACGGTAGGCGTGCTCTGCCACCGCTGGGCCGGTCATTGGATGCATTGAAAGATGCACCACCGCGGTAGAGCCCGCCTGGTCCATGCGGTGTGTCACCGCCATGGACCATGCCCCAACAGCCAATGGGATCGGCTATGGCAGTAGCATGATGCAATTTTGAAAATCGTGGTATTCGTGCTCCGCCACCGCAGAGCCGGTGATTAGATGCATTTGAAAAAGGCTGACCTGGGACACCAATTGCAGCAGCTTAGAACCACTGAAACAACACTAGGGGGTTATATATGTGTGGGAGAGAGCCCCACATTTCCACTGCTCACAAAGCCTGCTGCCTGAGACCCCTCACCTGCTGCTGCCTCCAGGGACTGCTGCCTGAGACCCCTCACCTGCTGCTGCCTCCAGGGACTGATGCCTGAGACCCCTCACCTGCTGCTGCCTTCAGGGACTGCTGCCTGAGACCCCTCACCACCCACCGCCGCTGCTGCTGTTTCATGTCCACAGTGATGGCAAGGACTGAGAAGATCCGTGCTAGTTCCTTCACAAGCGAGGAGCTGGAGGTCCTGGTGGACGAGGTGCTCACACAGTACCCAAGGCTATATGGTGCCCCAAATGTCGTGGTAAGTCTTCAACAGTGGGGGTGAGAGTGCAGGGGGGCACACATGTAGTCGGTTTGATGCAGTATGTGCCTGAGAGTGTGGGGTTGTATAAAGCACTGCCCAACATGCTGTTTCGTAGGGTGAAGGGGGTGTACGCTACTCCACACATTTCCCTGCCTGCACATTAAGATTGGAGGGACATGTGTTGTCCTGTCAGCCATCCAGTGACGCAGCAAGTTGGTAATGCAGGAGTCATGACAGTGATTGCGTGTGTGAATGGCTGTATGGGTCCCTGTTGTCCATCTCAGTGTGAGCCCACCTGGCCTGCACAGTCACCGCCCAATCTGACAAGGACACATCACTGAATGTACAGAGTGTTACATGTGTGTTTTTGCAGGACTCTCCATCAATGAGCCGTCTCAGCCCTGTAGATTGCACACAACTGGCCCTGTGGGAAGGGTGTGGGTTTGTGAGATCGTGTCCCTCAATGTGACATACATGACACAGTGATCTATTCACAGGGCAAGGTCGTTGAGGCCTGCGCAGTGTTGGACACAATGAGTCTCCCCCCAAACACATGTTGATATGTGATGTATGTCCTCCTCAACCTAGAAATGGACAGTAAATGTGGGCAGAGTACACATGGCTTTCTGTGCTGGGATCCTGCTTGTATTTGAGATGCGCAGGTACTATGTCCCCCCTCACACCTGCATGCATTTACATGTGCTTCTCACATGCAGATGTACCATGTGAGATGCATTTCTGTCACTGCAAGATATATCTGGGGATTTGGGATGAGTCTGTTTCATGCTACTGTCCTGAGTGATCTTGTTACATGACACTGTGTCACTGATGTTTGCCCCCTCTTGTCTCCCATGCCTGCAGCTCAAATTACACCAGCATAAGGCTGTGTGGAGGGCCATTGTGAGCTAGGTGCGGGCTCTGGGTGTCTCAAACCAAAGGCACACCCACTGCCACAAGAGGTGGGACGACATCTCACAGCTGGCAATTAACGTTGCGGAGATGACACTGGGGCTGCTCCCTCGCACTGGCAGGTTGGCACTGCGCAGCATGACACCACTAATGTGCTGCATCTTGGCCGTGACACACCCTAAGCTGTATGAACAATTGAAGGAGCATCAGCAACAAATTAGGGGTGAGTATTCTGGAAAGGGTGACTTTGGCTGTGTGTGGCTGCATGCGTACACAGCCTGTGCCAGCGCTGGGCTATGTGATGTTGGTAGTGTGCTGCAGTGGCTTATAAGTGGTCTCTGTGCTGGGTGCATCTGTCATGCATTTGTCCTACCTGTGCTTCCTAAGGGAATTCGAGTACTGGGCATTTCAATCGCATTCTGGGTGGTGGGCTTCAGGTCTGAGATATTTGTGTTACTGTTTGAACGTAGCCACATGCAGGATGTTGTGCTGTGTGGTCATCACATGGCTCACTTATACCTGTTTTTCTTGTTTACACGCACTGGTTGAGTAACAAAAGTGTGTTTGCACAATGTTAATGCACAGGGTGGCGTGCAACATTTAGATTTAGTCATCTTCCTGGTTGCTTTGTTTGTATATGTTTGTTCTGTTGCTGCCACTAAACTGACCCTACATTCTCTCTCTCATGCTGCATCTCCTGTGGTCACGGAGGAACAGGGGACGGGCACCAGTGGTGGGGAAACAAGCACAACAGCTGCACAGGAGCCAAGTGACACAGATGTAACCAGCGCCTCGGATGGGGACAGGAGTCTGCTGGAGGATTCACAGCCCGAGACACAAAGTTCAACTTCATCTGATGCCAGCGGTGACGCAGCCATGTTTGCGGGCACAGGGAACGGGGACTCTGCATCATCTTCCACCACACAGCGTACAGTGCCCACCCTCCCAGCCACTTCCTCTGGTGCTGCCTGTGTTCGAGGGGAAGAGTCTCCTTCACACCAGGCACCGTAGCCCCTGCCCCTGTCCCTACTGCTGCCATCAGTGCTGAGTCTGTGGACCTTTGGCGCCAGCAGTGTGTAGGCCAGACAGCTCTCCTCAATGCATTCACAGACCAAACAAAAATTGGCTCAGGTGGTTGCCTTCCTGGAGGGCTTACATTCAGACGTGGGTGGGCTGCACCGTACTGTCCAGTCTTTGTCCTCCGCAGTGACGGCAGCCCTTCAACTGGCACAATCTCGGAGTCAAGCTCCAGTCCCTTCGTCCACCCCCATGCCCGTGGCCATGTCTGACAATAGTGTCCACGCTCCACAGACCTCAAGGTCACGTAGCACACAGTAGCAGCAGCAGCCCAAGCGGTCCAGGCCGCAGACACCATCCCCACAGAAAACCAAAGCCACCCCTGAGCGCAAAGACAAAAGCCCGTCATGCGACACCAGGGGCCAAAAAAGCAAAGAAGCAGACCTCAGTGTCACATGGCTCAGAGCGATCGCCAGCCAAGGATTCTCCTGTCCCAAAAGCGTCTCACAAAGACAAGCAGACAATTTCCGTGCCCACTGGGAGGGTGGTGCCTGCCAAGGGTACACATAATAAGGGCTCCAAAGCAGATTCACCCACTACCTCGACTCCCATTCCAAGCCCTGTGAAGCAGGGAAAGGCAGGCAC
Organism: Triturus cristatus; assembly: GCF_964204655.1. Lineage (NCBI taxonomy): Eukaryota > Metazoa > Chordata > Amphibia > Caudata > Salamandridae > Triturus > Triturus cristatus. Next base: position 239,051,332 of record NC_140580.1, on the reverse strand, counting down.
TGTAGGCGGAACACCTGGTAAACAGGGGATGGAGGGGCAAAGGCAAGGCCAGGCAAAGCGTACTGCTGGATCCAGCACGTCCCCAGAGGGAGGCCCACCGGCTGCACCTGCTGCAGCCTTGGTGTTGAGTGTGCCTGTTGTGTCCACACCACTTCCCATTGATCCAAAGTCAGGCAAGCCATTTCGAATCCCCAAGAAGTGGCAAGGCATCCCTCCACAATCTCCCACCCACACTGTGTCTCGCGTCTGCATGACTCCACCTCCACGTGCCACTACACGGCCTGGTCCAAGCAGCCCTCTGGCTTGCCAAGCCACTAATAGCTCTACCTCAGCTGGGCCTCTCTCTCCCCAGTCAAGTGCTCCAACTGTACCCGACACACAGCCAGCTCCCAGTCCGACTGACAGCCAAGTCTGAATGTTGGTCAACCTCACACACTTGTCTCTCCCACAGACTGTGTTGCTGACCATGGTAGGGTACAGTCGCACACATTCCCTGTGCAGCTTCTCATGGACTCACTCTGCACTTTGTGCTGCCCACTGGCCTTGTCGTTCACTGCTGTGTGCCCCCTGCCTGTGCAGTTTCTCATGGACTCACTCTGCACTTTGTCCTGCCCACTGGCCTTGTCGTTCACTGCTGTGTGCCCCCTGCCTGTGCAGCTTCTCATGGACTCACTCTGCACTTTGTGCTGCCCACTGGCCTTGTCGTTCACTGCTGTGTGCCCCCTGCCTGTGCAGGTTCTCATGGACTCACTCAGCACTTTGTGCTGCCCACTAGCCTTGTCGTTCACTGCTGTGTGCCTCCTGCCTGTGCAGCTTCTCATGGACTCACTCTGCTCTTTGTGCTGCCCACTGGCCTTGTTGTTCACTGCTGTGTGCCTCCTGCCTGTGCAGCTTCTCATGGACTCACTCTGCTCTTTGTGCTGCCCACTGGCCTTGTCGTTCACTGCTGTGTGCACCCTGCCTGTGCAGCTTCTCATGGACTCACTCTGCACTTTGTGCTGCCCACTGGCCTTGTCGTTCACTGCTGTGTGCACCCTGCATGTGCAGCTTCTCATGGACTCACTCTGCACTTTGTCATGCCCACTGGCCTTGTCGTTCACTGCTGTGTGCCCCCTGCCTGTGCAGCTTCTCATGGACAAGCTCTGCATTTTTGTGCCTTGCTCTTCTCCAATGGGGCCTATCTGTGCAATTTGTGAATAAAGACAGTTGCTCATGTTGTTTGTTTTGTCAGTGTCCTTACTGAATAAAGTATTTCCTGTGTGTATATGGTTTAGTGTCCCACCTGCTCTGTATGCCACTTCAACATTGCCAATGGCTTGTCTCACATGTTCTAGGTTTTACAGGTGTGATAGGGACTTCATTTCTTCCTGTCTCAGATGCTTGTGGGTGCAATGATGGTGGTTTACCATGAAATACCGTTATCATTATCATTCTTTCTTCATGTTAGCTATATTGTACAGATGTCAGGTTTGGGGGCACTTCCAGTACAGTGTGTGATTCTTTCCACAGAATTGCAGGCAGGCTGGCCAGGCTCATCGTGTATGTGTGTTCTTACTTTCTGTGTGCCCAGCAGTGTAGGTGTATGGTCATGTTGTGATGGTCAGTCATCCTAGTCACATGGGTTACTTTCAATGTGTGCACTTGGGTGGTCAAGAATTGAGCAGTGTGAAGGGTGTGTGTTTGTTGTGAGTGTTGATGTGTGTGTGCCCATGCAATGTCAACTACACACGTGTCACCCAGGAGTAGAGTGCCTGTTTGTGTGATTGTTCAGGCCTGCGATTGTGATTGTGTGCACATGTATGAGTTGTATGTTGTGCACTGTGCAGTGTGTTGGTGTGTCCTTGCAGTTCTGGTGCTTTTGCCAATTGTGAGTATGCAGAGTGTGTGACTGGCAAGTCATGGTTTTGTTTAGTTGATCAGCCGTATGTCTTGATACTGTTTGTACCCACTGTGCATACCTGCTCAACCACACTGACATTGTGGGTGTGATGTGCTCATACATTGCTGTCACATGGTGCTTTATTGTCTCCAGTGTGGCATGTGGTGTGCGGTGTCATACCATCCCCTATCTGAGCTTCAGATGCCTTGACATTGTGAGTCAGCACTCCCTCTATTTGTGTATAGTGCACTCCTGCCATATCCACTACTGAAGTGCACACCACTTCACTTTGATGCCAGCTGTCCCCTTGTGTTGCCTGTGCGTGTGCCTCCCCATCACTTCATTTGTGGCACTGTGCTTTGTGGTTACAGATCTTTGTCCAGGAGGACTGTGCCACTCATGGCATTTACCCAATTAGTTATCTGTGTTGTTGTAGTACTGTTCAGCAGTCATGGTTGCTCATGTGCAGTTCAACTGTCTGCGCTGGCCAGTCCTCTGGTCAAGCTGTTTCTTCTTTTGTGTCCCAGACTCGTGCATCTGTCATTGTTGTGTTAGGTGTATGTGTGTATGCTGGGGTACTGCTTGACTTCCTGAGTGTGATGTTGTCAGTGTGCTGTTTTGCTTCTTGTTGTAGGTGTTCATGGTGTGTCACTCATGGCTGTGTGGGACTGTTATGTTTTGTGCGCACACACTGCTTGTTATGCATGCAGTGCTGTGGGTGTATGCTGCCTTGTCCTGGCCTGGTGTGCATCCCCTGATGTCCTGCTGTGTTTGCTATGTGAAGTATTGTCATGTGCATCTGTTGTGTGTTTAATGTGGCTGTGTGGTTCTGTGATGGTGCACTTCTTGTCTGTGTTGTGGTATGTTGTCTGTACATTGTTCCTGACTGATGAGGTTGTGCACTCCTGTTGTGTCTGTGCTCCCATTGCCTTCCCACAGTTTTACTGCACAGGTCATGTGTGGTCTTGTTGTGGTTCTGTGTGTGTTTCTGTTGAGTTATGTGTTTGGCTGTTGTTTTTGTGCAGACTTTGGTTCTGGCATCCCTGTGTGTGTGTGTGATGTTTGTGGATACCCCCAGGGAGTGTTATTGTTTCTCTGTGTATTGACTGGACATTATTGACACCCTTCTGTGTGTCTGACACTGGGGTTGTGTGCTGCAGGTGTGAGGGGGGTATGTGTGAAGAATCCTACTTGTGTTTGACAGTCATGGAGTTTGTCAATGTGCCCTGTGTGTTGTGCTGCTGGCATACTTCTGTGAAGTAGTTGTGTGCATATGTGTGGGGGTTCACAGTTTGACTTCAGGGCCTTCCTTTCATCCCTGTGCCTATAGATGGGTTGCCTCGCTGTCTCCCTGAGTTGTTGCCCTAAGGTGACTGTGGTTTGAGTTCACTCACTGTGCCAGCCATGTGTGCTTTGATGGGGTGAGGGTGTTGTTCTTTGTTCCTTGTCTTGCATGTGATGTACACATGCTTGTTGGTTGTCTCCTTGGCCTTCCACTTTGGCTTTCATATATGTTGTGCTCCATTGCTGGTGGCATTTGGTCTGTGTATGTGGCTGTGTGTCAGTGTGGGGTATGTCTGTGTGTCCAGTAGGATGTTTGTTCATTGTATGTGTGTGTGTTCATTTTGCGCTTGTACTCAGCTTTCTTGCCATGGATGTGGTGTTGTTGTGGTGTGTGGGTTGCCCTAGACCTGTGCTTCTGTGCTGTGTGTTCCTCTGCAGCCACTCCTGCTGTGGCTGTCTACTTGGTTGGTTGTTGTGTGGTGCAGGGTGTGGATTCACCTAGCTTGGTGTTGGGCATGTGGGTGCACAGGGGGGTGCACATGGCATATCCATTCAGGGGGGGTCAGTGTGTGGAGTAGGGAGGTGTGGCCCTATGTACTTTATGCCCTGCCCATGCCTGGCGCAGGCCATGCCTTCTGCATTGTGTGCATGTTTTCCCTTGTCTTCACTGCTGCGGTGACGTGACCGGGACATTACTTGGAGATCGTGGTAATGTGTGAGCTGGCTGCGGAGGGGTGGCTTGGTGGCAGGTAGGACATGTGTGGGTACACTTGTGGATGTGTTCCTGTTCCCACCAGGATGTCTGGTGTGGCCAGGGACCCTGTATCAGCCCATGAGTTGTGTGTTGTGGTTGTGTGCGGGATTGTGTTGTTGCATACCTGCAGCGGCATCCGCGGTGGTCTATGAGTTGCTGTTGATGTATCAGGTACAGCACCGGAAAGACGTGAAGAGCTGGATCCATTGCGGTCGGGACCGGTAATCAGGTTTCGCGCTCCGCTGTTGAGCTTCCGCCTTCTCTAGTTGGGCGGTTTCTCCGCTGCGGTGCGATTGGCTTTTTGGGGCATCCTGATTTGTACAGCGGATGGGACGTCATTCCGCGCGGCGGGAAGTTTCCATTGGCTCCCACCGCCACGGTGGCGGGCGCACTTTGATGGTGGTTTGCGTCACACCGCGGCGGATGGGAAATGGGCTGTGTTTGGCCATACTAATATGGCGGACGTGAGGCCCGCTGCTGGCGTGCGTAAAAAGGAATTTTCCCCCACCGCAGGCACCACGGTGGTGCCTCTGCCCGCCATCCTAATAGACCCCTTAATGTGCATTTCGAATACATGGTTAGACATGCACATATGTAACTTTAAATGAACTGTAAAACATGAGGTAAGGAACGCATATTTACATAGGCCATATAATTTGAAGTGAACATGCACAAAATAATAAAGATTACATCATTCATGTTTAAACTAAGCATTAGTGCACACACTATATAAATCTCTAGTTTCCACAGTGAATATATTTCAGTAATGCGTTCACATGTTGCACTCATAGAGGAAGCCATTTTTCATTTTTTTTCAAGTCAAAAGTAAAGTTTATTTAGACCGTAGATCTATAAACCACATAAAACATACATTTTATAAAATTATACAAATGGTTAAAAGATCATCTCATTTCATTAGAAATTGCAATTTTTCATAGCAGTCATCGTAATTTGTTAAAAAAAAACATGTTCAACTGAGAATATTAAACTCATCGGTATCAAACATTTGATCCGAATATACTAAGATCCTATTTTTAAAGATAAAACTTAAAATCACAATTCTTCTTTACTCAGTCTATCCCTCAGTTCCCTCTTCCAAGAACAACCTTTTGACAGCCTGAACAAACTTTGCCACAGCTATTGTGATATCAAAGTAGTGCATGTCCATAAGGAGCTCAATTGCTTACGCATGAGACCTAGTACCATATTTTAAGAAAATCTGTTGTAAAAACATTTTTCGCTGGACTATCAGTTTTTGGCAGTCTATTAAAATATGTAAGAAATTGCATTTCGTACCAATCCTGCATGTGCATCTACCATCTGGATACATCAATTCCCTTTTCAATTTGTCATTTGACCAAACAGGATTCATGCCAATTCTCACCCTTAATAATTCCTTTCTGAGCCATGGGTTTGGTAAAATGTCTATGTATGGATACCACTTCTCTCTCCTCCAGCTATTTATCATAAATCGCACAGACTCTTTATCAGGTACTCAATGTCATTCGATCTAGATAATTCCTTCCCTAATGCTTTGAGTTCGCTTTTCGATTCATCAATGTGCAGGGACTGCGGATCAATAGTCGCCTTTAACTTATCACAAATGGCATATAGTTTCTTTCTTGTTACTTTTGCCCACTTTAATTCACTCATCTGGATCTCCTTCATACACCATTGTGACACTTTTGATTCTTCACCTGACCCCAACCTTTTCCAGAATCTGAGTAGGCTCACTTGTACCTGGACATTCCAGGAGGTCATGTCTAGCTCCCGTCTTATTGCCTGTATCATCGATGAGCTAAGCAATAACATCAATGCCTTTAAACATTTCCCTTCCTCGCTGTCCCAGGTACCTTCCCACCCAAGCATATGATTTCCGCTCCATACAGTAGTTGTGGGGGTATCATTGCATTGTATGCCTTCAGCAATGGTCTGTGGGACATAGAGCCATAGCAGTGATTAAACTTTTTCAACCCGCAAATTGAAGCTAAGGCTTTTACTTTCTGGGCTTCAAGGTCAAACCCTATTCCGAGATATTTATACTCGTTGACTATCTCTAATTTTGTTTGCCCCAGAAACCAATTGAACTTTTGGTTTCTCTTCCCAAAGCACAGGATTTTTGTTTTGTCCATGTTCACTGTGAGGCGTTTGGTTACGCAATAAATGCTGAACGCATTCAACTTCCTTTGCAGACCCAACTCTGTCTGATCAAGGATCACCAGATCGTCTGCGTACAGAATGCAGGACAAATGCTTCCCATTTACTTTTGGACTTGCACTTCTATCGGTCATCAGAGAGGAAGGTAGGTCTGCAAGAAAGATTGAAAAAAGCAGCGGGGCTAGTACGCAACCCTGTCTTAGGCCATTATTGATCGCTATCTCCGGAGTCAAGCCCCCTGTCGTATCTTTAATGACCTGTGCCCAGTTCTGACTATGCAACTCCTGAATTACCTCTAGGAGTTCTTCCGGGATATCGTAACTTCTTAACGTTTCCCAGAGACACTCCTTTTCGACTAAATCAAAAGCTGCACGAAAATCAACAAAACAGCAGTAAAGTCTTCCTTGCTGCTCCATGGATTTCCGCGCTAGAGCCCATAACGCAAAGCAGTGGTCTATTGTTGAGTGCCCCTCCTTAAAACCACCTTGTTCTGCTGGCACAATTGAGTGTTGCTCCACCCAGTCCTTCAATCTGCCAAGGACTATTTTAGAGAACACTTTCACTCCAATATCAAGCAGATTGATTAATCTGTAATTCTTAGGGTCCTTCCTGTCGCCTTTTTTGTGAATGGGCCTGATCACTGCCCCTCTTCAGGATTTTGGGATGATTCCTGAATCCAACATCGCTAAAAACATCCGGGAGAAAAATTGTGCCCACCAGTCTAGCTGTGTTTTTATTATAACAGCTGGTAGGTTATCTGACCTTGCAGCTCGGGTTAGGTTTAACTTCCTAATAGTTTCCTTCACTATTTCTGAGGAGAAGGATGGCTTTAACTCTTTTGCTTCCCTTTCTCTAAAGGCTCTTTCCTTACTTATTACAAGCGCATGATTTGCCTTACATAATTGGCCTAAGTAATCCTCCCAGGATGCCTCTTCGACTACACAGCTCATTGTTCCTGGGGTTTGACCCGAGGCATCCTGGATCAGCTTCCAGAAGCCTTTAACATTTTTTGTTTCTATTGTTTCCAGTAGATTCTCCCAACATTTTTCTTTAAAAATTCTCCTCTTGGACCTTACTAATGTTTTATATTCTTTCCTTAGGTTAAGTAATTTATTAGCACTTCCCTGCTCGTACCTTAGCGGCAAGGATCTTTCAACTCTCCTTATTGTCCTTTTTTTTCTCTACACACAGAATCAAACCAACTTACTTGCTTTCTTCGACTAAACTGTATATTTTTGTTACGCTTTTTTAGGTCAACTCTGAGGCATTGCACAACCTGATTTATTTTGACCTCAAACCAAGAAACCTTGTGATCCCTTACTTCCTGCATGATTACATTCTGTTGGAAACTAGCTAGTTTCTCTAGACATTCATCCATTAATTTTGTAGACAAACGTTTTGGGTATGACATAGTTTGAGGAAGGGCTCTTTCACAATGTCTTATGGGTCCCCATATTAGTTTACAATACAGAGCATTATGCTCACTTTCTTTACAATGTATTACCTTACACATGTTTACCCTGGCATAATTCCAAGCGTGTACAAACACATAGTCTATAGGGCAGTGTTCGTTACCTTTTCTAAATGTCTGATTTGCTGGGCGGTCAGATTCCATCCTGCCATTTAAACTAATTAACCCATTTGATCCCAGGAATTTTCCTAGAGCATCATCTTGTTTATTCATTTTACAGGTGGGGAACCAAGCTGGCATTACGTTATATGATTTTTCGATCTCATTGAGCCAAGGGTTCAATTTTTTGGGGTTTAATTTATGATTAGGAGGGTCCCGCTCCTGAAGGCATCCTTGTTATTCCCGGATTGTTTGCTGCCCAGGACAACGAGGGTGAAGACGGGAGGTCCAGGGGGACTTAATTGCCCAGCCTGCCTTGCCCACGCTTGCATCACCTGTAAGCGCCCGGAGGCGCTTTAAATTCTGCCGCGGGCTCCTGTAGTGCGGGTCCCGCTCCTGAAGGCATCCTTGTTATTCCCGGATTGCTTGCTGCCCAGGACGACGGCGGTGAAGACGGGAGGTCCAGGGGGACTTCATTGCCCAGCCTGCCTTGCCCCGCTTGCATCACCTGTAAGCGCCCGGAGGAACTTTAAATTCTGCCGCGGGCTCCCGCAGCGCGGGACAGGCGCGGGCATTGCAGAGCAGGCCAGAGCCACCCCCTCTGCCCTTGAGCCCAAAGCTACCAGCAGCAGTGCCAAAAGGTCCTAAAGGTACATTTTCCACTCGCCGTGAACATTGGACCCAGGGCCCTGGTCTCTATTTCTACATTCTGCACTTCTTAAACGGTGGGCGGTTAAAGTCTTAAATGTTCATAAGCTAACAGCATGGTACATTTTAGTATATCAATAATTGCTGTATTGTTTTTATGTGTCTCTATTGTGACTACCTGATATATATTTCTCTCCGTCTAATATTGTTCACTTGTTTTGATATCAACTAGTGTAAATTTGGCCCATTAGAATGGGGAAAAGAAAAGCTGTGGATAGAGGGGAGGGCGGACTTATAAAGAAAGGTAAAAAAGTTAAAAAACCAACCAAAAAGCAGAGCAAAACCCACGCTGTTATGGATCGTATTGCCAACCTTGTTGGTGAATGCGAGGAGATTTTACTTGACCCATCTGGCCCGTGTAGCTCCACCACTGTGGCCAGTGTACCACCCCCTATACCAACCACAAGTAACAAACAAACTGCCTCAGTTATTCCTGATATGTTCAAAAAGCAATTCCCAAAGGGCCAACAACCTGCTAATTTTGGCCTTAGCCAACACAAAGAGAGTATTAATCCCTCCCTGCCTAGCCCTAGCCCCGTGACAACTTGTGCAAAAGAGCCCACCATCATTTGTTCAAACCGATCTTCGCCCCTATTGCAAATCTCCCAGGAAGAAAATGTCCAGTCAAACTCTATGGGGACTGAAGGTGAAAGCAACAGATGTAATGATATAATGAATAGGGCCCAATGTTCTTTCCCAGTTCAGCTTAGAAATTAGATAAATGACTTAAAAGATCAGACTAAGCATCTTATGAAGGAAGTTAAGGAACTAAAGGGAATGATAGATAGCCTCAATCTAGCGCTAAAAGCATGCTCTGGCAAAGAGTACTCAGCTACACAAGATTTGCCCCATATTCAAGCTTGCAGAGTACCAATTTCTAACAAAAGAAATCTAAGCTGCCCAATTGTTAAGAACATAGTTAACGTACAAACGGAAGGAGTTCCCAAAAAACCATCTTGCGATTCAAATACCATGAGGAAATCTGCTGTTACTAATGAAGCAGTAAGTAGATCTGATAAATTGCTTAATACATTCAACAGAAGGGAAACCCAACCCCCTCCTTTAAATCAGCCTAGGACAAGTCCACACACTTTCTGTAAATCCTTGTCCCCGGCTACTTAAGTCACAAATGTTTCTAACTAATGTCCCCAAGACCCTGCCCAGTCTAATTAGAGGGGATGAACAGTCTTTGATTAACAAGAGTACCCAGTGGCTGAGACATGTTCGTAAGTGCAGATCAATAATCAGGGAGGATATATCCTCTGCTGTAAGACATCGCTCGAAGGATGTCGACTCTGACTATGTGTGCCTTACCCTTGTCTCGCCATTGCTGGTAGAAAACCTGCTGGCATTTAAGCTAAGAACCTCACATCTTATTCATACAAATATTAGGCTGAAATTTAACCCTTCTGATTCTGTTATTCACCGACCCATTAATGCCTACGAACCAAAGCGAATTGGGGATTCATCCCTCCTAAACATAGATTGACCATCAACTGGTCTGTGTCCACAAGGAGGACCCATGGTGGCCACTTTAACAGGAGGGGACGAAAGCTCCTGTATAAGCTGCCCCCCTGGTATTGGTTTAGAAGGGATAGATTGTGCCGATGACTTGCTTAGGACTCATGTCCAACCACTGAGTGTAGTTTATACTCAAAAGGAAACTCAAGTCAAATAGAAAAGCATACTCCAGTTCCAGTTACCCCTACATTGGGTATAACAATGGTGGCTAGCTCAGGCAATACCATAGTGTACCATGATTCATCTCTATTGAGACTGGCATTGTGGAATATAGCAGGGCTGCCCAATAAGATTCATTCATCCGATTGGATAGATTTTATAGAAACACTGGACATTATAGTGTTTAAGGAGACCTGGGCGTTGGCCCCGGTCTTTCACCATGGATACCTAAACTTCCACAAATTCGCAGTAGGCAGGCACAAAGGAAGACCTTCTGGAAGTTTAACAATATGGGTGAGGCAGAGCTCCACTTTTAAGATAACTGAATTGGAGACTGATAACATAGATATTTTGGCACTGCTCATTTGTCCTAAAAATTCGCCAAAGTTACTCATAGTAAATGTTTATGCTAGGGGCTTGGCGGGTGGCAGGTCCTCAAAGACTATTACTGATCTTAACAACTTTTTAGTTGGAAAGGGAGAAGGGTTGCTGGAGATTTCAATACCACATTTGAGCCTTTGGACTATGAGGATGGCCACTTAAGTGCAGACAAAGACGCCCAATGCGGTATTCCCCTGTAGGAAATCCCACCAACTAAAAAATGGACCGAGGCAGCCCTACAGTTGAAAGCCTTTAGTCTAGAGAGGGGTGTGAGAGCAGTAAATGGACGTACACCATCAGACCTCTCAGGATCACACACTTATAACAATGGCCTGAGAAGTAGTCGAATAGATTACATTCTTATCAATATAGAGTACTGGTCTTCAAACCTTATAAAACCCCTAAGAGATTGTTACCAAAACGTGACCATTGGTATAATAAGGCATGTAAGGCAGTATACAAGCAGTTGTCCTGGGTTGTAAAATCCAACGATATAGATAGGATAAGAATAGCCCGCAAGCAGTATAAAACCACACAAATACTGGCAAAAAAGGCACGGGATGAACAAAGGTGCCCGGAACATTTGCAAGCAAGCAAAATGAATAACAATCAATCATTCTGGTAGCTTGTTAATTGGGGTCGAGGAGGCAAAGGAAATGCCCCATCAAATCATATTGCCCCAGACCAATGGGTATCTTTTTTTGAGCTTCAATTCGCTGTCACTGAAAATATACCCTCATTTATAGTCCTAAGTGTAGTGACTCCAGTAAAATTCTCTTTAAGGGAAGTCGAAACCGCTGTGACCACAGCACCAAAAGGTAGGGCACCCGGTCCCGACTGTGTCCCAGTGGATTTATTTTTATTTGATAAAGAAAATTGGTTTAGGTACATTTTGTTTCTCGCAAATGCGATTGCCAGTGGAACATCTATTCCTGATTCCTGGTGTGGGGCGGAAATCCTCCCTATTTATAAGAAGGGGGACCGTTCCAGCCCCAATAACTACAGGCCTATCAGCCTGATCGATTCTACCCAAAAGATCATGGCTAGATTGATTCTGAATAAAATACAGACATGGATAACGGAGAATAACATACTATCCCCCTTCCAAGCAGGTTTTAGGGCCTTCGTAAGCATGATAGACCAAGTCTTTTACTTTGTATTAATCTATTGGCGTGTTGTATTGCTAGCGGGTGGAGCTATTTATGCCACATTCGCAGATCTCAAGGCAGCTTTCGATACGGTCCCAAGAAATAAGCTCTGGGCCGTATTGAGAGATCTAGGAATTCCCCCTGAACTTTTGCAGCTGGTGGTTAAATTGCATGAATCAAACAACGCGCAGGTTCGATGGGGTGCTCAAGGGAATACTACCCCCAAATTTCCAATTTTAAAAGGGGTACACCAAGGATGTGTGCTGGCTCCAACCCTGTTTTCACTTTTCATAAATGGTGTGGTTAGTTATTTTTCTGATTACCCAACCGATGCTCCCTTTGTTGCAGGTATCATAATACCAATACTCATGTTCGCGGATGATACTTTAATTTTATCCAAAACCCAAGCTGGGCTGCAGAAAGCCCTGATACGTTTTGAGACATTCTGCAAAGAACATGAATTATTGGTAAATGTGGATAAAACTAAATTTATGGTGTTACACAACCACAAAGTCATCAAGTCAAGGGTTGTTATGAATAATGAGTATTTAGAGCAAACAGATTTATTCACCTATCTTGGAGTAAATATTTTTTTTTATTATACTTTGTTTATTGGTTTAAATCACAGCCATACATTACAAGAGTGGACGATATAGTGCATATTCTCAGCCAAATGATCCAGCATCACGTTAATCATGGATACATATTACATATCTCCTACCAGTCTCGCTTGTCTACGCATCTCCATTTCAACAGTAGGTGACACACAGAGATCTCCCCTATATTTATTCCACTATGACCACTTCCTATCCCACTTCTTGGGGCATCCCCGAGCCTTGTAGACCTCTGTCTCTGCCAGCATACATCTAGCCATTTCCTTGACCCATAGGGTGACACGAGGAGGGTTTATACTCCTCCAACCCCTAGCCAATTCTCTCTATGCTAGCGTGTACCCCAATGTTGTAAATTGCTGTTCGACTTCAGTTAGGTCAGTAGCATCCCAAATGTTTAATATTCCCAGTTGTGGGGTTAGTACTATATTTTTCCCCAGGGCTGTGCACATGTGATTCGTGGCTCCCTCCCAAAGGGGGCGCACCATGGGGCAAGACCACAGGGTATGATAAAATGTGGCCTTCTGACCACATCCCCTTACACACCGGTCATCGGGCCTAGACCCTATCCTAGCCAGAACCGTCCCTGCAATGTATGATCGGTGAAGTATTCTAAGCTAAATTAGTCGAAATCTCTGGGTGATAGCCGCAGCACGCGGGGACCTTAGTGCCGACTGCCAGTCTTCATCCTCTATATGGCCTATGTCGTCTTGCCATCGCTCCCTGAGCTTCGGGAAAGCGTCTGGCAGATTGTTACTCAGCTTCTTGTAAGTTAAAGATATTGCCTTCGAGGTGAGAGGCCCATCAAGCAGGCGATCCTCCAGAGGTGACGACTCCGGTATGTCTTTAGGAGATGAAAACGCTGCCTGCAGCTCATGTCTGATTTGCAAGTGTCTGTACAGTTCTCCCTGCGTCAACTGACATTGCTTCTGGAGCTCACTGAAGGTCAGTATTGCTCCCTTCTTAACCAAATCCCTCACTGTTGACACCCCAATAAGGTCCCATTTTTCGAATCCGGGCTGATAGCCCAGCATTCCCAGTTTTTGAGTAAACCATAGTGGCGTGGCTAGCGAGAGAGTGCCTGTCCAACCTAGCCGAGAGGAAACTATACGCCAGATTTCCAGTGTGTGTTTGGTCGGCCCGAAGAACTTCTCCCTATTTTTCCTATCAGTAGTGTATAAACCCCCCCCAGATATCCAGAACGGTCAGTTTGGTATCTATCAAGAGCATACGCTGGGTCATCTGGGGGGCGATATATCCAGTGATTGACGGTCACCAGTTGGGCAGCCCAGTAGTATCGCTGTAGATCAGGGAGAGCGATGCCCCTATCATACCAGCTTTTTGTCAGTTTCTGCCTTGCAATTCTAGGGCCCCTACCGTCCCACAGCTGCGTGCAAACCTCTTCCTCAACAGCTCTGAAGTACGAGTCTGGGACTCTGTGAGGACAGTTATGTAACACGTAAAGAAAGCGAGGAAGGGCCAGCATCTTGAAGAGTGCCGCCGTCCCCACCAGTGTTAGGGGTAGGGTCCTCCAATGCCTTACATCCGCTCGCAGTCTGGCCAAAAGTGGGGCCAGATTAGAGCTATAGAAACAGGCTGGGTCTGAGGTGATAAAAATCCCCAAGTAGCGAAAACCTTCCGTAGCGACCGTTATTGCGCATTCTGTCGGGAGGCGAGGCACATCGCCTCTCAGCATAAACAACACTGACTTGTGCCAATTAATTCCATATCCCGAATATTTATCAAAATTCGTGAATATATCCAACACCACACTGATTGATCTATATGGGGATGCTAGGTAGAGCAGAAAGTCGTCTACATAAAGCGATATGCGGTCTTCAACTCCGATTGTCCAGCGCATGCCACGCACCACCATGTCTCTACGCACCCAGGCCGCGAGCGGCTCCAGTACGAGAGCGAAGATTAGCGGGGACAGCGGCCACCCCTGCCTCGTACCTCTACGTAGCTCGAATTTCCGGGATGTAAACCCAGTAACCCTCACCTGTCCCAGCACACCCGTATATAGAAGCCTCACCCAAGCTACATATTTAGGTCCCAGCCCCACCTTCTGCAGCACTTTGAATTGGTATGGCCATTCTATGGAGTCGAACGCCATAGAGGCATCGAGGGACAGCACCGCCACGTCTTCTTCAATGTATTGTCTACGTGCCATTACATTATGTAGGCGGCGCAGGTTGAGGGCCGTATGTCGCCCCGGCATGAAGCCAGATTGGTCTGGATGGACCAATGAAGTAATAACTGTCGCCAATCTATTAGTCAGGACTTTTGCCAATACCTTCGTCTCTACATTAATCAGTGAGATTGGCCTATAGTAGCCACAATTCTCTGGTGGCTTACCCTGTTTATGAATGACTACAATAGTGGCCAGCCATTGATCTAGTGGTAGCTGGCCCCTCTCCAATCCCTCCTCATACATGGCTTTAAGATGTGGTACAGTCAAAGAGGCTGTGGCCTTCAGAAACTCCACTGGGATGCCGTTAGGCCCCATCGCCTTTCCCGATTTAAGCTGTCCCAGGGCCTTGCTTATTTCTTCGTTTGATAGGTCCGCCTCCAGAGTTTCACTATCCACCTCCGAGAGGCTTGGAACATTGCTGTCAATGAGGAGCTGACGAGAGTCTTCTGCTGTATAGTGTGTAGAGGGGGAGTACACCGTTTCAAAGTGATCGGCGAATTTGTCCGCTATTTACCTTGAGTGTATCACTGCTTCACCCCCGATGTCATCAATTTATGCACCCATCTGGAGCCTTGCTCCCGTCTCTCCAACCATGCCAGTGTCCTTCCCGCCCTGTCCCCAATCTCGTAGAGCCTGTGTTGGGTTGCACGCTGCTTAGCTACCATCTGTTCCCTGGTTTTTATCCTGTATTCGTCCTGTTTCAGGATAAGTCTATGACTAGTGTCAGGCAAAGGATCTTGCGAATGTTCGCGCTCTAGTTCAATAAGGTCAGATTCTACTTTAGCCAGAAGTTCTTGCTTTTAGGCAATATAGCCCGTCTTTAACGACAGAGCTTGACCCTTGAGTACCACTTTGAATGCTTCCCAGATTGTTTGTGTGGAGTCGACAGAGCCCACATTTTCAGTAAAGTAGTTCTCTGTGTGTGTACGGAGTTTGTCGTTAATGTCTGGGATATGCAGGAGCCATGGGTAAATTACTATCGTGGCGCGTGGTTGGTGCTCCCATTGCGTATATTTCATCCAGATCGGGGAATGATCCGAAATCCCTCTGGGCAGGACTCTATATTGAGCGAAGTTACCTATTGTGGACAGATGCGTAAGGAAATAGTCAATACGTGATGGACTGCGGTTGGCACTGGAGAAGAACGTGAACAATTTTTCGGTGGGATAGAGTATCTGACCCACATCTGCCAGACCCAGCGCTTTTACAAAATCGCCCGTGAGGTCATTAGACTTTTCTTTTGGCTTTGGTGGGTGGCGGTATACAGTATCATCTACGGTCATATTGTAGTCTCCCCCATAATCAGTATGCCCTCCCGGAGTCCCGTCAGCTTATTACCTAGGTCTTCTAGTGCCGCCTTGCCCATAGCTGGCTGTAAATAGACAGAGAGTATATTAATATCCTTCCCATCCCATTGGGCCTCAACCCCCGCAAACCGGCCCCCGTGTCAGCCCACATCTTGTGAACAATAAGGGGTGTTGTTTTCTTCACTAATATAGCTGTGGCCCCTTGAACCCGTGGTGTAGTCTGCGTGCACCAGAAGTTTGTACCCCCATCTAGTGAGGGCCTTGGATTTCTGACCTACTAAATGTGTTTCTTGCAGCAAGACCACATCTGGCGAGTGTCTCTTCAGGTATTGTTGGACTATTCCCCTCTTTATCTTATCTCCCATCCCATTCACGTTCCAGGACATTATAGCCAGGGATCGTTCTCTATCCTGCCCCATAGTTGTGTATCTCCCCCCGTTCCCTTATTTGGATCATATCTGTGCAGGAAAGAACATAACCCTGTTTACCCCGCAATTGTCGTCCACTGTTCAATATGGCTACTATACATTGTTGATTCACTACAGCACGTTGCATACTAATAAGCTTTTCTATGCTAAAGTCACTTGAAAGGATCAGTAACCCAATCATCATACCAATAAACCAGTCAACCTTGAAACACCTCCCATCCCCCCTCAACCTCCTCACCCCTCCCTGCCCCCCTGCCCGTGGATTCAAAACTACCCACCCCCAAACTTGGCAGAGTGCTTCTCTCCCCCCCCAAAATGCTGAAAATACACGGGGTAGTTTGACCCCCCTCCCGTTGGTTCACATCACAATATCTGGAATTGTAGCCATCCACACTTAACCATTAGAGACCCTCCCAAATCGCATATCCGAAACCCAACAATTTATATCATACCCTTAGGAATCTTCTGCCAGCAAATCTCGTATCGATGGGTATGTCACCCCCTCCCCCCAGACCCACTACTTGCGCTTTTTAGCCGAGCGTGGGCATTCCAGTCTTATCGCCCATGTCCATCAGTCCTGTTTCTCCAGCTGACTATTATTCTCCGCTGAGCCCTTATGAACCTCCTCCACTCTGACTTCTCTACGCTGGCCTGGTTTACCCAGTCGGTCTCTCCTCCGGCCCCCCACCGTGGTCCAACCATCCATCCACTCCCAGACCGCCTCCGGAGAGTCAAAGAACCAGGACTTGCCATCAGATTCAACTCTCAGACGCGCAGGAAAGAGCATCGCGTACTTGACCTCTCTGTCTCTCAGTCCCTTCTTCACCGCCTGATAGCTGCGACGTTAAGCTTGAACCTTGGCCGTCAAATCGGGAAAAAAGGCCACCTCATAATTGTCTATCTTCAGGGGAGGATTGGAGCGTGCTGTCTGCAAGATAATGTCCCTATTCCGGTAGTTGAACACCCGTGCAATAATGGGTCTCGGGGGTGCCCCGGGTTTTGGTCTACCTCCTGCCACCCTGTGAGCTCTCTCAATAGAAAAATTGCTTGATAGAGTCTTGGTTTTAAGATGCTTCGTGATGAGTTCCTTCACGTACAGGTCCGCCACTGGCCCTTCCGTTTTTTCTGGGACCCCCAAAATGCCAATGTTATTGCGGCGGGCACGGCCTTTGTAGTCATCGAGTTGTTGCGACATCCTCTCCTGCTGATTCTGCATTACAAGCATTTGTGATTGCAGTTCTGAAGTGTCCGTTTGCAGGGTGCTGGTGACTATTTTGAGTTCCTTGACCTTCTCGTCCATCTTGCGGAAGTCGGCTCTAATGAGCGAGACCTCCACATTGACCGAATCCGCTGACGCACGCACTCTGTTAATGGCCGCCATGACGTCGTGCAGAGTAGGCTCCTGGTTCTGCGTGGGTGCCGCTGTGTCACCGTCCATATCCGATCGCAGGGAGTCACCTTTTTCCCAAGCCTTGGACCATGCAAATTTTGCTAGTTGCTTTTGGGGCTTGCCCCTGAGGCCTTTCCCTCCTGTCGCCATGCCTGTGTGCCCCCAGCCAATCCACCAGGTGAGGGCAAGTGCGGAGGTCAAATTAAAGTACACTACTCCCGGAATTGTCTCCCCGGTTCTCCTCCGCCTCCAGGAGTCAGTGGCGGAGGTCACTACACTCGCCGCGGCGTTCAGCAATGCGATCAGGGCAGTGGGCCACGCAAATCAACTCTAGCTCCGGGACGCCTTCCTAGTTGCATCAGGAGTCCCATATATGGAGCGTGTGTCCACTGTTACCACCCAGCCATCCCTCAGGGGATCACATAGGCTTTCCCTGCCATCTTCCAGAGCTCCCCAGTCGTTTGAAGGCCTCACCATGTATTATGATTGTCGCCAAGGGACTTCTCCAGTCGCACGCGTACCTGCTCCTCAACAGTCCAGACAGTGCTTCTCGCCACAGGCCCCAAGAGCCACTCCCAGACGGTCAATGGTCACTGGTGTTCCTTTGGGGCCAGGGAGCGGTCACAGTTACAGTTCCGTCCTATATTCGGGTCTGTGGGCCCTTCACGTCCCAATATTGCCCTGCTATGCCTCTGAATCGGGGGGAGAGAATGGGGGGCCAGAGCAGTGGTCCCCCCACAGCAGCCAGCAATACCCGCTCTTCGGATTTCAGCCGCCAGCACAAGGGGCGGCTCAGCTGCAGGCAGCGCCCCCATCCGGGCCTTCGGGCAGGATCACGCCAGCAACCAGGCCCCAAGCCGGGACCTACACTGTTGCATCGCGGGCCGGGTCTCAGCGACTGGGCCTCTTGTAATGTATTGAAGACTGCCCCTACCCAGCCGCAACAGTCACAGGAGGCCCGCCACTACCTCCGCTCACAATCACCGCCTCCTGGCCAGATCGCGATTCCGTCCTCTGTTGCAGGGCGCCAAGGCCTTGGCCGCGCCCCCTTCTGTCCAGGCCCAGAAGCCGGGGTCTCACGTACTCACTTGGATGCCGGAGCTTTGCGCAGGACATGCCTCAATATGCCCCCAGTGCAACGGCTGCCAATGTAGGGGTCACTCGCACCGCGGCTCCACCGCTTAGCTGACACAGCCTCTGCCGCCTCTCTGGACCTGCACGTACTGGTCCCGTCACCGGGGAGCCGCCATTACCGCTCTGCCCGGACTGCCACAGAGGGCAATGTCTTCAACCGTGCACCACTACGGAGGCTGAGAAATTCCCAGGGGGGTCCGGGGACGGGACTCTGCAGCTTCAGGTCAGGTTCTTGTTGTGGATGGCACAGGATAGGGCAAAATATTCACCGGGAAGGTGGGAGCTCATTCAGGCAGCGGCCATTCTAGACGGCTGCTAGCCACGCCCCCCCCCCTGGAGTAAATATTAATCGTAAGTTAGATTGGAAGCCTCAAATAGAAACAATGGTGCTTAAACACTCACAGATAGCAGGGGTGATTTTGAAAAAACATAGGCTTTCCCAGACAAAGCCTGTCGGCCCCGCACTTAAGATTTATCATGTTACGGTTATGGCGTCCATTTTGTATGGGGCAGAACTATGGGGGTTCGAAAATCTGTCCTCACTAGCTGAGGCCCAAAAAAGCTTCCTGAGAGGTTTGGTTGGTCTCCCCCAGAGTACTCCTCTTACTCCTTTATATTTTGATTTGGGGTGCCATTTTTTAACAGAGGTTGCTAGGTTCAAACCACTGGCCTACTATAGAAGGCTTTGGTCTACTCTGGGACTAGCCCATTATGCCTCAGCTCTTATGGACATCAGAGGAATTGACACTTCTCATAAGATCAGATGGCTACAACAGGTCCAAAGATCCCTGGTAGACATGGGCATGAGGCATCTTTGGGAAGATCCAGCACATAATACTTTTCCTTCTAAAAAAGTATTTAAAGATGCGCACTGGACTATGATCAGATCTGGTATTCTGAGTCACTCCAAATCTTCATCGTTGACCAGTACCTTCTTGGATCACAAGCTGGAACCATTATATGAAGAATTCTGGGATTTTATAACTAAGTCCATTGATAGAAAACATTACTTTCAGTTCCAGATAGGAACGTTGCCAACCAAAGTTTTCACCAAGACCTGGCACCTTTCCCAAGATAGCACATGTCTATTCTGCCAGAGTATGGATGAAACAGTCTCCCATATATTTTTTGCTTATCCAGCATATTGTTCTCCACTAAGAAAATGGCTCAAATCAATTTGGCAGAACCTTGGTACTAGGTCGAGTGATACTGCGCTAAGATTATTAAAGACTAGCACCCAAGAGGCAATTGTGATTGCTATAGCGAAGTTTTTGGGTTGGGCCTGGAGAATAAGACAACAGGTCAAAAACAAGCAGACTGTGACAGTGTTTATTAACGCCCTGTCTTCTGCCTAGTTTCCTAGTACTGTTACACACTGTTTTATATAGATTTATAAATCTTTTATATCTGCATATCTGTATAGAGGTCAGATGGTATAGTTCATTATATGAACTGTTTCTTCGTTTAGCTTGTATTGTTTTTACATTTTTACAGGAGATTTATAATGATCAGTTTTTTGTAGATATTTAAATCGTTGTCCTTTTAATATGTATTATTATATCATCTGTATGGTCTTTGACGAGAAATTGATTTTATATATGTGATGATGTAAATACTTCTGTCTTTTATGATCAACTTGGCGAAATAAAGACTAACAAATGAAATGAATGATTAAAATCCCCCATAGTAAGCAACAAAACATTTCCATACTTATCGCTCAAAGAGTTAATTACATCCTTAAATAACCCCATTTCCCTTTCATACTCCTCTTGAGAGTCCCATTGTATATAGATGTTTACCAGAATCAATCGTTCATTTGACCTTTCTGAAACCAGTAGGGTTAATTCGCTGACCAACACCCATTTACAGGATGTTGTTATTGACTTTACTTTTTCTGCAATCCTCGTGGAGACAAGAGTCATAATCCCCCCAGCTGGTCGACCAAATCTCTTTTTATTAGCAGGTTTATGGTGTTGTACAAACCCCTTGATTACCGGGTTATTGTCACATAGCCACGTTTCCTGCAGACAAATAATGTCTGCCTGCAGTGAGACAAAATTTATGCTTTCCATCTTTGTTTGCCCTATAAACCCATTTATGTTCCATGAGATTATTTTTAGGCTATGCGACAACCCACTTCCCTAATCAATCGCACTAAGATTGCTGGGCTCATTCAAGACCCACGAGGGTGTGCTTGTAAAGCTATCTCCTGGGCTCCAATTACCCCATCTATTACTGGGCTCTGGGTTCTCAATAACCATGTTTATATTTGCTCTTTCTCCACATGACCCGGCTATCAAATTTACTCGCCTTTTCCCAAGGCCAGCATGGCAACTCAAGAAGGCGCTCTCAGGCTGACTTATCCTTTCCAATTCAGCTTCTGATATTAGTCTAATTCCTTCCTTTAATAATTATTTTTCTGCTTTTAGGGTTGCCATTTTTACCAGCCCTGAGTAGACTTCAACTTTTGTAAGTTCCTTGCCTCCATTGTTATTACTGAATCCTACCTGCCACAGGTCTTTAGACTCAATTTCTCTCAGGCTTGGACATTTTGAAAAGGAAAATAGAAGTTGAGAACGATTTAGGGGTACAATTTTTCCCAACTTTTTCCTCCCCTTCTCTACTTCAGAGGGTTCAAAGTATAACCACTTTTTAACAGTCGATTCTATTTCTTTGAAGCCCAGATTTTTTCTTTCTCTCGTATCTTTCTTTATGAATGGAGTTTTTGTTGTTTTGGGCATTTTGCCACCCTTCCCTGGTCCCTTTGTAAGTTCTTTCGCCTCCTGCAAATTTACCAATTCTCCCAACATTTCCTCCTGTCTTTCTACTTTACCAGTGAATCTTTGTTGAGCCCTTTTCCCCCTTATTTCCACCTGTCTCGTGGTTGAGGGTCCCACTAGATACCTCATTTGTTTCCTATTATTTAAGGGAGCTCCTCTTTCTTGTGATGTTTTAAGTGGCCCATCTCCCTTATCCTCTTTGAGCTCTTTGTTTCCCCCTTTGCAGGGTTTGTCTTTTTAAATTGAACCTTGTGTTTAGATGCCTATACCATGGGTGTTCTCCCCATCTCCGGATTAACATTGGGCATTTAGGTATATAAACATACTGGCAATTTTTCC
Source organism: Triturus cristatus (assembly GCF_964204655.1). NCBI lineage: Eukaryota > Metazoa > Chordata > Amphibia > Caudata > Salamandridae > Triturus > Triturus cristatus. The sequence goes on along the minus strand of NC_140580.1, from coordinate 239,029,588 downwards.
CCTGCCCCGCTTTGAGTGACAATGTCAGGCACCGGTCTGACCACAGGTGGCATTAGGCCCCTGATGCCCTGTAATTCACTTACAGTTTGTTTTAAATATAATTCATGAGCATTTCATATTTTATTGTTAGATAAAGTAACTTCTAGCAAGCCTTGTAAGGTTTTTTGTAGCATTAACATTAAGTCTAGCATTGAGGCCGAGGATGTTGCTGATATGTCCAAACCCAAAGTGCTGTTGCGCACCAATTCTTCTAAAGACTTGGAACCTTGAATCAACGATTGGCCCATGCTTTCCTAGACCTTATCTCTGAGTCCTTAGTTCCTTTCTGGGTATGCAGATCCTTAGAGACATTCTCCTCGTATTCTACTTTGGCAGGAGCGCTCATAGAGAAAATCCTTGGAGAAGAAGAAAGTCTTGGTTCCAGGTTAATATTAATTTGACTAATAAAACTTTAAACTAAAATTAATTCTTCTATGCTTGCGGCACAGTGTGCATTTGCTTCTTGAGCTGTTGACAGTTCCTTCTCGTGGGCTTGAGATTTGTGGGGCGTGGGTATCTTCTTGAAGTGTCTACCAACAAAGTCTTTTATTGATTTTGACACGAGACCCCCCCTTTCTCGCTAACTTATTTGTCAAGTATTGATGTTTTCTTTATTGATTTTCTTTGTGTACTTCTAGCAGACTCCTCCAAGTCCGTGCTTACTACTTGAATTGACCTGTTTAGTTCCATTTGCTCATTGTTCGGAGTTGGGAGCTCTTTTCTTACTTTGCTTATTTTTAACTTCTTTGGTGCCATTAGGAGAGTCATTATATACTGTGGGCTGAGGTATGCGTGAAAGGGTAAGAGGTTGGGGACAAGAGGGAAGAGTATATGAGGCGAACTAAGTCCAGAACACTAATGCTCCACTACCTTGCTTGCGCTCAATTACTTCTCCACTTTTCCCTCATCCAAAAGCTAAACTCTTGCGTTTTGCTAGAGGATTAAAGCATAAAAGACAATCAAGAACTTAAAAACGCCACTTACCTCTGCTGTGTGGAGTCAGACTAGCCGTGTTTTTACTTTTCCTGAGGTGCCCCTCCTTATTTGATGCTATTTCTGCTTAGGCTGGCAAAATATTCCCGGCACCTCCCAACTTGCAGGAGTTTTCCCTTTCCTCCCCCCCTCCGGGGGTTTTCAGCAACACGCCGATCACTTTTGGTAGCTAGTTTGCCAGACCAGGTCGCAATTTCCCATTTGCACACTTCACGCTTCCTCCGAAGTGCGATTAGCGCTATTTTAAAAATGAAACGATGAAAACAAGCATTAGCATAGCCAACAGGTCTCGCCTTTGGGACCTTATAAGTGTTTAGCCATGCAACAGTTACATAACTAAATACTTATAAGGTCCTAAAAATGAGACCTATTGGCTATGCCAATGCTTGTTTCTGTTTCTTACTGCACTGTAGTAATGGCGGCACCCGTGCTTTAGCTTAAACATCTTAAGCTAAAGTTGGGTGCCAAGATTGTTTCAAAAGTAAAGAATTGTCTATTTCTTTACTTTTGAAGCAATCTCAGCACCCAACTTTAGCCTAAGATGTTTAAGCTAAAGCACGGGTGCCGCCATTACTATACAGAAGTAATAAACAGTAAAAACAAGCATTGGCATAGCCAATAGGTCTCGCCTTTGGGACCTTATAAGTGTTTAGCCATACAACAGTTGCATAACTAAATACTTATAAGGTCCCAAAAGCGAAACCTATTGGCTATGCCAATGCTTGTTTCTATTTATTACTGCTCTGTATTAATGGCGGCACCCGTGCTTTAGGTTAAACATCTTAAGCTAAAGTCCGGTTGAAGAAATAGAATTAGAAGAAGTAAAGGAAAATATGTATAAGACAGCCAGAAGAGAAGAAATTGGGGAGACTGAGATGTAAAAACGAAAGCAAGAACTCATTTCAACCCCATGAAAAGAAATACAAAATTTTAATAGCGTGGTGATAAAATCACCAAAGGGGGGATTGATGGAGCGGATAGTACAACATTTTGTATACCCCCCTAATCTGCATGCCTATACTAATTAGAATAATCTTTTAATTATAATACTATTAATGTGTTTGCATGAAGTTTAATCAACATTACTAATGTACGAAATACATGTGGGATTCGCATTTTGCATGGCTAAATAATTTGTAATTAACATATGTACGCATACTAACAGTAGAAAATAGAATATCGCATGATATATGTTGCTTCTGTGACGTTTTCTTAATGTCACACCAGATGACATCAATGGGTGAATATGAACGCTTTAAATGTCGCTATACGCTAGATAATTACAAGCACATAGGGGAATTAGTGAGGGTTTAACATTTTATTCATTATTTCTATGTATTAATGACTCTTTTGTGTTTGTTTCGCTTAAGTTGTCCTTTGGGCCTAAAGCAAAGATGGCCGCCGACTTAACACAACGCGATGGCCACCATTCCACGAGGTTTCGGACAAAGTGCGCCTGCGCTACAACATGTTCCTATGGCCTCGACATGACCCTACTCTCGCTGTACCCAAGCAAGGCCACGGTGGGAAGCCCGCCAAGTACACTAACAATAGACAGACATAAGGAACCGGAAAGATCATGTTTGATGACATAACCTCCTGTACTGTGTGAAACCTCACCGGACGATCCCAACCGACCAATGGGATAAGCCCAAATTTTGTAAAATGTAACATCTTGACATTACTTTTATTATAAAAATGACGGTAGAATAGAGTGAAAAATCCCCTTATATCTTTTCCTTTTTGCTGATGGAGACGGCGGTGACGCTACGTGACTGCTGCATTCCTGAATCTTTGACAGACTGAATGCTGCCCATTTCCTTGATGAACTGCAAACTTTATAAAATTTATGGGCACTGATAGATGCTTGCATGTCTCTGGTCCTTTTACATCTTTGGGACTGTAGCGTGCCGCATGAAGAACTTTCGAATTCCGACTGATTGACGACTAAATTTGATGACTTAGAGGACAACTAATAGCCAGATTAGGTAAATATGATGTTCTGTGACTTAATAAAATTTAATAGATTGAACTAAAATTCTTGCTATACTTACAACTATTGATTAACAAGCAAATGTGTTTTTTCATTTATTAAGGGAGGATAGATTAAATCCTAAATGTGGTTTTTAGCTGGTCTAAATCACCATACTAATCCAACTAAATGATCCATTGATCACGTGGGAGGAGTATCTTAATGCTTAGGATTGAGATCTGTAAGGGTAAGGATATTAGTGTATAAATGTGTAAATACATTTCTCTCTATAGGTTATAAGGTATTCCTTTCATGTCAGCGCTTGGAACATTCATCTCTCCTGTAAGTGCAGGCCAGTGAGAAGTGAAGTGTGAATGTTGGTGTTATGGGCCCCACCAATGATTGTAGGAATTAATGTGTTAATGTGATATTTGGTCTGTGACGAAGGGAGGATATTTGGTACGGGGTCTTGTCCTGTTTCCCTGTTACCCAAGTTTCCGCGCTGCATCAGTTTTTCTGGTAGCAGGATGATGGTTTTTATTGTTTTGGTTTGGTGATTATTGCTTGTAAATAGCTTATTGATTATTGGAAAGTATTGGTTTATGTATTAACACTCTATGTTGAGTCGTGTTGAGTTCTATGTTGTTTGCACGGCTTCTGGGATGTAGGAAGTGGGAAGTTTGTAACGGTTCCGTAGTAGAGCAGAGGTAAGCGCTGCTCTCGGGAAAGACGGAACTGTTGTTACCCTGTAGGTACACAGGGGAAACGTTTAACGAGTGAAGTTGCACGAAGCAGTGTCTGGGTTTGGTTCGGTGACATCGTCGTGTGTTGCCATTAGAAATATCTCCTGTATGAAAGAGATGTGTGGTAGGGAAGGTCGCCTGTGAAATTTTGGTCTTAGGTACCAGGAGTCCAGAAGAAGCTCTGATAACGCTTATCACTGGAAAGGTAATAGGTGTTCCCTAAGCTTGTCAGAAGGATAAAGTAGAGGGAAGTGCTACTTTGTTAGCGAATGTCATAATTCTGTAGTAGGACAGACTGTTTGCTAATCTCGGGAAAGACAGAATTCTGTGTGAATGAACTACATTTTTCCGTGTGAAAGTGCGTGAATGAAAAGGCATTTGGGTTAATTGCGAAACTCTGGTTTTATTACTCAGGAGCATTGGGTCTCCAACTAGGTGTCTTAATTCTGGAGAAACAGTTAGCTAATGCTCGCTAGAAGGGTAAGGTAGAGGAATGTGCTACTTTATCAACGGAAGTAACGATTCCGTAGTAGGGCAGAGGTAAGCGCTGCTGTCGGGAAAGACGGAATTCTTGTGAGAAAAGGTCATTAACTATTCTTTGGTTAGAGAAGCGGACAATGGTGGCGTTTTTATGTCGTTACTAACAGATTTGTAAATAAAAAGAACGTAAGAAAAGTTACCGATAAAATTTTGTAAAGGAGGGGTCAGCAGGAGGTGCGACAGTGAGAAAGAGCTGACGTCAGAAAAGCCGCGCTGGGATTGGCTAGTCAGTAAGAAGCGTAGACGCCCCTGATTGATGTATTAGTGCATGCCACACTAGGAGTGGAGAATTATAGGGTGACGTAGACGCTGCTGATTGGTACGTAAGTGTGAGACGCGCTGGGATTGGAGAATTGAAGAGGTGACGTCGACGCTCCGAATTGGCGCATTTGTCGTGCTACGATTGGTTAAAATAATAGAACAGTCCTAAGGAAAAGACTAGCGATACACGAAAGACAAAATGATGTATTACGATCCACCTGAAAAGGAGAAAAAGTCCTGGTTTGGGAAAATCAAGAAATTGTTTAAAAAGGACAAACCGATTGTGACTAGGGAGGGACAGTTGCTTCCCCCACCGAAAACCCCCGCATCCTTTATGGTTGCGAAATACGGATATCATACTTGTATTTGGTTAGATAACTGGGTGAAATATACAAAGAATGATGGAGTTATGGCATTTCCAGAGCACGGTTCGTTTAATTTAAATGTTTTGAGAATTTTGAGAGAGAAAATTATGAATCTAGAACCAAGACCTAGTCAACACTGTTTGAAGCACTGACAGAATGGGAAGATGAGATGCATGACAGAGAAAGACAGAGGAGTGGCGGAAGATACAGATACATGTTTGGTAGATATGGGCATGATACTCATGATGAGAGAAGGAGAAGGTGGCGAAATGCAAGTATGACTGAAGGTCTGTTTCCCGTGAGAACTGTTGAAGAAGGTGGAGGTAGAAAATGTACAGAAAAGAGACATAATATAGAATCAAGAGGGTATGGAGTGAATGAATTGGAGGATGATGTTCTTGATGACATGTTTTATAAAAATCCACCTCCGTATCAACCAGAATCTGAAATGTTGACACCAAGTGCCCCAATGAGAGAAACTTTGCGAATCATTAAGACTGAACCAGTACCCCAAGAATTAGGGAAAAATAATTCCATGAGAGAGATAGAGAGAAAATCAGATGATAAAATGAGTGGTGAGAATTCGGCAGAATTAGCAAAAACAACTTTAGAATTAACTGAAAAGATAAGAGAGTTGACAAAAAATTTAGAAGCTGTAACTGTTCCAGTGACTATAGGCCCTGTGTTGCCTATTTTTGATAAACAGAAAGATAGCGAACATTGTTTAACAGTTCCTTATATCAGTAATAAACAGACTGAGAAGCCAAAGCAGAGCCTAAATGACAATCCATGGAGACAGACAATGAGTACGATCAAGCAAAATGCTTCGAATAACCCATTTTTAGGTTCAAATATAGCAGAAAGACATACAATGACAATGGAATCAGTATTAGAGACTCGAAGGGACTTAGAACGAAGTAATGTAGAGAAACCAGTAGGCCCATCTTCAGAGGAATTGAGCGAATGGTTGAGAAGCTTGCAGAGAAAAGACAAAGAATCCCAATCAATAGATGTGACCAAACTACGAATGGTACTGGAAGAATTAATAGTAGGAACTATCCCCACAGAGAAGTTAAAAACCTACCAGGATGAGGAGTTACTGTTTTTGTGCAAAAGTGTAACATGGAGAGAAAAAATTTGCATGAAAGATTAGAAGAAGTAGCAAATGAAATGGGTATAGATATTGAAAAGGTAAAGGCCCTACAGAAACCATATCGAATAGATTTTACTGAAAAAGATATTGAAAATTTGAATACCACAGGATGAATAAGTCAGATCAAGGAAATAATTATCTTGCTGAGAAAATGGGGAGATGTGGATAAATGGAGAAGTAGGTGGTACCGAAAACTAGATGATACCTCAGATAAAACATTTGCAGCGTTCCCTGTTAGAGAAAAAGAAAAGGTAGTAACAGAATGCCCCATGAGAGAAATTCCAGGAGGAGGATATGTACATGTTCCATGGACTAGACAAGATATTTTGTCATTTACAAATGATTTCCCTTGACTACGCGAAAAGCCCGTCGAGTGGGATAGGCAAGTGGACAGATTTGTGAAATTATCTAAAGTATTATGGCTTGATCTGAATAGTTTATTTGACATAATAGTACCAGCAGATTGATGGACAGAGTGTAAGTTGATGATAAATTGGCCTACACAGGAATACCCTAGGGATCCAAAGACAGGAGCCCCAGACCCCGAGGTAATGAAGAAATACGAACAGGTTATTGCCAGAAAAATAAAGTACCTTCTAAAGAAACTGATTGGGTGAAAATTGACAGAACTCATCAGGAAAGTAAGGAGTCTGTACATGCATATTACGAAAGATTAATGTTGGCCTTTAAACAGTTCAGTGGTGATGAAAATTTGACTGAAAAGGATTTGAGTCATTTTGTATAAAGATTTGTATATGGTTTACGTCCAGAAATTAGTGAAACGATTAAGCAACATACTGTAGATTGGCAAAATAAGAAAATAGATGAAGTATTGAGACATGCAAAATATTTCAGTGATGAGATTGAAGCCAAACAGCGTAAATTAAAAGAGAAGGCTATGTGGGCACAAGTAAAAGTGGCAGAAAGACAGGAAGCTCAGTTAGCAGAACAAGTGAAAAATACAGGCCCCAGAAAATTCACTCCTGGGAAAGGTAAGGGAAATTTTAACAAAGAAGAAGACAAAAAGAAATTCCCATTTCATAATTGCGGTGGAGTAGGGCATTGGAAATCCGAGTGTAAATTTCCCCCAAGTACTAATAATGAAAATGCATCATTGAATCAACAGGTGCAGAATGAGGTGAGTGGTCAACCGCAGCGACAGCAGCAGGTTGTTGCCCAACAGAATCAGGTGCCAAAACCGCCTTTTCTACAAAGCAAAAATTCACAGAAATACAGTAATGAGACAGGATTCTACAACGAAGAACAGGTAACTAAGCTGCTGCGTGCTAGCGCTGTTTCTCAGTATTGGCTGCAACGCGATGAGAGCGATTCAGAAGAAGGTTATTGACGGTGCCGAAGGGAGGAAGAAGAGTGCGTACTTGACGCAACTCTATAAGTAGACCAGACAGGCCCATTTGTGGATGGGAAGATAAATAATGAAAATGTTACTTTCCTAGTCGATACTGGTGCTACTCGATCAACTGTTAGGTCAGCTGATGTTAAGAATCTTCCTCTCTCGGATGAAATAATTCAAGTAGTTGGTGTATCCAACAGACAGATTAAAACTTATCTTACAGAACCAGTGAAAGGTAGCATAGGGAAATTCTCTGAAATGCACCGCTTTGTTGCGTGCAATACAAGTCCTGTAAATTTGTTAGGTAGGGATCTGCTGTGCAAAATGAATTGTACTATTTTCTGTACCCCTGATGGTATAGCATTTGAGACCCCTGATGAAGATTTGCTGTATAAGATGGCTATGGCAAACAGGGAAACTGAGGTTACTGAAGCCTATGCTGTATTTAACCCTGATGAATTACCCAAAGAATTGAAACAGACTGTAAAGGCAGAAGTCTGGGATTTCACGGGAGAAGATGTGGGACTAATGAGAAATATGGACCCAGTAAAAAATCACAGTGAAGAAAGGAGTAAGCTATCCAAATGTCCCTCAATATAAACTGACACCTGAGATAGTAGAAGGAGTTACTCCAATAATTGAGAAGATGATAAAACAAGGCATTTTGAGAGAACTAATGAGTAGTCCATGTAATTCCCCGATTGTGGGACTGAAGAAGCCTAATGGAAAATTCAGGATAGTGCAATATTTTAGAAAGATAAACAAAATCGTTGTGTTGTGTTGTCCCTTTGTACTAAATCCATCTGTGATTTTGTATCAGATTCCCCATGATGCAGAATGGTATACTGTGATTGACTTATGCCATGCTTTTTTTTCCATTCCATTGCACTATGACAGCCAGCAAATTTTTGCGTTTCGTTTTGGCGAGCGTATTTTGGCTTGGTGCCGAATTCCACAGGGGTATACAGAAAGCCCCTCAATCTTTAATCAGATATTGAAGAAATCCTTAGAAAGTCTAGAGATGCCAGAGAATTCAGTGTTAGTACAATATATCGACGACCTTCTTGTGGCGTCGAAGACTCGTGAAGCCTGTGTAATGGACACTATAGCCTTGATGAATCATCTAGCAGATCGAGGACTTAAAGTGTCACCATCAAAATTGCAATTTTGCAAAAAAGAAGTACCTTATTTAGGCCATAATATCAAAAAAGGACTGAGGAAAATAACGATAGACAGAATCAGGATCATAAAAGGAATGAAACCTACTATGACGCAAAGAGAGGTGAGAATGTTTCTTGGAATGGTTGGATATTGTCGGCAGTGGATAAGCAATTTTTCCCTGATTGCAAAGCCCTTGGTACGCTTGACAAGAAGTGATGTGAGAGATCCCATTGATTTGAACAAAGAGGAATTGGCAGCATTTAAACGATTGAGAGATGGTTTGTGTGAAGCGCCAGCATTAGGAATGCCTGATTATGAGAAGGAGTTCGAGTTGTATTGCAGTGAGAGGAATGGATGTGCACTTTCTGTATTAATACAGAAGCATGGAAAACTGAGGAGGCCAATTGCATACTTTTCATCAATGCTAGACCCAGTAGCTGTAGCCTTACCTGTGTGCTTGAAAGCAGTGGCTGCTACCTGTCGGAGTTTGGAACAGAGTGAAGGAATTGTGATGGGATATCATGTGAAAGTGTTTGTACCTCATGATGTGGCAATCCTTTTAACAAGGAGTTGCATGCAGTACATGACACATAGTCGGCTGACAAAGTATGAGAAAGTCATATTAGGTGCAACGAATGTGAGTCTTGTGAGAGGCTTGAATGTGAATCCTTCATCGTTGCTGCCTGATGCTGAGAATGTGGAAGTCAGAGATGAAGCAGATCATGATTGTCTGGATGTACTCGACTTCTGTACCAAACCACGTCCGGACATAAAAGATGTATCATTGCCAGAAAGTGATTTTGTGATGTTTGTTGATGGTTCTTGCTGAACAGATGATGGAATGTTGAGTGCAGCATATGCAGTATGTACAGTTGCAGCAGTAATGGAAGCATCCTACCTGAAAGGAGTAAGATCAGCCCAAGTAGCTGAACTTGTTGCTTTGACTAGAGCATGTAAGATTGGGAAGAGTGTGAGAGTGACTGGGATCACTGACAGTCAGTATGGATTTGGTGTGGTGCATGACTGTGGCCAAATATGGCTACAGAGAGGATTTTTGACATCAAGTGGAACTCCCATTAGGAATGCTGTAGTGGTTGGAAAATTGCTTGAGGCGATACAGCTGCCTAAGCAATTGGCTGTTGTGAAGTGTGCTGCACATAGTCAGTCTGGCGATTACATCGCCATCGGCAACAAGTACGCCAATAATATGGCCCAATACTGTGCACGAAATCAGAATTCCATTAATCGGGCTAAAGGAGAAGGAAGTGACTTCTTGCACCTTAATGTTTACTAACATTGTGGGTACCTGGGAGAAAGTGAGACAATTGCAGGAAGAAGCAGTCTCGGTAACGACGCTAAACATCCTGTGATTCTGGGCAAATCACTTAATCTCCCTGTGCCAAACAAAAAAAAAAAAAAATGAATGTGTGTCCTCATGTAACCTAACTGATGCTATGTAAAGCGCTCTGATACCTGGTTGGATTCGAGTCAAGTTTGCGCTATATAAAACTGCAAAAAAAAAGGGAGAAGGACCAGAAGGACCATGTGTGGGTCTGTCAGGATGGAAGACCAGTTATGCCTGATAGCATGATGTCTGCCATGGCACGGATATATCATGGTCAGGGACACATAGGGAGAGATGCTATGATCAGGTCATTTAAACAGACCTGGTATAATGCAAAATTTAGACTTGTAGCAGAAAGTCTTTGCCAGAGAAGCCTTATATGTCAACAATACAACCCTGGAAGAAAGACAGTGGTGAGTCTAGGAACAATAGGCCGAGAAGGAGGGCCTTTTACCAGAATGCAAGTAGATTTCATTGAAATGCCTCCTTGTAACAGGTTGAGGTATGTTCTAGTTATGGTCTGTTTGTTTTCGAGATGGGTAGAAGCATACCCAACGAGAAGAAACGATGGAATCACAGTGGCAAAATTGCTTTTGAGGGAATTTATTCCCAGATTCGGGTTTCCAGTAACAATTGAATCATACTGAGGAAGACATTTCCATAATGAGATCATAAAATTGATTTGTGAAGCATTGAATGTACGACAGAAACTACATTGTGCCTTTCGCCCAGAGGCTTCTGGTGTGGTGGAACAAATGAATGGTACTATCAAAAACAGGATAGGGAAACTGTGTTTAGCCACGGGTATGAAATGGCCTGATGTCTTGCCCCTAGTACTCATGACTATTAGATCAATTCCAGACAGAACTACAGGGTTGAGCCCCCATGAAATTATCATGGGTAGAGCAATGCGTCATGTGTTCATACCAGTCAACAAGCTGTTGCCTAGAACTGATGACATGGTGTTGGATTACTGTAAAAACCTGGCTGACGCAGTTCATTCTGTGTTTCATCAGGTTGGAGCGGATGCCACCACCCTTGAAAAGAAGCAAGCTCATGATCTGAGCCAAGGGGACTGGGTAAGAATCAAAGTACACAGAAGAAGAAACTGTTTGGTTCTAAGGTGGGGAAAACCACGACGAGTGATTTTGACTACAACAGCTGTGAAGTGTGCTGGAATCAAGAACTGGATTCATGCAAGTCACACATTAAGAATCCCAAATCCGGTGGATAGCACAGAAAGAGAATATTTTGATGAAACAGAATCTAGTACTGAATCAGATGATGAAGAGACAGGAATAAAAAAAAACATGAAAGGGGGGAATCGGAGTCAGATCTAACTTTTGTCCTGAGGAGAAGGTTACAGATTTCTGATACCAGCTCAGATTCAGAGACTGAACAAGGAACTCTACGTTCGAGAAAAGAAAAAGACAGCGAAAAGAAAATTAAAGACAACGAAAAGACAATTAAAGAAATTATTGATAAAGAAGTTCCAGATGAAAAACTGCGAGAAATTCCACCTGAGATAACAAATTTAGATGGACAGGTGCCAGATACAGAGAGAGAGGGAAATATTCTTACGGAAGACCCCCGAGGAGGTGTAGGGAACTTCAACATCCAGTTAGAGGAAGGGACAAGTAGCCAGCAGGAAGATTGCGTGCAGGAGACTCGAGGAGGGACAGAAGTAGGGAAAACGAAAGAAGTGGTGGAAAGAAAAGCTGTTGAAAGTAAAAAGCAAGTTGAAACAGAGTCTTAAGAAAGAGAGCTTGGAGAACTGAAAAGAATGATAAAGGAAGTAAACTGAAAAGATCAGCAAAGGATGAAGTATGGCCGAATAAAATAAAAAGACTGAGATATCGACTGACACGAGTAAATTCACCAAGAGCTGAACAGGTGAATGAAATAACAAGTGAAGAGAAATCAAAAGACGAAGAAATAGTTGTAATTGGAGAAAGCAAAAGAACGAGGAAACCTAACCAGAAGTATAAGTCGCCGGAATGGCCGTATGTGGCCCTGCCTGAAATAAAAGAAGAGGCGGATAGCCAAGGAAACCCAGAGGTGACTGTACCGGAAGTGGTTGAGGAAGACGAGGAATCAGAAATCCTGAGAGTTATCTTGTCCGATATTGGAGAAGAAGCGGATGTTCAGGGCATTCTGTATTCTGATGACGAAGGAAAGGTGAAAGATGATAAGATGCCAAACTGAATGAGACAAGAAAGCTGCTAATGGAAAGACAATAAAATACGGGAAAAAGACAAAAACTGTTAGAACCAAGTAGGTGCTTAGAGCCTTGGGTTAGACAAACTAGTTGTGAAGTAGAAGAGTCTAAGTCAAAAGACACTGTTCATTTTTACAAAATGGCAAACACAGATAGTAGAAAAGGTAGATGTATATTTTTGAAGCGATGGTGTAAAATGTGTTGTTGTTGTACAGGACTACTAATGCTTCTGTGGAGTATACTGGCTCTGATTTTTTTTTTTAATATCTTTATTGCATTTTATTGTTTACTGATACAGTAGGTTACAAGCATCATCATATTACACCTTGGCTACATCATCTCTTGTGCTATGACACCATACATATAATTCAGGGCGTTTCCTACCCGCAGTTTCAGTACCATTTATATCTACAGTGTAAGGTTACTCATACATTTATGAGCTGTAATGAGCTCCTACAGCCCACACATTCTGCCAACTCCAATTGAAGGCCAGAGTGAAAGTGTTTAGTGCACCTCTTATGGCTGTGAACAATGATTCGCAAGTACAGCAACGTTTCCAGACCAAGGCCGTTTATACTTGGACTCAGCTCTTGAGTTGTAACAAATAACGTTTCATATGCAAATGTCGAGTCTGGCCACTAGATATTATCTTTTATAACAAATCAACCATATCTAACAACAACAAATAATTAATCAAAACACGGGAGACATCTGATGACCGAGTGAATATGTGCCTAGTGCTTGGTGTGTCATCTGGGTGCAGTCGCGACTAGTCTAGCGTGCGGGTGTGACGTGTGGGCTGCCACTGTTCCTTCTCATGCAGTTATGTTATCGTGGAGGGAGCTTTTATTGGGAACTCTTTCCATACAGTGTCATGGAGGGGCACGCGGGCGTTGCCAAGCTCAACTGCAGCGGTTGGAGCGACATATGGAGGTATTACGTCATCTGCATTCAGGCGTCTCATTAAGTGTCAGGCCCTGCCCGTTGCGCAGGAGGCGCTTGTGGTGTGACGTTCGATTCCGTGAGAGTTCTGAGCATATCATCCCAGTTTTGCGCAATGGGAAGTTTGCGCAGCCCCGCCGTTTCTTCCCTATGTAGAGTGACGCCTTCCGCTTGTGCCCAGACCGCAATCGGAAAATAGGACCAAATTGGTATTTTGATTAGTTGTACTGTTCAGGCTTCATGCCTCGCTTCCGTATGCCTCCGTGCCGCTCCATCGACGGAGCGGCACGGAGGCATACGGAAGCGAGGCATGATCCTGAAAACTTGACTATTACCAGGCGTCCTCCCCTCCAGTGCGTGCTCATGAAGCCTGAACAGTACAACTAATCAAAATACCAATTTGGTCCTATTTTCCGATTGGGGTCAGTGTACCCTAGGGCGCAGCTTTCATTCAAGTCTGCCAATAGAGACGAATAGGCATATGAATCTAGAAATTCTCTCTAGTGTTTAAGGGATTATTATTTTCTGGTCCTGATGAGTATAGCAGTGGGGACTGCTCACGAAACATGTCGACCCAGTAGGTAACCACTAAATTGAGATTTCCTACTCCTTTTCCCCATTTTTAATAGTCCCAGCTAGAGAACAGAATAAAATTGTTTTTTCTACTAGCCAGGGTCTTTTTAATTTTATTTTCACGTATCCCTAATCACTCACATCCCTTGCACTACACATAAGCCTTACTTTCACAACAACAGTGCTCCCGCGTAGCCGTTGGTAGTAGCACGCCCCGCCCCGTAGAGGGACGGGAAGACCCCCATGATGAAGCATGACACTATGGGACTCATAGTGTGTGAGGGGTATTTTAAAAACACTTAGTGCTTTCCGTGGCATTCCACGGATCACTTCAATTTCACTGTACTAATTATTGTAAAAATCAAAAAATACATAGAATCAAGTAATCAATTAACTATTTAGTATCACGTTTTTACACTTTTTGATAGGATAGAATCACTTTTGTTTATTAAAGACCTATAAATATAGACTCCTAAGTATTTGAACGTAGTAGGATACCAATCGAGAGTGATGCCATTAATGATTATATCAGTCGCAACTGTATCTTCGCGGGAGAAATAAGCGCCCGACTTAGCCCAGTTAACCCTGAGGCCTGACGTCGCCTCGAATCTACAGAACAGCGCTGATATCTCCGGCGGCACAGCATGCAGCTCTCGTATATATAACAACAGGTCGTCCGCATATAGGGACACTGTATGTAGTCCATCGCTCAAGGGGATGCCCCAATCCGCACCACTCTCTCGGAGGAGAGCCGCCAGTGGTTCCATGGCAAGCGAAAACAGTAACAGGGACAAGGGACACCCTTGTCTGGTCCCTCGTCTCACCCTAATTTTGTCAGAGAGGAGCCTGCCTGCGCGAGCCCGCACTGTGGGGCGTTGATACAACAGTTGCACCAGCTGTAAATAATCGTCTCCTAGCTCGTACTTATGTAAGACCGCTGCAAGATAAGGCCATTCCAGCGTGTCAAAGGCCTCCTCTAGGTCTAATACTAGACAACCGGATCTGGGCCAGACTTCCGTAGCATGTGCTTGGATTCTGAACAGTCTCCGAATATTAAGGGAGGTACAAAACCGTTCTGATCAGTATGTACCAGAGGTGGCACCGGCGGGGCAATACGTTTAGCCAGGGCCAAAGCAAGGATTTTATAGTCCGTGTTTAACAGGGCCAGCGGGCGATAAGAGCCCAGAAGATCAGTGTTTCGACCCGGTTTCAAGAGGGAAACCAAAGTTGCCTTGTTTTGCGTGGGGGTGAGTGTTGAGTGTTCTTGTGCTGCCGCATACACCCGTAACAACTCTGGTACTAGTGCAACTGAATATGCCTTGTAAAATTCAGCCGGCAGTCCGTCACGACCCGGCGTTTTACCATTTGATAGAGAGTAGATGCTATCCCTTATGTCCTCCGGCAACAGAGGAGCACCTATTTCTCCCTGTTGATGATCCGTGAGCCGTGGCAACGTGATTGTGGATAGGAAGCCCTGTATGTCTGCAGCTGTAGCTCTCAAGCAAGACCTGTATATTGTGGAGTAAGGTGTCACGAAGGCGTGGTGGACATCATTTTGGGTGTGCACCAAGACTCCCTGTGTATTTTGTATTGCTGTCACGGGTGCGGTGGCCACATCTTGCCGTATCAGCCACGACAGCAGCCTACCGGGTTTATCTCCCGCATGATGGGTACGTGCTGAGTGTGCAGCATAATTTAGATAACGGAGTAATCCGGAGTGTTCTTCCCTAAGGCGCTCCAAAGGCTCAATATTGCCCTCCAACGCCTCCCCCTCCCTTCGGAGTAGTTTGGTTTCAAGGCCGTGAGATCGGCTTCCAACTGTCGCCGCATGCCTGCTTGTGCACCAAGGCAGGCTCCTCTGATCACGTGGAGTATACTAGCTCTGATGATCTCATTTAAAGTTACCATTGACACAATAGAAGGACATAGTGAAAACAAAACTAATATAGAAAAGATTCAGAAGGTAGTTCCGACTAAAATAGATAGAAATTATTTACATAAAGACAGGTCTATAACTGATTTTTCTAACAATGTATTTTCGAAATTACTGTATGAATATGTAAAGCCAATGGACGTAAGGGATTGCTACGTCTGTATGCAGTTACCTGCATCTGTTTCGGAGGGAGTGACTCATCACCACCTTCCAGTAACTTATGGAATAACATGTAGTGTAATAGCTAGTTTATTTTACCAAACAGGGAAGTTAGAGTATTATTTTTCAGATGTAGATAACATATTTTCACAAGTACCATCAATTAACAAGCTAAATAAGGTAAAACCGGCAAAGGTACTAGGTGAATTTTTCTTAGAGACTAAAGAACTAACATTAGAATATATATTTAGAAATAATTTGACTTGCAGTTTAAAGAAAGAAGAAAAGACGTTTTTAGATATGGTTGAAGAAAGGAGATTGAAAATGCAAAGGAAGGCATCTGAGGGAAAAGTGGAAAAGACAGTTTGGGATGTAGAAATGGAAAAACATTTGAAGGGAGAAGCTAGTCCAACTATGGCTTTAGATTGGCCTCAGAAAGGGAAATTGTGTATTAGAAGGAATCAGACTGCATATGATAATTACATTGTAGGTAACAGTGAGTGCCATGATACATACCGAATCATGGGTGGATGGGGATTTAAAGGAAGAAATGATCCAGTTTTTCCTGGGTTATACTTTATCTGCGGGAGCAAGGCGTATTATCGTTTGCCAGACCATTGGTATGGCACATGTTATATAGGCCAGGTTTTCCCAAAGATGTTTCATATGGGAAGAGGAGAAGATGGTGTACATAAGTTAGGTAGTTATTTAGCACGTAGAAAGAGAGAATCTTGGTCAGAAATTGTAGGTGATATCTTTGGAGTATTAATACCAGCAGCGGGAATATCTCTGAATGCGAACAAAATTTGAAGACTATCAACAGTAGTGGATCACTTGTCAACAAGTACCGCTGAAGGAGTTTTATTGGTAAACACTGAAATGGTTGCCATGCGTGCCATGGTAATGCAAAATCGACTTGCCCTTGATATACTATTGGCAAAAGAGGGTGGAGTCTGTGGAATGCTGAAAGCTCAACATTGTTGTACTTACATTCCAGACGAAAGTAAAGATTTGAAAATTTATATTAAAAATATAACTGATCTGCATGATGAAATTGCACCACTGGAGGTTGAAGGTGTTTGGGAAAAGATTGGAAAGAAAATTTCTTCTATTAAAAATGTCTTACTAAACTTAGGTAGTACCTTCTTAGGTAACATCTTATTTCCCTTAACATGTGTCATTTTCTTAGTCAACAAATCTTTATTCGATTGTTACATCATGAAAGATACAGTACAATAAAGATAAAAAAGGATATACATGAAACAAATACAACAAAACACTCCAAATGGGACCAGCCCAAGAGGTCATACTAAAACCATGTAAAAAGTAGAGATCTTTCATTGTCTAGTAAAAGAAATAAAAAAAAGAAAACTAGATACAACAGGACTAGGTGGATCTAAAATTCTAAAACTGAAGGCAATAAGGGATCGTTCCTGTTAACCTGGACCCTGCGTATGGCCCAGGACCAACTGAGGAACTTGGCTAGAGCAACAACTATGTCCTCTCGGGTGTTAGTTCTCAGAAGACGCATAGCCATTTTATGTGATCTGGTGCCTAAGTTAGAACAGATCGGCTTTAGCCATATCTTCCTGGGAAGAGCAAAGGCTGGGCACACAAACAAGACATGGGCGATGGACTCAACCTGTGTTTTGCAGATAGGACAATATCTATCTGTTCCGCCCTTCCACTTGTAGCTGAAAGAATTAAGCGGGAGAGACCCCACTCTAAACTGATGGTATAGTTTACGGTCCCCTACTTTGGAAATAAAATTCCAGTAGGGTTCAAAGCTACCTAAAAGTTTATGATCCAAGAAGAGACCGGATAATGAGCTGCTGTTCGTATCAGACCACAGTTTTCTTATCCTAAATTCCCAATATAAAATTTTGAACTCAAGCTTACTGGGGAACTGATTACCCCTAGGGTCCACCCACAAATGGCTCAAACCCATTTCAGTCAAGCCCTTTTTAATATTTTGGAGCCAAGCAATTCTCTTTTGCGTGTCGAGATTCTTAATATACCAAATTGCATTGGCATACGACAGCAACTCGGGGGTGGTCCACAGTCTTCTCCAGTAGGAGAGAGGTCTATACTCAGCCTCCTCATTAAATGCCCTGCACCCCAAATCTAACAATAAGGGCAGTATGGGGTGGATTGTGGGAGGGACGTAAGTGAACGCAAGAACTTGTTTTGTGCTTCAACTAGAGGCAATAAGTTGTCAAAGCCCCAAATCTCCGCCCCGTATATGATTGATGCTCTAACTTTCCCCTTATGTAAAGCAATTGCAGGTCCCACGGGTTTTGTATAGGAAGCTCTGAATTCTTTCAGAATGGCTCCAGCAAGCTGGTTGTGTTTCAGAGCAAATAAATCTATCTGTGGCTTCCAAGATAACTTTCTATTTATTGTAATGCCCAAGTATGGGAATGTATCGATCTGTTCTAGAGGAGTGCCATCCAGTGACACTTGACTCTTGATTTTTTTATGTTTATGCATCACCATGTACTTGGTCTTTTCAACATTAATTACCAAGTCATGGTCATTGCAAATCAGCAGGGAGATCCAGGGACCTCTGCAGACCAGATTGAGTTTTTGATAAAATGAGCGTATCGTCTGCAAACATAAGAAGCGGAACCCTGGAACCATCTAAGGTAGGGGCGTCGGTTGGATAATTTGTATAGTAGGATATAACCCTATTTATATAAAGGGAAAACAGGGTTGGAGCTAAAACGCATCCCTGCCTGACGCCTCTGTTTATAGGGAATTTATCAGTTGTTTCACCCTGTTGACCCCATCGAACTTGGGCAAAGTTCGAAGTATGGAGTCTAATTATAAAAAGTTGAAGAGGGGCCGGCATACCGGCTTCCTTAAGGGAATCCCAAAGTTTGTTGCGGGGGACTTTCTTAGTATTAATATTAAGATTAGGTTGCCTCTGTCATAAAAAGAAGAAAATTCAGAAAAAGTTAAAAAGAGAAAATTTAAGAAGACAAGCTAAATAAGGTAAAACCGGCAAAGGTACTAGGTGAAACAAGAGAGGGAATTTGAAGAAATAGAATTAGAAGAAGTAAAGGAAAATATGTATAAGACAGCCAGAAGAGAAGAAATTGGGGAGACTGAGATGTAAAAACGATAGCAAGAACTCATTTCAACTTCATGAAAAGAAATACAAAATTTTAATGGTGTGGTGATAAAATCACCAAAGGGGGGATTGATGGAGCGGATAATACAACATTTTGTATACCCCCCTAATCTGCATGCCTATACTAATTAGAATAATTGTTTAATTATAATACTATTAACGTGTTTGCATGAAGTTTAATCAACATTACTAATGTACGAAATACATGTGGGATTCGCATTTTGCTTGGCTAAATAATTTGTAATTAACATATGTACGCACACTAACAGTAGAAAATAGAATATCGCATGATATATGTTGCTTCTGTGACGTTTTCATAATGTCGCACCAGATGACATCAATGGGTGAATATGAACGCTTTAAATGTCGCTATACGCTAGATAATTACAAGCACATAGGGGAATTAGTGAGGGTTTAACATTTTATTCATTATTTCTATGTATTAATTACTCTTTTGTGTTTGTTTCGCTTAAGTTGTTCTTTGGGCCTAAAGCAAAGATGGCCGCCGACTTAACACAACGCGATGGCCACCATTCCACGAGGTTTCGGACAAAGTGCGCCTGCGCTACAACATGTTCCAATGGCCTCGACATGACCCTACTCTCGCTGTACCCAAGCAAGGCCACGGTGGGAAGCCCGGCAAGTACACTAACAATGGACAGGCACAAGGAACCGGAAAGATCATGTTTGATATCATAACCTCCTGAACTGTGTGAAACCTCACCGGACGATCCCAACCGACCAATGGGATAAGCCCAAATTTTGTAAAATGTAACATCTTGACATTACTTTTATTATAAAAATGACGGAAGAATAGAGAGAAAAATCCCCTTATATCTTTTCCTTTTTGCTGACGGAGACGACGGTGACGCTACGTGACTGCGGCGTTCCTGAATCTTTGACAGAATGAATGCTGCCCATTTCCTTGATCAACTGCGAACTTTATAAAATTTAGGGGCACTGATAGATGCTTGCACGTCTCTGGTCCTTGTCCATCTTTGGGACTGTAGCGTGCCGCATGAAGAACTTTTGAATTCCAACTGATTGACGACTAAATTTGATGACTTAGAGGACGACTGATAGCCAGATTAGGTAAATATGATGTTCTGCGACTTAATAAAATTTAATAAATGGAACTAAAATTCTTGCTATAATTAGATAAACAACTATTGATTAACGTGCAAATGTGTTGTGTCATTTATTAAGGGAGGATAGATTAAATCCTAAATGTGGTTTTTAGCTGGTCTAAATCACCATACTAATCCAACTAAATGATTCATTGATCACGTGGGAGGAGTATCTTAATGCTTAGGATTGAGATCTGTAGGGGTAAGGATATTAGTGTATAAATGTGTAAATAAATTTCTCTCTATAGATTATAAGGTATTCCTTTCATGTCAGCACTTGGAACATTCATCTCTCCTGTAAGTGCAGGCCAGTGAGAAGTGAAGTGTGAATGTTGGTGTTATGGGCCCCACCAATGATTGTAGGAATTAATTTGTTAATGTGATATTTGGTCTGTGACGAAGGGAGGATATTTGGTACGGGGTCTTGTCCTGTTTCCCCGTTACCCAAGTTTCCGCGCTGCATCAGTAGCATTTTTTGAAACCCTTACTTTAAGTCTCGCCAGACCAGCGCAAGCGCTGGGTCAGGCGAGACCTAAAAAATGAAAAATGAAAAAGAATAAGGCCCAGATAATTGCAGCTGCCCGGCTGTTCTCCTCGCGTTTGTGCGTTCGCGCATCCGGATGCGGAGGAATGCATAAGACGCAAGCAATGACGATGCACGATAGCCGACGGATCCACACACAGCAGAGGACGTCCAATTTTTCAGTTTTCTATTGAGTTCATTTTAGACTAAGCATTAACTTAGCATTGCTCCTTGTAACATAGAAATTCTATTCCCCTGTTCCTTCTCCTGACAGTCGTGCCTGCACAAGTTCACGGAAAGTGTTGTCAGTTGGAGTACAGACAACAGACTGTAATAAATGCTTTCATTGCCGAATGCTTTTCTGTAAGTCAGAGGTCACTGGAGAAGTGATTATCTGTCACATATTTCTGTGCCCTGTTATTCAGGGACAAAGGGGTCCTGTCAAAAAGTTGAAGTTGTGCGGGTGGCCTTTACCTGTGATTTACTACCTATGTGCCAACTCTCTGCTTCCTTTCTCAAGGTTTGGATAAGATGTTGCATGATGTATGTCCCGAGATATGATAACTAGAACATATTTGTTATTGTTGGCAACCACAACCAGGAAACCTGTCTGGGAATCTCCGTCCTGCAGCTGTATAATCTCCAAGACTCGTTTGACCTCTTTAATGTTTTCCTGTTGAGATCATGAATATTCATTGTATTGTATGTAAGCCTGAAAAGTATATACGGTTGTTACTTTTGTCTGCCAGCAGATTTCTGTGGTCAAGTAACACAGAGACTCTCGCAGCAGCGGTATATAATAAACAACTGGAAGACCTCCAACTGACTGACTGTTCCTTCATATAAAGAACAAGATTCTGCTTTGACAGCTGGAGGCACTGCTGAGAGGAATATGAGCCATTCCAGCCGGTGCTCAGCACCGCGGTGAATGGTCCAGCGTGGACCCCTGCATATTCCTGAAGTGTGCACCTCAGTAGCGGGACTGGTCCTGAGTCGGACTCTGTGGGGGCCAAGCTGCAACTTACACACGGTGAGTGACTCATGCTTCACCCTAAAGAACCATTGAGAAGTTGGGCAGTGGGTAAAGGTGGCAGAAAGGATAGAGGAGAAAGGGAGGCTCTGCTAGAAGGAGTAAAAGAGGAAGTTGTTTTTTTCCCACAGGCACTAGCAAAGGGAATCAGGTTTAACCGGGAAAGTTGGATGTTTTCAAAGAGGCTTGGGTTCCTCAACACTAGAGGCAGGTTCCTCTATTGTACTGGGGGTTGGCTCCTCCACTGTTATTTTTTTGGGAAGTTCCCAGGGTTTATCAGGATTTTGGGGGTGCCTAAGAAATCATTCTAAATAATTGGTCAAGCATTTAGTAAGAGCAATGGGCTAGATCAGGGTCAACCTTCGGCACCTGAAGGGTCTTCATCTCATGAAATAATGACTAAAGTTTCTATTTCAACATATTTGTTTTTAACTAATGGCATAAATATACTAGAAATAATATTCATTTACAATTTCCAATGAAGGAAACTTTTGACTTAGCCAAGTTACAAAATTTGAGGCATTGCAGGATAAGAAAAGACAGAAGGAGCAAGATTGGATTGGCATAGTTTGACAGTTTGAATGAATGGGAATTGTAGAGAAGACAGATAAAATGCGCAAAGCAGGCGAAGGGAATGGTCCTTCATACATCCAGAAAGGAATTGCAAGAATTCAGACAGGCTCAGAAAATACAGAAGATTAAGGAGTACTGGCGTGTGGACACTTTAAGAGAAAGTAAGGCTTTTGTGGCACGGCCTTTTGTCCCACCAGAGGAGGAGGAGGTAGACGCAGTAATAGAGGGACTTATGAACCGGACGCCTCCTCCCTACAGCTTGACTGGAAAAAGTGAGGAAGCAAAACAAGGAAAAGGAAAGGAAAGTAGAGTAAAGAGAAGGGCTAGAAAAAAGACTCAAAGGCCAGGTCTGAGGAAGATGCCTGCAGAAAAGGGCGTAGGGAGAAAGGCATCTCAACATCTGTTAATTTGGATGAGAAAGAGATGAATGGAATGGCATATGAGCTGGGGTTTTTGGGTTATCAAGCTTATGGGGATGCTGTTCTTTTTGCCCAGAAACATTTTTCTAACAAAGACCCTCGATGGCACAATGGGAATCCGATTTAGAACAAGATTACAAGGAGTTGGGGAAGGGAGAATGGGTCATAGAGGAAGCTAGATTATGGATAAAGGAGTTATACCCCCGGATACAGGAATGGCAGGAACAGGCAGATACATGAAGGCGGGAAATAGAGCAAGAAAAGAAAAAGCAAAGAAGGGATAGATTTATGATGCAACATGCTATGCATACTACAGAACATCAGGGTGATAACAATTCTTTATTATTACAAAAGAATGAGAGGTCACCATTGACCGCTAACAGGTCTCCCAGCGTAGAAGTTACATTACAGACCCAGAATGCGATCCAGGTGGCTGGTCCAGGAGTCGTTAATGAGTCATTGTCATCATCTGAAAGTGAAAATTATACGGCAACCCTAAATACTTCAATAATTCCAGACTCTCCCACTAGTTTCCAGTATATAGGTCCCCCTGCCAGTACTCCCCCAATCTAAATTCTGCCCTATGAGAGAAGTACCAGGCGCAAATACTAAGCAGTTTCAATATGCATATGCTCCCTGGACTATGATGGATTTATACACCTTTACTAAAAATGTCCTTAACTTGTGAGTTGATCATTACGCATGGTACTCAAAAGTAGAGCAGGTGCTGAAATTAACATGAGACTTAACATGGAAAGATGTGGATACTTTGTTTTCCATAATTATACCTTCTGACATATGGACTAAGGTTAAAATGATGTAAATGTAGCATGGCCGAAAGAGGAGCACGACAGAGTGGACGATGGTTCACCCGCAAAGGATACTTTAGCATTCCCAAGAAAGGTCCTTGAGTGCCTTGATGTATTGATATCGCGGCAACGCATTCATTAGAATAAAATATACCTGGTAGCTCAGAACAGGGATGAGACATTTCTTTGCTATTATGAAAGGTTAAGAAAAGCGTTTAGAGCCCACAGTGGAATGGACCTAGATAATCCTGGTTCCTCTTCAGCTCTATTGAACGCCTTTGTGTATGGATTGCAGCCTGCCATTAAGAAAAACTTACAAACAGTTATTCCTTGTTGGTCAGTAGAACCACTTGATAAGATACTAGCTAATGGCCAATATTGTTTTGAATCCCAACAACAGCAAGCGGACCAGCAGGAGAAACTGCAGAAAGAAACTAAAACAAAGTTAATGGTGCAGCAGTTACAACAGTTTAAATCTACACATAGGGGTCGAGGTACAGGATTCCGGGGGAACCCTTGCTGCAGATCGGAGCATATAAATTCTCCCTACTTCCACGGACAGAGTAATTCCACAGTCATACGCACATACACTCATCATACGCTAGGGCCCATCACACTAACATTCATTCTATTACTCTATCCACACTGAATATACGAGAGAAATCCTAATCAATCTGCATCTAACTGAGGTCAATGCGACCTAATTGATCAGTCTTGAGTCATGATTTAAACCATAAGAAATACATTTGGAAACTCAATAAATGACAAAGAAATAACCACTCGATACTGGAATTCAAACAAAGGTTATCTTTTATCTAAATTAGTTCAAATGAAAGTCAATCAATAGCAAAATCATTATTCTCATAGTTACCTATTCTAGCTAAATGTCGTAATTTGGGTCAGGACAGGTCTCTCAGTATAGTATCCCGAGTCACTGTCCTCTCAATCAGCGTCGATCCTCTCGAGCATAGGTTCGGGAAGAAGTGGCCTTAGACCCTCCCTAGTCTAACAGTATTTATACTAAAACTTACACATTGAAAGTAACAAACAAACTCTAAACGTCCGTTGAGCCGTTGAGCAGAGCGAACAGGAAAGGATGTTGACTCGCAACATTTAGAAAATCTCCGCTCTCGAAAATCTCAAAAATAAAAACACGGAAGAAGGAAGCTCAAACTAAAAAATGTCACATCCATGGATGCTCTTCCTCGGAATCATAGTGAAGCCACCGCAAGTTTATCAGAGTTCATTGTGGCTTTATTCTTTTCCAAGGGCAACTGGCATCAAGCCCGGAGCTGCTGTCCTCACGGAAACTTTTAATACAGTCAGAGGCCGAGGTCAGGTCGTTTACAACCATATTCAGCGAGGCCTCTCGTCGTATTTCATCTACTCAAATGCAGGCTGTAAATATCGGCCATCTTTGACTAGGCCAAAACGGACCATCTTAATTAAAAGAAACACAAAACAGCATTACCACATCATAATGATTATACAGTGTTAATCCCCACTAATACCCTTATGTGTATGTAATTAACTAGCCATCTGCAACACAAGAAAGCATTAAAGCACGTTATTTTTAAAGTGCAAACACATAACAAATAACACTTTAGCCACACATATTTAATTAATTTGCTCACCAACTTAGTTCACGTATTAATAAAGCAACATAAATGCAATCCCGCGTGTATTTCTTTCATTAGTAAAGTTGATTAATCAGAAACTTCAACAAGATTAATAATTAATAATTAATTATCAGTAATTTTTAATTATGACATAAAAACATAAACTGGAGTTCAAATCTCAATAAATTTTCAATAGAAAACCCTGCTCCAGCAATCCCCCCTTTGGTGATATATTATCACCACAAAAACCAACCAAAAAAAAAATTTAGTCCCCATTTCTTGGGAGAAATTGAAATGTCTTTTATGACACTACACACCAGACTCTCTTTCATCATCCCTCTTCGACTCCAAGTAAACACTCTCCCTCAATTCTTCTAATTCTATTTCTTGTGGGTCTCTCTTTGACCTCTTTTGTTTCTTTTCAGTATTTTCTCTTATCATTTTCTTTTTCCCTCCCCTGTTTTTACAACACCAACACCCTAATCTTAGTATCAATAAAGCAACAATCACACATGTCAAAGGAAACAATATCTTACCAATCATGGTACTACCTATTTTAGCAATAAAGTCCTTAACAGCAATCATCTTATTAGCCATTTTAGTCCAGATACTTTCAGCTTCCAGTGGTACTAATTCTTCATGCAAATCAGTAATATTTTTGATATAGACCTTTAGATCTCTACTTTCGTCAGGAATGTAAGTGCAACAATGTTGAACCTTCAGCATTCCATATCAAGGGCAAGTCGATTTTGCATTGACATGGCGCGTAAGGCAACCATCTCCGTATTTACTAAAAGAAATCCTCCAGCGGTACTTGTCGATAAGCGATCCACCACTGTTGACAGTTTCCGAATTCCATATGCATTTAACGAAATTCCCACTGCTGGAATCAAAGCTCCAAAAATATCTCCTACTATTTCTGACCAAGTTTCTCTCTTAAAGCGTGTTAGTAGATTAATCTGTTCTGCATCTTCTATCTTATCTATATGGAAAATCTTTGGAAAGACCAGGCCTACATAACATGTGCCATACCAATGGTCAGGCAACCTGTAATAAGCCTTATTCCCACAAATATAATACACCCCCGGGAAAACTGGATCTTCTCCTCCCTTGAATCCCCATCCTGTTGCAATAAAGTATGTATCATGGCACTCACTAGTCCCAACAAAATAGCTATCATATTGGGATTTCCTTCTGGTAATGCATAGTTTACCCTTCTGTGGTGCATCTAAAGCCAAAGTTGGACTGGTCCCTCTCTTCAACTCCTTTCCCATTTCAATGTCCCATATTGTCTCACTCATTTTATATTCTCCTGCCTTTTCATGCATGCTCACTCTCCTTTTCTCTACCATGTCTAGGAAAGCCTTTTCTTCTTCTTTCAAACTGCAAGTTAAATTATTTCTAAAAATGTAATCTGATGTTAATTCTTCTGTTTCAATAAAAATCTCACCAAAAATGTTAGCTTCTTTAGCAGGGTTCAGTTTGTCATCCATAGGCAATTGCCCAAAAATGTTATCTTTATTAGACATCTCATAATCTACTTTCCCTAACAAATAAAAAACACTACTTAACACACTACATGAAATCCCATACGTAGCTGGAAGATGGTGATAAGTAACTCCTTCTGAAACGGATGCAGGCAATTGCATACATACGTAGCAATCCCTTACTTCCATTGTCTTTAGGTATTCGTACAACAACTTTGAAAAAACATTACTAGAGAAATCATTAATTGACCTATCCTTATGTATGTATATGTTACTAATTCTAGTAGGAACTACTTTCTGTGAACTCTTCCCTATGTTAGTCATATTCTCAGTATGTATTCCAAAGGGGTCTATTGTAACCCTAAATGTAACTAGTAAAGCAAGTACACTCCATAGTAGCATTAATAATCCTGTACAGCAGCAGCACATTCTACACCACCTTTTCAAGAAGGTACATCTACTTTGATTATTTTCTGTGTTAGCCATCTTATTACTCTGACAGTGTCTTTTGACTTAGCCTCTACTACTCCACTACTGAATTTCTAGAATACTAGATTATTTCAAACAGTAAATTTTAGATTTTCTTCTTTCCACTTTTCTCCAAGTCTCCAAGTGACTCCTTCAGTTCACTCAATTTGGATTTTCATCACTTTTCACTTCTTCTTCAGCAACATCAAACTGTATCAGATCTTCAATATCCTGAGCATCTGACTCTTCTCCAATGTCAGTCAAGATAACTTTCAGGATCCCAACAGTTTTCTCTTCCTCAACCACTTCTCGTAAGGTCCCCTCTGGATTTCCTTGACTTTCTGCCTCTTCTTCTTCAGACAGTGCCACGTACATCCATTCCGGTGACCTATACTTCTGGTTAGGTTTTCTGATTCTCTTGATTTCCTCTGGTTCTTTTGTTTCCTTTTGTTTTTCACCCTTTGCTTGATTCTGACTCGACACCTCGTTCACCTGTTCAGCTTTCGATGAATTTGCTCGTGTCAGTCTGTACCTCAGCCTCTTTATCTTGTTAGGCCAAAGATCTCCTTTTACGCTCTTTTTCTGTTTCACTTCTCTGTTGATTCTTTCTCCAATCCAAGTTCTCTTTCTCAGAACTCGACCCTCTGGTTTCCCATTCTCACTCTCATCCGATTCTGTTTCATTTGCCTCTGGTTCATCAACAATTTTCTCTTGCTCCACAGACTTCTTCTCCACCAATTGAGATGTCCCTACTACTGTCCCTCCTCGTGTCTCCGACACGCAATCTTCTTGCTGTCTACTTGTCCCTTCCCCTAGCTTATCAGGAATGTTCCCTACACCTCCTCGGGGGTCTTCCGCAATCTGTCCCTCTCTATCTTCTTCTGACCCTACTTCTTCAGGAGTAATCTCAAATGGATTCTCAATCTCTTCATCTGACTCAGGTGTAGTCTCTGTGGAATTACTTCTTTCTCCTCTTTCTTTTTCACCACGTGTTGAAACATCAGGCACTTTCCCAGAATCTGAACTTTCTCCTGAGGCTCTCAATGTTCCACTTGAAGCCTCTCTTGGTAAGAAAAAAGAATCACCTGACTCTCTTTCTCCTTCCCCCCTTTCAGGATTCTTTTTTCTTCTCACTGGTTCAGTCTCCGCATCATCACTGGAATCTGATTCTTCAAAGTACTCCTTACCAGTCCCATCCTTTGGATTTGGAACTCTAAGAGTATGACTTGCATGAACCCAGTTTTTCACACCAGCACACTTTACAGCAGTTGTCGTAGTCAAAATGACTTATCTTGGCCTTCCCCACCTTGGAACCAAGCAATTTCTTCTTCTGTGCACTTTTATTCTCACCCAGTCCCCTGGACTCAGATCATGGGCTTGCTTCTTTTCAAGTGTGGTGGCGTCTCCTCCAACCTGGTGAAACACAGAATGAACTGTGTCAGCCAGGCCTTTACAGTAATCCAAAATCATGTCATCAGTTATTGTCATCAATTTGTTGACAGGCACGAATGCATGTCTCATTGCTCGTCCCATCAGTATTTCATGTGGACTCAACCCTGTAGTTCTATCTGGAGTAGACCTAATAGTCATTAGCACTAGAGGCAAGACATCAGGCCATTTCATTCCAGTGGCTAAACACATCTTACCAATTCTATTTTTTATTGTGCCATTCATCTGTTCAACAACACCAGAAGCCTCTGGTCTGTATGCACAATGTAGCTTCTGCTGTATGCTCAATGCTTCACAAATTAAACCCATGAGCTCATTGTAGAAGTGTCCACCTTTGTCTGACTCAATTGTCACTGGGAACCCGTACCTAGGAATCAACTCTCTTAACAGTAACTTGGCCACTGTTATTCCATCATTTCTCCTAGTCGGATATGCTTCCACCCATCTTGAAAACAAACAGACAACCACTAGAACATACCTCAATCTATTCACTTGGGGCATTTCAATGAAATCAATTTGCATTCTGGTAAAAGGACCTCCTTCTCTGCCTATTGTTCCTAGGCTCACCACCGTTTTCTTTCCAGTATTGAATTGCTGACAAATCAAACATCTTTGACAGATGCTCTCTGCAATTAGTCTGAACTTTGCATTGTACCAGGTTTGTTTAAAGGACCTAATCATAGCGTCCCTCCCCAGATGTCCCTGACCATGATACATTCTTGCCATTGTTGATAGCATCGATTTAGGCATGACTGGTCTTCCATCTCTATAGATCCAAACATGATCTTTCTCTCTTGGGGCACAACCTGCCTTGATCCAATCCCTCATTTCCTCATCTCCTGCTTCATCCTGCAACTGTTTCACTTCATCCCATGTTTCCAGGACATTAGTAAACATCACAGAAACAAAAGACATTTCCCTTTCTCTTCCCCGGTTAATCGAATGATTGTTCTTTGCACAATATTGTGCTATGTCATTTGCAAAACGATTACCAAGAGTTACAAAATCATCTCCTTGTCCATGAGCAGCACATTTTACAACTGCTAGTTCTTTAGGCAGCTGTATCGCCTCAAGCAACTTTCCAATCACTTCAGCATTCTTTATAGGAGTTCCACTCGACGTCAAGAAACCTCTCTGCAGCCAAAGTTGGCCAAAATCATGAACCACTCCAAATCCATACTGACTATCAGTCATCACAGTCACTCTCAAATTCTTCCCAATCTTGCAAGCTTTCGTCAATGCCACCAATTCAGCCACTTGAGCAGATCTAACTCCCTTCAAAGGCGAAGCTTCCATAACTTCTGAAACCTTGCACACCGCATATGCTGCACTTAGCACACCATCATCAGTTCTCAAACATGATCCATCCACAAACAACACATGATCACTCTCAGGCAGTGGCAGATCTCTTATGTCTGGTCTGGGTTTTGTGCAGTAGTCAAGCACATCCAAACAATCATGATCAACATCATCTCCCACATTCACATTTTCAGCATCTGGCAACAGAGTTGCTGGATTGACATTCACACATCTCTCAAGAGTCACATTTGATGCTCCCAGAATGATTTTCTCATATTTAGTCAGCCGACTATGTGACATATATTGAGTCCTGCTTCTTGTCAAAAGAATCGCAACATCATGAGGTACGAACACCCTTACAGGAAATCCCATTATTATACCCTCACTCTGTTCCAAGCTTCTGCATGTAGCAGCTACTGCTTTCAGGCAAACCCACAGCTACGGGGTCAAGAATTGATGAGAAGTATGCAATTGGCCTTCTCAATCGCCCATGTTTCTGGATTAACACTGAAAGTGCACATCCATTTCTCTCACTGCAGTACAACTCAAACTCTTTCTCGCAGTCTGGCATTCCCAAAGCAGGAGCTTCACACATTCTGCTCTTCAACTCCTCAAATGCTGCCATTTGTTCTGCATTCAGTTCCAATGGGTCTCTCACCTCACTTTTAGTCAATTTAATCAGTGGCTTTGCTATCAGGGAAAAATTACTTATCCACTGACGACAATAACCCACCATCCCCAGAAACATCCTCACTTCTCTCTGGGTCATTGGGGCTCTCATTCCTCTGATAATTTTGATCCTGTCATTGGTCATTTTTCTCAGACCTTTTTCAATATTGTGTCCAAGATAATGTACTTCTTTCTTGCAAAATTGCAATTTGGCTGGAGATACCTTTAACCCTCCATCTGCCAGATGATTCAGTAAAGCTATGGTATCTACTTCACAAGCTTCACGTGTCTTCGATGCCACAAGTAGGTCATCGATATACTGCACTAGTACTGAGCTTTCAGGCATGATCAAACTCTCTAAAGACTTTTTCAACAATTGATTGAATATTGAAGGACTCTCTGTATACCCCTATGGGATACGACACCATGCCAAAATACGCTGTCCAAACCGAAATGCAAAAATCGGCTGGCTGTCATGATGCAATGGAATTGAAAAGAAAGCATGACACAAATCAATTACCGTGTACCATTCAGCATCATGAGGTATCTGATATAAAATCACTGATGGATTTGGCACAATGGGACAACATGCTACCACAATTTTATTAATCTTTCTCAAATCTTGTACAATCCTGAACTTCCCATTAGGTTTCTTCAGCCCCATTATCGGTGAATTACACGGGCTACTCAGTAACTCTCTCAAAACACCCTGTTGAATCATCTTGTCAATTATAGGTGTTATTCCCTCAATTATCTCTGGTGTCAACCTGTACTGTGGGATATTAGGATAAACAATTCCCTCTTTCACTGAAATTTTCACTGGATCCACATTATTCATCAATCCCACATCTTCTCCAGTAAAATCCCAAACCGCTGCTTTTACTGTGTATCTCAACTCTTGAGGCAAATCATCTGGATTAAACACAGCATATGTACCAACAATCTCACTTTCTCTATTATCTAGAGTCATCCTGTACAAAACATCCTCATCTGGTGTCTCAAAAGCTATTCCATCCGGAGTACAGAAAATTGTGCAATTCATTTTACACAATAAGTCCCTGCCTAACAAGTTCACTGGACTGGTGTCACAGACTACAAATCTGTGCATATCTGAAAATTTCCCTATTCTTACCCTTACTGGTTCAGTAAAACTAGTCTTAATCTGTGTATTAGCTACACCAACCACTTGGATTGCTTCGTCCGAGAGAGGAAGATTTCTTATATCTGCTGACCTGACAGTTGATCTCGTCGCTCCTGTCTACCAAAAAAGTAACACTTTCCCCATTTATTTTCCCATCTACAAATGGTCTTGCCTGGTCTATTTCTAGAGTTGCTCCAAGTATGCACTCTTCCTCCTCTCTTCGGCACCGTCAATAGTCCCCTTCAGACTCACTCCCCTCATTCTTTAACCAGTACTGTTGTACCGGGTTTGAATGTCTCGGTTTGTTTACCTGCTCATCATTGTAGAATCCTGAGTCCTGGTTATATTTCTGAGACCCTCTATTCTGCGGCAAGGGCGGTTTTGGCTCTTGACTCTGCTGTCTGACAACCTTCTGCTGTTGTTGCTGATGATTACACCCCTTGTTCTGCACCTGTTGATTCAATGATTTATTCTCATTACTCACTAATGGTGGATTGGTACAATCGGATCTCCAATGCCCCAATTGTCCACAGTTGTGACATGTTAACTTCTTCTTGGCCTCCTCTAAATTCCCCTTTCCTTTTCCTGTACCATATCTGGGCCTATTTCCTGGATTATTTGCTTGTTCCACCATCTGTGCTTCTTGTCTTTCTGCAACCTTCACCTGTGCCCACATTGCTTTCTCCTTCAGCTTTCTTTGCTTTGCCTCAATTTCATCACTGAAGTATTTCGCATGTCTCAAAATCTCATCAATCTTCTTACTCTGCCAATCAACTGTGTGCTCATGAATCCTTTCACTGATTTCAGGTCTCAAGCCATATACAAACCTGTATACAAAATGACTCAAATCCTTATCACCCAGATGTTCACCTCCACTAAACTGTTTAAAAGCCAGTATCAGCCTTTCATAAAAAGCATGAACTGATTATTTCGCTTCTTGATGTGTCCTATCTATCTTAACCCAGTCTGTCTCTTTAGGGGGTACTTTATTCTTCAGAAACACAATAACCTGCTCATACTTCTTCATGACCTCTGGGTCTGGAGCTCCCGTTTCCTGATCCCTTGGGTATTCCTTAGCAGGCCAATCTACAACTATTTTACACTCTGTCCACAAGTCTGCTGGAACAATTATATCGAACAGACTATTTAAGTCAATCCACAGCACCTTTGACAATTTCACAAACCTATCTACCTGCCTATACCACTCGACGGGCTTTTCTCTCAGTCAAGGGAAATCATTTGTGAATGACAAAATATCCTGTCTAGTCCATGGGACATGTACATATCCTCCTCCAGGAATCTCTCTCATAGGATAAGCATCCACAGTTTTTTCTTTTTCTCTCATAGGAAATGCTGAGTAAGTCCTGTCCACTGAATCTTCTCTTTTCTTATACCATCTATCCTTCCACTTTTCCACATCACCCCATTTTCGTAATAAGGAGATCATTTCCTTAATCTGCCCTGTTCTGCCAACATCATTTAGATTCTCAATATCCTTATCAGAGAAATCCACCCTGTAAGGCTTCTGCAAAGCTTTCACCTTATCCATATCAACTCCTAGTTCACTCGCTATTCCTTTTAACCTGTCATGTGTACTCTTAGCCCTCCAGGTAATACTCTTGCACATGAATAACAACTCTCCATCATGATGATTTTTCAACATTTCTGTAGGAATTGTTCCTGCAATAAGCTCCTCCAATTCTATACGCAACCTGGCTACATCAATTGCCTGTGAATCTTTATCCTTCTTTTGAAGAACTTTCAACCAATCATTCAAATCCTCAGCTGTTATTTCTGTAGACCTTTTCACTGCACCCACTTGCTCTGCCATCCTCCGTGGTTCCAATATTGATCCTCCTAAACAACCAGTATTCAATCCTGAATTAGGCTGTACATCTGACCCTCCACCACAGGTGTCATGTCTCAGCTGTCTCAAATTATTTTCTCCCGTCCTCGTTCCTGATTCTTCCAAAGAACCAACCAATCCATTTCCTACATAGGGAACTGTCAAACCATTTTCACCCATTCTTTGCTTATCAAAAATAGGCATAACCGGACCTATTGTTACAGGCACTGTAACAGCTTCTAGATTCTTTGTTAGTTCTCTAATTTTCTCAGTCAACTCAGATGTCGTTCTGGCTAATTCTCTTGTTTTCTCATCCCCAATTGCACTCTCTCTCTCTCTCGCTCCCTCTCTCTTTCCCTTTCTGCGAAAGGGCTGCCACTTTTCAGATCAGGTGTCGCAATTTCTGTTTTAACAATTCGCAAAGTATCTCTTATGGAGTAGCAACTGGTGTTCTCTCTTCTGGTTCTGGTCTATATGGTGGCGGTCTCTTGTAAATCATGTCATCCAAGACTTCATCCTCATAATCATTAGCCCCATACCTTCTCAATTCTGTATCCAGTACCTTTTCCGTACCCTTCCTCCCTTCCGTCTCTTCAACAGTTCTCATAGGATATTATCCCTCTGACATACTAGCATCTCGCCATCTCCTCATTCGATCATGATGAGTTTCACGATCATATTTCCTCCCGAAAATATACCTATAATTACCTCCACTCCTCTGCTTTTCTCGCTCATGCACTTCATCTTCCCATTCTACCAGCGCCTCAAACTGTGTCGGCCTTGGTCTAGGCTCTAGACACATCATCTTTTCCCGTAAATTTCTCAACACGGCCAAATTAAATGAACCATGTTCCGGGAACGCTAAAACACCATCGTCTTTAGTGTACTTAGCCCAATTGTCTAACCATATACAGGTATGATACCCATATTTCGCAACCATGAAGGATGCAGGAGTTCTTGTCGGAGGTAGCAATTCACCTTCTCTAGTTATTATGTTCTTATCCTTATCCTTTTACCGAACAAGGATTATTTTTTCTTCTTTTCCTCCGTTTGGTAATACATTTTAGCTTTTACCACAACTCTCTAATCCCTTCTGCAACTGTACGATCTTGTGTCCAATAACAGCGCGACTCACACTAACGCACCAATCCTGGAGCTTCTACGTCACCCTGTACTCCTTCCAATCCCTGCGCGGCTCACACCAACGCACCAATCCCAGCGCGAGCACTGTTCTAATCCACTGCCCAATCACAGCGCGGTCTTTCTCTGACGTCAGTAGTCGCTGCAGTCGCTTCTACTCTTGTCTCCTGTCACTCGTCTACCCCTCCTTTACAAAACCTTCTCAGTAGACTTCGTTTCAGATTCTACAAAATCTATTAGTTACAACATATAAACATCTCCATTGTCTGCTTCGCTAACCACAGAATAGTAAAGAATCTTTTTCACAAAAAATCCCGCTTCTCCCTAGAACAGCGCTTACCTCTGCTCCACTACGGAATTATTACTTTCGTTGACACAGTAGCACATCCCTCTACCCTGCCCTTCTATCATGCATCCATTAACTGCTTCCTTCAGGAATGCTCCAAAGAGTCTCACAATCAACTAAATGCTCATACATTCACGCACTTTCACACCAGAAAATGTAGTACATCCACACAGAATCCTGCCTTTCCCGAGAACAGCGAACAGTCTGTCCCACTACAGAATTATAACACACGTTAACCGCAGTAAGCTTTAACGGCAAACCTTACGGATCCCTGGGACTTAAGACCAGAGTTTCACAGATAACCTTCGCTACCATACACACTCCTTTTATACTGAAAATATGTCTCTAATAGTAACACACGACGATGTCACTTATTCCGAACCCAGACAATGCGACGCGCAACTTCAATTGTCACACGCTTTTCCCTGCATACGTACAGTGCCAACAATCCCGTCTTTCCCGAGAGCAGCACTCACTTCCCTCTGCCCTACTACGGAACCGTCACCAGCTCCCCACGTTCCAGAAGCCGTACACACTACATATAACTCAATACGACGACCTCAACATATAGTGTTAATACATATATCAACATCAATCAATCAATAAATCAATGAATCCAAAAGCCTATGTACAAGCAATCTATCAGATCAAGACAATAATCAAAACCATCATACTGCTACCAGGAAACTGCTGCAGATCGGAGCATATAAATTCTCCCTACTTCCACGGACAGAGTAATTCCACAGTCATACGCACATACACTCATCATACGCTAGGGCCCATCACACTAACATTCATTCTATTACTCTATCCACACTGAATATGCGAGAGAAATCCTAATCAATCTGCATCTAACTGAGGTCAATGCGACCTAATTGATCAGTCTTGAGTCATGATTTAAACCATAAGAAATACATTTGGAAACTCAATAAATGACAAAGAAATAACCACTCGACACTGGAATTCAAACAAAGGTTATCTTTTATCTAAATTAGTTCAAATGAAAGTCAATCAATAGCAAAATCATTATTCTCATAGTTACCTATTCTAGCTAAATGTCGTAATTTGGGTCAGGACAGGTCTCTCAGTATAGTCTCCCGAGTCACCGTCCTCTCAATCAGCGTCGATCCTCTCGAGCATAGGTTCGGGAAGAAGTGGCCTTAGACCCTCCCTAGTCTAACAGTATTTATACTAAAACTTATACATTGAAAGTAACAAACAAACTCTAAACGTCCGTTGAGCCGTTGAGCAGAGCGAACAGGAAAGGATGTTGACTCGCAACATTTAGAAAATCTCTGCTCTCGAAAATCTCAAAAATAAAAACACGGAAGAAGGAAGCTCAAACTAAAAAATGTAACATCCATGGATGCTCTTCCTCGGAATCATAGTGAAGCCACCGCAAGTTTATCAGAGTTCATTGTGGCTTTATTCTTTTCCAAGGGCAACTGGCATCAAGCCCGGAGCTGCTGTCCTCACAGAAACTTTTAATACAGCCAGAGGCCGAGGTCAGGTGGTTTCAGCGAGGCCTCTCGTCGTATTTCATCTACTCAAATGCAGGCTGTAAATATCGGCCATCTTTGACTAGGCCAAAACGGACCATCTTAATTAAAAGAAACACAAAACAGCGTTACCACATCATAATGATTATACAGTGTTAATCCCCACTAATACCCTTATGTGTATGTAATTAACTAGCCATCTGCAACACAAGAAAGCATTAAAGCACGTTATTTTTAAAGTGCAAACACATAACAAATAACACTTTAGCCACACATATTTAATTAATTTGCTCACCAACTTAGTTCACGTATTAATAAAGCAACATAAATGCAATCCCGCGTGTATTTCTTTCATTAGTAAAGTTGATTAATCAGAAACTTCAACAAGATTAATAATTAATTATCAGTAATTTTTAATTATGACATAAAAACATAAACTGGAGTTCAAATCTCAATAAATTTTCAATAGAAAACCCTGCTCCAGCACCCTCACAATCAGAGAGCCAGAGATTTCAGGGGGCAAGGACGGGGCAGGGAGGGTTTCTCCCCACCAGATGAGGGATGTCATATTTGTGGGGACATGAATCATTGGAAGAATGAATACCCTAATAATACTGTTAATGTTAACAACACCCAAGATGCTACTCCTTCCCTTATGTCACAACAACATCATTCTGCCCCGCCTCCCGCACAGGGCATGCCTCTGCCCCCATAAATAGAAACCATTTTGACCAAAGACACCAAGCCTCAAACCAGATGGT
This sequence comes from Triturus cristatus, assembly GCF_964204655.1. NCBI lineage: Eukaryota > Metazoa > Chordata > Amphibia > Caudata > Salamandridae > Triturus > Triturus cristatus. Next base: position 238,992,499 of record NC_140580.1, on the reverse strand, counting down.
GGCCCAAGACTTTTATGCTGAGAACTTTTCTGAACAATAGGGGTACCCCAGAGGGGAACAGGAAGTAATGAAAGCCATGTTACCAGTAAATCAGCAAGGCCCAAATGTTAAAGCAAAGGTTGATGATCATAATGTTAAGTTCCCCATGGATACTGGGGCCACTTTTTCCACAGTATCAGCTAATGATGTTCCCCACCTACCTCTTTTGGGAGAAAGAACACCTCTATGGAGATAACAAATAAACCTGTTACAAATCCTTTCAGTAACCCTGTCAAGTTCACTATTGGTCCAATAAGCAATAAGAATTTCTTTGTGGTCTCTGATGAAAGCATTTTAAATTTGTTCGGTCTTGATTTAATGAAAAGGATAAATGTTGTTATAAAATGAACACCGGATGGTGTTTTCTTTGAATGCAGTGAGGATTATCCCTTCGTATCTTAAATGTTTGTCCAATATACTGATATTGAGCCTGATGTTTTGAATTGTTTACCAGACATAGTACACAACAATGTGGCTTCTGATGTTTGGGCTTTAACCCCTTGTGTGCTTCAGATGCCCCCGGCCGTCTGACGTCTGACGTCTGACGTCACGGAGGACGGCCGGGGTCAGTCCGAACTACGCCACTCCATAAAACGCCCGCACAGTGCAAAAATTTGCACAGCACAGAATGGGTTAAACAAATATGATGTGGGGGCAAATTTCTAATGTTTAATCTGTACATGTTGTTCTAAAGGAAAACGCTGTATTGCCCAGAGGTCCACAATATCACTTATCACGAAAAGGAGAGTTAGGTCGACAGAAAATAATAACAGCACTTATAAAGGAAGGTACACTGGAGAGTCAAAGGGGGGTGTATGTAATTCCTCTGTTCTTCCTATTCCAAATGAAGTAAAGACCTGTCAAAACCTGATGAATGGCGCTTGGTTCAAGGCCTGCGACAGATTAATTAAATAGTGCAGGCAGATTTCCCATGGTACCAAACCCCACCTGCATCCTTACCACTGTACCTCCCTCAGCCACATATTTTTCTGTCATTGATTGACAAATGCATTCCTCTCCATTCCGTTGCACCCTGACAGTCAGTATTTGTTTTGATTCACATTCCAACAACGCACGTTCCAATGGAATAGATTCCCACAAGGCTTTACAGAGTCCCCATCAATTTATTCACAAATTTTAAAGGCAGACCTTGACCAGCATGTTCTAGAACTTGGTGTAGCATTAATACAATATGTGGATGACCTTCTTGTAGCAGCTGACACAGAAGAGCAGTGCACATGGGCCTCTATAAATTAACTCAACTTTTTGACATCTCATGGTCACATAGCATCCCCCCAAAAATTGCAGTTTTGTAGAAAACAGGTGTCTTATTTAGGGCACCTGATTTCAAAAGGGGAGGGGAGAATATCACCTGAGCGCATTCGCACAATAATGCACCATCCTGTTCCCACTACAGAACATGAAGTACGCTCATGTTTAGGCATGGCAGGATATTGTCAACAATATATTCCAAATTTTTCTCTTATCTCCAAACCATCTCAAGATTTGACCCAGAAAGATGTTAGTGACCCTATCCCCTGGTTACAATAAACATAATGAATGTTTTCAGGCTGTTAAACAGCCTTTTGTGATTCCCCAGTACTAGGGATCCCTGATTATGCTAAGGAATTTCATGTGTTTACACATTAACAGGACGTCTGTGCTCTCACTGTCCTAGCACAGGAACACAGGAGTCTCAAGAGACCCAGCGCATATCTGCCTGCAATATTAGACCCCGCAGCCAGAGCAGCATTTGCAGCAGCAATATCAAGAGAACAATGTGAGTGTTTGATATTTGGAAACACACTGAATGTTTACGCCCCCCACTTGGTTGACATGTTATTGAAAACAACCCATACTCAACATCTAACTATTGTTAGGCTGACTAGATATGAGTTGATTTTGCTATCTGCTAATATTGTCACTCTGCACCACTTCACCTCTTAAAATCCAGCCACACTTATGCCCTACCGAAAAAAGATCAAACAACAGAGTTACATGATTGCATTCTAGTGACAGAGCTACAGACCAAAGGCAGAATTGAAATGTCTGATAAAGCTCTTGATAAAAGAGATGCGGATTTATGGGTTAATATATCATGTTTTAAACTGCTTACTGGAGAGACTAGAGCAGTCACTACCTTACAAACAGTAGTGGAAACAAGGCAACTATCACAATTGCCATCTCAAGCGGCAGCAATAATAGCCCTTACCAGAGCATGTGAATTGAGTGCAGATTTGACAGTAAACATTTATACTGACAGCCAGTATGTTTGTGTGGTTGTGCATGATTTTGCTAGAATATGGGAGGAAAGGGGATTCCTGACCACCAGCGGTGCAAAGATAAAACACGGTACCTTAATTGTGCACCTCCTCAACGCACTGGCTTTACCCAAAGCTCTAGTGATAATAAAGTGGGCAGCCCATAAGAAAGGGACTGATGATGTGAGTAGAGGTTATAATTTTGCTGATCAAACTGCGAGATGTACCGCTTTGACTGACACAAGTACTATGTCTGTGGCGCATTCTGAATAAAAAATTCAATTGGATTGTACTGTAAATATGGAACCCTGCTTATTGCAACAAAGTGCGAGAGAGGATAAGAAGGCTGAATGGCAGAAGGAGCGTAAGGAGGTTGAGGGGATCTGGGTAGGACCAAATGAGATGTTTAGATTAACCAATGCTATGGTGCACAATTTGGCTCTTGTCATTCATGGCCCTGCACATTTGGGATGTGATGGTATTTGCAGGTATTTTTCACCATTTTGGTATAATAAAAACCTTTGCAAGCTTGCAGGGGTCATCTGTAAAGACCGTGTTACATGTGGACTGTTCAATAGGGGTAACCCCTACAACACCAGGACACTTCCCACTTCCTGGAGAACCCTTTGAACATTTGCAAATTACCTTTGCGGCGTATGCTACTAAAAAAGAATGATGCACAGACAGTGGCTAAATGCTTACTAAAGGAACTGATCCTGAGATTAGGCATTCCAAGAGGAAGTTCCTCTGACAACGGGCCCCACTTCTCTAACTGAATAGTAGAATGGATATGCAAGGATTTGACAATAAAACAAAAGTTTTACTGTGTGTATCACCCTCAAGAGGCAGGTGCATTTGAGAAGAGAAATGGCCTCCTGAAGGCAAAACTAGCTAAAATATGTGCAGAGACTGAGTTGACAAGGGTAGATGCTTTGCCCATAGCATTGCTGAGCATGTGCAGCACACCATATACCAACACGAAGTTAAGCCCCCATGACATTGTGAGTGGCAGGCTGATGGCGGCCTTGGGGGGCTCCCCAAAGAAGTGCTACAGCGCATATTGGTGATGCGATGCTAAGAGATTACTACATTACCTCCTATAAGATTGAATCTTCTGCACAACCAGGTGGAAGATGCCTTACCTGCCCCGCTACGACTGAAGGACACAGTCTCCAGGCAGGAGACTGGGTTTTCACACAGAACTTCCAGCAAAACAACTGTCTTCAGCAGAGGTAGAAAGGCCCCACCCAGGTATTGCTAACGACGAATACAGCATTGAAACGCCAAGGAAACAAGAACTGGGTTCACACCAACAATGTAACCCATGCCCACAGATGAATCACAGCCTCCACAGACTGCAGACATCACACAGCCATTGCATACTGACAACCCTCATTACGATTGATGCCAAGACCACCTTCTGGGTCCAATCAATTATAGTTATCTATCAGGCTTAAAGTTATTGATGTGCTGGTAACCTCTCAATGCCTTGTGGTGGTGAAGATTTGCAAATAGAGTCCAATATTACCTGTGAAGAACTCGTAGAGAAAGAAGAAGAAAATTACAGTTACAATGAGCCATCATTCAGTCCTAAAAGTTAATAAGAGGGAGCCACCAATAGGCAAAATGACCATTATATTGTGTGAGACGTTGACTTTTGTGATCTATAGTCAAGCCAATGTTTTTGTTTTGCACATGAGAGAATCTTTGGAAAGGTAATAGCATGTTATCCCATCATTCAACTTCTGCATTGTGGACAGCATACCCTGCCTCCATAGTTAACTATACTCGCAAAAGATCACCCCATTTTAAAGAGATGCATGGCCAATTTGGTTTTGCCTACCCTGGTCCCTGTTCCTCAATTGGGTATGTCAAGGTCAAGGGGACCCTGGGTGTGATAATACTACGAATTGTGATTCTTTGTATTTTGATGAATTTATTTTCACTCTGACGGAGTTTCTAATGGATAAGTAACAGTGACCTCAGAACCTGGCTATTATGCTACCTGCTGTGACATTGCTGGGTGATTCCAAAATGTGGTTAAACTGTTTGGGGAAATTTAAATTTAAACCAATAGTGCCAATGGCTAACAAAAGTGATCCGCAGACTGCTGGGCACAGTAGCCGTTACTTGATAACCATGTATTCTGCCCATCAGCCCCTGTATGCCGACCTGGATTTTTCCTCTTTTTTTTATTGAGCAGAGAAAATCACAGAAAATTAAACACCACATTGCGATCAGAACCAACGAAGTGTTATACATTGACTTAAAGAGTGGCAACTCATACATAGCGAAGAGGAGGGATATAAGAAAAAAAAAAGAAAAAGGGGGAAGGAGAATCCAATAAATTGCTTTTTCTAAAACTTTCCATAGATTTTGTATTATAAAGTGCAGATGAGCTAAAGTGCTATTGAGAGAAGAGGCAAGAATAAATACATTTGTAAGTGAAAGTGCTATGGAATTATACTAGCCCCCCATCTCTCTCCCTCGCCACCTCCTCTGTTTCCTTCTCTCTCCCTACCTCCCCCTCCACTTTGTCTTTTACCCCTTGCTTAGTCATTTATTTCGATGGACTTAAGTTTCTGTCATCTTTCTAATATAGCAAAGGCCTAGCAAGAGCCTAAGGCAAACAAAAAAGTGCAGTACTTATCTACTGTATACAGTTTTTAAGACCTCGTTTACTAGTCTATTGCTAGTGCATGGAACCCTTTATTCAAAACGTAATTGACCCCCACAAACTGTTGTGTATTAATCTGGGGTGACCAGCCTCCCAAAAATAGTTGCTCACACCCTTCCCGCTTAGTGCCAGTTTTGCCAGATGTGGTTACATTTATTCAAAGCCCCTACGCGTTTAGCATAAGCCTCTTCGAAATTCATGGTGCGGAACATTTTATTTCTCCATTCAGCTAACGAAAAAATCTTTCCAGATTTCCAATTCTGAATAATAAGGGAGCGAGCGATTAATAGAACTATTGAAACAAAATATTGCTGGGCTTTTGTTAACGATTGGCTGGCTTTAGAAGCACCAAATAAAACTAGTGTTGCTTCAGGCTGAATGGGATAGTTAATAGCATTACTAATAGCTGTAAATACTTGACTCCATGAATTTGTTAAGTGCGCACAATTCACAAATGTATGAAGCCAACCACCTTGACCTGCTTGATGGCAGCGAAAGCAATTATTTGGTACCGTGGGATACATCTTATGGAGATGCTCGGGTGGATAATACGATAGCCATCTTGAAAGGAATGCTTTTCTTTTATAGAGGCACAGGGTCAGACTGATTTGCATATAGCCATGTCTGAACTGGGGTGGCGGAGTGAGCTAAAGAACGATGATGGATTAAACCCAGATCAGTTGACTGGGGGTGAGTGCCTGCATTGTTCAACACTCCGTCCATCATCCCCTTTGGTTATTCTTTTATAGTTGGCTGCCCGAAGGGATTCATTTCCTATCTCTGAAATTACTTACCAGTCGCTTTCTGAGACATTACATTTTTTTTTTTCAATTAGCCTTGATAGAAAAGCAGGTGTATCCGACTTGGCAGCGTGATTATGAAGAAACCTATAGCAATTCCCATTAGTTGGCTTATTACAAGTGCTCTACTTATCGATCGAGTCGCTGGATTTGCATCATTACATTGAACCTGAGGAAAATGTGTTATCCTATTAAAGCTTAAAAAATGTTGTACAGATTGTGGGCCGAGCCTCGCTCGTAGCTCTTTCCATGAAATAATTTTAGATTGTATGAAAAAGTCGGCAAGTATTTTGAAATCTACACAATACCAATATCTAATTTCCTGTTCTGCAAGGGGCAAACCCATATCTGTGCTCTCCTGAAGCTGGACTAGGGAAACATTAAAAGGAGTTTCATAGACTTTTCCCAGTGCATTCATTCGTCCACCAATATCTTAAAGAACTTTATACCTAGTTTTTTGGGTTGGTTTGCTGTTTTTATAAAAACTGGTAAACTCGTATCTGCTTCTTGTATCATTCTCTCTAAAAAGAACTTGTCTACCGGATTGCCCGATTTAAGTAGGATGACAGTGCATCGAGTAATGCTGCCTGATAATAAATACGAATATTGGGACATGCCAAACCACCTTGTGATTTATCAAGTTGTAAAATCGATAGCCTAAGCCTCGCCGATTTTTTTATTCCATGTGAAGCTCCTCATTACTGGATCTAGTGCCTGAAAAACACTATTAGGAACTTTTATCGGAACGTTAGAAAATAAAAGAATTAATAATAGTAGAATTTACATTTTAAGGATTGATATACGGCCTATTATTCAATTCAATTCTTTCTTTATATCGGTTTTGGTTTAAACCATAAAAGATACACAATGATTAATCACATTTCATATTACAAAAATACATTTAAATGCATTTAAACCAAAAGGTTCCACTTTAGACAATTTTCAAGAACGGGTGAAGCTCATTATAAAAATAAAAACTGATCATCTATTGTACCAATTTAAAATATATAAATATAAATAAATACATGAAAAGCTAGGCGTAGTTATATGACTAAAAGCATTTGAGGGGTGCATAAAACAATTAACCCTATGGCAGCCAAGCACTATGGGTAACTATCTATACTGCCTATGAGTACAGTTTTCCAGAAGGGATCTGTTCTAACAAAGTGCAAGTGCTTTTAAGATGCCATAGGATACGAATTTCTATATGCTCATTCCTTGAGTTAGCTTACGGTCTATTATAGTAAGGGGAGAAGAGCCCATTTATCTAGCAAGCCCTTGATTTTATACAACATTTTAGTGTAATTCAACTGAAAAAAGCTAGGAAAGACATTGGTAACGAATATACCAAGATATCTGATTTGGAGCTGTGCCGTAGCGCGGGAGTGTAAGGATGGCGAAAGAGCATCCAATGCAATGTTAAAAAGCAAAATTTCCGTTTTGGTCAAATTGATCTTATACCATCCTATTTGAGTAAATAATGGGATTAGGATAGAGAATCATATCATCTGCAAATAATTTTAATTTTGCCATCCCCATCAATGGAGAATTTAAATTTGAGCTGCTACGAATTTGCATTGCAAGTGGTTCTATAAAAAAGGTAAATAAAAGTGGGGAAAAAGGCACCCCTGACGTGTGCCTTTGTTTATCTTAATTAGACCAGCTACCCTGGAATTAACCACCAGCTTTGCTTGGGCGCCGTCATGCAAGTTGGTTAGCATTGAAATCACCTGAGGAGTAAAATCAAATTTTCCTAAAACAGAAAAATAAGACGTCCCAATTTACCAGTTCAAATGCCTCCTCGGCATCGATCATCATCTCTAGTGTTTTTTCCATGATTTCCTGAAAAATAATCTATGCCTGGAAGCAACAACTGGGTATTGGAAGACATTAAACAGCCTGCAACAAACCCAGTCTGATCTTGATGTATTAATTGTTGTGCTGCTGGAGTGACACTGATCGCCCAAAGCTTCATTAGTAATTTGTAGTCTGAATTAAGCAGACTGTAAGAGTGCAGAGATTTTGGTTTCTTATCCTTTTTTAAGAAATGAAACTATTATTGCTTCTGAAAAGGTTGAGGGGATCTTGCCCCCACTTTTAATAAAATTGAATAAATCAACTAGAAATGGAAGAAGGTCATTTGAAAATGTTTTGAAAAATTAGGTAGTCCATCATTACCGCAAGCTTTTGTGTTGGGCATTAACATTAAAGCTTGTTGAGTCTCCAAGAGATTTATGGGCTTCAACATCGCCTGATAATTTGATCCAGATAGAAGAGGCAAAGTCAATGAGGTGTAGTACTGACTGATAAGGCTCTCAGATACCATATATTGAGTCTGGTAAATTTGAAAATAATGTTGAAAAAAGAGGTTTTTGAATTTCCTCCTGTCCAGTGACCTTCTGGGCTATGAATGGATGTTCTAAAGAAATGACCAATTCCTTCTCTTTCTTTAGTCTAGTCGACCAGGTTAAGAAACTTGCTGTTTTGTTGATTCTCCTCATATAATTTTTGTTGGTACATGCAGGATTTTTTTTATATCTTCAAGCGTAAAGAAGTCCCTAAAATTTTGTTTTGCAGTGGCAATTGAACCTGGCTCTATCTCATGCCCATTGTTTTGTTCCCTGATTCTAATAGCATTTTCTAGAGTAGCTTGTAGGTACGTTGCTTATGTTTTCTTGCTTTTAATGCTATGATCCTTCCACTTAAGGTCACTTTAAATGCCTTCCAAATAAAAAATAACTGAGCTGTATTGGAATTGAAGGTAAAAAACTCAAAAATAAACAGCTTCGTCTCCTCCACCTAGTCGGGATCTGACAGGAAGGATCTATCGAATTGCCATCTAGATCCATCCCTATCTTTTGGCCGAATTTCGACCTCTAAAGAAACAAGGGAATGATCTGAAAAGGCATTGGAGAGGATCTATGTTTGGCCCCTGTTTAAAGATTTAGATATCAAAAAGAAATCAATATGTGGCAAAGTTTTAAATCTGAACGAAAAACATTTAAACCGTCGGGTAATCCTCTCTCCAAGGTTCAATCAGCTGAAAGCTGGCCTTTAATACTAGTATCTTTTTGGTTTTGGGCTTGAGTTGCTTTTTGTTTTTGTTGGAGGTGTCTTTAACAAGATGTTGTATAAAATTAAAGTCTTCCCCACAAATCAAAGGACCTACAGCTCCAAGAGCAAGATCAAAAATGCCAACAAGGCCATCTGTTTCGTCGCTAGTAGGACCTCATTCAGACCGCAGAGATTCCTAGACACACACAAAAGGCTTTTCGCTAATTCATCAGTTCTTTCACATGATTGAAATACAACCTACTAACAGAAGATATTGTGCCTTGAAAAAGCCCTGGCCTGCTGGCCCATGGGCGAAACATGTGTCGGCTGTTCCTTGCTTTTTCACATGTCTTTAAATAAAGAAGAAAAGACCACCATAACCAAGTACTCGACTGTCTATATATACTATGTCTAAAACAACATTTTGGGATGTATTCGCCCTGTAAATCTATAGGATTAAAGGAGAGCACAAACCAATCACAGACGTAAATACTTACCTTAGATCAGGTGGCTTCTGGGTGAAACCACTGTTTTGGTATGTGTCACAGCCCAAATTGGGTCCTTACAAATTGTGTGTGAACCCTGGTAACACCCACCAGTTACAAAGATTACCTAGGACAATAGTAGTTTAGAAGATTTATATTTTGCCCGTTCATTAAAACTTTGAGCCAGAACCACCTCCCATGTATATTTTGAATGACTTCTCTCACCTCCCAGTCAACTTTACTACTCAAATATATGGCGACTCCCCTAACTGCAGAACTTGGTGACGCAAAAAATGCGTGTGAGTACAGACGTGGGATTCGCAGTTTTGGTGTATTACTCTTTAAATGGGTTTCTTGAAAATAAATAACAGCCGGTGTAAAGGAAGCTAGCCAACTCATCACGCTAGCATATTTTCGCTTATTGGCTATCCCGTTAATATTGCATGACAAAATCTGAATAGTATTTTCTAAAGATAAAGACATTTAAAAAGAAAATCATTTTTCCTTGCATTTCGCTTCATGGCCCTACTACTGACACTCATGTTTTGTTGCATAAAATCCAATAATCATTTTCTGATCTCCTTGCATCTGATAATTTTACCACCAAACAAGTGCTCGCCCCACCACCCTCGTTGTGCCCCCTGAAAACCCTGAGTACACCCCCAAAAACCCACAATTAGCGAGGGAAGAGCCCGCCTCCCTCCCTTCCCTGTGATGTTGAAGCTGTTGTGCCTTGGTTTGGCACTTGGGTCATCACATCCACGGTGACCGCCATAACTTGATTCACCGCCAAAACAAAAAAAACTGTTTTAATCATCCTCATCCCTGCCCGGAGTCCCCCGATTGCTGTCTCAGTTTTTGTTGGAGGATTGACAGGTATTTTTTAATTTAGACTGTTGGACTATAGATGTCTGGTATCCTTGATTCTTTAATTCATTCAGCATTGTTCTGAATTCACGGTCTCGTATTGCGGCTGGCGTTGACATGTCGGAATAGATGTTAAACCGAAATGTATCCTTTGTTTGAAATCTCTTCATTTTAATTGCAGCAGCTAGAATTGACTCCTTTATCAAATAGTCTCCAAAATTAACAAGGAACGTGCGTGGATATTTGGCATTAGGCTGCTGATGGAATGGTACACGATGAGCTCTCATGATCGAATGAAAGTCACCACTTGACTGTTCAACTGGGATTGCATACTGTTTGATGAGATCTGAAATAAATTTAATGGGACCTTGCCCAGCTTCTTGCCCTTCTGGGATACCCACAAAACGCAAATTTGACCTCTTTGACCTGTTCTCAAATTCTTCGAGCTGGATTGCCTCGAGCTCTCTACTATGTTTAGACCGACAAGTTTCAAGTTTTTTCTGAACGTTCTTGAGATCAGAAATTCGCTGCTCTTCAAGGGCTAGTTTCTGATTTAACTGCAAAATATTTTCATTGATCTTCTCTAGCTGGCCCTTGACTTCGGTGTGGGCTTTTTCCTGTGCATTCCTTAATTGCCTTATTTCCTGCAAGATTTCACTTAAGGTCACTTGTGATTGGAGGTTATCTATGACAACTTCTGTCAGGCGTTCGTTATTTCCCCCAGTCTTCGTTTGTAAATTTTCTTTGCCTGGTGCTATTGAATTAGAAATGTAATATTGAGACTCTGGCTGCCCCTTGGAAATATCCTGTACATTGATTCCAATTATCGAGAAGTTACTTCCCTCGGGTAACGGGCTTAATGATGGAAAAGATTCAACTTGCAGTTGTACATCTTGAACTGCCACTGGAGATTCAGCCACTGCCTGAGCTGTTGTCTTTCCTGCTTTCTGCCCAAAAAGCGGATATGAGGGTTTGGATCAGAGGTTAACGGTTTCTGGTACCACTTCACTGGTGCCTCAGGAAGGGAAATATTAAGTTGATCCACATCCTCCTGTAAAGAAGATCTTTTCTGGGAATTTGAGAGCTCCTTGTCTTGTCCCGTTGAGCAGCCTGGCTCTCCCTACTCAGGGGAAGTCAGTAGTCTGTGGCGTGAACTGCTGAGATTAAGGCTGTCATTACTCTCCTCTGTATTGGCTTCTAGATTTTCTGGGCTTAATGGGCTTAGTGTTTCCATCTGTTTTTTACCACCCCACGTTTTCAATACTTTATTAGTCTTTCAATTCTTGGCTGGGGTGCGAACTTTAACTGACCCATCGCCTGCAGTCAGCCGCTTCATTATACCTGCTTATGAGAAGGTTTTATGAGACTACTGCACTAAAGCACTTGAGGGTTACGGAGGGGGGGCTTATGTATGCCAAAAGGTAACAAGCCGCACCCAACAGCTAAGAAGGGATACCTCAGCTACATATCTGGCTCACTACCGATAATAAGAACTGGGGAGGTACAGTACTTTCAGCCAGCTTTCAAGCCAGCTTCCAGCAAATCTCCCTCAAGAAAGAGAAAAAGCACCAAAAAAAGCAAAGGAAACAATAAAATAAAAAGGGGGCCCCCTCCTACCTCACAAACAGAGCTGCTAAGCCCATGTTGTATCTTGAAGCAGCTTCTGAGGTCACAGTAACAGGTGCTCCACAGCCCAGGATGGAAAAGATATGTGGGACAGCCTGCACTCTTGTGTCTTAATGTCGGTAGCCATTACGCTGTGATAGGGAAATCCCAAAGACGTGGTGTGGAATAGTGAGAGAATGAGTTGTCATGGCCCGACTCAAATTTTGCCCATCCTCTGGGCAATCGTGGAAAAATATGACCGCTTTCAATGATTACGGCTGCACTCGCATCCATTTCATAACCGCAGCACCTCTGCTTCAAACGAGGTCAACGCTGGCGGTCAGCACCGGATGTGTTGCGACCTCAGGCCGAAGAGCATTGATTCTTTTTCCTATTCAATGGAACATACTCTAACATGTATAATGGTACTGAAGATGTAGCATTGGGAATGGTCTTACCTCTTGGTGTGCCGTGCACTGATATACACCCCCATGTCAGGTGGTGCAAGAGAACACTAAGGAATTTTGCGATGGAGTAACAGATCTTGAAATTGCTACTTATAGGAATGGGTTAACATTTGGATATATAATGGCATCCATATTTAGCCTTAGAGGTGTGGCAGGAGCAAGGGTGGAGGAAGCGAGAGAAAATTTTGGGTGCAAACTTCAGATCCTGTCCAACTCCACCATTGCTGCATTAAAAAGCATTACTTTGGAATTGGAAAGCCTGTATACTTACTCTGAACAGAACAGGTATGCTATAGATTTTATATTAGCCCAGGAGGGCGTACCGTGCGGAATAGTTAAGGACAAATGCATAATGGGCGTGGTTAATGAAGAAAGAAGTATCACCACTCACATGGAAAAGATAACAAAAAAACCTTAAGGGTCCTGTGAGCGGTAATTGGGATTGCACAATGTCCACCGGCAGCTGGGGTTGGTTAATAAAAGACCTGATAATGATAGTGGTGATATGAGTTTTCTGTTGCATTTTAATCTAAGCCCTCCTATCATTTATTTCTGCATGTATCTCTAAAACCCAAATAAACATAAGTAAGTTGATGGTATCACACTCACAAACAGATCTGTCCGAGGTAGTTCAAATAGTGAAAATGCAAATAGAGTGAATGCCTGGGTGAGAGGGCATTCAAGAGGGAGACTGAGGAAGCCTTTTTTCATTTTTGTATAGAAGCCATTTTAGCCTTAGCATTAGCTTAGCATTGCTCCTTGTAACATAGACATTCTATGCCCATGTTCCTTCTCCTGGCATTTGTGCCTGCACATGGGTTCAAGGAATGTGGCAGTTGGAGTACATACCTTAAATAAATGGTTTAACCTCAGAATGCTTTTCTGTAGGTCAGAGGTCACTAGAGAAGTGCTTATCTGTCACATATGTCTATACCCTTTTATCCAGGGACAAAGGGGCCTGTCAGACAGTTAAAGTTGTGTGGGGGGGGCTTGCCTGTGATTAACTGCCTGTGTGTCAGCTCTCTGTTCCCTTTCTCAAGGTTTAGAATAACAAATTGTATGATGTGTGTCCCAAAACACGACAACTAGCGAAATTCTGTTATTGTTGGCAACCACAGCGGAGAAACCTGTCTGGGAATCTCCTTAATGCAGCTGCATAATCTCCATGACCCTGTTGACCTCTTTAAAGTTTTCCTGTTGAGATCATGTCTGTCCATTGTAGTCTATGCAATCCTGAAATGTATATATGCTTGTTACTTTTGTCTGCCAGCAGATTTCTCTGGTCAAGCAATGTAGAGACTCTTGCTGCAGTGATATATAATAAACTACTGGAAGACCTCCAACTGACTGACTGCTCCTTTATTTAAAGAACAAGATTCTGCTTTCAAACTCAAATTAATAGAATTTAAGGCACACAATAAATAAAATGTCAGTTGCATATATATAATTGAATCCCTGTGACTTGTAAGTGTGGAGTCTAAATTACGATGCTCCAGTAACCACCCAAATTCCACAACGTTTACATTATTCACAACTTTAAATGTATCAAACTCTTAACTCAACATCATTCTTGAACATTTTTAGTAATAAAAAAAGCTACCACTATAATAAGTAAATAGCTGCCAAGTTTTCAGGTTGCTTATGTGTGTTTTCATGTGTGACATTTCAATGCAGGATGTGTGACATTTTGAGTGACATTTTAATGTGAGCAGAAAATATCAGTTTTGTCCATGCAATGAGATGTTTCGGTGAATTATTCCATTCTATACAATATAATGGTTTGGAAACGGCAGTATTGCATCCTAAAAGCTCATAAGACCTAACTTTGATGTTCTGTTTCTGACTCAGAATACCAACAATAAAGTGTGTACCTAGAAGTAGGCAATGGAAACACAAATCAGAATTGAAAACTGCACGAACACTGACAAAAAGGAAATTATCCCCAATGGGACAGCCTTACATGGGTGAGCATAACACAGCTCACCACACTGACATTTGATACCTCAACCTCTATCAGCAACAAGCATTTGCAATGCAATATATTATATATCTCGCATTCACGCACGTTTGAGCTATTGGCATCGTAAATGACAATGCCTTTTATTTATGGTTTGGGTTTTAAAGCATAAATAAAAGGCATTGTCATTTACAATACTAATAGTTTAAACTCTCGCAAATGCGAGACCTATTGCATTGCAATAAAGGAGCTTCTTGGACGCTTGTTAGATTGTAAATAACAGAGGAAGAGACCGGCCTGCGACGTCTTCAAAGTGGTGATAAATAGAGCAGTGAAGAAGATGTGTAAGTGTTGTAATACACAGGAACAAAGTGCAAAGTGAGAGTTACATATGATCCGAGCTATAAACACTCACAAAGCGCTCCAACACCTTTCGCTCTGTGATTACACTGTCGTGGCTCAGGAGGAAGAGCGGGAGGGGGGCTATTTCCTGCCCTCTCCGTGATTTAAGTGTGCAGTGTGGCATTGCTTAATGTCATTGCTATCTTTGGCCTAATACAAAACACTCCAGCTGTAGTAGGGCCCTGGCTTCACCTCTTAGTGCAGGGCGGGCTGTGCTTTATGGCAGGCATGGAGGGAAGAAGGATGGTCTCAGCTGCAGCACCGGACTCGTACACTGCCCCTACTATTACTAATGAGCAAGAGGCACTGAGGTGGTGGTATTGGTATTGGTGGTGGTAGTATTGGCATTGGTGATGGTGGTATTAGTGGTATTGGTGGTGATGGTATTGGTGGAGGTGGCATTAAAGGTATTGGTGGTGGTGGTATTGGTGGTGGTGGTATTGGTGGGGGTGGTGTTATTGGTGGTGGTGGTATTGGTGGTGGTGGTATAGGTGGTGGTGGTATTGGTGGTGGCATTGGTATTGGTACTGGTATTGGTGGTGGTATTGGTATTGGTGGTGGTGGTATTGGTATTGGTGGTAGGATGGTATTGGTGGTGGCACTGGTATTGGTGGTGGTTATATTGGTGGTGGTATTGGTGGAGGTGGCGGTATTGGTGGTGGTGGAGGTATTGGTGGTGGTGGTATTGGTGGTGCTGGTATTGGTGGTGGTGGTATTTGTGGTGGTGGTGGTATTGGTGGTGGTGGTGGTACTGGTAGTGATGGTATTGGTGGTGGTGGTGGTACTGGTATTGGTGGTGGTACTGGTGGTGGTATTGGTGGCATTGGTGGTGGTGGTATTGGTGGTGGTGGCGGTATTGCCATTGGTGGTGGTGGTATTGGTGGTGGTGGTGGCAGTGGTATTGGTGGTGGTGGTGGTATTGGTGGTGGTGGTTGTATTGGTGGTGGTGGTATTGGTGGTGGTATTGGTATTGGTGGTGGTGATATTGGTGGTGGTATAAGTTGTATTGGTGGTGGTAATGGTTGTGGTGGTGGGATTGGTGGTGGGATTGGTGGTACTGGTGGTGGTATTGGGGTGAAATTGGTTGTGGTATTGGTACTGGTGGTGGTGGTATTGGTTGAGGTGGTGGTATTGGTGGTGGTGGTGGCATTGGTGGTGGTGGTGGCATTGGTGGTGGGGTATTGGTGGTGCTGGAAGCATTGGTGGTGGTGGTATTGGCATTGGTGGTGGTGGTATTGGTGGTCGTGGTATTGGTGGTGGTGGTGGCAGTGGTATTGGTGGTGGTGGTGGTATTGGTGGTGGTGGTTGTATTGGTGGTGGTGGTATTGGTGGTGGTATAAGTTGTATTGGTGGTGGTAATGGTTGTGGTGGTGGGATTGGTGGTGGGATTGGTGGTAGTGGTGGTGGTATTGGTGGTGGAATTGGTGGTGGTATTGGTATTGGTACTGATGGTGGTGGTATTGGTGGAGGTGGTGGTATTGGTGGTATTGGTGGTGGTGGTATTGGTGGCAGTATTGGTATTGGTGGTGGTGGTATTGGTGCTGGTGGCATTGGTATTGGTGGTGGTATTGGTATTGGTGGTGGTGGTACTGGTATTGGTGGTGGTAGTATTGGTGGTGGTATTGGTTGTGGTGATATTGGTGGTATTGGTGGTGGTGGTATTGGTGGTGGTGATAGTATTGGTGTTGGTGGTGGTATTGGTGGTGGTGATATTGATGGTGGTATAGGTGGTATTGGTGATGGTGGTGATGGTGGTATTGGTAGTGGTATTGGTGGTGGTATTGTTATTGTTATTGTTATTGTTAATTCAATCTTGTATAGCGCATATATACCGACAGGTCTCATAGCGCTCAAACAGAGGAAAAAACAACACCATGGAAACAGGCTAGGTCCTAGGATGCTAAAAGGATTCACACCAGATCAAACGCTTCTCTGAAGAGGAGGGTTTTAAGTTTTGCACGAAAGGGGAGAAGTCTAGATTCCTTCCGAAGCTCTCCGGGCAACTGATTCCAAAGTTGGGGCAGAAGGATCGAAAAGGCTTTGCCTCCTTTCGATGCGAGGTTAAAACGAGGGCATATTAGTCTACTGGCTTCTGCTGAGCGCAGCACTCGTCCTGGCACGTATTTGAGTACACGTTCTTTTATGTATTCCGGGGCGTGACCATAAAGGGCTTTGTGTGTAATACACAAACCCTTGAACTTGGCTCTTTGCCTAATGGGTAACCAATGTAGTTCACTCAGCAGAGGGGTAGCATGAGTTCTTCTAGGTAATCTAAAAATGAGCCTGGCTGCATCGTTCAAGACTATCTGCAGTTTATTTGTCAACTTCTGAGGTAGCCCAAGATATAGTGCATTTCCATAGTCAAGTCTGGAGACTATCGTAGCAGCTACTATTGTCTTCATGGTCGAGACCGAGAGGAGGGGAACAAGTTTCCTCAGCTGTCGCAGCAGACCGACACAAGTACCGACCACTGCGTTGACCTGATTAGTCATAGAGAGCTCAGAGTCGATCTTTATACCCAGGCTTTTTACCACAGGTGCTGGCATGGGGGGGGGATCCTAACTCCTGAGGCCAAAAAAGATCATTCCAGGGGTTACCTTTAGTTGAAATGGCAAGGACCTCCGTTTTATCGGGATTAATTTTTAAGGAGTTAGCCTCCATCCAGCCAACCGTGAACCTGAGTATGCTCTGAGCAGACTGTTGAGCAAGGGTCGAATTCTCAATCCTTAGGATAAGCTGAGTGTCATCCGCATAGTTGAACACTGTATTGGTACTGGTACTGGTGGTTGTGGTATTGGTGGTGCTGGTATTGGTGGTAGTGGCATTGGTAGTGGTGGTATTGGTGGTGGTATTGGTGGTACTGGTATTGGTGGTACTGGTATTGGTGGTGGTGGTATTGGTGGTGGTGGTAGTGGTATTGGTGGTGGTATTGGTATTGGTGGTGGGGTATGGTGGTGGTATTGGTGGTGGTGGTGGTATTGGTGGTGATGGTTTTGGTGTTGGTGGTATTGGTGGTGGTGGTGCAATTGGTGGTAGTGGTATTGGCAGTGCGATTGGTGGTATTGGGTGTAGTGGTGGTGGTATTGGTGGTAGTATTGGTACTGGTGGTGGTGGTATTGGTGGAGGTGGTGGTATTGGTGGTGGTGGTGGCATTGGTGATGGTGGTATTGGTGGTGGTATTGGTATTAGTGGTGGTGGTTTTGGTGGTGGTGGTGGAGGTATTGGTGGTGGTGGTGGTATTGGTGGTGCTGGTATTTGTGGTGGTGGTATTTGTGGTGGTGGTGGTATTGGTGGTGGTGGTGGTACTGGTAGTGATGGTATTGGTGGTGGTGGTGGTACTGGTATTGGTGGTGGTACTGGTGGTGGTATTGGTGGCATTGGTGGTGGTGGTATTGGTGGTGGTGGCGGTATTGGCATTGGTGGTGGTGGTATTGGTGGTGGTGGTGGCAGTGGTATTGGTGGTGGTGGTGGTATTGGTGGTGGTGGTTGTATTGGTGGTGGTGGTATTGGTGGTGGTATTGGTATTGGTGGTGGTGATATTGGTGGTGGTATAAGTTGTATTGGTGATGGTAATGGTTGTGGTGGTGGGATTGGTGGTGGGATTGGTGGTAGTGGTGGTGGTATTGGGGGTGAAATTGGTTGTGGAATTGGTACTGGTGGTGGTGGTATTGGTGGAGTTGGTGGTATTGGTGGTGGTGGTGGCATTGGTGGTGGTGGTGGCATTGGTGGTGGGGTATTGGTGGTGCTGGAAGCATTGGTGGTGGTGGTATTGGCATTGGTGGTGGTGGTATTGGTGGTCGTGGTATTGGTGGTGGTGGTGGCAGTGGTATTGGTGGTGGTGGTGGTATTGGTGGTGGTATAAGTTGTATTGGTGGTGGTAATGGTTGTGGTGGTGGGATTGGTGGTGGGATTGGTGGTAGTGGTGGTGGTATTGGTGGTGGAATTGGTGGTGGTATTGGTATTGGTACTGATGGTGGTGGTATTGGTGGAGGTGGTGGTATTGGTGGCATTGGTGGTGGTGGTATTGGTAGCAGTATTGGTATTGGTGGTGGTGGTATTGGTGGTGGTGGCATTGGTATTGGTGGTGGTATTGGTATTGGTGGTGGTGGTACTGGTATTGGTGGTGGTAGTATTGGTAGTGGTATTGGTTGTGGTGATATTGGTGGTATTGGTGGTGGTGGTATTGGTGGTGGTGGTAGTATTGGTGTTGGTGGTGGTATTGGTGGTGGTGATATTGATGGTGGTATAGGTGGTATTGGTGATGGTGGTGATGGTGGTATTGGTAGTGGTATTGGTGGTGGTATTGTTATTGTTATTGTTAATTCAATCTTGTATAGCGCATATATACCGACAGGTCTCATAGCGCTCAAACAGAGGAAAAAACAACACCATGGAAACAGGCTAGGTCCTAGGATGCTAAAAGGATTCACACCAGATCAAACGCTTCTCTGAAGAGGAGGGTTTTAAGTTTTGCACGAAAGGGGAGAAGTCTAGATTCCTTCCGAAGCTCTCCGGGCAACTG
Source organism: Triturus cristatus (assembly GCF_964204655.1). Lineage (NCBI taxonomy): Eukaryota > Metazoa > Chordata > Amphibia > Caudata > Salamandridae > Triturus > Triturus cristatus. The sequence continues at coordinate 238,973,363 of NC_140580.1, read as the reverse complement.
ATTCCAAAGTTGGGGCAGAAGGATCGAAAAGGCTTTGCCTCCTTTCGATGCGAGGTTAAAACGAGGGCATATTAGTCTACTGGCTTCTGCTGAGCGCAGCACTCGTCCTGGCACGTATTTGAGTACACGTTCTTTTATGTATTCCGGGGCGTGACCATAAAGGGCTTTGTGTGTAATACACAAACCCTTGAACTTGGCTCTTTGCCTAATGGGTAACCAATGTAGTTCACTCAGCAGAGGGGTAGCATGAGTTCTTCTAGGTAATCTAAAAATGAGCTTGGCTGCATCGTTCAAGACTATCTGCAGTTTATTTGTCAACTTCTGAGGTAGCCCAAGATATAGTGCATTTCCATAGTCAAGTCTGGAGACTATCGTAGCAGCTACTATTGTCTTCATGGTCGAGACCGAGAGGAGGGGAACAAGTTTCCTCAGCTGTCGCAGCAGACCGAAACAAGTACCGACCACTGCGTTGACCTAATTAGTCATAGAGAGCTCAGAGTCGATCTTTATACCCAGGCTTTTTACCACAGGTGCTGGCATGGGGGGGGGATCCTAACTCCTGAGGCCAAAAAAGATCATTCCAGGGGTTACCTTTAGTTGAAATGGCAAGGACCTCCGTTTTATCGGGATTAATTTTTAAGGAGTTAGCCTCCATCCAGCCAACCGTGAACCTGAGTATGCTCTGAGCAGACTGTTGAGCAAGGGTCGAATTCTCAATCCTTAGGATAAGCTGAGTGTCATCCGCATAGTTGAACACTGTATTGGTACTGGTACTGGTGGTTGTGGTATTGGTGGTGCTGGTATTGGTGGTAGTGGCATTGGTAGTGGTGGTATTGGTGGTGGTATTGGTGGTACTGGTATTGGTGGTACTGGTATTGGTGGTGGTGGTATTGGTGGTGGTGGTAGTGGTATTGGTGGTGGTATTGGTATTGGTGGTGGGGTATGGTGGTGGTATTGGTGGTGGTGGTGGTATTGGTGGTGATGGTTTTGGTGTTGGTGGTATTGGTGGTGGTGGTGCAATTGGTGGTAGTGGTATTGGCAGTGCGATTGGTGGTATTGGGTGTAGTGGTGGTGGTATTGGTGGTAGTATTGGTACTGGTGGTGGTGGTATTGGTGGAGGTGGTGGTATTGGTGGTGGTGGTGGCATTGGTGATGGTGGTATTGGTGGTGGTATTGGTATTAGTGGTGGTGGTTTTGGTGGTGGTGGTGGAGGTATTGGTGGTGGTGGTGGTATTGGTGGTGCTGGTATTTGTGGTGGTGGTATTTGTGGTGGTGGTGGTATTGGTGGTGGTGGTGGTACTGGTAGTGATGGTATTGGTGGTGGTGGTGGTACTGGTATTGGTGGTGGTACTGGTGGTGGTATTGGTGGCATTGGTGGTGGTGGTATTGGTGGTGGTGGCGGTATTGGCATTGGTGGTGGTGGTATTGGTGGTGGTGGTGGCAGTGGTATTGGTGGTGGTGGTGGTATTGGTGGTGGTGGTTGTATTGGTGGTGGTGGTATTGGTGGTGGTATTGGTATTGGTGGTGGTGATATTGGTGGTGGTATAAGTTGTATTGGTGATGGTAATGGTTGTGGTGGTGGGATTGGTGGTGGGATTGGTGGTAGTGGTGGTGGTATTGGGGGTGAAATTGGTTGTGGAATTGGTACTGGTGGTGGTGGTATTGGTGGAGTTGGTGGTATTGGTGGTGGTGGTGGCATTGGTGGTGGTGGTGGCATTGGTGGTGGGGTATTGGTGGTGCTGGAAGCATTGGTGGTGGTGGTATTGGCATTGGTGGTGGTGGTATTGGTGGTCGTGGTATTGGTGGTGGTGGTGGCAGTGGTATTGGTGGTGGTGGTGGTATTGGTGGTGGTATAAGTTGTATTGGTGGTGGTAATGGTTGTGGTGGTGGGATTGGTGGTGGGATTGGTGGTAGTGGTGGTGGTATTGGTGGTGGAATTGGTGGTGGTATTGGTATTGGTACTGATGGTGGTGGTATTGGTGGAGGTGGTGGTATTGGTGGCATTGGTGGTGGTGGTATTGGTAGCAGTATTGGTATTGGTGGTGGTGGTATTGGTGGTGGTGGCATTGGTATTGGTGGTGGTATTGGTATTGGTGGTGGTGGTACTGGTATTGGTGGTGGTAGTATTGGTAGTGGTATTGGTTGTGGTGATATTGGTGGTATTGGTGGTGGTGGTATTGGTGGTGGTGGTAGTATTGGTGTTGGTGGTGGTATTGGTGGTGGTGATATTGATGGTGGTATAGGTGGTATTGGTGATGGTGGTGATGGTGGTATTGGTAGTGGTATTGGTGGTGGTATTGTTATTGTTATTGTTAATTCAATCTTGTATAGCGCATATATACCGACAGGTCTCATAGCGCTCAAACAGAGGAAAAAACAACACCATGGAAACAGGCTAGGTCCTAGGATGCTAAAAGGATTCACACCAGATCAAACGCTTCTCTGAAGAGGAGGGTTTTAAGTTTTGCACGAAAGGGGAGAAGTCTAGATTCCTTCCGAAGCTCTCCGGGCAACTGATTCCAAAGTTGGGGCAGAAGGATCGAAAAGGCTTTGCCTCCTTTCGATGCGAGGTTAAAACGAGGGCATATTAGTCTACTGGCTTCTGCTGAGCGCAGCACTCGTCCTGGCACGTATTTGAGTACACGTTCTTTTATGTATTCCGGGGCGTGACCATAAAGGGCTTTGTGTGTAATACACAAACCCTTGAACTTGGCTCTTTGCCTAATGGGTAACCAATGTAGTTCACTCAGCAGAGGGGTAGCATGAGTTCTTCTAGGTAATCTAAAAATGAGCTTGGCTGCATCGTTCAAGACTATCTGCAGTTTATTTGTCAACTTCTGAGGTAGCCCAAGATATAGTGCATTTCCATAGTCAAGTCTGGAGACTATCGTAGCAGCTACTATTGTCTTCATGGTCGAGACCGAGAGGAGGGGAACAAGTTTCCTCAGCTGTCGCAGCAGACCGAAACAAGTACCGACCACTGCGTTGACCTAATTAGTCATAGAGAGCTCAGAGTCGATCTTTATACCCAGGCTTTTTACCACAGGTGCTGGCATGGGGGGGATCCTAACTCCTGAGGCCAAAAAAGATCATTCCAGGGGTTACCTTTAGTTGAAATGGCAAGGACCTCCGTTTTATCGGGATTAATTTTTAAGGAGTTAGCCTCCATCCAGCCAACCGTGAACCTGAGTATGCTCTGAGCAGACTGTTGAGCAAGGGTCGAATTCTCAATCCTTAGGATAAGCTGAGTGTCATCCGCATAGTTGAACACTGTATTGGTACTGGTACTGGTGGTTGTGGTATTGGTGGTGCTGGTATTGGTGGTAGTGGCATTGGTAGTGGTGGTATTGGTGGTGGTATTGGTGGTACTGGTATTGGTGGTACTGGTATTGGTGGTGGTGGTATTGGTGGTGGTGGTAGTGGTATTGGTGGTGGTATTGGTATTGGTGGTGGGGTATGGTGTTGGTATTGGTGGTGGTGGTGGTATTGGTGGTGATGGTTTTGGTGTTGGTGGTATTGGTGGTGGTGGTGCAATTGGTGGTAGTGGTATTGGCAGTGCGATTGGTGGTATTGGGTGTAGTGGTGGTGGTATTGGTGGTAGTATTGGTACTGGTGGTGGTGGTATTGGTGGAGGTGGTGGTATTGGTGGTGGTGGTGGCATTGGTGATGGTGGTATTGGTGGTGGTATTGGTATTAGTGGTGGTGGTTTTGGTGGTGGTGGAGGAGGTATTGGTGGTGGTGGTGGAATTGGTGGTGGTGGTAGGATTGGTGATTGTGGTATTGGTGGTGGTATTGGTATTGGTGGCGGTATTGGTACTGGTGGTACTGGTATTGGTGGTGGTGGTATTGATGGTGGTATTGGTTGTGGTATTAGTGGTGGTATTGGTGGTATTGGTGGTGGTGGTGGTGGTATTGGTGGTGGTATTGGTGGTGGTGGTATCAGTGTTGGTGGTATTGGTGGTGGTAGTATTGGTATTGGTGATGGTATTTGCAATGCAATAGGTCTCGCATTCACACGAGTTTGAGCTATTGGCATGGTAAAGGACAATGCCTTTTATTTATGGCTTGAGTTTTAAAGCATAAATAAAAGGCATTGTCATTTACAATACTAATAGCTTAAACTCTCGCAAATGCAAGACCTATTGCATTGCAATAAAGGACCTTCTTGACCACTAGTTAGATTGTAAATATCAGAGGAAGAGACCGGCCTGCGACTTCTTCAAAGTGGTGATAAATAGAGCAGTGAAGTAGATGTGTAAGTGTTGTAATACACAGGCACAAAGTGTAAAGTGAGAGTTACATATGATCCGAGCTATAAACACTCACAAAACGCTCCAACACCTTTCGCTCTGTGATTACACTGTGATTACACTGTCGCGGCTCAGGAGGAAGAGCGGGAGGGGGGCTATTCTCTGCCCTCTCCGTGATTTAAGTGTGCAGTGTGGCATTGCTTAATGTCATTGCTATCTTTGGCCTAATACAAAAGACTCCAGCTGTAGTAGGGCCCTGGCTTCTCCTCTTGGTGCAGGGCGGGCTGTGCTTTATGGCAGGCATGGAGGGATAGAGGATGGTCTCAGCTGCAGCACCGGACTCGTACAGTGCCCCTGCTATTACTAATGAGCGAGAGGCGCTGAGGTGGTGGTATTGGTATTGGTGGTGGTAGTATTGGTATTGGTGGTGGTGGTATTAGTGGTATTGCTGGTGGTGGTATTGGTGGTGGTGGCATTGAAGGTATTGGTGGTGGTGGTATTGGTGGAGGTGGTATTGGTGGAGGTGCTGGTATTGGTGGTGGAGGTGCTGGTATTGGTGGTGGTGGTATTGGTATTGGTGGTGGTATTGGTTGTGGTATTGGTATTGGTACTAGTGGTGGTGGTGTTGGTGGTGGTGATGGCATTGGTAGTGGTGGTATTGGTGGTTGTGGTGGTATTGGGGGTGGTATCGGTATTGGTAGTGGTGGTGGTATTGGTTGTAGTATTGATGGTGATATTGGTATTTGTGGTAGTATTGGTATTGGTGGTGGTGATATTGGTGGTGGTATTGGTGGTGGTGGTGGTATTGGTGGTGGGGTATTAGTGGTGGTGGAGGTATTGGTGGTGGTGATATTGGTGGTGGTATTGGTGATGGTATGGTGGTGGTATTGGTATTGGTGGAGGTATTAGTGGTGGTATTGGCATTGGTGTTGGTATTGGTGGTGTTATTGGTATTGTGGTGGAGGTACTGTTTTTGGTGGTGGTGGTATTGGTGGTGGTGATATTAGAGGTGGTATTGGTAGTGGTGGTGGTGGTATTGGTGGTGGTGGAGGTATTAGTGGTGGTGGTATTGGCGGTGGTGGTATTGATGGTAGCATTGGTATTGGTGGTGGTATTGGTATTGGTACTGGTGGTGGTAGTATTGGTGTTGGTTTTTATTGGTGGTGGTGGTATTGGTTGTGGTGATTCTATTGGTGGTGGTGTTGGTGGTGGTATTGGTGGTGGTGTTCTGGTGGTGGTGGTGGTATTGGTGGTAGTGGTGGTGGTGGTGGTGGTGGTGGTGGTGGTGGTAATGGTGGTGGAGCTATTGGTAGCGGTGGTGTTGGAGGTGGTATTATTGGTGGTGGTATTGGTGGTATTGGTGGTGGTGGTGGTATTAGTGGTGGTAGTATTGTTGGTGGTGGAATTGGTGGTGGTATTGGTGGTGATGGTGGTATTGGCAGTGGTGGTATTAGTGGTGGAATTGGTGGTGGTATTGGTAGTATTGGTGGTGATGGTAGTGGTGGTGGTATTGGTGGTGGTATTAGTGGTGATGGTGGTATTGGTAGTGGTATTGATAGTGGTGGTGGTGGTATTTGTATTTGTGGTGGTGGTATTGGTGGTGGTGGTATTGGCAGTGATATTGTATTGTGGTGGTGGTATTGGATCGGTGGTAGTGGTATTGGTGGTAGCGGTATTGGTGGTGTTGATATTGGTGGTGGTGGTATTGTTATTGGTGGTGGTGGTACTGGTATTGGTGGTGGTGGTATTGGTGGTGGTATTGGTATTGGCAGTGGTATTGGTGGTGGTGGTATTGGATCTGTGGTGGTGGTATTTGTGGTAGTGGTATTGGTGGTGTTGGTATTGGTGGTGGTTGTATTGTTATTGGTGGTGGTATTGGTATTCATGGTGGTGGTACTGGTATTGGTGGTGGTGGTATCGGTGGTGGTATGGGTTGTGATGATATTGGTGGTGGTATTGGTGGTATTAGTGGTGGTGGTGGTATTGGTGGTGGTGGTATTGATGGTGGGGTATTGGTAGTGGTGGAGGTATTGGTGGTGGTGGTGGTGGTATTGGTGGTTGTGGTGGTATCGGTGGTGGTATTGGTGGATGTATTGGTGGTTTTGTTAGAGGTGGTGGTATTGGTGGTGGTATTGGTTGTGGTATTGGCATTGGTACAAGTGGTACTGGTATTGGTGGTGGTGGTGGTATTGGTATTGGTGGTGGTGATATTAGAGGCAGTATTGGTGGTGGTGGTATTGTTGATGGTATTGGTATTGGTACTGGTGGTGGTAGTATTGGTGGTGGTGGAGGTATTTCTTGGTGGTGGTATTGGTTGTGGTAATGGTATTGGTGGTGGTGTTGGTGGTGGTGGTATTCCGGTGGTGGTGGTGGTATTGGTGGTGGTGGTAATGGTGGTGGAGCTATTGGTAGTGGTGGTGTTGGCGTGGTGTTATTGGTGGTGGTATTGGTGGTGGTATTAGTGGTGGTATTAGTGGTGGTATTAGTGGTAGTATTGCTGGTGGTAGAATTGGTGGTGGTATTGGTGGTGATGGTGGTATTGACAGTGGTGGTATTAGTGGTGGTATTGTTGGTGGTATTGGTAGTATTGGTGGTGATGGTAGTGGTGGTGGTATTGGTGGTGGTATTAGTGGTGGTAGTGGTATTGATATTGGTGGTGGTGGTATTGGTATTGGCAGTGATATTGGTATTAGTGGTGGTGGTTGCTATTGGATCGGTGGTAGTGGTATTGGTAGTAGCGGTATTGGTGGTGTTGGTATTGGTGGTGGTGGTATTGTTATTGGTGGTGGTGGTACTGGTATTGATGGTGGTGGTATTGGTGGTGGTATTGGTATTGGCAGTGGTTTTGGTGGTGGTGGTATTGGATCTGTGGTGGTGGTATTGGTGGTAGCGGTATTGGTGGTGTTGGTATTGGTAGTGGTTGTATTGTTATTGGTGGTGGTATTGGTATTGGTGGTGTTGATACTGGTATTGGTGGTGGTGGTATTGGTGGCGGTATTGGTTGTGGTGATATTGATGGTGGTATTAGTGGTGGTGGTGGTATTGGCAGTGATGGTATTGATGGTGGGGTATTGGTGTGGTGGAGGTGTTGGGGGTGGTGGTATCGGTGGTGGTATTGGTGGATGTATTGGTGGTATTGTTGGAGGTGGTGGTATTGGTTGTGGTGTATTAACATTTGTACCGGTGGTGGTGGTGGTATTGGTATTGCTGGTGATGGTGGTATTGATGGTGATATCGGTATTGGTGGTGATGGTATTGGTGGTGGTATTGGTGGTGGTATTGGTGATGATATTGGTGGTAGTATTGGTATTGGAGGTACTGGTATTGGTGGTGGTGATATTTGTGGTGGTACTGGTGGTATTGGCGGTGATGGTGTTATTGGCGGTGGGGTTTTAGTGGTGGTGGAGGTATTGGTGGTATTGGTGGTGGTATTGGTATTGGTGGTGCTATTAGTGGTGGTATTGGCACTGGTGTTGGTATTGGTGGTGGTATTGGTATTGGTATTGGTGGTGGTGGTATTGGTGGTGGTGGAGGTATAGGCAGTGGTGCTATTGGTGGTGGTATTGGTGGTGGTGGAGGTAGTGGTATTGGTGGTGGTATTGGTATTGGTACTGGTGGTGGTAGTATTGGTGGTATTGGTATTGGTGGTGGGGTGAATCAATCTTTTAAGAAGACAGTGGTTCTTGTGTGGCCAAAACTTGGTCCTAAAAAGAAAGCCCTGGAATTGGAGCCAGGCTTGAAAACAGTAATATGATTGTATGGGGTAGGCAATTAATGCTAGAGGGAGCAATTAGGGGGTATGCACAGGGACAAGAGTAGATTCAGAGAACTATTATATATTATACAATTTATTTCCAACAAAAAATCATATATAGTTCAAGTGCTCAGATAAAAAAAAGTGAAAACAGGCATGCTGTGATAAGTGAGGGTGACTTTTTAAAAAAAAATATTGTTGCATTGACAACACATATATGAACTCTTCAGAAACAATGTATACAAAGCACAAGGAGTTCTTATTGAAGGGGTCGATGGCGTTTCGATCTCAATGGCTAGAGATCATCTTCAGGACAAATATTATGTGAGCAAGCTGAATCTATTAGAAAATATCAAAATTAATGTACGGTCACTAGAGGAACATATCTCAGAAAATGCTCATTCAAAAGCAAGCAAATTAGGAGAAATTAATTGTGCTTGGCTTAAAGGGAAAAAACATGTTTTTCATAATTTATCAAGAAGCAAGGATGCCTAGAAGTGCAGAGTCAAACGCGCTAATTAAGAACAGATTGGGAAGTGTATTAGCGTGGTGCCTCAGCGCAGGAGAGGGATCTGAGTCATGTTGTCAAATCCCAACATTATTTAAAGTGTGAGCAAAAGAGAAAGATCCAGAGCATGTGATAAAAACGTACTTGAAAAACCTTAGGAAAGCCAGTTCGAATGTAGTTGGATCGCGGAAGCACAATGGAGGTGCAGGCGACTGTAATTGATGACTGCTGAGGCTGAAGATAATTAGTGGGTTGTCAGGACTCATCATACTAGAAAAGTAAGGAAACTTATCAGGGCTGGTGACTAATAAAGCGCTGTGAAAAGAGTTAAGGATTGAAGGGAGACTTACAATGATACTTTCAGCGTAGGTCAGCAGTGAATGGGAGCGTACACAAGTAGCCAGCTGGTCAATCAATAGAATAATCTGAATCTGTGGGACAGGAGGAATTAATTGAGTAATATATGGTGCCAGGGCATCTAAGCGGTAATTGAGTACATGTCACTGGGGGCTAAAAAACTTACAACATTAACGGTATTGCGAATTGCTACATGGTGGGAGAAAGCGAGGGAATCATCGGAAGATGAATCAAGAACCAATTGTCTGCCGTGGAGATTGATCTAGGCGAGGACGAACATGATTAATAATGTGTGGCTAGCAACAGGATGCTAAAATGATTAAGAATAAAGCTGCTGGCGTACTCGTTACTTACTTTGTGGGCGACCGCGTTAATCAATCTAAACTGGAGGAGTGGGCTACGTCTCCGTTAAGGCGATAGGTGCGCGCTGAGTGAATGCAGGTGTGTTGCTTGGCAGCCGGTCCTTAAATAATGGACGCTGTGCACGAGTTACGTGCAGCAGCTATATTGGGGAGGGCGTGTGTCTACCCGACCAAGTGGGGGCCAGAGATGAGGCTGCGGTTAACGGTTGTGGGGAGCAGGGGATTAACCCTTACTGCTACCAATGTATTTTGGCAAAAAAATTGCGGGACCGAAGCCATCTGAGTGTGTGTAAGGAAAGAGAAAGGATAAAACAATTAACCACAATTAAAACTGGTATAGTACATACCCATGGGAATTGACATAGACATAACTGGGCAAACAATTGTAAATGAGTTCACAATAATAGAGAATTGTTTTCTGACGTTATAATTGCAGAATCAGCAATGGCACTGAAAAAAGGAAAACTACTGGTAGTCCAGTTTGTAGCTTATACGATGGCGTTCCATTCATCAATTGAATTTAGTCCATGTTCAATTGTGAGACATTTGAAAATCCATTTGCACTCTAGTTTGTTTAGGATCTGTCCTAAAAAACTTGGAACAACCACCAGGCAGACCAATTCTATCAGGTTACGGCTCTATTTTAGAACCCTTAGGCAGATATATTGACTCCTTTATCAGGGACTTGGCACAATGCACTATGACATATGTGAAGGAAACTATGCACTTCATAAATCTCATTGAATCCGAGTCCTTTGATCCCAGTACTGAGTTCCTTGTCACCCTTGACATTGAATCACTATACACGAAAATTCCCCAGAATAAGAGAATTGATGTAATCAGAAATCACCTCAACCAATGAGAAGCTCCCCATCAAGTACCCACTGAGTTCATTTTCTCACTTTTGGAAATAGCATTAACAAAAACTACTTTCTTTTCCAAGACAAATACTTTAGACAGTGTAAAGGTACATCTATGGGTGCAGTTTTCGCACCTAACTTTGCAATTCTGTTTGTCGACAATATAGAATCCACCACCATTCTCAACACAGTCAACCCATACCTCCAAACAATCCGGGTATGGCGGAGATATATAGATGAAGTATTCATGGTCTGGACAGGAGACACAATAGAACTGCAGAACTTTTGTTCATGGCTCAACAACTGTCAGCCTGAAGTAAGTTTAACTTACAGCTACACACAAATTGACTACCTAGATGTGACTGTTAAAAGTCTAGGTGGTGAACTATATACCACGTTGTTCAGGAAACCCATGGTGCGCAATACACTTCTGCAATATAACAGCTCACATCCTAGAGCACTCAGAGACGGCCTACCGTACGGACAATTCCTCAGAATTCGCAGGAATTTTAAATTCAAAGATGACTTCTTCAAAGAAGCAGAGATATTATGTAAAAAACTGACTGTCAGTGGCTATCCCAGATGCCTGGTCAAACACTCAATGAAACGAGCATGGTACTCACACCGTGAATACCTACTGCAACCCACGCAAAAAAAATCCACTCCTAGAGACACATGTGTCACTACATACTGTCCAGTGAGTAACAAATTGACTAAAATGGTAAAAAAAATTGGTCAGTCCTGGCTCCCCTGGAACTGATGTCAGTCACCCCCCTTTTATCTTTAAAAGAGGTAGGAATATTAAAGATCACTTGGTCAGGGCACACATACCTGTAAAAAAGACAACACACTTCAGACCTATCTCAACTTACCACCTCTTCAGGGTCATTACCAATTTAAAAATTGCTTGGCATGTGAATCTACGTTGAATACTAAAGTGTTTGAGTATGGAAACACAAAACACACGCTGAGATTCTTCTCCAATTGTAATTCACAAAATGTTATTTACTGCATCCAATGTCCATGCAAATTGCTATACATAGGACAGACGACCCAGAAGATAAAGACCAGGATCTCACAACATAAGAGCCGGATCTGTCCTCTCCGACCCCACGAAAATCACATGTGGAGTCCCACAGGGTTCTTCACTGAGCCCCACCCTCTTCAACATCTAATGACCTACCCTCGCAGCCATCTCCTGACAACACAGCCTCAACATCGTATCCTACGCCAACCAGCTCATCCTCTCCCTCACCAAAGACCCCACCAATGCCAAACTCAACTTCCAGAAAGGAATGCAAGACCTCGCAGTCTGAATGACCAATAGCTTTCTGAAGCTCAATGCCGAGAAGACAGAAGTCCTCATCCTCGGTACCACCCCTTCTGCATGGGACAGCACCTGGTGGCTGACTGCCCTCCTAAGCCCACCTACCCCCTCAGACCACGCCAAGATCCTCAGCATCGTACTCGACTCACCACTCACCATGAACCGACAGGTCAACACCGTCACCTCCGGCTGCTTCAACACTCTCCGCATCCTCTATAAGACTTTCAAGTGGATCCCCCCTGAGTCAAGGAAGACAGTCACCCACGCACTCATCACCAGCAGACTGGACAATGGAAACGCACTCTATGCCGGCATCAACAAGTCCCTACTCCGCAAACTCCAGACAATACAGAACACTGCCGCCAGACTCGTCCTCGGCATCCCCCGACACGAACACATCCGCCAACACTTACAAAGTCACCACTGGCTCCCCGTGGAGAAAAGAGTCTCTTTCAAAATCCTCACTCACGCCTACAAATGCCTACACAACAACGGACCCAAATACCTCAACGACAGAATCAACTTCCACGTACCCAAAAGAAACCTCCGATCTTCCAACCTCGCATCGGCCGTAACCCCGCGCATCCACAGAGCCAGAGCAGGTGGAAGATCCTTCTCTTAAATTGCAGCCAAGACCTGGAACGAGCTACTGGCAGACATCAGACACGCCCCCCTCCTGAACACCTTCAGGAAGACCCTCAAGAACTGGCTCTTCAGCTAAACAGATCTGCGGACCCCCCCGTCAGCACCTTGAGACCCTCATGGGTAAGTAGCACGCTTACAATTCCCTGATTGATTGATTGAAAGATAACTATAGCACCAGTTGTGGAACATTTTCTTGAAAAATTGGACTTTACTTGGCAAGGGATAGAAAATCTACGCCCAAATTGCAGAGGCGGCAGCCTACAACAGATCCTAAACAAACTAGAGTGCAAATGGAGTTTCAAATGTCGCACAATTGAACATGGACTAAATTCAATTGATGAATGGAACGCCATTGAATAAGCTACAGATTGGATTACCAGTAGTTTTCCTTTTTTCAGTGCCATTGCTGATTCTGGAATTATAACGTCAGTGCACAAGTATCTATGATTGTGAACTCACTTGCAAATTGTTTGCTTAGTTATGTCTATGTCAATTCCCATGGTCATGTACTATACCAGTTTTAATCGTGGTTAATTTTGTTATCCTTTCTCTTTCTTTGCACACACTATACTCATATGGCTTTGGTCCCCCAATTTTTTTGCCAACAATATACGTTGGTAGCAGTACGGGTTAATTCCCTGCTCCTCACACCCGTTAAAAGCAGCCTCATCTCTGGCCCCCACATGGTCGGGTAGACAACCCCCTCCCCACTCTAGCAGCTGCATGTAACTCGTGCACAGTGTTCATTATTTAAGGACCGGCTGCCAAGCAACACACCTGCATTCACTCAGCGCGCACCTATCGCCTTAACGGAGACGTAGCCCACTCCTCCAGTTTAGATTGATTAACGCGGTCGCCCACCAAGTAAGTAACGAGTACGCCAGTGGCTTTAATCTTAACAATTTTAACATCCTTTTGCTTGCCACACATTGCTAATCATGTTCGTCCTCGCCTAGATCATTCTCCACGGCAGAAAATTGATTATTGATTCAGCTTCCGATGGTTCCCTCGCTTTGTCCCACCATGTAGCAATTTGCAATACCTTTAATGATGTAAGTTTATTAGCCCCCAGCAGCATGTACTCAATTACCGCTTAGATGCCCTGGCAAGATATATTACTCCATGAATTCCTCCTCTCCCACAGATCGGGATTATTCTATTAATTGACCGGCTGGCTACTTGTGCGCTCTCCTCCTATTCACTGCTGACCTATGCTGAAAGTATCACTGTAAGCCTCCCTTCAATCCTTAACTCTTTTCACCGCGCTTTATTAGTCACCAACCCTGATCAGTTTCCTTCCTTCTCTAGTATGCTGAGTCCTGACAACCCACTAATTATCTTCAGCCTCGCCGTCCTCAATTACGGTCGCCTGCACCTCCTTTGTGCTCCCACAATCCAACCATGTTCGAACCGGCTTTCTTTCCTCCGGTTTTTCGAGTACGTTTGTAGCACATGCTCTGGATCCTTCTCCTGTGCTCACACTTTAATTAACGCTGGGATTAGACCACATGACTCCGATCCTTCTCCTCCGCTGAGGCACCACGCTAATACACTTCACACTGTGTTCTTAATTAGCGTGTTTGACTCTGCACTTCTAGGCATCCTTGCTTCTTGATAAATTATGATAAATTATGAAAAAATGGCTTTTCCTTTAGGCCAAGCACGATTAATTTCTCTTTGCCTAAATACCTGACTTAGTCATATCTTGAGTGTCATTAATTTACCACTCTTTCTTCTCAATAGGAGCACTAATTCGCTTGCTTTTGAATTAGCCTTTTCTGAGATATGTTCCTCTAGGGACCGTACATTAGTTTTAATATTTTCTTTTAGATTCAGCTTGCTCACATATTATTTGTCCTGAAGATGATCTCTAGCCATGGAGGTCAAACCGCCGTCGACCCCTACAACAAGAACTCCTTGTACTTTGTATAAATTGTTTCAGAGGAGTTCATATATGTGTTGTCAATGCAATGTAATTTTTTTTTTAAGTCACCCTCTCTCATCACAGCATCCCTGTTATCACTTTTTTTATGTGAGCCCTTGAACTATGTATGATTTTTTGTTGGAAATACATCGTATAATATATAATAATTCTCTGAATCTACTCTTGTCCCTGTGCATACCCCTTAATTGCTCCCTCCAGCATTAATTGCCTACCCCTGCTAATCATTACTACTGTTCTCAAGCCTGGCTCCAATTCCAGGGCTTCCTTTTTAGGACCAATTTTTGGACACACAAACCACTGTCTCCCTAAAACATTGATTCACCCCAGGTTCGAATATCGGGGTACCCTTGTTCACTATAACACTAGTAATAAAGCTGGAACTGGTTGCTACACTCACTTTCACTTACTTCCTGCTTGTTCTGCCTCCACATTTTCTCACTCATGTATATCGTAATTTCAGTCCCCTGTCCTCTCTTCTTTGACCCTGATTTCTCCTCAGTCCTTTCGCCATCTCGTTTTCTATCTTCTCTATGTTCTCGCTCAAGCATCAACCGCTTCCTTTCTTTTCCTTTCACTAATTCGCTCTCTGCTTTCTCTCCTCATATCTATATTGTTTCCATAAATTTTCCTGACTGTCTCCACTACTAATCCGGTCTCTTTTTCCGAATATGCAATTCAAAAATAGAATGTAATTCAACTATTTTCATTTAGTTTTATATTTTGGTACTTGTGCCGCTTTCTGTCTAATAATCCTCATTCACTTGCCACCTGAAGCTGTCCGTTCACATGGGAGGCAGCTTAACTTTACTACTACTAAACTGAGATAAAATCCTAACCGTACTACTTTTGGTATTCACAGAAGGCATTTAATAGTAGTAGTAAAGTTAGGACTCCTAACTTTACTACTACTAAAAACATTTTGTGAATACTGAAAGGCGTAAAGTTAGGAATTTAGCTCAGTTTAGTGGTAGTAAATTAGGAGTCCTAACTTTACTACTACTAAATGCCTTCTGTGAATACCAAAAGTAGTAAATTTAGGATTTTATCTCAGATTAGTTCTGTGAATCTGACCCACAATTTATACATCATATCTATTACACGTGGAGCCATTTAATTATACGGTACTCCATCTTCTTTGAGTAACGTTGATCACACAGAACATTTTCGAGTGCTGACAACTCATAATCATGATGTACTCCTACAGTATCTTAGGATAGGATCAAAATTACACTGCTCCAGTCCCCCGCCACCCCCTCTGATGGGGTATCAAGTCATCACATAATCTCTTAATCTTATGTCCTGATTTTATCAGATTAACCAAGTTAAACCCTTTTTGTGGCAGTTGCTTTTTGCTTGAACTCCTCCAAAACCTCCTTTCATTATAGTATTCATTCTGCTTCCTTTCCATCAGTATGTCATCCATCTTTTGAGAAACTCCTTGCTCTGCCTTGTCTCTCCTGTATACCTTCACACCCACAATCAAAAAAACTGCACAAAGGGCAATAGTCAACAGTGGTCTCAAAATGGAACCAACTATACCACTTTCCCAAATTTGCAAACCACCTACCTAAAGCACTAAAACCATGTCTAACTGAGTCCCAAACACTTTCTGTTGCCAATCCACTCAATTCATTATGTACATCAGTGATATTCTCTATGTACTTCTGTAAGTCCTTACTCTTGACTGGGATATAAGTACAACAGTATTGGACCTTTAACATTGACAGACTCCGCCCTCCTTTGTGAGCAAAATGTCTAAATCAAGACGGTTCTGCAAAACCATAGCTCTAATAGCAACCATCTCAGAATGTACAGTCATTCTAATCTTAATGTCATTCAATTTCACCCCTACATTAGGAATTATATCACCAAAAATATCTCCCACAATCTTTCAGGCACTGGCACCTCGTTTGAACCTAGATTTCTCCTCCCAAACAGGATGATCAAAATTCTCAACATGATAGATCTTTGGAAACACTACTCCTAAATAACACTTTCCGTACCATGCGTTTGGCAACTTAAGCATTCTTGCCACAAATAAAATAAATCACAGGACCAGTTCCATCCAAGAAGAATTTCCAAGATCCTTGAACCTCAAAAGTATGATCACAATCACTTTCTTCTACAGGAATAGTGTCGTATTCATTCTTATCACTGTTTGCAGAATTTCCCTTGGTGTTGTCCATCTAATGTCAATGCTCTAGTGTTCCCTGCTGTTTGATGAGCTATTTCTTCTTCTGACCAACGTGTAACACAAGTTCCATTAGCTGGATTTGCCTTTACTGCTCTATATCTATCTTCTTTTTGTTTTTAAAATATCTTTATAGGCATTTTGCTATCACATATTGCATTACATAAAGAACAAATTACATTTCTTATTATGTTTTCTGTAGAAACTTAAAATACAGCACATGGTGATGTTATACAACAAAAGTAAGAGTTGTAGGTGCCTTTCAATGTACCGATGTAAGGGGCCCTTTTAATGGCCAGTGTTTCTTACCCACTTACCTCGATGGGACTTTTGATCTCCGCAGCTTGTGATCCCCAAGTGCTTAATATCCGCTATCTGTGAGGTGTCTACATGTCATCTACATACAAGGAGATGACATGGGTTCTACCACCCAGTGTCAGACCCAGATGCTCCCCTCCTTGGTGAAAGAGCGCAGCCAACGGTTCTATCACCACCGCGAACAACTGCGGAGATGAGGTGCATCCCTGGCAGCGCCACATGTTATCACGTACTGCAGTGAGATAATCTTGCCTGTCTTGACTCGTTTTGTGGGATGGGTGTTTAACAGCCTTACCCATTTCACCCAACTCGCCCTCAGCCCCAGGAGTTGCATAACCTCGAGTAGGTATTTCCAGCTCACAGTATCGAACTTCTTTTCCAGGTCTACTAACAGAAAGGCAGCCTGTGGGAGAGACCCAATGTCTGAATTGTAGAGTACTGAGTACAGTCTGCGCAGATTGTATGATGTGTTACGGGAGGGGATAAACCCATTCTGATCAGAATGGATCAACTGTTTCATATGGGGGAGCAATCTAAGTGCTAGAATTTAACTTAATATGTTAAAGGGGATGTTGAGCATGGACAGGGGTCTTAACTCTGTTACCCCAACATCAGGTCCAGGCTTTTTGGGAAGCGTGATCATTAATGCATTTTGTGTAGAGTCTGTTAGGTGTCCTAGCCGAAGAGCCTCAGCATACATAGTCACCAGTTGGGGGGCCAGTCCAGCTACATACTTCGTATCGAACTCTGCCGGGAGGACATCTGGGCCCGGTGTTTTACCATCAGCCCTCGAGGTAATGGCATCACAGACATCTTGTATAGTAACGGAGCCGCCCAGCTCTTCCACAATATGGTCATCCACAGTGTGGAGGCACAGCGGGGACCAGGAAAGCACGAAGTTCCTCCAGGGAGGTCTCATGAGGAGCGGTGTATAACTGCTCGTAATATCTCTGAAAGAGGCCATTAAGCCTGCCAGGGTCAAATTCAGTTGTGGCTGTTGCAGTCTGAATTGCGAATGATTGGGGAACCCTGGGTCTCTGGCCTAACTGGCCACACCAGTAGGCGACCGGCCTTCCCCTCCCCTCTCCACTCTGAACTCTGTCCATGTATGCCCTGCAGTCGTGTGATCACAGGCTCTCGAGGGCGTCATATAATTTACGTGTGGCGAGTAGCCGTGTATGTGCCTTTGTTCCCACTCCCTGTATATTGGCTAACATGCGCAATTCACTCTCTATGGCCAGAAGCTTCCAGTGTAGTTCCCTCTGCATCCCAGTCATTTGTCCCATACAGTGCCCCCTCACTACCACCTTGAATGCCTCCCACTCCACCAGTACTGAGGACGCCGAGCGTGCATCGTCAACAAAGTATGTATCTACTAAGGATTGCCGAGATTTCACAAAGGGTACGTCTTCCAACGACAGGGGGTTGAGTCTCCACGTGGGAATCGGAGGTCTTTGCCCATAGGGTTGGTACGACAGTAACATAGGGCTATGGTCTAAGAATGTCCAACCTAAATACTCTGTGTGTCTAATGGAACCACTGATACCTGGGCAGCACCAAAATGCATCCAATCTCGTATGGAGCTGGTGGATGTGGGAATAGATAAAGTATTCTCTGTCCTCTGTATGTTGGAGCCTCTAAATGTCCTGTAATTCCCAGTGGGCCATCCTCTCCCACAACCCTGAAGCAGTCCTATATGCCTGCGCCCCTGAGAGTGGGTGGTGGGAGCGTTCCATTACCACATCAGCCGCACAGTTGAGGTCACCTCCTGCAATCACATGTCCCACTTTGATGTCAGCTATATGAGCAGAGAGAGAGGTCATGTAGGCCATTTGGTCCTGATTGGGTGCATAAAGGCAGCTGAGCGTGATCTCCTGGCCCAGAAGTCTCCCTGCAAGGAGGGCATATCTACCCTCCTTGTCAATTGAAGTGCATGTTACTTCGAAAGGGACCCCTAGGTGGATCCATATCAGTGCCCCCCAGGCGTATGCTGAAAATGAAGTAGCGAATATCTGCCCTCTCCATCTCCTGTGCAACTCTTCCACTTCCCCCTGGATGAGGTGTCTCCTGTTAAAACTCTGTCTGTATACTTCGGCGCTTCAAATATTTGTGTATGTTGTGGCGCTTAGACATTGACCCCCATTCCCCTAATATTCCATGTGAGAAATTTCAGGCGTTGGTTATGTATTGGCATCCCAAGTATTCCCCCCGCCCGTGTCCCCCAACCCGCCTAGGTCATTGAAGAAATAAAATTAAGTGTCCCAGCCTGCATGACGAACAAAGCAAATCAAAAACAAAGAGTCCCAACAATTGACAACTCCCCAGCCCCAGAGCATACTGGCAACGGCCATCTGCCCAAACTTTGAAATGTATCTTCCTGAGAACTGATAGAGGCCCAAAACTGCCACTGTAACTGCCTTCAGGGGGTCTGGGCCGCTCCAATCAGCACACTGTGATGTGCAGTGCGATGCTCGTGCACCGGCCTCAGTTTCTATCCACCCATGGTAAACCCTTTATGAGTTCAAGATGATGCTAGCCCCCTCAGAGGATCCAGATACGCTGCTGTTTGTGTTGGGGACGTTTAATCATACAATTTCGTCTTCCGTCCCCGGGGTCACCACCGGTAGGTCGAGACTAACTTTGTTGGAGGAATCCAAGTCCGATCCGTCGGTCCCCTTCATGGAGCGCGATTCTGCCTCTGATGGAGAGCCGATTTCGGCCACTGCCTGCAGTGCCGCCGCCCTTTCTCACTCAGTCTGTGAGGGGCTTAGTTTCTTTGTTACAGTGCACCCAGGCCTTTGTTTAGGTCGCTTACTGAGCCTACGGGTTTCTGTTGTTAGCTGGAGCTTCTGCTCCGACCGGGGGGTCTCAGTACAATATGTTTCTATCCAGTTCCAGGCTTCCTTGGGGTAAAAGTAAGCCTTACCATCCAGGACAACGTGGAGCCGGGCAGTGAAAATGAGAGAGTACAGGAGGCCTACTTCTCTTAGTGTTCTCTTTACCTCCAGAAACGAGGCGCATTTCTGTTGGACTTTCAAGGTGTAATGCGGGAACATTAAGACTTTATTTTTATTCACCACGAAGGAGCCATCGGTCCGGGCTTTCTACAGTAGGATGACTCTGTCCCGGTAATGTAGCAGCCTGGCCACCACTGGGGGGGGACGTCCCAGCGCCAGCGGCAGGCCGTCACTCAATGTGCTTTTTCAAGGGAGTAAAACGATGTCAGGGCCCCTGGGGCCACCACCGTACCAAGCCACGGTTCCAGGTACGCCACCATGTTGCCATTTTCGATCCCCTCTGGCAAACCAAGGATTCTCATGTTGTTTTGCCGGCTACGGCCTTCCCCATCCTCCGCTCTACCCTCTATGGTCCGAATACTGTCTGTAAGTTCCGCTACTTGCTGTGTGAGGGCTTAATGCATGGGGGACAGTTCTTCGAGTCCCGACTCCACCACCTTCACCCTCTCATGTAGCTTTTGGTGTTCTGCACGTAGGAGCCCCAGGCCCACAGACACTGATATCCTGGTGCAGCGTCGCTTTAGTATCTGAGATAGCCTCCAGTATCATAGAGAGTTGATGTTGGATGGGATCCACTGTTGGCTGGGTCCCCAGGTTGCCCCGTGCTTGGTCCTGCAGGTCCTTGTCTTGTTCTGGGGCTGTCCCTGCGTGTTTTACCCTTGCTTTACCCATCACTACAGCTTCAGCGGGAGGCAGTCTGCATGTGAGCACAGGGGCCGTATGCACCCTTGGGGGCAACAAAAGGAACCATGTGCCACCAGTGCATCTTGGCCCTATGGCCTCACCTTCAAGATGCGCACGCCACGAATGGAGGACCGGGTGAGTAATAGTGAGTAGTCCTTTATTTCCCCCACCTGCAGCATATAGGCACCAGCACAGGTCAGTCTCTTCGCCTCCAAGCGGCACCTCTCCTATGCCTCAGAGATAGGAACTGCCCAACACGTGGCCACCTTGGTCATGTCTGCTAGGCCGATCGCCCTCGTGCTTCTCCTGCACCATGTGCTATCAAGTCACCACAGGTCTGATCAGTACTTCAAGGGCGTCTCACCTCCGCAGCAAATGCACAGCCCCCCAGGGGATGTATTTCATCAGGTGGTATCATTTTATCTTATAGTCACTGATCTCTAAACTGGGCCCCGAGAACTAGGGGCGCACACTGTCCAACTCCTCGCAGCCCCGGGGTATCCCTTCAGCAGGGTCCAGTCTACCCCCTCACAGCGAGTCATTCAAAGGCTATGCCTAGGTCTCATGACAAAGACTCAGCCGCACCCAGTGCACTGCCAATACCTTCAGCGACCACCTGCGCACCCCCCCCCCCCGGTGTAGTGCAGAAACAGTACTTCAGGTTTGGGGGGGCGTCCTGCAAGCATTGCCTAGATTCGTGGGATTCCCTCCCAAGGGCCGCACTCCAATTCGTCTTATGTAGACCTGGGTACCACACCGGGTCACCAATGCAAAGGTCCTGGGGCAATCCGACCTCCCCAGGCAAAGCGTTGCTACACTCCACCCTCAGGACATCTGCCAGACCCCGATCTGGGTCCTGAGAATACAGCAGCCTCACTCACCAGCTTGCAACCGCCGCAAGTTGTCTCCCCTGATCAGGTCCGGTCGATGCGCCATGCCCCAGGCCCAGCCACATCACAGGCCTCTCCCGGGGCCTTGAGTCGTCTGCCGCGGAACACAACGGTCCCTGATCACCTCCGGCACTCCGCTTGCTCCATCCGATGCTGGGCAGCAGTGAATTCGGGTCAGCAGGGTGGGCTATCAGTCTCACTCTCCGTCACCAGCAACCTGGCTCGACATCTATCTTCACCTTGATTTAGGAATTTCTTTTCAATCTCAGTACATAAGCAGCATCTAACATTTTAATTGGGGCAAAATACCTATTAGCAGTTTCAGCAATCTGAGCATATGAATGTCTATTCAAATGTTTGAATAGTGGGACTTCTGAAAAAAACTCATCATAATTTGAATATTAATACTGAAAATGACCCTTTCCATAGAAAATGCTCAACAATAAGTTACATGTAGTGCCATATGTCAATGGTACGTGGTGGTATGTAATTGTATAATTCCCTCAGCTACTGAAGCAGGCAACTGCCTTCAAGCATAACAATCTCTTGCCTCCATTGTTTTTAAAATACACATAAAGCAAATTAGTATAAGCAATTAATGTGCAATCGCCCCTAGATAAATCTTCCTGTAGGTTCTGTCCTTCTAGTGAATATAAACATCCATCTACCTTGCGTGATAGTTTCTGCTCAAGCGTTTGTTTCTTTTCTTTAACATTATTCAAACCTGATTTTAATCATAGAATTAAAACTATTAAGCCTAACACTAAAATTGTTAATACTGCACCTATCATATACCTATGTCTACGAGTAGTATTATTGGTTTCCATCCTATCTGGACTCAGACCAAGTGGGTAAAGAAATAGCAGAAACAGAATCTTCTTTGCAGGTCTTCACCTGTGCAAAACAGCAAAACCCAGTCTCTATCTGTTTCAAACTTTATTTACAGAGGTATGTACAATCTTTTTGAGGCTTCCCTAGCCCTACTATATGTTCTTCTAGCTGTCAACCCTAATTGTATTCTTCTTCCACTTGGGTCCAGGTGTTCTTCTTTAAGCAACTCAACAAAGTTCATTTGTCATCTCTAATAATATGAAGACTAAGTTAATTTTGAGAATCTCCAATATCATTACTCTCAATCCATCAACAAGCACTGGGGACTTTTCTGGATTTAGGTAGGGAAATTTAGTCTCATTCAGCACTTAGTTTCTCAAAGCACTTGTCGGTAAAGAAGTGCAAATGTAAAGAGATAGTTAAAATCTAGTTCCGAAAGATTCAGCTGAATCTCCAATATTATTCCAGAACTTCCAGAAGTCGCTCTCGTTGTCCTCCTCTACTCAGGAGAAAGTACCCCTGACAAGGCACCCTCGATCTTTTAGACCTTCTGAGATCTGATCCTTCACTTTCATTTCCTCTCAGCTCAGATTCACCAGATGACTTGCTATGGGTGCAAGAGTTCTTTCAGAGGATAACTTCAACCTTCTCTTTTCTTTACTCTTTTGCCAGCTTTCTTCGGCCACTACTTGTGGCCCCAAAGCACGAGCTCCTTCACTTGGTCGGAATCTGACTCATTCACCACCATGGCATCAGCTTCTTCTGGTTCTGATTTAGCTTCAGACTGATCCAGACCCCCTTCAGATAGATCATGTGCTGCATCAGACACTGTCTGGTCTTCTATAGCTTGGCTAACCTCTACCCGTGGCCTCACAACCACCGCTGGCATCTCTTCTGGGAGAGGTGCTGTTACTCGTTGAAGTTGACAAGGAACTCTGCAAGTGTGGGACGCGTGCACTCTATTAGGAAGACAACCGCACTTCACAGCAGTTGTAGTGTCCAAGATCACCTGGTACGGACCACACCAACAGGGCTCAAGACAGTTCTTTCTCACATGTTTCTTCACCATGACTCAGTCAGCAGGACTAAGGTCATGGCACTGCTCCTGATGTGGTGGTGCTGTCGCTGCTTCAACCTGGTGAGACACAGAATGATCCACATCAGCCAATCCTTTAGAGTAATTGAGCACCAAATTGCCTGTGATGTTTACAAGCATATTAACAGGCACAGGAGGCAATCGCATTGCCTTTCCCATGATTATTTCATGGGGCGACAATTCAGTCCTTTGATCTGGGATACTGCGAAGACTCATCAGCACAAGGGGCAAAGCATCAGGCCATTGCAGATATATTGAAGCACACACTTTAGCTAACCTGGATTTCAAAGTGCCTTTGACCTGTTCCACAATACCTGAAACTTCTGGCTGATAACTGCAATGTAATCTCTGCTCCAACTACAATGCTGCACATAGCATTCTCAAAACCTCATTATTAAAATGAGTTTCTCGGTCTGATTCCAAAGCGGTTGGAAATCCGAATCTCGGGATGAGATCCCTCAGCAATAGTCTTGCTATAGTGAGGCTATCACATCTCCTAGTCGGGTAAGCTTCCACCCAATGTGAAAAGATGCACACCACTACTAGAATGTACCTCAATTGATTGTATACTGCCATTTCATTGAAATCCAGTTGCATCCCGTTGAAAGGGCCACAAGATCTTCCTATTTGACTCAGTGTAACAGCAGTTTGCTTTCCCACATTCATTTGCTGGCAAATCACACATCTGTAACACAATCCCTCAACCATCACTAAAAATGTTGGGTTAAACCAAGTCTGCCTAAACAATCTCATCATGGCATCTCTTACTACATGCATTGACCCATGATAGTATCTCGCCATTGGGGGCCACAAACTATTAGGCAGTACTGGTCTTCCATCTCCTGAAACCCAAATGTCATCCTCTCGTTTCACAAATCCTGCTCTGATCCAACCTTGCTGCTCCTCCTCAGTAGCTTCCTCTTGCAATCTCTTTACTTCCTGTATTAGCAATTGTCATCAAAAAGTTGAAATTGGTTTCCTCAGCTCCCTCATTTGTATATTCACCATTAAAAGTACAAATGTTTAATGCACATCAACGTGCAACTTCGTCTGCACAATGATTTCCAACTGTCACAAATCATTTCCTTTACAATGGCCAGACCAATTGACAGCAGCAGTTTAAGCTGGCAATTGTAGGGCCTCTAACAGTTTTCTCACATTTTCTCCATTGCGGATCGGGGACTCTGATGAGATCATAAATCCCCGTTGAGACCATAACTGTCCGAAGTCATGACCAACACTGAATGCATACTGGCTGTTGGTGAATATTGTCAATTTCAGTTGGTCTAAAACACAGCATGCTCTAGTAAGGGCAATCAGTTCTGCCACCTGCGCGGAGACTACTCCTTGAAGCCAGGCAGCTTCCACCACTACCCTAACAGTACAGAGAGCACAAGCAGTCTTCAGGTTTCCCTCATTGACTCTGAGTCAAGAGCCATCCACAAATAGGGTGTAATCAGATTCAGACAATAGCCCGTCAGTAATATCAAGATGGGACATGGTGAATAGTTCAGTAACATTGAGACACTAACGCTCTACTTCAATCTCATCCGCATCACAATCAGGTAAAGAGAGTAAAGTAGCAGGGTTCAGAACTGATTATCTCCTCAAAGTAACGTTTTTAGCAGCCAAAATAGTCTGCTCATACCTTGTGAGCCTACTATTGGTTAGGTGCCGAGTATGCGTTTTAGTTAACAATATTTTAACAGAGTGGGGCACATAAACAGTTAGAGGTGACCCATTGCGATGTTCTCGTATCTCTCTATGCTGACACCTGTTGCAGCAACGGATTTGAGACATCAAGGCAATGATGATGCTACTGGATCTAAAGTAGCTGAGAAGTAGGCAACTGGTCTATGGACACCTCCATGATCCTGAATCAATACTAAGAGAGCACAACCTTCTCTATCACTGCAAAAGAGCGAAAACACATTGTTGTAATCTGGCATTCCTAATGTAGGAGCACGACAAAGGCTTTCTCTCAACTCTAGGAATGCAGTCAAGCAATCGTTATCTCAAAGAACCTGATCGGACATATCCTTGTGTGACAACCTCTGCAGAGGTTTAGCCACTAGGGAAAAGCTGGGTATCAACTGGCGATAGTAACCCACCATTCCCAGAGACATCCTCACTTCCTTCTGCGTTTGAGGTGGATTAATTTACATGATCGCTTCAAATGTGATGTTCTAGGTGAACAACTTCTGTCATACAGTATTGCAAGTTACTTGGGGGCACTTTATGTCTATTCTCAGGCAAATGGTTCGACAGGACAATTGTATCAGTTTTATATGCAACTTGAGTATTCGATTCAACCAGAAGTTCATCGATATAATGAACTAGGACAGAATTACAAGACATGACCAGAGACTCCAAATTCTATTTCAAGATCGGTTAAAGATAGAAGGACTCTCCATATACCCTTGTAGGACACAGCACCATGTTGAAACATGATTCCCCAGCCAGAAAGCAAATACAAATTGGCTTTCCTCATGGAGGGGAATGGAGAAAAAGGCCTAGCAAAGATAAATGACAGTAAACCATTCGGCCTCATGTGGAATCTGAAACAATATCACAGAAGGATTCGTTACAACTGGGACAATAAGGAACCACTATGCTGTAAATTTTTTGGGGAGCCTGTACTATGCGGTACTTACTGCTTGACTTCTGTTAGCCCATAAAAGGTGAGTTACATGGGCTCCCCAGGATCTCTTTAAAAAGGCCTTGCTCAATCATAGTCTCAATCACAGGTGTAATTCCTGCCACTGTTTTGGGCATCAGATTGTACTGTGGGGTTCTTGGGTATTCTGCATTTGGCTTTGTTTGAATACGGACAGGCTCAACTCCTTTAATGACTCCATTATAATTTCAAGAAAAATACCAAACTATGTCTCTCACTTATGGGCCAGATTCACAGAACTAATTTAAGACAAAATCCTAAACTTACTACTCATGGTATTCACAGAATGCACTTACGACTGTCCTAGGTTTACGTCCGCACTCGGGCCGTAATTTCCGCACCCGGAGTGTAAGCTCCGCACCCGGAGTGGAAGCTCCACACCTGGAGTGGAAGCTCCACACCCAGAGCGGAATGTCCACCATCGGGCCGGAATCTCCACTTCCAGGCCGGAATACCCACAATGCATCAGATATAATCAATTAACACCAGATTGTGGGTATTCCGGCCCGGAAGCGGAGATTCCGGCCCGATGGTGGAAATTCCGCTCCGAGTGTGGAGCTTACACTCTGGGTGGGGAGCTTACACTCTGAGTGCGGAAATTTCGGCCCGAGTGCGGACGTAAACTTAGGACAGTTGTAAGTGCATTCTATGAATACCATGAGTAGTAAGTTTAGGATTTTGTCTTAAGTTAGTTCTGTGAATCGGGCCCTGTGTCTCTAAGATCCAACGGCAAGGCTTCCACTGTTAACGGGGAACAATGAGACATGCAGATTCTGATTAGCTAACTTGAAAGCAATGTCCTCATCATTAGTTTGAAGCTCAATACCCTTTGGTGTGCAGTAGATGGTACAGTTTAACTTGCACAACAAATCTTGTCCCAAAAGACATACAGGACTTGAATCACACACCACAAATTGGTGAGTATCCACAAATGTCCCTATCTTCACAGGTACTTTTTCATACAGGGGACTTGCTAATTTCTTGTTTGCCACTCCAACAACTTGGATTGTTTTTCCTGAGAGGGATAGGTTTGGAACCTCTGCTGTTCTCACAGTAGAGCGGGTAGCACCGGTGTCAAACAGAAAAGTGACATTGTGATCATCTACTTCAGCGTCAACATATGGTTCGCTTTGGTCTACCTCCAGGACTGCGCCATGTGTATAGTCTTCCTCCCCCCTCAGGCACTGTCATAAGGACTGGTCTATACAGTATTCATTTGAAGTTTCAAAATTGGGGAACTGTTGAAATGGATTGTTATTATGGGTCAAATTCTGATTTCTGTTCATGTCCATGTCCATGTTTGGATTGAATCTAGAATTTCCTGCAGCTCGCTGTGGCATCAGGGGTTGCAGAACTTGCATTACAGTACCTTGGGAATCAGCTAACATTTGAGACCTCAGTCTGGGCTCACTCTGAGACTACACAACATTCCCCTGACACTGACCTACTCCTCCATTCAGTTCCTGATTTGCAGGATTTAGACGACATTCACGCTTCCAATGCCCCAACCTATTACAATAGTGACATGGGTTGGACTTCTATAAAGTGGCAACATCAACTCCAGTCTTAGGATCTATAGGAACACCTCTTCCTCTTCCTTGTCTGTGAAACCTTCTACCTTGTTGCATCGGAGCCCCAGACTGTTAGTCTCCCTGCATGGGGACAGTATTCCCTACATAAGGCTGTCCCTGACCCCTTTGAGTAGCCTTAATTTGCACCATCATCAATTTCTCCTTCAACTTCTTGTGTTTCATATCAATCTCATCACAACAATATTTAGCATAACTCAGAATTTCATCAACTGACTTGTTCTGCCAACAAATGAGATTGTGTTGTATCATCACCCTATGAATTTCAGGTGCAGTCACAAACCTGGATGCAAACTGTCCCATGTCTTTGGGCTCAAGGGTATCCATCCCACTATACTGTTTAAAGGCCTGCAACAATCTTTCATAAAAAGCATAAATCGCCTCCTTAGGCTCTTGGGTCGCCCTATCAATGTTTACCCACTCAATATCCTGTGAGCGCACCTTAGACTTCAGCCAAGAAATCACCTGCTCGTATTTTTCCATCACTATGTTTGAGAGACCGTGTGTCACCGGGTCTCTCTCATGCTCACTTTCCAGCAATTCATAGCTATTTTACATGCTGACCACAAATTACTAGGGCCGACAATTTGGAAAAACGTATTCAGATCGATCCACAACACCTTCAAAATTTTCATAATTTGATTGACCTCTTTATACCACTCTACAGGTTTCTCTCTCAACCTCGGGAAATCATTGGTAAGTGATGCAATATCACCTCTACCTCAAGGTACATGCACTTAACCTCCACTCTATACTTCCCGCAAGCGGAAAGCCTTGACACCCATTTCCTTTTCCCCTAAAGGAGAAGGTTCCCTCATCATTCTTTTAGAACCCTTTCTTTTAGCCCATCTTTCTTCTCATTTATCCAATGTACTCCAAATCAGAATGTTTAGAATTAATTCTCAGATTTGACTCTTCAGTCCTGGCAATCTCAGATTCTCTATATCCTGATCACTAAATGCAAGGTTTTTTTACCCTCCTAGCCAGGTTTTCTCCCTCTGCATGCGGCCTATTCAGCCTAGACATATCACAGATGCCCCCACCTGCCCCCCTCTTTCCACCGTAATGGCTATGAGGTACTCTCAGACCTAACCGAGATTGATTGACTAACTAAACAGGCAGGCATCTAGATAATGAAAGTAAGGGCCCCTCATATGTTGATTCAGGGGGAGTAGTGACAAAAAAGGCACTTGGCAACACAAAATCCCCATAAAACCCTGTCATACATTTAATTGGACCCTCTGTAAAGGAGAATCTGAGTAACTTGAGAATCTGTCCGTGGTTGTTAATACAGCCACTGAAAATAGGGTTCAGGCCAAGGGGCCGATCCAGACACCCGTAGCCAATCCTTCTGTCTCAATAGTTATACCTTCGGCTACGGGTCTGACCCACTCTATACCCCCAGTTAAATTAATCTTCTGGAATGTAGCAGGTATCCACTCGAAATTAACAGATGAGGTTTGGTTAGAATATATCAGGGGATTTGATGTTATTTGTTTACAGGAAACATGGGCTAGAGAGAGCATAGTGATGGATGGCTACCATGCCTTTGATGTGCTTGGCACAGCATCCTCATTGGGGAGATCAAAAGGAGTGCTGGTAACCTTACTTACAGTAAATTCGGCTCCATAAAAGCTTACTGTGTAGGGTCATCTCAGTGGTTTCAATTGATCATGATTGTTATTATGCTGCAGGTTAGAGTTTTACTTGTAAATTTGTACTATAATAATTTTGACCCAAAGAACTGCCATGTTATAGAAGCCTTACAAATGGAAATGACTAATGTTTCCGTGAAGTGGCATCCCTTATGTGTTCTGTGGGTGGGGGATTTTAATTGTATATACTGTGAATATACTATTGAAAGAGTTTGTGGTCTCTTGGATACAGGCGGACAGTCTTTGGCGCATTTCATTCACACCCCACAGGGGGAGGCACTAAATACTATCATTATCGAGAACAATTTGGATAGTTTGACTAATAGTTTCTCAGTTCAGTGCCCCACTTTTGTTGGTGGGGGTAGGGAAAGTTTTATCGACTTTATGTTTATTTCCAGGGAGTGTTCTTTATTGGTTTGTGATTTTAATGTAGAACCAAAAATAGCAAGTGACCACAATCCACTCATTGTCTCACGTAAAGTAACAGCTAGGACCATAGGGGGTGACGGTCAACGGATTGACTATAACCGCAATAAAGGTGTGAGAATAAACTGGGGTGAAATAAATCCATCATTATTTGAGGGGGAAATAGTTAGAACAAACCATGATTAGATCATGGACTGCCTGCAGCAGGATTCTCCCTCAACAAGGATTATACAAAATTTTGAACAGCTCTGCATTAATGTAGCAAATAGCACGCACAGCTAGGCCCAATCAGCACCACAAGACTCGATGGTTTAACGCAGAATGTTCTAGAGCTCACAAGAACTTAAAAAGTGCACACCAATCTAACCCTCCCAATAGAGAACAAATAAAAAGCGCTAGATGTCTATATAAAAACACTATCAGTAAAAGAAAAGAGGAGTTGAGGCGCCTTGCATGGGATGATCTGTTGTACCTGTGTTTAAAAAAGGGAACAGAAATGACCCTGGCTGTTATAGGCATATTTCCCTTATTGACTCCACCGTCAAGGTGCTGGGTAGGGTAATCCTTGTCCGACTAGAGACCTGAGCAACCAACAAGGGGATTATCTCGAAAACCTAGTATGGTTCCCGAAGGGCGCTGGGAACAACATAGCAATGCCTACATTTGTCCCTGATCATGGGCAAGTATATGAAGACAAAGAGTGGGTCCATCTACCTTGCCTTCATGAACTTGTCCAGTGCAGTTGATACTGGCAACAGGGAGAAATTTTGGGCGCTAATAACAGAAATGGGCTTTGAAAATGCACTGATCCTACTTATAAAAAGACTTCATCCTAACACCTCTGTCTCCATAAGATTCGGCCCACATGGGGAAAGGACGAAGTCCATTGCCTCGACCAAAGGAGTTCGGCAGGGGTGCATTTTAGCTCCTTCTCTTTTTCTGATCTACACAAATGGTCTCGAAGCGTTTTTATTGGGCAAAAAAATTCATTTTCCATGTATTAAGATCACCCAGTCCCGCTACTCTCGTATTCGGACGACACTGTACTAATGGCCTTGACGGACAATAGTTTACAAACCTCATTGGACGCCTTTACGACTTTTATGGTGGCTCTAGACTTGAAGGTCAATTTTTCAAAGTCTTATGTAAAGGTATGCGGCCCAAAAAACACCAAAACCCAATGTTTAAATGTAAGGGGCAAGTCTATCGAACAGGTGGAAACATTTACATATCTAGGGAACATGTTTAACAAGGAGATCTGAAATGGGATTCTTTGCTCACGGCAACAGCACAGCAAACAAGTAGAGTAGTGGAGGGGCTGTTTAGGTTTGCCTGTAAGTTAGGCCATAAGCCAGTGCCCCAGCTTGTTACTTTATACAAAGCAAAATGCTTGTCGGTCTTATTGGGCGGGTGTGTGGGGCTACCAGAAAAATCGCTTGCTACAAGTGGTGGGAAACAAGTTCATAAAACACTTGTTGATGATTCCAAATAGCTCTGCCACCTCTTTCTCTCACCAAGAAGTGGGGATGGAATATATAGAAGACCGCATTGGCTCCGCCCCCCTGTTCTTATGGACCAAAATATGGGTCTCTGAAGCGTTACAGTTTTCCAGGGAGATTATCGAAGACTGTATTAATTTGGATAAATCTTTGAAGATTCCATAGCTTCGCTTTGTGAGGGATAGGTTATTTGAGATTGGGTTGGGTGCGTACTTTGACACCCCAATGAGTATTCCTACAAATGCGAAGGTTATAATGAAAGAGGTGTACAACATCTGGGCAACCTTGCGTCATTCGCAATTAGAGGTGCCAGGTCCTAGCTACCCTTTTATGCCTAAACAGCAATTTTACCTATCCTTCACGACGAATAGTCAGATGCGTTTTCTTTTAACAAGATTCCGCCTAGGCACTTTGCACTTTTTTGCGGCATTCACTAAACAATGTGGGTGGATGGACAACCTTACTCCCTGCCCCAGCGACAATATGACAACCCAAGGCACCCTGCACTTTACTCTTTTCTGTGCACTTTATAAAGAACCGAGGAGAAGATTCTTGGTACCCCTGCTGATGAACATTGTCCATGTACATATGTTGAGGGGTTTAGACACCTGCAATCATTGACAAATTCTGTTATCTGTAGTGCGGTGTTAAATTTCATCAAAACAGAAATGGGTATTAGGAAACGTTATGAATTACAGTAACTAGCTGGGGAGAAGAAATCATTTGTATAGTTTTATGTAAAAAAAATATGAAATTTTATGACAGATGAGGCATTTATTTTTAATCGTGATTTTATCTCATTAAGGATCTTAAAAATGTTTTATAAAAATGTATTATCTGTCTGTTGAACTTTTGTGGTCTTGTGCTGAATAAAGTTAATTAGAATTGAATTGACTCTGCAGTCCTGGCAATCTCAGATTCTCTATCTCCTGATCACTAAATACAAGTCTATGATTTTTCTGTAAAGCCTTTGTTCATTCCACATCTGCATCATTTCTGAGCCAATTTTTCATGTGACTTATTCTCCCTCCTCGTGGCATCTGTACTCATAAATAGCAGATCACTTTGTTGGCAGGTATCTATTCGAGTGAGATCCAGACTCCCACTTATTATTTCATGTAATTCAATTTTTAACTTGACCACGTCTATCATATACACTTTCATAGCCGATTTTATAGTTCCATGGCTTGTCTCTGTACTTTGATTTTCATTTGAATTTTATTATTATGCTCCTTAACCACTGCTCTAGATTTTGGACATCAAATCACTGTTGGCCTGTTGGCCCTTAGAAGCCTTCTTTTTTGTCAGAGATGTTTTAAGGCATGGGCGAAGTCGGCTCTGGCCCAGGGCCCCAGCCATTAGGGGGCCCCTGATAGAGCCAGTTCATTTCTACAAACAGTTGTGCCCTGATGACCTTGAATACTTCCTAAACAGAATGTTTTATTTACCGTTTTCCTTTCATTTATTTTTAATGTGGGTGATGTTACAAAGTCTATTACAGACATTTTACAAATAAATGTGTTTATATTTCATGCAACAACCATAAAAAAGGTTTCTTTTAGATCAAAACAGGACTGCACATATGAGTAATGAGAGGGTGTCACTCACAGAGATTATTTGCAGTAATATTAGTGAGCTGCCGCCGTGTTATAATATTGAAAATACGTCACTATCTCTGAATATTAGATGTAAACACATTCAAAATTTGGAGAAGTGTGTCTGAGCACTGTCAGAGAACTGAACAAACAAGACATGAAAGAGCTGAAATCAAAGCTGGTCCGTACAGGGGCCACCAAAATATGTTGGGCCCAGGGCCCCCAAAATCCTTAAGATGTCCCTGTTTTGTGAGGCGTAGTATTACGTACATTCGGTACAGTTACCCATACAGGTGAATCCATACCTGCCAATCAAACCTTATGGAACTGAATCCATTCTGTTTTACAGAAGGGTCTGTACTCGCTGCACATGGTGACTCACATTCATTGGAATCAATGGGACAAATTGCATTCTCTGGCAATCTGCTCCTCTCTCTGATGTCTTTGATGCTGTAGAAGCAGCCACTCTCTGGCTTTTGCTCCCAATCAAGCTAGGATCGTACATAGGGACTATAGGACCAATATTAACCGGCACTGTAAGAGCACCCAGAGGTTTGCAGCCAAGTTAGGATTACAATTCCTGAAGAGCCCGGGACACACGTTCCCATGTTTCCTCCTGCTATATTTTGTGTTGTGTGTATAAAGATGGGTATGCAGTTCCTAAGGGTGAGGAGACATATAAGGTCAGCGAGTACTAGGTTCGATATGTAGGTTCAATAGGTGAATCCTATTATTCAAAGTGAGAGGGGGAGACCCCTCTTCGGAACTGGAGCCCTCACACACCCAGCAAGCTAGGTGTCATGATTCATCATCTGGGCTTGCTCCTCGTCGGGCCAGCGCTGCAATGCCTGACGGGCTCCCATAAATGGGGCTGTTTGTCGGAGATCTTTTGTCCCTGCCGTTTGGTGCAGTGGGGGTGAGGGGCCCAGTAGTGTAGATGTAGTGTAAGTGATTTAAAACAGGTCAATTTTTCCTTGAATTGTATTTATTCTGGTATGTAAATTGCCTGATTGAAAGTCAATAGAGTGGAGTAAAGCTAGGGGTTAAGTGCCTAGATGCCTACGTCCTACTCTCATTCGGCCAACATGTTTCTTGCCTCTGTTGTCAGTAAGATCATGGGCAATTCATCTCGACCAGGGTATCAAATGCTATCTACAGAAAATGAGAGGGGAAAACCTACCTCCCACACCGTAATACAGTGGGCAATGTCCCACTGATGTCACGGAACCTAAGGGCCTAAATAGTATGGCCTCATCAATTTCCGGCGGAATAAAAGGGACACCAACAGTTAGTGTCCGGAAATCCAGAGATTGTGTGCAGGCTCACCTACTCTCGCCGCCGGAATCGGGTGGGATTTTGTTTTGTGCCAGTTGATATGACCCCTAAAACACCAGGGCTAGAAGCAACCAGTGCTGAAGCAATTCCAGAACTACCAGTAGCTAATATGCGACGTTACAACAAATGCGATACAGCGCATTCCATTACAACGTGGTTGTTACAACAATCGTATTGTTACATCGCATACCATTCCAACGCAAGTAATTACAACGACTTGCTGTAGGGGGCGCTGGATGTTGGAATAGTATAATTTACTGTTCCAACTCCAGTCTGTGCAACAGTAGGGAGGGTGTTGGATTTTGAATTCAACACCTTCGGCCCCCTACAGCAATCGTTGTAACGACCCCTACAGCAGGTCATTGTAACAACTTGCGTTGTAATGGTTTGCGATGTAACAACGCGGTTGTTGTAATGGAATGCGTTATATTGCATTCGTTGTAAACGATGTCTCCCACCAGTAACACTTGCATTTCCCTCACCTCCAAAGTGTGTTTGATTATATGGGGGGTGGATGTTCGGCTAACAGTCCATCCAAAAGCTGTCACTTGCATCACTGTCACTGTCCTCACACTCATCTCTTGCCGTTTTCTTTTCCTTCCTCCTTTTCTCAGTATAATTTCCCTCGCTAATTAGGGCAGGGTACAATTTCACTCCCTCAATCTTGTCTACTCTCCATCTCCTTTGTTGATCATCCCATCTCGTGTCTGTATATGCACGCATCACTTTCTTCATTCTCCCTTGATATTTGTCTCTTTGTTTTACATGCGTTGCACGCTCCCATGCATTAAGCACTTCCAACTGTGTGGATCTAGGCAATTGTTTAATTTCAAACAATATTTCTCTCAAATGATCAATTATTCTCAAATTAAAAGTACCATAGCGTAGAAATGCGAATGCACCCTCTTTCTCTGTGCTTGAGCCAATTTTTAAGCCAAATTATAGTATGGAGCCCTACATTAGTCGCCATATAACTAGTTGGCATATCCTCCGGTGGTGGTTCCCGTATCATGTCCTCTATTGTTTTAAATCATCTCCTTTTTAAAATTGTCTACCTTGTCAATTACAATCAATTCCAGAGTCAATAATTTTCGAATTCTGTCACAATGCAACTGGTAATAACAATACAACACCAGATGACAACTTCAACCAATCCCAGTGCGGCGTTACACCAACCGACCTCTCTCATTCACTTTAATTATACGAAAATAACAACAGTTGTCTGCTCCACTAAAAGATCAATAGAATTGAATTACCCAAAGAACACACTCTCACCACTGAAGCCTCAACCACTGGTTGAGGCTTCAGTTGTGAGAGTGTGTTCCCCGCTGAATTGTTAATATCAGTACAGTTTTTCTTCCGCGCAAAAAGGTCCACCACACTAATCACAACACTATCTTGCACACAACGGTCCCTATCTCATTTGGGCCATCAGCAATGTCTCACAACAAACCACACAAGACCTTAGCAGACAAATATAACAAGGTGTCTTCTGCACCTTTTTATGCATCCTGGAATCTTAGGTCTCATCAGACCCGATAACAACTTTAACTTCAGCAATTTAACACCACATTCGCACAACACTCACAAAATCTCCGCCACACAGCATACAATCCATACTTTAAAAAAAAAAAAATTGTATTCATTGATAAACAGAAAGAACAAAAGAAACAGATCACATTATCACACACAGCATAATACTAAATTTACATGCGTCAACAGGCAATCGGCCAGAATTATTAATACAGAACACATTGACAGTGGGTCAGTCTAGGAAGGATAAAAAGACAGGACGATGCACTTTCACACAATCATAGTGGAGTTTAGTCCTCCTGCAGAGCCAAGAACAGGCAACTACCAAATGTTATAGATGGCCAACATTTCCCACACAGTTCCGTGTACCTAGCCCTTATGTTTCCCGGTTCAGCACAGGACAGCTTGTAATCATTCATATCCTGCATCATTACCCTGTTTTGCCACTAGGGTTTGCGCAAACAGTCCCCAGAAGCTTTTAGGCTGACTACGGGGGGCAACAACTCATTATATACGTCAGACTGGGTATTGCAGTACAACATATCTCTCTCCCAATCTGTAACAGTTGGTACGGGACCGCGCATCCAACGCATCGCAATCCTGCACTTAGCCAATAATAAACCCATAGAGACTAATTTTCTAACGTTCTTGCTGAGGGGTTTCGTGTATCCTAAAAGCGCTAGGAGGGGATCAGGAGTGAGGGATTGACCCACTACAGCATTCAATGCTTGAAAGATATGCTTCCAAAATTACGCAACTGGAGGGCATTACCATGCAACATGTAAAAAGTCTGCCTCTGCCATGCCACATCTTACGCAGCAATCTGTGCACCTGAGCCCATAGCGTAAACAACCTCTGCAGCGTCTAGTGGATCCTATTCAAATACTTGAAGTGCACCAATCCGTGCCTGCCATTGAGTGAGACCTTTTGTGTGGCCTCACAGCAGTTATGCCAGATATCATTGGTGAGGGGCACTCCAATATCGTTCTGCCATTCCAGCCGCGCTTTGGTGTATTGTGTATTTTTAAAGGCTTGTGATGAGGCATAGAGTTTCAAGACTAGTTTAACAGGGGACTCTGAGCGCAAGAGAATGGAGAAGGCAGGGAGCTCGGGGGTTCTTGAAGCTCGTCGCCAAGCAGCGCCCAAAGTGCATGGCGAGTTCTATAGAAGTAAAATTGTGTTAGGGCGGTAGGGTCAGATATAAGCCTGCCATCACCTCCTCCCATGTACGCACCCTCCCCTCCTTAAATAAATCGCCCATTACACGCATCCGCAGGACGTTTAGCGAGCAGAGTGCACCCCGTTCAGAGATAAAAGCGAACCATTGGCACCATTCGACTGGCATAAGAGGAGAGTACAATTGAACTCCAGCCTGCTTTTTTAGTGAAACGTGCCAGGTGTGAACTATAGAATTAACAGAGTCCAAAACGCCGCAACGCCTGATAGGCGTCTGGGTTA
Source organism: Triturus cristatus (assembly GCF_964204655.1). Classification (NCBI taxonomy): domain Eukaryota; kingdom Metazoa; phylum Chordata; class Amphibia; order Caudata; family Salamandridae; genus Triturus; species Triturus cristatus. The sequence continues at coordinate 238,936,561 of NC_140580.1, read as the reverse complement.
GCAAACGCGTGAGGGGGTCAGGGCTTGCCACCAACTTTTCTATTTGGAGGTGCGGTAGATCATGCAAACGCTGCCCCAACCCTGTAGTATAATTCTAAATCTAGGGCCCCATGCATCAAACTAAAAACCGGTCGCAAACGGGCAGATTCTCAGAATCTGCCCCTTTGCGACCAGTATTTTTGCATTTGGGATGCATCATCCAAAATGCAAAAATCGCAAATTGCGATTGCATTTAAGGAATCGCAAATTGTGATTCCTTAAATGCAATGCTAGAAGCAATTTAAAATAGCGATTTCGCTATCAGGGGTCGCAAATTACCAAAAAATATAACTGGTCGGTAATTTGCAAAAACTTTAAAAAATGCACTAAAGTGCATTTTTCAAAGTTACATGTTACACACACATGCCCTTGGGCAATGTGTGTGCGCAACATGGGTGCACATTACAATTTCAGGGGTGCAACAGGGTGTCCTTTTGACACCCTTGCACCTTTGAAATTGCATGCAATTCCGACTCATGCCTATGGACCTGTAGGCCCATAGGAATGAATGGAAAGCCATTCCTTAATTGCGACATGCAATTTGTGAGTCGGAATTAAGGAATTTGTAGGAATCGCTATTTTTTTTAGCGATTCCTACATGCATAGGCCTTTGCAATTCCTTATTAGCGAATCCTTATTTTTCGCTAATAAGGAATCGCAAATGGCATTTTTGATGCATGTGCCAGCTAGTGCGCCTAGGCCCCCCTGCAGCGTAGGGCAAAGTAAGAATATCCAGCTTGACACACTGAGTTTTGCCTGCCCATGACAGTTTACCCATCAGTGTCCGCAGCTCTCTAAACATGTGTTGGGGTACCACCACAGGGATATTGAGGAAGAGAAAAAGGAATCGGGGGAGTACTATCATTTTCATCAAGGACACCCGCCCCACTAGCGAGAGGGGAAGCCGTATCCATCTGTCTATATCTTCCTCCAGCTTGGCAATGGCTCTACCGTAGTTTTCTCTGAGTACTTGCTACTCATCAGAGTGGACATGGATTCCCAAGTACCTAACCGGATCAGATGTCCATTGGAGAGGGAAGTCCAATGGTGTCTGGACTGTGGCCGGAGTTAACGTGAAAATTATAGATTTATCCCAGTTGATTTTAAGACCAGAGAGACCACCAAATCGCAGCACTTCACGGATTATTGGAGAGAGGGTTAGTGTCCGGGTTCCGTATGTATAGGAGCATGTCATCCGCGTATGCAGAGACAATTAGGTTGTAATTGGGAAAACAGAGACCCCTGTTACCGTGGTATTCACTAAGTGCCCGCAACAGTGGTTTTGCAGCTACCGCATAAAGTAGTGGGGACAGGGAGCACCCCTGTCTGGTGCCCCTAGATATCTGGACAGGAGAGGAGACCACGTCATCAATGCGCACTCTAGCCGAGGGTGAATTATAAAGCACTGATACCAATTGAAGGAAGACCTCCCCCATGCCCAGGCACCTCAGAACCGTAAGCATGAATTTCCATTCGATCGAATTGAAGGCTTTCTCAGCGTCTAAAATCACTGCTGCTGCCTTAACCTCTGGCCGAAAATGCAGGGCACCAAAGACTATTCTCAGGTTGTACGATAGCATGCGACCCGCTATGAAGCTTGCCTGTTCAGGGTCAACCAGAAGGGGCAAAAGGGGGGATAGTCTAGTGGCCAATATCTTGGCAAAGATTTTAGTGTCGACATTTATTAACGACAGTGGTCTGTAGGATAAGCACTCCTGGGGGACCTTACCAGGTTTTAATAACGTTACTATCAGCGCCTCGCGCATAGAGTGAGGCATGATGCCAGTCTCACCCATTTCCTGGAACAATGTGCTCAAGTGGGGAATCAGCAGGTCGCCAAAAGCCTTATAAAAGGGCACCGTGAGCCCAGCCTGTCCTGGGGCGCTGCCTTCCCGCATGGAAGTCAGCGCCATACGCATCGAGGGGTCGCATAAGGTATTCCCTATGACTATCCGTCAGCCACAACAGTTTTATGTATTCTAGGTAATGCAATATACTTTCCTCATCTGGGGCGACCTTAGAGCTGTATAAGTCCTGGTAGTACCGGCCGAACCGGTTGACTATATCCGCCTGTTCTTTCAAAACGGAGCCATCCTCATCGAGCAACTCAGCAATGACTTCGGACTCAAATCTATGGTGAGCCAGCATTGACAGTACCGAGCCCAGTCTGTCCCCCTCACAGTAGGTTCTGGCCAGTGCGTATTTCCCCATATGCTTAATTTCACTATCCGCTTCCTCATGGTACTCATCAAGTGTGTTTTTCAGGTGTTCTAGGGTCTGTGGGTCATTCTTATTCACTACTTCAGCCTCCAGCACCCCCAATCGAACCTCTAGCAAAGCGAGTCTACCTCTAATGGAGCGGAGCACACCAGCATGTTTATTGATAACAAACCCGCGTATAAATGCCTTAAATGTCTCCCAAACCGTGGCGAAGGAGTCAACTGAACCAATATTGGTTGCAAAAAAATCAGTAATAGCAGCAGCTAAGTCAGCCTTAAATGCCATACCTAGCTGGGAGAATGGCAGGAATCTCCACAGGAAAGGGGAGGACCCCGGGAGGGAATGTCAACCACTAGCATTATAGGGGAGTGATCTGAAAAATAGCGAGCCAAGAATGCGCTGTCCTGTACCCTAGCCATTAACACCTTCTGAAATGAAACAGTAGTCAATGCGAGAGTGTATATCGTGGTATGCCGAATAGTGCGTGAACCCACCCCTCTCAGAGGATCTAGCTCTCCACAAGTCCAACAGGTGCATTTGTAATGCTATGTCGGCCACAGCTCTAGCAGCAGCAGATGGGCATCTAGGTGGACACTTCGAGGGATCAAGTGCTGGATCTAAAACGCAATTGAAGTCTCGCCCCCAAATTAGCGGCAATGAAATGCTGTCTCTGATAAGTGAGAATATTGACTGATAAAACTGGGGATCATCGTAATTCGGGCCGTAGGAATTGACAATTAGGAAGTTAGCTTCCCTCCCATAACATCTTGAGATAACATAACGACCAGCCGGGTCCACCTCACGACCCTCCAGCTGGAGATCCGATCAAGGGTTCACCCACGTTAACACGCCCCTAGAGTGCGAAGTGAAGCCAGCTGCATGGAACGGGACTGATAGGTTGCGCCTTGTGAGCATATCGCAATTAGCGGCAAGGTGCGTCTCTTGAAGCAAGGCAATGTCTACTTCCTTTCTCTTCAGATATGCCAGGATTTTGCGCACCTTTCTGTGGTCATTTAGACCTCTCTTATTCCATGTCACAAGTCGTGGGTATCTTCTATGTCCCTGTCTTATGTCGTGATGTGTCATTCGCTGCGATCATAGAAATAGTACTCCCCAGCAGCAATGTGAGGTGTGTTCCCCTGAGCTCTGATGACTCTAGTGTGCATGTGAACCGTTAAAGAAGAAAAGACCCAATCCCACCCTCCCATACCATGCCATCCCCAACTAGGCATAGGCGGACTACAGCTTTCCCCGCCAACAGGCACTATAGTACATAGAAGAAAAACAGCAATTGTGCTACAATAGGCAATAATAACATACAGTAAACAGGTGTGAAACGCATTGGGGCGGATGTTTCCTGCCGATACTACAATATGCCACCGTCCGCCCCGCCACTAAGCTTCTACCATGGGGCTGCAATTGGGAGAGAAAAGTCTCCAAAGGTGACATATAAACAGTACCTGAACCATATGTTCTCCCGCACTCGGAGAGCAAAGCGGCCCTGCACCCCACCTCCGGCTTAAGCACAATAAAAGCTACAGATTAAAGTTACAGTACCCAAATTAACAATAGGAGCAGTAAACCACTCAGCATGATAGTGAAGTTCGCACCCAAACACCCATACCCAACCTCCCCAGGCTTCAGCAAAATATTCAACACATGAGAGTGAGTCCCCAGTAGGAACCAGGGGCGCAGTCCCCGCTTCAGTCGCTGTCATCAAGGCTTCCACTCGCACCATCCGCCCGGTCATTCTCCGTCGGGCCCTTCCTTCGTTTGCCGAGCTTGTCCCAGTCTTTAATGGCTTTCTGGAGGGACTGAGGATCGGTGAAAATCTTGGCTTTCCCGTTTAGGATCACTCTCAGCCTCGCCGGATACAGCATCGCATATTCAACACTCTGTTCCCTCAGCTTGCGTTTCAGCGGTGCAAATTGCCTCCTGGCCTCCTGGACCCTGAGGGTGAAGTCCAGGAACAAAGAAAGAGAGGACCCTTCATGTTGCAAATTACCCAATTCCCTCGCCCTCCTTAGCGCAGCATCCCTGTACCTGCAGTTCAACAGTTTCGCGATGATAGGCCGTGGAGGGGCCCCAGGAGGGGGCTTAGGTCCCAACGAACGGTGCGCACGCACCACGACAAACATGGGGGAAAATGTGTCAGCACCCAGCAGAGTAGTGAGCAGTTTTTCTGTAAAGGACTCTGTAGGAAAGTGGGTTTCTGTTGCAGTAACGCCCCCACTTTTTGCCAGACTACTGATGCACTTTTTCTTGGTGCTCCCTGGGTCCCTGCCAATCAGGTTCCCAGGGCCTGTGTTCTTTCGCCAAAATCAACCCAATTGGCATCTTTGGCCACAGGTCAGCCCCTGGTAAATGGTACCACAGGTACCCAGGGCACTGTGACCAGGGAAGACCTCTAAGGGCTGCAGCACTTATTGTGCCACCCTTAGAGGCCCTGTACCTTTACACACACATACACACACTGCCTTTGCAGGCAGCGTGTTTTAGTGCAGAACAAAGTGAAGAGTTAACATGGCACACATATGTGCCATGCCTACAACCCACTGCCCTGGCTTAGATCAGTCACCCCTCTAGCTGGGTGCCCTATTCCAGTGGTGAGGGTACAAGTGCATGAGCCCTGTACCCCTACAGTGTCTAAGTCCATTCTTAGACATTTTAAGTGCAGTGCTGCCATTAAGAGTATATGGTGCTGGGAGCTTGTCATTACGAACTCCACAACACCATAATGGCTACACTGAAAACTGAGAAGTTTGGTATCAAACTTCTCAGCACATTAAACCCACACTGATGCCAGTGTGGGATTTAATGAAAAATGCACACAGAGGGCATCTCAGAGATGCCCCCTGAAAACGAACCCACCACTAGTGTCCAGGTTGAGAAGCTGCTTTCAGCTGCCACCACCAGACATGTTCTGGACCCCTGGGTCAAGAGCCTGCTGCTCTCTGGGGCCTGAATCAATGCACATCCTGGGACGAGGTGCCAAACCTCCCCTAGGATGGGCAGGGTTCAGGAAGGGGAAACTTCAAAGGCATGCGGCCTTTGTGAGCCTTCCCAGACCATTTGCTGCTTTCAGCAACTGGTCCCAGCTGGTTCTACCCCCCACTTTGGGCGGGAGAACCGGCGGGAAAAACAAATGAGGGAGAGAGGTGTGCCCACCTCTGCCAACTCCACCCCTCTGGTGGGGGAGGCGAGATGAAGCACAACTCAGAGTCCCCCGATCTTGAGGAGGGGGAGACCCAACCAACCAGGGACAGGCTCCTTCACCCTCGCACTGGAGGGTGGCACAATAGGGGGTGTACCCACCCCAAGGAAGGGACCCATTGGTCTCTGCCCTTTTTCTACTTATAACGCCCCTAAATCTAGTATTTAGGGGGCACCCTGAACCTTGCTTCTTCTGATCCAGAAACGACAAGAAGAAAAGAAGAAGAAGGACCGAACAGCCGTGCAGCCAGCTAACAAGAGGAAGACGCCCACTGACTTGGCCCCAGCCCTACAGGCCTGTCTCCCCTCAAACCTGCTCCTGCGAAATCCCGGTGTGTCCTGCAGCTAGCAACCTCAAAAACCCCGGAGGACCTGCCTACCTTCACTTCCAAAGACTGCTTCTCCCGTGAATATCAGATTTGTTCAACTGCAACCTCTGTCAGCAGCCAGAGACAGCGAATCCAGCCCACTCTGCACCTGCCGAACCTGGCCCGAGCTCGAGTGGAAAAACACCACGAGGAGGTCACCCCAGCGATCCTGACCCGAGATCTGGCGATCCCTGACCTGCCTCAAGCCTCCAGCCGATGCCTGCAGCCTAAATCCAGAAGGCCCCCCTGTACCCGATGCCCCACGGCATGTGTGCTCAAACCGACGGTGCCTAACCAACTCCTAACTTCCCAACTTACCTCTGTGGTGGTCAGACCCAGAAGTCCTTCCTCTCCCTGCCTGCAGTGCTTTTGCAAACCGGAGGTTCTCCATTGAAAACAAAAGGGCACCCGACCTCGAAACAGCACCCGGCTGCCCTAGTGCTGCTGAGGGTGCACTTTTGAGGCACTTTGTTTCCCCATTTGCCCTGCCCTGACCTAAACCCTAGGAGCTTTGCACCCTCAACCCAGTGGCCTGCTTACCAGCAGCCACCAATTGGAGGCCCCCTATCCCCAATTGGATAACATTGGGCCTCAACACTCTGCACTCGGCCGCCCTAGTGCCGCTGAGGGTGCAACAAGAGAGCATCACTGACCCTGGGGGACCCCTGAGTCTTACCCCAGAACCTTAACTCCCACAGTCGATAACTTACCTGTGAACCGATAACCTGTTTTTCCTCGATAGGATAACATTGACAATTTTCTTCCAAAAAGTTTTAAAAGTGAGGAGTTTTGAAACCTAAAAATATTCTTTAAAAATCGCATGAATAACCAAAACATATTTACTTACCTGTTTGCGGGAAATGTCCCAGTGCTGAATCTAGGTATCCAGCACTGAGTTAGAAAAGCAACGTAAAAAGTAACTTACCTGTAATTTACTGAAAAAGCCTATTCATTTCAATGTACTGTATTTGTCAAGTATTGCAATCTAATGCATCCCCTGTAAATCAAACAAAGTACAATTCGTATTGTATTTTCAAATTGCTCTACAATCAGCAACCTATTACTGAAAAGTATTTAATGCTTACCTGTACCAGGCTTGCTTGGTTCTAAAAATAAACAACAGTATATTTTTGTATACAAAAACAATTGGCCTAGAGTTCAGTTCTTGAGTGTGTGAATGTATTTGCTGACTGAGTGTGTACATCAAATGCTCAACACTGTCCTCTGATACTGCCTTACTTCTCGGCCACTCTACCACAAATAGAGAGTAAGGTTCTATCTAACTTTAACCTCTGCCTACCTCTGAGGTCACCTGGACTCTGTACACACTATACCTCATTTTGGTGTAGTATATATAGAGCCAGTTTCCTACAGACTCCTTGTTGCCCGTGGCAGTTGACTTGGGAAGGCCTGTAATGCACAGGTTGCTGCCCCTTGATCTGGCCTCCAAATCCTCAGCTCTGTCCTGCAAGGCGGCCAGGGTCTTCTCCATCTGTTTCTGGGCGTTGTTGGAATCAGTCTGGGCCTCCTCAGTTTCATTGATTCGTCGTTCGGCCATGTCAAGATGTTTTGCATGTTTATCCACCCTCTTGGACGTACGATCCATCTCATAGGACAAGGTGTCAATTTTCGCATTGATTGCCGATAGCCCCTTCTGCATGGATGCTAGGGTCGTTTTGATGTCGCCAATGGGATATTCTGTTAATGCCTCAGACTCTGACACCGCAGACTCTGCAGTGTCTTCTCTGTGTCTGGACTTCCGCTGCTCAAAGCTCAGCTTTTGTTGCGACTTACCTGGCTTACCCATCTTGACACCTCTTCGCGTTGGCGCAGTTTGCGCAGGGACCACACGTGTATTCACCACTGCTCCTGTCACAGCAAACGTGCACAACGCCCGGCGCAGGTCACAAGTCCCAGGCAAGGGAGACTGAGGGAGCGCACCAGATCAAATCCCCGCAATTCACTCAAGAGGCTGGAGTCTGAGTTACTAAGGACCACTATGGTAGGGCCCCCCCCCCCCCACTGCTTACTTCCAGAGGGGGATCTATGCATCCACTCACACAGCTCAGAGGAGCACAGGGTCCAATACAGGAGCTAGACAGCACCCTGAGGATAGGCCTCACACGTGTTGCAGTCCAGAACGGAGGCGCCAGGTAAGATGCAGGGCGAGAGTAGCACACATGACCATTCAGATGTTTAAAGCGGGGCCCACAACAGTCAGCAACTCACCCACCAGTACGGGCTTCAGGGCTCAGTCGATAAGCCTGCATGCGAGGAAGCCTCATAGCACAGCAACGGCAGTTCTCGTGACTCCCCTCACACCGCCAGTCACCAATCAATACAGGTGTTGTGTTATATCAGGTATCCCCACGGTATCGTGTATCCCCTTCTCTTCGGCACTTTCCGGAAACGAAACTCAGCCCGGGCAGGTTCAGACAGAAGCAGCTGATCACTGCTCGGGCTGAGTGAGGGGATACACGATTCAACAGGATGCCAAACTCGGCTCTGGCGATAAATCGCCTGCTTTTGCACGAAGAGAGACAGACAGAAATAAATAGAGAGAATGAATCGTAATGGAATCGTAATGGAAATATCATTTAATTAATACATATAGTGAAAGCAAAGAAACTATTGCTGAAGCATATTGAATCGTAACGAAATAACATGAAGGGAAGAGAATAGAAACAATTGGCAGGGTTCAAATAAGGGGAAAAATAATATCAAGACGAGCGAAAGATTAAAGGGTAAAGGTAAAAAAAAAAGGCAATGAAAAAAGCAAAGTATTAACAGTTTGACTCATACAACATACTTGGCATTTTACCACCTGCCCTGTCTTTTTGTGTCCATGCTAATTAAACAAGCATTGGCAACGCAATCAGTCTCATACTTTTGTTAAAGTTAGTGCTAGTGGCGCTGTAAATGACAATGTTTTTTACTTATTTTTTGGGTTGAGCGTGGGTAGCGCATGCGCTACTCTGTGGCATGATGTATTGGAGCATGGAATAGAAGCCCCGCCCACTCTCCTCCCACATTTGCCACTGGCTTTTGTCATTGTCCTTCGTAAAATGCTTGCTTCTAATTCGTTAATAGGCTTGTAAGTCCCTCCTTAGTACCGCCTTGTCTTCATTTGTAACCTCCCAATAGGACTGTCCCTTTTACTTCAGTTGTTACACGGTACGTCTTTTTTAGTCTATAAGCACTATTTTCTTTAATGAGTTTCTCCTACTGCAGGCACACCATGCTTTCCTGCAACATTCAGTGCGCCATGAGTGCTTTCACTTTCCGAGCAGCCAGGGATAACGGCGGCCGCTTCTTTGAATAGGTCTCGCATTTACAAGAGCTTGAACTATTGACATTGTAAATGTAGATGCCTTTTATTTACGTGTTAATTAGCAAAACAGATAAATAAAAGTCATTGTCATTTACAATGCCAATAGCTTAAACTCTGGCAAATGTGACACCTATTGCATTGCAAATGCTTGTCATACATGGTTCCTGGTGCACACTGGTGGCACACATTCTGATGTTCATTTCTCACATTTCTGGTTTTCGTACGCAGATACTGGTGCACGCTCGTGTCTCAGGCTACACAGCACACATTCTGGGACTAGTTCCCTTGCTGCCTTTGTTTGTACGCGGATCCTGGTGCACGCTGGTGGCTCATGGCAAACATTCTGGTGCCAGCTTCCTACGTGGCAGGTTTTTGTACAGGAATTCTGGTTCAAGCTCATGTCACTCACTGCACAGCACACTCTAATGCTGGTTTTCCACATAGCAGGGCAGGTTTTCCTACACAAATCCTGGTGCGCGCTTGTGTCGCATGCTGCACAGCACACTCTAATGCTACTTTTCCACATGTCTGGTTTTTATGCACAGATTCTGGTGCACGTTCATGTCTCATGCTGCACAGTACACAGTAATGCTGGTTTTCCACAGGGGTATTTTTCATGCACTTATCCTGGTGCACGCTTGTGTCTCACGTAGCACTGCACACATTTTGATGCTGGTTTTCATTCACGGATCCTGGTACACGCTTGTGTTCCACGCATCACAGCACATTCTAATGCTGGTTTCCCAAATGGCTGGCTTTTGCGCACAGATCCTGGTGCACGTTCGTGTCTCACGTTGCACAGCACACACTAATGCTGGTTTTTCACAGGGCTGGTTTTAATGCACAGGTTCTGGTGAATGCTCCTGTCTCGTGTGTGGAAATTTGGTTCGTATCTGAACATTATCTGCGCCATCTTGTCTCTCCCCAAGCGCCACACGCAGAAAACGCGCGACGGCCATTTTAGGCACCATGGTCTCATTGCCGATCGCCAGCGCGTCCCTCAGGCGCTGCAAACATCCCCCGCGCGCCGGCCACCCCCCCACCCCCTGCTCTCTCATACATGGGCCATAAACCCTCTCCTTCTGTGCGACCCTGCCATGGAACCACATCCCGCGCCTGACCAACACCTCCTTTCATCCCATACATGGTCATACATCCTTTTGATAACCCCCTTCCTCTGCGCCCGATTGTCCGAACCGATCCCAGGCCATCACCTAGCCCTGCGGATGCAGTTTATTGCCCCTACTGTAAGGGAAACACCTCACATCAAAGGGATTACAGTAGATCAAGGCCCCCACCCCCTGAGACCCGACCAGTCGCACACACCCCCGGGAATTGGCGAAATGTCCAGCTGTGTGATAGCCATCTCCTACTGTGGGTGGGGTGGGGACTTCCACTGTAGTTATGTGTGGGAGCGGATCCGAGCCGGGGATTCCGAGGATGTTCTTTTATGTACCAAAGCAATCTCAAGAATGTGCCATGTACAATAAACCGGTAATAAAGTAAAAAATGTGTGTATAAGAGACCAGGTGTCAGAGATGCAGGGAGAGCACCTCGAGACGATACCTTGCTGTCCGATCTGATGTGTTCTGCACCGACGGAATAAAACTTTGTTTCCTGCCTTCCAGTCTCCGGCGCCTGCCTCTTTTGTTGGTTAATCATCGAATGGTATAAGAGGCGATTACCGCCGGGCAATACTTGAAAGGTTATCGACTGAAACTGCCGCTACCATTTAACAATTGGCGTCCCAAACGTGGGGCCCATCAGCGACACGTGGATCCAACGGGAGAGGTCCCGACGACAGAGTGAACGACTGCAACGATCGGGAAGAGCTCCTGCCCGATAGACCCTCGTCTGGCAGCCGATCATCCGAACTTCACTGGTTCTGAGCAGACCTCTCTCGAGTGATCTACGGTCCTGACTGGGAACCATCAGGAGTGCCACGGCAAATACGGAGAGTAGAGGACGATCGGGCGCTGGAGGCGGAAGACGAGAAACTGTCCATGTGGTCCGGGTAAGGTCGTGTAACACGACAAATTGCGAAACGATTGATTGATTGATTGAAAATACTAGTATTGCTTATTTGATTGTTCTTTTTGAGATATTCGCTGCCTACAAATGGGGAAGAGTAGAAATACTCTCTCTCCCTTTGCAGATAGTGAAGGGTAGGTAACGCGGACTTTTGTCCCCCTTTGTAACCTGTCGTGCCTATTTTTCTCCCCACTGATTGATTGTCCGAACATTGATTGTTTTTGACGAATAGTGCTTTTTGAGATATTCTCTGTTTGCAAATAACGTAGAATAGAAATATTCTGTCTAGTCTTTGCAGATAGTAAAGGATAGGTAACGCAGACTTTTGTCCCCCGTTGTAACCCGTCGTGCCTATCTCTTTCTCACCATTTGATTGTTTGATTGTCCGAACACTGGTTGTTCGATATTGGTTCTTTGGAGGTATTCTCTGCTTACAAATAACGTGGAATAGAGATATTCTGTCTAGTCTTTGCAAGCAGTGAAAAGATAGGTAGTGCAGACTTTTGTCCCCGTTGTAACCCGTCATGCCTATCTTCTCCTCACTGATTGGTAGTTGGTTCTGCCCGGACCGCTTATTAGAGATGAACCATCCGGCTCCACTGGAAGGCACCCCTAATAAGGACATGTTTACTAAATATGGACTAGTTGCTGTAGCTTATAGCAAACTATGGCATAAATATACAAAGAAGGACTCCGAAAGTCAGTGGCCACTGATGGGATCCTTTGATGACCATAAAATAGAAACGCTAGAAATAGCTCTACGTAGCAATAAAACGACGCCCACTATGCTCGACAGTATCGGCATGTGGCGCAAAGAAATAACGCAACGGAAAAAGAGAGAAGAAGTAAAGGCAGAAAAAGAACTACGAAAGGCAGCTCACCTTGTCGCTAGAAAGTTAGAGGAAGAAATAAAGGAGAGAAAGGAAGCTAAACAAAAACAAGAATCTGAAACGTCAGGCCAGTGCCCTGTTAGGACCCCCTCTACGCTCTACCCTGAGTTGCCTTCCAAGCAACGGGCGAACGATGAATTGCTATTAGGTCCTCTGATCATCTACATGCCCCCTCCATATGCTCCCTCCCAACCTATAGTGCAGCACCCACAACCCCCGAACGCAAGCGAAAGCAGTACCAGGGCCTCGGTCCTCATGGCCTCCGCGCCGGCCGAGCCTCTTGTACTGAACACAACGTTAGCAATAATGTTAGATGACCCCGAGACGAGAAAGAAAGATTCCGCCAGAATGAATCGGCTAACAAAGGGTGAACGAGCCGGAATCGATAAGGTAGTGAGAACACTAGTAGAATGGATTGAAAGTGAGGAATATGTGACAGATATGTATAACTCGTATGCCGACAACCACAGACGACACTTTGTCGTACGACTTTGTTATCACACTCTGAATGCCTATGAGGATAGGTACCAGGATAGAGGTCCCGAAGGCTTAGCAACCTTGTATAGAAAGGTTGATATTGGGGAAGAGGGAGAGGGCGATGTGACGGACCTCTTCACACGTACACTCGAAGTCTTCCGACATCTTAAAGAACACAGGCGGACGACCAAGACAGAAACCCCCATAGCGACTGAACCCCAGGCAGGAAAGGCTGATACTATGATGCCCATCAAGGAAGCCGCTCCTTACTGGGTCCCCCCACGAGGTCAGGGAACACACGATGACATCAACCACCAAGATGCGAAGGGAAGGGTTGTATATAACTGGGTCTATCAGCCATGGGACCGACAAGACATCCTGACCTTTAGAAAAACCCTACCCGACTTAAGAAAGAACCCGACTGCCTTTTACACAGAACTAGGTACGGCCTTAGGTTCAACTATAATGACCTTGGCGGATATCGATTTGTTCTTCGGGTTATGTCTGCCGGCTGATGTGTGGAAGCAAATCCGGAAAGTCGACCACGCTGAGACGTTCGGATATACCTGGGTACAACTCGATACCATAGACAAGCAGCGAGAACCTGGACAGAAACCTCTAAAGGCCATATTGGAACTCCCAGACAAGATTGTTCAGAAATTAAAGACCCTAATCCCAGAAAGGAAGGTAGACTGGTCGATAGTGACGGCTTGCCGCCAGAAACCCCAGGAGGATGTATCCGAATACTTCTCTCGATTCGAGACAGTGTTTTCCGATTATAGTGGCCAGGACATGACCACTGCAACCGGACATCACCTCTTTGTCCAGAATTATGTGAAGGGTCTGTCACAAGAAGTCTCCCAGAAGTTACAGACCAGGGAGAGTAGTTGGGCAGCCTCCAAACCCGCAGCTATCCTCCAGATGGCCCAGTACTACGAACACCAAAAGAATGAGAACGATAGGGCGTCCAAGAGAAAGAAAAAGGAGCTGAAGGAAAGGGTAATGATCGCACAGTTGCAAGGGGTGACCATAGGAAGGGAACCTCCCAAGGGAAACTACCAACCGACTGCTCCTAGAAAACTACCCCCTAGAGACCATGCACCCACATCCTACGCTGGACGCAGGGACTTAGACGAGAATCAGTGTGCATTCTGTAAAGGGTTCGGAAACTGGAAATCCCAGTGCCCGGTCCTTCTGGATATGAACAAGAATAGGGACACAAGAGACATAGCAAACAGCCCCAGAAATAGAGGACAGGGACGAGGGTACACGAACGACACCACCAACGACAGGCCAGACAGACCAAACACCTTCGAACGCCCCCGACAGAACCAGTGCCAGCAGTCCGACTACAAAAACACCCATGACTTTGCATAGGACCGCCAGGGGCAAGGGAGGGATCCAGTCGAACTCCGTGTTGACCAGCAAGGTCCTTACGTCACTGCTAAGGTCCTGGGCACAAAGTCTCCATTTTTGGTAGATACTGGGGCGACACGTAGTGCGCTATCTAAGCGGCTGATCCCAAGGGCACCCTTGTCTGGCTCACATGTAACCTCAATAGGCTTTGATGGAACGCCCTCCACTAATCCCTTGTCCGCACCAATCTCCTTTGATTTGGAAAATAACAACACTGACACGACATTTCTGCTCTCCTCCAACACCCCCGACGCCATTATAGGTCTTGATTTACTAAAACATTTCCGGGCTACCATCAGATGTTCCCCAGACGGAGTTCGAGTCATACTGCACGATAACCCAGATCTGTTCAGGCCTTGTCTCGCACGACGTATGTTCTCCATAACCGATGCTGACCTGTCCCTACTTGACACGTTACCCACACATCTATGGGCTAAAACTGACTCAGACGTAGGACGCATGGTGATCGACCCTGTACACATAACTGTCCGACCGGACGCAGTGCTCCCAAAGCTTCCACAGTATCGGATATCGCCCGAAGGCGAGAAGGCGTTGGTGGAAATCATCCAGTCCCTAGTCGATGCAGGAGTGGTAGAAGAAGTAGTTAGTAATGTTTGCAACAGCCCTATCCTACCCATTGTTAAGAAGCAAGGCGAGGGAGATGAGAAAGCATACCGCTTCATTGTCGACTTACGAGAGGTTAACAAAGTAGTCATACCTCAGTACCCCGTAGTCTCACCACCATCCTCACCCTGATTCCGTCCACTGCCACTACCTTTACCGTTATTGATCTCAAGAACGCATTCTTTTCCATCCCCATCCACCCAGACAGCCGCTACCTTTTCGGCTTCACCTTAAAAGCCCGTTCGTACAGATTTTGTAGGGCACCACAAGGCTACACTGAGAGTCCCAGCATATATAGCCAAGCCCTCAAGAGACAACTGGATGCAGTTCAACTACCGGACGGAGTGGTGTTAATACAGTACGTCGATGATATTCTTTTGGCGGCTGACACCACTCCGCTTGCAGTCACAGCCACCATCCACTTCCTCCACTTCCTCGCGGAGAACGGTCACAAGGTCTCCAGGAAAAAGTTGCAATTCTGCCAACCCCAAGTGACATACCTAGGCCACCTCCTATCCAAAGATGGGAGGAAGCTTACACCTGACCGAATTCAGACCATCCTAGAAACCCCTGTTCCCAAAACTCAGAAGCAAGTGCGGTCTCTGGTAGGCCTCACCTCCTTCTGTCGACAGTGGTTGCCAAACTTCAGTCTTATTGTAAAACCTCTGCTTTCCCTGTTGGCTAAAGATGTCCCCTTCCCCCTCCCCTGGACACCCGAATGCCAATCCTCCTTCAAAGAATTACGAGATGCCCTTTGCTCAGCACCAGTCCTAGGAACCCCAGACTATACTAAACCCTTCTCCCTCTTCACCCACGAAAGGGAGGGATGCGCGTTGTCTGTTCTAACCCAGTCCATAGGTCCCAAGCAACGCCCTTGTGCCTACTTCTCTGCCACTCTTGACCCTGTAGCCAGAGCTTTGCCCGCCTGCCTTCGAGTGGTAGCCGCCGCTGCTGTCTCTATCCGACAAAGTGAGGGGATCGTGCTTTCAAACCCCCTCACCGTGCTCGTACCCCATGCAGTTGACACCCTCCTGAACCAGACTAAGACTCAACACCTGACTAGCGCACGACTGACTGGTTATGAACTGACTCTGCTTGCACCCCACATCACGTTGAAACGATGCACCACTCTGAACCCAGCCACTCTGCTACCTCTCCCTGACAATGACCCCAATGCGTCCCCTATACATGACTGTGTGACCCTCACCGACGAACAGACCAAGAGTAGGGTTGACCTCCGAGATACTGCCTTCCCAGATCCTGACGGAGAGCTGTGGGTAGATGGCTCATGCATCAAGCTCCCCGACGGCACCACTTCAGCCGCCTATGCAGTCACCACGGCCCGAACAGTTGTTGAGACAGCCCGCATCACACAGCGATCCGCACAGGCGGCTGAACTGATTGCTCTCACACGAGCATGAATCCTAGCAGCGGGGACAACCGCAAACATTTACACCGACAGCCAGTACGCCTTCGGGGTGGTTCACCACTTTGGGCTCCTATGGAAGGAGAGGGGATTCCTGACTTCCCATGGCACTCCCATCCTACATGGAGATCTAGTCTCCGCTCTGACCGAAGCAGTCCTCCTCCCCACACGGCTAGCTGTGATCAAATGCCAGGCACACAAAAAGGTGACGGACATTATAGGACAGGGAAATGCGCTGGCAGACATCACTGCCCGAACCACAGCCGAGAATAGGTCAACAACACGCATGTACGTGACCAGGTCACAAACTGAAAAATGGAAGGATACTAGGGAAACCATTAGAGACATACAATTGGCCAGCTCACCACACAAATTGACTGAATGGGCACAGGTGGGATTGAAAGACGATGAAGGCTGCTGGCGAACTAGAGACACGAACAAATGGTTGCTACCTGACTCATACCTGATTCCCATGCTGACCATGACACACTCCCCCGCACACATAGGGTCTGCCCCCATGATTGAACTCATCTCCAAAGTCTGGCACAACGACAAAATCCCAGACTCAGCTAAACGCCTAGTCCAACAATGTCTGATATGCCTCCAACACAACCCTGGTAAAGGAACTGCTGTACCCCGGGGAGGGTTTGGAGTTCCTAGTCACCCCTTTGAAGTCCTACAGATGGACTACATTCAGTTAGAAAGGTGCCAAACCCTGAAGTACGTGCTTGTCGTTGTGTGCGCCTTCAGCAAATGGGTGGAAGAATACCCAACCCGCGACAACACTGCTATGACTACCGCAAATTACTACTGAAAGAATTCTTCCCCCGTTACGGCCTTTGTCGAATTTTGTGGAGCGACAACGGCCCCCACTTCGTAGCCGAAGTTATCCAACTCATCTTAAAAGGGTTGGGTGTAAAACAGAAGTTTCATGCGGTCTTCCACCCCCAATCTGCAGGCTTGGTTGAGCGACATAATGCCACATTGAAACTCAAACTAGCCAAAATAGTTGCCACCACAGGACTGAAATGGCCAGACGCCCTCCCACTAGCATTGCTATCAATGCGTTCCACTCCTACCAAACACCACTTAACCCCCTACGAGGTCGTCTTCGGGCGACCCATGAACCTTTGGACTGCACCAAAACCAGCATCCATTCACGACGTCCCGGACGTCCTCATGTCTGACTATCTGTACAATCTAACTAAAACGTTGTCTGTCATCCATCAGCAGGTGCTGCAAGCCATTCCCGATACTTCCAGGGGCCCCGGACACGACATCCAACCCGGCGACTTTGTCCTAGTGCGCAACTTCCAGCGCACCAAGAGTCTGGAGCCCCGGTGGACGGGCCCCCTGCAAGTCCTGATCACCACCCGAACAGCTCTTCGAGTGGAGGGGAAACGTAATTGGCTGCATGCACACCACTGCAAGAGGGTATCAT
Source organism: Triturus cristatus (assembly GCF_964204655.1). Taxonomy (NCBI): domain Eukaryota; kingdom Metazoa; phylum Chordata; class Amphibia; order Caudata; family Salamandridae; genus Triturus; species Triturus cristatus. The sequence continues at coordinate 238,919,085 of NC_140580.1, read as the reverse complement.
CGACCCTGACGACCACCGACAACATCACCGCCCAAGAGGAACTTCTGGACAAAGACCGACCATCCCTGAGCTGCTACCCGAATACAGAGACACTTGAATTGACTGAATATCCCGATCCCACTGTGCCATCCAAAGAAGGGTATAACCTACGACGAAAGGAGGGAACTTCGGCTAAGCAGACCACGAACTAAGTTGAAATCTCAGAACGGTAGCCTAGTCACCTCAAAGGCCTCCAGGAGAGAAACTAAACAAAGTCTGTGGCTCTGCCCGCTACCGAGTCCCTTGAAGGTGATGGAAGCGCCCGACATGAAGATGATGGAAGCAACCGGACGTCCAAAGATCCACTACAAAAACCCAAAGACTGACAAAATGCACAGCTCAAAGACTATTGCACTTTTTATTACCCTTCTCCTTTGCCTCCTTCTCATGGTCACTTTCTGGATCATGGAAGAAAACGCACCCGCTCATAAGACATTGCTGACCACTGCTCAACCCACCACCATGAAAGAACACCATCTGATTTCACTTTCACCCCAACTCCGAGAAAGACGTAAGGAGTTCTGGAATAACTCTTTTGTGCAACTGCTCCACCAACACAATCTTGCCGCCAATGCCACTAACTGCTGGATCTGTGGATTGCTACCACATGCCACTGGACATTCTATCCCTTTCATCCCTTCGCCCTTCTCTGTCCATGGCTCCTGCCTCGCTTGGCTAATCCTCTTGCAAGAAAGTTACAAGGACAATGCCACTTCCGGCAAAACTGTGTCGCACTTCTATCATGGGTTCTGGCTGAACCAAACTGGAAAAACCTCTGCCCCCTTTTGTCCTCTGAGATCAAACACCTCTTTCCATATGAACATCCCTGCCAAGGAGCGAGTTGAAATGCAGGTGTTCAACAACCCAGCCAGACCCACCTTCTCTTACCTCCGGAAACGAACGGCCGCCACCCTAACAGTGGCCCTATCCGTCGTCAACATCACAGGTCTGGTGTGCCTCGAAGGCCTAGGAACACAGCCGGTAGGCCACAGTTCCTGTCTCATCACCCGCACATTGGACTCAGTTGACCCACCCTCCTTTGTTACCTCCCCAAATATGTACTTCGTCTGTGGTACTAAGGCCTACACCTGGCTTCCGAAAGGTTGGGGGGGCACCTGCTACATCGCTTTTATCCTTCCTCCAACATATGTGGCTCCAGCAAACCATCACCGGCAGAAACGTGCAAAGGACATTGTACAAGCCGACTCCACTGGAGCACAGTTCATGGATGCAGTAAAGGGACTTGTTCCACTGTGGGGTCCAATGGCAAACAGCCGTGCCATCCGGTACCGAACCCAGGCAGTCGAAACCACAATGAACATTACAGCCGGCATCCTCACCAACAACACCGCTGAGCTTCAGGCCGTCCGCCTGGTAGCTCTTCAGAACCGCCTCACTCTAGACGTGGTTCTGGCTGATCGTGGAGGAGCATGCCGCATCATTGGGTCCAGCTGTTGTACCTACGTACCGGAGAACTCACCCTCAGTCTACAAGGCGATCGAACACCTCCACAGACTTTCCGCAGAGGTTCATCAGGAGCAAGAAGGATGGTCGCTTGGGAGTTGGTTTTGGGACACTATTAAAAGTTGGGGGTGGAGGTTGTTTACATTTATCATGATACCAATTGTGATACTGTGTGGGTGCTGTCTGGGGATTCAGTGCTTGCCTCCTTTATGTTCACTTTTCACGAACTACATCTGCCCTAAGACTCTGCACTTTGAAGCAGAACGAATGAAAGCCCTGTACGAAGTAGAAGTACGTGGTATTATGGGGATAGATCCGAACTAAACAAGCTGGCGAGATATGTTAAAAGGGAGGACTGTGGAAATTTGGTTTGTATCTGAACATTATCTGCGCCATCCTGTCTCTCCCCAAGCGCCACACGCAGAAAACGCGCGACGGCCATTTTAGGCACCATGGTCTCATTGCCGATCTCCAGCGCGTCCCTCAGGCGCTGCAAACATCCCCCGCGCGCCGGCCACCCCCCCACCCCCCGCTCTCTCATACATGGGCCATAAACCCTCTCCTTCTGGGCGACCCTGCCATGGAACCACATCCCGCGCCTGACCAACACCTCCTTTCATCCCATACATGGTCATACATCCTTTTGATAACCCCCTTCCTCTGCGCCCGATTGTCCGAACCGATCCCAGGCCATCACCTAGCCCTGCGGATGCAGTTTATTGCCCCTACTGTAAGGGAAACACCTCACATCAAAGGGATTACAGTAGATCAAGGCCCCCACCCCCTGAGACCCGTCCAGTCGCACACACCCCCGGGAATTGGCGGAATGTCCAGCTGTGTGATAGCCATCTCCTACTGTGGGTGGGGTGGGGACTTCCACTGTAGTTATGTGTGGGAGCGGATCCGAGCCGGGGATTCCGAGGATGTTCTTTTATGCACCAAAGCAATCTCAAGAATGTGCCATGTACAATAAACCGGTAATAAAGTCAAAAATGTGTGTATAAGAGACCAGGTCTCAGAGATGCAGGGAGAGCACCTCGAGACGATACCTTGCTGTCCGATCTGATGTGTTCTGCTCCGACGGAATAAAACTTTGTTTCCTGCCTTCCAGTCTCCGGCGCCTGCCTCTTTTGTTGGTTAATCATCGAATGGTATAAGAGGCGATTACCGCCGGGCAATACTTGAAAGGTTATCGACTGAAACTGCCGCTACCATTTAACACGTGCTGCACAGCAAACTCAAATGCTAGTTTCCCACATTGCTAGTTTTCGCACACAGATACTGGTGCGCGCTCATGCCTCATGCTGCACAGCAAACTTCAATGCTGGTTTCCCACACAGCTGGTTTTCGTGCACGGATCCTGGTGAACGCTCATGCCTCACGCTGCACAGCACACTCTAATGCTGGTTTCCCACATGGCTGGTTTTCACACACGGATCAAAGCAAAGCACACACTAATGATAGTTTTCATACATGGACCCTGGTGCACGCTCATGTCTCATGCGGCACAGCACACTCTAATGCTGGTTTTCCATAATACTGTTTTTAAGGCACGGGTCCTTGTGCACACTTGTATCTCACGCTGCACAGCACACTTTAATGCTGGTTTCCCACATGCTGGTTTTCACGCACAGAACCTGGTGCACGCTTATGCCTCATGCTGCACAGTACAATCTAATGCTGGTTTTCAAATGAGTTTCTCCTACTGCAGGCAGAACAGGCTTTCCTGCAACATTCAGCGCGCCATGCATGCTTTCACTTTCCACGCAGCCAGGGACAATGGCGGCTACTTCTTTGCAAGGAAATAGGTCTCGTATTTACAAGAGTTTGAGCTAATAGCATTGTAAATGACAATGTTTTTTATTTATGTGTTAATTACAAAACAGATAAGTGGAGTGATCAGTTAGAAAACGAGAGTTAAAGCTATTGACATTGTAAATGTAAATATGTATGTGCTATAGAGTAGAGTCGGTGTATGTGGTGTGTAGTGGAATTATGTGGCTACCATCCAGATAATGTGAGCATTTAAGAAGCAGAGGTGCAGTTAGGATAGATGGGTTGGTGGAATGATAGCTATTTGTATGAATGCTTGAATGGATGGATAGCTGTATGAGTACATGCATGGATGTCTGGGTGATCAGTTGAATGAAAAGATGGTAGGTGATGCATGGGTAGGAAAGTTACAGATGGTTGGTATGGAAAGAAAAAGATGGATACATAGGGAAAATATTTATAAAAAAGGAAAATGTTGTACTTTATTGGACCTTTGCTCAAGACTGGATGATATATCAGGCTACATGGTGGCCCAGATCTCAATAAACATAAGATCCAATTTACAAATCAGAAGTTGGTGGTGGTTTTGTGCCCTTACCCCGAAACTATGCTTTGTTGTCAGTTGCTTGGATGCCTGCCTAATCTGCAGTCTTCCAACACAGTATTACACTTGGTCCCTGGTTTAACCCATTCAAATCTTAATTGCTGTGTTCCATCAAACCTTACAAGAGACAGTTACTAATTATGACTGATGAAGGAAAAGTCTCTTGACTGGTCTCATTTATAGCACTTGCATGTGGTGTTCTGCACGTTGCAAGGACACGTTGACAATGCCCTGTTGATGAACACAATTATGCCACTCTGTGGCATTGAGACTGCCAAATATAGGCCTATTTGTAAACTCTCTGGTGCATGTCATGCACACGAAAAGCATGCTACATGTTTCCGGAGCCTTGCAACTTGTATCTGTGTGAGGGCAAGGAAGGGATGGCATGACTGGCACAGCAGGGGCAGCATTAGTGTATTTTTGTTCTGAGGACTGCAACATTACCAAGTGAGCCTTCACAGCAGCAGCTTCCCAGTATCTCTGTTGCTTACTCGATTAGAAGACCAAACAAAAGATATCATATTCTGGGGCCGTATTACAGATGACTGCGCCGGCGCTAATTGTCACTGTGCGCCAGATTATGCTCCCAACGGCATTACAGAGGATCAGTCTGTAATGCGCAATGATGTTGGTGAAGACTTTGAAATCTGTGTTTATAAGCGTTTGCACTTATTGTATTAGCGCACAGATGCAAATGCACATAAGCACAGACATTCTCTGGCGCACAGCGACAATTAGCGCTGGCGCACTCATCTGTAGTACAGCCCCAGAATGTTTAATGTACTGCTTTAGTTGATGGGCTAGGTGAAAGTCCTTATTCTCTCACCAAACACCTGACCCATGCATTCACTGAAGCACTACGAAGTAGAAATAAGGCTGCACTGCGCTCTGAAAAAACAATAGTCTAGGATCACAAATCAGAAGTATAACTATACCCAAAACACGATCCAGAAATATTTTGTATGCCTTGCAAAGATGCAGATAACAGTTTCAGGTGTTCAGCATGTATTGTATTAAAAAGCACTCCTGCCAAACTTGTGATGCTGCACCTGCCTGAACAGCCCACCACCCCTGCCCCACCTGAACAAATGGAGCTCCAAGGCCAGGCCCCTTGCCTGCTCCAGCTTCACCAGGCCCAGTTTTATCTGCTGCATCTGCAGCAGCGTGGACCCCATGGGCTCGTTGCTGCCTTCCAGGGCCTCCAGCATCTCAGCCAGCACCGGAGGCAGAAGGAAGGCAAAAACTGGATTATTGTGACCAGCGCAGCACCCGTACATTGTCACCCTAAGGGCGCCATAGTTAAGGTACTATCAATGCTGAAGGTAATCAGCTTAGGATGCGCCATCTTGGTTAAGGGATCGCAAACTGCGTAATCATGGTTTAGGGCTCGCAAACCTAATACAGCGGCAGCAACACAAAACAAGTACTAGCGAAAGAAGCGAGACGGCTCTGAGTAGAGGCACTGTGGGAGTGCAGACTTCATGCATTTAAGTTCACAGGCGAGCCTCCAATATTTTATTCTCACCACTGACTGATGAGAGAAATGGGGGGTTATGGGCTGGTAATGAGAGAAATGCAGGGGTGGGCGGCAGTACATACGAGCTGCGCTTTACATTTGCTGCACAGTGATGAAGCATGGTGTGCTGCACTGCAACAATAAGAAAAAATAGTTCTCCGCAACAACAGATGAAGAATGCAAGCGGAAAGAAACTGTATTTAGGCAGTGCTCCTCTGCGAAAAACTGAAGTGAGGTATCGCTGCATGAACCACTTAGGAGGCAACAAAGAAGAGCGACACTGGACTGAACCAATGGTAAGCAGCAGGCAGGAGCAAACTCCTTTTATCAATATAACAGGTCTTCCAGACAGCACATGTGCGTTCACTAGGCTCAACCTAAAAAGCAATACAACTATGTATTTTTTTTCCTTTTGATATTTGCACCTAAAACAAGGACGCACAAAGCAGTCCTTTAAAAATATGCATTTCTTCTATGATTGCAAGAAATTGGATTCATATTTGGGGTGGACAACTATAATTCTCAAGAAATTATCACAACTCAAGACAGCATGGACCTTCAAAGTCACTAATTAACCTAAGCTCCACCCGCTGATAGGAATGGTGTAGATAAGACAGGCTTAATTTATGGCAATGTGTGACTTATTTATCCACTGTCAGAACAGTAATAAAGTAAAAAACACCAAGAAATAAAAATACCAAACCGAATTATAAAAATAGAGTAAAATGTAATAAGCAAAATGTCACCAAAACAAGACTAATCCATTAAAGGATACAACAGATATGAATTTAAAATATTAAAGTGAATGAATGAATGAATTCTTTATTTGTGTGGTTACTTAAAACCATTACAAAAATAAAGCTTATAAAATGAAATAGTGTAAAAAAATCTAAAAATATTAAAAAAGCAAGTGTATGTGCACAACAATGTTAAAATTCTCCTTTGCTATGTCAGATAAAAAAACAATCAGGTGATAATCAGTCTTTTATATTAAATAAGTCTGTTGTGAAGAAGTGGACAGATGGCAGCCCCAGCAGTGCCCGCCTTACAGCCTAGGGGGAGGTGTCCATCAGTTTTATACGAGTGTAGTGGACACATTTGCCAAAGTTGGCCATATGTTTCACTGTGTCCAACGTATAGAGGCGATGGACTGCCTCCTTTGCTGTGCGAGTGCCCAGTTGGTGGAGGATGGCCTGAGGTAGGTTCTGCGGACTAGATGCAGCGCCTGGCAGCAGAGTAAAATATGGGCCAGAGACTCTCGTTTGTAGTTGCAAAGGCGGCACTCCATGATGACTGGCCTTACTTTCCCAGTTGGATATAGTTCTTTAAGAGGGAGAGGATGTAGTCTGGGAGCTAAGATTCTATGTAGGGCTTGTCTTCCCACAGCCTGTGTAAGATGAAGTTTGAGGCTGGGCAGTGTTTGGGGGAGGCTTTGGGTCTCGTGGAAGCCTCTTGCTACCAAGGATTCCATATCCAAAGTGCGAGAACATAGACGTACTTGCTTTTTTATTGTCCTTTTAATAGTGGCATACATGATTATGCTGGGGTCCCAGTTCTCTATTGCAAGTTGCAGGAGGTCTTTGGCGGAGGCGAGACAGGCAAACCAAGGATTGCCAGGTTGTTGGAAGATGAGTTTTATAACAGCCTTCATAGAGTTCTCCGGTGCTGAAGTTGTTTGATAAAAGTATTTGCTGAGGGTCGCCATCTCTTCCAGTTTTTGTTGATTAAGATTAAATTCCAGATGAATTAAGTTGTTCCTGGTGCAGACTAGTAGACGAAATAGCTTTTTGTAAGCTGTGCAGTGTATTTTTTCGAGGTCATTTGCAAATTTCCCTGGAAAAGCCTGTTGCGCATAATTGAGGGATGGTGGTAGTTTCGCCCTGAGTACTCTTTGAATGGCCGTTCTTGTTGGACTATCTAGGGTAGCGTGTAATTTGCAGAGGGTGTAGGTGACCTTTTTCCTTTTCTGCTGCAGTTTGTGGAGGTGGACCCGTGGGCGGCCCGTTTCACTAAGCCAAGCCCCCAGATAGTTATAATGTTGTACACAGTCCAAAGTCAGTGGACCCAACCTCCACTTTGCCACTTTTGTTTTCGGATAGTGGCCAAAAATCATTATTTTAGACTTGGTTGGGTTAGCAACCAATTTATTTGTGGTATCGTAGACTGCGAGGGCTGTGAGTGCTTTTTGTAGGCCGATTTTGGTGTGATCCAAAAGAACCAGGTCATCAACGTATTGCATCAATTGGATCTTTGTGTGCCCGATCCAGGGGGAGGCTAAAGTGGCTCCATGCAGGGCTTGGCCCATGTCAGCTGTATATAAATTGAAAAGCATCGGGGCCAGAATGCAGCCCTGCTTTAGCCCTCGATCCGTGGTGTTTTTGTCTGTGGCAAACTCGCTCGAGAGTTTGACCCTTACCCAGGTTCGTGAATACAGCGATCTAATGGCTTGTAGTAAAGACGGACTGATATTCCAGCGTGCCAATTTCTGCCAGAGGTCGGTGCGATCTACCCCTGTCGAAGGCTGCTGAGTAGTCAATTAAGCAGGTGAAAAGCGGCAGGGTTTGATGGGCCACCGCTTGTTGGGCTAAGTATGAGAGGGCGATGATGTAGTCCACAGTGGAGCCCCCTGGTCTAAACCCGGTCTTAAAGAAGGGCAAGAGGCCTTCAGTGCCAACCCAGTCCACTAGTTCCACCAGAAGAGTGCTTGCATAAGCCTTGGCCTCAATGTCCAACAGGGCGATCATGCGGTAGTTCTTGGGGTCGGTGTTAGGCCCTTTTTTTATATATTAGGTGCAGCAGTGATCCCCTCCAGGAATCTGGAACATCCCCCAGAAGTCTGTAATCGGCGTATAACTGAGCCAAATTTTCTGTCCAAAAGTCTGTATCTTCCCTGAAGAAGGAGCCAGGCAGCCCGTTGGGGCCAGGCACCCCATTGTGTTGAAACTTTTTTAAAGTTGTGCAGACTAGTCCTTTACCTGGGAGGGTTAAATCATCCAAAAGTATGGTCCATTCAACTGTGGCATTGCCAGTTCCCTCCCCTAGTGTTGTGGGGCTATTTGGAGGAGTTGTGTTCGAATCGTCCGAGTACAGGGTTTTCACATGGGCTACCAAGGTGCCCGCGTCAAGTGGATTCTCTCTGTTAGTGGCCCTGTGGGTTAGGTTGTTTAGGTATTGCCAAAATTCTTGGGATTTACACGGTGCCAACAGCTCAAAGATCTTCAGCCATTTTGCCTCCGTGCATTCATGTCTTGCTTTCCAGACCTGTTTTGAGTGGCTTTTTGCAGCTATTTTAAATTGCATTTTGGCGGACTCTGACCAGTGTTTAATGCTGAGCACCGGCACTTAATTGGTTATCCGGTGCTCAGCACCGGGACCTAATTGTCAACACCACACTTAGGGCAGTCTGCCACAAGGTGGCGCTGCTCATGTAATTTAGAGATCAGCAGATTAACAGTTGTTTAGGAAAACAATGTACATGAAAAAATTACTAATACTTGCCTCCCCAGCCATTCCTTTAGCTTTGGGGACCTAGAATAATCTGAACTGTCGCATTTACATGTGAGAGAGATGGTTAGTGGTTGTTTTGGCAGCAATGACAGGGGTCATGGGTGGTGCAAGCTGCAGTGGCCTCCTAGTCAGAGCCCTGGCACTTAATATTTTACAAATTAAGCACTGACTCTGACCCAGATTTCTGATAGACTCTGCGTTTGGCGTTTAATTGTTTGGCGCTTTTCCTTGATCGCTTGGGTATCCTAGGGTATATGATGAATCTGTGGGAGTTCTAGATGTGGTGCTCTCCCGAAGCAATGAGGCTCGTTCGTAGGTGAGATGGTCCCATTCGTCTATGATACCCCCATTATTTGAGCCGGTTTGCCAGCCTGTCCACGTTTGTTTCAAGAGTCAAATTTATTGATTGGCATCGGCCCCCATTTGATTCTTCTGAGGAGTTTATGCTGTTCTTCCCCTTTGGATGCCCCGATGCAGCTAAGAAAGTGGTGAGTGCCTGCTGTGATGGTTAACTGAACAATTAAGGCGGCATGGTCGCTTCCACTCCGTGGGTGCACAGTGTAGTTTGACATGAGTTTTTGTAATCTCTCACTTAATAAGATATAGTCTATTGTGGTCTGGTTGTTATAAGTGGGTGCAAAGAATGCCCCAGGCTTATACTTTATCGATAGAGAGTGCGTTGTTGCCAAATTGTATGCCCGCATAAGGGCGTTGAAAATCCCGGTGCTCCCTGAGCGGTGGTTTGGTGATACAGTGGCCCCTTTTTGTGTGCATTGAAGTCTCCAAGAATAATGGGATCCATAGATGCAAACTGTAGAAGCAGAGTTTCTATCTCAGTTATCAACTGAGTGAGCTTGTCCTTAGGACCTGGCCTGTGGGGGTTGTAGTAGACGTTAATCAGAAGTATTGATATGGGGCCATCAACCGTATTAAGGCCTTTAAGAGTGCCAGCCAGAAACATGTCTGAAGAGTTCTTTAACTCTGTAAAGTGTACTTTCAATGAGTGCTTAATGTATATGAAGATCCCCCTTGAGTCTCCGACTATCTTTGCATATGTTCCCCATGGTTATTTTGATAGAGCTATCGCTGGTCAGAGTTATTTTTGATCCACCTTTGGTGCCATGGAGAATAGACCCAGTTACTATTGTTGGCCAGATTGAATCTTTTTTGAGCATCCTTTTCTGATCGTTCAGTTCTTGAGGTCCCAGCTGTTCCTTCGGGTCTCTACTTTTCAGGATCGCTGGGTATTATATAGCAGACAGGGTCATGGTTTTTATATCCCAGTTTTCCTGTTGCTTGTTATTTCCTCCCAGGGTCTCGGCCATAGCCAGATTGGCAAAGATTATCTCTGTTATATCATTTGTCTCGCTTGGTCCAGGGGCGAGGAAAAACACACTGTCGATGTCAGCTGTTTTTATTTTTTCTAAGCCCGGAATGTTTACGCAAAGCTTCAGGAGATTGCCTCTATTAAGAATGTCCCGTTTCCCCTGCGAGGTGTAATCGGGATACAGCAGTACTTTTAGTTTTTCTTGGTCTTTTGTTTGGTAAGTGAAGGGCAAATTTTGATGGAGAGTTGCCTCCTGCGCTTCAGGGGCCTCTATGGAGTTCCGATTTGATTTCGCCTGGGTATCCAAGTCTTCCCTGTGCATATTTAAGCTTACTACCGTCTGCTGAGCATTGCTTCAGAGCTTATGGTGGTGGGCAGTAGACGAATATGGATCTTAGGTGCATGTTTGAATGGACTTCATCTCCTGATAATTAATAGGTGTGGTTGTTAGTTGGGGCTCCTAATGGTCTGTTGCTGGCATTGGAAGACATTTATTTGCTTTTCATGGGTTAGATTTTCCTTGATTGATGCTATTCATTCTTACATTGTCCGCTTTGGGCACTGCAGGCCACTTTAAATTAGATTCCAGATTTTTCTTTTGTTCGTGGTTTGCTTCTTCAACTTGTGGCCCTTGTGTATTATTAAAGTGCCACCTAGGTTTTTGTTCAGTCGTATCCGAGGACTTAGACGGATGCACCAAAGGGTGTCCTAAGGTGCCTAGAGCGATGATTTTGCTGTTGGTTGTGCCGTCCGTTTGTATGCCTGAAGTTGTTTTGTTTGGGGTCGTTTTTTGAGGAGAAGTAATTACCTCACGGTGTTCTTTATTATGATCCTCATTCTCCTGGTTTTCCAGCTGGAGCCAATGCAAGATAGACCCTTTATTGTGGGTTTTGATTTTTTTTATTTGTTTTTAGTTTTTCTTGTTTTTTCTAGACAAGTGTTGGCTGTCTGAAGTTATGGGCTTTGACTAATAGATAGCTCCTGGAGCTTTGTCTAAATTGCAGCAGGTTTTTGTTTCAGGTTCTTCTGCACTATTTATTTGGTCACCCATGGCCCCTGTAATTTCAAGCAAAGCTTCTTTATGGTTGGTGTGTAAGTCCTTTGTGCTTGTGGTCCGCTTTGTGTTTTGTAGGGGCAGGAAGTATAGGGTGTTTGGTCGCCTGTTGACTTCATTCCAGAGGTCCTTAACTAGGGTGCTCATTATCTCTGGGAGCTTTTCCAGATTCTGCAGTATTGGACTGCATCCACAATCTTCTTGTTTGACCATTAAAGCCGTATTTGCCTGGGCTCTGTGGATCAGGGAATTTAAGTGTTCCAGTTTTGAATCTAGTCCAGTGATCAGTCCAGCGATTGTTTGCAGTATATTTATTTGAGTGTCCAATTTGTCTGCATGCATTATGGCAGCATTTGCCATTGAAATCAAGGCATTGTTGATTAGTGCTAGATGATTCTCGATTTCATGAGGCTGCAGACCAATTTCCGCTCCCTTTTTAGGAGAACCAAGGATCCAAGGCTCATTTGCGTGTGGAAGAAAGCTGTAGTTTGAAAGATTAGGGTTCCATGTGGGTGTGAGTTGTTGACTTGTGGACTCAGCCGGCACAGAAAAAGAATCAAAAGGCTCCGATTGAAGCCTTAAAGGAGTTCTGTGTGTGCCCGTGTTGGTTCTTGGTTCTGAGGAGAGCCCTCACTCGATTCTGAAATTAAGAGATCAGGAGATTAATTTGATTTGTTAAAAAGTGCTCCACTGTTTTCTGCGTTATTATTGGCACTGTGGGCCATTCGGAAAACGGAAGGGTTTATGGGTTTATGGGAGATGTTCTCAAGGTTGGCAGGTGATTTCGGCTGAAACCCTGGGTTGGAGGCGTTGGGATGAGTAGCCATTGGGGATGCCTTTGATGCTACACTTGTTTCTTTTTTAGCCCTGTCATTGTTGTTGGACCATGTTGACGTAGTTGTTTGACTAGGAAGTGAGGCATTGCTTGAGACCTTTAGGGACGACGCAGTCGGCTGGTCAATTAACTCACTATTTGTTAATGTGCCCCCTTGGGATATCGGGGGAGCCAAGTTTAGCGGTTGGTATTGATTTTGGTAGTGGGTGGTACCCGCTGGTAGTTCGTTTGTAATAAAAAAGTTGTCTCTCTCGACCATGTGGTCCATTTTTGCGGTCCCTAAAGTTTGACGTGCTGGGTTGTTGGAGCTGGATGAGCCTAGATGCATTGTTGTTTATGGAGCTCTTTTTCCCGTAACAATAGTTATTTCTGGAGAAAGTGGAACGTCTGGTTGAAGTTCTAAACTTGGGTCTGCATATTTGTCTGCACATCTGCCAATGTTCTAACAGTGCTTTCAGCACGGGGTGTGTGGGCTGCTTTGCCAGATTCACCAAATTTATCTTCTGAAGTTGTGTATTAAAGGTACGCTCTTATGTTACTGTTGGTGGTGGTTGTGCTCTTTTTAATACTGTTGCTATTACCAGTTGCCGTAGTTTCACTTGTATCTATGGTCTTTTCCGATGAGGTTGCAGTTGCGGTTATCGACTCGCCCATTTGCGGCCCATCCCTAGGGAATAATCCGGGTTTGGCGCACCCTCTGCCTAGGGGATACAGAATCTTGGACTTTTGCCGCCTTGCGGTTTTGTGAGGGAGATGGTTGTCTTGGTGCTGGACCAGGTTTGAGTTTCTGGTCCGCATGGTTGATCTTTGCACTGGGCTCTTGTGGTGGAGAGCTGATGTAATGCCACCTGCTAGGCTGCCGTACTACCCCCCAGCAGCCTCCAGCAGCCTCAGCGACTGTGGGCCCGCTCACCAGCTCCCCCAGCTAGATGGTCGGGCTGGGCTGTTGGAGTTTCTTTAAAGTTGCGGGCCTGGGCGGGTGAGCGGGCTCTCCACATGCTCTTCCAGTGCACTCACAATCCACAACAGTTCTCTTCACCCACCTCTCGTCTTACCTCAACTCAGTTCTTGGGTGTCCTGATGGACGTCCTGGTGATCTGTTGGCGGTCTGACTATCTGGCTGTCCGGTGATAGCAGCAGTCACCTGGAAGGGCGAGCAGGACGTGGTTGGGGGTGGCTGTGTCTGGCATAGAGCCGCACCGCACTTCTACGCACCACACCGCACTCTCCATCTCCGTCCCGCTCTCACCGCGGGCTGATTGATAGACCCTGGTGAGTTTTCCCGGTGCACAGCTGCATTGCCGCCACTGCCACCTCTGCCGCCACCTGGGTCCCAGTGCCTTGCTCCCAACTCCGACTGGGAAGGGGTGGACCGGCGTCGCACCAGCTGATAACAGGGAAGCCGGGCTGCCGGGCGGGCGGCGAGGCCAGCGGAAAGGTGGTGCAGTGGGGGTACGAGATAGTGCCTTGCGCTGAGGAGTAAGGAACTGTGCAGGCCGTAGAGACCATAGAGGCCTCAGAAGCCGTAGAAGCGGGTTGTAGAGGCCATAGAGGCGGGTAGGGAGCGGGAGAAAAGAAACAGCAGGTTCCGTCCGTCCGCCTATCTCCGGAGCCCCGGCTCCATGGCGGTTCTAGCAAACAATGGTGATCGGCTCTCAGCGGGCTCCCTGGAAAGCCCGGACCGGATTTGAAACTACAATCAGTGATAGTGATAATAGCACTTAAAAGGATTACACACCATTGATAGTCAATGGCCACAGTAGAGTTTTTCCTTGGGACTCTGAAATTGAAGTCAAAATTCTTCAGTGGATCAAGCCGCCAGGCTGTATCCGACGATGAGTTCCCTGAGGCTCGATACCTTATCGTTCAGGGCCCACTGATTTGCTGCTGCGGCGAAGCTCCAAGTGAGAGAAACCACTTTCTTTAAACCAGCGTGGCTTTGCCTTGGGTGGATAGAATGGGTTTGTGTGTTCCGATCCTCCTGAGAACTGGAAATCAAAACTTTGTAGGTCCCAACTTTTCAGAGGTGGTATGACAAGTGCAGTTAGACACAGCTCAGGTTTCCAGGACCTGAGAAACAACAGTTGAGAGTCAAGACTCACTCCAGGAGAGGCCATCAGCAGGTTCCAAGTCAGGTCCAGTTGTTATTGGTCAGCTGGCCACTTTATGGAAAAGTCCTCTTGCAGCTTGTTGTGTCCCTATAGCTAGACAGGTCAATAGCTGTCTACTTTTTTGTCCCGGTTACAAGAGTAAGCAAGTCCAATCCTTCAAGGCTCTGCTCTAGTTACAGAAATCAGGTCTGGTCCTGTTCTCTTCTTCCACAGGTCCATAAAGTGTGATTAAAAAGAGTGTCTTGAGGTTCCATATTAATGTTGGTACCAACAAGTGTATTGCTCCTAATGGCGCCCAAAGCGAATGGGTAAAAGTTCCTAGGGCTAACCCTACCCGCTTTTAAAACTGTTCCTGTTTGCCCTTCTGTAAATAACCCCAAAGTGCCCGCTCACTATCAAAATCCAAGATGGAGAAATCCTTTTCTCTTTATGCAGAGCCTGTGTACACTGCCCTCCCAGATGTATGACCAGGGAAATCAACACTCTCCTTCTCTGAGGTCACCCTACACCAGTTCTGGAGGAAGCATTTGGGGCCAACCTAATAAGAGGGACATAAGCCCGGACCTCTCCAGGTGTTACCAAACATTTGCCTGTTACAGGGGACACCCCTTTGAAGTAAATTAAGTTCCTGGGCCAACCCCACTGGTCTTACTGCCAGGGGAAAAGAAAAACAACTCTTGATTCCCAAGCCATTTTACCTGGCCTATGATAATTTTTTCATACCATTCATCATGGCTTATTTCTGGCTGTGCCACTGCTTATGAGAGCATGCAAATTAGCCCGAGCAGCTTCAAGCAGGGAAAAGGTTACTTTCTAAAATATACCTTTCCCTAATATTCATTAAAAATACGACTTCACACTATTGAGTTGGGATTTTAATAACTAATAGAAAATAGTTGTTTCATAATTTTTGTAGCTGGACCCTAACTGGAGATACCAACATTTCTTTTTACAATCGCTTCCCAGTGTTTCCCTTTGGGATAGCAAGAGCCTTCTCACAGTAAAAATAGCTTGTGGGTTCTAGTCACTATAAGGGCATGTTAACTGTATATTTCTACTGTTAACTGTATATTTCTACTGTTCCACTTTCATAGACCATGCACACTGCCTTGTGTGCTATACGGCCTACACAGGAGTGACTTTTTGATATTTAAAAGAAATGATTTTACCTAACAAAAAACGTTTTGCTGAATGAAAGCACAGTAGATTTTTACAGTGCAGCAGTCAGGAATACACGGGGTAGGCGTGAAGCCATGTTTGCCCTGCCGCTGTAGTTGATGGCACTATAGGCACTGCAGTCCTCTAGTGCCGTTACATTTCCGGACCTTGTGTTCACTTTCTACATCATATAGTAGGGACATCCAAGCAAGTTAAATATTCCAATGAGAAATAAGCCAAATTAACCATATCTAAGAGAGCGCACAGGCACTCTACTAGCAGGGGTAAATTGCACAGAGTTGTAAAGCCAGCAAAGCAGATATGGGAAAAATCTGGAGGGACGCCACACAAAATATGCTCATTTCCTACAATGATTATTAAAAGGAAGCATAATTGTTACAAATGAATATAGGGCATTTTACACAAATACATTTTCATGTGCCAACACTTGGCTGTTTCAGAATAGTAAACATAACCAAATGATATTTGTTTCTGGTGCAGCTTCAGTGTCAAGTCTCTCTTTATTATGAGAGATGAGATGTAAATCTTCACTCTTTAGTCTACATTGAGCATTCTGGGACTTTTAGTTTCTCTTTTAAGATTGACAGTATGGCTGAAAAATTGCAGCATGCAAAGCGCTCTTGTAGTTTAAAAGAGAAGACTGACTGGCTTGGGAACACTAAAAGTGCTGTGTGGCAATGAACAGTGTAATGGTCAACAACCCAAAGAGAATACAGACATTCAAATACCTGCAGTGCAAACTTCACTTTAAAAAATAAAAGTTACGGTCAGAGTTTATAGGTGCACTAGGCGGTTGCTTCAGGTGCAAAATGAAGGGTATACCAAATTCAAAGGGAAACATTGCAAATTAAAAAAAAAACTGAAAGCTAAAAAATATCCTTAGCCTCAATATGTTTTTTGGTTTTAGGTGGTGGATACTCCCTCTACTTGGTCTGGTTAGTGACTAGCAGTCAATCTTCGGTGCTACTGGTTACAGCACATTCTCCCTTTGCTCTATAGCATTTTGTATTTCACATTTAGAAATGGGTAAGTTACGAGACATTTCCATAGTGGTTAAGAGAACACAATATTTTTTTCTAACAATGTGTACCGATCTTTGTGTTTTCCAATATCTTTTTGTATGGGGGTATCATGCATTAATATATCTTTGTCTCCACTTTTCAAAGGTTTCCTTTTAGCCACTGACCAGTTTAAATGGCCTCTCATTTGTTAGACGCCTACAGTCTTGTTTTGCATTTTTGATATAATTTCACAGCTTTCACATCTGGTTCCTTTGGACTATACCAAATATAATGGCCTGTACAGCCTATAATATTTGGTAGCCCCTATTTTTCTGAAGCTTGAACTTGCCAGGATACAATTTGACATGGCCTTATGTTGTCTCTACAAACACATTACTTTTTCTACCAGATAGAATCCTTGCTTGAGTTTTCCAACATTTTTTCCTAAAGTGATACCACATATTACAGCTCATACATTTCTGTAAAATCTGTTTTCCCTTACTTTTCAACTCAAGTTGCCTTTAATTTGATAGCAGACTGCTGTGTCTTTTCATATTTGTGATTTCATTCCACAAGCTTTCACATCAGGGTCCTTCTGGGGATATTAAATATAATGGTTTACAAGGGCTGTAATATTTGGTGTTCCCTATGTTTCTCGGGTTAGAGCTTACCAGGATTCAATTTGACGTGGCATACTTTGGGCTAGATGAACACAGTATATTCCTGTCAAATAGCACCCTTTACTGTGTTTTCCAACATATTTTACTGTGTGGATATCACATATTACCTCCTCGTCCTGTCTTCCCATTCCTTAACAGTGAGCAGCTAGTCTGCTTCCCAGAAACCTAAAACCTAGCAGAGCTTTTCAGAACTTCCCCCAATATGGCTCCACCAATCCGGTGAGGATAAAGGGGGAAGTGCACAACATCACATCCTGTTCCTTTTTTTCTGACCTCATCAGTTGCCTTTCTGCGTAGCGGAGCTGCTGGTCGGGTAAGTGTCCCTTCTTTTGTTTTATGTATATTTTTGGTGGCCCGCTGTAGCGGCCGCCCTTTTTCTTGTTGTTCTGTGGGGAGCATTTACTGTGCCTTCCTAGCGATCGCTTGTGCCTGTTTTTCTTTTTGCTGGCTCCTCACCTGGTATACACACGCACATCTCCGGCGAGGTCCCAGCGTGCCCTGCTTTAGTGGGCGAGGTTTCTCTGTCTTTCCCGACGGCACGGAGCGTCCTTTTGGGATTCCTGCCTCCTGGGGTTTTTTTGGGCTTCCGGTCGCTCTTTTATGCATCTGCCCCCTTGCCTGGTACCGCAAGAGGTTGGGTGCCTCGGGACTTTGTTTTCTTTCAAAACTGGTCCATTTTCTGTTGGTTCCCACCTCTGCTGTTGTGTTTGGTGCCCCTTACACTTTGCTTGCGCTGCCATGGATGCTCCTGATGCTGCCGATCCTACTCTAGATGCCCTGCACCTCCTGATTAATGAGGCTGTTGCTAATGCTTTCCGGGCTCGGGAAGTGGCTGGCCCTCTGGCCAAGGTGCCCTGTGGGTCTCCTGTTCAGCCTGACCCTTCGGCCGACGGTGTAGGGACCGAGGAGGATAATTGTGTGCGGGGTCGCTTTGTTCAGGATGGGGAGCTCTCTGACTTGTTTGACCATTTGGGTGGCAATTTGGGTTTCGCTCCTCCTGTGCCTGATGTCCTGGAGGATTACTTTTTTACTGAATATCACCAGCCGGATCCTGAGTCCTTGCCCTTGCATGGTGCTGTGCGCAAGGTGCTTGCTCATGAGTGGAAGGATGTGGATAAGTCCGTCTTCCCTCGCTTTTTGGGTAAGCGTTATTCCTTGGAAGGGTTTGCCACTGAGTTCCCTCAGTCTGTCAAGGTGGACAATTTGATGGCTGGTCTTTCCACGCAGGGTTTGGTTCTGTCTGATGATGCCCTTCCTGCTGATGCTGTGGCTAAGCAGGTAGAGGGGGCGGTGAAGCGTTCATACGCTGCTTCCAACTTTACAGTCAGAGCGACGACCTACTCCAACTACGTGGTCCAGTCCCTGCTGAAGGATTTCCAGACCCTGGCTCTTCTTTTATAGGATGGGGTTGAGGCCTTCTCTCTCTTGGTCCTCATGGAGCTCCAGGTGCGCTATTTGTCGGGCATTTCTTTTGACAATTTGGGTGCCGCAGCGGCTGCTTCTGGGGCTTCAATTGCTGCTAGGCATCATATCTGGATGCGTTCTTGGAAGGCTGAGTCCTCTCAGAAGTCGGTCCTGCTTAAATTGCCCTTTGTGGGTTCCCGGGTGTTCAGGCCCCAACTGGAGGATTTAGTCAAACAGTCAGCAGAAAACCGCTAGCTTGTGGCTCCAGTTCACCCTCCTTCTCCGGGGCTGGGGTTTGGCTACCGCTGTGACTTTGGTTCTTCTTCTTCACGGGGTGCTTTGCAGCCCTTTCGTGGCAGGGGACGTGGCCAGGGGGCCCCGGTTGGTGTCAAGTCCCGGGTCCCCGCCGGCGGTGCTGTCCCTGCCCCTTCTCCTGCACAGTGACTGTCTGCCTTTTCCGGTTGGGGGTCACCTTCGCTTCTTTCTGCATCAGTGGTTGACTTTTCCGGATGCCAGGGCGGTGCAGACTGTGTCGGCGGGTTATCAGATCGAGTTCTCTCCTCCCCCGCCGATCTTTCGGGAGACTCCCCTGCCCTATCACTCTGTGAGGCGGGCGGCCTTGCTGGAGGGTGTGCTCCTTCTGTTGGAGAAAGCAGCTGTCGTGGAGGTTCCTCCTCTGGAGCGGGGCAGGGGTTGTTATTCGATCCTCTTTCTGGTCTCTAAGAAAGATACGACGGATCTGCGCCCTGTCTTGGATCTGAAAATGGTCAATCTCTACATTGCCAAGCGTACTTTCAAGATGATGACTTTGATGTCTGTCCTTCATCTGGTGCTGCCGGGGTGTTTCCTTGCTTCCCTGGATCTCATGGATGCTTATCTTCATGTCCCTATCCATCCTGCGGATCACCAGTATCTCTGTTTTGCTGTGGACTCTCGCCATTTTCACAAGCTCTTGGCCCCTCTGGTGGGTATTCTCCATTCCAGGGGTCTTCAGGTTTACCCCTACCTGGATGATTGGTTGATTGTTTCTCCTTCTTTCTCTCAGGCTCTGACAGATGTGGACCAGATGTGTCGTCTTCTGAAGTCCTTTGGGTTCCTCATCAACCTCCGGAAGTCCTCCCTGCTGCCCTCCCAGTCCCTGAAGTTCCTGGGGGGCCCTCTTCCGCATTGGATCTGGAGATGGTGTACCTCTCCCAGGAGAGACAGTTGAATTTGTTCCGTCACCTTTCTTGGGTTCTCTCCCAGTCCCATGTTTCTGCCCGGCTCTGGTTACGGAGTCAAGGGGAGATGGCTTCCACTCTGCACCTCCTCCCTTGGGCCTGTTAGCATTTGGATGAGTTTGTTGGGTCAGGGTTGTTCTGTTGAGGTTGCCCAGTGCATCCAGTTGTCTAGGCGCCCTTCCACCTTGAAGTCCTATGACCGTCATTGGAAGAACTTCTCTTCCTGGTGCCTTGGTAAGGGTCTGTCTTCCTCCTCCTGTGCGGCTGTGCGGGTGCTGGACTTCTTGCGGGATGGGTTTATCCTGAGGCTCACTGATTCCACCCTCTGGGTGCAGTGGGCTACCATTCTGGCTTTTCCGGGTTCTTCTGTTTCTTCTATCTCCCCTTTGGTGTCTCTCCTCTTGCGGAGTTTTTGGATTCAGCGGCCTGTCTCTCACTCTCCTGTGCCGGCCTGGGATCTTACCCTGGTTCTCCAGGCCTTGACCAGGCCCCTTTTGAGCCTCTGCTCTCAGTGGACCTTAAGTTCCTTTCTGCTAAGGTTCTTTTTCTCATGGCCATTACTTCTGGGTGGCGTGTTAGTGAGCTTGGTGCTTTGATGGCTGACCTTCCACCCCCCTTTGCGTTTCTGCTCTGACAATGTCGTTCTTTGCCCTAATCAATTTTTTCTGCCCAAGGTTTTGTCTTCTTTCCACTGTCAGGAGAATATTGTCCTCTCTGTCTTTTTTCCGGATCCCTCCTCCCCGGAGGAGGTAGTTCTCCATTCTTTGGATGTGCTGAGGGTGCTCCGTATCTATTTGGACCGGACCAAGAGTTTTAGGATGGTTGATTCTTTGTTTGTCACCTACGTCCTCTCTGGGAAGGGTCTTCAGCCTTCCTTGTCCACTTTGTCTCGTTGGTTTAAGGGTGCTATTGTGTCGGCTTACGAGTTGGCTCACTGTCCTCTCCCTTCTGTGATCCAGGGTAGGTCCACCCTGGGTGTCTTCTCCTCCTGGGCCTTGTTCAAGGGTGCCTCCCTGCGTGACATCTGTAATGCTGCCACGTGGGCTTCTCCCTATACTTTTGTTTCTCATTATCGTCTTCAGTTGGGGATGGCGGCCTCGGCTGCTTTTGGAGCTTATGTTTTGACTGTTGTACATGGTTTGTGATTTGTACTGCTTTCTTTTGATTAAAATTGACCCGTCTGATGCACTTTCTGGTCTTTTTTTCTTACAATCACTATGTGCTTGGGTATTGGCTCACTGTTAAGGAATGGGACGGGAAGACAGGATGAGGAGGTGATGCCCGGTTACTCACCGGTAATATTCATTACTCCGAGTCCTGGTCTACCCGTCCCATTCCTGTGCCCTTCCATCCCTCCCTGTGGTTTTGTTTCTGGTGATTGTCTTTTTGTTTTCTGGGTTTCTCTGGTATTCTCAGGATGTGATGTTGTGCACTTCTCCCTTTATCCTCACCGGATTGGTGGCGCCATATTGGAGGAAGTGCTGAAAAGCTCTGCTAGATTTTAGGTTTCTGGGGAGCAGACTAGCTGCTCACTGTTAAGGAATGGGACGGGAAGACCAGGACTCGGAGTAATGGATATTACCGGTGAGTAACCGGGCATCACTACTCCTGCATTGCTGTAATTTCTTATATCCCCTACTTTTCAACAGTTAGCTTTTAGCCACTGACCAATTCAAGTTACCATTTATATGATAGTAGATTACACTAATTACACTACAGCAGTCCTGTAGCTCGAAGAATTTAGCATGTTGGGGCGAGCAGGCAGCGCTTCACCCGTGGTCAGTAGGCTTCCTCAGGTGATGCAATGAGATCACGGGTCCCGTGTAGCGGGAGTGTAGAGCGCCTTAAGAGGTGTGAGTGGTGCGCAGGGGCTTCTGGTACTTGGAGTTCCCAACGTTGTAGGAAGCGGTGTCACCAGCGATGGCTCCCTTTGCACGGGAGCAGTTCTGTAGCTCGAAGAGTTTAGCGCGTTGGGGTGGGCAGGCAGCGCTTCGCCCGTGGTCAGGAGACTTCCCCCAGGTGATGGCAATGAGAACGCGGGTACCACATATTATGGCTTCTGCAGTGCTGTAATATCTAGAATGCCCAACTTTTCAAGCGTTACCTTTTAGCCACATATCAACTTAAGTTGCCTTTTATTTGCTAGCAGACTGCTATATCTTTTCACAATTTTGATTTCATTGCACAAGCTTTCACATCTAGTTCCTTTGGAGGATACCAAATATAATGTCTCATAAGGGCTATAATATTTGGTATCCCCTATGTTTCCCGGGATAGACCTTACCAGGATTCAATTGGACATGACATTCTGTTGTCTGGGTGAACTAATTATTTTTCTGCCAAATGGCATCCTTCCCTCCGTTTTCCATAATAATGCACTATGGGGATACCACATATTACAGCTTCTGCATTGCTGTAATACCTGGTACCATATATAATGGACTCTACCGCCTATAAAATTTGGTATCCCTTGTGTTTCTCAGGTAAGAACTTACAAAGATTCAATTTGATGTGGTCTAATGTTGGATGGCTTAGCACAGTATTCGTTTGCCAATAAGCACCCTTCCTTTTGCTTTCCAACATAATTTACTATGCGGGGGGGAGGAGCCTAGCGCGCAACCAAGATGGCCGCGTAGGTGCGAGGCTCCCGAGGACCTCCGCGACCTCCTGAATTAATCCTGGCGATATCCTGTCCTTGTTGAGGGGACTGTGTCGGGGAACCCGAGCTGAGGCGCCACCCGTTTTTCGGGCTCGAATCGGACCCCGGACACCGGTGGGAGCACCGATTGAAGGTTGCGGCCTTCTCCGCGCCGGCCCCCCGGATTGGAGTAGTGGGGCGATCCGGGGACAAAGTGAACAACAGCGGCGGGCAAGGCTGGGCGACTCGCGTACCCCGCACTTTCACTTTCGCTTTTGCGCCCTCCTTGCCCTCAAGCGAGGTGGGGTTGGTGTGGTCTTGTCCAGGTGCCCGGCTGACCCGCCGGCTGTGGGTTGTCCTGCGGTTCGGTGGTCGCCCTCCCCCCCCCCGGAACCCGTGAATTGGTATAGCGGCCCGTTCGAGGAGATTGGCACGACGGTGGGAGAGCAAGCATGTCCACCAAACAAGATGGCGACCGGGCGAAGGTGAAGACGACCCGCCGTGGCCCGGCGCACCAATCTAACAGTATGGACCGCTACACTCTCCAGAAGGGTTCTCCGGAGACATCGCGCACATCCCCGGCGGGCCCGACGGAGGCATCTGCTCAGCCGGTGGATCTGACCCTCCGGGACGTCATGGGCGCCATCGCAGAGATGAAGGCCTCGGTGGACCAGCGCTTCGACACCCTAGCGCAAAAAATAGACTCGGTCCTTGTGGATGTGAGCCTTGTGAGGGCTGACTTGTCCAAAACGAACGACCGGGTCGATTCCCTGGCCCACACCGCAACGAGCCTCACGACGGACGTGGTGGCCCTCCAAAAGGAGGTGCGCCGTCTTGGCCAGGCGAGCGCCCTGATGGACCGGCGACTGGAGGATTCCGAGGGTCGGGCCCGGAGGAATAATGTTCGTATTGTGGGGGTGCCGGAGGGACGAGAGGCGGAGGCGGCAGATCTTTTTGTGGAAGAATTGATCCTTACCCATCTCCAGCCCCGGGGGTTGAGTAAGCTTTTTGCGGTGGAGCGTGCTCACCGGGTCCCTGGGGGCAGACCTAAGACCGGTGCCCTGCCGCGGCCTCTCATTGCCCGGATTTTTAACTTTCGGGACAGAGACGCTATCCTCCAGACCTCCAGGCAACAGGGACCGGTCAAGCTTGATAACATGGATGTGCATTTCTACCCAGACTTTACTCCGGCGGTTCAGAAGCAGAGACAGAGTTTTCTTGGTGTTAAACGTCGCCTACGGGACCTGAACCTTAAGTACTCAATGCTTTTTCCAGCCAAGCTGAGGGTGGAGGTGGATGGTCGCAAGCACTTCTTTGACCGGCCCGAGGCGGCCGGGGACTGGTTGGACACTCTGCCTGGAGATCGGGGCCGGGGGGGCGGGGGGGGCGCGGCTGGCGAGGAGGGCCCGCCGGATCAGAATTGAGGGGTGAATAAATAGGCCTTGCTCTGGACGATGTTCCTTCACCATTTGTTGATTGCATATGTTCCCCTCCTATGGAGGTCGTGCGGGGTCTGTTGGGGGCTTCCCTCCTCCTCTGGGGGACTAGTTAGTTTTCAGCTATGGGGCGACAGGCACACTGCACTTTGGGGGGGCTGTCTGGGCTCATGCAGGGGTGCAGGGAGGGGGGAGTTCTGTTGGGATGGGGGGGTGGGGGGGGTGTGTTGTTAGTTTGCACCGCAAGGCAAACCCGCTACTGTATTGTTGCTTTTAAGATGCTCTGTGGGGGACGACCGATTGTTTCGACGTATGATGGGGGGTAGGGATTTTACTGTGTTGTCATGGAATGTTAACGGCCTGGGGGATAGGATTAAGCGTGGTGTGGTCCTGCAGTACTTGAAACGTTTTTCACCAGATGTTGTCTTCCTGCAGGAGACACACCTTATAGGTAACTCCTTTCATGCAATGAATCGGCGGGGCTATCGTTTGGCGGCCCATTCTGGCTTCACTTCGGGCTCGCGGGGGGTGGGTATTATGATCAAGAACTCGCTCCCGTTGGAGATTGATGAGGTGCGCCATGATGAGAGGGGACGCTACACTGTCCTGGTGGGAAGAATGGAGGGTAGAGTGTTTATTTTTATATCAGTGTACGTCCCGCCTGGGTTACAAGCCACCACATTTGCGGACCTGGGGCACCTCCTTCTGGACCTTCCGAGTGGCCTGCTGGTGGTTGGAGGGGACTTTAATGCGGTAGCTTCTGGGTCTATGGATCGCCATCCCCCTAGGGACCTTCCCCGGGCACAGGCGTGGCTGTCCGGCCTTCTAGACACGCTGGGCCTGGTGGATTGCTGGCGACTAAAGCATCCCGCACAGCGGCAATACACTTTCCACTCGGGTGCCCATGGTAGCCTCTCGCGGCTTGATTACATCCTTGTCCCGGCGGCCCATGCAGGGAGGGTGGGGGAGGTGTGCCATCTGGCGCGGGGTATCTCAGACCACTCCCCATTGCTGTTACATTTCGATGTCTTCCCGAGGGGGGATGGCAGGGTGGCTCCAATCAATGCATGGTATTTGCGCGACCCCACCATTCGTGCCGATTTGATCAAATCCTTACAGCGATATTTCGACGAGAATGTGGGGTCGGTCCCTTCGGCCGTCTCCCTGTGGGAGGCTTTTAAGGTAGTTCTTAGAGGGGAGGCCCTCTCCTTTATCTCCCATGCCCGGCGGCGCGAGCGGGAGGAGGTGACCCGGGTAGAGGCCGAGATTGCGGAACTGGAGGGTGACCTGGGGAGCGGGGTAACGGATGCCAAGCTGCATGTCCTACACCTAAAGCAGGCGGCCTATCGGGCCCTCGTCACGGAGGCGGCCAGGGGCCTCAGTAGAGAGCAGCAGGGGCGATTGTATGATGTGGGTGATAAGGCTGGCAAATTGATTGCGTGGTTGGATAAGAGGGAGAGAGCGAGTCGCGTGGTTCCTTTGATTGAGAGTGTGGATGGTGCGTGTGTCACCGAGCCGGAAGCCATTGTCTCCTGCTTTGCGGATTATTTCCGCGAGGTCTACTCCCCGGTTTCCTCCTGCTCGGAGGAAGATTCCCATGCCCTGCTTCGGGACATCGCACTGCCCTCCCTTACGGTGGAGGACAGGGATTCGCTGGACGCTCCTCCCACCTCGGACGAAATTGCCTTGGCTATTCGCTCGGTTGCATCCGGCAAGGCCATGGGCCCCAAAGGTATTCCCATCGAGCTATACAAGCTACGCCCGGATGTACTGGCGCCCCACCTGCGCGCGATGTTCCTGGCGGCCCACTCGCAGGGTTCCCTCCCGCCGGACCAGCGTCTGGCCACAATCGTGGTGATCCACAAGGAGGGGAAGCCCCGTGAGCGGGTCACATCCTATAGGCCGATCTCGCTCTTGAACGCGGAGCCCAAAATCCTCGCCAAGGTGTTGGCCAACCGGTTGGTTGGTGTGGTGGGCGATTTGGTCCACCAAGACCAGTCTGGCTTTATACCACACCGCAACACGGCGCTCAATCTGCGGCGCCTGCACGGAGTGCTCGCGCGGGTCCCATTTGTGCGGGAGCCGGCCATCTTGGCGTCCTTGGACGCCACCATGGCGTTTGACACGCTTGAATGGCCATACATCTGGGCGATGCTGGCGAAATTTGGATTTGGACCGAGTTTTATTAGCTGGGTCAAATTGTTGTACTCGGGCCCATTGGCGCAGGTGGTGGTGAATGGGCGAGTCTCGGCCCCATTCGCGCTGGGGCGGGGCACGCGACAGGGTTGCCCCCTGTCACCTCTCCTGTTTGCACTGGCCCTGGAGCCCCTGGCGGAGTGGCTGTGGTGGCACCCTTCCATCCGTGGTCTCCGCTGGACCCCCGAGCATGAGGACCGCGTGTCCCTCTATGCTGACGATATCCTCCTGTATCTTGCCTCCCCGCGGAAATCACTGATCGTCCTGGTTGATGTTTTGCGCTCATTCGGTCGCAACTCAGGCCTTGTCATCAACTGGGCGAAATCCTGTGTTTATGTGCTTTCCGGGGAGGCTCCGGTCCTACCACGGGACTGTCCGATCCAGATTGCCTCCCAGGGGTTTCGGTACCTGGGTATATATATCACTCTTGACCCGGAGGCCCGCTATGAGCGGAATTTGCTACCCCCCCTCCAGCGCTTGAAGGAGGACGTGGTGCGCTGGCGGCGTCTGCCGCTTTCGCCGCTCGGCCGAGCGGCCTTGTTTAAAATTATGTCCTTGCCGCGCTTCCTCTACGCCCTCCAGAATACTATGGACTTGGTTCCGGCACGCTACTTCCGTGAGGTGGAGGGCCTCCAGCGGCGCCTGTTCTGGGACGGGAGGCCGCGCATTGCTCTGGCTAAATTGACGCTCCCGTGGTACGATGGGGGGGTCGCCCTCCCGGACATTAAACGGTATTACTGGGCCTCCCAACTAGCTGCAATTAATCATGGCCTTTACGGGCCCGCCTTGAACCCGGCATTTGAGATGGACAAGATGCTCCTGCCCGGTGGCGACTACAATCGAGCGCTCTACTCTGGCGCGCCCGACTCCCGTCTGACGGGACCGACGCGTGTCATGGTGCGTGTCTGGCACGCGGCTAATGCAGCTATGGGGTGGAAGGACCGTTTGACCCGGGCGTCACCGCTGTACGCGTCTGAGAGGTTGGGCTCCCTGTGGACGTCGAAGGGCTTCGAGAAGTGGGACACGATCGGAATCAGCACTGTGGGAGATCTCTGGACGAGGGGGGGATTCAAGACTTTTGCGACGCTGCAGACGGAGTTTCAGCTGCAGGGCAGTGAGTACTTTCGGTACCTACAAGTCCGCCATGCGCTGGGCTCCGTCTTCCCGGATGTCGCGTCCATTCCGGAGTCTTCCCCCCTGGAGGACAGAGTGCTGGATGGCCATGTCCCGGACAGCACAATCTCCCTCATATATAAAAAACTGATCAACGACAGATCGTGCCTGCTGACTAGTCTCCGCGAGGCCTGGGTTGCCGACGGGCTGGAGCTGGACGACGAGGATTGGATTTCCGCGGTGGCCTCTCCGAAAGAGGTGGCCATCCCGGCTCGCCTTCGTTTTGTCCAGCTTAAGATCCTTCACCGGGTTTACGTGACGGGGCCAAGGCTTCTACGTATGGGCTTTGCTGGTGACGGATTGTGTAAGCGTGGCTGTGGTGCCCTGGCAACTTTCATGCATATACTGTGGGAGTGCCCTAAGGTGGAGCGATTCTGGCGTGGTGTGCATGAGGTCCTGCGTGTGGTTACGCGTGTCGCGCTGTTGCCTGAAGCGAGGAGATGCTTGCTGAATGTGTGGGAACCAAATGACTATTCGGTCCCGCAGACGCGGTGGGTGACTCTGGGATACATGATAGCTAAGCGTGACATTGCTCAATTGTGGGGATCCCAGAGGCCCCCGGCGGTGTTGGCCTGGAAAGAACATATGGATTGGTGTATGTTTCGTGAAAAGGTGGTGTATGTGGCGAGGGGTAAGCCTGGGGCGTGGGTGAAAATCTGGGGCCCCTGGAACGCCTACCGCGGGGGTATTTGTGAGCCGCCACTGCTACCGGCTGCCTCGCCAGCTCCGTCTCCCTAGATGGCCCCCCTCCCTCAGCCGTGGGCACGCGGTTCCCCAGTCCCTGATCTACTCCCATTCCCCTCTTCAGAGTGCTGCTGCTGGTTGGGATCCCCCACTTATGGAGCACGTGCTGTCACTTTGGATCGCGGGTTGCCTTGCGGGTGTGGTTCTGTGTGTTGTTTTGTTTTGATAAAAGGGAACCGTATTGTGGGCATGGAGCTATGCGGCCTGCAACATTGCTTTCTCCTGCTTTGCTAATCTGCACCGCCAAGAGACTCTTACTGTATGTATGCAATATGCTTTTGTCACTCTAGCGGCCGGCCGAGTGGTTGTAGGCCCATACCTGTAACTTTTTCAAACTGCAATAAACGGTTTCAAAAAAAAAATAAAAAAAATAAATAAATTTACTATGCGGATACCAAATATTTGGGCTCACGCATTGCTGTAATATCTCGTATCCACTACGTTCCATGGGTTACCCTTTAGCAATTGACCACTTGAAGTTGCCTTTTATTTGATAGCAGATTACAGTATCTTTTCACATTTTGTACATCATTCCATAGGAATTTACATCCAGTACGCTTAGGGGATACCAAATATAATAGCCTATATGGCCTAAAATATTTGGTATCCACTGTGTTTCTCGAGTTGGAAATTACCAGGGCGGAATTTGATATAGTCTTATGTTGGATGGGTTAGCACAGTGTTGCTATGCCAAGTAGAACACTTTTTTTGCTTTAAAACATGGTTTACTATAGGGATGCCAAATATTATGACTCACGTATTGCTGTAACATCTTGTATCCCCTATGTTTCATGAGTTACCCTTTAGCCATTGACCAGTTGAAGTTGCCTTTTGTTTGATAACAGACTACAATACATTCTCACATCATTCCACAAGATTTTACATCTGGTTCCCTTAGGGGATACCAAATATAATGGCCTTTTCCGGCTACAATATTTGGTATCCCCACTGTTTCTTGGATTAGAAGTTACCAGGATTCAATATGACATCACCTCATGTTGCATGAGGGAGCACATTATTTCTATACCAAATATCACCCTTGCTTTTGCTTTCCAACATCATTTAATTTGGGGATACCAAATATTATGGCTCACTCATTGCTGTAATAGCTCATATCCCCTATGTTTCATGGATTAACCTTGAGCCATTGAAAAGTTAAAATTGCCTTTTGTTTGATAGCAGCCTATAGTATCTTTTCTCATTTTGTACATCATTCCACAAGATTTTGCATCCGGTACCCTTAGGGGATACCAAATATAATAGCCTATCTGACCTAAAATATTTGGTAACCCTGTGTTTCTCGAGTTGAAAATGACCAGGGCGTAATTGGATATAGTCTTATGTTGGATGGGTTAGCACAGTTTTGCTATGCCAAGTAGGACCCTTTTTTTGCTTTAAAACATGGTTTACTATAGGGATACCAAATATTATGACTCACGTATTGCTGTAATATCTTGTATCCCCTATGTTTCATGGGTTACCCTTTAGCCATTGACCAGTTGAAGTTGCCTTTTGTTTGATAACAGACTACAATACACTCTCACATTTTTACATCATTCCACAAGATTTTATATCTGGTTCCCTTAGGGGATACCAAATATAATGGCCTTTTCCGGCTACAATATTTGGTATCCCCAGTGTTTCTTGGATTAGAAGTTACCAGGATTCAATATGACATCACCTCATTTTGCATGAGGGAGCACAGTATTTCTATACCAAATATCACCCTTCCTTTTGCTTTCCAACATCATTTAATTTGGGGATACCAAATATTATGGCTCACTCATTGCTGTAATAGCTCATATCCCCTATGTTTCATGGATTAACCTTGAGCCATTGAAAAGTTTAAATTGCCTTTTGTTTGATAGCAGACTACAGTATCTTTTCTCATTTTGTACATCATTCCACAAGATTTTGCATCCGGTACCCTTAGGGGATACCAAATATAATAGCCAATACGGCCTATAATATTTGGTATCCCCAGTGTTTCTTGGGTTAGAAGTTACCAGGATTAAGTTTGACATCGCCTTAGATTGGATGGAGGAGGACAGTATTTGTATAGCAAATGGCACCCTTACTTTTGCTTTCCAACATCATTTACTATGGCGATACCAAATATTATGGCTCACGTATTACAGTAATATCTCGTATCCCCTATGTTTCATGGGTTACCCTTTAGCCATTTACTAGTTGAAATTGCCTTATGTTTGATAGCAGACTTCAGTATCTTTTCACATTTTGTACATAATTCCACAAGATTTTGCATCCGTTCACTTAGGGGATACCAACTATAATAGTTTATACGGCCTATAATAATTGGTATCCCCAGTGTTTCTCGGGTTAGAAGTTACCAGGATTCAATTTGACTTCGCCTTATGTTGGATGCGGGAGCAAGGTATTTCTATACCAAATAGCACCCTTCCTTTTGCTTTCCAACATCTTTTACTATGGGGATACCAAGTATTATCGCTCACGCATTGCCGTAATATCTCGTATCCCCTAGGTCTGATGGGTTACCCTTTAGCCATTGACCAATTGAATTTGCCTTTTATTTGATAGCAGACTACAGTATCTTTTCACATTCTGTACATCATTCCACTATATTTTGCCTCCGGTACCCTTAGGGGATACCAATTATAATAGCCTTTACGGCCTATAATATTTGGTATCCCCGGCGTTTCTCGGGTTAGAAGTTATCAGGATTCAATTTGATATCACCTTATGTTGGATGGAGGAGCACAGTATTTCTATAGCAAATAGCACCCTTCTTTTGGCTGTCCAACATCATTTACTAAGGAGATACCAAATGACATGGCTCACACATTGCCATAATATCTTGTATCCCCTATGTTTCATGGGTTACCCTTTAGCCATTGACCAATTAAATTTGCCTTTTATTTGATAGCAGACTATAGTATCTTTTCACATTTTGTACATCAGTCCACAAGATTTTGCATCCATACCCTTAGGGAACACCAAATATAGTAGCTTATACAGCCTATAATATTTGGTATCCCCAGTGTTTCTCGGGTTAGAAGTTACCAGGATTCAATTTGACATTTCCTTATGTTGGATGGAGGAGCACAGTATTTCAATACCAAATAGCACCCTTCCTTTTGCTTTCCAATATCATTTACTAGGGGGATACCAAATATTATGGCTCACGCATTGCTGTAATATCTTGTATCCCCTATGTTTCATGGGTTACCTTTTAGCCATTGACCAATTGAATTTTCCTTTTATTTGATAGCAGACTACAGTATCTTTTCACATTCTGTACATCATTCCACAAGATTTTGCCTCAAGTACCCTTATGGAATACCAATTATAATAACCTATACGGCCTATAATATTTGGTATCCCCAGCGCTTCTCTGGTTAGAAGTTACCAGGATTCAATTTGACTTTGTCTTATGTTGGATGGGGGAGCACAGTATTCCTATACCAAAGAGCACCCTTCCTTTTGCTTTCCAACATCATACACTATGAGGACACCAAATATTATGCTGTAATTTCTCATATCCCCTATGTTTCATGGGTTTCACTTTAGCCATTGACCACTTGAAGTTGTCTTTTATTTGATAGAAGACTACAGTATCTTTTCACATTTTGTACATTATTCCACAAGATTGTGCGTACGGTTCCCTTAGGTGATATCATATATTATGGCCTATACCGACTATTATATTTGGTATCCCCTATGTTTTTTAGGTTACTACATACCAGTATTCACTTTGACATGGTCTTATGTTGGATGGGTGAGCACAGTAGTTCTAGGCCAAATATCATCCTCCCTTTGGCTTCCGAACATCGTTTAAGATGGGATACCAAATATTATGGCTTAAGCATTGCTGTAATATCTCGTATCCCCCACGTTTGACGGGTTACCTTTTAGTAATTGGCCACTTGAAGTTGTCTTTTATTTGATAGCAGGCTACAGTATCTTTTCAGATGTTTTACATCATTCCACAAGATTTTACATCCAGTTCCCTTAGGGGATACTAAATATTATGGCTCACGCATTGCTGTAATATCTTGTATCCCTTAAGTTTCAAGGTGTACCCTTTAGCCATTGGCCACTTGAAGTTGTCTTTTATTTGATGGCAGACTACAGCAGCTTTTCACATTTTTTACATCACTCCCCAAGATTGTACATCCGGTTCCCTTAGGGGATACCATATAAAATTGCTTATACCGCCTATAATATTTGGTATCCCCTGTGTCTCTTGGGTTAGAACATACCAGGATTCAATTTGACATTCTCTTATGTTGGATGGGTGAGCACAGTATTTATATGCTGATTATATAACCCTTCCTTTTGTTTTCCAGCAGCGTTTACTATGGGGATACCAAATATTACAGCGCACACATAGCTGGAATATCTCTTATCCCCTATGTTTCATAGGTTACCCTTTAACCATTCACCAGTTGAAGTTACCTTTTATTATATAGCAGATTACAGTATATTTTCCGATTGTGTACATGAATCCCTGAAGATTTTACATCCAGTACCCTTAAGGGATACCCCATATAATGGCCTACAACGGCTATAATATATGCAATCCCCTGTGTTTCTGGGGTTAGAATTTACCAGTATTCAATTTCACGTAGTTTTATGTTTGATGGATTAGCACAGTATTCCCAAGGCAAATAACACCTTTCCTTTTGCTTTCCAACATCGCTTACAATGGGGATACTGAAGTACTGGGGTTTTTAGGACCCCAGCGGTGCCAGGGGTAGCACCCTATGACTTCGAGTTCTTCCTGTCTTGGACCACAGAAACACAGAGTCTTGTGGTGGCGTCAAAGATCGATTTTATTATGACTGCAGTCAGTAACAGGTATCCTAGAAGTACACACGAGTATGTTCTCAGGAGACTGCTCAAAGAAACAAAACCAGTCTTCTCCTTATATACAAAATATCATGCTTCAGGCACACATTCCTCGTTTTACGATATGGTCATTCATATGTATTCATTACAAACGAAAAGGCAGAGTCATGATGACCATCCCACATTTCAGTTCAGCCAGCCCACAATTATTTACCCAGCGAGGCTCAGATCCCTCATCAGATATCAGCAGACCCCAATAAACACGGGCACCTCCTCCTCGTAAAACAGGCGATAAAGCAGGAAGCAGAGTCAGGTGTGAAAGAGATTAGTCGGGGGCTTGTGTGGGATGAAAGACTTTATGGTGTGTCAAATCCTGATGCTAATCACAGGTGGCCGTAGGAAGGGGAGCTCGTGAGACCGGACTGACCTCGGGCAGTGGAGCCAGTTCGCACAGGTCACAGAGAAGTCAATAGAAGGTACATGTGTTCTGAAAGCCTGTGCATGTCCTTAATGTGCAGCCTATGTGAGGGCAACCATAAGATGGCTACCGCTCTAAAATGGAACCCACGAAGTCAATGTGTAATATCGTATACAAAGTGAATTTATCGATGAAACGTTATGCAAAACACTTGTACATACCGCATTGACCATTCGCGGTTCGCTGATACCGAAATAGGCAGGGTAGGGCCATGCCTCCTACGTGGTCCCAAAATTTAAAGTACCACAATACCAAATATAATGGCCTATACCGGCTATAATATGTGGTATCCCCCGTGTTTCTTGGTTTAGAACTTACCAGGATTAAATTAGACATGGTGTTAAGTTGGATGGGTGAGCTCAGTATTCCAATGCCAAATAGCACCCTTCCTTTTGCTTTCCAACATCGTTTAGCATGGGGATACCAAATATTATGAATCACGCATTGCTGTAATAGCTCATATCCCCTATGTTTCATGGGTTACACTTTAGCCATTGACCACTTGAAATTGTCTTTTATTTGATAGCAGACTACAGTATCTTTTCACAGTTTGTACATCATTTCACAAGATAGTGCGTACGGTTCCCTTAGGTGATATTATATATTATGGCCTATACCAACTATTATATTTGGTATCCCCTATGCTTTTTAGGTTAGAACATACCAGTATTCAATTTGACATGGTCTTATGTTGGATGGGTGAGCACAGTATTTCTATGCCAAATATCATCCTCCCTTTGGCTTCCGAACATGGTTTGCTATGGGATACCAAATATTATGGCTTAAGCATTGCTGTAATATCTCGTATCCCCCACGTTTGACGGGTTACCCTTTAGTAATTGGCCACTTGAAGTTGTCTTTTATTTGATAGCAGGCTACAGTATATTTTCAGATGTTTTACATCATTCCACAAGATTTTACATCCAGTTCCCTTAAGGGATACTAAATATTATGGCTCACACATTGCTGTAATATCTTGTATCCCTTACGTTTCATGGTGTACCCTTTAGCCATTGGCCACTTGAAGTTGTCTTTTATTTGATGGCAGACTACAGCAGCTTTTCACATTTTTTACATCACTCCCCAAGATTGTACGTCCGGTTCCCTTAGGGGATACCATATAAAATTTCTTATACCGCCTCTAATATTTGGTATCCCCTGTGTCTCTTGGGTTAGAACTTACCAGGATTCAATTTGACATTCTATTATGTTGGATGGGTGAGCACAGTATTTAAAAGCTGATTATATAACCCTTCCTTTTGTTTTCCAGCAGCGTTTACTATGGGGATACCAAATATTATGGCTCACACATAGCTGGAATATCTCTTATCCCCTATGTTTCAAAGGTTACCCTTTAGCCATTCACCAGTTGAAGTTGCATTTTATTGTATAGCAGATTACAGTATCTTCTCAGATTTCTTACATGAATCCCACAAGATTTTACATCTGGTTCCCTTAGGGGATACCATATATAATGGCGTTTACCGGCTATAATATGTGGTATCCCCTGTGTTTCTGGTGTTAGAATATACCAGTATTTAATTTGATATGGTCTTATGTTGGATGTGTGAGCACAGTATTTCTATGCCAAATATCACCCTCCCTTTTGCTTTCCAAGATCGTTTACTATGGGGATACCAAATATTATAGCTCATGCATTGCTGTAATATCTCGGATCCACATACGTTTCATGGGTTACGCTTTAGCCATTGACCACCTGAAGTTGTCTTTCATTTGATAGCAAGCTACAGTATCTTTTCAGATGTTTTACATCATTCCACAAGATTTTACATCCGGTTCCCTTAGGGGATACTAAATATTATGGCTCATGCATTGCTGTAATATCTTGTATCCCCTGCGTTTCATGGATTACCCTTTAGCTATTGACCACTTGAAGTCGCCTTTTACTTGATAGCAGACTAGATTAACTTTTCACATTTTGTACATCATTCCACAAGATTGTACGTCTGTTCCCTTAGGGGATACCATATATAATGGCCCAAACCGCCTATAATATTCGGTATCCCCTGTGTTTCTTGGGATAGAACTTAGCAGGATTCAATTTGACATAGTCTTATGTTGGATGGGTGAGCACAGTACTTCCATGCCAAATAACGGCGTTCCTTTTGCTTTCCAACATCGTTTACTATGGGGATACCAAATATTATGGCTCACTCATTGCTGTAATATCTCGTATCCCCTAAATTTCATAGGTTACCCTTCAGCCACTGACCACTTGAAGTCGCATTTTACTTGATAACAGACTACAGTAACCTTTTGCATTTTTTACATCATTCCACAAGATTGTACGTCCGGTTCCCTTAGGGGATACCATATATAATGGCCTTTACCGGCTATAATATGTGGTATTCCCTGTGTTTCTGGGGTTAGAACTTACTAGTATTCAATTTGACATGGTCTTATGTTGGATGGATGAGCACAGTATTTCTATGCTGATTATAACCCTTCCTTTTGCTTTCCATCATCGTTTATCATGGAGATACCAAATATAATGGCTCACGCACTGCTGTAATATCTCTTATCCCCTACGTTTCATAGGTTACCCTTTAACCATTCACCAGTCGAAGTTACCTTTTATTATATAGCAGATTACAGTATCTTTTCCGATTTTGTACATGAATCCCAGAAGATTTTACATTCGGTACCCTTAAGGGATACGCCATATAATGGCCTATACCGGCTATAATATCTGGTATCCCCTGTGTTTTGGGGGTTAGAACTTACCAGTATTTAATTTGACATGGTCTTATGTTGGATGGGTGAGCACAGTATTTCTATGCCAAGTATCACCCTCCCTTTTGCTTTCCAACATCGTTTACTATGGGGATACCAAATATTATAGCTCATGCATTGCTGTAATATCTCGGATCCACATACGTTTCATGGGTTACGCTTTAGCCATTGACCACCTGAAGTTGTCTTTTATTTGATAGCAACCTACAGTATCTTTTCAGATGTTTTACATCATTCCACAAGATTTTGCATCCGGTTCCCTTAGGGAATACTAAATATTATGGCTCACGCATTGCTGTAATATCTTGTATCCCCTGCGTTTCATGGGTTACCCTTTAGCTATTGACCACTTGAAGTCTCCTTTTACTTGATAGCAGACTACATTAACTTTTCACACTTTTTACATCAGTCCACAAGATTATACATCCGGTTCCATTAGGGGATACCGTATATGATGGCCTATACCGGCTATAAAATCCGGTATCCCCTGTGATTCTGGGGCTAGAACTTACCAGTATTCAAATTGACATGGTCTAATGTTGGATGTGTGAGCACAGTACTTCTATGCCAAATAGCTCCCTTCCCTTTGCTTTCCAACATCGTTAACTATTGGGATACCAGATATTATGGCTCACGCATTGTTGTAATATCTCGTATCCCCTCCGTTTCATGGGTTACCCTTTAGGCATCGGCCACTTGAAATTGTCTTTTATTTGATCGCAGACGACAGTATCTTTTCACATTTTTTACATCATTCCACAAGATGGTACGTCCGGTTCCCTTAGGGGATACCATATATAATGGTCCATACCGCCTATAATATTCGGTATCCCCTGTGTTTCTTGGGTTAGAACTTAGCAGGATTCAATTTGACATAGTCTTATGTTGGATGGGTGAGCACAATACTTCCATGTCAAATATCGGCGTTCCTTTTGCTTTCCAACATCGTTTACAATGGGGATACCAAATATTATGGCTCATGCATTACTGCAATATCTCGGATCCACATACTTTTCATGGGTTACGCTTTAGCCGTTGACCACCTGAAGTTGGCTTTTATTTGATAGCAGGCTACAGTATCTTTTCAGATGTTTTACATCATTCCACAAGATTTTACATCCGGTTCCCTTAGGGTATTTTAAATATTATGGCTCACTCATTGACACTGTAGTACAGGGTTGTACAGTGGAGTAGCATACAGTGGACTAATCTTTGGTAGAGTGGAGGGGCATAGAGTGTCAAAGTGGCGTACAGCAGCATAGAATAAACTACTGTGATATACACTGGTTTAGAATGGAGGACAGTGCTGTACAGTGGAGTAGCATAGAGTTGAGTTGAGTTTGTACATTGGTTGGCAGACTCGCATCCTTTTTTTTCTACTTTTTATTGAGCATTTCAAATTAATATCAACAATGTATGCACATCACACTTGTCAAATAATATATGAAAAAATAAAGTACGACCATCCTATTTGAACATGTAACATTCCATTTGGACATGTAACATTCCATTTACAAATATTTCACAGTATTAACTATGCTTCAGACGGATGGCACTAGTCATTGGGATACTCTAGGCATCAGATAGAGCAGAGACATGTATAAAGTGACGTGAATGCTGAGCTGTATTTCATTCTGCTCTATAGATGACAGGTAGGCCTGGAAAGGGGCCCAGAAGTTTTTGGGATGTGAGATCAGGGGTTGCATCTGTGCATAATCCTCCCCTACTTTCTAGCAATGACACATACTCTCCAGCCATCCCGATGCTGTGGGGGAACAAGCACTACCCCATCGCAGTGCTACCTCTCTTTTAGCCTGTAGCTGTGCCATGGACACCAACCTCTGGGCGATGCATGGCACCTTGAGGGTATATCCCAATAATGCCATTAGTGGACAAGGTGCAAGCCCTGCACCCGTCATACCTGAGATCCGTTCGAACACCGTCACCCAGTAAGCCTGTACTATAGAGCTGGTCCAGGCGAGGTGTGCAAAGTCAGCTCCTGCATCTTGGCACTTAGCACAGGCATCAGATCTGGTAGTCAAACTTAGCAATATCGGAGGGGATATATAATATCGATGTAAAAATTTAAAGTGTAACAATTTGTGGTGTTGACAGATAGAAATGTGCTGCATCTGTGTGCAGCAGTATGCCCACATTTTGTCATTGATTTTCATCCGGAGTTCTGTCGCCCAAACTTTACGCACTCTATTGGTAGTGTTGGGTTTTAGTTCAAGACCGGATCCATATAGTCTAATAATAATGCGTCCTCTCTCTGTAGTCGAGATTGTCAGTGGGGCAAAATCGTCAGGAGGGAGTGGATAGGAAGGGTGGAGCGATCGTAACTTGTTGCGCAGTCTCCTGAAAATAAATTGGTCCATGTACGGAATATCCCTATCCCATGATCCATCCAAAAGGGGAATAACATGCCCATCAGGGAACAAGTCCCCCATAGTGTGGAGGTCATACCTATGAAGGGTGCCTTGGACTAGTTTCTCCCTAGTGAGAGGGAGCCAAGGGTTGTCATGCAGCGGGATGGCGTTGGAATAGATGGGGCCACCTCCCAATGTGCCGTGCATACGGTGCCATGCCCAACAGGTAAAGGACACCGTTTCTATGTCCATATCGTCGAGTGGGATTCCCTTCGGTAGAATCTGGGTGTGCCTGATTCTTTGAAGAACCACTCTTTCAGGGCGTCAATAGGGGATTTGAGTGTCAGGATGGTACGAACGGTATGTGTAATGGCATTGAGCTGCTAGATAATATAAATGTAGGTCAGGGATACATAGACCCCTGCGCTCACAAGGGAGTGTAAGTGTTGTCCCAATGAATACGGGGACAGGTTCCCGTCCATATTAATCGCAAAAGGGTTCCTCCTAGTGTGTTGAAAAAGTACTGTTAAGGGAATAGGGATGTTCAATCAATCAATCAATCAACATTTACTGATTACCCTTCTGATCGAATAGCCAGGTCTTGAGTAGCCTCCTGAAGGTCAGCAGGTCTTGGGTCTGTCGTAGGCTCAGTGGGAGGGTGTTCCAGGTCTTGGCGGCAAGGTGGGAGAAGGATATCCCACCGGTGGTTGTTCTTCGGATTCATGGGACGGTGGCGAGTGCAAGGTCGGCGGAGCGGAGCTGGCGGTTGGGGATGTAGAAGGAAAGTCGTCTGTTGAGGTAGGCTGGGCCGGTCTTGTGAAGTGCCTTGTGTGCGTGGATGAGGAGCTTGAAGGATATCCTCTTGTTGACGGGCAGCCAGTGCAGGTTTCTCAGGTGGGGGGTGATGTGGCCGTGGCGTGGTACGTCGAGGATCAGTCGTGCCGAGGCGTTTTGGATGCGTTGCAGTCGTTTGATGAGCTTGGTCGGGGCTCCCGTGTAGAGGGTGTTTCCGTAGTCGAGTCTGCTGCTAACAAGGGCCTAGGTGACTGTTCTTCTTGTATCTGTCGGGATCCACCTGTAGATCTTGCGAAGCATGCGGAGGGTGTTGAAGCAGGAGGAGGAGACGGCATTGACTTGCTTGGTCGTGGAGAGTGTTGAGGCGAGGATGAATCCCAGGTTGCGTGCGTGGTCGATGGGTGTCGGGGCTGCCCTCAGTGCCGTCGGCCACCAGGAGTCGTCCCAGGCTGAAGAGTTGGAGCCAAGGATGAGGACCTCCGTTTTGTTCGTGTTCAGCTTCAGTCGGCTGATCTTCATCCAGTCGGCGACGGCCTTCATTCCTTCATGGAGGTTGGCTTTGGCGGTGATGGGGTCCTTGGTGAGGGAGAGGATCAGTTGTGTGTCGTTGGCGTAGGAGATTATGTTGAGGTCGTGCTGTCGGGCGATGTGTGTGAGCGGGGCCATGTAAATGTTGAACAGTGTCGGGCTGAGGGAGGATCCCTGGGGTACGCCGCAGATGATCTCGGAGGCTTCGGATCGGAATGGGGAGAGGCGGACGCTCTGGGTTCTGCCGGAGAGGAAGGAGGTGGTCCATTCCAGGGCTTTGTCTCGGATCCCTACGGCGTGGAGGCATGCGTGTAGTGTGCGGTGGCAGACGGTATCAAAGGCAGCGGAAAGGTCCAGGAGGATGAGGGCTGCGGTCTCACCGTTGCCCAGCAGGGTCCTGATGTCATCGGTGGCGGCGATGAGGGCGGTCTCGGTGCTGTGGTTGCTGCGGAACCCTGACTGGGAAGGGTCGAGGATTCTGTTTTCTTCGAGGTATCGGGCTAGCTGTCTGTTGGCGATCTTCTCGATGACCTCGGCCAGGAACGGGAGCAGAGAGATGGGCCGGAAGTTCTTGAGGTCTCTAGGGTCTGCCTTGGGTTTTTTGAGTAGGGCGTTAATCTCGGCATTTTTCCAGCTCTCTTGGAAGATCGAAGTCTCGAGAGAGAGAGAGAGAGAGAGAGAGAGATTGATGACGTTGCGCAGGTGGGGTGCGATGGAGCTGCTGGCTTTGTTGAAGATGTGGTGCGGGAATGGGTCTGACGGGGAGCCGGAGTGGATTGTGCTCATGGTCTTGATGGTGTCATCGATGCTCATGCTGGTCCAGGCTAGCAGGGGGTCGTGGTCGATGGTGTGCGGAGAGTCTGTTGTGTTGCTGTCTGTTGGGGCTGTCTGGGTGTTGAAGCTGTCGTGGATGACTGCTATCTTGCGGTAGAAAAAAGTGGCGAGGGAGTCACACAGGGCTTGCGACGGCGGGATGTCGTTGGTGTTGGAGCTGATGTTGGAGAGTTCCTTCACGATGTTGAAGAGCTCCTTGCTATTGTGTGCGTTGTTGTCGAGGAGGTCTTTGAAGGAGGTCCTCTTGGCAGTCCTTATGAGGTGATGGTGGTTGCGGGCGGCGTCCTTGTGGGCTGCGTGGCTGTCCGGAGTCTGTTCGCTGTGCCATCTCTTCTCTAGTTTCCGGCAGGCTCGCTTGGAGGCTAGGAGTTCTGGGGTGAACCAGCTGGCCCTCTTGCTGGTGTCTCTGTGGGGGGGTTTCTTCAGCGGGCGAGGGTGTTGGCGCAGTCGTCGATCCAGCGTCTGAGGCTGTAGGCAGCGTCGTCGGTGTTGGAAGGTTCGGTGGTTGGGCTGAGAGCGAGGTTTGTGTGTAGTTGGTTTTCGGTGATTTTTCTCCAGCAGCGGCGAGGGATCTGTTGGGTGCGGTGGTGTGTGGTGGGTTTCTGGAAGGAGAAGTGGATGCAGCAGTGGTCAGTCCAGAGGAGTTCAGTGGTGTGGCTGAAGGCAACGTGGGGGCTTGCGGAGAAGATGGGGTCAAGCGTGTGGCCGGCAGAGTCGGTAGGCGTTGTGACGAGTTGCCTCAGTCCGAGGTTGGCAAGGTTATCGATCAGGGTTGTTGAGTTGCTGTTTTTGTTCTCAAAGTAAAAGTTCAGGTCTCCGAGGAGGATGTAGTTGGTGGAGGTCAGGGCGTGCGTGCCGATGAAGTCGGTGATGGAGTCGCTGAACTGGGGTTGGCTTCCGCGGGGTCTGTAGATGAGGGTGACTCTGAGGGTGGAGTTGGTCTGTGTGGATCTGGAAATGCATGTGTTCGGCGGTGCTGAGAGTGTCGTTGGTGCTGGTCGAGACCCTGATGCTGTTCTTGTGGACAATGGCGATTCCTCCTCCGTTGGTGCGGTCTCTGCGGGTGATCTTGTAGCCATCTAGGATGGCTATGGCGATGTCGGGTGCAGAGGAGTCGTTCATCCAGGTCTCTGTCATGAAGCAGGTCCCAGAGCTCGACGGCGTATCTGCGTGCAGAGCGGGTGTTCAGTAGGATGCATCAGAGGTGGTTGAGGTCTTTCTTGGCGGGTTGTTCAGCGGCTCTGAGGCTGGTGTAGCTGCAGTTCAGGCAGGTGAAGGGACAGTGTGTGCGTTTCAGGGCGGCCTTGAAGCAGGTGTGGGTCTGTCCGGGGTTGAGAGCGTGGAGGGTGCTGGCATCGTAGCGGTGGTGGTCGTCGTGGCGTGTGCGGGGACCAGGGGTTCTGTCGCTGAGAGCAGTCCGGGCTCAGACGGGCGCAGACAGGCTTGCCTTAGGCGTGCCTTGGGTGCACCAGAGGCGCACCCGCTGCACGTGGCTGCGCAGCGGCTGCCATATATGGGGATGTGGGAGGGACGAGCAGCTGGGAGGAGGGAACCGGGAGGCAGGGGCAGCGAATGGGCAGTGAGGGGGCGGGCCTCAGGGGACGCAGCGGTGGGAATGGGAGCGGCAAGGGCACCGAAGGCAACCGGGCACAATCAGGGGCAGCGAGGGGGAACAGAAGGCAAGAGGGCGCAGAAATGAAGGGGCAACGAGGGGGACAGAAGGCAAGCAAAACAGGCACAAATCAGTGGCAGCGAGGGGGAACAGAAGGCAAAGCGGGCACAGATAAGAATGCAGGCACAGGAGGGAGACAGGCAACAGTGGTCACAGACTCCAGAAGACAGTATTGGCAGTACAGGGAAGACAGACAGACAGCGACAGAGATACAAACCTAAGGCCTACAAGTGGCCACCAGGGATGAGGCGCAGGTGGTAGCCTGAGGGTGGAGGAGGGCCTCAACTTCTACAGCAGCGGCAGCTGGGGCGGGGTCAGGACACACAGGCGGAGCTGTGTGGTGGGTGAGCGACCTACC
This sequence comes from Triturus cristatus, assembly GCF_964204655.1. Taxonomy (NCBI): domain Eukaryota; kingdom Metazoa; phylum Chordata; class Amphibia; order Caudata; family Salamandridae; genus Triturus; species Triturus cristatus. The sequence continues at coordinate 238,876,563 of NC_140580.1, read as the reverse complement.
AACAAGGTCAAAGGTCGGATGTTAGTGAAGAGCTATAGAAAGCGAGGCAGGACAACCATTTTTATAATTGCAATTTGCCCAGCTATTGGCAAAGGTAGTTTTATCCAACGCTCCACCTGTGCATTGAGATCTGACAGAGCTGGCCTGTAATTTCGTTGTAGTACCTGCTCCTTTTCTCTATGGATGTGGATGCCTGAGTATTTAGTTCCAACAGGTGCCTATTTAACAGGGAGCTTAGCCGGGGGAGCAGCTGTTGCGTCCGTTAACGGGAACAGCTCTGACTAGGCCCAATATATACTGAGGCCTGAGAAGACACTGAATCTGACTATATCCTGCTTAAGAAGGGGAGATTGAGGTGGGGGTTGCAGATGAACAGTAAAATCTCGTCTGCATACTGTGATATTAGTAAAGGCCCATGGGTGAGTTGGAACCCGCGATGAAAGTGGCACTCCTGCATCACCTGGACCAGAGGATCCATTGCCATTATAAATAAAAGAGGGTGTAATGAGCAACTTTGCCGAAAACAACGCAGAATCAGGAACGCATATGATATAGCACCGTTCACTCTAATGTGGGCCGTCGGATTGGAATATAGTAGCATAATTAGCGATATGAACTGGGGGTAAAGCCCAGTTTGCCTAACACAGCCCAGAGAAAAGGCCACTCGAGGGAGTTGAAGGCCTTCTCTGCATCGAGAAATGCCACTACAGCGGGCATGGCGGGAGACATTTTATTGAGCACGGCAAAAGCAGTACGGAGATTCAAGTAGGTGGACTGGTGTGGAACGAACCCATACTATGCCGAGGAGACGAGCTGCTCCATTAGCAAGGCTAATCGGGTTGCTAGCACCTTGGCCAAAATTTTATTATTTAACTTTAACAGAGATAGTGGGCGATGTGACACATAATTGCCAGGATCTTTACCGGGTTTCAGCAGCAAGGTGAGGACTGCCTCTCGGGGCGTGGGGGGTAAAGTGCCAACCTGCATGGCCTTGTTGCATAATGGCAACAATCTTGGTGCAAGTTGTTGCTTATATACTTTATAAAATGCCCCCCCTGTTAGTCCGTCGAGCCCAGGCGCTTTTGAGCCATCTAGAGTGCCAATAGCTTGGGTCACCTCCTCTAGAGTGAGTGGCTCAGTGAGGAATTGTCTCTGTCCATCCTCAAGCCATACCATGGCAGCATCCGCTAGGTATGCTGATAGTGTCTCAGGGTCATTAGTCAGTTACCTGAGAATAGTACAATTTTTGGTAGTAAGTACAGAGCGTGGCCATGATACGTTCTGTGCTCGTAATGGCCCCTACAGTCATCGCTCGGAGTTCTGTGACATAATTAACCGATCTGTTGGGGCGTAGACTGCGAGCAAGGGTGCGGCCAGGTCTCTTGCCCTCACAATAGCGACGAGCTTGGGAGTGTTTACTCTGATGTGCGGTTTCCCATTCTGCCAACTCGCGATATTCAGCCAGTAGTTCTGCCCACAGAGTGAGTCCAGGCGCTCGATCAGTCTCCTCGCTATGCTCCATCTCCTGCAGTTTTGTTTCAATCCAGCTTAATTGTGTGCGTATATCTCTAAGAATACCCACCTGCTTGGATATACACATCCCTCTGCTGAAGGGCTTAAAAGCCTCCCACAAGGTCGCCTGTGAGGGCACAGTACCTGCATTGTGCTAAAAATTTTAAAGAATGGACCTATGAATCTCACTACAGAACACTTGGTCCCAGGGAGAATCGCTGTTGAAACACAAGCTGAACTCGAGGCTACTTCCATATGTAATCTGAAGTTTCAATAATACTGGATTGTGATCTGAGAGTGTTCTAGGGAGCACTGTTACCTCGGATATCCACTAGTGAGATGTGGCCGACAATAGCCAATAGCCTAATCGAGTCCAGACCGAAAAGGGCGCTGAACGGAAGGTGTATTTGGATAGCATAGGGTGATGGGTACACCATGCATCATGCAGCATATAAGTCTCGGCCCTAGGTTTGTCAAATGGAAGCGTGCTAGCGGAATCGGTGTCCAAACAAAGTGGTAAATTAAGATCCCCACCAATAATAAAATGGTACACCACAAATCTGCCCTGTTGGGAAAAGAGGTTTAAAAAAAATCAGGGTCGTCAGTGTTAGGGGAATATATATTGACTAATAATGTACTTTTGTCTCCCAACGTTCAATGTACTAGCAGATATCGGCCTGCCATGTCCGAGTGGTTGGAGTGATAAAGAAAAGGTACAGTTTTATGAATTAAGATACAGGTACCACGCAAGTAGGAACTGTAACATGAGAAATATCGATGTGTGCCCCAGTTCCTAGCAAACATATGGTCTGCACATGGGGAGAAATAGGTCTCCTGAAGAAAATCAATGTTATCGGAATATCTATTAAGATATGTCGGTACCTGTTTCTCTTTGCGGGCATTGTTAATACCGCATAGATTCCAGGTAACTACACCTAGGTCGATGGACGTGACCATGTTGTGGAGATAGTATGAAGTGATCATACATCGGACCGAGGGCCTTGTGACATACAACTGTGTTGGTGGTGAATGCTAAGATACGATGTGCAACATCAAAAAACATTTCAACTCTAGTAAAAGAGTCCCACAGAAGAGTACCACTCCCCACCCACACTAGATCCAACATTATCCTGTGAATCCCATTTAGTCCCTCAAGAAAGAAAGAAAAACATAAACCACAACAATCTAAAATGGTGTTCACCATGGGGGCATGGGAGCAACTCAGTCTCCGGCAGTCCCTACAAAGTAAAGAGTCAAAGCTGGAGTGCGGTGCTTGCCCCCATGAATTCGGATACCCAAGTGAGGAGATATTCAATATGAGTCATTTGCTGACGTATATACAAGCAAGGAGACAAGGGTATCAAACATCAGACCCAGCAGCCAACCACCCCCCCCATTCTCATTTCGAGATGTGATGGGCGGGTTCCTGTGTCCCCGTGTCCCATTAGCATCCGGGGGCGCATGGTCATTCTATGGAGATCGAGCATGGATAGTTTTATAGTAGGCCTTGGCGTCTAAAGGGGTTTTTCCGCCGAGCTTCCTGTACTATTGGGGTGAAATCAGGGAAGATGGGGATATTCGAACCTTGGTATTGAAGAGGACCCTTTTCCTGGGCCAACCGCAGCACTGTGTCTCTGTCCCTATAATTGAGCAGACATGCTATAAGAAATCGTGGTGGAGCACCTTCCGGAGGTCAGGGGCCAAATGAGCAGTGTGCAGGTTAGACTGCAGAAGTATTGGAGAAACTAGGGCGGTCAAAGAAGGCCAGTAGCAATTGTTCAACAAAGTTCTCAGGATGCCCCATGTCGTTATTTTCTACAATTCCCGAGATACAAATGTTATTCCTACGAGATCTGGCATCCAGGTCCTCGTTCTTGATTGCCATTTGTTTTAAAAGGCGCTCCTTTTTATCTATGCGCTTCTGCGTTGTCACAGAGTTATCCTCCAGGCTGGAGATCCTTTCTTCAGCGCCATCAATCTGGGCTCACTGTCTGTTCACCTGCTCCCACAGACTGTCCATGTGGCCAGTTAGTGTATCGAAGCATGCATCCATGGCTCTGAAGCCCGCCTTGAGTTTGACCATCACAGCCGAGATGTCACATGGGGGCGCGGCACCACCTTGTCCAGAGGGCTCTTCTGAATCTGACTGGTAGCCGCGGTGACTAGCGCGGTCAGAACGACTCATGTCATGTCTTCAGTAAGCAAATACCACGGGTACAGGGTGTGGGTGTGCACTCAGCATCTTCAATCCTCCACCCCCAGCCAGGCCTGCCCCACAATTGTTGTACAGGCTTTATGCAAAAACAACAATTGATGGACAGAATGCAGAACAATGTCATACATTCACCCCAGTACAGAGATCTGGGCCTAAATCCATCGTTTTTTTGCTCACCATGCCATTCCAGTTTGAACCCAGCCATATGCAAATCAGTCTTGACCCTGTGCCCCATGGGAACAGTCCAGCCCGAACTCCCAAGCCAGGTCCTCCCTGGACTGGAAACAAGCATCCTAGGACCGGTTTCGGGCTTTCAGCCCTCGTCAGCCAGGATAGCTTGATTCCAGTGGCATGGAGAGCAAGCTTTAGTCAACAGCGTGGAGTTTCTGGACGCATGGGGAGCTACCACCCAGAGTGGGTCCCCCTATTACGGGGGAATCTCCAAAATCTAGCAAGGCGGGTTGCATGAAGTGTCACATGTGGGGCCCCCAGCATCGTGTCTATATGCGTAGAGATGTCCGTGGGTCACAACTTCTGTCACGCAGTGTGTCAGTAGGCAGGGATCCTATCCCCAGCTCCCCAATTCTGGGTGTAAGCAGGCAGTGCAGCAGATCAGCTCCCAGAATCTGCTCACAAGAATCCAGAGGATCAATATTTAAACTGTGGGGAGTCCGGGCCAGTGGGGGGCAATGTACTCAACATTCCCTGTCTCTTCGTAGCCCCATACCGGCCGGTGTCCAGATGATGGTCTATATCTCAAGCACCCCCTGCTATGGAGCAGATGATTTAGGCTACTGTCTCTGGGGTGGCTGCCAAGTAGACGGGTGAGCGCAGCACCTCCCTTTTGCACAACTCCACATGTGCCAGGAGTTCGGCTTGGTTAAACAAGGTCAAAGCTCACAGACTGGACTCAACATTCTTCACCCGCAGCAGCCTCCCATGAGCGTTGTATAAGGGCATTTGCAGGGCTCCAACCACGCACTGCAGGCAGCCGCCAGGGGGAGGCGCAGCCTGCGGCACTCAGGCCGCACTTTGCCCACACTCCGGACTCGCAGCAGCCCACTGCCTCACAGCTCTGGGATCAGGAGCAGGGCCGCGGGCCAAGTCTGAAGGAGCCAACCGCCCTGTAGCCCACACATGGAGGAGGAGGGAGGGGGAGTGTCGGCAACCGACAAGATCGAGCGATCTCGGCCTGTTGCAGCAGGGCCTCCGAGGCAATGTCGGTGGCACCGCAACACTCCTGATTCCCCTCAGCTTTAGGTAACAGTGGTGCGTGAGGGCATCGCCCCCGCGTCTCCTCGAGCCACAACACTCCCAGTATGCAGTGGGGACACCAGCGTTAGTATAACGCAGTGCGAGCAACATATCCGAGACCGCCGGATCCTGAGCCTCACTAAGATGCAGCCATCTTGTTGGTGGTCTTTGCCACGCCCTCGGACTCACACCTCCATAAGGCCACTCAAATGAGCAGCATGATAACCCGGGTTGGTGAATATATGGCTTTAGCAGTTTCAGACTCCATGTACCACTACAGCAGCGATGATAGGCTCTCATAGGATGTACCACAAATTCAGCAGCACCTGGACAAGCACCTCAGGCACGCTGCAAGAGTGCTGGATATCACACTGTTGGCTGTCTTGTAGTTTCTTGATGTGATTTCACACATTAATCGCGGGAAACCGTTGACATCACACAACTTCGGAAAGTACAGGCTTGGCTTCCAGTGTCATTCGGCCTCTTTTGGACACTCCACAGCTGGGAACATAGCAGGTCTTCTGCTTCTGGACAGCCTCTCCTCCAGTACGGCTAGGCCTAGGCTCTCTCCTTCCCTTCCTGAGCAGTCATACAGTCTTCTTGGTGCTAGGCAGAACCACAGCTTCTCCAGCTAGTTTTAAAGACTTTGGGTGATATACACTCACCTCTGCAAAACTGGCTCACATGCAGATACCAGCCCTGCATCACAGTACCTCTGTGAGTACCCTGCAAAATATTCTCTTTCATGGTCAAGAGGAACTGGAAACTGCATAAACCTTATGTGGACACAACAATTATACTCATTTTCCAGACAGGACGCGGATGTACTATCTAAGGTCCTGGCACTGGTTTGAGGTGTTCCCTTTTTGATGTCTTCTTTGGCTGTAGTGCAGGCAAAAATTCAGATACCACATGGTCAAGCCTTTCTTAAAGGTAATATCTCTCACAACACGTAGTTATGATCATCCATCATCCACTTTTATGACATAGTAATAAGGACATACAAAAAGGCAGTCCGTGCCATGAAACATCCTCACCATTAACAATAGAATCTCCGGGCAGACTTCTTCCCTACTAACTATCAAATAGTAGTGCCCAGGAAGAGCAACCCCTTAGTAAAAGTTTCTCATAACATTTCCAAGGGTATCCTAGTCTCCATCCTCCCACATGCCATTGTGTGGGTCTGCACCCTACAGCCTCAGGAATGCAGGCAATACCCTCAAGGAAGGTACATTTTGCCCCAAACCGTTTCTGTGAACTCCCCTTCCGTTACTCTGTGCCCTATAACCTGGAAGTACAACTAACTAGTTGCCATGAATAAGTACCCAAATAGATACACGTTCTATACAGGTATTGAATACTGGTCTGCAGCTGAAAGATGAGTGCAGATTGAAGAGAGAAGACGGGATTATTGCCCCAGGTTTCTGGAAAAACATGGCCCATGTGACAGGTCAGGAAAACAATGCCCCACCAGCTTACTTCATATCCAAAACACCTGTTTCATTTCACCTTCCTCCATACATTCGCAAACATAAAAGCCGTGCCATGCAATCATTTTTATGCTGTATTCTGAAAATATAATTTCCATTTATGTTATACATTTTGCATGTCATACACTACATTTTTCTTTTATCATTTATGGGCATTTTCTTGACAAGACTCTGATAAATCGAATGCAATACAATTTAAATTGAAATTCGGGGAAATATGCTTCCACCTTATGCGCCCACAGTTGCCACGTGTACCCATGTCATGGATTTTACTTCGAAAAACAAAGTATTCCAGGGACCATATTATACAAAGTGCCCTGGGGGAGCAACGTGTGTTTGCGCCAGGGCACTTTTGTATTACAGAAGGGGCAGCAGACAAGTGTGCAGCCCCTTCTGTACTACAGATAGCGCTGGTGCACATTTAGCGCCAGCGCTAGCATCGGAGGGTGTTCTCTCATTTGCAATTTTGCGGGCATCCCCAAAGGGGAGGAAGGGTCCAACCCAGTGCTATTTTGTGAAACATGGTTGGCGCAAACAGGGGTGCCCATGATGAAACTATAAGCTCAATACCTTGTGGCAAATGCAAAAAGAACAATTGATGGACAGAATGCAGAACAATGTCATACATTCACCCTAGTACGCAGATCTGGGCCTAAATCCATCGTTTTTTTGCTCCCCATGCCATTCCAGTTTGAACCTAGCCATATGCAAACCAGTCTTCACCCTGCACCCAATGGGAACAGTCCAGCCAAACTTGCCAGGCCAGGTCCTCCCTGGACTGGAAACAAGCATCCTATGACCGGTTTCGGGCTTTCAGCCCTTATCAGCCAGGATATTTTGACTCCAGTGGCATGGAGAGCACAAGACACACATCTGGGCATACCCGTCCCACTCGGGGTGACAAATGCAAAAATAACAATTGATGGACAGAGTGCAGAACAATGTCATACATTCACCCCAGTACAGAGATCTGGGCCTTGTGGAGCATCCCCATTGAGTGCCGGCACAGCGACTGCCACCACGAGCTGCTCCCAGGCCAGTGGTGGCCAGTCTTAAGAACTACAGGGATAAAAAGGCCAGTCCAGGAGCAGTAGGACCACGGAGCCAATACTCTATGACAATGTGCGTATATTCCTATTCCCAGATTACACTCTGGCCATCTAGTAACGTAGGGCCTCCTTCCTGGGAGTAAAGAAATGCTTGAGGTAGGCAGGACTGACTTATTCGATACTCTCCCCAGTAAAATTGAAGGTAATGGTGAACAACCCCACCTATTTCTTCACTGAGACAGCCGATGCCTGGGACTGGGTGAGCAGATTCTTATATTCCTGACTATCACTAAACCGCAATGGGTCAGTGACCCACCTTGATGGCGAACTGATTTTGGGACTTACTGTATCTGGTGACGGTTTGCCAACCGCCCCCCAGACCCTCTCCTTAGACGTAGTTTTGCATTAAAATATGCCACTGGGATAATAATGATTGTTTGGACAGTTTGAGTTTTCTTGACCTCCCTGGGTTGGGAGTTAGTGGTTCTAGTTTACTTGTTGACAAGGTCACATAATATGCATTTGCTCAACCCTGTGTTTTGCGTGTCTCACATGCTACCACCCACCAGAATTATGAGGGGCCCCTCCCACCACTGGTGGGTGTCGCCCCTCCTTTGCCTACACATTGTGCTATGGCCAGGCTGCATATCTTAACGTGGAATGTCCAAAGTATGGGAACAGCAAACAAGCTTCACACAGTACAAAAATATATTAGAAGGCGTGAAGCCCAGATAGCCTTTCTCTAAGATACCCGTAATGCAGGAGGGGAAGACGCGCGTGTCAAGGAACGTTGGTGTGGTCAATGTTACAGCACTACTTATTCAGGCTTTATATGGGTTAGGCCTGCATTTCCCTTTCGATGCATGGCCATGGAAAGAGACCCTGAAGGGCAAAATGTTCTGGTGGAGTGGCAGTTAGATGGCAGGCCCCTTTTATTAGCCTGTATGTATGCGCTGAATGTAGCACAGCAAGCCTTCTTGGCCCATCTCACTGTCATGTTTACCAGATTTGCGCATATACCTTTGATTATTAAAGGGGATTTTAAATGTGTCTTAAACCCACAATTAGATCCCTCCAAACAAGACAAAAGGGTAATTCTTTAGTTATAACTGCATTCCAAATGTGGCGCTGGAAAATTGGAAGTTATTGCACACCCACTGGGGCGACATTCCATAGCTCCTCGCAGCTTCTGAGACTCCTTTGCCTAGCGTGTTAGGTTTCATACACTATGTACATGAGAGGTCAGAATGACGTCCAGTTTTAAACACAATGGACATGAGGGATTAAAAGCTTTTGGGTAAAAATAATGCCTTATGTGAATATCTAAATGGTTCACGCTATGGGCATTAGGTCTCATGAAATTATGAGCAAGTGCAGTAGGCAGACGCCACCGGACATGTCAGCATGAATTAGGAGTTGCCATTTCTTCATATTACAAGATTGATTAATGTTTAATATGCATTTATAGTATTTATTGTGAGATGTCACTCAAAATGGTACGGCATTTATTTTCTAATCGAAACGCAATGGGCAGCTTGCATTCTTTTCATTATGTTATGGCTTTGATCACACTTATGTGGAAATGGTGCCCATGTTTGCAGACCCTCTATAATGTATTATGAGCACTGTGTCGTCTCTCTCTGTGAATTGCAAATCAGTGAAAGGAATAAGTGACAAGCATAGTGTCTGCTTCCTGACCCATGTGCAAGGAGCCTGATGTATTTGTGTATATCCTGATTAAACTATTGAACAGCAGAGGAGACCTGTGGATTATTGTTGAGTGATGCAGCACTAAGGACTGGTTTAATATATGTATAAACATGTGTATATATATATAAATTGTGGTGTAAATGTATTGATTATACACATTTATTTTATTGAAGTTATACATTGAGTTATATTTTCCTGGGTTTATTTATATTTATTTTGTAATGTAATGTGAATATTCTATTGTTAAAATATGTGTATATGTTGTTTATTGTTTGGTTTAATGTTTTCTTTAATGTATAATGTCAGTATTTTTATGATGAGTAATTAAAAATGTACTTATTTTAGCAATATTGCTGTTGTCATTCTGTGATGCGATATTTTCGACAATTTATATGTTTGTTTAAAGGGAATGATATTTTTGTAACTAATATTTTTGTATTCAATATTAGTAAAAAACTATATTGTTTACAGCGATATTTTTGCTCTTTATAATTGTTGTTTTGTTAGATAAGTATAGAAAGGCCATATTTTTGTTCACAAGATTTATTTTTGAATATTTTATGTATCGATATTTTGTGCCTCGATATTCCGTCATTGAACCCTCTAACCCTGTAGCAGTCTGTGTCTCATTCATTAAAAATTTCTTCACTGAATTTAGCACACACCTTACGGCTTCATGCAAAGAGGCCTTCAGACTGACTTGTGCTGCGCCCATAATGCTGCAGAGGAGAAGGACATCCTACATCTTACTTGATCCTGCCCTCCCATAATGAATATTGGGAAAATGTTACCCCTGCTATTGTTAATATGACTGAGAAAAAAGTAGCACCTGGGTCCAAATCAGTGCTTAATTTGTGTCAGTGGCTTCCAGTGCTCAGCATCAGCACTTATTTCACAGGGCCATGTCTACTGAATTTTCCGTTCCTGGGCATTGGGTCCAGTAATTATTAAAAATGAATGTATCTGTTCTCCTTTTGATGTCTGCCTGGTATGGCTGACCCCTCCAGACCCAGAAATGATGACTGCATCACAATATTAATGTCAGCAGTGCATACCTGCCTTTCACCAAGGCACATCATCATTTTCTAATTCCATTGGTAAATTGTTATGGAGGGCAGCTGATAGCTGTGCTGAGAGGGAGCAGGCTGGCAAAGCTCTGTACAAACTTTAGAATGTCGTGGAGCAATTTAAAAGTGCATAGCATACTGTTTGTATCAGTTTGCACTGAACTGAAACCAGTTGAAGCGGTCTTTAATACTGCCTTTACGTGCTTGTGGCCTGGGCCCACCAAAACCTGCAGTCACTGTCAGAACTCAGTGCGCATGTGCTGCTCTGCACTGACACTGTATAAAAACTGATCCCACTCTAATTGCTCAGCGGAGTGAGCATGGCAGTGGCAGCATTGCAGAGAGCAAGCACGGTAGGCCAAGCAGAACTGTAGGCACTGGCACCTGCCTGCCTGGCCTCCACTGATTAGAGCATGACAGTGACCTGCTGTGACCAGCCATCACCACATCATAATTCCTCACTGAGCCAGTAAGTGGAGGTGGATAGGTCATTGGGGGATGGTGTGTGTGTGTGTGTATGTGTAAATCACCGATTCTGTGGGGCGCGGCATGTATGTGTGTATCCTCACCCTAGCCTGACATAAGCAAAGTGCATTAACCCTTGGTAGTGTCTGCCAGGTACTTTTTCTGTTATGTTTGTATTTATTATCTTTAAAACACATTTTATTATGCATTTTTGCACAGTTATTACCCATTTATAACTTTATATCAAAGTTGGCCCATTTATGTAGCTTATAGAGCCACAAAAAATAAAAAGAATGTGTGAGTGCTTTGAAGTCTGCCAGGCATGTGCTAGAATACGTACTAAAGTACCTGGCTCTCATCCAGCAGGGGCACTGAAAAGAGTCTTTACAGCTTGGCCATTAAATCAACATTTTGTCATGCAACTGAGAAGCCCAAGGCACTGCCAACCACTCTCAGTACATCACGCCTGCAAAGGATGTGTTTTCAATCATGAGGAACTATAATAAGGTCATCCAGGTGTCCCTTTTCATGCTGCACAGTAATGCTCCCAACCAACCTCCCCCTCCTGGCCAAATCATGGAAAACTGTGTGCCGGCTCATTTAAAAAAACACTATGAAAAATACAACCTGCACAACACCTTCCAATCAGGGTTTAGGAACGGCTGCAGCACAGAGACTGCAATACTGAACATTGTAGATGAACTACACAGATCTCTGGACGAAGGCCAGGCCTGCCTCCTAGTCCAAGTCCTCCTGGACCTCTCAGCGGCCTTTGACACTGTCAACCATGACATCCTCCTTAACATCCTCACACTACCTACAGGTATCAATGACGCTGTCCTTCAGTGGTTTGCTTCCTTCCTGAATGAATGCTCATAGTTAATCAAATTAAACCACTCCATCTCAAAAGTAACACCAGAATTACAAGGAGGTCCGCAAGGGTCTCCTGCCGTATTCAACCACTATATCAAACCCCTTGCAATGATCCTGAAACAAGCCAGAATTGCCTATCACATGACACTCAAATCTACATAAAAGTTTCATCAGCTAAAAACATTTAAACAGCACTCCCTCCATGGTTCAATCCTGGCTGTCCAAAAACCATCGTAAGCTTAATCCTTGCAAAACCGAACTCCTACTCATCCAACCAAAAAAAAAAGTCCTTCCCTGTTGATATCTGGCTTGACGGCCTCACTGCATTAAACTGCAAATATCCACCGGACATGTCAGCATGAATTAGGAGTTGCCATTTCTTCATATTACAAGATTGATTAATGTTTAATTTGCATTTATAGTATTTATTGTGAGATGTCACTCAAAATGGTACGGCATTTATTTTCTAATCGAAACGCAATGGGCAGCTTGCATTCTTTTCATTATGTTATGGCTTTGATCACACTTATGTGGAAATGGTGCCCATGTTTGCAGACCCTCTATAATGTATTATGAGCACTGTGTCGTCTCTCTCTGTGAATTGCAAATCAGTGAAAGGAATAAGTGACAAGCATAGTGTCTGCTTCCTGACCCATGTGCAAGGAGCCTGATGTATTTGTGTATATCCTGATTAAACTATTGAACAGCAGAGGAGACCTGTGGATTATTGTTGAGTGATGCAGCACTAAGGACTGGTTTAATATATGTATAAACATGTGTATATATATATAAATTGTGGTGTAAATGTATTGATTATACACATTTATTTTATTGAAGTTATATATTGAGTTATATTTTCCTTGGTTTATTTATATTTATTTTGTAATGTAATGTGAATATTCTATTGTTAAAATATGTGTATATGTTGTTTATTGTTTGGTTTAATGTTTTCTTTAATGTATAATGTCAGTATTTTTATGATGAGTAATTAAAAATGTACTTATTTTAGCAATATTGCTGTTGTCATTCTGTGATCCGATATTTTCGACAATTTATATGTTTGTTTAAAGGGAATGATATTTTTGTAACTAATATTTTTGTATTCAATATTAGTAAAAAACTATATTGTTTACAGCGATATTTTTGCTCTTTATAATTGTTGTTTTGTTAGATAAGTATAGAAAGGCCATATTTTTGTTCACAAGATTTATTTTTGAATATTTTTGTGTATCGATATTTTGTGCCTCGATATTCCGTCATTGAACCCTCTAACCCTGTAGCAGTCTGTGTCTCATTCATTAAAAATTTCTTCACTGAATTTAGCACACACCTTACGGCTTCATGCAAAGAGGCCTTCAGACTGACTTGTGCTGCGCCCATAATGCTGCAGAGGAGAAGGACATCCTACATCTTACTTGATCCTGCCCTCCCATAATGAATATTGGGAAAATGTTACCCCTGCTATTGTTAATATGACTGAGAAAAAAGTAGCACCTGGGTCCAAATCAGTGCTTAATTTGTGGCAGTGGCTTCCAGTGCTCAGCATCAGCACTTATTTCACAGGGCCATGTCTACTGAATTTTCCGTCCCTGGGCATTGGGTCCAGTAATTATTAAAAATGAATGTATCTGTTCTCCTTTTGATGTCTGCCTGGTATGGCTGACCCACCCAGACCCAGAAATGATGACTGCATCACAATATTAATGTCAGCAGTGCATACCTGCCTTTCACCAAGGCACATCATCATTTTCTAATTCCATTGGTAAATTGTTATGGAGGGCAGCTGATAGCTGTGCTGAGAGGGAGCAGGCTGGCAAAGCTCTGTACAAACTTTAGAATGTCGTGGAGCAATTTAAAAGTGCATAGCATACTGTTTGTATCAGTTTGCACTGAACTGAAACCAGTTGAAGCGGTCTTTAATGCTGCCTTTACGTGCTTGTGGCCTGGGCCCACCAAAACCTGCAGTCACTGTCAGAACTCAGTGCGCATGTGCTGCTCTGCACTGACACTGTATAAAAACTGATCCCACTTTAATTGCTCAGCGGAGTGAGCATGGCAGTGGCAGCATTGCAGAGAGCAAGCACGGTAGGCCAAGCAGAACTGTAGGCACTGGCACCTGCCTGCCTGGCCTCCACTGATTAGAGCATGACAGTGACCTGCTGTGACCAGCCATCACCACATCATAATTCCTCACTGAGCCAGTAAGTGGAGGTGGATAGGTCATTGGGGGGATGGTGTGTGTGTGTGTGTATGTGTAAATCACCGATTCTGTGGGGCGCGGCATGTATGTGTGTATCCTCACCCTAGCCTGACATAAGCAAAGTGCATTAACCCTTGGTAGTGTCTGCCAGGTACTTTTTCTGTTATGTTTGTATTTATTATCTTTAAAACACATTTTATTATGCATTTTTGCACAGTTATTACCCATTTATAACTTTATATCAAAGTTGGCCCATTTATGTAGCTTATAGAGCCACAAAAAATAAAAAGAATGTGTGAGTGCTTTGAAGTCTGCCAGGCATGTGCTAGAATACGTACTAAAGTACCTGGCTCTCATCCAGCAGGGGCACTGAAAAGAGTCTTTACAGCATGGCCATTAAATCAACATTTTGTCATGCAACTGAGAAGCCCAAGGCACTGCCAACCACTCTCAGTACATCACGCCTGCAAAGGATGTGTCTTCAATCATGAGGAACTATAATAAGGTCATCCAGGTGTCCCTTTTCATGCTGCACAGTAATGCTCCCAACCAACCTCCCCCTCCTGGCCAAATCATGGAAAACTGTGTGCCGGCTCATTTAAAAAAACACTATGAAAAATACAACCTGCACAACACCTTCCAATCAGGGTTTAGGAACGGCTGCAGCACAGAGACTGCAATACTGAACATTGTAGATGACCTACACAGATCTCTGGACGAAGGCCAGGCCTGCCTCCTAGTCCAAGTCCTCCTGGACCTCTCAGCGGCCTTTGACACTGTCAACCATGACATCCTCCTTAACATCCTCACACTACCTACAGGTATCAATGACGCTGTCCTTCAGTGGTTTGCTTCCTTCCTGAATGAATGCTCATAGTTAATCAAATTAAACCACTCCATCTCAAAAGTAACACCAGAATTACAAGGAGGTCCGCAAGGGTCTCCTGCCGTATTCAACCACTATATCAAACCCCTTGCAATGATCCTGAAACAAGCCAGAATTGCCTATCACATGACACTCAAATCTACATAAAAGTTTCATCAGCTAAAAACATTTAAACAGCACTCCCTCCATGGTTCAATCCTGGCTGTCCAAAAACCATCGTAAGCTTAATCCTTGCAAAACCGAACTCCTACTCATCCAACCAAAAAAAAAAGTCCTTCCCTGTTGATATCTGGCTTGACGGCCTCACTGCATTAAACTGCAAATATCCACCGGACATGTCAGCATGAATTAGGAGTTGCCATTTCTTCATATTACAAGATTGATTAATGTTTAATTTGCATTTATAGTATTTATTGTGAGATGTCACTCAAAATGGTACGGCATTTATTTTCTAATCGAAACGCAATGGGCAGCTTGCATTCTTTTCATTATGTTATGGCTTTGATCACACTTATGTGGAAATGGTGCCCATGTTTGCAGACCCTCTATAATGTATTATGAGCACTGTGTCGTCTCTCTCTGTGAATTGCAAATCAGTGAAAGGAATAAGTGACAAGCATAGTGTCTGCTTCCTGACCCATGTGCAAGGAGCCTGATGTATTTGTGTATATCCTGATTAAACTATTGAACAGCAGAGGAGACCTGTAGATTATTGTTGAGTGATGCAGCACTAAGGACTGGTTTAATATATGTATAAACATGTGTATATATATATAAATTGTGGTGTAAATGTATTGATTATACACATTTATTTTATTGAAGTTATATATTGAGTTATATTTTCCTGGGTTTATTTATATTTATTTTGTAATGTAATGTGAATATTCTATTGTTAAAATATGTGTATATGTTGTTTATTGTTTGGTTTAATGTTTTCTTTAATGTATAATGTCAGTATTTTTATGATGAGTAATTAAAAATGTACTTATTTTAGCAATATTGCTGTTGTCATTCTGTGATGCGATATTTTCGACAATTTATATGTTTGTTTAAAGGGAATGATATTTTTGTAACTAATATTTTTGTATTCAATATTAGTAAAAAACTATATTGTTTACAGCGATATTTTTGCTCTTTATAATTGTTGTTTTGTTAGATAAGTATAGAAAGGCCATATTTTTGTTCACAAGATTTATTTTTGAATATTTTTGTGTATCGATATTTTGTGCCTCGATATTCCGTCATTGAACCCTCTAACCCTGTAGCAGTCTGTGTCTCATTCATTAAAAATTTCTTCACTGAATTTATCACACACCTTACGGCTTCATGCAAAGAGGCCTTCAGACTGACTTGTGCTGCGCCCATAATGCTGCAGAGGAGAAGGACATCCTACATCTTACTTGATCCTGCCCTCCCATAATGAATATTGGGAAAATGTTACCCCTGCTATTGTTAATATGACTGAGAAAAAAGTAGCACCTGGGTCCAAATCAGTGCTTAATTTGTGTCAGTGGCTTCCAGTGCTCAGCATCAGCACTTATTTCACAGGGCCATGTCTACTGAATTTTCCGTCCCTGGGCATTGGGTCCAGTAATTATTAAAAATGAATGTATCTGTTCTCCTTTTGATGTCTGCCTGGTATGGCTGACCCTCCCAGACCCAGAAATGATGACTGCATCACAATATTAATGTCAGCAGTGCATACCTGCCTTTCACCAAGGCACATCATCATTTTCTAATTCCATTGGTAAATTGTTATGGAGGGCAGCTGATAGCTGTGCTGAGAGGGAGCAGGCTGGCAAAGCTCTGTACAAACTTTAGAATGTCGTGGAGCAATTTAAAAGTGCATAGCATACTGTTTGTATCAGTTTGCACTGAACTGAAACCAGTTGAAGCGGTCTTTAATACTGCCTTTACGTGCTTGTGGCCTGGGCCCACCAAAACCTGCAGTCACTGTCAGAACTCAGTGCGCATGTGCTGCTCTGCACTGACACTGTATAAAAACTGATCCCACTCTAATTGCTCAGCGGAGTGAGCATGGCAGTGGCAGCATTGCAGAGAGCAAGCACGGTAGGCCAAGCAGAACTGTAGGCACTGGCACCTGCCTGCCTGGCCTCCACTGATTAGAGCATGACAGTGACCTGCTGTGACCAGCCATCACCACATCATAATTCCTCACTGAGCCAGTAAGTGGAGGTGGATAGGTCATTGGGGGGATGGTGTGTGTGTGTGTGTATGTGTAAATCACCGATTCTGTGGGGCGGGGCATGTATGTGTGTATCCTCACCCTAGCCTGACGTAAGCAAAGTGCATTAACCCTTGGTAGTGTCTGCCAGGTACTTTTTTCTGTTATGTTTGTATTTATTATCTTTAAAACACATTTTATTATGCATTTTTGCACAGTTATTACCCATTTATAACTTTATATCAAAGTTGGCCCATTTATGTAGCTTATAGAGCCACAAAAAATAAAAAGAATGTGTGAGTGCTTTGAAGTCTGCCAGGCATGTGCTAGAGTACGTACTAAAGTACCTGGCTCTCATCCAGCAGGGGCACTGAAAAGAGTCTTTACAGCATGGCCATTAAATCAACATTTTGTCTTGCAACTGAGAAGCCCAAGGCACTGCCAACCACTCTCAGTACATCACGCCTGCAAAGGATGTGTCTTCAATCATGAGGAACTATAATAAGGTCATCCAGGTGTCCCTTTTCATGCTGCACAGTAATGCTCCCAACCAACCTCCCCCTCCTGGCCAAATCATGGAAAACTGTGTGCCGGCTCATTTAAAAAAACACTATGAAAAATACAACCTGCACAACACCTTCCAATCAGGGTTTAGGAACGGCTGCAGCACAGAGACTGCAATACTGAACATTGTAGATGACCTACACAGATCTCTGGACGAAGGCCAGGCCTGCCTCCTAGTCCAAGTCCTCCTGGACCTCTCAGCGGCCTTTGACACTGTCAACCATGACATCCTCCTTAACATCCTCGCACTACCTACAGGTATCAATGACGCTGTCCTTCAGTGGTTTGCTTCCTTCCTGAATGAATGCTCATAGTTAATCAAATTAAACCACTCCATCTCAAAAGTAACACCAGAATTACAAGGAGGTCCGCAAGGGTCTCCTGCCGTATTCAACCACTATATCAAACCCCTTGCAATGATCCTGAAACAAGCCAGAATTGCCTATCACATGACACTCAAATCTACATAAAAGTTTCATCAGCTAAAAACATTTAAACAGCACTCCCTCCATGGTTCAATCCTGGCTGTCCAAAAACCATCGTAAGCTTAATCCTTGCAAAACTGAACTCCTACTCATCCAACCAAAAAAAAAAGTCCTTCCCTGTTGATATCTGGCTTGACGGCCTCACTGCATTAAACTGCAAATTATCCATATCTAACTCTGTAAAATCTCTGAGGATTACACTAGACAAAAACCTTACTATGAAAGAGTATATTAATGCCTCTGCTAAACTTGCCTTCTACACGTTATAAACACCTTAAAAAAATAAAAAAACTTTCATCCCCATCGAAGACCTAAAGACAGTTTTACAAGTCTTCGTCCTCTCCAAACTGAACTATGGTAACACAATGATCACGGGCACCTCAAATACACACTTAGCCCCTTTGAAATCTACCCTCCTGCTGGGAAAGAGCCACTTCAACCACATCACTCCCACTATCATTACCTCAACAGGCTACCAATCTAGTCAAGATGTATATTCAAAAGTGCTTGAATAACACTCAAAGCGCTCTACATGAAAAAACAGTTTACCTTGCAAACAATCTATCAAAAGCCAGCCAAAAGAGACCTCTTTGAAGCTCCAAAAGTCTACTCCTGATTCCGCCATAATTCAAGAAAGAAAAATAGTACACCTGCTCCTTCGCTGGGAACGCTCTCAGAATCTGAAACTCATTGCCTCAGGATTTACATGACAATCACTCATTCCCTCACTTCAAGAAGAAACTTAAACTTCTTATTATTATTAAATACCTAAACCCTCCCCACTAAATGACCAGCTTGGCCTAATGCTCCTACCCCACAACCTCCATTGAAATGTCAGTACCATTGCCCTTGACAAAAACTGTTTCTCTATTCTCACCAACTTCGCAACACCCAACCGTAACTACCTCAGAACTATATAATTTGCATATCCTACTGTCTGGTATATACTTCTTTTTTATACGTTACTATGTACTTCTACTTACTCTTTTTATGTACTTCGTGTAATTGCTGCCATATCATTCACATATCCTGCTGTCTATCGTATGCTACTTTTTATACGGTTACTATGTACTTTAATTTGCCCTTTATGTAACTCGTGTTATTGCTGCTGTGATAACTCTGTAAAGCGTTCTGATGCCTTCGGGTCTAGTTCATGCTATACAAAACTCAATACATAAATAATAAATTCTAAAGTTGGACTAGTAGTATTAAGCATCCATTTTAGCGCTATACCATCAAAGTCCCTGCTGTGAATGAAGTTCCATGAAGCCACCTGAGCAAGAATTGTTTAGAGCAGCTGGCACTGGCCAGGGTAAAGGACTAGCTCTAGGGAGTTGGCAATTGAGTGAGGCTGTGCTGTCTGTTCGACAGTAAATGAGTGTGTGCACAGAATCAAACTGTTTAGTAAAGTGAAAAGTCAAACACAGATCTAGCTTAGCCAGGGCATATAAATGTTGTTCCATTGGGATATTTTTTTTTACAAACGTTTAGCCCCAAAACCCAGGAGACTCAATGAAATACAACCACACAGCCACTACCAACACACAGCTCAGCTGCCACATGGGAATAGGTTTCAGGTTCTATCTAGCTTGGAAGATAACAATTGACAACAGATGGGGAAGTGTGACCTGGCTACAGTTCAGATTAGTGGGGGCTTAGTACGACTATCTTGGACTCCCCCTGGTTTCCCCCCTGTCTCAAGTCCCCCAGCAAGTATTAATAATATAGGGCTACCCCAAGAAGTGCTGAATCTTTCACCTACAGTCGACCTGTTCAGAGGCTCTCAAACATCATGATACACTTTTGGGCCCCTGCTCACCCATGTTTAGTTTGGATACTCAATTTGATGGTTTTTCACGCCCAGATACCAACTTTCTTAACTGGGTCAGCTTGAATACTCATGACTTATCTACCCACTCCCAAATTTACAATGTTGTCATTGATCTTTGTGGTTTCTGGTAATGTGGCTGGCCTCAAAGCCAGGATGATGCAGCCACCATGGGGTGAATTTGTCGACAAGCATGACATATGCCACTTCCCAGAAACTTGGTCAATAGAATCTCTACGTAAAGTGGGGTACTGGTGAAGGAAGGTAGGATCCTTCTGCATGCGTACCCCCACTTTTTGCCAGGTGCTAAGCTGTTTTTCGACGAGTCTGACTGGGATCCTGCTAATCAGGACCCCAGTCTATCTGCTTTCTCCCTAAACTGTTATGTTATGTACTTTGGTACACTCCAGATTGGATACCGGTGTACCCTGGTCAGTCCCTAGTATATGGTACCCATGTGCCCAGGGCATAGGTACCCCAGAGGCCTCCCATTAAGCATGTATTATGCCACCCATGAGAGGCCATGCAAAATGGAACTACAGGTCTGCCACTGCAGCCTGTGTAAGTCGTTGCATGCACCACTTACTTCAGACATAGGTTTACTATATCTAATGGTCACTGCACTTAAAACCTATCAGTCACCCCTATAGCAGGCCTTTACAATCCTGAAGGCAGGGTGCTTGGTTCTAAGTGAGAGGGTGCCACTGCATTAGTGGGATACCACTGCAGCCTACGGAGTCCATTCTACCGGGTTGTCAGTGAAGCAGCCATATACGATATATAGAGGGGCATTACGCGACTGCGTGATGACCAACTCTAAAATGGCTAAACTAACCCTATTGTGTTTGGTATCAAACATGTTGGAATCATACCCCCCACACTGGTAACTGGTGTGAGAGGTATGATTCCACCCCTCAGAAGCGAGCTTCGTGGGGTCCCTGGTGTTCCCGGTAACCGCCTTTTAGTCCTGGACAGCACAAAATGGTTGCTGCTGACCAGAGACACATTTCTGCCCTCCTGCTGCTGAGCCAAGCTCGAACAGAGGAAGGCAGAACAATAGGCATCCTGTCACAGGGAGGTGTGACTACCTCCCAGACACGATTTAGTGTATTAGGGCTGGGTGGGTGCGCTTGCCAGTGACGTAAAGTCTGCATGAGGGGCACATTTGGTGTTCCTGTGCATAGTCCAGTTCAAACCAGTCCTGGGTGCTGTGGGCTCCCGCTCTGGCACAAAACTGGACAAAGGACATGGGAGTAACCTCCCCACTGTCCAGACCAACCCCTGGGATGGTCCCCTGAACCTCGCCAACCCTCTTCCATGGGTACATAAGAGCTTACCTGGCTGTAGGACCTTTGATTCGACATGGACAAGATTCTGAACCAAAAGCCACTGAACTTTTACCGTCTGGACACTCTGGACTTCGCTGGACTTTGTTTGGGATGACTTTGTCTCCCACTCAGTCTGCTGCATCGTCTGTGCCTGTGCACCATACAGGATACATGCAGGACCTGTGGAGCATCAAGGACAACCAAACACATCTACCTTGGAGTGAAGGAGTCACTCCCCTGCATTCACAGGCACCTCATCCCTGCTGACCAGTCAGCTGATCCCAAGCTCCTACGTACTCTGAAGGGTCCAGCAACACAGGAGGTGGGTTTCTATGTCCCTCGAGGCCCAAGCTGCCCTCCCACCAATTTTGAGGCTAGTATCTCTCATGGGGGCTGCAATACCCGAACCCTGGTGCACTGTGTTCATTTGCAAGTGAATGTACTTGTTGGCATTCCTTTAATAAGTACATTGGGCTCTGAGTAGCCCCAACCTCTGGCACTATTTCCTACCAAGATCATTGACCTCCTCACACCGAAAGCCCTGTGGGCTGTTTGGTGAAACGCTCAAGGTCCTCTTGCGACTCCTGCGCCTCCAGCCTGTGGGTCAACTTTGCTTTTCTTGGGGTCCCCTGGTTGCTCCAGGCCTGCCAGCACTCCTCTTGCTGTGGTGAGTCTCCTGGATCTTGCTGCTCTGAGCCGTATCCATCCTTGACCTTCTGTGTGGGTTGCCGTTGCCAAGGCTTGTTGGTGCTCCTACCAGACACCGACCCCTCCACACTCTACATCCTTCATGGGACAGCTCGTATCCAGCACCTGGTTGTCCTTGACGCCTCCTGGTCCCCGTAGCTACAGAGTCAAGGTCTCCATCCACTCACCTGAAGCACCCAACATTGGTGAGCATTCGTCTACCAAGGCCCTGGTCACTCACAAGTGACCCAGACTCTGTCCCCTCTGCTTTCACATACATCTCACAAGAGTCCACCTTTGGATTCCAACTGACACTTTTCTTCCTTCCAGCAGCAGCTCTTCTTCCAAGTCCTCCATTGGGTTTGACTGCGGTTTCCGACACCCCTGCAGACCTATGCACCCAGCTTCCCTGGGATAGGTAACTTGGTTATCTCGGTATCCACGGGTGGGGTGGCTCTCCAACCTTCTGTTTTCCACTGGGTTTCTTCGAAGTCCACTGGGAAGGATCCTCAAACTCTAAAACTTCAACCGCGACTTTCCCGTAGCATTGTGCAGAGCACGCGGTCGTGTTCCCACACTGCACCCGTCCTCAGTGGGGTCCCTATCTACTCACCTCGGGTGGTTCCTTGGGGTCCCAGCGATTCTACGTCCTCTCAACACTGTCTTGACTCGAGTTGTGGTTCTTATACCACTCACTTAGTATATGGTTTGGTCCCCCACTGGGGCCCACTGTATATTAGTGCTATTTACTGTCATTTCTGTGCTTAAGTAGTGTGTGCTTTGTGATTATCTTCATATAGGAGATACTGTGCATACTAGATAGTGTTATATTGATAAATACATATTTCTATAACTACAGTGTGGTTCTCCTTTCCTTTAACCAATACTATAAGATTGCATTCTGGTACAATAAGCTGCTTAACATTCCTTCAAGACTAAGACTGAAGGCTGCTCTCCACAGCTACTACTTGGAAAGCTTTCTAAGGTCATCTTTGACCTCTTAAATCACCATAAAGGTTGTTTGGACTGGTGCAAGGTGCCCACTTTAATTAGTGGACAGCATATACCAGGCCAACTTCTCACAACTTGTCTTTTTGATTTTTCAGCTAAGTCTAATATGTTTGTAAGACCTATGGGTGGTCTAACAATATGGGTGAATTCCTTCCCAGATTGTAAGATTTTCTGATTAACAATTGATTGTACTGACATACTAGGCACTGAAGTAAGTAGGGTGAGGGACCATAGTGTGATGATCCTCAACATATATGCACATGTGGTTAAGAGTAGACACACTTCGGTGGGAATTCAAGCCCTGGAGGCTCATCTGGCTAAGTCTTGTTCAAGTTTATATATGATCATTGCAGGGGACTTAATTCTTCATTTGAGCCCTTAGTCATGGATGATATTGAAATCACTGCTGAGGAGGAAGAATATTGGGCTATCCCCCAGCTGGAGCCTCACTCAATCAAAAGATGGACCCAAGCCATCCTTCAGTTGATAGCGCTCTCCATTGAATTGGGGGTCGGGCTACTAATGGTCGTACTAATTCTAATACCAAGGGAGCATACACTTTAACGACCATTTGTCCAAAATCCCAATTGATCATCGACTTAAGATTGTGGTCCAGAGTGGGTGACATGGTAGTACAGGTAGTAGGAGTGGAGAGAGACTATGACCCTCTATGTCTTAGGCTCCTAGCTTTTGACCCAGCCAGGTCATCTAATACTCACAATGTTGTACATATATCTGATAGATGTCGCCTCAAATGGCATCAGGTTATGGAAAGCCAGTAATCTTGTCAAACATCAACAAAGATGTTCAGGCAACTCGGAGTACCATTGCAAAAAGTATGGAAAAGGAAGGAGACCACCTAGACTTTAGTGTGTTGCAAAAAGACGTTTAGCAAGGATTGCAGCTTATTTTATGATTTAAGAAGAAGCCCCTCAAATAAAAGCCAATGGATGGTCTAACAGGGAGTGTGGGCACCTGAGGCGCGCTCTAGCTAGGGCGATCAAGTTGAAAAAGCCATCTATGATTGCAGCCATCAGAAAGTAAAACAAACTTGGCATATTGAATGCAAAGAAGAAGTGTGACAATAATGGATAGCAGGAGTTAGCGGAAGCATGTCCATCCTGAGGATGTTCGCACTTCACTTGGTTGCCAGTGGTACAAATCCCTTGGGGGGGAAGAACCGTAAAACCATGTTCCACCCTCACAATAGGTTAATCATTTTTCTGCACTGTACTATGAGAAGGTAGTCCCTGTCACCAAAGTTACTCTGTTGTATAGTAGCTTCCAGAATGTTACCTCTTCCCCCATTCACTAGAGAGGAAGTTCTAGACTCACTGTCTACATTTGCGAGGAGAAGGGTCCAGGCCCAGTTGCCATTCCTCTTTATTTGTTTGCTCATAATGCTGATGACTAGGCTGGCTATATAGTAGCTCTAACAAATGTGATTGCTCGGGGAAACATCTATTCCAGAATTTTGGCTCGGTGCCTTAAGTTATACCAGTAGTTTGAAGGGCGAAGTTATACCAGGATATATATACATCTATATCAGAATCTTGGCAGGGTGCCGAATTTATACCAGTATATATGAATTATAGGTTCATTAGTCTTATTGTTGAGTTCAAAAAATCTATTCTCGTTTTGTTCTGGTATGAAATCAAACGTGGATATCAGATTGGGATATTATAAGCCCACTTCAAGTGGGATTCAGAGCCAAAACCTCTACGATAGAGCAGGAATTTAGGTTTGTCCTAATTGTTTTGGAAGATTGATCTGATCAGCAAGGGCAACTTATTTGTTGTTTCTGTCAATCTAAAATCTGTCTTTGACCTGGTTCCATGCTTGAGGCTGTGGCAGGTTTTGAAGGCGATGGGTATGCCTCACAATATTCCGTCAATACTGATTAAGCTACATGAGAATACCTTCGCCTGTGTCAGATGGGGGTAACAGGATCAACTGATCGACAAGATCCCAGTGCTGAAAGGTATTCTGCAAGGGTGTGTACTAGTTCCCACTCTCTTCACTTTGTATCTAAATGGATTGGGCGGCTATCTTTTTGACTGCAAAGTGGATGTCCCTGTTATATCTAAGACCAAGACCCCTATATTTATATTTGCAGATTACACTCTTTTAATATTGAAAACTGTGAGTGGCCAGAACATTCTTCTTTCTTAAAAATGTGCTGTCTTTTGTCAAGTTTGTGGCTTAGAAATCATCGCAGCCAAAACAAAATGTATGTTGTTTAGCAACCATAAAAAAGTTAAGGTAAAGCTGCTGCTAGGCGATAAGGCCCTAGAGAGGGTTGATTTGTTTAATTACCTAGGGATCAAATTGTCAGCCTATATGTCATGGCGTCCACATATCAATACTGCTTGCTTGAAGCCCTTGACTCAGCACTACATGGTGCTGAGCTGTGGGGCTTTGGTGACGTCTCAGTTTTGGAGCAATTGGGGAACATTTTTTAAGATCACTGACCTCCCTTCCACGAAGTAAACCATTGCACCTTCTATTTTTGGAAATGGGAAATAAAAAGGTAGCCCTTAATGTCCCCCATGGTCCATGCTATTCTGACGAAGATGATGGGCTACCCCTGAGCTCGCTCAATATGCTGCTGCCTTACAAGTCATCATTAAGTTCGATAGAATTTAAAACATTCTCTGGTTGACCGCAACTAAAAAATTGACAGTTTTTTTAGGCTTTAGGGATAATCGGCACAACCCTACTGAACCCCAAATACCTTCCAAGGTGACTCTATAAAAACAGAATTGGGCA
The DNA here is from genome assembly GCF_964204655.1 of Triturus cristatus. NCBI lineage: Eukaryota > Metazoa > Chordata > Amphibia > Caudata > Salamandridae > Triturus > Triturus cristatus. Next base: position 238,850,985 of record NC_140580.1, on the reverse strand, counting down.
TTTATGCTGCAGAGGGGAGAGCAAAATGTTGCAGGCACTTCAATGACGGGAGAATTTAAGTTTAAATCGGTTTATGGCTTAGAGAAGTACTAGGACTTAATTATGGGGCCTTCAGACACAATCAATGTAAAGTAGGGACGCCTCATCTGAAATCATTCACTGCAAAATGGTTGGAATCTGTCTCTCGGAATTACCCTTTCTGTCTTGATCAAAAAGAGTCTTTGCCACATGTGCTGTTTGCATGCCCAGCTTATGTCCAGTCACACTCTGCACGGCTGGCTCCCATTTGCAGACAATTGGACACATCTAGCCACTGCATTGCTTTGAGGCTATTGAGATCGGACCCTTCTATACTGTATACCTGTGCAGTAGAAACAATTTAAGGGCGGATGTGGGCAAAGAGAAGAACTGTCATAAAATGATTATGTCTTTCATATTGATTTTAGGATAGTGATGCACTGGTTTTGGTGTTATCAATTTTTGAATGTTCTGTTATTTTTAACAGTTTGTGGGTTCCAATGTTGATTGAAACTTGGAATTGTGACAACTTCCTCATTAACAATGTAATAATGTGTTGCACTTTTCTTTTACCTATATATTTATTGTATTTTATCAAACTTTTATGGCTTTGCTGAAATAGAATTATATATAACGTGAAAATTCAGGATAAAACTGAGGTGATCTCTCACAAAGAAGGTACAGTTAACCTTATTACTGACAGAAATTATGTCATACCGTGGATTATTTGAAATTTTGTAGTGAGTGTTGATCACTTTGTATTTCTTGTTTGATGAAAAAATCAGAGCAAAGGGAGAGGATCTGGCATTACATCTTAGCGCCAACTTTGCAACTGAGAATCAGCTGTGATTCTCGGTGTCAGGGCTCACCATCCTGTGATTCTCAGCAAATCTCTTAATCTCCATGTGCAAACCCCCCCCCCCCCAAAAAAAAATGTATTGTGTAATACAGCTAGTGCTCATATGAAGGACTTGTATGCCTTTGGGTGGAGTTTACGGTACATAACTATACCAGAATAAAAATATAAAAAATACGACGTTGGAAGCTGTTTACAACTGTGCAATATCAGTAATTGATGACTGGCTGTAACATAAGAGTAAATAAAATACATTGGAATACCCTTAGGTACCAAATGTTTTTCATGTCTGAGCATCATCTCAAGTCTCTTGTTTTATGCGTTTTGTCTTTGGCATTCTGAAGTTTTCAGGATAATGATTTGCATAGAAACGTACATCATTTTTTCTATGGAGGTAGGTTTGTTTTTGCTCAAATATAAAGGTTCTAAACTACAATATGGGCAGTTTTAACAACAACACTTCTTGGTTGATGAGAGATGGGCCATGCAGCACCTGGATATCTTTAGTGAGTCTACTACTAACACTAAAGAAAGAACTACTCTGGGACATGGTGGATCTATTTCTCAAATGCCTGATGACCCAAATGAAAGTTGCAATAATGTATATTGTAGGTGGTACCAATTGCACATTGCAACTCAGAAAAGAAAAGACAATTAAACATAGTGAAAGCTGTTTAATATTTAACAGTTTGAAGACTCTCTCTTTTGATATCTCAGGATGAGAAATCGAAGGGCAGGGAAAGCAGGGTGTATGCCCCTGTGTGAGAAACAGGCCCTGACTGAGTTCCAGTCTGTCTTAAGCAATGCCTGCTTTTTCAGCCTTCCACTCTCTAGTTCCTCGCTCCCCAGCAGTGGTTGCTCTCACTCTTTATATTCCCTTCCGGCCTGGACATTCTTTCCTCAGCAGTCATTGCTCTCCCTACAAATCTCCTGCTCTAATAATGCGTTTCCTCCTTTGGCCCCCTCTCCGCGCAGCAGCGCATGCTCTCTCACTGTCCCTTCCTCTGCCTGCTCAGTTCTCAGTATTGCCTTCTCTTATTCCCTCCCTCTCCTTGGCCACTCTCCTCTCAGCAGTGCCTTCTTTCTATCCTGTCCCTTCTCCTGGGAACTACTTTCTCTGAAGTTTTGCTCTGCTTTGAAAAAGAGGGTGCTCCACTTTTCCTGGTGAGACTGACCACATCTAAATCCCAGATCTTGGTGTCACATATCTACAAAATGAAAGTTATAAGGCTGTTGTGGGAAATTGGGTTGTTGGTTGAGGGGAAGGGAGGTGAGCCCTTCTGAAGTAACAGTCAAAATACCTGTCAGAGAAAACCTTAAAAGTTACTAAATTAATCTGCTATAACCTTCTGGTAGCTTGGCACAAAAACAGTCAGACTTAACTTAGAGGCAATGTGTAAAGTATTTATGCAGCATATAAACAGTAATAAAGTGAAACACAAGACAAGAAAAATCCCAACCCAATGTAGAAAAATTAGATACATTTTAATAAATGTAATTACACCAAACCAATCCAACCAGAGACTAAAAGATCAAAGTGACAACCACGGTTATTTGGTTGCGCAAGACCGGTATAAAGTCAAAATTTAGTGTTTACTGCAATGGAGCACAAGTCAGATACACAAGGTGGAATGGACCTGGCCTTGGCTTACCTTTGGGCTTGCGAAGAAAGTTTGAAGAAAAGAAGAAGGAAAAGGTAGAGTTCAATGGGGCAAGGCAGCAGGCTGTGCCCAAAGAGGTTTCGTCATTGCTGGAGAGTGCTGGACAAAGTCTTGGTGAAGCAAATGACAATGGCAGGAAATATCTCTGAGCAGAAAAAGCTGAATTTCCAGGCTGAGGAGTTTGTCATTGTTGATGAAGAGCTGATCGACATTGAGCCCAGTGAAGACTATTTCCTTTCAGCTTAGACAACGTTTTGGGAGTTGAAAACCTCCAGCAGGACAAAGCTACAAGATGTAGCCAAAGAGAGCTCCACAAGACCAGATGCCATCACTGAGAAATCCCGGTGACCAGGATTTGCTGGTGTGGTGAAGAAATTAGCTGGAGCTTCTGCAAAGTCAAACCGACTGGCAATGTACCTTGGGTGGCTCGACTGGCAGGTAGGTTCCGGTCTTCTGTTGGTTCTTCTGGCACTTTATGGTGAAAGGTTTTTGAAGTCAAAAGATTTTACGGTAGGTGGGAGCAGCACCTCTAACACCACTTCTAAAGGTGCAGGATGGGGGAGGGGGCAGCATTTAGAGGCTGTAAGGACTAACTCTAGCAGAGTGACCAGGGGAGGGTTCACGGTCTCTGGAGCTTGTTATGCCCCTGTAGCTCAAACAGGAGGCCCAATTAAACCATAGAGTCACATCTAGCTGTCCTGCTTTCAAGTAGATGGCGCAGTTCTCTTCTAGCAGAAAGGTTGGGCTCTAGAAGCAGGGAAATCTTCTGGGAAGCAAGGCGGGTCTCAACCTGCAGTGCAGTATTTTGGTAGCAGCATGGCAGTCCTCTGGGGACCACGGAAGGCCTCAAGCAGCAGGGCAGTAATCTGGCAGTCCATGAAATCCTTCTGAAGTCTTCCAAAGGTTCAGAAACATACTGAAAAGATGATCAAAGGTTCCGATAGTTATACCTGGTGCCGGCCTTTGAAGTGGAGGCATTTCTTATGCTACCCCCACATCTGGTTGTAAGGCTCTAAGAATTCTGGGGTGAAAAAGACTAGTGCCAGGTTTGATTGGGTGCATATGCTAAAGGCAGCCCTTTTGAAGTGTCGGTGTGGCAGGGAACATCTCCACCCCCATCTATCCCGGCAGCATGGCACAATCTGCCATCACCTAATCCCCTTGTGTCTCACTTGGAGGAACATACAAAGCCAAACAGCTAAATTACTCACAGTATTGTGACCCAGAACACTGGCAGAAGGCATCAAATTGCCGGGACATGAAAAAAGTAATCTTTCTAAAAGTGGCAGTCTCTGAATGTTAACTTAAACTCAAACTGTACCATTAAAGAGGATTTTAAGTTACAATTCTTTTGAGTCCAAATTTGACATCCTTACCTGTTCCCCATCAAAAAGCACATTTTAAATGTACTAGTTTTTTCACTACCAGGACATGCAAACTTAAAAACACATACCCTACTTTGTATTTACAATGCACCATGCCCTGTGATCTTTTTAGAGCCTACACAAGGAATGCCATATGTATTAAAAAGAAGGTTTAGGCCTGGCAAAAAGTTATTTCGCCAGGTCGGATTGGCAGTTTAAAACTGCAATGACAGGTTGGATTTGTGTTTTAAAGTGCTACTTTAGTGGATTGCACAATCCATGCTGCAAGCCCACTAACAGCATCGCTGGTCAGATTTCGCACAATGTCACGCAGCACAGTGGAGCAAGACACCTTGCAGTGCTGCGTGACAGGGAGACAGAATGAATGCACCATATTTACCATTACATTGAGCATTCCTGTTCTTTGCTTGAGCTGGTGCACTTGTGGCTGCCTACCGCAAATGCAGATACCCTTGCACAATTGGTGCAAATGGGCCTGTGAGGCAAGCAAGATTGTTTTTGTGCAGGAGGGGACATCTTCCTGCACTAATACAATACTGTGAGGCTTGTTCCTCTTTCTACGTGTGCTGCATTCTGCAGCACACATTGATAGAGGAACAAACAAGTAGAAATATAGATATTTTGCCTTATTATGCCTCCCCTGGATTTTGACGCATTCCCAGGCCTACCACTCATGGTAAATCTGGGAAGGCACCCAAATTAATGAGTGGGTTCGCAGGAACACCCATGCTCCACCCATGAAATTCCTCCCGGGGACAGAGTAATGCAAGACAGCGACTTGCGCTGCTTTCCGTTACTGCAGATTTACCAAGTCACTCAGGGTCATGTAAGCTGACCTTGCTTGGCCTCGTAAATCTCAGTCTAGGTTTTGTATCCCTCTGTGTCCCCTTGCGTGGCTCTAGAATGACGCAAAACCTTTGCTAAATATGTACCTTAATTTACAGGTCATTGGTACATGTAGTACCATAAACTCAGGGCCGGACTGGCCGTAGCGGGCACCAGGCTTTCCCCCCAATAGACCGCCAAGGTGGGGGCCGGATTTGGACCCCTGGGGGGCCGTTTTTATTACCGGGGGCCGGTTTTGCAGCCTAGCTGCAATATCGGTTCCCTGTAACAAAAGCGGCCAAAACCGACCCTGACAAACAGCTCCTCCGTCCCCCCTCCCCCCTGGTATGCCAGCTGAGCTAGTTGCCAGGGCCAGTTTTGGTTCCCAGTCCGGCCGTGCATATACTAGGGACTTACAAAAATAAATTAAATGTATCAATCAGATGTATCATGTTTTAAGGAGAAATCACAAGCATTTAAACACTGGTTGGAAGTAGTAAAGTTGGGAGTCCTAACGCCAACAAAAACTAATAAAGAAACATAAGAGATAAAAGCAAAAAGGTTTAGGAGTGACCCTATAAAGAGGGCCAGGCCCAACAGGTACCTTGATTAAGAGAGGACTTTAGTGAAGTCATTAGGCGGCTAACCATAATTGCTTTCTCAATGTGGAAGGGCAAAGGTCTAGCAGAGGACCAGATTTAATTCTCAAAGAACATTTGGTTAGAGTTTCAATGCCAACTGGATGAAATTCTGATCTTAATGTAAGATAGGACAGATCAAGCTTTGAATTCACTTTTAAAAACATCTTTTTGGGGTGCGTGGCCAAGATGGCACTCGCTAGGTCGTGTCTCTCTGTCTCTTCACTCCTGCCCGACACAGCCTCGACTTTTGACGTCGGAGGGGGGACCTTCGAAAATGCTTCCCCCAGCAAAATGCTTCCTGAGTGCTGGGGAAGCAAGAGAGAGCCTTCTGGAACACTAAGCCCTGTAAGATCCAGGCGGGCACGTGGTGAGAGGTGGCCGCACAGGTGCCTGTGGCGGCAGTGGAGGCAGCCCGCCGTGGCGAGAAACAGACGGTGAGGACCCAGCATTAAAGATACTGTGTGGCCCCGAGAACCAGTCCACGAGGGGCCGGGGGAGTGGCAGCGTGACTGAGAGAGGCCCAGTATAATGCCGCACCAGCTATTAAGCAACACAGACCGCAGAAGGAAGAACCGTGCTGAGTCCGGGGGCTGCGGCCTCCAGTGAGCCGGGTGCACAGGCAGCTGTGGAAGAGAAGCTGGTCCAGGAGAGTCAGTGCCGGGGTTTTGGAGGTGCCGGGTCGCTGAAACCTTGGGGCTGTCCGGCAATGAGATCAGGGCCAATGAGCACCCACAACGGGCCATTTGCATCGATGAGGAGCACTACAGGCTGCGGGGCAGTGCCACCATTGCCTGGGGAGGAACTCTGGCCAGCATCCAGGCCGAGCTGACTGCCAGAAAACCTTGAGCCACAGGGCAGGGGTAAAACAAGGCCTAAAGAGGAACGCAGATGGTGCAGTGGACTTTGGCGGCTGAGGGAAGCGGTAGAACGGCTGAGGCCTCATGCTGTGAATTCCGGGAGAAGCAGGCGACACAAGGCCAAGGAGGTGAGCGGCTGTGGGAGGCTGAAATAAGGAGCAGAGAGATGGCAGTGGCCTGAAAAACTTTGCAGCGCAACGGTGACGCCACCCCCAACCCAACTCAAAGTGAAGTCCTTCCATGGACAAGTTCCACTCAAGAGCACTTTGCGGGGCTGGGATCCCCCACCATAACTAGGGGGGCTGTGACATCTTCAGGTGTGTGCAACGAGTGGGGAGTGCCATAGGGGAGAGCGGAGGCAGCAGAAGGAGGACAGACCCAGGCCTGGACCCCACTGCACGGTCTAGAGGACTGCCTTATTCCCCCTTAGGGCCCCCTTGATTACTGGCGATTCCGCACCAAGCTGAAGCCCTGGGAAGGACATTGCTGCTCCCCTAACTCAAGCTCCTCGACCCCCAGGGCAATCTATCTAACATTCAGAGTGCTATAAGCTACCAAGGAGCCCGCGGTTTGGCCAATCTTCTAACTACACGCATACCAAGAAGAGGTGGACTACAGCCTGCAAGACGGGGCTATTAAGCAACACAGACCGCAGAAGGAAGAACCGTGCTGAGTCCGGGGGCTGCGGCCTCCAGTGAGCCGGGTGCACAGGCAGCTGTGGAAGAGAAGCTGGGCCAGGAGAGTCAGTGCCGGGGTTTTGGAGGTGCCGGGTCGCTGAAACCTTGGGGCTGTCCGGCAATGAGACCAGGGCCAATGAGCACCCACAACGGGCCATTTGCATCGATGAGGAGCACTACAGGCTGCGGGGCAGTGCCACCATTGCCTGGGGAGGAACTCTGGCCAGCATCCAGGCCGAGCTGACTGCCAGAAAACCTTGAGCCACAGGGCAGGGGTAAAACAAGGCCTAAAGAGGAACGCAGATGGTGCAGTGGACTTTGGCGGCTGAGGGAAGCGGTAGAACGGCTGAGGCCTCATGCTGTGAATTCCGGGAGAAGCAGGCGACACAAGGCCAAGGAGGTGAGCGGCTGTGGGAGGCTTAAATAAGGAGCAGAGAGATGGCAGCAGCCTGAAAAACTTTGCAGCGCAACGGTGACGCCACCCCCAACCCAACTCAAAGTGAAGTCCTTCCATGGACAAGTTCCACTCAAGAGCACTTTGCGGGGCTGGGATCCCCCACCATAACTAGGGGGGCTGTGACATCTTCAGGTGTGTGCAACGAGTGGGGAGTGACATAGGGGAGAGCGGAGGCAGCAGAAGGAGGACAGACCCAGGCCTGGACCCCACTGCACGGTCTAGAGGACTGCCTTATTCCCCCTTAGGGCCCCCTTGATTACTGGCGATTCCGCACCAAGCTGAAGCCCTGGGAAGGACATTGCTGCTCCCCTAACTCAAGCTCCTCGACCCCCAGGGCAATCTATCTAACATTCAGAGTGCTATAAGCTACCAAGGAGCCTGCGGTTTGGCCAATCTTCTAACTACACGCATACCAAGAAGAGGTGGACTACAGCCTGCAAGACTGGGCGTGAACCTGGACATTGCCTCCGGTAGAGTAAAAAAGGATAGATCAGTAAAGGACATGCTTCACAAGACGCCCCAATCGCAATCTGTGAATCCCCCGCCCCTGCAGCCCACAACAGAAGTGGAGGGAGCTGAGGACGCGGAGACCCGGTCAGCCGCCCCTTTCTGGAATCCCTTTTTGCTTCTCTTCAAGAAGACCTCACCTCTATGAAGCGTGACCTACCAGGAGACCTCAGGGAGGTGCGTCGGGACTTAGATTCACTAGGGAAGAGAGTCAACTCCCTGTAAGATCATGAATCCAGCAAGGTTAAGGAGTTAGAGGGCCTGCAACAAGAGGTTCTTCGCCTGTGAGAACCAAACCTTGACCTCCAGGCGCATACAGAGGACCTCGAAAATAGGTCCCGGTGCAACAACATACATAGCAGAGGTATTGCGTCAGGGACAGAGGATGCAAACATCGAGCCCATGGTGACAGACATTTCCACATTAAACTTGATCGTACACATAGAGTGGGTCCTCTGAGGCACGCCAACCCCCTCCCGGCCTATATCCTAACTTGTGTACACGATTTGCAGCATAAAGAGCAGATCTTACGTGCTGCCAGAGACGATCCCACATTTAAATACAAGGGCCAGAAACCTGCTCTATACCAAGACCTGGCTGCCTCAACCCTGCTGAAACACAATGCTTTCAGACCCGTTACCATGCATCTCAGATCAGCTGGCATCTCTTACTACTGGGGCCATCCATTTAGATTAGACTCCTGCGTATCGAGGTCCAGTCGAAGGAAGAACCGCAACAAAGCAAGACAAACAGAAGCCAATGTAGCAGCCATGGATGGACTAAAATTAAAGCCCCAGCAATCAAACTGCGCCCTGACCAAGACACCATGGCCAAGGAACGGCAAGCAGTACTGGCAACACTCGCAGGGGACCCCTCTAGTGAATGAAGGCTGGCGAAAGCGGGAGGAAATAGTGGACATTCCGCAGATACCTCCTCCTGATCCTTTTTTTATGGCTGTTGGGGCTGGGTTCGGGTGGGGGCAAGGTGAAATTGGTCACAAGTACCCGTTCATTGTTTCTTCTTTGGAGCACACTGCCCCAGACTGAGGTTAACTCCATGATGATGGACTTTTGCCTCATGGGTTCAATTGTTGAGGTTCATTATGCTTCTTATTTTTACTTTGTTTGTCCCCTCTTCCGAGTCCCATGAATCTCTAGCCTTACCAATAGGCACTGGTTCCCACAGAGTGAGACTCCTAGATCTCAAGGGAAGGCTCACGGGTGGGTGTCTGCAGGACACTGGCTTCCCGCATGGCTTTCAATTGACATCATAGTTGCATGCTGGCGAACATTAAAACCCTCACGCTAAATGTAAAAGGGCTGAATAACCAGATGAAGCAGAAAACTATTCTAAATTACTTTCAAGCCCACAAATATGTTCAATACAGGAAACTCACATCCTGTCCGGGGTCACGCACAGACTTAGATCGAGGGCTTTCCCACAACAATATTTCTCTTCACACTCAGCTAAACCAGCCGCAGTTGCTATCCTCATCTCATACATGTTTAGGGGCAAAATAGGCACAAAACAGGCTGAAATTAAGGGGAGGCTACTGGCCCTCTTGGTTACCATTAATGCGCATACTTATACCCTAGGCACTATTTACGCCTACAAGGGGCAAGAGGCATTCTTAAGACGGGCACTGATGGAACTATTAGCTTCGCCAGACTGGCAACTTATACTAAGGTGAGATATTAGCTCCATTTTCGACAATCAGTTAGATCGTTCAGCACAACGACATGGGCAGGCAGGGGCTCTCTCACAGACGGGGGAGGAGTGGCTGCAGTATCTAGGACTACTTGACATCTGGCGCACTATACATCCCCAGGTGATAGATTACACATTCTACTCGCATGCACATAAAACCTATGCCAGAATTGATTATTTTATCTGGTCCAGTTCGCTACTTCAGCACACGCTGACCTCAGATATTGAACCTCGTTCCCACTCTGACCAAGCCGCATTGACACTTACGCTTCGATTCCCTCTCCAGACAGACCATCATACACATGGCAGCTGCCCGACACACTTTCACACGTCCAGGGGTGATCACACGCCTCGATAAGGCACTGAAGGAATTCCTGATTTATTTTTTTTTAAACATTTTATTGATTTTGCAAACATTAACAAACCTGATCCACATGTAGTCCTATTTTACATCTTTACACCTGGAGGTATTTACAGTTCAACATACAATATACATTGTTTCTGTGCCATGTCTTTGTGACCATGAACCCTTGTTTGTTTTGGCATTCATCCTGTCCCATATAGCTCCCAACCGTCGATCAATCTACCCCCGCCCCTCCACATAAGCCATCTTTTATTCACTTACATCAGAAATGGACGCAGCTAGCGGGGGTTCACATATGTCGCCCCTGAATTCGTTCCATTTTCCCCATATCTTGGACCACTTCTTGGGGCAACCCTGTGCACATACACCGCTCGCTCCGCCACCATGGCGTTATCCATGTCATTTCTCCAATGTTGGTATGTGGGGGGCATCCCCGAACCCCAGTTCTGCGCAATATTACGCTTAACAATTGTCATCCCTAGTGTCGCCCATTCCTGCATCCTCAGGTTCAAGTCTGTTGGTTCCCATATGTTAAGGAGGCACCTCTTTGGCTCCGGTGGGACCTTCGCCTCCCCCACTCTCGCAATTACCCTCATAACTTTTTCCCAGTAAGGTCATTCCCATATTATATGAAAAAATGTGCCTGGTTGTCCACAGTGTCGCAGGCACAGGGGGTCGGGAGCTCGTCCCAATTTATGCAACAGGATGCGTGTGTAGTATATGCGGTGAAGGATCTTTAGCTGTACTAGTTTGAGTTTGGAGGGGATCGCCACTTCTCTCGGTGATGCCAATGCCTCCTGCCACTCCGCTTCATCCAGTGCACCCACGTCCTCCCGCCAATGGTCCCGTAGGGACACCGTGGGGTCCCGCTGGTTATTTATAATTTTGCGGTAAGTTTGGGAAATGGCCGTTGTGGTCATGTGGTCAGTAAGGAGTCTATCCTCCAAGGGTGAGGCCTCCGGCAGCTGAGTATTTAGTGGTATTGCTTTTAGCAAGGCGTGTCGAATCTGCATGTATCTGAAAGTTTCGGTTGGGGCCATGTCGTACTTTTCTCTCAGTTGTGCAAAGGGAACGACCCCACCCTTCACCCAAAGGTCTCCTATTTTTTAAATGCCCACAAGGTCCCACTGTCTGAACCCTTTGGTGTTGTATAGCTTACCCAGTCGTTGGGTTTCCCAAAGCGGTGTGGCCTGCGTCAGTCTACCCTCCCACCCCAGTGCTCGCTGCGCTGTGTGCCATATTTTGACTGTGTGGGCTGTCGGCCCCATGAGATTGTTGTTCCTTGTTTTTGTGTATAGTGCCCTCAGCAGGGTGTATCTGTCCAGCCAGAAAGCTGGCTCTGCCTGTGGTGTGTGTATCCACTGGTTTATAATCATTAGTTGCGCAGCCCAATAGTACAGTTTTATGTTGGGCAGAGCAATCCCCCCATCATACCAGCTTAGATTTAACTTGTGCATCGCTATACGCGCTGGCTTTCCGTCCCACAATAAAGTAGTGACTTCCGCCTCAATTGCCTTGAAATATTCCAAGGGAACCAGAAACGGCGTGTTCTGTAGGGCATACAGGAATCTTGGCAACGCCATCATTTTAAAGAGGGCGGCTGTGCCCAACAGCGTCAGCGGGAGCGATCTCCAGTGTGTCACATCATGACGTTACTTGTCGAGGGGTTTCTTGAGGTTCTCTTCAATGAAGAGTGTTTGTTGGGGTGTGATAAATATTCCAAGGTATTTGAATCCCCCGGCCGCTACTTGCAGTTTACAGCTGGGCGGTAGCCTCGGAACAGGCCCGTATAGGACATATAATAGGGATTTCTCCCAGATTATCGTGTATCCGGAGACCTGTCCATATACGGTGCAGATGTCTAGCAAGCTAACAATGGAGCGCGCCGGGGACGTCAGTTATAACAACACATCATCCGCATAGAGCGAAATACGGTCTTCCCAACCCATCTCCCACTTCATCCCGCGAATCATCTGATCCTGTCGTATCCACGCCGCCAGTGGCTCCAGTACTAACGCAAAGAGGAGCGGCGACAGAGGGCAGCCCTGCCTCGTCCCCCGGCCCAGCGGAAATTCTCCTGAGATACGCCCATTCGCCACCACTTGCGCTAAGGGTTTTGTATATAAGAGTTGGATCCATGCTCGAAATTTGGGCCGAAACCCATTCGTTGGAGCACCGCGAATAAAAATGGCCATTCGACAAGGTCAAACGCCATGCGTGCGTCCAGTGATAGGATCACCACGTCTTCCTGTATAGTAGATATGCGGGACATTACTCCGTTCAGACGTCTAAGATTGAGGGCTGTGTTGCGCCCCAGCATAAAGCCTGATTGGTCCGGGTGTATTAGTGTAGGGAGAATCGGTTGTAGCCGCATCACCAGTGTTTTTGCCAATATTTTGGCTTCTGCGTTAATTAGGTATATCGGACGGTAGGACGCACACTTCTGCGGTGGTTTACATGATTTATGTATGACTATGATGGTGGCTAAACGTTGGTCCCGCGGTAGTATTCCCTTCTCCAAACTTTCATTGTACATATTGAGCAAATGGGGCACCACAATGGCGGCCGTTTTCTTGTAGAATTCTACCGGTATTCCATTAGGTCCCATCGCTTTCCCTGTGTGGAGCGCCCCCAACGCCCGCAACAACTCGTCTTGGTCAGAGCCGCTTCTAAGTCCTGCATTTCTGTATGTGATAAAGTAGGTAGGCGAATGTCCCGGAGAAAGGTTATGTTTTCGGGTATGGTTGCCTTGGCTGTGGTTGTATAGATGTTTTCATAATGGGCAGCGAATGTGTCCGCTATTTGTTGTGGGTCCGCCGTGGCAGAGCCATCATTCCTCTCCAGCTGGGACACCCAGCAACTTCCCTTTTCCCGTCTATCTAGCCATGCCAGGAGCCGACCTGTTTTGTCCCCCATTTCGTAGATTGTGTGCTGCATCGCCGTGTGTCGAGCTTTTGCCGCCTCCCATGCGTATACCTTATACTCCTGTTGTGCCAGAGCCAGGTTGAGCGTTGTGGCGTCTGTTATATTTGTGGCGTGTGCAATTTCAACCCGCAGCACATCCTGTTTCAGGGTGTCTAGGTGTAGTCGCTGCTCTCATTTGTGGTTAGTAATTAACGAGATGGCTTGCCCACGGAGCACTGGTTTGTATGCTTCCCAAAGTGTGATAGGGGATGCTACCGAATGCACGTTTTCAATGAAGTAGCGTCTTGTAGCCTGCGAGAGACCCTTGCCTATCTTGGGGATCTTAAGATACCCAGGGTAAATAGGGAAAAGTTGTCTTCGGCTCGGCACACCCGAGAGGTAAACAAGTTGAACCGGGGAGTGGTCTGAAATGCCCCTCGGCAAATGGGATATTTCCAACTGTGTTCCCAGAGTCATTGCAAGTGTGAAAATGTAGTCAATCTGCTAGAGACTATTATGGGCGCCGGAGTGGAAAGTGTATTGTCGCTCTACTGGGTGTCTTACGCGCCATACATCAACAAGCCCCAGAGCTTCTATAAACTCCTTTAGTCTACGTGTAGTGTTAGTAGGGTCTCTGGGAGGTGTGCAGTCCACCATGCAGTCCATCGTGGCATTGAAGTCCCCTCCTATTATCAATTCTCCAGGTGGGAGGTTAAGTAAGAATTTTCCCAGCTCTTGAAAGGCCACCTGGTGGAGCGCGGGTGGAACATAGACTGAGATCAAGTTGTAGTCCCTACCCTCCCATTGACATGAGACCGCAGCGAAACGGCCCTGGTCGTCAGTCCACGACCCGCTAATTATCAGAGGGTAGCTTTTATGAACCAATATCCCCACTCCTCGGGACCCGGTGGTAAATGCCGAATGGGCCACCATCCTGAACCCCCATCTATCCAATGTCCTAGAGGCTGTGCCCACCAAATGGGTTTCTGGAGTCAAAGCGGCTGCGGGGGCTTTACGCTTTAAGCATTGGAGGACCAGCCCTCTTTTAATTTTATTACCCAGTCCATTGACATTCCAGGATATGATTAGCAAGGCGGTGCCCGGGCCCCCCAGTGACAGCGAGCTGTTGCCTGTATCCTCAGGTCGCGCTAATGTGTGTGCCATGTGTTAGTGGCGTTGTTAAGCCATGCAATGCGTGTCACAATAGACAAAGCACCAGTGCATATCATGGAACACCTTCTGATAGTTCGTGGATCTAAAATTATAACAAACAAACTACGCCTCTTAAACTGAGACCCATTCTCCGCCCCCCTCCCAGCCTCCCTGCCCGGCGGTTCTGGAACTGCTTGCCACCCCAACTGAGCAGAGTGCTTTGACCCCTGAACTTGCACCATGGTAAGGGGTTCGAGACTTCCGAGAATCCCCAAGAGCCCCCCCGGGAGAAGGATATATCACCACTGCCACCATTACTAATCCCGCTCATACCTGTAAGGTGTGTTCACCCGCACCCCAGCGGCCCGGGCGAGCCGCTCCCCAATAGTAAGTTCATACATTACATGAGAAGTGTCTCTCCAACAACTCCGTATCAGGATTGTAGTCCTCTCAGTTTGTCAGGTATCAGCGTTCCGGTGTACAGTCCTGACCATTAAGATAGTTCGGGAATTCCTGATTTTTAACGATATCCCCGGCACCTCCATCACTACGCCTTGGGAAACACTCAAAGTATTCGCTAGAGGGGAACTCTTCGCTATATCCACAGCAGACAATCAAATTAGACGGGACAAAAGAGAGGGCCTCAACAGGCAAGTGCAGGAGCTAGAATGCATTCATAAATGAACCGGGGCCCCCCCGGGTATGGCGACAATTAGAGGCAGTGCGCCTGCAACTCACTCGTCTAGATTTGGATAAGGCGGAGTTTGCAGTCCTTAGGCTGCAACATTCTTTCTATATGGGGGAGATAAAGGCGGGCGCCTTTTGTCTAATAAGCTCCATGCCCAACGCCAAGCGGCCTCCATGCATACAGTATGCAACGAGTCTGGCAATGAGTTCTCAGATGACACAGCCATAACGTGAGCATTCCATGATTTTAATCCAAAACTGTACACAGACCAACACCTTTCAGAACAAGATTCTCTCACCTACACACAGGGGGCAATTCTCCCCAGATTAACACCGGATCAGCCAGCCAGCATGGAAAGCCCTATTCGCATAGAGAAGGTGATAACAGCTATAGCCTCTTAAGTCCCCGGGCACTGATGGGTACCTCGTCATCTTCTACAAGACCTTTTGCACAACATTGGCGCCTATTCTCACCAAGCTTTTCAACGAGGTAGGCGATACCTCGGACATTCCCCCCACGATGCTAATGGCCTCGGTCGTAGTGATTCCAAAACCTGGCAAAGATGTTCAACTCTGTGCCTCTTACAGACCGATATCCCTTTTAAACACTGATTTAAAGCTTTTTACGGGGATATTGGCGGCCAGGCTAGGTCCAATGATGCCGGGGTTGCTGGATCCCAACCAGTCTGGCTTTGTGGCCACCAGACAGTACAGTGACAACACACGGAGGCTACTTCACCTTCTTGACAAGGCTCAACACCAGAAAGAGGAATGTGTGGTGCTATCGGTCGATGCTGATAAAGCATTCGACCGAGTAGACTGGAAGTATCTGGAGACCACCCTCGCGAGGTTTGGGATGGGCGACCGTTTTCGTAAATGTATATTCAGCTGCTGTAGCCACCCCAATGCAACAGTGCGGGTGAATGGCCGCTCCACCGACTCTTTCCCGATCGCCCTCAGCATGAGGCAGGGTTGTCCACTCAGTCCCCTGCTCTTCACTCTTTACATGGAGCCCGTGGCCTAGAGGGTGCAGGAGAACCCGCTGTTCTCTAAGGTTAGAATCAGGGGGGACCTTCACACTATCAGTCTTTAAGCAGACGACGCAGAAGCTACACTGGAGAAACCCCAGACTTCCATCCCCGTGTTTTTTGCTTAACTCGAGAGCTTTGCAGAGGGCTCTGGGTTCCGGGTCAACGTTACGAAATTGCGGGTCCTAGGGATTTCTCTACGGCCTTCCACCCGGGAGACCCTTGCGCATTCTGTTCCACTTCAGTGAGAGACGGAATCGATTCCATATCTAGGGGTCATGTTGACGGTGTCCATGTGTGCTACAGTTACCATGAACTATAAGCATCTTCTCTCCCAGATTTGGAAAGATCTGCACCTCTGGAAGCCATTCGGCCTTTCCTTGCTTAGCTGAGTGGCAGCACTCATGATGAACGTGTTATCCAAGATATTATACATCTTTCAAATGCTCCCAGTGGAGCCTCCCCCTGGTATTATTAAATCGCTTCAGCTGGAATTCTGTTTTATCGTGTGGGCTGACAAAAAAGCCGAGAATGAGCAAGGAATTGAGCCATAGGGGAGTCCCAAATATAGCTCATTACTACCAAGCTACCCAATTGCGTGTTTTGCTGGAATGGTCCCGTAGTAAGTCGGAGAAACATTGGCTGTTATGGAAAGAGCGATCTCAGGTCAGGCGCTGTGGGGGATCCCTTTCCTTCACAAGACTCAATGCCCAGCTCGTTTATATGGCTCGCCAATCACTCACATGACTTTGAGGGTATGGGACAACACTTCAACAAGAGATGGCTTAACCTCCTTCCCATCACCCCTCACACCTATAGTCAAAAAGGAGGAATTCACCCCAGGTCTAGATCAGAGGGCTTTCCAATGCTGGGATAGAGAAGGGTGTAGGTCAATAGGACACCTTTTTGACTTGGAGGGCCCTTTGACCTTCGAAGATCTTCGTTCCAAACTCACTCTGCCATGGTCCGAGCGGTACCACTTCCATCAGGTACGACATTGGGAGATGCACCCCTCGATGCGACTAGGGGCCCAAAGACCACTAACCCCATATGAAAAATGGCTCCACACCAAGAAGACCAACTCACACCTTATCACTGAACTTTATCACTTTCTGCGCCCCCCAGAAATGGTGACCTCCTCGGCAGGGCAATGGTGTTGTGAAGCAGAATTGGGGCGAACACTTTTGCAGAATGAATGGGGCAACATTTACTATTGTATACGTCACACCGCGCTGAACATTTCCAGCATTGAAACAGCGACGAAGTAGTGACCTATTGGTACCTTACGCCCCCAGACTACACAGACACAATCCCAATCGCTCGTCGCAATACTGGAGGGAATGTGGAGTAGAGGGCACACTGACACACTTACTATGGGACTGCCCTGTCATTTCACCCTACTGGGACCACATTTTAGGTGACGTAGACAACCATTTCAACACACAGATACCGTGTTTCCTGGTGGATGTCGTCTTGGGCCTACCCAACGCACTTACGTTTCCCCTCAGGTTGCGCAAGGGTAGACAAATGGGAATAGCCCTTGGGGCAGCATTGCAAAACATAATATCCCACTGGGGCACAGATAGAATAACCACATACCAGGGGTGGCTGCACAAATGATGGCACGTTCTGGGCATGGAACGCATAACTCTTTCACTACAGGGAGATGGGGCTTCTTCTGCAGATCTTTGGTGCCCGTTCCTTTCCCTACTTGGCACTGGGCTGAGGGAACTCACCTGCCCTAAGTACTTGCGCCTTTTGCGGCTCTCGTAGCCCCCACAAGAATCCACTCCACTGGCACCACCAGGCACAACCTCCTGGTGAACTTGTATGGGTTACAGTGACATGACATTCAACTGGCCCTGATGGGGATGAGCGATAGAACCAAAAACAAGAGCAACCCATATGTCCCTGTGAACTGGGTATTTTGCACTAAGCAATAACAATGTCCACAAGGAACTTATTTGAAATAGCGTATTTGCAATGAGGAGTACAAATGTATATACTCAAAACCGAATTAAACAGAAAATAACATAATGATTTAAATTAAACTCGAAATAGTAACCTGGACAGTAATTTACTTCAGCCGAAGTAAAATTAGTTTATTTTACAATTAACAATTTATTTATAGAAAACAATTAAGGTCACAGAATTTTTCAAATACTAATAGCACATTTATAGAAGTGAAAAAGTGAACCCAGTGCAGTGATCATAGCCTTCAAGGTGAAAATTAAGTGAAAAGGAATTCAAGGAAGGTCTTAAAAACAATGAGAGGCATTCAACAATAGCATGAGTCTATCTTGCTCTCTCTTAGTTTGTGTCGACGGCGTTTCGACCCGCAATGTATAAGGGGTCTCTTCAGGACAGTATCTGGGGACTAATGGTAGTTTTGTATTCCACAATTTGTATGGTGTACCACTGGTTGAGGCAGGGTTGGAGGGGACTTTTATCAATTCAGTCCTGTATGTATAGGTGTACAAGTGATCTTCACTCGTCCTGGATATGTTGGCAGCAAGGGGAATAGGTTAATATCTGATCCGTTACCGCAACGATTTAAGCGTCTCAATTCATCAGGAAGCAGTGATGGGGATGAGACAGGTGTAGGGGGTCGGGAGCATCCAGGGAGGGACTTGAAGGGGTGGGGAGGTTTGGAAGGGAGTTGGTTTTGTTTCTTTTTTATGTAGTCTGCCATCCCGAACCTCATTGCTCTCTATGACAATAAAAAAAATGGAACCTAAAAACATCTTTTTCAATCCCCCTTCTGATGCAATTGATTTTTCATCCAGTCATTTGCTAAGCACCCTAGAAAGAGCTTGTAAGAAATTGGGTTACTGATTGAGTGGTGGCGAAACCCTTCTTAAGCAGCAACCACAATTCTTCTCGGGGTAAAGTGACAAACAAATCCTAAATTAACCTGTGCTGAACCCTTCGATATATTGCACAGAGCAGTCAGGCTTACCTCAGAGGCAATGTGTAAGGTATTTGTGCAACACTTCAAACAGTAACAGAGTGAAAACACTCCACAAAAGAATTCCACATCAGTTTACAAAAATACAGTACATTTTTATAAATAAAAGAAGATAAAATCAACAAAAATCCAATCAATAGAACCAGAGACATGCAGGTTTTAAGATTTCAGCAAAAATAGCATCAAAAGTCACTAAGTGTCAACTATGGATACCTGTTTGCACCAGACCGAGACAAAGTAACAAGTTCAGGCCAACCACGATGGAGCTTGGGCCAGCTACAGGGACCCAGTTAGCCCTGCTGAACAAGGTACCTTCAATCCTGGTTTTCACAGCATTGTGTGGTTCTGAGTCAAAGATGCATCGCCCAACTGAAGGGATGAGTCAGTTCTGAGGTGCAGCAAGGCTGCGGTGCAAGATCCTGCGCAGTTGTTGACAGTACCATTGATGAGGGCTTGCATGCAAATTCCATCCTCAAGGTAGCGTTGCACAGTCTGGGCAATGCATCGGTTTTGAGAAGCTAAGAGGCTGCGATGCTCCACTCGGCATCGTATTCGAGGCTGTCGTCGATGAGGGATGAGAAGCCCTACACCAAGAATGTATCGCACATTGGCAGTTCCGATGCGTCAATGGGCTGAGACGCAATACAGCTCTTTGTCCTTGTACTGATCCACGCAGCAGTGGCAAACATCGGTTCTGCTCAGCATTGTGCTTGGAAGCAGTGAAGATGCATCCATTCCACTGGATTCACAAAACCTGGCAGAGCACCTTAGGCCCATTTACAAGGGTTCGGGACTGAGGTGGCACCACTTTAGAGGGTAGACTCACAAATGGCACAGTCCAGGCGCTGAGTTCAAGATGACTGGAGGCTACTGTCCCTGAGGCACAAGTCAGGATGACCACCAACTAGCCCATTCAGGTCACTTTGTGGTCCTGGGTTCAACAGGTGCAGATCCAGTCCTTCTCACTCAGGCAAGATGGCAGCAGGTCAGCACAGCAGGGCAGTGGTCCGTCTTCCTGGCAGAGTATCTACAGGTCCAGAAGTGTACTGAAGAGTTAGGGTCTGAGGTCCAGTATTTATATCACGCTGTGCATTTGAAGTGGGGAGGAGCTTCTACACGTTTCCCTTTGAAGTCCTCAGTAATCTTGCCTTCCCTACCTTAGCTCCAGACTAACTACAGGGGGTATGCAGCTCTTTGTGTGGAGTCAGGAAATAACCTATAAGTGTAACTAGGGCTGGGTCCAGCCCCACCCTCCCATCCTGCCAGTGATGGAAACTACTAGGCACACCGCAGCTCTCTATTGTTTGTGCTTGTCTAGGAGGAACACACAAAGCTCATCGGTCAGCTACACCAAGTCATGTGACCAAGAGAGATTTTACATGCACTAAATGGCTAAGGCTGGAAAATGCCATCTTTCCAAAAGTGGTATTTTCAAAATTGTAACCTAAAATCTGACTTCATCATAAGTTAGGATTTTTCAATACAATTCCAAAGCCATCATAAATAAACTGGTTACCTGCTCCCATTTAGAAATTCCAGCTTATTAAATGTAATAAAGTAACACCAATGCTATCCTGTGGAAGAGGTATGCCTTGCAGTAGAAACAAAATGAATGTAAGAGTTTTTGACTACCAGGACATGTAAACACTGCACCCTGCCCTCAGGGCTGTCCAAGGTCTACCCTGGGGGTGTCTTATATGTATTAAACAGGAAGGTTTGGACCTACATAAAAGGTTTATTTTGCCAGGTTCAGATGGATGTTTAAATGAGCTTACACATTCTGTAATGACAGGCCTTAGAAATGTTCAGAGGGCTACTTCAGTAGGTGTCACAATCAGTGCTGTAGTCCTATGAGTAGCATTTAATTTACAGACCCTGAGCAAAGGTAGTGCCACTTTACTAGGGACTTAAAGGATATTAAAAATGCTCATTGGGGATTAGCCAATGTGACCATGTTTAAAGGATTGAGCACATGCACTTTAGCACTGGTTAGCAGAGGTAAAGTGTGCATAATCTATGGAGGAGGAAAGCCAAATGTTGGGGGGAATTCCACTCGATGGCTGGCAGATCTATCAGAGCTTGTCACTTCATAAGTACTCAAGAGGTAAACTAGGGTAGATGTTTCATGGTGGAGGGGTAAGATGTTTGACCCATCCATCATTTGGTGTGATGTTTGATATTTCCAAACTAAGACTTATGTAAGATTTATTCGAATGTCAGAGGCATCTTTCTGAGTCATTATTAGGATGCACTTACTAATACAAGGATCACCACACAAAAAATTAATAACCCACTGAGATGTCCACTTAAAACACAAAGCTATCACACAATAATACATACTTGAATGTTACACACTGTACTTTGCAACAGGCATAACCCTTAATGAGATTTAAAAAAAAATCTTATATTGTGTATTTAAAATGAAAAATACAATGAATACACAATAATGCATTTGGGTCACAATTCAGTATACAACGCAGTATACTTATCAAGGTGTAAACAGCTTGGGGGGGTCATGCCCTCTACTGGTAGTGTTGGAGCAAGATCTGGTGAGAAGTCTATGCTATTTTATGATAAATTAAACCTGTAACTAGACTGTACACAGATCTGTTCAGCAAGGGCATTAACCTTCATAGATATCTCATCAATGTTATACCTAGGAATTTGCTTACACAGTGATCTCAACAGCAAGTGCCTTATTGAGAGGTAATATAAAATGTAGACTATTTTTGACCGATAAAGTACACAGTTACTGTAATCTATCAATTCTTTGGGATCCAATTATATATATATATATATATATATATATATATGTATAGAACCAGCACCTGCAGATCATCGAACAGTCAAGAACAAACAAGCTTAGCCACCAATAAATCTGAGAACCTTGTGGCTGGCGATCTTCCACTTATGAAAACTCTTCATTCTCTAAGCACAAATCATGATGACCCTGATGTTACAAGTATTGACACTCAAGAACTTTCAGACACAGAAGGTATCAATATTTCTCTCCCTGGTCAAAGTCCCTTTAAACCAACTTCCACATTTGTTCCCATCATGCCCCGCGATGCGGTTGATATCTTTCACGACCGGGTCACTGAAGAACTCAAAAAAATGTATTTGAGACGGAACAAGCAAAGAACGAAGGGAGGTTACTCTAAACATCAACCTCGTGCATATTTTCAATTGATGAAAAAGTTGAGCACTAACCATGAGATCATCATTAATAAAAGTGACAAAGGTGGTAACATCGTTCTGTGGGGCAAGAAAGAATATAAATGTGAAGCATATCGTCATTTAAACAATCAGGAATGTTACCGTAGAACAAACATTGCAGAATTCAACAAGATAAACAAGAATTACAAAGACGACCTCACTATGTGGAAAAGAGACACTTTGATCAGTAAAGATGAATTTAATTTCTTGCACAACTCATATCCTGTTCTCCCGACTATTTACTTTATACCCAAAGTTCACAAGGGCACCAATCCAGTACAGGGCAGACCCATCATCTCTGCTAACAATAGTATTTTTGAAAACACTTCCCGTTATATTGATTATTATTTACAGGACTTTGTAACACAACTACCTTCATATCTCCGTGACAGCAAAGATTTCTTGGGCAAACTCAATAATCAGATCTGGTCAGCAGAGTATTGTTTCATAACATTGGACATCGCCACATTATACACCAGCATCAGGCACAATGATGGAATCCAAGCCATTGAACACTATCTCAATCAAAGATCTATAGAATTCCATTGCCACAATCAGATGCTGCTATCCATGATTCGCTGGTGTCTCCTCAATAATGTGTTTACATTTGATGGTCTACTATTTCAACAACTGCAGGGAGTGGCGATGGGGGCATGCTTCTCCCCCAGCTACGCGTGCTTACACGTGGGCTGGTGGGAGGAGCATGTCCTCAAGAGAGAGCATGGTGAAATGTGGAGTAAACATGTCGTTCAATGGTGGCGTTACATTGACGACATTTTTGTTATCTGGCATGGCACTCATGAGGAAGCTGAAGATTTCGTCAATAGAATCAATATGAACAATATCAACTTACAATTTACTGCGAATATAGACAACTCTACCTGTAATTTTCTTGACATCAAAGTTTACATTGAGAAAGATCGTATTGAAACATGTCTATATCGCAAACCCTCAGCTGGTAACAGCATTTTGCATGCCAACAGTTTCCACCCTGCCCACACTATCACCAGTCTCCCGTATGGAGAATATCTTCGCATACGCCGGGCTTGCAGTAACCCAGTAGTTTTAGATCGCCATCAGGAAGACGCCACTTTGAGGTTCTTAGCGAGAGGATACAATCTAACTAAACTTAAATCAGCCAGAGACAAGGCCAATAGCAAAAATAGACTTCTACTCTTGAGTAACACTGCACAGTCTTCAAACACACCCACATCATTTTTACCTTCTGATACACAGTGCAACCAAACCGCTTGTAGGCTCATAACCACGTACAGCAAACAAGCTAAAGACATTAAGACCATTGTTTACAAACAATGGCCTATTGTCTTGACCGATGCTACTCTCAAGTAGGTCCTTCCCATCAGGCCTACCATCACTTTCCGTAAAGCTCACTCCATGCATAGTGACTTAGTTAGATCTAGTCCCGAACTCACAACCAAAAGCAGTTGGTTATCTCCCAAACAGGGTTTCTATAAATGCAGCTCCTGCCGCGCCTGTAAATTTGGGATAACCACCACCAGCTATACTACTGCTTTTTCAATGGAAAATTACCCCATCAAAGGGCATTACACCTGCCGAACGGAATATGCGGTCTACATGTTACAATGCACCTGTGGTCTCAAATATATCGGCAGCACTAAGCTGCCGGTTCATGCTCGCATTTTACAGCACTTACGAGCCATCGTTAACTCTGATCCCGCATACCCAGTGGCCAGACATTTTAAAATGGTACACGACAACAACTTAAACTGCCTCAAATACTGTGTCCTTGATTCTGTACCAAGTCAGAAAAGGGGAGGCAATCGCGAAAAGCGATTGCGACAATTGGAATCTCGATATATTATCGAGATCGATACCAAATATCCCCAAGGTCTCAACACAGGCGAGGATATGCACCATTTTCTGTAATTATTACCTGGCTTATAGTTAGAGACATAGCAATTTGTCATGTCAATACTATGATGTTGAGCTATACATGTCTATACCTGTGTGCAGTTTATACTCAAGAAGTGTTCTCTGATCGATGTACTACAGGAGCAATCTCTCTTTTTTTGTGTGTCTCTGTATGGTCTAACCCACTTTATGGGTTCAGTTTTAAGGGGGATCCCTGCATTTAGTTATCAGCCTTGGGTACTTATACCATGTATGGTGGTAAATTTTGTCATAGCCCATTTCTATTTGAGATATTAGGGACTTACAAGGCTGATACCAAGACGACATATTTTTATATGTTGGTTTTTCTTACCCACTTCTTTCACATACTCCAGCACTGAGCACTTATTTTTGGCATTAGTATTGAGGCACATGATTCATAATCCAGGATTAATCATGCATTAGTGAATCGTTCCCAGTTCCATTTCAGTTGAATTAATTCAAGATGCTGTATTCCCAATACACATAGCACTTTATCCATCAATGAGCCAGTTGAGTCACCACATTGCTCGTTAATAAGGGTATTGGTACCCAGTATCACGAATTTTCATTTACCTTTACCGGTTTTTGCTAAAGATCGATTGAGAGCATTCTTCTTTTATTTAATTGTTCTCTCATTTTGTCCTTATTGAAATCCTATGAGTTGTTTTTGTAGATAAACTCGATACATTGTATATATTTGTATATTTAAGGACAGATCTAATGTTTTTGCAAAACCTTAAGTATTTGATCATGTGACCAGCAATTGCACTACTAGTATGGGTATATGCATTTTTTCTGATAAACTTTTCCGATAAATTTTGAGTATGCACAACCAATTAGATTTAACAATTACGTATTGTAAAGAATTATGTCTTTTTAAAAAAAAAAAAAATAAAAAAAAAAAAACACGCCTGGAAAATGAAAGTTAATGGTTTAATGTTGAACCAGCACGACACAGTATTTCTTTTGTTTCCTTCAATAATGCCATTCGATTATTTTCAGGTGGTGGTTGGTGTTTTTTCTATAAATACAATATTATTGCACGTAACGCTGTCATGTGAGCAAGGGCCGAGTGGCTCGAAACGCGTCATGGACTAGGCACGAAATACAAATAAACAAGATTTGAAAGCATCGGCGAGTGAAGTTGTCCGTTCCTGCAGTTGTGCGTCATTGCACTTTGGGAAGTTTCTTCGATATATGTATAGATATATATATAGATATATATATATATTATCTACTGGCGGTCGCCAGTAGATAGTTATAGTTAGGACCGAGTTTCCATAGGAAATCTCAAAATTCTATTTTGAATAACTTTGGCGCCGGTTGACGAATCCTCGCGAAATTTTCAAAACTAATGGGGCGCTCCGCTCAGCTCCTACCCTGAAACTATCGGGGTGATTCATCAAGCGGGGGCCGAGAAAAAAGGGGGGTCCCAAAACGCGTTTTCCCCATGCAATTTCCCGTAGGACCTTTAGTCGAAGGTACAGCCCGAACGGCTGAACAGAATTACTTGAAATTTGGCAAAGAGGTAGTCCTCAGGTCAGGCATGTGCCTTTTGCATATATGAAGTCAATCTGTTCAGTAGTTCCTGAGAAAATTGCAGTTAAAAGTACATATATATCTATAAGCGCGCGAGCGTAATTCTGATTGGTGGTTACATGTCAGTCAACGTTCGAATCGGTCGAAATCAGGAAGTGTCGGCCGCCATTTTGTTTGTTTTGTGTGCGACAGAGAAAAAGGAAGGTGGCGATCGTGAAAAGGGGGCAGGGTAGAGAGTTTCTGACCCCTAGCCTTTGTCAGGGGGTCCCTGAAGGACCCCGAAGGCTGAAAAAAAAATGTATTTCTTTTTTTTAAATCGCGGGGTGCGCGCACGGTGCGCGCACGGTGGAAAACATTTAAAAAAAAAAAAACTTTTTAAACAAGCCATTCCATATTACAGGATACAGTCAATCTATAACATAGGTAGTTTATTGTAAAATAAATATATAAAAAATATAATAATACATACATAACTTAGCATTTAAAAAACCGTACAAATTCACTTAAAAAACCATAGGTTTCACACACGTTATAGTTAGGAATTAGAATTTCATTGTTTTTTTACGAGTGAAATGTCCAGCTAACTATAACATGTGTGAAACCTATGGTTTTTTAAGTGAATATATATATATATATATATATATATATATATATATATATATATATATATATATATATATTATCCCAAAACTTGCTCAGATTTGAGGCCGCAACTCACCCGCAGGCGGCTCACAAAGCCCTTGTATAGCTCATTGCAGTTTCCCATCACAGTGTTTAATCCTTTGGCCTGACGCGCGTTTCGAAGCCCATTCGCTTCTCATCAGAGGCCTCACGCAAGACAGTTCGTTTGTGCCACATCTTCCCAGCATGCTTTTTCTCGACCACCATTGGTCTTCTCTTAAAATAGAGTTCAATTTTCACCAGTGCCTGCTGGGATATGTAGTTTTGGGCCATTTCACTCCCCTCAAGTGGGTTCCGTTCTTGCATGACACTTCAGGATTCATTTAAAGCCCTCCATTAGGCTCCCGGATGAGATTGTGCAATGTCAATAATGCTCCCCGCTGGTGCCGATCAAAGAGGAACGTTACCTCTCTGTTGGTTCCTGTAACACTTTCAGGCAGCGCGATCCCTCCACGGCCGAAGCCGCCGTGATATTTATTATCCCAAAACTTGCTCAGATTTGAGGCCGCAACTCACCCGCAGGCGGCTCACAAAGCCCTTGTATAGCTCATTGCAGTTTCCCATCACAGTGTTTAATCCTTTGGCCTGACGCGCGTTTCGAAGCCCATTCGCTTCTCATCAGAGGCCTCACGCAAGACAGTTCGTTTGTGCGAGTTGTGTGAGTTGCGGCCTCAAATCTGAGCAAGTTTTGGGATAATAAATATCACGGCGGCTTCGGCCGTGGAGGGATCGCGCTGCCTGAAAGTGTTACAGGAACCAACAGAGAGGTAACGTTCCTCTTTGATCGGCACCAGCGGGGAGCATTATTGACATTGCACAATCTCATCCGGGAGCCTAATGGAGGGCTTTAAATGAATCCTGAAATGTCATGCAAGAACGGAACCCACTTGAGGGGAGTGAAATGGCCCAAAACTACACATCCCAGCAGGCACTGGTGAAAATTGAACTCTATTTTAAGAGAAGACCAATGGTGGTCGTGAAAAAGCATGCTGGGAAGATGTGGCACAAACGAACTGTCTTGCGTGAGGCCTCTGATGAGAAGCGAATGGGCTTCAAAACGCGCGTCAGGCCAAAGGATTAAACA